>NC_057866.1:85588732-86828732 GCF_019393635.1 Dromiciops gliroides | reverse complement strand
AGAAAGATTAGCTGATTTGCCCAGGATCATACAGCAAATAAGTGTCTGAGGACAGATTTGAACTCATAAAGATGAGTCTTCCTGATTTCAGCACTTCATGCACTGCACCGCCTAGCTGACCAGTAAGATATAGATGCACACACACATACATAATACATGTAATACATATGTGTTATACATAAAAGCGTATATACATATGTATATAACTATAATATACGGACTTATTAATATAAAAAATAATTAAGAATAAAAATTCCAATTCCTTAACAATGTGCTCATTTCTCAGGCCCCTGCAATCTGGCATGCATCACCATTGTTCTACTGGAGTTCATTCTCTCAGTTCACTAATAACTCATCATTAAATTCAGATGTCTTTTCAGGCAATGATCATGTCTTTCCCTTATCTTTTTTCTCAAGGCTAACGATCATCAATTCCTTAAAATGATCTTTGTATAACAAGTTTTCAAGGTTCCTCACCATTCTGGGTGTTCTTCCCTTGGAACTCCCTCCATTGTCCATTACTTTCCTAAAATTTGTGTCCAATAACTTGTAGTGTTTGTATATAAGAGGAGAATATAGTGACACTCCCTCCCCTTCCCTTGTTCAACACACTATGCTTTTATAGCCTAAGATTTCAGCTTTTTTGGCTACATTATTGACTCATTAACATTGCAGTTAACCAAATCTTGCAGGTTTTTAAAGAGTGGTGATTGCCTCAGTATGACTACTCCTTCCACCATCCCAGATTTCAACCATTCCAAGGCTTAGAAGATAATCTTCATAAGTTGTTATGACCAAAAGACAAACAAAAACAAAAAATAAAAATCATTGCTTTGTAGTCAACATTCTGGTCATGTGTGGCTCTGCTCTTGACTATCTTGGTTAGGCCTACAAACTACACTTGGTCCAGCTCAGTAGCACCTGTCAGAGTCCAGAACCTATGATTACTCTTATGACATTATGAGAGGGCGGCTAGGTGGCACTGTGGATAAAGCACCATCTCTGGATACAGGAGGACCTGAATTCAAATATGACCTCAGACATTTGACACTTACTAGCTGTGGGACCTTGGGCAAGTCACTTAACACTCATTTGCCCTGCCCCCACCAAAAAAAATATGAGGCATCAGAAAAAGACTTTTGAGGCAGCTTAGTGTAATGTAATATAATATATTTATGCAATAGACTATAATATACTTGATCAGAGCTTTAACTAGCAATTTTTGTGCATGGGGCAGAAGGCTCAAAATATCTTTGCATCTGGAGCAAATGACACAAAATTACATCCTAAGTTCAGTTGAAGAGGAGCAAAGGATATTAGCACATCAAAAGGTAAAGTGAGGAAAGGAAAAGTAAGCCGGGGGTACCAACTAATGGATATTCTCAGGTGTTCAATGTTGCTTGAGGACAGAAAGTGTTGTTAGCATCCCTTTAAATGGGAGAAAGCCCAAGTGGCCCTGACCTTGATAAAATATTTTAAAGGGGCTTACCATGCTCATCCAGTAATATGTTGTCTGGTTTGATGTCTCTGTAAAATAAAAAAAAATAAAATAAAACACAACATGTTTATGCCACCAAATGGCTCAATACTTACTACAATAAATGTCTACTAATCCCTAGCATGCTTTCTTTTTCCATTTGTGACTCTTACAAAACTAGAAAGATAAGAATAATTGCTTTAACACAGTTGCTATGCTTTTAGTCTCTCTGCTTCCTTGGCATTATAAGCAGACAGACCCTGACATTTCCTGAGGCTTATTTGGATCTCTACTCTGGCCTTTTCCATGGCAATGATACTACCTTAATATAGCAATGTGTAGTAAGCATATTGAATCATTGGTATGTATCCTTTGACTCAGTGATTCTCATTACTATGACTATACCCTAAAAATGTGAATTGAAGGGAGGGAGGTGCAACAGCAAAGCTTGTGTTCCACAATTGGAGAAATGTTAAATAATTTATGGGATAGTCTATTTGTGTAATGGAATATTATTGTGCCCCGAGAAACTACAAATCTCCGGAGAAGACAAACAGTTGTCATCCTCCATTACTAATTATCAATAGAGTCCTTTGATGCTGGTGATTGAATGAGGTTTGATCAGACCCTTGGGTATGTTCATGAGAGAGAGGTAGTGGAGCTTTAGCTACTACTTATATAATACTCTGTGGCAGCAGATGGAAGGGAGGGAATGTTTGTTGTGCGTTGGTGCATGAAGTAGATTTGAGAGGGATGTGAAATAGTCCTGTGGAAGGCCCTGGCATGTGTATGTGTCAGGGTGCAGGGGTAAGAGGGAAGAGAAAGAGAGACAGAGACAGAGAGTCACAGAAAGTCAGAGAGACAGACAGACAGACAGACAGACAGAGATACAGAGAAACACAGAGAAACAGAGACACAGAGAGAGAGATGCAGGGATGGGATATTCTGCTTATGACAAGATGTAAGGGTCAAAGGACCATAGATTTAGTGCTAGAAGGCCTTTGAGAGATCATCCAGTCCATGAATTTTTAACCTCTTTTCTACTATGGACCTCTATGGCCATCTGATGTAGCCTACAGATCCCTTCTCAGAATAATGTTTTCAAATGAATGAAATAAAGTACATAAGATTCTAAAGGAGACCAATGAAGATACAAAAGGGGCCTTTAGTGGAAAGATAGTAGTACTAAAACTGCAGCAATATGAAAATCTCTCTATAACCCACAGTCTTTGAGAGTTGCCCTGAGCCTCAGAAAAGTGAAAAGACTTGACCAAGGTCATACAGCCATAAAGTGATAGAGGTGGGATTTTTACAGAGGTTTTCCTGACTCCAAGGGCATTATTATTGCTATTAATGATTAAAGACATATCTGGAAATCACAGATGTTACACTATCTCTTTCCCACTATATCCCCCAAGCATTTCCTTGTAGTGTTTTGTAGGTGGTTGGCTGCAAGCATTGATTTGGGGGCAGAAAGTCTGGGGATGAGAGCTAGTTGAAACATTGACTATGTGACATTGGGCAACTCATTTCATCTCTATGAGCTTCAGTCAAGTTCTTCTGAAACATGGGGTTAATAATACTTTTTTTTTCTAACTCCCAGGGTTCTTGTGGAGAAAGCATTTCATAAAATTTAAAATTCTGTAACAATATACATGGTTATTATTCTTTTCATTTTAATAATAATCATTTCCTTCATGAACTATGCCAAATCATCATCTCACAAATGCAGATCCAAATTATCATTGTAAAACCGACAAATAAGCTGTCCTAGAACTTCAGCATTATCAAAGATAGAACAGTTGGCTATAATCACCCAAATATACACTGATCCACAGACATTTAAGCATAGAGTTTTGAGTGGATAACATTATACCAGATATTTATAATCTCCTTTGATTATCTTTGTTTCTCTTCTTTTTAACCTGTCCTGAGATTTCATCAGGGAGCTCATAATGGGAAATTTCCTCTGATAATGCAGAATTGCACCTTCTTCACAATTTGTAGGCTTAGAGAGGTGCCTGGTTAATGTTAAATGACTGGTCCAAGGTCATGCAGCCAGTGTGTGAGAGTGGAACTTGAAGTCACTTCTCCCTGAGCCTGAGGCCAACTATCTATCTGCTGTGACATACTACCCCTCTGTCTCCAAATTACACAGAGAAAAATGTTCCAAAATATAGAGAGCTGGATGAGAAAAAAATCAAGATCACATTGGACTGGGACAAGGTGCATACAATCTCCATTGTCCTACCTGCTGTTCTCAAAATGCTTCCAGTGAGTCTGGAGAAGATGATCTGATGTGACAATCCTTTTAATCATTTACCAAAGTCAATTACTTTATGCCCTAGTCTGCAGAACATTAAATGTAAAATAATAATTGCAGGATACCAAATTCTTCCAGTACCATTTCTCCCTGAGCTTCATTGAAAAACTTGAGAATGAGGTCATAATAATAACCCAAGATAGCATGCTTTGGGGCGGGGTGGGAGGTATAGGCAAAAGAAAGAAGCTACATTTTCACCTAAGAGGTGATCTCTGTGTTGGGGAGTCAACTCTCAAGGGAGTTATAGTGGCTAAAAATCATGGAAGGGGGGCAGCTAGGTGGCACAGTGGATAAAGTACCAGCCCTGGATTCAGCAGTACCTGAGTTCAAATCTGGCCTCAGACATTTGACACTTACTAGCTGTGTGACCCTGGGCAAGTCACTTAACCCCCATTGCCCTGAAAAAAAAATCATGGAAGGGAGTTGGTGGGAAGTACCAAGAAGTGGCAAGACCTGTGGGTACAGAGGGACACGAGCGGGCATGTCCTAAGTCCTGGCTTGTGAATATTCCTACTATGACAAAAGGGAGTAGTCCAGACTAAGTCTCCACAAGAGGTTTCTTCTGTACTTTAGCAAAATGGTAGTCTTCATAGTGTAAATTTTGGGGTTCAGAACAAAGTTCATTGTGCTCCAGAAAATATCAAAAGAATAAACCCCCACAAAAAAGAATAAATCCAAAGGAATTATCATAGGTTAAGTAAATTTCCAGACAATTAAAGGATTAGAAAAGGAGACCTGGGACCAAGACAAGGCAAGCTGAGAATAGATATCAAGAATAATGCACAGAGGACCAGAGTAAGGGAAGCCTTTCAATCTGACCTTTTAAGTGAGAAGTTTGCCCTCCTTGGTACAAAGGGACTGACTTTGGGAGAAAGCGTGTGACTTGGGTTACAGTAACAGATGAAAACCTCCAGCAGATAGTAGCACTTAGCACAGGAGAGTGCATGAGCATGAACACCTGTGTATGTCTATATGAGAGGAGGGACACATGCTTGCAATTTCAAATCTTGCCCAGAGCATATACATACTCTGTCCTAATTCTAGGCTTGGCACAATGGATAGTGTTGGACTTGTAGTCAGGATGACTTGAATTCAAATCTGCTCTCAAACTCTTACTAGCTGTGTGACTCTGGGCAAGTTGCTTCACCTCTGCCTCCTTTCCTCATTTGTAAAATGGGGGTAAATAATAGTCCTTACCTCCCAGGTTTGTTATGAGGATCAAATGAGATCAGATTTGTAAAGCTCTTTGGAAACCTTGAAATGTAATGCAGATGCCTGTGATTATTACAAAGGAAGGGACCTTACAGGCACCTAGTTCAACCCTTTCCTACTACAGTTGAGGGAGCCATGTTCACAGAGAAAAGGAAGGCATTCACCTGAGTTCCCCCAAATTCCTCTCCAAACAACTTTAGATAATGCTTCAAAACAAATTCTGGAGTGGCAGAACTTCAAAAGGACAGAGTGAAACAATTTTCCAGCCCAAAACAACCTGGTCAGCAGGAAAGATCTATCACATAACCTATCAGGCTAGGTTATTCTTCTGATCAAAAGCTTTCAGTGGTTCCCTCTTACCTCTATGATGAAATAAAAATTCATTCCCCCGACATTTAAAGCCCTCCAGATAAATATATTTCAATTTATCTTTCTGGCTTTATTTCACATGATTCCCTTCCCTACATGTTCCCTTTTTAGCCTTACTGGAAAGCTGGCTATTCCAAAACCCTTATTTTGCTTCTGTAGCTTCATGAAGACTCCCTCTCCTGACAATCCAGTCCAGAAATGGCCACCCTCCTCTTTCTACCAGTTGGAATTTATCTTTCCCTTCAAGACTCAGCTTAGGTGCTTCCTGCTACATTATTCTCCTAACTGTATCCCTTCAAATTGCCCTAGAGTACATTGTCTGGATCTCTCTTTTGCTCCCAACCTTGTATTGTCTATCAGTAACAATCAACGATGTATTTATTAAATACCTACTATGTGCCAAGCACTAGTGATATAAAGAAAAAAAAGAAGCAATCCTGCCCTCAAGGAGCTTATATTTATTGGGGAGACAATAGATACAGATATGATTATGTATAAAAGACAAAAAATAAATGCATGCAAAAAATAAAAAGAAAAAAGAAATACATGAAAATAAATAATATAAGAATTCAGGAGCAAGAGAATGTTCTGACCTCCAAGCAGGGAAAACTTTCCATAGATGTGACACTTAAGCTGAGCCTTGAGGGAAGGGAAGGATTCTAAGAGTCAAAAATGTCAATGGAGTGCATTCCAGGGATGGGAAGTAGCCTAGGCAAAGGCCAGGAGGTAGTAGAATATATAGAATTCTGAGTCCAGGAAATGACAAGCAGGCCAAGTTTGGCTGCATCCTTCACTCCCTCAGGCAGCTTTACTCAATACTCCATTTTAGCAAATCATATAATTTCCACCTCAGAATCGTTTACCATTATGCACAAAAGCAACTCAGTTAACCATCCTTTCTTTCTTATACTTTAAATATTAAACCTTGAAATAGACGTCTCCCTTAGGAATCCTTTCCCTTCATAGTAGACCACTGTTGACTATTTGTAGAGTTGATAATAGAAAGTACCCCAGGTTATATATAGGCTAGACTGGATGGGGGAGAGTAGCCCTTCCAGTGCAGGAGTCTTATGGTTCTATGAATTAATCAAATGTACAGAGAGAAGTTACTGGGATAGACAACTTCCAGATATTCCTCTTCACTTACTACCTTATCATCATTAAAATACATATTAGTGCCTATCAAATCCTGTATCATATTCCCTTATTTTATAGATGATGAAAATTATGTCCAGAGTAGTGATGGTTTGCCCAACATCATAAGGCCAAATTGTGGCTAATGCAGAGGATAACCCTCTGATGGTTACTATTATAGTATTCTTCCTCCCATTTTAACCTCTAACACAAAAGTAAACCAGGAGTTATTGCTACATCTGGGTGACATACATGCCAAAATAACAGTAATGTTTGCTCTGTCCTGTCACCTACTATCCTCATCATTGATGTTGTGAGGTTTACATAAGGTGGGTAAGACACGGACCCTTCCTTTATGGTATTTGTTGTTAGTACCATCCTAGAAACTGTTTGGGCAGTTAGGGTTTAGGGATAGGAAGGCAGCAGCTGCTGCCAATTGATTTAATAAGAGCATCAGCCTCTTCCCACTCTGATACTGCCTTCAGGTTTTTAATAAAAGCATAGATCTCAGGCCTACTGCTGGTCCATCATTCTGCAGCTGTGAAACTGACTGTCTTGGAAAGAAAGAGAGAAAGCCATGTGAAACCTCAGTGTGGCAAAACCGCATGACTTCTGAAGTCTGTTGTTCCCAGGTGTATTTCTCTGCGTCTTTCTGGCGTGTGTGTGTGTGTGTGTGTGTGTGTGTGTGTGTGTGTGTGTGTGTGTGTGTGTGTGTGGTGGTCAGGTGCAGAGGAAGAAGAGAGTACATGCTGTGAGACCCTTGCTGTCTTGGACACAGAGTACACTAAAGGGTTTTGCTAAAAATAACTGTATCATAAGGTTACTGATACCTACATCCTTGTCAACACTTTCTGTTGTTGTTGTTCAGTCATTTCAGTCATGTCCAACTCTTTGTGACCCTATTTGGGGCTTTCTTGGCAGAGATCCTGGAGCGGTTGCCATTTCCTTCTCCAGCTCATTTTACAGTTGAGGAAACTGAAGCAAACCAGGTTAAGTGACTTTCCCAAGTTCACACAGCTAGCAAGTATCTGGGGCCAGATTTGAAATCAGGAAGATGAGTCTTCCTGACTCCAGGCCTAGAACTCTATCCACTGAGCACCTAACTGCCCCCAACATTTTCTGAGCCTTCTCTGTTCTCCTGGGAGGACCTGACACAGAAGAAAATATCAAGAAATGCTAAATTCTGATATGTAGGTTGTAAATGCCACAGGAACCCAACTGGAAGAGCAACCAGAGAGAGGGTAGTCAGGGAAGGCTTCGAGGAAGAAATAGACTTTGAGTTTTATTGTGAGGAATGAATAAGATGCATTTGAATTGGTGAGGGGGTGAATGTAAAGAGGGCATTCTAGTTAAGAGGAAGAAGCTAAGCAAAGGCATGGCTTTGGGAATGAGCAAACCAAGACTGTGGTTCATTGTTCTTGGGAGCAATAAGCTTGAAAAGGAAGTTAATTATGTAAATACTTCACTATTGATGACTAGCTATTTAACCTTAGATAGTGGGTTCTGTTTTGGGCACATTGAGTTTACTATAACTATAGGATAATTAGCTCAAACAGCTGTTGGTGATACAAGACTATTACTCAATAGAAAGAATGAGGCTGGATATAGATAGATAGATCGATAGATTGATAGATATGTGAGATATTTGTATAGAAGTGACTGAACCAATGAAAGTTGATAAGGTCAATAAAAGACAGTGAAAATAAATATTTTTCTAAAGGTCCCAAGACAGAGACATGGATATATCCACAGTGAAGGGACAGGATATGGATAAAACATTTGATATTCTAACATTCCTTTCAGTTTAAACATTGAATCATTTGGTACCCTGGAAACAGATTGTTGGATTAGGAAACAGAGAACCTGGGTTCAAATCCCACATTGGCTACCTTCTACCTGTATGACTTTAGGTGAGTCACTTAACATCTCTGAGCCTGTTTCCTGATCTATAAAATTTGCCGTTTGGACTATCGAAAACCTAAGGTCTTATCTAGCTCTAAACATATATTCCTAGGATTTTTTTTCCTGCAGCTTGCTGAGAGATAGGCTTTCCCATATGCCTCTTCCTTAGCCATCACAGGATCACTAGGCAAGATCATTAGAGAGTAAAAGTGCAAAGGAGTCCAGGCTAGGGATTTGATTAGACCAGCATTTTAGCAGCACAGCTCCTTATCTAAGCATCACAGGGCAAGATGACTTCAGGACTATTTCCATGAGGGCTGTTTTTCAGGGTGATCATATCTCAGTTCTAAAAATTCACTCTACCAAAACTGGCCCTGCACAATTGGAAAGTGAGAGGGAAGAAAAGTGGCACAAATGGGAGAAAGGCTGGGATGACTCAGACTTAGGACAATGCTATAATTCAAGAACTGGAGAAAATGATATTATTATGAAAAGTATGTAAGCAAAACTATAAAACTCAGCATCCTTCATGAATTATTTTGACCCCAATGAAATGAAACACAAAATGTCAGATGGGCTATATAACACCATTCTCTGTTGAATGAATGGTAAAATACCAAGCAGATGCATGGCAATTTTTGCTTCATATGTTTATGCAGTGAGTTAGTTGCCTTTCTGCATAGTGGTGATTTTAGGTTTATTATAAGAATGGTAAAAATGTATAAACAAGGTAAAAAGTGAAATAAGAGTTTGTGAATATTTTATCATAGACTAGAAAAACAGCAGAGTTCTGGAGTTGGGAGGGCTCTGAAACTATACAAGATAAAATGGCAGAAGTGAGAGGAACTTTTACATCTAGAGGAAAGTAATTATCTAGTCCTCGGATACCTTATAGTTTGTACTGAGTACACCTGCTATCTCAAGATTAACTAGAGGTAAAGGAGGTGGAAGGCTTAGGGACAAAGGGGGCAATTTCATAGTTTCTAGCTACTTCATTCTCTTCAAAGTTCTATTACATTTTAGACACAGTAGTTTCTTCAGGAAGGCCTGGAAAGACTTGTATGAACCGATATATAATGAAGTAATCAGAACCAAGAGAACAATGCGCACAGAGATAGTAATATTGTTTGACAAAGAACTGTGAATGACTTGACTTTTCTCAACAATATAATGATCCAAGACAATCTCAAAAGACTATTGATGAAATATACTATCCACCTCCAAAGAAAGAAATGATATTGATGGAACACAGACTGAAGTATGCTGTTTTTCACTTTCATTGTTTTCTTTTATTCAAGTTTTCTTGTACAAAATTACTAATATGGTAATGTTTTACATAATCATACATGTATAACCCATATCTGATTGCTTGCTGCCTCAGAGAGGGGGTAGGGGAAGGAGGGAAGGAAGGATAAAAATTGGAACTCAAAATTATAAATACAAATGTTTATTACTTAAAAAAATAAAATAAAGAGGTCACCTAAAAAAACCAACATAGTAGCTTCTTGCCATGCCCCTATCTATGCTGTAAATGTCCTTGGACATTGGTACATCACTGGATATTGAGCCCCCTTGGTCAATCCCATTAGTGTTTGTAATTAACTATTTCTTTAAGACCAACCAGTTGGGTTCTTAGCATTCAAGAAGTTGTATCTTCTATCTTGAGCCAATTTTCTACTGTCTTCTTATCTTTCTAGAAAATGAGGAACAGCAAGTCACTGTGCTTTGTTATTATATTTTTTGGTGTGTTTTAATCCAGCAAGGAACAAATACCAGCATGGTTAGAATTGATTAATTCACTTCAAAAGCTGTTTCACTGCATGGTGTCTGAATGCAAAGTTGGTTACTAAGGCAATAGTCATTCAGCCTAATGATTTCTAAGTCTATCTCATGGAGACTTTGGAGTACATGAGATGGGCAAACATATTGAGGGACATAGGGACATAAGTCTTTCTTCCAAATATGGGAGAGCATTTTTTTTGGTGAGGCAATTGGGGTTAAGTGACTAGCCCAGGGTCACACAGCTAGTAATTGTTAAGTGTCTGAGGTCGGATTTGAACTCAAATCCTCCTGAATCCAGGGCCAGCATTCTATCCACTGTACCACCTGGCTGCCCTGGGGAGAGCATTTTTGACACAGCTTCCTGGGTAGACATTGGAGTGGGTGTGGGAGTGAAGGTGGGAGAGGAAATAATCGTGATGTCCTAAATGGGCCTGGCAAAATTATAATGATTTGAAGCCTAGTGAGGGCAGTGCCAGGCCCATTTAGGCGTCGGCGAGTGATGATGACTTGAGGTGCCAGCGCCACGGCAACGGCTACAACCAGTGGGTGGAGCACCATGCTGTTTGCGGAGCCCCAGGTCAGTGCGCTCTGAGGCATAAAAACCTCAAATAACAATTAATTCTTTACAGGTCCATAGAATGATACTGGGTTACACAAATGCCTGATAACTCTTTCCCAGAGGGCTACATCAAAGAAATACAGAAGCAGAAATTAATCTCAGAATGACATATTTAAGTCACTAAAAGTTCCCCAGAATTTTGCCTGAGATTGACACATCAACACTTTCCCACACTCTGTACTGTGAACCTAATAAAAGATGGACCACTTTGATAACTGCACCTGTTTGGAATATCTCTTCTTCCCCAATTCAGATTTGGGTGGAGCCACAGATTTGCCTCCTATCCTCCATTCCCATGACCACTATTAACATTCTTGACAGATCTGATTTGTTAGTAAACAGCCTCTTTAAAACTGAAGAGGTGGGGTAATGGAAGAAGTCCCAGTCTAAGGGATCTGGCCCCCAGTCTTATCTTTACTGGACATCTCTCTGGGTTTCATTTTCCTTATCTGTCAAAGGAGACACTATCTAATCTACCTACCTCAAATTTTAAGGATCAAACATAAGAGTTTTTTGGGGGAAAGGGGGAGAAAGTTATTTAACTATAAATAATGTTTATATACATGTTGCCCCCAGAAGTCTTAGTGAGATTATAAACTTTCATAGTTTAAACACAAAATGTCAGAACCAGGAGGGAATTTAGCTGACATCTAAGAGTTATTATGGTTTGATAACTTAAAACTATACTAAGACTTTTGGTGCACATTGTATAGCATCACATATTGTAGGATCACAAACTGGAAGAGATCTTTGAGTTAATCTAATCTAATCCCTTTATTTTCCACAGGGAAAACAAACAACAACAACAACAACAAAGAAACAACAACAACAAAACCCAGAGCTCCAGAGAGCATTGTAGTTTTGCCTAAAGTCCCACAGGTGGTAATTGGCAGAGACTGCATTTGAATACCAGTTTTCTGACTCTAAAAATAGTGCTTTTTTCATACAAAATGCTACTATAAAACTATAAAGCTGATTCCCCATCCCTGCCTCCCACAGACATCACATCAGGAGGCATTACTGTACAATGAATGGAGAGCTGACCCTGGTATCAAGAAAAGCTCAGTTCTAATTGCACTACCAGCTTAATGCTAGTGACTTTTCTTTGTTGATTGTCTCCACTTTGTTATAGATAAATGATAGATAGATAGATAGATAGATAGATAGATAGATAGATAGATAGATAGATAGATAGATAGATAGATAGATAGATAGATAGATAGATAGATATCTTGTTTGCACATAGGGTTTTTTTTTTTGGGGTTTTTTGGCATGTTGTCTCCTCTATTAGACCTGAAGTTCCTTGAGAGCAGGGATTGTGTTTTGCCTTTCTTTGCATCTTCTGCACTTAGCACAGTGCTCAGCCTATAAAAAGGCACTTAGTAAATGCTTATTGACTGAGTGGCTAGAGGTTTGACCTTGAAAAAATTAGATGAACTCTTTAGACTTCAGACGCCTCATCTATAAAATGGAAGGAAATAATAGCACCTACCTCAAAGAATAGGAATGGGGCTCAAATGAGATAATGTATAAAACAAAGCTCTCTTTTCTAACATTAAAAGCACTGTATGAATGCAGATTATTATTCATTTTATAGTTTTCTTTATGGCCAAATGAGTGCTGTTGTCCCTGAGAGACCATGGGCTTATGCCACTGATGATTGATGAATGGAATACTACTGAAATTCCTCTTTGGAAATTACCTCCATGGCTTAAGAGTCAAGTTAGAAAATAGATGCCATTTTGTCAGCCATATTTCATTTATTTTTTTTTATCGAAAGAAAAATAGTCAAAATTAGCTTAGTCACTTCCTTCTTTGTTTAAGAGTTTTGGATTAGAAATACTAAAATCAGACCTACCCTCAGCTTGGTGACTTTCTCCATTGTGCATATTCATATTCAAAGAATGAGCTCTGGACTCGAAAGGCTAGTCTGTTAGAGGGCACAATCTGACTTGAGCAAGAAGAGCAGCATGAAAATAAGTGCTGAACCTTCCACGCTGGCCTCAGCACTTGTTTGGATGGAACAGCACTGGTTGTTGTGAGCCCCATCCCTACTCTTTGAGGTAGATGCTACATTTATTATGTCACCTCATTGCAAAAGTCACCTTAACATAGGGGAGAGAGGATTCACACTGGGTCAAGAGGACAGGGATCCAAATCCTACTTCTGACACATGCTGGCTGAGGGACCACGTGCAAATCATTTAATCTGTCAGCACCAGAGGAAATCCTCTAAGACTATACATTACAGAGGCATTGCTCATCTGTATTTGGTAGAGGAATTTTCCATACTGGGTTGTATGTGTAAAGCAACTCACTAGATTAGCTATCCTAATTTCTGTCAACATTTCTCTTCTGTCTCAGTCTCTCTGTTTCTCTCAGTTTCTGTCTCTCTGTTTGCCCGTCTCTGTCTCTCTCTTTCTCTACCCCTCCATCTCTATCTCTGTCTCTCTATCTCTTTCTCTGATTCTCTTTCTCTCTCTGGGACTGGGTCTTCTTATCTCACCCAGGATGAAAGTGCTGCAGCCACTCTAATCTCCTCCGCTTATGACATGTACTGGTTCACCCTTCCCTAAGTAGCCTGATGGCTTTCCTATTCCTAGGGACTTGCCATTTTGGTGCTAACTGGATCAGCTTAACCCTGAACTCCCAAACATATGCAATTTATCAATCCCAGCTTCCCAGATAGCAGTGATTAAACACTTGTCCCAGACTCATTTCACAAATGAGAAAACTGAGGCCAAGGAAAGTTAAGTGCTTTCCCAGAGTTATGTGACTGGTATATGGTAGACATAGGCTTGAACACCACTTTTCTTCACTCTGTAGACCTCTCTCTATCTACTAAACCACACATACTGCCTCTGCAAGTCCTCATACAAACGAAGCCACAGATTCAGCTCCCTCATCTCCCAAAATTATATATATATATACTGTTAGGGCCAAATTCAGTATGGGGAGAGTCAATTGGGTGGCTCACCGTAATATTGAGGTTCAGAAAATAATGGGGGACCTCTAGGTCCAGAGTTTTCCCTTGTCCAAACTCCATCTTTTTCCGTTATGTCTCCCAGACTAATAAGAAAGGAGATTAACAGCCTCTTTTTCACAGTCAAATCAGGTTTTATTAATAGTAATGAAATTTGCAACACAAGTGGAGTTAATAAAGCCAGGTACAATGAGAAAGGGGATAGAGAAAAGGAAAAATATGTCCCACTTCCCAGATAGTTAAAAATCTAATCTCCAGAGTAAAAAGGCCCCCAGGTACTTCCTCTATTTCCTCAGCTACTCAGAACAGTTTAGGTCTGGCAAAAACTAACTTAAACCTGAAACTTGTTTCCAGCTCAGCTGGCATAATGAGCCAGCCTTCAACAACACAACACAACAACACAAACTCACCACCACCTGGAATCTGCAGTTCTAAGGACAATCAGCTTTGCAGTCTCTCATGGTTAGGTCTGAAGATCAAACACCACCAGCTCCTATCTCTCTCTCCCTTTCCTTCCACCGTCCCTCTCTGAGAGTACCCCCACCCCTTGCTGCCTCTCTCACAGGCAAGGTGGTTCTATATTCAGGCTGAGTCTCCAATTGGTTTAACATACCCCCTGAACTGTCCCCATTATAATTTGGACAGGTCCATGTTGGTATGGGGGAACTCCTAGGTAGGTAGTTTGGGGCTCCTCATCCCTCCAGGTAATTGGGTTAAAGACAGCCACAAAGCCCACACATGTTCTGGCAGCCACAGGGTGAAAACACAATCCTTGAAAAAACTTGGCATGCATAGCAATTGAAATTGAAGATGGCAATGTTAATGATGAAAATTGAGACAGTGTGGAGACTGTAACTAAGGCATAATTCCATTTTATCCCCATTCATGTTCATTACCAATATGATTCTCCTTGACATTTGCTCCCTAATCAGTAATTCTGGTAAGATCTTTGATGCCAATGAAAAAACACTTATAAGGTGCCTACTATGTGTTAAGGTTATGGAATGGATTGTAAGTAACAGCTCAGAGAGTAGAAGGCAGTATAAGGTAAGGGAAAAAAACATCAGACCTAGAATCCAGAGAGTAGGGCTTTGCTACCAACTACATGGACAATGTTGGGCAAGAGAGGTGTATAAAATAAGTTTTTTGAATGTCTTTTGTTTAAACATGAGAGTCATTTCCAGGGATTATCCTTCCTCTAAAACACACAAACACACACATACCCTTTGTGAGAAAAACCAAATAAAACAAAACAAGGAAATCCAAGAGACACAAGGATAGTGTATGCAACATTCCATACCCATAGTCTATCCCCTTTCTGTGAAAGGAGAAACACGGTTCCTCATCTCTTTTCTGGAAGTCAAGATCTGTCATGACAGCTACTCCGCATTCACCTCCATGTTACTGCTGTTTTAATTTATTTTATTGTAGTCATTGGACATATTGTCCTGGAACTTCTTACATCACTCTGAGCCCATACAAGACCTTGGGCAAAAAACTAGCACCTCTCTGGACCTCACATTTCTCATCTGTCAAAGGAGAGGGTTGGGTTGGGAGAGGATTTAGAGGATCTCTAATGTCCCAGTAGATGCTAACATGACCAAAAAGGACCACTGTGGCCTATGTCCTCTCCCGGGCTCCATGCTCTGTGCTCAGTGTGTGATTGACTGATTGTTACAAAATCCTGGTGATTTTCCACCTTCAGTCATAATTCTGTTTACCCATCGTCTCTCTCATGCAAAAACACCACAGAAGTAGAGGAGAATTACATTACTCTTTGAATCATAACAGTGAAAATAGATACAGATAGTAAGACAGCCCAGTGCTAACCTAATGAACATTGCCTAATGCAATAAGCCCATAGCTGATATTGACATGTGGGAATGAATCCCCCCATCCAAAACTTCCCTTCTGTGTTTTCAAGGTCTTATAAATACTGGTAAGACAAATGGCAGCATGTGAAGGATGGTACTGAAGGGAGAGGCAATTTCCTTTCTCCACCTTTATTATTACCTTGGGAGCCTGGGCTAGAAGTCACAGTCTATTTAGAGGGATTAAGCTTAAATAAATCTTGTAAGTGTTGTTATGTATAAGAAAAAAAAGATCTCAAGGTTCATTTTTTTTCATGAGAGTATCCAACCGGGAGAATTATGTGACAAATGGAAGGTGTCCCTTCCTCCCAAGATGTGTTAAAAGCCCTGTTTCCTGGGCAGCCTTTAATTCTGCTCTTGTGGGTCCCAAAGGATTCAGCAGGAGCAGAGATGTTTCTTTCACTTGTCTCCTGTGGTTGTTCAAGATAGAGGGGAAGGATCCAGAAGAGAGACAGGGAGGGGAAGAGATAGAACGTGTGAGAGGGTCAGCAAATAACAGGAGGGGTAAGGATTTGGAGGAGTTGGGAAGGGATGTGTGCCTGGAACAAGCACATATGACAATGATTAAAGGGGTCTTGGCCATTATCTAATTAAATCATTGAAGAAATGAGGAAAATGAATCCTAGAAAGGGAAAGTTGGTGCCTGATTTCACACAGGTGGTAAAGTGCAAAAAGGAATCCAAATTCAGGCCTTCTCTCTCTAGACAGGGCACTTTCTTCTGCCCTGTAGTTGCATTGATACAGCAATTTAAGGTTTGCAAAACACTTTACATATATTTTCTTTTTTGATCCTTATACCAACCCTATAAAGCAGGTGTTATTCTTATCCCTATTTATACAGACAAGGAAAATGAGGCTTATATCACTTGCTCAGGGCCAACCAACTTATAAGTATCTGGGGTCAAGGATTTGAACCAGGGTCTTCCTGACTCTAATCTGCTGTTACCACCTAGCTACTCTAGAGCTTAACACCATATTTAAATATAATAATTTCCTTATAAACGTTTGCTTTGCTTTTTTGGCAGGGGAGGGCAAGGGAGACCCAGATCTGTGATTTCTTAGGTTGAGGGAGTTGTTAGCTGAAGAAACTCCCCCTTCCAATGTAGATTCAAAACTTTTCTACAACTTTATAGTCTTCTAGAGTTTCAACAAGAACTGAGGAGTTGAGTCATTTGCCCAAAGTCCATGAGTCAGAATGTTACAGAAGTAAGATATGATCCAGGGATATCTTGATTCTAAGACTCACTTTCAACCCACTATATCACAATGTCTCTCTTGCTTTGAGCAGAACTGTACACTGAGACTGAATCTTTGGGGGAATATTATAATGTCACTTCCTGACATTCTTTGTCCAATGACCCTTATGCCAATCTCGTCTCTGTCAATAACTATGAGATTTTAACATCTTTTGGACTCAGTTTCTTAACTTGTAAAGTGAGAATGTTGGAACTAGACAATCTCCCAATCCCTTTGACAATCTAAATTTTATAATTTATGAGTGAAACAGAGATTTCCATTGTATCTGCAGGCATCTAATCAAGAAATTGCATGAGTAAAGTATCAAATTATAAAGAAGACTTGGAAAATGGAGAAAAGTAGGCCTGCCATGTACCTACTTAAAGGCTGAACTTAATTCTACTTTAGATCTAAATGATAGACAGTCCCTTACAGAGGTATTTATTATTGAGTATAATAAAAGGCTAAAATTGTCTTCTTGGCTAATGTCTGTTCAATATGTTCTTTCTGAAACTGACACAGCAATCCCATAGGAAAGAAAATTACTTGCCGGAGCTTATAGTGGATTGAGGATAACATCTCAAAAAATTCATGGGGTACTAAAAACACCAATTTCCTGACTTTATTGCCTTAAAAATAAAAGCTAATTTCTAAGGCTTAAAATGTCTTAGGTTTTACCAAGCACTTTTCTCCCAACCAACCTATAAGATAACAACAACAGCCTCAACAGAATCCCAGAAATAGGCGAGACCTCAGAGGATCTCTTTGTCAGTCCATCAAGAGTTTCCTCACCTCCTCTACTCCACTTCACAATCTTCACACATCCTCTCCTCCTTTGCTCATCTCCAAGGAAGAGGTAGCTCTTCTTAATCAGGATCTACTCTACTTATCTCCAAACCCATTTTCTTCCCTTTCATTCAGGATGGAATAGTCCTCCATCTCTCTGTATCTGCCAGCTTTCCCCCAGATGCTTGAGAAGATGCCAATTTCTGCCATCTTTATAAACCTTTACTGGATCTTATAAATCCCCTGACGTTATGATACCATATCTCTTCCTTTTTCCTGTCATACTTTTAGAGAGAATCATCTACACTCACTGCCTCCACTGTCTTACTACCCATTCCCTTCTCAAAGCTTTCATATCGAGGCTTTTCATACCCCACATCTCTTGGAAGCCAGTTTTGTCAGGACATACTTGATATTCAGACAAATACAGCCTTTTGAATCTGGAACCTAAAAATAATAGAATAGAAAAGAAAAAGCTCCTTATACCAAACTGAGAAAAAATAACATAATCAGAGCAGAGACAAATGATTTCTGATCTCCTTGTGGACCAGAGGGAGGAGGACAAGGTCAAAAGAAAGATGCCTGAAGCCCCGTATCTTGAAGTCTTTCCAACTATTGATATTCAAGTCACATAATATGCTCTTCATTCATGTTTCTTATTCTTTCCTCCTGGGGTCAAAGCCTGGACCTCAGCTACTCTGGCAAGAGTAGGGCCATGGGAAATTGATGATGTTCTAGTTAAGGAAATTGAGCCAGAGTTGTCAGGCAAGTGAGAAAAGAACCAGGAAAGCTCTGGTTTCATTGTAATCCAAAATGGAGGGGAGGAGGGAATAGTCAACTGACAAATGCAACAGAGTAGGCAAGGAAGATGAGGACAAATATTGAGAGTGGGCTCTCCTTCTACCAATGCATGTTAGCACCTTCTCTACAACTTAGAGTTTTAGTGAATTTCCTAGAGGATTAAGAAGTTAAATTACTTGCCCAGGGTTGCCCAGACAGATGCAAGAATTGAACCCAAATCATCCTGGATTCAAGACTTACTCTCTGTTCAATATGGATTGCTGCCCTTGAATTCACTGAATGTGCTTTGTAGGCACAACCTTGACCACAAGTATGTTTCAAAGCCATAGCCAAATGCCTTGTTGAAATGCAGATACATTATGTTTACCAAAGGGATTCTTAAGTGCTTTTTCTACCATACAAGGCTAACTCCCTCTTGACCCAAAGATTAGAATATAGGACATAAGCTGTTGAATCTTGAAGTTACCTTACAGACTGACTAAGAATTTTTAACCTGGGGTAAGTGAACTTGTTTTTTCAATGTGTTTCTTTTTATCCTATGTATTTGTATTTTTATGCATTTAAAAACATCATTCTGAGAAGTGCATAGGCACCAAAAATGTTTAGAACCCCATAACTAATGCAACACCCACTTTTTGACAGAAAAGGAAAATGAGGCTGAAGAGCTTATGACTAGCTGAAGCTCAGACAGATAGTTGGTTAAAGGTTTTGGTCTAGAATTTAGGTCTCCAGTACTCTTTCCATATCATCATTCATCCTAAAAATAAAAACCCTACATGTCAACAAAATTTCCTAGCATTATAAATATGGACAGTCATAAAAGTCATATTTTCAAAATAAATCTTACTATAAATTACTCATGTATTATACTCTAGGCAGTTTCTTACCTGGATTCTATGAGAGTTGACATACCTTATAATTTTTAACCAAAAAAAAACCCCAAAAAGTAAATGTAAGCCACTGTCTACAGGTATAACAGTTATGGTTTGATTCTCACTTCCTCTCACTTCTTGAATAAACAAATTCAGATTCTCCAAGGGGGAAAACCCTCAAAAGTCAGGCACAGATAAAATCTTACACATACTGAAATTCTCTTATTATTGAAGCTGACTTAGATTGAATGTAGCTTTGTTGTATACATTTCATATCCTTGGTATCCCAAGTATAATTACCAGAGTAATTATGACAAGATGAGTCATGTTAAAAATTGATCTCAAGAGAAGAAAATTTTCACTTAGGCCCAATTCATGTGAGGTAAGCCCAGAGCATGATATAGCTACAACATATCTTCCTTTCCTTGTATCATTTGTCTCTGTGGGCTGCAATATAGCTATAGGAGTAAATATGATAGAGTTGTCTGACCCCTGAATTAGTCCTCCAAATATCTGGCTTCTGGTGCTAACCTAACCACTAATAACCATCCAACTATTGCTAAATCATGCCACCTTTCTGGTCCTCAATCCCTGCTCTCTGAAATGAGAACAGTGGACTCTTCTAGCTCCTAAAAGTCTATCAATCCAGTATCAGTTTTACCCAGCTTTACTGTTTTTTGTTTGTTTGTTTGTTTTCATGGGGCAATGAGGGTTAAGTGACTTGCCCAGGGTCACACAACTTGTAAGTGTCAAATGTCCGAGGCCAGATTTGAACTCAGGACCTCCTGAATCTAGGGCCAATGCTTTATCCACTGTGCCACCTAGCTGCCCCTTACCCAGCTTTGCTGTACAATGGAAAGAATAATAAATATGGAGTCAGGTGAAACCTGGGTATAAACTCCACCTTTGACATTTACTACAAGTCCTTTAACAACTTCCTTGGGCCTCAGCTTCTGTAAAATGAATGAGTTGGAATTTATGACCTCTGAGGTCATATAAACTATAAATTTGTGATTCTATGATTCAGCACTGTAAAATAATAACAACACCTGATAGGATTGTCCTGAGGAACAAAGGATATAATGTAGGTGAAGTAAATTACTAATATTTATATAGGACTTTATCATTATCTAAATTCAACTCTCACATCTTACAGAGGAAGAAACTGAGTTAATCCATAGTTTGTTTAGAAAAGCTACTGCAGTCAAACAGTGAGCTGGACCCAGTACTGAAAAAGAAATCAGGACAGATCACAATTGGGAAACTGCACAGTGATGCCAAGGATCTCAAGTTAATCCTTGCCACTAAACCAATCCTTTAAGCACCAACATTCTCTTATTGTTGCTATGTGACTTGGTAGATGGTATCACCATTGATAGAACTAAAGAAACCTGCAACAGGTAATTAGTTTAGGCAGAAGATGATAAGGGGATGTTAGATGTGTAGGCTGGGGGTATTACCAGGTTATTAAATGGAAGTCTGGTAGAAGATTGTTGTTTAGTCATTTCAGTAATTTCTGACTCTTCATAACCTCATTTGGGATTTCTTTGGTAAAAATATTGGAGTGGTTTGCCATTACCTTCTCCAGATAATTTTATTGATGAGCAACTGAGGCAAACAGGGTAAAGTGATTTGCCCAGGGTCACACAGTTAGTAAGTGTCTGAGGCTGAATTAGAATTCACAAAGATGAGTCTTCATGTAGTGGAAAATTGGAAATATGGAACAAGTTTCTGGAAAGAATGGAAGGCAAAAGATTTGGATTTGGGAATCATCCACCTAGAAGTGATCATTCAAGTACATAGAATGGGAGTAGGTAATATATCAGAGATAGGATTAGGGACTAGACCTGTAATTCCATTGATATGGAGAACTACCAGGGAAGGAAATTCTTTCGACCAATGCAGGTTGGCACCTTCTCTGAAATCAATGATCTTAAAGAGCTGCCCAGAGCACTGAGTGGTTAAGTTTCTTGGCCAGAGCCACAGCAGTATGTATCAAAGCTAAATTTAAATTCTGATCTTCCTGGATATGAGGCCAGTGCTCCATACACTATTTCAGACTGCTTCTTGACATGAGATCTCTGAGAAACATAGAACATCAGTATATGAAGCCACCTCATAAGTTGTATCTTTACACCCCTACCTAAAGCATAATTCAACTCTATGCCATCCCCAATGAGAATTTTGCATGACCCTGGAGGACAAAACCAGGACTTCTAAGGTCCCCTCCCAACTTTAAGATTCTTGGAGATTCTAAGGCAACTAATGAGCTTTGTTGGGAAGGTGGCTATTTTGGACAACACCATTGAAATTTTAAATAAAATGAAATAGAAACCCAAGTAAAGGAGCATCAAGAACAGTACTTTCAGTGATATGTTTCCAAACTTTAAATCTTCGAATCTCAGAATTCGAAGGAGCCTCAAATTTCAGCTAATCAAATAGCCCAGACAAGTGGTCATTCATCCTTGGTTTCAAAGTCTCTAGTGAGGGAGAACCCACTATTTTTTTTGCAGGGCAATGACGGTCAAGTGACTTGCCAGGGTCACACAGCTAGTGTCAAGTGTCTGAGGCTGGATTTGAACTCAGGTCCTCCTGAATCTGAGGCCAGTGCTTTATCTGCTACACCACCTAGCTCCCCAGAACCCACTATTTTTTGAGGTAATCCATTCTACTTTGGGACAGCTCAAATTGTTAGGAGCTGGCATCCTCATTACAACTTCTTATCTTCTTAGTTTTGTCTTCTAGGATCAAGCCTAGCATGTTGAAAGCATCTTCAGCATAACAGTCTTTCAAATATTTGAAAATAAGCTATCATGTATTACCCCCATCTGGGTCTTTTCTTCTCCAAGCCAAGTACTGACAGTTCTTTCAAATTATCCTCATAAGACCTGGTTTTCATTCTTCTAGACATCTTTGTGGCCATTGTTTAGGTGCCTTTTAAGCTCTTCATTGTCCTCCCTAAAAATGGCACCCGGAATTTAATACAATTCTCCAAATGTGGTCAAACCAGGACACTATGCCTCTAATAAGCCATGTTACAGAACTGATCCAGGAACCAGTTCTGGTAACAAGCTAAAGGACTGAATGTATCTAGAATCTATCAAGACTTTTGAGTGGAAGGTTGTGGTTATTATCCATAAAGGTTCAGAATTTAACCCACTACACTGTTCCATTTGATGGCGAAGGGAAAGCCTTTATTACACCTGGGAAATGACAAAGCACAGTTACTCTAACCATCTAAATCTAAGTTTAGCTTTGTAATTGAATGAGAAGCATCTAATTTATATTATCTTTCTACCCAACCACCCCATCCTTTTCCCTTAACATACATAGTGCTCCTGGCATAAGTCAAGAACTCAAAAAAGGTTTGCTCCATGAATAGGTTAATGCTATTTATTAACTCTACAACTTTGGGCAAGTATCTTTCCTGGCCTCAGTTTCCTTATTTATAAAATGGGGAGATTAGATTAGTTGAACTCTAGTATTCCTTCCAAATATTATGTATCTCAAATGGTTGTGAGAAAAGAGAGAAGGATAGTGAGAGGAGTTGTGATTTTATTGGTATTGGGAACTCCCATATGAGGAAACTGCTAATCCCACTGCAGGTCAGCATTTTCTTTGCCATTTATAGTCTTGGAAGATTGCCTAGTGCATTGAGAAGTTAGACTCACTTAGGGACAGAGTCAGTAGCTATGAGAAGTGGGACTTGAACCCAGGCTTTCCTGTATTCAAAATCAACTCCCTATCAATTAAACTGTGTTGCCTCTCATTGGTGATATTAGAGTACTAGAGAAAAAGAAATTATTAATTATATACATTCTCGGGGCAGCTAGGTGGCACAGTGGATAAAGCACCGGCCCTGGATTCAGGAGGACCTGAGTTTAAATCCAGCCTCAGACACTTGACACTTACTAGCTGTGTGACCCTGGACAAGTCACTTAACCCTCATTGCCCTGCAAAAAATAAAAATAAAAATAATAATATACATTCTCATAATTTCTAGTGATGACTTTTTGAAAAATAAAAACAGTCCCATCTATTCATGAGGTGATGGATAAACAAGGGATATAAAACCAGGACTAGCCAAGTTTTATAAGCAAGTATACTCTAGTCCCTTTGGGATGACATCCAGTAGAGATTAAGTTCAACAGAGAGTGATAATAAATGAAAAAAAAATTTACTTCCCTCACCCAAACATATCCACACAGTGGCCATATAGAGAGAAATAGTGAGGCAACAGCACCTTGTGAGAATGATCAGCCAATGGAAAAGCTAGAAAGAAAGTACTGAGTCAAATCCAGGTCCTTTGACTCACAATCCACTGCTCTCCCCCTGCACAGTTTATTTTGCACTTAGCAGATGTTCTAGTGCAGTTGTAAAAACATCAGTTTTGGAGTCGAAGGGTTTGAATCCCATCATTGCCACATACTTTCTATGTGACTTTGGGCAGGTCACTTAACCTCTTTTGGGTTTCATTTTCTTATTTGTTAAGTGAGAGGATTAAGCTATAATTATAAGATTTAGAACTGGAAAGGACTTCAGAGATCACCTAATCCAATATCATCATTTTACGAGTGAGAAAAAAGAATATGTTCAGAGTCTGGCAATGAAAGGGAAGAAAGATCAAAGGACTTTATATCTAGACCTGGAAAAAAATTTCCAGGCTTTTTTGTCCAAACTTCTCATTTTAAAATGAGGAAACTGAGGCCCAAGGAACTAAAGTTATTTGCTCACGGTCATATAGGTAAGAGACAGAATTTGACCCCAAGTCTTCACGCCCCAGAGTGAGTCAACTTTTCAATCTTGAATTGATGAATGAAGTGAGTGTTTTACAAAACTAGTTAATCCTTGATAATTTTTTGTAGGAAAGCAGAGAAAGAGTCAATGGATAGAGAGATTTGGAACATTAGAAAGAAAAAGCTTGATCAATGGGGGAAGAATTGTTTGGAGATGGTATCACAAGGCATAAGTAGAGGAGTTAGCCTTGGAAAGAAGGTCTACCTCTACCTTAGACAAAGGAGTAAAGAAGCAAAGGAAAAGAAATAAGTAGATGGTTTTGAAAGATGGTGAAAGAAAGAAGAGGTTAGAGGTAGAGAGACAAGTTAGGCAGCTACTATTACAATAGTTTATGTGAGAAGAGGCAAGAGTCTGCACTAGAAGAGTGGCAATTAAAATCAGAGATATGGTGGTTCACATATGCCCTTATATCCTGGAGTAGGCGAGATGTTCCCACTGGCCCTTGCCTTGAGAGGGAAGATGATTTTAAGGAACAATGGGAATGTACCTTCTCTTTTCATTGCACATCTGTGGGAGTGAAATATGAGTGAAAAGAAATGGTGAGATTTTTGACATATTTCCAAGGCAGCATCAACAGTACATGGAAAGTGATTGATGTTGGAGCTCACACTACATCTGGATTATATTACCTAGCTCTGTGTACCATTTTAGGAAGAATGATGAAAAGTTGGAGAGTGTCCAACCAGGAAGCCAAGATGCTGACAGGACTGGTGTCAATGTCACACATGAATTGACAGAAGGGACAGGGGATGTTTGTCTTGAAGAAGAAAAGACTTAGAAGTGATATGAGAGCTGTGTTCTAATATTTGAAAGTTTGTCATTTCAAAAAGAGATTAGATTGGTTCTGCTTGCCTCCAGCCAGCATAATTGCAGGTATATGTTTCACAGAGGTGGATTTCAGTTCCATGTAAGAAAAAACTTCTTAATAGTAAGAGCTGTCCAAAAGTTAAATAGGCTGCCTCAAGAGGTAGTGGAGTCCTCTGCATGAGGGGTCTGCCAGTGAAAGCTGGATGTCCCCTTGTTAAGGATCTTATAGGGCTAAAAACTGGACTAGATGATTTATAAGGTCCCTTCTAACTCTGGAAGGAAGGCTCCAGAAGATTCACTGTTTGATTATGTTTTATCAAGGACGTAGATAAAGTGATAGACAGCATGTTTACCAATATTCAGATGGCACAAATCTAGGAAGTTTACCTAACACAGTGGATGAGAGGAAAGATTTAGAAAAACCTTGAGGTTAGAACATTGTATCTTATAAGAGGAAATTTAATAGGTATAAAAGTAAATTCTTACACTTAGCTTCAAAAGGAAGGAATGGCCAGAAAGCAGTGCATATGAAAAAGACTCAGAGGTCTTATTGGACCATAAGTTCAATATGAGTCAGCAGAATGACATGAAAGCTACAAGTAGAATGCAGTCTTGGGCTGCATTAAGAAAGGCATAATATCCATGACTAACATAACAGTTCTGTTATACTCTGTCCTGCTCAGATCACACATGGCATATTTTATTCAAATATGAGAAACACTTATGAATAACAGATAATTAAAGAGTGTTAGGTAGTATGGAGGATAGAATGCTAGACCTGGAATCAGAAATCCATGAGTTCAAAGCTGTCCCCCAACTCTTACTAGCTGTGCAATCCTGGGCAAGTCACTTAACCTCTGTCTGTCTGTTTCCTTATCTGTAAAATGGGAATAATTATAGCATTTTCCTCCCAGAGTTATTGTTAGGATCATATCAGATGATATTGGTAACGTGCTTTGCAAACTTTAAGCGTTACTGTCATTGTTGTTGCTGTTGTTTTCCAGTGGAAGTCAACAAGAATGGTGAAGGGTCAAGAGTATGTCATACAAGAATAGGTTAAAGGAAGCAGGGGAAATTCCCTCTAGAGGAGAAGACTGGCAGAGGTTGGGGGATGGGGGGAGGGAAGGAGGCAATGAGGTAAGGAGAGAATCACTTTCTTAAGTCTAGACAATCAATAAAACAATAAATCAAGCCCTGATTTGTATCATTTTCTTATTTCTCTGATGTAAACTCTCACACTGAAAATTTGTGTTGGCTCTCAGGGGTACAAGTTCACTCTAATAACACTGCCACATCATCTCATTTACCTGGATCTCTCCTTATCTTTCCTTCCACTCAATTCAGCAATCATTAGGGGTGGGGGAAGTGAAGGGGGATACAAAGACATCAAGGGAACAGTTCCTTCCCTCAAGAAGTTTACATTCTATTACATGGGACAGCCTATAACATATACCAGGCTAAAGTTTCTAGATCCTCCTGATTTTATCTGTTATCTTAGGCAGACTCAAAATAAGAGTTTATCCTTCTGTACAATAAAGGGGCTGAAATAGATGATCTCTCCATTTCCTCACAGCCCCCAAATTCTGCACTTTTCTGACTATGTAAGTTCTAGTAACCTCTAGGAACAGAAGGCTGCCTATGAACTTGACAGAGCAGCCTTATGTTATTTTACATTCCCCAAGTACTCATCACGACTGAAAAGTTTGAACTCCTGTGGTAACAATGTGAGCCAGGATATGCTGTAATTCCATCCACTGATTGCTCACATGCATTTCATTCTGATCATGTTGGATTCACAGCAAACAGCAGCACTTAACCCAAGCTCACAAATCATTCCATTTCAGGTGCCTTTGGCCTTAACTTGATATTTGGGAAAGAAGAACTCTGTCTTTATGATGGAGGATGCTGGCTTGGAAAATGACGTTTGTGGCCTTCTTAATGACTGAATCAAATTGACTGCCTGACCAATACAATCAGTTGTGCAGAAACCAGTCAGTATGACAGGTGATAAAAAACAACTCATGTAAAATTGGTTCGTTTAATGTCAAGCTCTTATGCATGTTTTTTAAAGTCAGAAGGGCCCTGAGAAAATAGAATATGGGCTATAAGAAGTGTAAACATGTGCAGAACATAGAACATAGAGTATTGGTCCTGGGAGGGAGTTGGGAATATGGAATATCCAATGTTAGAATAGAAAGAGGTCTATGAGATCATTTCTGGTCATAGATTTAACAGAAGAAGAAACTTAAGAGAGGTGAAGTAGTCTTTCCAAGATCAAATGGCTAGTTTGTGGCAAAGCTTAAGTGGCAATCTTGAGCCACAGGCTGTTCAGGTGCTGAAGTCATTTGTGCTATGCTGGTAGTGAAGCAAAGTTACTACCTTGATATCTATGGAACACACTTCAAGCACTATAGATATAAGATTTTCTAGTGTTGATAATAGGAAAAGAACTAAAGTATTAATAGCATTCATTCCATTCCACAACTTTAATCTGATTTCAGGACCTCCAAATACTACCTAGGTCACATGCTAGCCTTGCCCTTGCTGACTTTTACCTTTGATCTTTGACCACTGACCACCCCCAACTTTGTTGATTCAGCTTATTGCTTTGGCATAGCCTAGCCCACCCAGTGAAATGTTAACTTCCCAGACACATGTAAGGACCAGGTACCTACAAGTTTCTGACCCAGCTCTCACCATAGGCTCACAGATTTAAAGCTAGAAGGGCCTTTAGTGGACACCTAACCCAATATCCTCACTTTACAGATGAGGATACTAAAACTTTTTGAGGGTAAGTGACTTGATCATAGTGGTTTAGATAGTAAGTGGTAATAGTGGGAATTGGACCCAGATCTCCCTGTCCAAGTCTAGCACTATCCCCTACCCTCCACAACCTCTTAATCATCATTTTGCTCAATAGGATGAGTGAATTACTCTTTTTTTGCAGGGCAATGAGAGTTAAGTGACTTGCCCAGGGTCACGCAGCTAGTAAGTCTCAAGTGTCTGAGGTCAGATTTGAACTCAGGTCCTCCTGAATCTAGGGCTAGTGTTTTATCCACTGCACCACCTAGCTGCCCTGACTGAATTACTCTTAATACAGTTTCTAGCTGTTACAGACAGCCTGCAGTATGAGTGTGGTGTCTACAACATTCTGAAGCATAAAACCCATTCAAAATAAATCTTAACTTGACTAAGAAATGCATGTGTATTACAGAGAGGAAGGGGTGAGATTCATTTAGTGATATGGAAGCCACTTCCAACTACTAAGGTCTTTACCACACAGTGAGCTGACACAAATGATACCATTTCCGTTGTAATGATAATGATGAAACAGGAATCTTATTAAACAGTCCACTGACCCAGAACAGAATGAGGAGGGCTCCTTTTTCCTCACCAAAACAAAACAAAACAAAACAAAACCCAACACTTGAAATCTTTGGTCTAGAACACGGAGATAGAAAATTAGAATAAGGACAAATTGCCTTGGTGAGATGCCTGAAGAGAATAGAAATTACTCCATTTCAAGAGTCTCCTTTTACTCTGACAGAAAATATAAGGGGAAAGTAATCAACCATACTCTCAGGACCTAAGAGAAAATTGAGGGTAGCATTACAAAGGAAAGAGGAGAGTTTCTTTGACAAACAAAGTCCATGTTATCACTTTTCCTCTGCTGTAGCTCATTTAATTAGCTGGCCAAAGTATAAGGGATGAAGAGAATACCAATCTGCCAACGATGTTTTTCCTGCATATATTTTGTAGTTACTTGTCTATAAAGAGAGTCTTTGACCCCAGTAGAATATAAACTTCTTCAATCAATCAACAAATATTTATTAAGCAACAACTCTGGGAAAGGCATTTTTTAGGAGTTAGGTATTCAAAAAATGAAATAATCCCTGTATTCATGAAATTGACGTTCTAGTGAGGTGGGAGGGTTATGGCTTATATACTGCATTTATACTAAAGAGGTCTAAAACAAAGCAAAATATCTTGGGTATTTCAGAGCGGGCAATAGCAGCTGGCCTGGGAGCATATGAAAGGCTACAAAAGGGAGTTCAAGTTTAAGCTAAGCTCCCTTCTTCTCAAACTGTCTTATTTGAAGTCAGGCAGTATTTTGATTGTGTCTTTGTGTTTTCACACAAGTCAGAACAGAGTCCAATGGCTAGGGCCTTGAGATAATGTCGTACTCTAACTGGTTAAAGGAAATGAGACTCTTGCCGCTTTGATTTTCAAAGTTCTATTGGGAAGGTGGGCGGGGATCGTGGTGCCATCTCTGATAGACTAAGGTCTCTTCTAGTTCTAATATTTTCTGTTTTGTTTTCTATGTGGTTCAACATTTAGAGTCCTAGACCTGTAATCAGGAAGTTCTGACTTCAAATGCAGCCTACAACCCTTACTAGCCATGTGACTCTGGGCAAGTCACTTAACCTCTGTCTACCTGTAAAATGTAAATATGTAAAATGGAGATAATGAGAGCAATTACTTCACAGAGTTGTGATGACCAAATGAGATAATATTTGTAAAGCATTCAACACAATGCCTGACACACAATAACCATTTAGGAGTCAAATGTTTTGTTTTGTTTTGTTGTTGTTGTTTTTGCAGGGCAATGAGGGTTAAGTGATTTCCCCAGCATCATGCAGCTAGTAAGTGTCAAGTGCCTGAGTCCAGATTTGAACTCAGATACTCCTGAATCCAGGGTCAGTGATTTATCCACTGTGTCACCTCACTGCCCCCACAGTAGCCATTTAATAAATACTTGCTCTCTTCCCCTATATGGAGGTGAAGGTGAGGGTCCATCTCTTATATTCTATATTCTAAGGTCTCTTCCAGACCTATCTTTTGTAATAGAAGGTCCATTCCAGATCTAGTATCTCATGATACTATGGTCCCAGGTATAGTTCACTCATATTTTATAGAAATTTCAGGCTTTATCCTAACATAACCAAGTGAAAGCCCAAGCTGATAATTTCTTAGTGAAATAGGAGTACATAGGCAATAGTCAAGCCAAGTGAATCTTCTCTGATTCAGTAATTGTTTTATGAAACTAAGCTATAAAGGGCAGTGAGAAGAGCCCTTGAAAGTATTAGGTGGGGGCAGTTAGGTGGCGCAGTAGATAGAGCACTTGCCCTGGAGTCAGGAGGACTTGAGTTCAAATCCAGCCTCAGACACTTGACACTTACTAGCTGTGTGACCCTGGGCAAGTAACTTAACCCCAATGGCCTTACCAAAAAAAAGTGTTAGGTGATCTGTTTGGGGTTCAAGCTTCACCACTCAGTATCTGTGTCACCTTAGGCAAGTCATAGAATCACAAGATTTCTCAAGGTTGTAAAGGATTTTAGCAGTAAACTAATCCAAACTCTATCTGAACAAGAATCACCCTCCGTACCAAGTTGGAAAAGTGGTTGTCCAATCTTTGCTGTAAGACCTCCAAGACAAGAAACTCAATACTTGCCAAGGCAGCCCAACCCATTTGGAGAAGACTATATCATGAAGGTTTCCTACACCAAACCTAATTTGTATCTTTACAACTTGCACACATTGCTCTGCCTTCTGGGGAAATGCAGAGCAAGTCCAATACTTCTTCATATTCCGACACTTCACATATTTGAAGATTGGTTTCACGTCATTCTGAAGTCTTCTCTTCTCTGGCTAAACTTTCCCAGGTCCTTCCATGACTATGTGTTTGGCATAACCTCAAGGCCCTCAAACAACTAGGTTCTTTCCTCTCTAGCTCATCAATATCTTTCCTAAGAAATGATGGCCAGAACTTGAACAAATACAACAGATGTTACATGACCAAGGTCAAGCTCTTTAGTTGCTGTCACTACAGCAGGGGAGATGTGGGAGGCAGGGTTTAGACCTGTGTATTTCACTGTTGCCAGGAGATCCAAGTGAAAAAAAGTTCTACCACTTTTGATCAGCAACTGGTCAGCAACTATTTGTCTTAAAGATTTAGTTTACTGGGGCACTGAGAGCATAATGAATTTCCCAGGGTTGCAGAGCCCTTGTACCATGAAAGTAGGATTTGAACATAGATTTTATCTCTCTCTCTCTCTTTTTTTTGGCGGGGCAATGGGGGTTAAGTGACTTGCCCAGGGTCACACAGCTAGTAAGTGTCAAGTGTCTGAAGCCAGATTTGAACTCAGGTACTCCTGAATCTAGGGACGGTGCTTTATCCACTGCGTCACCTAGCCGCCCAATTTTATCTCTCTTAAGGGGAGTTCCCTATCCATTACATCACACTGCCTTCACTAAATGATGTCTACAAATACATTATCGTTTTGGTATCACATGACACAATTTAATCATATATAGATTGCATCCCACTAAAACTTCTATCACAGGGGTTCTTAAACTAAACACAAAGGGGTCCAAGCATTCATGGAGTCCCTGAATATGGTTAGGAAAAAATATGTCTTAACTCTAACAGAAATTTATTATATAGTTCAATTATGACTTTAGGCAATAAAAACAGGATTCTGAGAAGGAATCCATAGGCTTCAACAGCTGGACAAAATGGTCTATAACATGCGCGCATGTGCGCACACACACATACGCACACACACGCACACCGGGTTATGGACCCCTGTTACATAGCCTCAAAGCAGACTAATTACTCCTTGATAAAGTATTATATCCATTTATGCCATGACTAAAGACCAAAGAGGACTCATGCCTGAAAAGATAATGCATTCATCAATTCATTAATTAGGTACTTTTTATATTTACATGGACAACTCTAATAATTTGTTTGGTCGTTTTAAACAGCTGTACATTCAGTGCTATTTTATGTCTGTCTGTGAATTAATGTAAGTTAATTTTTATAGGTGTATTTGAATTCCCTAAGTTTCACACCAGTCTCATTGGCTATTTTTCACCTGATGAAATATATAATGAAAGAACAGGGACCTATCAAAGCTAATGCGATTAGTCTTCATTGTAGACTATAAATAGACTTCTGATTCATAAATTTGCTAATTATTCTTCCCTGCAGAGGACAACTTATGATATCTTCAGCCATAACACATATCCATCCTAAGGCTCAAACCTGAATAAACAAGGCAATCTTGTTGAATCACTTCATCATAGTTTTATAGTCAATCAGCTATAGTAGATGATTTTATTATTTTTCTCTATCTGCTACATTCTCAATAAACACTGCCAACAGCTTTACACATGGCTCATTTGAAATTTAGACTCTGTAACATGGGGAAAGAGATCAGAAACTAGAAAAAAAATTAAACATCAAATATCTGGATTGAATATTAAAGCATTCCTAAATGAATATGTATCTTGAAAAGAGTTTTAAATGAAGGCATGGTGTATGTGTGTTTCATAGTCAAAATCTTATATTTAATGAGAGTTCAAAGGGACCTGAGTAGCCATCTAATTCAATCTCTTCCTGCAACATTAATCACCTTTGCATTGTCTCCAAGAGGGGTCATCTAGTCTCTCCTTGAACTCACAAACTTCCCAAGGCAGTTCCTTTTCATACTGTTGTAGATAAATCTCCTTGTTACTTTTACCCATTGGCACCAATATTATCTTCTTTACACTATCAAAAGAAGTCTAACCCCTCTTAAAGTCCTTGTTGTTATTTAGTTTCTGCATTTGTGTCCTACTCTTCATGACTCCCTTTGGTGTTTTCTTGGCAAAGGTACTGGAGTAGTTTGCCATTTCTTTCTCCATCTCATTTTACAGATGAGGAAACTGAGACAAACAGGGTGAGGTGACATGTCCAAGGTCACACAGCTAGTAAGTGTCTGAGGCCAGATTTGAACACAGGAAGAAGACTCTTCTTAACTCCAAGCTGCAACACCTAGGTGCCCCTTAGCTTTCTTCAAATTTTAGTCCAAGTGCCACTGCCCCTCCCCACAAAAAAATACTTTTTATTTACTTTGTATGCATTTCATATACACTTATATGTGTACATGTTCCCTCCCCCTCTTCCCAGAATGTAAGCTCCAGGACTACAGGAATTGTTTCATTTTTTTCCCTCTGTTCGACATTTTAAGTTTTTCTCAACCTGCCCCCTACCTGTCTTTCCAAGCTCATTTTACATTATTCCTCTTCACATACTCTCTGATCCAGTCAAAATGCTGTTCTTACTGATCCCTACACATGACTTCCATCTCCCATCTCCATGTCTCTTCACTGGCTGTCCTCCATCTTAGAAACCATCAGATAACCAATTCAAAGTACTTCGGGCACCTTAAAGCATTTACAAATTGAACCAAATGTCTGAGTGAAGAATCTTTCATTGCTTTAAGCTTCAACAGCTTAAGACTGAAATCAGACTTTTGGGACACTTTTTGGGACTGCTTTACCTGAAGTCATAAAGACCTGAGTTCCAAACTGGCCTCAAAAACATATTAACCATGTGACCCTAAACAAGTGACTTAACTTCTCTCTGGGACACGCATGTGACAAATGCGTGTTAGTCTTTGTGTCTCAAGAACCAAGTACAAGGCCTGGTTTACATGTCTTTAGTGAATGCTTGTTGATTGATTTATCAGTTAATTGATTCTATTTGGAGAGACAGCCTACACAGGAAATAGGGCTCAGTCAGTCATGTTTTGCTGGTTAGGTGATACGGTAGATAGAGTGCTGGGCCTGGAGTCAGGAAAATCTGAGTTCAAATCCAGCCTTAGACACTTACTTGCTGTGTGACCCTGGGCAAATCTTTTAATCCTGTTTGCCTAAATTTCCTTACCTGCAAAATGAACTGGAGAAGGAAATAGCAAACCACTCTGGTACCTTTCCCAAGAAAACCCCAAATAGGATCATAAAGAGTTGGACACAACGAAAATGACGGAGTAACACTAGTCAATTAGCATTTATTAAGCCCAGGAACTGTGCTAAGAGCTAGGTTTTGAGTAAGAAAGACCTAGATTCAAATCATACCTCAAACGCTAGTAATGTAAATTTGGACAAGTCGCATAATCTCTCTGTGCCTCAGTCTCTCCATGTGTAAAGTGAGGGACTTGAAAGTGATACCTCTAAGGTCACTTCCATTTTGAAACCTATTGTAAATTTACAATACTATTTTAATTCTTCAAAATTTGGGGATGATCATTTTACCCCTTATATTTTCCCCTCTTACAACTTAAAGAATTCCATGTCCTTCCAATATTCTTTACATGATATGATTTTGCATCATTCCACAGACATTACTGCAGTCATCTGTATCCAGAACTAAGTCTAACTTACATGGTTTGACCAGAGCAAAAGAAAATTAGGGTTTTTCCTCCTAATGGTAAAATCAATAAACCTTTGAAGTTATTTTCCAATGTTGTGTTCAAAGTCATTTATACAAAGATAAACTCACATATCCCCACACAGTGAATTTCTGTTGTTTAGTTTTAAGAAAAATGTCTTACGTGAAATTCATTTGTGTGCTTTCTCTTGTCAGAAAATTAAAGTTTCATAATCAAACATGTTTCTTTTTTTACCTTAACTGCTGAAAACTTAGTGACATTTGGTGCTCAACATTAGTGATCACCTCATCATAGACCCCTGGGAATTCCTATCTGCTTCACTTTTTAAATGGACTTTTTCCTGGGCACTGAACTCCAAGTGAAAAAGCTGGGGTTCAAATCCTGGGTATGTGATTGGGAGAAAATAATTTAATCTTTTTTTGAGCCTCAGTTTCCTTATCCATAAAATTGGAATGATCGTACTTAGACCTTAATTGACCTCAGAGAGATACTGTGAGAAAAATGCTTTAAAAAACCTTGAAGTGCTATAGGAATTAGGCAGCTAGGTGGCATAGTATGACTGCTTTACCTGAAGTCATAAAGACCTGAGTTCCAAACTGGCCTCAAAAACATATTAACCATGTGACCCTAAACAAGTGACTTAACTTCTCTCTGGCTCAGTTTCCTCATCTGTCAAACGGGGATAATAGCACCTACCTCCCTAGATTACTGTCCAGATAAATTGATATAATATTTGTAAAGCATTCTGCAAACCTTTAAATACTATGTAAATGCTAGCTATTGTCATTATTAATTGTATTAATTACCAAGCCCTTGTTTTTAGCACTGAAGGGGGACTCAGAATTCATCTAGTCTAACCAAATCTCTTTTTTTAACAGATGAAGAATATGAGGCCACTAGAGAAGAAGTGATTTTTTAAAAAGTCTTCAAAATATTTAGTAGAAGAACTAAGACTACAGTCTTGCTCTCCAAATCCCCAATTGTTTGTGTGTATATATATGTGTGTGTGTGTGTTTGTGTGTACATACACACATATGTATATGTATATATGTATATGTGTGCATATGTGTTTATATATATATATATACATATATTTCCATTCCTTATGTTATATATTCTACTTTGTACTGATACACCACACTGGAGAAAAACTCTGTTCTAATCTTGTCAGTGCCACAACTATCAATGTGCCCTTGAGAATGTCATAGGCTCTCTGGGTATTATCATTCTGAAAGGTCCCTAGCAAGTAGAGCTATCCAAAAGTGAAATAAGCTATTCATAGAAACTAGATATCCTAGTGGATAGAGTCCTGGACTTGGAATCAATAAAACATATTCAAATCTTGTAACACTTACTCACTCTTATTTGATCCCCTGTTTCTTAATCTGTAAAATGGAAATAATTAATAATACTAATACTAATAATACCTATCTCATAGAGTTTTTATGAGTCTCAAATGAGATAATATATGTAAAATGCCTTTTAATTCTTAAAATGCTCTATAAATGCAATAACTTCTTTTTGTTAAACAAAGGATGGGTAACCAATTAAAAAAAGGTTGTCAAATGGATTCCCATTCAGGCATAGATTGGACTAAATGGCCTTTGAACTCCTTTCTAACTCAGATTCTGTGATTTTATGACTTTGGACAAGATGGTAACTTACATTTGTAGAATATTAAATGATGAAATGTTAGAGTTAGAAGAGACTCTAGACCATAAAAGAGTAGAATGGGATGAGACCTTACCATAAAACTCTGAACTTTGTAGAGTACTTTTCCCTATAACAACCCTGTCATTACAAGTGTTATAGATATTCCCATTTTACATATGCAAAAACTCATCTGTAACAGAGAGGAAGAGTGACTCTGTAAGGTCATATAACAACTATCAGCTCTTCGATCTCCCCTCTCCTCTGCCCCAGACTTCTATTTCTAAGCCTGGAGCTTTTCCACAACACCATGCTAATTTCTAAAGTTATTCCAAGGTCTTATATTCTGTAGAAAAATTTTAAACTATGTCTATCCTTTCAGGAAATTGCTAAATCAGACAGAATTTGAATCTCAAACAAACAATAAATAAATAAACAAACAAACAAATAAATAGATAGATAGATAAATAAATAAATAGATAAATAAATAAATAATTCAACGAGCCTTTGAATGAATTCTGAATTAGCCCAATAGAGAGTTGTCAATAATTTCAGATGATGGAAGCCCATAATCACTTCACACTCATCTGTAAATATTGATGAAAGTGGAAGCTCATGAGTTGTATTCTCTAAATTGAGCTCTTTATAATTCTGTCATTTAAACCTCATCCACTCAGATCTACAAATCTCAGCCACATATGCTATTTGTGTCTCTCACACTCTTGAATTTCCTGTTTTTGCAGTGACATTCATATACTCCCTCTTTGAGAATGACCAATGTAAGCATCTATGAGGAGAATTCAAGTTAACTTATCAATATGTGGAAAATTTTGTTGAAATGTTAAGAATGCTTACCTGCTGCTACGTTCAGGGTAGCTCACCATATTATCACTTAATCTATGGTTTGGGAGGGTTTTTTTTAACTGAAAGTTTCTACTTAAATATAGCATACACATAACTACCAATAAATAAGAGGCAGTAGATATTAATATTTTTTGATTAATACAATGAGATAAAATTAGAGTTTTTAAATTTTACAGTGAGAATTCTAATAGAATCATGTAATATTAGTGCTGAAAGGCTCAAGAACATAGAAGGATAGTGTTAGAAGTGATTTTGGAAGCCTTGAATATTTGGGTTAGAAGGGAATTTGGAACATAGAACATAGAATGTCAAAGCTGAAAGAGACCTGGGGGTGGAAATAAACATATATACTGCACCTACTACATTGTGCTAATCACTTTTACAAATATTATTTGATTTTCATGAAAACCCCTTGAAGGAGGTACTATTATTATCCTCATTTTTTAGTTGAGAAAATTGAGGCAAACAGAGGTTAATCAACTTGCCCAGGGCCAAACAGCTAGTATATCTGATACTGGATTTGAACTCAGGTCTTCCTCACTCCAGTTCCAGCACTGTATGCACTGTACCAAAAACTGCCTCTGTAGTTTATAACATAGAATATCAGTCCTGGAAGGGATTTTATAACACATAATATAAAATGATAGAGCCTTAGAATATAGGATGCCAGGGGACAGCTAGGTGGCATGGTGGATAAAGCACCAGCCCTGAATTCAGGAGACCCTAAGTTCAAATCTGGCCTCAGACACTTGATACTTACTAGCTGTGTGACCTTGGGCAAGTCACTTAACCCATATTGCCCCACAAAAAAAATTAATATAGGATGCCACAGCTAGAAGGAACCTTAGAACATGGAGTACTAGGGTTGGAAGGGATCTTAGAACATGGAATGCTTTGAGATAGTCTAATCTAATTGTCTCTTTTTAAAAATGAGTCCCAAAATTATAGATTATTAACCAACTTTCCTCTACCCTGGTCAGATGATGTCTAGAGTATTATGGTAGCTTCTTTCAGTGACTGGGATTGGAAGTCTCCTAGTTCCTAGACACTCCCAATCACCATATGTGGTGCCACCATCAAATCCCTTTGATCTAAAATCATCACCTGTGGAGGCAAAAGCCTCCTTTTTCTGATACCTTCCACCTCACTCTCATCCAGATACAATTCAGCCCTACCCTCATCTGATCTCTTTTCTCCTTTGCTCTCCCCTTCCATTGTACCCTCTGAAAATTCTACTTCTTTCACTTAATAGCATTTTATTTTTCCCAATTACATGTAAAGATCATCCTGCAATTCTTAACAAACATTCCTTCATCTCCAATTTCTTCATCTGATGCTTCTTTGTGCTCATGAAAACTTGGCTCTCTGGAAGATATTTCATCACCAAGCTATTCCTCCTTTCAGTGATATGTCTCTCTTATGGTCCTCAGTATATGCTAGACCCTCCTTCCCTCATGCCCGTGACCATGCACAAGGCTGGGGGAAGAGTTAGCATAATCCTTACTCCTGATTGCTACTTTTAGATAAGCTCCCTCCACCACCATCACGCAATAACCTTAAGGTTATTATACTGGCCAATATTATAATAATCAATATTATAACAACCAATAACTTTAAGGTTCCCTCCTCTCATTTATACCTCCCTATATAGATCCTTATTCTGTCATCTACTGGCCCCCAAGTCACTCTCCCTGCTATCTTAAATACTTCACTATCTACTTTTCCTCTCTGTGTCAAACTATATTCTCATATGTAGAAATTGCAATATCTAGACTGATGTCTCCTTAAAAACTTTGACCTCTTATTTCATCAGTTTCCTTAACTCCTATGACCTACACCTATTCTCTACTTCAGACACTCATAGACATGACTAATCCTCACAATAACCCCCAAACTATGTTATTTTGGAGACCACGAACAATGAAATTCTCCTCTTTGATCAGAATCTCCTATTCTTCCTTTTTTCTCTCCTCTCCCCTCCTCCTAAGTCTATTTTTCATGTTCAACGTCACCACTATTCCCCCACTTCTTATGTCTTCTCCCATCACATCTTCTTTGACCTCATCTCCAAATGGATATCTTATCAGCATCTCAGATTCAAAATACACAAAAGTTACAGATAGCTGGGTAGGTGCACTGGATAGAGTGCCAGGATGGAGGACATGAAAACTCATATTCCTAAGTTCAAATCTGGCCTCAGACACTTACTAGCCACATGAACCTGGACAAATCCTTTAACTTTGTTTGCCTGTTTCCTCATCTATAAAATGATCTGAAAAAATTAAATGGCAAACCACTGCGGTATCTTCACCAAGAAAACACCAAATCCGGTTGTGAAAAGTTACACACAACTGAAAAATGATTGAACAATAAAACTCCCAACCCCATCATCTTCCATCCTTAACCTTCCCCTCCTATGGACTTCCCTATTCCTGTTATAAGCACCACTATTTTCCCAGATACCCAGGTGTGTAACCTTAGAGTCTTTTTTAGTGCTTCCCTCTCCTGAACCCCCACAGCATGTTCCCAAGTCTTATAGATTCTCTTTTTGTAATATCTCTCACATCTATGACTTTCTCTTCATTTATGGAATGATAAGTGCTGAGTCCACAGTTCTGTATCAGTCCACAAGGAAACCATGAAACTTTGTCAAAGGCCCTGATAAAAATCTGGATAAATTGTAAATTGCATTGACAGCATTTCCATTACCTACTACCCTACTAATCCTGTCCACAAAGGATGGACATGATGTTAGTCTGCAAAATCCATTATTTTTTAAATAATATTTTATTTGTATTGACAATTACATGTAAAAATAATTTTGACATTCTTTTAAGAAAATTCTGAGTTCAAAATTCACTCCCTTCCTCTCTTCCCTGTCCTCTCTCTGAGAAGGAAAGCAATTTGATATTGGTAATACATATGAAATCATGCAAAACATTTCCATATTAGTCATCTTATAAAAGATAACACAGGCCAAAAAAATTAAAACCATGAAAAAATGATGAAATTGAAAAATAGTATACTTCAATCTGCATTCAGATTCCATCAATTCTTTCTCTGGAGGTGGATAACATGTTTCATGAGTCCTTTGGAATTGTCTTGGATCATTGTATTGCTGACAATAGGTAAGTCACTCCCAGATGATCATCATACAGTATTGCTGTTACTATGTACAGTATTCTCCTGGTTTTGCTCATTTAACTTTGCATCAGTTCATGTAAGTCTTTCCAGGTTTTTCTGAAATCGTCTTGCTCATTACTTCTTATAGTACAATAATATTCCATCACAAAAATGTATATTCCCTTCCCCCCCCTTTGCTTTCCTATCCCTCCCTGTTCCAACATCTAGCATAATGTTTCTTTATCATAGGTAAATAAATAAATATTTATTTAGCCACACACTTAATTAAATATTTGATATTGTTGGATATCTAATAAATGTTTAGATATAAATAAATGCTTGTTTAGTTGAATAAGCTGTGACCCAGATAAGGTAAGACCCGAACTTGCTTAAGATCATACATTAAGTGGTTAAATTGGAGTTTTAACCCATTTCCAGTCTCTCAGTTCAGTATTCTTCCTATTTTCCCAAGATTTCTCATGAAGACACTTCACATTTTAGTTTTTTTAAATGAATATTCAAAAGGCTTTATTGTTTATCTCATCTTCTTAAACCGAGAATTTCAATATGCCAGGAGGTATTTTTTCTTTGCTAATTGTGATTTATTGAAATAGAAAGGTAGATTAAACACTCTCACGTTAAATAATAGACCAAATGAATCAAAGAAATAGATACTTACATAACAGACCACAGTCTACAAATAACATGAAACTAAGTTCATTACCAAATTCAAAGAAATGAGGTGAAGTCAATGGAAATGTAGTCATGGAAGAACAGGAATCAGACTTTTTCCATGAACTACAATTTCTACCCAATGCAACCCTTGCAACAAAGCATCATTTCTGAGACCATTTTGTTGCTCAGAAGTATTGTTGTATAAGGTCAGAATGAAGTGTACCTTGCTAGCTAGAGCCACTCACTGTCAATATATCTATATATCCTCTTGCCACTGAGGAAGTCGATTGCTGAGTGAAAACAGCCTAAAATGAAAACAGTTTCTTAGAATCTCTTGCTGAATAAGCAAAACAAAACAAAACAAAACAAAAACAAACAAACAAAAAACCAGGGCTTCTGGAAAGTCCAGAGAAGAACTTTCAGCTTTTAGAGTCTCTGAATTACTATTTAAAAAAAAACAATAAAGATACATAAAACTGAGCACCAACAATAGTGAAACTTAAATTTTGATTTTTGCTAATTTTCCTCCACACATTTTCCATGATAATACAATGGATTTGAAGTCAGATTAATTAGGTTCAAATCATGGATCTGCCAATTTAGAATTAGTGATCCTGGACAAATAATTTCTCCTGTCTAGGCCTCCATTTCTCCATCTGTAAAATGAGCAGAGTTCAATTTTATGATCTTTAAGGCCCATTCCAGTCCTGTGATCCTTTGATTTTTTTTTTGGTGAGGCAATTGGGGTTAAGTGACTTGTCCAGGGTCACACAGCTAGTAAGTGTCAAATGTCTGAGGCCGGATTTGAACTCAGGTCTTCCTGACTCCAGGGCCAGTGTTCTATGCTCTGTACCACCTAGCTGCCCCGATCCTTTGAATTTTGTGAAAATAGGATTGTTCCACCAAGTCAGGTACACTTAGTTACCCCTGGTATACCTTGCCTCAGTTACCCAAAGTTGATGAGTAAGCATAGCAAAAAATGTATGCTTGCTATGACTCTCACAGCCATTATTTCTAGGCTACTGGAACTCATCAATACCAGGAACTGAAAAGCTGGTAATAACAGCAAGAGCAAGGAAAACACTTGTAAAGGACAAGATTGCTGCCAACAGTGTCATTTTGTATTACAAAGGGCAGTGAGATACACAGTCTTAATCCAACCAAGATAGGTGGCAGTTTTCAGGGAACTAGGAATGCTCATTGGAAAATAACCTTAAAATAACATGCTTGCTGTGAACTGTGAGATTGGGTCGGGGAGGGAATCTTTCTGACTTAAAAACACACAGTAAAATTTTAGGGTCAGTGTTTTAAAACTTTTTAAAGTCTTGATACACAATTTTCTCAGAATTTGGAAAAGGTCCAATTGAATCAAATACAAAATATTTATTAAGAGTTTGCTATGTACAAGGCAGCATGCTAAGTCCTGGGATGCAAGAATGAAATGAAAACACACACACACACACACACACACACACACACACAAACCCTGCCTTTAAAGAGTTTACATTCTACTGTAGGGGGAGGGAGAGGAACTCCATAAAACACAGTCCATAAAACTGTACAAAAATAGATATGCAAAATTTGAAGAGGAGAGAGAGTTCTAGGGACTAAAGAAACCCAGAGAGACATACTTCCTCTAAGAGATGGAACATGAGCTGATCCTTAGAGAAAGCTAGATGGGAATCCTAAGAGGCATTGGTCAGGAAGTAGTTCATTCTAGACTTGGGTGATAACCTATGCAAATACATAGAGTCTGGAGAAGATGTTCTTAGTCTGGGATAAAGCAACAAGGTTAGTTTGGCTGGAAAGTAAAATTCCTTAAGAGGGAATATTGGACATTAAGCCTGGTAAAGTAGATTAGAGCCAGATTATGAAGGGTTTTCAAGGCCATGTTGAGGAGTTTATTTCTTTTTCTTGGAAACAATAGGAAAGTACTAAAAATTTGAAAGTGGAGGAGTAACATGGTCATATTTGTGTAATAGAAAGTTGACTTTACCTGGAAGTGGTGACTAGTTTGGGAAAAGGAGAGACTGGGTGGGAAGAAAAATTAGACCCAATGGGCTGTTGCATCTAGGAGAGAGGGAATGAGAGCCTGAATGAGGGTGGGATTTTTTTTAATACAAAGAAGGGGAAAATGCAAGAAATGTTATGGAGGGAGAAGTAGCAAGATTTAAGTCATTGTCTGTGGGGGCTTGGGGGTGAGGTAAAGAGAGGAATCAAAGATCTCTGTGGCCATGAACTGGAAGGGTGATGATGTTCTCTACAGAAAATGAGAAGATTAGAGAAAGTGAGGGTTCAGGAAGTGGGGAGGAAGGTGGTGTGATAGAGATAACGAATTCAGTATTGAAAATTGTATTTTGAGTTGCCTATAGAGCATCCCATTGAATAGGTCAAATAGGCAGTTGGTACTGGCTTTCAATAGCCCAGATTTGAATATGTGGTGTTAAGATATATCAAATGAAATAAAAGATAGAAAGCACTATGCACACCTTACAAAATACTATTAAAATTTTAGTTACTAATTATCAACTCATGAATTCTTTCTGTTCTCCCTTTCTTTCTGTCCTTCTGTTTACCTCTTCCTCCATGTCAGCAACCTTTTTCTAAGGGTTAAGCTTAACTTGGTCTTTCTGACACCTGATAAAGCTTCATATACATTAGGAGCTTAAATAATACAATTCCTTATCCAAAAGGCATTTGCCATGGTCTATATAATTTCTATCTTTTTATATCAGTTGTATACCTATCAAGGTATTACAAAATATACTTTCCTTGTTATCATCTATCACTTTCTCCATCTGTTGAAATCTCCATGAGTACAAATATTCTTTTCCCCATTAAGTTGTCCTAGAGTGCTTTGTCTGAATTAGCTCTCCTTTACCCAAATCATACCCTACCTTGCATTATAATTAAATTTTTATATGCTTAATTTTATTTCCATCCCATTGCTTCCACTAGTCTATAATCTCTTTTAGGGAAGAATTTTGATATTTTATATCTTTATATCCCCATTTTCTGGCACATTTTACTGAACTGATGTCAAAAAAATGGTTTGTTGAATTTTTGAAACTTACAATCTACTAAGGAACCATCCAGAAATAAGCACGAAAATCACTGTGGTTCACATTACTTGGTGTATTACAAAGCATTGTGATTTCAGGTAGCACACACATTCTTATCCTCATTTTACATATAAGGGACAGATAGGTGATACAGTGCATAGAATACTGGCCCTGGAGTCAGGGAGACATCCTCCAAATGTAAATTCTATCCTCGGACACTTAGTAGCTCTGTGACCCTGGGCAAGAACACTGTTTGCCTCAGTTTTCTCATCTGTCAAATAAACTGGGGAAGGAAATGAAAAACTACTCCAGGATCTCTGCCAAGGGAACCCCAAATGGGTTCATGAAGAGTTGGACATGACTAAGAAATATGCATATTTAGACATCTCCACTCCAGATGTTCATATAGACTATTTGTGCCTGACCTGTGGTAGAACATTCTGAGCTTTTACTGGTCTGGTGAGCCACGGTTGGACACACTGTACCTTGACTCCAACATAGTGATGTCACTTTGTTCCTCTTTGAGAGGACAAGAACCAACCAAACCAACATGGGAGGAAACTCAGTATCAGAGGGGTAAAGTAACTTGTCTGTACTGAAATCTTGATTCAGAGTCAGGACTTTAAAATAGTGTATAAAACTAGGAAAAACCCTATCCATGATGACCACTCCACTTTCCATATGCAATTCTAATTGGTTTCAATTTCATGGAACAAGATGCCTCCATGCTAGGGCACCTCCTAGTTTCAACCTCCTCCCAACACTGCCACACACACACACACACACACACACACACACACACACACACACACACTAAAACATAGGAGCACACACATGATTTCCAGCTTCTTTTTGTAAATTGTCTTCCCCCATTAGATGGTAACCTACTTGAGGGCAGGGGCTGTCTTTTATTTTTATTCATACCCCCATAAGTTAGTACAATTCTTGGCACATAGGCGTGAATTAATGTTTATTGGATTGTTGAACTATAAAAAAATAGAAAGATAAAAATTAAAACTAGATAACATGTCATTTTAGTGACTAAGCCTGGCATGAGAAGAAAGATAAGAAAATTCATCTCCCTCCTTTCTTTACAGAGATGAAGGAGTATGACTGAGGAAATTTGTGTAGACTATAAAGTTCAGGTAATGCATTAGTTTTGCTGAACTACTCTTTCCATCTTGAAAATCTTTGTTCTGAGGTATAGATTTCTGGGTGGGGGAAGGAAATGAGATATATTTGGGAATAGACCTGATTTCCAAATTTTAAAAAAATCACGGGTTTTTTAGAGTGGAGGATTTTAGACAAAATTTAAGGGGAGAAAGATGACTTGCACCTTGGAGAGCTATTTTGGAGGGCTTCATGGAGAAAGTGATGGGAATAGGAAGAAGAAAAAGATTTCAATAGGTAGAAATTCAGAATGATGATGATAACCAGGAAAAAAAAATGTGTTGTCATCACAATGGCCACAAATTACATTATATATAAAAATTGGTGCTTCTGGTATCTATGAGAGTCACTCAGGATGGTCATTTACAACTCTGGGGAGTGGAGGGGCTTGGCCTCTGAAAAGCCCCACATACCCACTTGTTATGGGCATTCTCAAAGCTTTTTAGCCAATTGACTGGCAATGCATTCATCTTCTTCCTGTTGAGTGACTTCTGGGAAATAGATTATACTTTATCAATCTTGTTTGGACAGTCCTGTTTTTCCTACTTTTGTATTTTATTCCCAGATTGGATTCCAGCATCCTTAATGCTGAAGCTCAGGTTCTTCTGGGGCTGATTTATTATCTTACACAAACACTCTGTGCTCATTTCCAGTTACAACTTATACACAGGGGATTGTGGGGGGGGTGGGCGGGGGGAATTCCTTTAATAGATAAATTGGATTCCTTTGTATCTTTCTTTTCTATTATCTCATAGTCATAAATTTTCAGAACGTTACTCACAATAACAAAATCAACTGCAGGCCTGCTCTTTCGGCATGGTATAATAGAAAAATGAATTTGTGGGACCTGGGTTCAAATTCTTCTGGGCTACAAACAAACGATGTGACCTTGGGCAAATCCCTTGACCATTCTAAACTTCACATTGCTAATAAGTAAAATGAGAGGGGTGAACTACTGAAGAAATATTTTTGATGACTAGGGATAATTTGGGAGCTAAACTGACTGGAGGACTAATCTGGGGACTTTTGACTAATAGGTTATCTGACTGCTATTAATTTAATGTATGGGCCATTTATAAAGTTCCACCACACTGCTCCACTCCCAAATTGATAAGCAAAGGATTAAGAAGCCTCTTAACTAAATAATCAAAGCAGAGTTTATTTATGAGACACTATTTAAAAATAAGAATACAGGGAAATAAAATGTACAACCTGACTGCGTTCCCATTCCGGTGCTTCCACCTGCTGCCCCTAGAACTTTTTTAATACAATAAGGGCCATTGCTACCTCTTGCCTTAGGGTATGTTCCACTTTCCCTGCTCTTCTCTTAATCTTCACTTTCTCCAACCTGTACCCTGTGCTGACCACTTCTGTGCTCTCCGCTGCCTCCTGTTCTGTCTGTCTGTCTCCATCAGTCAAAAACAAAAACAAAAAAATCAAATATAAGTTGTTATTATTGTATTGATAATGCTATATCAATACCACAGTGGATACAGTGCCACGCCTGTAATAAGGAAGACCTGAGTTCAAATCCAACTTTTAACAGTTACTAGCTGTGTGAACCTGGGCAAGTCACTTAACCCTGTTTGTCTCAGTTTTCTCATCTGTCAAATGAGCTGGAGAAGGAAATGGCAAACTGTTCCAGTATCTTTGTCAAGAAAACCCCAAATGGAATCATGAAGGGTCAGGCATGACTGAGAAACCATCATCAGTTAGAGCAACTCAATTTCAGAGAGGACTGGATTAAAAGGTGAGTGGATTTACTCCCCCAGATTCTGGGAATGGTTTCTGCAGTTCTGATCTATAGGGTGCAGTTCCATGTGGGAAAAGAGCATTAGCAAAAGAACTGGTGACAATTTGTTGGGGTGGGTGAATGAGGCCATACACGAAAGACCCATGGAAAGAGAGGTGCAAACAGTGGCATTGGCATTTGTAGTATGTTGCTTTGGTTCTCCTATTCTTTTGTCATCACTGTATCAGAATAATGGTTCTTGATTTGATCTATGAGACTTGCTTGATCTATGAGACTAAGTGGGCGAGGATGTTCGTTACTGTTGGTTCATTATGTTTCTGAGCCCACACCCTCAGCAGGCACCAGAATGTGGAGGAAGAAGTGATAATAAGATCTGAGGTTAGGCTGAGCCTAGAAATGCTGATCTAAATGGTACCAGCTGAGCTGACTTCTGGTTTCTCATCCCTAAAATAGTATGAAAGGACTAAATGTAGGAAACACTTTGGTTCAAGTCCCAACTCCACTAATATGCTATGTGTCCTTAGTCATGCCCTGTCCCACACCAATTGTGCACCATAGGATATCAATGAATTTAGTTTTTCTGAAGACATTCTAGGTCAACCAAAATGTCATACTAAATGGAAAGAACAGGCAAAGACTATATTCTATTGAAGGTGTGTGCCTGGCACACAACAAGTGCTTAATAAATGCTTGTTGTCAGAAGATAACAAATAAATGCTTGTTATCAGAAGATAACAAACCCACAAAATGGAAGAACTAGAAGGCAGCTCATATGTATTTTCATCTAATCCTGTTATTTGACAAATGAGAAAACTGATGTCCAAAAGGGCAAATTACTTGTCCAAAGTCATATTGCAAATAAGTAACAGAGCTAGAGTCAAAACCAAGGGGGAAGTAGATGAAATGGAGACATTCCAAATGGGAAAATTAAACCAAATCCAGAGGTTAGGTGGACTTCTATTCAGGTTAGAAATGAAGAGCTTCACTAATGATTAGAGAGATGCAAATTAAAACAACTCTGAGGTACCACCTGACACCTATAAGATTGCCTAAAATTACAAAAAAAAGGAAAATAATAAATGTTGGAGAAGCTGTGGAAAAATTGGAACACTAATGCATTGTTGGTGGAGCTGTGAACTGATCCAACCATTCTGGAGAGCAATTTGGAATTATGCCCAAAGGGCGATAAAGCTGTCCATACCCTTTGACCCAGCAATACCACTTTTGGGTCTTTTTCCCAAAGAAATCATGGAAAGGGGAAAGGGACCCACATGTACAAAAATATTTATAGCTGCTCTTTATGTGGTGGCAAGGAATTGGAAGTTGAGGGGATGCCGATCAATTGGGGAATATGAATACAACAGAATACTATTGTGCTGTAAGAACCAATGAGCAGGAGGAGTTCAGAGAAACCTGGAGGGTCTTGCATGGGCTGATGATGAGTGAGATGAGCAGAACCAGAAGAACATTGTACACAGTATCATCAACATTGAGTGTTGATCTACTGTGATGGACTATATTCTTCTCACCAATGCAATGGTACAGAAGAGTTCCAGGGAACTCATGATAGAAGAGGATCTCCAAATCCAGGGAAAAAAAAAAAGAACTGTGGAGTATAGATGTGGAATGAACCATACTATTTCTTTTGCTTTTGGTGCTGATGTTTTTCTATTTTGAGGTTTTTCTTCATTGCTCTGAGTTTTCTCTTATAATATGACTAATGTAGAAATATGTTTAATGTTATTATGTGTGTGTATGTATGTGTATATATATATATATGTATATATATATATATATAAATATATATAACCTATATCAGATTACCTGCTGTCTGGGGGAGGAGGGGAGGGAGGGGAGAGAGGGACAAAAATCTGAAATTGGAAAGCTTGTATAAACAAAAGTTGAGAACTATCTTTACATGTAATGGGAAAAAATACTTTATTAATTTAAAAAAATAAAATAAAATATAAAAAGAAAGCAAAAACAAACAAAAAACCCTCAATATATGGCCACACATATTCCATGATCCCACAATCTACTTTATGTTCTGAAGGGGTTAGAGTATCATCCACCTTATGAAATATTTATGTCCATACATCATAATGAATCTTTTGTGTCCTTTAGCCAAAAAAAGAAAAAGAAAAAAAGAAATGAAGAGCTTCGGACAAAGTTATCAAGAGAGGCCATAGGATGGGGCCAAAATTCAAGCAAGCAAAGGCCATTTCTGGGGGAAGTAAATTAGAGTGGGATGATGATGATGATCGGTGTGTGTGTGTGTGTGTGTGTGTGTGTGTGTGTGTGTGTGTGTGTGTATGTGTGTGTGTGTGTGTATATTTATGGATATATATATTGGATGACATCTCATATATATGTGTGTGTATATGTATATATATATGAATATTTATATATGTATATATGTACATATGTATGTGTGTATGTGTGTATGTGTGTATAATCATATACATATATAGTGTTTTTAGGCTTGCAAAGCATTTCACAATATCACTTGATACTCACACCAGTGACCTCACAACTTTGTGAATTAGATGTTATTTTTATTCCCATTTCACAGATAATAAAATTAAGGCTGACAGAGGCTAAACGACTTGTCCAAGGTCAAACAGGTAGTACAGTAGATAAAATTGAATGGAGGAAAAACAACCAAAATGACAATGAAAGACTCAGTGTTTTGTCTGCCTATATATACTCTATGTACCTTATCCTTCTTGTCTGATTCAAAGCAGGTAAAAGGGGCAGATGTCTCTGTCTGGACAAATCATGTTATCCATTTTGAATATCAATTTACTCACTTATAAAATGAGAAAAATAGTAATAATAATAGTAGTAGCTAGCATTTGTAAAGCACTTCAAAGTTTGAAAATTAAATTACAGATGTTATCTCATTTGATCCTCACAACAACCCTGAGGGATGGGTGCTATTATTACCCTCATTTACTGATAAGGAAACTGAGGCAAAAAGAAGTTAAATGATCTGGCCAGGGTTATGCAAGCAGTGAGTCATGAAAGAAGGCTCTTAATTCAAATCTTCCTGACTCCAAGCTCAACACTCCATCTACTATGCCACACACTCTAACTACCTCACAGGACTGTAATGAGAATGATATGATATGGAAGACTAGCTCTTTGTAACTATAAAGTACAAAGAGAAGGCAAGAGGTTGTTTTTGTTTTTTTAAATGAATTTACAGAATATTCACAAAATGTTTTAGAATCATCTCACCATGCTCAAAATCTTCTGGTGATGAGTTAGTTGATTCTCCATTCAATTATTGTTGCTGTGGCTGTTGTCATTACTACTACTATTACTCGTCTTTATTTTCAGGCAAAGGGAAGTTCAGCAAAGTAAGCCTAAGGGACTTGCTCCAAGTCAAACAGCAGGGACAGGCAGGGCAGATGTCATACCTTCATTCAGTTATGCTTCAGTGGTACAAATAACAATACTGACAAAGAGAATGGAGGTTTGGTAACTAAATAACACTTTGCAACTCAGCAAAATCCCAGTCCCCAGAACTCTGTCCTCAAGGGAAATGTGTTATCATTTGATTTCCTGGGGAAACTGCATTGCTAAATGGGCAACAAAAATTCCCTATAACATTCTTCAAGCAATTTGCCAGGAAAAGAGTGCAAGAAATATAAAATTTAGCTAAATTGCCTGTGTCACTAAAGTCTAGACTTTCCAGAGGTTTCTCTGGAATGAGAACAAGATAACATGCAAAATTCACCCACAGACACTTAATAAATCAATTTTCTTTTTCAGTCATGTCCAACTCTTTGTGACACCATTTTGGGATTTTCTTGGCAACGATCTTGGAGTGGTTTGCCATTTCCTTCTCTGGTTCATTTTCTAGATGAGAAAACTGGGGCAAACAGGGTTAAGTGACTTGTCCAAGGTCACATAACTAATAAGTGTCTGAAGCAAGATTTGAACTCAGGAAGGTGAGTTTTCCTAACTTCAGGTCCAGCCCCTTATCCACTGCTAGATGTCAAAGACCTGTGCTTTTTGTTCATGTGAATGTACCCTCCACCAATGAAGATTGTAGGTTCCTGAAGGAACCTAGTAGGTAACCGTAGAGAATTGTTGTTATTGAAAAGTGCATTCCCTAGGGACATCCTGGTGATGAGCCTGTCCAAAGTGACAAATTATATGTAGTCACTTAGCTGCAGTGCCTAACTCATGAAATTACTATATATTTATTTAGTTTATACTTAAATATAGAGAGGTAAGATTGCCTTTCTAAAAATTATAGGGAGCTGGCCTTGGTACCAGGTAGATGAGCTCAAGTCCTAACTGACACTGGCTATATGATATTGGACAAATCATTCAAACTCTGAATGCTATAGATAATTTTACTATATAAGGTCATAAATTGCTATAGCAATAAAAGTAATTTCCTCACTAGGTGATCCCTGTACCAATGAAAACACAAGTCCTGTCCCTATCTCTTTATTAATGCATACATACAAATACACATATTAGAGAGGTAGCATGCTGGAGTCTGGAAGATCTGGGTTCAGGTCTTACATGTGACTCTATAACCCAGGAAAGTCATTTAACTTCTTAGTGTCCCAGGGCACCTATTTAAAACTCTAAATTATAGAGCAAGTAAAGATCTGCATTGATGGATGGATTTTCCTACTGAGAGTTCCTGATATACTAAAATCACAGGTTTGGTCTAAAAAACTCCCAAACACAAAAGTACATGTTACAAGTACATGCTTTTCTCCTGATAGATGTTATCTCCTTGAAGGCAGGGAATATCATTTAAAAAAATTAATCCCTATTACCTACCACATAAACAAGAACTTAGTAGGTACTTAATAAATAAATGTCTATTCATTAATAGATTGAAATTTTTAGCTATTGTTGTTGTTACTACTGTTGCTCCTATTAGTCTCCTACAGGGAGATTTTTAATTCCACTGATGTTGCCATTTCTCAAAACACTTTTGGATACCTTTTCTCAGGTCACCTAGGTGGTGCAGTGGATAGAGCACTGGGCCTAGAGCCAGGAAGACCTGAGTTCAAATTTGATCTTGAAGACTTAATAGGTACATGATCTTGGACAAGTCACTTAATTTCTGATGTCTCAGTTTCCTCAACTATAATAAGATAATAATAGCAACTCTCAGGGTTGTTGTGAGGATCAAATTAGATGATATTAATAAAAAGTGCTTAGCACAGAGCTCGGCACATAGTAGATGCTATATTAATGATAGCTTTTAACAATAATACGATTGTTAATTATACAATGTACTTACATGTAATTATGTATTTGATATATTATATACAAATATGTTATTAAGTGTTACATAATAATATATTGTAATATATTATAAATATAAAAATAATAATTTTTATTAAGAACTTTTCAAGGCCAGTATGAGAGTAGCAAAATAAAATGTATTTTATTTCTTCCCCAGCTTGATCGCTCATCTTTTACATTAGACTTAGTTACGAGTTTTTCATAATTCTAAGAACCCAATCCATCTTTAGAAGATGATTCTTCCATGACTAAATATATTCATTCCCAAAGGTAATTTTCAGAATTCTTTGGATGACATCATTGTAATAAACATTTTGTCTCCCAAAGGGACAAAGTCAGAATGAGACTGAAGTCTCATGGAAAGAGCACTAGACCTCTCAGGCCAGCCCCCTGTGCTGAGCTCTCTCACTTCTCCCTCAGAAGCAGGGTTTGGTGGTGGATTCATGTACTGGGAACCTGGAAAACCACTGTTGTATTCTTTGCCATGGACCCCCTTATCTCTTAGCTTCCTTCAGCTTCCTGTCAAATTTGGATTCTAGGCCTGAATTTAGTTCCATTTTTTTTTCTTGTTAGGATTTTGGACATAGACACTTATTCCCCTTGAGATTTCTCCACAAACGTGTGAGATTTCAAGGAAAAGATGGTGAATTGTATTCTAAATCTTGGAGAAACTTCTTGGTATCATAATAGTCTGAATTTCAGGGACCAGAGACCAGCAAGTTCTGGTTCCAACTGTGGCCATGAAGGAGTAGCATATCATACCTTGTGGCTGTGCTCTACTGATAAGGAACAGATTGTCTTTTTCTGTACTTGTACTCACTGCCAGTTCCAGGAAAACTTTTAATCCAGTTTTAATCTCTACTTTGTTGTCCACTTCCCCTACTCCTAGTTGAAAGCCAATTCATATCAATTATGTGATTACTACATTATCCTTTGGGCGATCCTTAATTTCAGAGATTATAGTAACTCATAACTCACAACTATGTAACATCACTGAAGATTATTAGAGTTTAAAAAAAGATAAGACTTAGTTTTGTTTTTTGTTTTTAATTTTTGCAGGGCAATGAGGGTTAAGTGACTTGCCCAGGGTCACACAGCTAGTTAAGTGTCAAGTGTCTGAGGCCGGATTTGACCTCAAGTACTCCTGAATCCAAGGCCGGTGCTTTATCCACTGCACCACCAAGCTGCCCCCTAAGACTTAGTTTTTACAAACATTGTTGATTGTAAAAGTCTGGGAGATATCAGGTATTGACCAAAATCTTACACAATATACCAAGTTAAGCTCAAAATGAGTAAACTCCAAACAAATTAGAATATAAAGGAAGTAATTACAAATCAGATATATGGATACAGAGAGAATTTGTGACAAAACAAGGGACAGAGGGGAATCACATAAGGTAAAATGGATATTTTTATTAACATAAAATTGCGAAGGTTTTGCCCCCAAAAAACCAATACAGCTAAAATTAGAAAAGAAGCAGTTTGATAGGGAAAAAATCTTTGCAGAAAATTTTTCTGATAAAGGACTTACTTCTAAGATGTACTTGTAAAAGTCAACTTAAAAATGTATAAAAGTCAATTTATAAAAGTCAATCTCCAATTCAATAAAAGGGTTTACCTTGAAAGTGTATTGTAGGAGCAGCTAGGTGGCACAGTGGATAAAGCACCAGACTTGGATTCAGGAGGACCTGAGTTCAAATTTGACCTCAGACACTTGACACTTACTAGCTGTATGACCCTGGGCACATCACTTAACCCTCATTGCCCCACAAAAATCAAAATCACAAACAAAAGTTTGTTGTAGTGGAAAGACCTCCAGACTTGGAATCAAGAACCCTGAGTTGGTATCCTGGCTCTGATACTTATTGTCTGTATGTTCTGCAGCCTCAAGCTGTCTGAAAGTGTCACTGAACCATGAGGACCCTGATTCCCAAGATTTAAAATTGGAAACATAATATACTACCTTCCCTGCAGGGTTATTGTAAAGAACGAACTTTGTGAATGTCAAAGTCTTAGGGTCATGGGAGTTTTTTTGGGAAGTAGTGCCCAGGACACTATGGTGTCATGTTTGTGTCTGATCCACTGACCTGCAAGGTCCTCCCAACTCTAAGATTCAATGATTCTAACCCAAATGAAGAGTATAAAAAAACACCTATAGAAATAAGGGATCTTCCATGACTAGAGATTTAAAGGATATTAGATAAGACTATAACTTAGATGCAATAGGTTCCTCTAAATGACTTGATTTGGGTTCAAATCCTGCTTCTGGCATCCATACAACTCTGGGCAAGTGACTTAAACTGCCTAAGTCTCAGTTTCCTTATATATAACCATGAGAAAGTTGGATTAAGTGACCTCTGAGGTCCCTTCCAATTCTGCAGCAATGATCCTGTGATTTGTGAAAGTCCTTTGCAAGTAAATCATTTTAGAAACATTCTATACAAGGGCCCTGTTCACTTTGTGGGCTTTAAAAATGTACAGTCAATTAGATACTTAAATCTCTTGCTGTGATTTTTTTCTCAAATCAAAACCAGAGCTTTAGGGCAAATGGCACAGATGTTAGTGTCCATCTAAATAGAAATACCCTTAAGAAATGCTTTGAAACATTTGTAGAAAACCAGAGAAAATATATCCCACTTGCAGAACTATCACTGGTTTCATCTGCAGTCTTTCTTTGGCCCCAAGGTGTTTATGGCCACTGCTTTCCAAGCAATTTAGAATTGGCTTTTCAAATCTACTTTGGTATGAATTTGATGATTTAGCTATTATAAACAGGCATCCCCAGGGCAGGGAAAATCACAGATGATAGATCTGATGCTGGTCAGGCTGATCAAGGGAGGCAGTGTGAGGTAATAGAAAGCATGTTATACCGGGAATTAGGAGATTCAGGAACAATCACAAGAACAACACTAGTAATATGAGGTGGCACAGGATGATTGGTAGAAAGCAGAGGAGTTTTGCCTGAAAAAGAGAAAGCATCTTCTCCCTTTTGACACTGTAGAAAGTCCCCTGTTAGAGGCAGCTGGGTGGTGCAGACAACAAAGCACTGGCTCTGGATTTAAAGAACTGAGTTCAAATCTGACCCCAGGCACTTCTTATTTACATAATATTCTGGGCAAGTCACTTGACCTCTGTTTGCCTCAGTTTCCTCATCTGTAAAATGGGAATAACTATAGTACTTTCTTCCTAGGAGAGTTGTGAGGATCACATGAGATAATATTTATAAAGCCCTTTTCAAACTTGAAAATACTATAAATAAATCCAAGCTATAAATATCAATATTAAAGTTGTTTTATATAATTTGTATAAACATAATTAAAATAAAATTTCATCTCGAGGGCTGATTTTGGTTTTTTTCTCTTGGATTTCTAGTACTTAGCACAGTGCCTTGTACAAAATTAGTGCTTAGTGTTGTTTGAGTGGAATTTTGATGTTGAATATACATTTACTTAGCAGTTCAAAGCTTACAATGTGCCTCTAAAAATGGTTCTTATTTAATACTTAACTCAATAATTCTCTTACATTGCTACTCCCTTTTCATAGAAGATAAAGCTGAACATGACTGAGGCTAAAGGACTTGCCCAAGACCACCTCAGATCTGCTAGTGACCCCAGGGCCAGTGTCCTCTCCACTAAGACAGGCTCAACATGCAAGGTATCTACTAAGCTGAGCTGTTGGGGAAGGATTCTATGACAGAGAACCCAGTTACTGATGCATTTACACTAAAATCGGGAGGTGGATGATCAGAAGACCAGACCTAGGCCCAGGGGGAAAATATAGGTGAGACAGTAAAGGCTGGAGATCCAAGGGAACAGCAAGAATTGAATTAAACAGACAGCTGGGGATCATCTGGTGTGGAAACTCCCTCCACCGACATAGATCAGCAACTCATCTGGAACTTAGGTCCTTAGAAAATTTCCTGGGGAACTCCAAGATTAAATGACTTGCCCATATTCCACAGCTAATATATATATCAGAGGTAAGACCTGAATTTAAGTCTTCCTTACTCTAAGACCAGAACTCTTTCTATGACATTTTGTGCCTTCATGACCACAGGTGCTTGGTGCATCTAGGGGTTTTCCTAGGTTTCCATGCCCCAAGGTAATCCATCCCAGTCTTAAAAGGGTTTCACTGGGTGAGAGGAGGAAGGATCTAAATCCTCTGGGTCACTAACTTCCTTTCTTTTGATTTCAGAATCAATCCCTGCCAAATATTTTTGTGGATGAGGATGGTGAGGGAGGTGTAGGGCCAGAAAGAACAACGTTCTTAGGGTAGATGGGGACCTCTTTGGGGACAAATATAATATTGGTGAAAGACTATTAGACTAGAAGAAAAGATTATTTGTATTTGAGTCTCTGCCTCACCATTCACTGGTCTGAAAAAGTGATTTGATATTTCCAGTTATCTCCTTTCATATCTGTATGTGTATATATATGTGTATGCACATATATACACATATTTCTATATGTAGATAGGTAGATATATAGATAGATAGGTGGATATATATATAGGTATATGCACATGTATGCATTTAAGCATATGCTTAAGTATATATTTAAGCATATATATACATTTATATATACATATATGTATGTATATACATGTGTATATATGTAAATGAGGAAGGAAGGGGCAGCTAGGTGGCCCAGTGGATAGAGCACTGGCCTTGGATTCAGGAGTACCTGAGTTCAAATCTGGCTTCAGACACTTAAAACTTATTAGCTGTGTGACCCTGGGCAAGTCACTTAACCCCAATTGCCTCACTAAAATATTTTTTTTAAAAATGAGGAAGGAATTGATAAGATTCATTTGTCCAGAATCACAAAAACTTGAAGGACACTCAAGGCCCCCTTATCCCATATTTCATAAAGAATTCTCTCTACATCAAAGCTGACAAATTGTTGCCTAGTCTTGCATGTCATCCAGTACTTACTTCCTGGGAAAACTCAATCTACTTCTGGATAGACCTAATTTGGGTCAACTTTTGGGTTTCTTTCCCCTAAATCAAGCATAAACTTCCCTCTGCAGCTTTCCCCCAATTATTCCTGGTTCTGCCCTCTGAGGCCAAGCACAACACATCTATCCCTCTTCCATAAAACCACCTTTCTAATGCTTGAAGACAGCTTTCATATATTCTCTAAATCTATACTTCTCTAAGATAAACTTCCTTGGCTACTTAAATCAATCCTTATGTTGGATAAGCTCAGGCTCCTTCAACATACTAGATGTTCTTCTCTCAGCATGTTCCAGCTTCTCAATGTCATTCCTAAAAATGTGAAACCAAGGAATCTCCCATCATTATGGTTATTCAAGCTTAAGCTGAATGACCACTTAGAGATAGTATAGAAGGGACTCGTGCTTCAGGTGAGGGTTAAACTGCATGACCTGAAATCTTCTTTCTGATCTTAGAAAATATAAATTCTCTTTTATGTTCATTGAATCTCTGAACCATTGAAATCTAGCCTATTTCAATAAATAAATATTAAATAAATAAAAATAAAAATTTTTCCCATTTACAATGAATGACCATGTACCAGGACCCCAGAGGTCATCTTGTCCAACTTGTACTCAAACATCAATCTCTACTATATCATCCCAGACAAATGGGTATCCGGTATCTACTTCAAGGGAACATGCCCCCTTCTTGAGGCTTGTGAGCATATAGCTCACTTCATGGGAGCTTATCATTTCTGGGGAGATTCATCTTATGTTGAGTCAAAATTTGTCTCTCTGTAAATCCCACCCAAAGTCTCTAGTTCTGCTGTCTGGAGCCAAGTTAAGCATAGCTAATCCTTTTACCTTTCAAATTTTAAAACAGCTAGGTGGTGCAGTGGATAGAGTGCCAGGTCTAGAGTCAGTAAGATGCTTCTTCCTGAGTTCAAATCTCACCTCAGACATTTACTAATGGTGTGACCCTGGCCTAGTCACTTAAGCCTGTTTGCCTCAGTTTCCTCCTCTATACAATGAGCTGGAGAAGGAAATGGAAAAGTACTTCAATATCTTTGCCAAGAAAACCACAAAATAGGGTCAAAAAGAGTTGGACAGAACTGAAAATTACTATATTATGACCTCTAGGCCAAAAACCTCTAATCAAAGAGCACCAGAGGGCTTAGTGTAATATAGCAAAGGAAGCCTAGTAGAATGGTAGCATGCTGGACTTCAAGTAGGAAGACTATGATTCAAATTCCTCCCCCAACATTTATTAGCTGGGATACTTAACACCCTCATCTCCATTTCTGCATCCATATAATGAGGAATAGTGGCCAAGATAGCATCTGGGGTCCCTTCTACCTCTAAATCTCTAATCCTATGATTTGGTTTCAAATCTTGGTTTTTCTATGCATTTGGAAAGTAACTTCCCCCTCTGGCCTTCAGTTTCCTTCTTTATAGAAGGTCAGACTGGATGACCTCTAGGGTCCTATCCAGTTCTAACTCCATTTATTTTATTATTCTATAAAGGCAGGAAGCACTATGGAAGCATAGGACATGCTGGAACTTGGGCCCAAGATCTGACCAAATAATAGTCCCTAAAATAAAAAAGTCCCCTGAAGCGATCGTCAAATTTTAAATGGCATGTCAAACACACAAAAAAGCTTTTCATTCCTCTGCTAGTGAACAGAATAAAAACCTAATGCACTTTCTACCTCAATATAGAAGATTTTTCTTATCCCTTCCACAAAACACCTAGAAACAGAAAAGAAAGTTCATCTTATTACATGGTCCTCTTCTGTTCATCCCCAAATTAACTATGACTGACTTACCTGTGGATAATGTGGTATCTCTGCAGGTAGTCAAGGGAAAGGGCCAGCTCACAGATATAGAGTTTTACAGTTCCCTCATTGAAATGCACGTTTTGTTGTAGGTGGTAGCGGAGATCCCCTCCCAGAAGCAAATCGACCACCATGAACATGTCTTCCTCATCTTGAAAGGAATACCTGGAACCAAAGAAGCAAAAAATGCTAGAGCTGGAGAGAACCTTCAACATCTTCTATTCCAATCCAACTGAAACCCAGGGCAGGGAATGCATTTCCACCATGGAAAAGGCAGGGGGGAGGAAGGACAACAAAGGAAAGGAAGTGGAAACAAACATTTATTAAGTACCAATTATGTGTCAAGCACTGTACTAAGTTCTAAGTTCTTTGCAAATATCTCATTTGAGCCATACAACAATCCTTCAAGGCAGAAAGAAGTTAAGTGAGTCACCCAGGGTCACACAGCGAGTAAGTGTCTGAGGTCATATTTGAAATCAGGTCTTCCTCATTCCAGGCTAAGAGCTCTATCTACTGTGCTACCTAACTATCTCTAGCAGGTATTTTTCTACTCAGCCAAGAGGGAGAAGATGCTTTCTGTCAGTCACCCTAATCTAGCACATGTGAAACAAAAAAAGTCAATGTCATTCAAATTCAAATTAATTGAAAACAACAGAAACTAAGTACTTTTTTTTTTTGCTTTGTTTTGGTTTGGGTGGTTTTTTTGGTGAGGCAGTTGGGGTTAAGTGACTTGCCCAGAGTCACACAGCTAGTAAGTGTCAAGGGTCTGAGGCTGGATTTGAACTCAGGTCCTCCTGAATCCAGGGCTGATGCTCTATCCGCTGAGCCACCTACCTGCCCCAGTACTTTTCATAGACAAGTAACTACACTGCAACTGATAATGCAATGATAAAAAATAAATAAACAAATATGTAGCATCTTTCATGAGGAGCTTAAAGTCTACTAGGGAGGTTGCTGTGATATAGAAAAATGAATACTGATTTGGATCCAAGAGGTCTGGGTTTGATTCTGGCTCTGCCATTTACTCATGGAATAACCTTGGGCAGATATCTTCAACTCCTTCAGTTTCATATTCTATAAAATGCGGATGATGATATCTGTAAGAACCACCCTGTGAGAAAATAATTATTAATAATGGATTTCTAAGAGAAACCCAGACATTAGTTTAGTTGCTCTCTCCCCCTCACCCCAGAAGGTTCAGTACCTGGGATGAGCCCAGGTGAACAAAAGGAATGCAGATTGATTCTTTTGATTTGCTAGGGGAAGAAAGGCACCTAGATACATGGATTTGTCCTCTTGAGACCACCCTCAAGTCATGTCAATCAATGGAACCGAATGATGCAATAACCAATTAGCTTAGATCAATGTATGGTGACCCATCTCTATCTCAGGGAGATAAAACCCCTGGCCACACAAGGCTCACTCTCTTTTACCCTCCATGCACTCTCTTTTACTCTCTTCTTGCCTTCTCTGCTGTCTTTCTGACTTATGGGTATTTAGGTATGCAGGCCTTGAGACCATGTGCTGTCTCTGTGAGAGATAGCATGGGTCTTCTGGGACATTTCTCCTGCTTTTGCTAACTGCTACACAGTTGATTCCTTACTGGTATATATGATATTATTTTTTTTCAGGGCAATGTGGGTTAAGTGACTTGCCCAGGGTCACACAGCTAGTAAAGTGTCAAGTGTCTGAGACTGGATTTGAACTCACGTCCTCCTGAATCCAGGGCCGATGCTTTATCCACTGGGCCACCTAGCTGCCCTCTGGTATATATGATCTTAATTAATTAATAAATGCTTACTGCCAAAACAGGCACAATATCCATTATTATATAAGTAGCAATAATTTTAGAAAGTCCAGTCTAGCACAATAATTTAAATAACACAAAATATGTTATAGAAAAGTCTGTAAGCCCACAAATATGTTCTATGAGTGTCATCTATTACTATGATTAGGGGGATTTAGCAGGCATGCAAAACAAGCATAATGTGAAGTAGAGTTTGATAAGTACAAAAAAAAAGGGAGCTCCATACAATGTTGTAAGAAAATTTAAGGAGATAGAAAAACCAATCCACTAGAGTGAAAGTGTTTTGAGTTGGAGTTAGATCATTTTAGTTCAAATCCTGGTTTTGGCAATTACTACTTATGTGACCAGTTTCCTTATCTATAGGAGAAAGGAGAGTAGATTAAAAGAATACTAAAATCTCTTCCAGCTCTGATTCTACAATCCAATTGAAGCATCAAGGAAGTTTTTTTTAATATTTTATTTTTCCCAATTACATGTAAAAACAATATTTAATGTTCATTTAAAAAAATAAGTTCTAAATTCTCTCCTTTCCCTCCACCCCTCCCTGAAATGGTAGGCAATTTGACATGTTTTATACATGTGAATCACTCAAAACATATTTCCATATTAGTCATGTTGTGAAAGAAGACACAAACAGCAACACAACTAAAAAACACACACAAAAATAAAGTGAAAAAGAATGTGCTCTCATCTACATTCACACTCTCTCAGTCCTCTCTCTAAAGGTAGACAGCATTTTTCATCGCGAGTCAAGGAAGTTTTATGGAGGGTATAGAACCAGGGGTGGCCCTTGAAAGAAATTTTGACAAGTGAAGAAATGGGTGAGATGGCCTGAGCAAATGGAAAAAGACAGGTAGAAAAAGACAAGGGAAGAGCAATTAGCTGGAATATAGGGTGTGCAAAGGGAATTTGACTAAAATACGTATGTAAAGATAAGTTGGAGGCAGACTATGAATGGCGTCAAATATGAGGTTGAAATCTCTGTATTTTATCCTAGTGGCAATGAGAAACAAACAAAAGTTTTTGAATGAGAAAGAACTTCTGCCTGGCCTTCTCATTATGAAGATTGTTTTGATGTATGGGTAAAGGATGGATTAGAATAGGAGGGATTTGGAGATGGGGATAGTGATTAGGGTGCTTCTACAATAGTCCAGGCAGGAGACCATAACATCCTGAGCTGTGATGGTAGAATTATGACTGGGGGAGATACATACATTAGAATGCTGGTGTGGAGGCAGATTTGACAGTACTTGGAAACAAATTGGATGTAGGAGCTGAAGGAGCAAGGAATCAAAGATAACTGAAATTTTGAACTGGGATGACTAAGAGAATGGTAATGCTATAGTTAGAAATAGAGAAATTTAAAAGAGGGGCGGCTTTAGGAAGTTGGTGAGTTCATTTTTTGACAGTGTTAAGTTTAACATACCAAATGAGTATCTCTAGCAGACAGTGGGGCGGGGGGGGGGGCAGATGCTATACTAGACCTTAGGGGAGAGATTGGGTTTGGATATGTCAATGACATAACAGTGATAACTGAACATACAGGAGCTGATAATCTCACCAAGAGACAAAAGATAGAGAGAAAATTAAAATAAAAGCTAGCATCTTGTATAACACTTCAAAACACTGAACATATCTTATCTCATCTGATCTTCAAGACAACCCTATGTGGTATGTCTTTTCTATATATCCCCATCTTACTCATGAGAATGCTGATTCTGAAAGAGGTTAACTGATTTACCCAGGGTCACACAGTTTATACGTATCTGAGGCAGTTTATGAACTCAGATCTTCCTGACTTCAAGTCCAACACTCAAATACTGTACTGGGAGAAGAAGCATAGGATGGAACTTTTGAAGGATCCCTACATTTATGGGGTAGGAGGAGGACAATGAACGATCAATGGAAATTGAGAAAAAGCAGTTGGATAGATAGAAAGAGTAGCTGGAGAGGAGCATCATGGAAATACAAAGAACATATACAAGATGAAGTAATAATCAGCAGGGTTAAATGAGGCAAGGAAGTCAAGAAGCATGAAGACTAAGCAAATGTCATTGGATTTTGCAATTAAGAAGTTATTTGTGGAAATGTGCTCTCTCGGCTGCCTTTCCCATGGCCCCAGCAAGATGAGCAACAGTTGACTGTGCCAAGAGCAGTACTTAGTGTGAATAATGAGTTTCATGAATTAGTCAGGTATATTCAAATTCACATTATTCAAAGTTATAATTATGAAAAGTATATAATTGGTCCCAGTTTAATGGACATATGCTGGTTAAATCAAATAAAACGACCACTCCATGGAACTCATTATTTGTACTAATTGAGATTTAACTGTAATTGCACTTATTCTACCTTGATATCAGAATCCAGTGTTGACATTTCTAGGGAGACAAAGGTCTTTTTCTGGGTTTCTGGTCTCCTTTACAACTGAGAATACTCACAAGGACTATGGACATAGGAACAAGGCAATGAAATGAATTTCTAGGCCCAGAAGACAATGCTGGGGAAGAGAATTAACTATCCTCAAAACTCTAGAAATGAGCAGCTTTGAGACACCCTGTTACACAAAGAGGAAGAACTTGCTAGGTCACATGAAGGAAACAGTTGCCTCCAACAATACCTGAATTTCACTTTAGGTAAATATCTTGAAGAGAGTCAAGAAACTGCCAATGCAAAATAGACCAGCCTAAGTCTAAAGATGTATCAACAATGCAAAAAGAAAATGGGAAGATAGAGGGTACTCTGCTACACAGATCCTTCCCCTACCTCCCCATCCCAAGGATGTCAAGAGAAACCCATTGCTTGTTAGGGGCGACCAGGTTCACCTGTGAACTCGATGGTCCTGAAAACCCTTGGTTTAAAAGACATTGATACTATCAGTGACACCAGGCCATCTAAGTCAATTGTCTCTGTTCTTTCAGACCGAGAAAGGTATGTTCCCAACCCACCAGGTGTCTTACAAACCAGGCCTCATCTTTGTCTTATATCTTTCTCCCCTTTGCCCTTACCTAGTAAAATCTTAATGGCTCACCCAACAAAAAATATGTGGCCTGTTTCCAAGTCCCTAAGCCCGCACTGTCATGTGAAAAATCAATCCTTCTCAAAGGGACAAGCCTTTGTATGATTATATGAGGAAGACAAGTTTTCTTGGATTCCTAAGCAATCTTAGGAAATCCATCCTGCAATGGAGAATACTGGCAGAAAGCAACTGAGTGTTTTAAAAACCCTTCTTGCATTCGATCTTCACACTTTTAGATGGAAGTTACACCTAAAAGCTCTCTGCCACCTGCCATTTAAAAAACCAAATGATCTGCCTTTTTGCCCCCCCATCTCTAGAATATTAATTTTTCATTTCCACACTGAAACATATGTTACTCTTCCACATATCCCATGGTTTATTTAAATTGTGACACTTATGTTTAACTTACTCCTTTAGACTCCTTTAATAAAAAAGTCAATTTTGAAAAGGTATTTTCTTCCTAGTTATTTAAGAGTGAAACATAAATATGAAGCTCAAATTATTGCTCCTCAAAAAACTTATTAGTGACTTTTTCAGTAAAGTGGTAAGGATGAACGTTAGATTGCAAGGTTTTGAGAAGTGAGGCAATGGAGGCAAGTCCAAGTGATCCTGGTATTTTTTCAAGGAAAATTGGACAGACAGAAAGTGTGGACTAGACCAGGCCTTTCCCCAAATAAGAGGATATAGAAACAGGTAAAATGGTTTGAGTACCTACAGCTTTTGACATAAAAGGATTTTCTTCAATATTTACATTTAATACTCTTACCTGATATACTTGTTATGCAATTACTTATTCTTGGCTATAAGAACTCTTCCCACATCTGCCCTTTAGAAAAGAAAGGGAATTAGCCTTTATATAGCACCCACCATGTGCCAGGAATTATACTAAGTGTATTTTTTTTTAAATTACAAACATTATCTTATTTGATCCTCACAATAATACTGTAAAGTAAGAGCAATTATTATCCCCATTTTATAGTTGAGTAAACTGAGACAGAGGTTAAGTGACTCACCCAGGGGCACATAGCTAGTAAATATCTAAGGACAGATTCAAACACAGGTCTTCATGACTCCAGACACAACACTCTATCCACTGTTCCAGCAGCTGCTTCTGATTTGTACAGGGCTATTTCCTGAGCTTCAGTTATATATGGGATTTCATTCCTCAGAAATAGACTGAGATTGAGACCCAACCATGGGGATGAGAAAAAACACGTGTCTTCTGGTAAGCTTTTGTCTGAGGGAATTGTCCACTGGTAGCTTGCATGCTGTTCATAAAAACCTGTAGTTAACTTCGAAGTGGATGCAATAATATTTCTGTTCTTTGAAATCTATAACATGCTGGGGGGGGAACAATAATACAAGGCAATATATCTAGGGGTAGACAGGGTCAAGAGAATGGCAACACAAATACTTCCTCATAGCCAAGCACATTATCAGCCAGATATGAGCTCTTTCTCCTCAAATCTCTCATACCATTTGGTTTATACCTCTAGTATGCCTTTATCATGTTCTATTTTGAATAGTCGTTGTTGTCTTCTCTTCCTTTTATTACCTATGTTCCAGTCCAAGAAGAGGAGAAGAAATGAGAAAGACTTAGGTTCAAAACTTCTTAGAGACTGTCTTACTCATTTCCTTATCCCCATCCTGGCCTGCCACATAGTAGGTGATTAATAAATGTTTATTAAATTAAAAGAAAAATGTATCTGGATGTAAAGTCCAAAATTATGAAGAAGACATTCTAGTATACTCAATATGAAAGAAAAGCCCAACTACTTGTAATAGCATGTAACTTGAAAAACATTATCAGACTAAGTAGAAACCACAGAACAAAGAAATAATTGACTCAATATAATTTCTCACCAGATAGTCTACTAGGTGCTATTGAAACTTGACAATAACTGTGATTTGATAAACTTCAAATTCACAGAAAAGCTATTTGAGTGATCACATTTAGATAGTAATGGAAGACCATCATTATTTCAGAGGGGAATTTGGGGACTGGGTAAATTTAGAGAGAAAAATTGCAATCCAAAAAGAAAGTGTTTTCAACAATTCAGGTTGTGCCCCTGACCTTATTTCAGAAGCATATTCTACCCTGAAACAGAGCATCTGATTCTCATGATAACAAAATATTATTGTCTGAAACAGAAAACAACCTTTAATTTACCTTGTTTGGTATTAGTACAGCATTCACAATGACTCTGTTCAGTTGTCCCTCCAGTTGCATCTCAGACTGAAATTGTAATGACATTTTCATAATAGCCACACTCATTTCCCATAGAAATGATGGATATCTCACAATCCAAACAGAGTCTCTTTGGCAGCAGCCTTTTCCAAAAAATCAGAGTATAACAATTAGTCAGTCCACTGACTCTCCTTGCAAGAACAACAAGAGGGATGAGTTATGCAAGAGCAAATTTCTGGCTTAGGCAATAATTAGCTCTAGTAATTGGCAGCAGTGAGGAAATATTTAAAGGACATCTAAAAGTCACTCTATAAGCTGCCCCTGTTGAATACCCACTCTAGAGAGTGTACTAGTGTGGGTACCATGAGGAGTTACTGAATAAAGGAAATACCAACACAAGAAGAGCTCACATTTCTCAGTCTGAAGCCCTCACCTGCTGCCTTATCATAGCATGAAAGTGAGTCTGGGTTCTCAAAAGCCAGGTCTGCAAAGTGCAAGCCAAGGAACGTTTTAGCAAGCTAGAAAGGCTTCAACTAAATGATTGATAAACATTTATTAAGCAGGCACTGTGCTAAGCTCTGGGGATACAAAAGAAGTCAAAAGTCCCTCAAAGTGCTGACAGTCTACTGTCTTCAAGTCTGGGCCACAATGTGCCATCCTTTCTTAAATGTGGAGAGACTCATCATCAGAGATTTGGCCACCTATAGTAATGATATCTTTTAACATAGCAACTTTAAAAGTCTATGAAGGATTATGTCTCTAGGTAAGTAAGAGCAGGGGTAGAATGAGTACAGCAATGGAGTCATAGGCCTTTGAAAGTGTCTAAGTATAATACAAAAGGCATGAGAAGTTTTATTTGAATTAGATACAAAGGGAAGGAAGGAAGGAAACAAATATACATGACTACAACAATGTAAATGGAAAGAATAGCAATACAGTAAATCTAAACTGAGTGCTGCAGAACTTTAAAAAAACATCAGCTGGGTCGTGAAGAAATACCATCATAGGATCATCTCTCTAGAAATTGAAGGGACCTCTAGTCTGACTTTTTATTTTATAAGTGAGGAAACTGAGGCCCAGGGAAGTAAAATGATTTGCCCAAGGTCATATAGGTCCTATAAGTCAAAGTTATGATTCAAACCCACGTCCTTTGATTCCAGAGCCAGTGTTCTTTCCAATGTACCACACTTTCCTCCTTTCTTTGTGGGGCAGACTGAGTAGAAGGGGTAGAATTACTGTGTATGTGAAATACTACATATATCTTTGCATTTGACTGATGCATTAGTTAGTTTTGCTGAATTGCTTTATTATCTTCTTTTTTTCCTATGTTTTAAGGGATAGCTTCTGGGGCAGGAGAGAAGGAAGAGATATATTGGGAAATAGAGGTGATATATAAACAAAAGACACCAATAACATTTTCAAAAAGAAAGTTTATAAATATTTTACTCATACATATTCCTCTAATATACATATACATTTACATATCTCTATAAGCATATAGGTGCATGTATGTTATATATCATGTATGTTGAATATCTTTGTATACATATATAGAACATGTGTATGTATATACATGCACACATATATGTATGTGTGTACATATATTTATATAATTTACATATTTCTCTAAGCATGCCAAGGCTTACAAAGCACTTTTCCCATAACAACTGTTTAAGGTAGATGATAAAAGTATTAGTTTCTCTATTTTATATATGAACAAATTAATTCAATTCAACAAATAAATATAAGGGCTAAAACTGGTAATAGGACTTGTCCTAGGTCTCATAGCTAGTAGGAATCAGACCCAAGATCTGAGCCAATGTCTTCAAGTTCAGTGCCTTTTTTAATTATACCATGCTACATAAGAAGGGGGTTGTAAGCATTGTTATTGCCATTGTCAGATGAAGAAATAAAAGTCCAGAGTGGCAAAATTACTAGCCACTACCTTCAAAGCATGGTCATTATTTCCTAGGATTTCGTGATTTAACAGAGAGAAAATATTAATCAAAGGTTAAACATGCATGTTGCTGTTGAGCTGTTTTACTTGTGTCTATCTCTCTGTGACCCCATTTGGGGTTTTCTTGGCAAGGATATTTGAGTGGTTTGCCATTTCCTTCATTTTACAGATGAGAAAACCAGGGCAAGCAGGGTAAAGTGACTTGCCCAGAGTCACACAGCTAGTAAGCGTCTGAGCCTGGATTTGAACTCAGGTCTTTCGGACTCCAGGACTGGTTCTCTATGCACTGCACCACCTAGCTGCTCTTAAATATGTATAACAATAATCTATAGCTGGGTAACTGAATGTGCTTAACCCAAGGAAAAAAAATTATTGATCTTTGGGAATAAATTATGTTGGGGTAAATTAGTGTAATTGAGAGTGGGAAGAGTGATGGCAACACTCTAGTTGTTGATATTTCTTGCGCCTCTTGATTGGGAAAAGAAGTGATCTGCTGCAGGTCACAAAGTTATTGTGACAGAAGATGTGGGTAGCCAAGCTGTACCTGTCAGTCCAATGCTTTTCCCACTTATCCATGATAGAAAGTAATGGAAGATGAAAGCCCTGGACCAAAGGATAAGGTCACCCTACTGATCTCCCAAGGAAGATTTGATGCCCCATGAAGCACACTGAGTCCAGAGAGGCCTAAACTTCAGGAATGGATCTGTCCCAGAGGCCGGTATACATCACAGTGTTTCTTGATAATTGGCTTGCCAGGCTTACTGGGAGAAAGCTGTATTCAGGGGACTGAGAAAGGTAAATAAAAAGATTACAAATCTGGCCTTTCTCTGAAACTCTAATTTAGGGTGGCGTTTCCCTTCCCTACTTCAGACCATTGCTAGTGGAGAAATGATAAATCTCATTTTCTCCTAATGTGAGACTTCCTGGCTGTCTCACTTGTTTGGAACTTTGGAACTAAAGTCTTGTGTTACAGTCAATTATTTTATGGGGACGGTCCTCATCTTCCCAACTAGATCATAAGGTTTTGTTTGTTTGATTGTTTTTTGGTGAGGCAATTGGGGTTAAGTGACTTGCCCAGGGTCACACAGCTAGTAAGTGTCAAGGGTCTGAGGCCGGATTTGAACTCAGGTCCTCCTGAATCCAGGGCTGGTGCTTATCCACTGCGCCACCTAGCTGCCCCCAATCATATGGTTTTAAAAGGTAGAAAACATCTTCTCCTTCTTAGTATTTAACTCAATTTAGCAAATGCTTGTTAAGACCCTAATACATTAAGAACAATTACTCATTTTTATAGTGATTTATGGTTTGCTAAATAGATCACTCCCCACAATCTTATGATAAATGAAGGACAAGTATATCCCCCCACCTTTTGAAATCAAATGAGAAAAATGAGTTTCACTGAAGTCAGGTGACTTAACCAAGCCACATAGTTAGCATCAGTGTTAGACTCAAGCCTAGGTGTCCTGATGTCATCTCCAACAGCCTCTCTTCTGTATTGTACAACTTATAATTACTATTATAACTATTGACAGTAGTCATCTTTAATTATTATTTTCTACTCTGGTGAATGGGTTACCGCATTTCTGTGGGTATTCCTTCCATCAGTGGAATTCACAGCCTACCTATACTTTGTCGTCCACTACAACTCTTGTCAATGTCTTTCCATGAATCTTCCACAAAGGCTATGTCTCATATACTGAATGCCTTCATCTGGGTCTTTTAATATTTTCTGGACACCATTGCAAAATTTCAGCTATTTGCATTTTTTATTCATTCAGTCAACAAGCATTTATTATGTCCTTACTTTGTGCTAAGTGCTGGGTTATAAAGGAAGGCAAATTAATAGCCCCTGTCTTCAAGGAGCCCACAGCCTAATGGGAGAGACAACATTCAAATAACGATGCTATTCAGTCATTTTTCCGTTGCGTTCTATTCTTCATGATTTCATTTGGGGTTTTCTGTTTTTGTTTTGTTTTTGTTTTTGTTTCTTTGGGTTTTGAGAGGCAATTTGGGTTAAGTGACTTGCCCAGGGTCACACAGCTAGTAAGTGTCAAGTCTCTGAGGCCAGATTTGAACTCAGGTCATCCTTACTCCAGGGCTGGTGCTCTATCCACTGCTCCACCTAGCTGTCCCGAATTTGGGGTTTTCTTGAGAGAGATACTGCCATTTCGTTCTTCAGCTCATTTTACAGATGAAGAAAATGAGGTAAACAGGGTTAAGTGACTTGACAAGTGTCACATAGCTAGTAAGTGTCTGAGGTCAGATTTGAACTCAGGAAGATGATTCTTCCTGATCCCAGGCCAGGTACTCTGTGCACTATGGCGCCACCTATCTGCCCAAACAAGCTATAGACAGGATAAATTGGAGGTGTTCTCAGAAGGAAATCCCTAGGATTATGAAGGGATGTGAAAAGGCTTCCTGACAAAAGCAGGACTTGAGCAAGCTGACTCCAAGGAAGGGAGGCAAGTCCAGGCATAAGGAACAGTCATTAATAATACCTGAAGTAGGGAAGCGATTATCATGTGCAAGGAGGAGCAAGCAGGCCCATGTGACTGGATCACAGGGCATATGAGGGAAGGAGGGGAGTCATCCTCTTTCCAATTTAATCGATAATGTTAGTAACATGTTACAGCCCACTTCCACCTGTAGCATGGCTCAATGGAAAGAGCCATTCAAAGCCATGACTTTAGAATCAGTGGAGCTGGGATAAAATTCTGACCGCCATTTCTCTGCAGATAATCCTGGGCAAAACATTTAGGCCTCGATTTCCTCATTTGTAAAACAAGGGCATTGGGCTAGAGTTTTATCCTGTGACCAGAAAACTGATAGGGTTGACAAAAAAGTAGATATAGTCAAGTGTTGGAGGAGTTGTAGGCAGACAAGCACATCCACAGGGATATAGCTGTGAATTTATCCAATAATTCCAAAAACCAGTTAGGAAGTGTGCTAGAAATGTCACTTAACTGTTCATGCTTTTTGCACCAGAGGACCCAGTACTTGGAATATACCCTAAGGAGATCAGACAAAAATAAAGATTTCAGAATATATACCAAGATATTTTTAGCAGTGTCCATCATTTGGGGAATGGACGGAGAAAATCAGGGCATGTGAATGTAATGGAAATGCTATTACACTATAAGAAACAAGAATATAAGCAATTCAGAGAAATAAACAAATGCTTATAAAAAACTGATGCAAAATAAAGTAAGAAGAACCAGGAAAATGATATGCACAATGACTAAAATAATGTATGTGGTAATTGGATATTATATATGTAAATTGTATATTGTAATTGTAATTATTATGACCAATTGTGGCCTCAGAAATCAGATGAGAAAGTGCACCACTCTACTTTCATTGAAGACATGGGGAACTGTAGGTGATATACTAACAGACACAGGTGCTGTCTCGGTTGCTTTTACTTAACTGGTTTTCTTTGTTATAAGGGGAGGCTCACTGAAGGGATGAGGGGAGGAAGAAGGAGTAGTATATATTAAAAAGCATGGGTATAACTTTATTTTTAATGAGAGCATTGGATTAGATCATTTCTAAGGTACCTTTTACATGTCAATCTTCCTTCTACCTCAAAATTTATGAGCCATGAATTTTTATTGATTTTTGAGGCATTTACAATTCTGATCCTTCTAAGATAGTAGTGTTCCATGGTAAATAGCATTTATTATTACCAGAATATTTATAGGGGGCAGGTTAACTGGGTTTTAGTGACAGGGATCAGATTGGGGCCAGTCGAATATTCTGGGCCCAGGTCATGGTCCATTGGACTTTCCTGGACAAAGTAGCTTAGTTGATAAATGAACTCAATTGGGTGCTCATCTACCTTCAAGCTCTATTCTGACAATATGCATTCTTTATCCACTTGTTTGTTCTCATGTGGATCGCGCCTATTTGCTTGTACCATTTGTTAAAGCAGGTGTTCTTAATCTGGGGTCTGTGCATATATGCATGCATGCATATATAGAGACATACACATATACACATATGTAGGCATATATATTTACTTATAAAATTCATGATTTTATTATTACACATATTATTTTGATGTAATTGGTTTCCACTGGATTCTTAAGTGTCTTATTTTGTCCATTTAAAAACATTTTGTCAAAAGGGTTCTGATGCCTTCACTCGACAGCCGAAGCGATTCAGGATACAAAAAAAAAGGTAAGAACATCTGCTTTAGATGAACCATGAATATAATTGGAAAGGCCCTATAGTATTCTAAAGCTAAATGCAATCAAAAGAAGGTCATCGACAAACAGGTACATCTTGACCTCATCAGCTCTAAGGAATCCCTCTTCCACTCAGCCCTTGCTCCGGACATTTTCTATGACCCTCATAAATAATTTTGGTAAGCTGAACACTGAAGACTATAACAGCTTTCGTAGGGCTATGGAAAAAGGAAGATAGGGTCCTTGTCCTCAGGTGTATTACTGTGTTTTAGAGAAATGAGACACAAATAGCACAGAACATATTGGGTGATTAATAACTGATTTTTCAACCATCAACCATTCACCATTCATTCATATAAAAAGATTCGTGTCATGTTGGTGTAACTTTACAATCTACAACTTCAATTCCTATTATAACTCTAAAATTATATTATTCCTTTCTCCACTTCTTCCTTTCTGAGGCAAGGGAGGTGGTCCAAGAGAATTCATTCTGAAATTAGCTGCCTTAAATTACTGTAGAGGACCGCTCTAAGAAAGCAGCATGTCTCAAATATTCTGATCTCCTAAGGCTTGTTTTTTCTGTGCACCTGCAGAAAAGCAAAACCAAAAAACAAATTTTCCAAAGCCACCCATATCACCTCATGTGTTATCTAGTCTTCAAGAGGAAATAATATAGAGCAGTGAGCTCATCATGCATCTTTATTTCCACATGATTTTCAGAGGCTATCATCTACTGATAGAAGATCGAAAAATATACGTTCTGGCTGATAGGAATTCAATAATGGGGAAATTATCCTGCGCTTTCTCTTTTGGTCCATATGCAAAGTGGTTTGTCAAACTGGCATTAAGTTGGCTCCATATGCACTTTTGACAACAATCATAATTATCAAGTTTCTTTGCTCCCTTTGGACTTTAGCTACCAAAGCTTCTAAAGATCTTCTAATGTTCTCTTACTCTAAAGCTATTCAAGGAACAAGAGGGGCTCTGTGCTAGGAGACAAAAAGAGGAAGTGATGTGATATAGAGGCTGCAAACAATGGGTGCCAACATCAGAGTAAAAGGGATGAAGATGATAAATGTTGTTGTTGTTCAGACATGTTAAGTTGTATCCAACTCTTTCTGACCCCATCTGGAGTTTTCTTAGCAAAGATAGTGGAGCAGTTTGCCATTTTCTTCTCCAGCTCATTTTACAAATGAGGAAACTGAGGCATATAGGATTAAGTGACTTGCCAAGAGTCACACAGCTGCTAAGTGTCTGAGGTTGGATTTGAACTCGGGTCTTCCTGACTCCAAGCCCAGTGCTCTATTCATTGTGCTACCTAGATGCTCACTACTTAAATAGTACTTGAGAATTTACCATGTTCTTTACATGTTATCTACTTGTTCCTCATATTATTGGGAGGTAATTATTATCCTCCTTTTACTTGTGAACAAACTGAAGCCAAGAGAGGTTAAGAGACTCGCTCAGAATCACACAGTCTTAAGTGTCTGGGGCAGTATTTGAACTTGTATCTTAGTAGATAGAATGTTGGACCTATGTCTGAATCTTGCCTCAGACAAGTACTGTTTGTGTGAGCATGGACAAGTCATGTAACATCTCCTGACCTCTATTTCTTCAACCATAAAAAGGGTAATATAGTATTAGCATTTACACCCTGTCTACATCTATTGCAAACATCAAATAAAATAATATGTGGAAAATACTTTACAATCCTCAAAGAACTATGTGAATACTAGCTAATAACATCATCATGTTATCATTATTGTTATTATTTCAGACTCAAAGTCCAGAACTCTATCCTTTTTACCACCTAGCTGAATTTCATTAAATGAATACAGGGTTGAAAAGACATGAGACCCTGACACGGTTCCTTGTTGAAGCTGCCTATCAATACTTCAAAATGGGGTCCGGTGAATGTAGATCTATAGATCATATTTGGTAGCTACTCATATGGCATATGTCTAACTATATCTTTTTCAAAGTAGTGTAGAATGATTACCTAAAAACCAAATCACTTGGGAATCTGGACTGTAATTATAGCACATGTGTCTATAACATGATACCTTCCTCATAACAACCCTGTGAGGAAGATTGTGAAGGAATAACATTATCTCTGTTTTACAAATAGACATGTGGAGGCCCCAAATGATGAAATTGCTTGTCCAAAGTCATAGAGCTACTAATTTGAGAAACAGGGACTTTAACCCAGTTGTCCTGATTACAAATGCAGTGATTTTTTTTCAGTACACCACAGCTTACTCTGTGGTGATAAGATTTTTATATATTATTATTGGTTCAGTTAAAGAACTATTAACTCAATGGGCAATAATGCTTGATATCATTTTTCTTTGAGCAATTCTCACATCACAGTGGGGTAAGGCAGGTGACAAGTGGTTTTCTCCACATCTTACAAACAGAAACAATAAGTCAGAGGAGACAAAAAGACCTGTGTGCCTTCATTCTGAAGATAAAAATGTAGAGACTTCTAGCTTCCTGGGTGTCCTACTTTAGTGCTAATCCATGAGAACACAGAGAGAAGTCCAAAGTCTCTTTCAAGGGTATCTAAACTTTTAAGGTAAAAAAAAAAAATGTGGGCCGAACACTGCCAAATAACAGAACAACCCAGTGATCCTTTCTCTTCCCATCAGGCTAGATAGACACTCACTTCTTAAATAAATGTGTTTCTTTATCTGGTATCACCCAGGACCACAAGCAGGAATTATATGAGAGCACAAGAATGCTCATTTATTTATTCAACAAATATATATATATATGTATAGATGTGTATATGTATAGATGTATGTGCATATATGTGTACATGTGCATGTATATACATACGTGGTATATATAGTATGTATACAGAGGGTATATATGCATACATATAGAATTTTTGTGTGTATATGTATGTATGTGTGTACATGGAAGAGGGAGAGGGAGGGAAAGGGGGGGAGAGACAGACAGACAGAAACAGAGAGAGAAAGAGATAGAGTCTGAGAGACAGAGACAGTGAAACAGAGAGAGACAAAGAGAGAATAGAAAGTAATGTAAGAGGGGAGGTGCCAGGAATGGGGTAGGGGGAGAAACTGGGAAAGGCCTTTTGCAAAATGTGGGAATTGAGATGAGTCTTAAAAGAGGTCAGGAAAGCCAGGAGACATAGATGAGGAGAAAAACCATTCCAGCATTCCAGACATGGGGGACAGACAGTATAAATGCACATAACTGGAAGATAGAATATCATGTTGAAGGAACAAGAAGGAAGCAAGTTTGACTGGATTGCAGTGTATGTAGAAATAAGTAAAGTGTAAGAAGACTGCAAAGGTAAGAAGGAAACAGGATGTGAAGATATTTAAATGCCAAACTGAGAAATTTGTATTTGATCATGGAGGCAATGAGGAGCAAGTAGAGTTTGGGGAGAAAGGGAGGTGGGTGGGAATGACAGAGTTTAGTTAATTAGACCAGGACTTTCAGAAAAAAATCTCTTTGACAGCTAAATGGAAAGGCAGATTAGAATGGGGAAGGACTACAGGAAGGCACACTAATCCAAAGGCTATTTTAAGAGACAGTGAGGGGGCAGCTAGGTGGCACAGTGGATAGAGCACCAGCCCTGGAGTCAGGAGTACCTGAGTTCAAATCTGGCCTCAGACACTTAACACTTACTAGCTGTGTGACCCTGGGTGAGTCACTTAACCCCAATTACCTCCCCCAAAACAAACAAACAAAAAGAGACAGTGAGGGGTTGTGTCTGTATGAGCAGAGAGAAAGAGATGGACACAACATCAGTGAAGGTAGGAACAATAATATTTGATAACACTTGTATGTGGGGTAAGTGTGAGTAAAAAGTTAAGGATGACTCAGAGATCGTATCGGGAAAATGGCAGCTCTCTCAACAATAAGAAACTTGGAAATATACTTGGGGGAGGGGTCATGAGTTCTGTTTGGGATCTGTTGAATTTAAGATGCACCCATGAGTCATTCAGTATGAGACATACAAGACACAAACTCGGGATAAAGATTAGAGTTTGATACATATAGATTTTAGAATCAACTACACAGAAAATTGAAGTCTGGCAATAACTACTTCAGATCATAGATTTAGCTTTGGAAGGGACCTTAGAGTCTATTGAGTCTAAACTCTCTCATTTTACAGATGAAGTCTGTCCTGCCTCTGTTGACTCTACTTGAGTTGAGAGGAAGAGAAGGCAGAGGGAAAAGGACACACACACACACACACACACACACACACACACACACACGGACACACACACACACACACACACATCAAGATTTATTCAGCACTCCTAAATTATTCAGTACATACTGTCTCAGACAGGGGAAGGGATGCTCCTGGGATGGAGAGTCCTCTGGTGGAGAACAACTCCAGAGATTTGGTCCTCCAGAGGAACTTACAGGGGTTAAAAGGAGGTTGGAGCTGTCCGCTCTTTCACTAATCCTTAGTTAAAGAGCTTGGGCTTGGCCAAAGTCTTAAGACAGGAGAAGAGGGATACCATTAGTTGATAATAAGAGCACACAGGGTTGGGCAACACTAAGCTGGCAGAGAAGGATTTCCTTCAGGATGGAGCTGAACTGTTAATGGCTCCAGAACACATGGGCCAGTGTTCCTAAAAGGTAGTGAGGGTGAGGGAGTTTAAGTGACCTGCCTAGGGTCACAGCAAGCAAGTGTTTGAGGGACAGATTTGAATTTAGGACTTCCTTGCTCAATCTGCTTCATCATTTATTGCACTTCAATATTTGGGGCTAGAATATGTTTGTGTTATCTCTCTCTCTCTTTCTCTCTCTCTCTCTCTCTCTCTCTCTCTCTCTCTCTCTCTCTCTCTCTCTCTCATTTTTTTAGAATGCTGCAATTAATCATGCAGAGATTAGCTCTCTGAATAAGCACAGTAATTTTATCTTACTAAGCCTCTTATCACCTCACAGAAGGGTGGCATATTGCTAAAGTTGATTGATTCTGAAAGTAAATCAAGGGTTTCTTTTGACTTTAATGTTTACCAGTTAGGGAACAGCTGACTGTATGCATTACAAGCTAAGGACTGATGTTGAATACCAAATCACCCGGGAGCCAGATGAAGCACTTCCTTAACCCACAGCTGAGTCAAAGAGCTGATTATTGTTTGTTGATCTGGTTAAAATGAAAAAGAAAATTAAAAGAGTAAAATAGTAGAGTGAGGATTGAATAGTAATTTCTTCTGGTTACAGACCCAATTTCTCATTTAAAGAAAATTTCTGCCAATGTTCTTCAAATTTTCTTGAACTAAAGAAATAGAAAAAAATGTGTCATGATAAGTTAAGAGCTCATTCCCTCCACCACCATCTATTGTAGCAATTCTTGCCCACAAGGCATCAGTTTCTCTTTGGTAACATATATTAATTACATTTCTGGAGGAGAGCAAGAGATTGGTGGGGGGGAGCCGTTTTTTTTTTAAAAGTCTGTTTCCTCTCTCCTTTTTAAAAGCACCTTGTAGAACTAGAAAGCCATTTGGTTAACTTAAGAACACAAAAAAAATACTGTATAGACTATAATTTCCACATAAAATTGGGAAAAGTACAGAAAAAGAAACTGGAAAATTAGGAGTGACAGTGTGTCCCCTCTCTCCTCTGGTTTCTTTCAATTTTTTTTTCTGGAAAGTATTTAAAACTCTTTCTGAATTTCCCACCCTTACACTAATTTTTCTTTTCTTTTATCTGAACCACTATGGAGCTAGAAGGATAGAGTACAAATACTGTACCAGAGGCCAGAAAACATGAATTCTGGTCCAAGTCTTACCACTTATTAATCATGTGACTGTGAGCAAGTTAGTTTATCCTCTCTGTACCTCAGTTTATCTGTAAAATTAGGATAGTAATGAGTATTATTTGTATGCACTACCTATTCCACAGGACTTTTATGAGGGATTTAAAAAATATATACTTATCATTCACCTCATGCCTTTACCCTTAGGGCTTTGAGGCCTTTCCAACTTCTCATCTGTAGATAAATTTCTTTTTATCTTTTATCTCCCCCAACTAGAGTGTGAGCTCTTTGACAGCAGGGAATGTCTCACTTTTTTCTATGTTTATTCTCAACACTTTATACAGTACTTGGCATATAGTAAGCATTTGATAGGGTTTTTTTTTCATTTATTCATTCATTAAGAATTTTATGGGCGGCTAGGTGGTGCAGTGGATAGAGCACTGGCCCTGGAGTCAGGAGTACCTGACACTTATCAGCTGTGTGACCCTGGGGAAGTCACTTAACCCCAATTGCCTCACTAAAAAAAAAAAAAAATTATAAATGGGGGCAGTTAGGTGGTGCAGTGGATAAAGCATTGGCCCTGGATTCAGGAGGACCTAAGTTCAAATCTGACCTCAGACACTTGACACTTACTAGCTGTGTGACCCTGGGCAAGTCACTTAACCCTCATTGCCCCCCCCCAAAAAAAGAATTTTATAAATGAAGATTGGTATTGATGATGTGAATAGCTAATACTTTAAGGTTTGAAAAGGGATATAGATAGATAGATAGATAGATGATAGATAGATAGATAGATGATAGATAGATAGATAGATACATGTATATACATATATATAATCTCATTTCAATCTCACAATAACCCTGTGAAGTATATTATCACTATTTTACCAATGAGAAACTGAGGCTGATAAATTAAATGTCTGGTGAGAGTCCCACAGCTAGTAAGTATTTGAGCCAAGATTTTAATACAGGTCTTCCTGATTTCAAGTCTAGAACTTTATTCACTATGCCCTACCCAGGATTCCAGAACTTCCCAGGTACCCCTCAGTGTTTACTATCATAGAGCTTACAGTCAGTTTTGACTGCAGTGCCCTGGATCCATATTGCCAGATGTACAAAAAAGAAAACATATGACCAAGATATTAATGGGCAGCAAAGGATACACATCAAATATTGCAGGAATATCTTTGACAGTTTTAAATCCAAAGGACAGTAATGGACAATAAAATCTAGAGAAACTGATTTGATACAATACAATTTGTTCTAACAAATTGGAACAAAATAAATTCAACTCTGTGAGGGCCAAAATTTGATATATGAGCGTTATTAGGGTGACTTCCCTTAATATTGGGGTCCCAGAAATAAGAGGGACTCTTTTAGGTTTAATCTCCCCTTTGAACTTTCCTTTTTATATATTCCTCCCAGGCCAATAATAAAAGGAGCCTCTGAGCTTTAGTTCATAAAGGATCAGATTTTATTACTTGGGAATTAATTAAACCACAAAGGTGAAACCAATTAAGGAAATAAGGAAGTAGAAATACAGATAGATAGTCTTAATTCTAAGCTTAGCCTATGCAATCCCAGAGCATTCCCAATTAAGCTAGTTAAAAGGAGTTTAGGATTTTTCTTAATTAAAACTCATCAAACCCCGGTCAGTAAACATGAGCCTCCTCCAGGTCCAGAACTGCCACCAGACTCCTTGCAGGCTAAAAAAGCACAAACTTTTGAACACGCCCCTCCTACCAGAAGTTCCCTCCCTTCCAGTCATGTTCAGTGTTTCCTCCCTCAAAAGGGGAGGTCCTTCAAAACCTTCTCAGTAGCATGTGCAATCTCAGGGTGGACCAGGTGTGGCCCCTCCCAAATGATTCAGCTAAAACTTTCAATATTAATCTTTACCACAAATAATTTTTACCACATGTTACAGGCAATGAAATCGAATGTGAGAGATTCAAGGAGGAAATGAGTTGAATATTAATTTCCAGAAATTTATATTTGATGTGATATTATAGGCAGTGAGCTTATAATTGAAGAATAATAAGGCTAGAAGAAGCCTCAGAGATGATCAGTTTCTTCATCTATAAAATGAAGGTAGGGAAAGTTGAACTCAATGACTTCTATGGTCTCTTCTAGCTGAATAGCTACAATGGTCTAATGGTCTAATATTTACAAAAACTCCAGAATTTCTGGAAATACATTCACCTTGTCAGCTTGGGTCCTGAGGACTCAAGGCTCACAAGCCCCCACAGGTGTGCTCCCCTCCCCACCATGATTATCAGTTGACATCAAGTAATCAGTCAAATTGAATTAGTGTTTGGAAAGGAATATTTACTGAGGTAGTATAATAAAATCAAATAATACTAAACATTCCTCCCAAACTCTGTGACACCCTCTCTCAAAATTACATATGGTGTACAGAGGATAGTTGGCTCAAGTTTTGAGAGCATCTATGACAACTCCTGGTTGTTGGACATCTTTTTCTCCTTTCCATTGAGGTAATCATAAAGCCTTTTCTGCAAAGCTGCTTGAAGAGTCTTGAAGCTGCCTTTCCACAGTGTATCTGTGTATTGGTTCTGGGCTCTCAATTCAAATATTGCTGCAGCCACTGCTGTCCCAAGGATAACCCTAGGACACTTATGAAAAGTCCAAATTCTCTGACTTACTGCAGTTTACAAGGTCCTTTTCTGGCCAAAGGGTCTGGGGAAAACTAAGACAAAGGCCAGAGCTCTTCCATCCCCCAAGGGCTCAGCTAGAGGAGCTCTCTCTCCTCTTGACTGCTAGACACTTAAATCTCTGGGCTTCAAACCCATCTGTTATTTTAAATAAAACCCACAAGGCATGACTGAGTCTCCTTAACTCATCAAAACTAACTTCCTGTGTAGCATCACATTTCATCCATTGGCTTTCGAGGATTTAACACTGATTATGGACTTTAGTACTTAATCTAAAGCCTTTTACTAAATGAATGAGTGAATGATATAATGGAGAAGTCTAGTTCAAACCTAGTTCTTTTTTCTGAGTGGTTGATTTAGAAGGTGTGATCTCACTTAATAAAGGTATCAGGTATAGAGCATTTTGTTGGTTGTTTTAAGTGTGGGGGTAGGGAAGGATTTTATATATTGTCTGAATCCCCACCCTTACACTCTCTACCCACTTCATTTTATAGATGAGGAAACTGAAAGCTAGAGTCCAATATAGTCATAAAATAATGTAAGTATGATGAAAAAAGGCTAAAGTCATTTTAGTGTGCATAAAGAAAGGTACAATGTCTAGACAAAGACAGGTGATAGTTTTGTTATACTCTGCCATGGTCAGACATCCATTTGGAATACTGTGCTTACTTCTGGGTGCCACATTTTTTTGAAGTACAATGACAAGCTAGAGATTTCTGCAGAGTGCCCAGCACATAGTAGGTGCTTAATAAATGTTTAGGACTCACTGGTAGGTAGATCAGGATGGCGAGATTGACTGGAGAACACCCAAAAACCATATTGAAGTAATGAAGTAACGAAGAGAAGGCTTAGAGAGATATATCATGGTTGCTTTAAAACATTTGAAGAAGTGTTATCTGGAAAACAGATTACATTTTTTTTCTGCTTGGCCCCACTAAGGAGAAAAAGAAACAAGGGTAGAAGTTTCAGGGAATCAGGTTTCTCTATATAATAATAACTTCCTAATATTAAGAGCTAAGCAAATAAAGAATTGGTTGCCTTGTTATGTAGTAAGTTTCCACACCCTGGATGATATGAAAGGTTATTGTGCAGGTCTGGATCATACCAGTTACCCTTTGAGAAGCCCTGAGTTCTGAGATTCTCACATTCTGTTAACTTACTTGACTGTATAGCAAGGTAAGCCAGAACTATACCCCAGGTCTTCAGACTCCTATGCAGGACTCTTTCCACTAGTTCATTACCTTTGTCAATATAAAAATGCTCCCTTCTATTGATCCAAAATCTCCTTTGTGCCTGTTGCTCACAGTTCTGGACTCTGGAGACCAACAGAGAAATGTTCATCCTTGTTCTGCCTGATTGCACTTACAATATTGGAAAGCTACAACCCCATCACCCCAAGTTAAAAATAACTAGTGTCACTTTTTACAGTACTTTGCCTATACATTTAAGGCTACTAGAGATCTTAGGGGTGATTGAGTCCAGCTCCCTTACACAAGTCTTGTTTTGTCTAGGACTTGATTCAATATACATATCTTTCTCCATTTTGCATTATAAGCACCTTGAAAGCAGGGTTTGCGTCAAACTTATATTGTTATGGTAATATAACCTACTATATACTCACAGCTAGGTGGCACAATGAATAGAGTTGGAACTGGAGTCAGGAAGACCTGAGTCTAAATCCTGCCTTAGACACTTACTGCCTGTGTGACCCTAGGGCAAGTCACTAAATCTCTTTATGCTTCAGTGTCCTCCTAGATTTAAAGCTGGAAAGGCCCTTAGAAGTCATCTAGTACAACTCCTTAATTGTATAAACAAGTTGAAGTTCAGAGAGTTTTCAAGACTTGCCCAATGTAGCACAGTTAAGTAGATGACCTGGGATTTGAACCCTTCAAATCCAGTGATCGCTCTACCACACACTTAGGGTTATTATCCCCAAGTTACTCTGAAATAGTGTTTGGGTAAGGCTTTCCTTGGCCTCATTTTCAATTATAAAATTAAGGATTTAGACTATAAGACCCTTTCCATTTCTAAATCCTATGACTTTACAACCGCAGTCCCATTTCTTCCTCTCTAGCAGGCTGCCTCTAGCAAACCACTGACCAACCTCTAGCCAACCTGGGTGACCTGGCCTCACAATGTGATATTTGATATAGCATTGTCTTATTCTGACCTTAAGTTTTACATCTAAACAACTGGGATAATGATCTCTGAGATAATGATCTCTGCCCTGCCTCTAGTCTAGGCTTGTAGTAAAAATCAAATAATAACAATAATAATAACAATAATCATAGTTTCATGTATATAGTATTTTTAAGTTCATAAAGTATTTTACAAATATTATCTTATTTGATTCTCACAATAACCTTGTCAATAGGTGCTAGTATTTTGTCTATATTACATATAAGGACACTGAGATTGAGAGAGCTGATGTGATTTGGCCAGGTTCACAGCATCATAGATTTAGAGCAAAGGGACCTCAGGGCTCATTTTACAGATTAAGAAAATGAGGTCAAGGGAAATTAAGTGACTTTGTCAAGGTGACATAGCTGTAAATATCTAAGATAAGATTCAAGATCAGTTCTCTAGCAGTGGATAAAGCACCAGTCCTGGATTCAGGAGGACCTGAGTTCAAATGTGACCTCAGACACTTGACACTTACTAGCTGTGTGACCCTGGGTAAGTCATTTATCCCTCATTGCCCTAACCCCCCTCCCCAAATCAATACTCTCTCTCTCTTTCTTTCCCATGAGATAACATATTCAAAAGTTATATTGCAAGGTCCTATAAAGGACCTTGCTGATATAAGGGATGAACATTATTATTTGATAGGGTTGTAGGAGCCCAGAAAATCAACTTCTTAACCATCTACCTGCCACCATTTATTCTACAGTCATTCTTTCCATGTCTTACCCACTTGACCTTCACTTTTCATACCAGACCAATTCTCTAGGTCAGTCTATCCTGACTTAGATAACAAGCACTTATTGCTGTGTAGAGAAAGATAATCGTTCAGAACACTGTAAGGGGAGATAAAAAATAAAATAAGAACAAGTATTCTTCCCTTGAGGGGACAAAGCATACAAAAAGTTGGAACTTTTGCAAAATAACAGTGTTAAGCTAGCTAGCCCCGTGTGTGTGTGTGTGTGTGTGTGTGTGTGTGTGTGTGTGTGTGAGAGAGAGAGAGAGAGAGAGAGAGAGAGAGAGAGAGAGAGAGAGAGAGAGAGAGAGAGAGAGATGATCAGGGCATGGGATTTGAAGTCATTGGACTTGGGTTCAAATCCCAGTTCATCCACTTAACTATCTGTGCTACATTGCACTTCACATGCACTTCAACCTGCTCATTTACAAAATGAATAGGAAGTAGCAGAAGAATTCAAGCCCATGCTCTCTGACTCCAAAGCCAGTGATGTATTGAAAGGACTTCCTCCTTTGGTTAGTAGTGGAGCTAGTGTAAATAATTGCATTCCGTAAAGGGGAAATTTTAAAGCATTTTTCCAGTCATTTCTGATTCTTTGTGACTCTGGGGTCTTCTTGGCAAAGATACTGGAGTGGTTTGCCATTTATTTCACCTCATTTTCAGATGAGGAAATTGAGGCAAACAGGGTTAAGTGAGTTGCCCAAAGTCACATAGCTAGTATCTGAGACCAGTAAGATGAGTCTTCCTGACTTCAGACCTGTCACTCTATTCACTGAGCTACCTAGCTGCCCTGATAAAGGGCATGAAAGTACAACATGAAAGTATAAAAATCCCCATTAGAAAACCACCTTCCATGACTCCCAAATGTTTATCTCCGGCTCTTATCTTACTGAGAGGTCCAACCCTTCATTTCCTACTGCCTACTGTGCATCTTCATCTAGTTGTCCTCTGCACCCTGCCCCCAACCCTATCCTAGTACATCTAATTCAACATATCCCAAATTGCAATTCTCATCACCCCTCTAAAAATACTGACATTCTACCTAATAACCCTATTTCTGTTGAGGGCATCTCTGCCCTTCCTCCTACCCATAATCCCATAGTCATCTTTGACTTTTCCCTGTCATCCTCCATGTTTGAACAATTGCCAAGTTCTGCCAAGTCTGTCTGAAATCTCTCCCATGCATTTCCTCCTCTCCATTCATGCTGTCATCACACTAGTTCAGATCTTTTTTGCCTCCTGCTTGGATTCTTGAAACGACTTCCTAGCTGGTAAGTAACCTTCCACAGCATGTCTAATCATGTCATCATCTAAGTCGAAAAAAAAAAGTTTTCGCTGTTTCCTATAGAATAAAATGCAAATTCCCTAGCCTGCATTGGAGGCCCATCACAGTCTTGTTCCGATCTCTCATTCCAAACTTATTTCCCATGATTCACTTTCACATACTCCACATTCCAGCTAAATCAGGCACTGCTCATTCTCCCATCCTTTAGAACTTTCTCCCACCACTGAGCATTTGTGTAGGCCATTTCCCATTCTTAAAATGGGTTCCTTCTACATCTCCATCGATTGAAAGCCTGCTTTTCTTTCAGGACCCACTTTAGGAGTCGTAGTTCTTGTTGTTTGTCTTTTGTTTTTGAAGAGACCAATGACGGCATCAGTGATGTCTTTCCTGTGTGAATGGGATTGAAGCGAGGCAGGGTTGCACAAAGGGATCAGACTCACTCTTTCTTCCATTGTCATCAAAGCCCAAGACGAAAGACAAGACAAAAGTTAAGATGACCAGCTACAGGCTGGGATGCAGTGGATGACCTTGGTGTCTTTGATATCTGACCAGACTCCACAGCACCTGCTTCATCTGCCTTCATGGCCATTGGAACAAATTGTTCTCATCTGCCCCTTCTTCTGGGATAAGTCTTCACAGGCTTGAGGTCCACATCTCCTTAACTCACTGATACTTACCCTCAACCTGCTTTAGCTTGTCTGCTGAGGTTTTACCAGGGTGTGGCTGCTGCTCATGCTATAGCTATGTGGTGGCACAGGTGGACGCCAAAGGTGGATGGGGCTTGGCAAGCCCTCACACCGGAGGTGCTAGTCTTCTCTGAACCACTATACACCCCAGCTTTGGTGCTACTTCTTCCATGAATCTTTTTTATTTTAAATCCTTCCAGGTGAAAGTGATCCCTGCCTCATCAGATATTCTTACATCCCTATACATATCTCTTCTTGCTTTTATCATCTTTAATATCCCACTTATTTGTGTAAATTTATTATCTCCCTCAGTAGACTATACACTGCTTGAAAGCATGTTTTGTGGAACAGAATGCCTGGTTAGTAAACATTAGTTGAATTGCATTGCCAGACTGGGCACCTTGCTTCTGTTTGTACCAAAGAGACAATAGGATCATTAAGATTGAACTTCCTAGGGGGCAGCTAGGTGGATAAAGCATGGGCCCTGGATTCAGGAGAACCTGAGTTCAAATCCAGCCTCAGACCCTTGACACTTACTAATTGTGTGACCCTGGGCAAGTCACTTAACCCCCATTGCCATGCAAAAAAAAAGATTGAACCTCCTAGATTGTTAGTTGAGATAAGCTGAAAGTTTAGTGTAGCAAAAGAACATAGGATACCATAGCTAAAAGGGAACCTAGGACATGGACTGCTAGAGCTGTGAAGGATGTCAGAGATCATAGGATCATACATTTAGAGCCAAAGGAACCTCATAGGACATCCAGTCCAACTCCCTCATTTTATAGATTAAGGTGACTGAGATGAAAAGGTTATATGACATCCTGAGGGTAATTTGTGCTGAGGGAGGATTTGAACCTAGATATTCTTGATTCCAATTGACAGCTTTCCCCTCCAGCCCAATTTTATATGTATTCCTTATTGCAACAACCTTCCAATGTGACACACATGTCTGCTTTCCCCTGCATTTTGGGGGTGATATTAGATGCCAGATGTCTGGAGGGAAGGAATATGCTAAAAACCCAGGGCTTGAGAAACTACTATGGAAACTACCTATCAGAAAATTTGACCTTTGTCTCTGCTGCCTCATGCCAATAGGTAGAGAGGGAGCTGTAGGAAGAACTAGCTGAGATTCTGATACTAGGATTATGGGACTCTTGAAAGGCACAAAAACGATGCTGGAGGTGGAGGTCACATTCTGGGGTTCTCTCTCAACTCCAATAATTAACTTTTGGTATCCATCCAGCCTTAAAGAACAAAACAAAACAGAATCCAAAATCACGTGAAGAAACACAATTAACAGAGAAGACAAATGAAAGTGAGTGTTCAAAGTCTGAGGCCTGAGGTGACAAAACAACTACTCTTCATCCCCAGTTCCTTTGGCAGACAGTGAAAACTAACTTTCCTTCCAGCTGCCTGCAACAGTTGTCAATTTGGGGATTTGAAGGTAGATGGAGAGAAGTAGAGGCACATTACTGATAAGTGTTGGAAAAAGAGAATTAACTAATGTCGGTCTGGCCTTGTGAGCTCATTAGCAAACCCTTAACTGATGTGGGCTCATCAGTAGGCCCCCTCCCTCGCTACCCCATTCAAGTCTATAAACATTTGTCAAGCATCTGAAATTGGCGAGGCACTTGGGTTAGGGAGACAAAATGAAAAACAGTTCCTCCACAGAAATAGTTTACTCCCCACTAGGTACAATCCAAAATTTACATAGATAGATTCTGTAAATACAAATGAAAGAGAATGGACAAAGGCCCGTGTAAGAAGGTAGTAACCTAAAATGAGTCTTGGAGGAAGCTAAGGATTCTAAGTGATGAAAGTGAGGAAGATACATACAAGAGGTAGGAGGAAGTAAATGTGAGGTTGAGTTAGAAAAAAAAAAAGTAGGTGAATTGGGCTAGAATGTAGAGTCTATGAAGGGGAATACTGTTTAGTGACTAGTCATCAGTAAAAGAAGACTGAGGGGCAGCTGGGTGGCGCAGTGGATAGAGCACTGGCCCTGGAGTCAGGAGTACCTGAGTTCAAATCCGGCCTCAGACACTTAACACTTACTAGCTGTGTGACCCTGGGCGAGGCGCTTAACCCCAATTGCCTCACTAAAAAAAAAAAAAAAAAAAGACTGAGATCAGATTATGAAGAACACAGTGCCAGATGAATGACAGGTGCTTACTAAATGCTTGTTTCATTCATCCAATAAACATGCATTTATTAAGCACCTATTATATGATAAGCACTGTGTTAAGTGTTAGAGATCCAAAGGAAGACAAAAGTTAACTAGTTAACTTCCACTCAAGGAAGTTCACCATTAGATGGGGAGACAGTATGCAAAAAACTATATAAAAAACAAGCTACATATATAGGATAAATTGGAGGTAATCAACAGAGGGAAGGAACTAGCATTAAGGGAGAACAGGAAAGGCATCCTGAAGAAGGTGAAATTTTATATGAGACTTGAAGGAAGCCAGGAGCATAATTTTAGAGGCTTGTGTGGGAGTGTTAAATGGTTGTGACTCTTCCAGGCTCACAGAGTCAATATGGGTTAGAATCTCACTACCTGAATTGCGAATTCCCTGACTCTCAAGGCTAGCCATTACACCATGCTATCTCTCATTAAAAACAGCCTTCTTAAGCTCTACAAAATGTTTTTTCCCATAAAAATCCCATGATAGTTAGTGTAAATATTGTTATTCCATTGGACATAAGAGGGAACTTAGAGAGCTACTAAATTTTCTGCTTTTATTCTGTGCTCCTAAGGTTTATCTCTATAGATGCTTTTACATAATTTTCCCTCCTTCCTGGAGTTCACACCACCTTCCAGTTTAGTGCCATCTGTGAATTAAATTAACATTCTGTTTACTCACTCTTCCAGATCATTAATAGAGATGTTAAATAAAATCTGACCTAACACTGATCTGAAATTCTCAGACTGGAAACATTCTTCCCAAGTCAGTATACCTCTGCTTTTTTGCTAACCTTTTTGTTTTATGGATCTTCAACCAATATTCAGACCACATGGTGAGCTTCATATCTGTGCCATCTAAATTAATTTCTCTTGGGATATTTTGTGAGATGGGTCTTACAATATATTGTCAAAGTCCAGACATATTAAATATCCTTTGACTTACTCTCATCTTTTTTTATTGTAATGAGAAAAAAATCTTGATAAAATTATTTAAGTTTTATTGGTTTCCATTCAAAATTTTCTGATTGATGTTGATCATTTGACTCAGGATTTGGAGTGTCCTATCTTTATGCTTCCTCTCTCCTTTTCTGTGGGGTCCACTTATTTAGGGAAAATGCTTTATGAAGTTAAGTTGAGAAGAGAATGCAGAATAAGGGCTCACAGGGGCACTAGGTTGATGGCCTGGCACACAGAGAAGTGTGCTTTGGTAAAACTTAAAACCTTATATAATAATGAGCAATAGTAATAGTATTAATAATAATAATAAGTGGTAGTGATGGCTGAAATCTCACCTCTTATGCTCCTTGTATGACCTTGGGCAAGTCACTTAACTTTTCTGAACCTCAATTTTGTCTTTAATAGAACAAAGGGTTGGAGTAGATGACTTCCATCTATAGATATATGGCAGTGGTCATAGTAATAGCAGTAGTGGGGTGAAGAACATTGATCAAAGAGTCAGAGGACATGGTTTCGAGTCCCATCTCTGATATTTATTACCTATGATGTCTTGGGGAAATCATTTACTCTCTTCTATGAAAAGGGAATACTATTACTCAAACTATGTACCTCACCAGGTCATTGTGAGGAATTATTTGGCTAAACTATACAAAGCACTATAGAAATGTGAGTTATTGTCTTTGTGATGCATTCATAATTTCTCTAGCCTGGGGATTCTTTTTCACCCTATGTTCATCAAAATATCATTTTATCCCATTTGATTTTGTCCATGTCCTTTACTTATATTTCTCCAAAAAGTGATGAGGACAGCAATATCTTTCATTCATTCCTCTTTTTTGGTAGTCAATAGCTAATTCAAATAGATCAGATAAAAATTACTGTAATGGGGCAGCTAAGTGGTGCAGTGGATAAAGCACTAGCCCTGGATTCAGAAGAACCTGAGTTCAAATCCAGCCTCAGACACTTGACACTTACTAGTGTGGTAAAAAGTAAAAGCTTTTAACAGTTGGTTAGCGATAACTGAAGGATGCCAGTTTTTGAAGGACCACCCTTTCCGGGAGGAGACCATGAGGAACCCGCCAGTGTGTCTGCTAAGCACTCCACTTCCGGGGTGAGAGCTTAAAGGCAAGGAGAGAACGGAAATGGGGCCCTTTTCTCTTGTTTGCTCTGCACACACACACGCTAACTCAGGTTCGATGAGCCTGGTCCTCTGTAACAGCACGTGCTTGAAGCAGTTCTCAGCCTCAGAGGTAGTTTTAGAATTTGGTGAGTTCTATACAGAATCTAGACTGAGCTTAGACCTAAGACTATTTATTTCTATTTCTACTTTCCTATTTCTCTAATCAACATCACCTTGTTTGTTGGATAATTAATTCCCAAACAATAAAAGCTAAGTAATCCATCTCTAACTAAAGCTCAGAGGCTTCTTTCTCTTACTGGTCTGGGAGATATATAAGGGAAAGATTAAAGGGGAGTTTAATGCTCTTGTATTCAATTTTAAATCTCACACTAGCTATGTGACCTTGGGCAAGTCACTTAACCCTCATTGCCCCACCAAAAAAGGGAATTACTGTAATCACATTTAATGACTTCTTTTTATCCTTACTCTTTCTTCTAATTTGATCCAGTTCCTTCTCTTTTCTTGAAGAAAGTATTCATGAGATAAAATTGTGAGTCCACAAGTCTTTGCCTCTCCCCTTAACTTCTTGAACATATTTTTTAATTTAGATTCTTCTTTATATTTTATACAAAGTTACTTGATTACTAAGAAATATAGAAACATATATTTATAAACTAAAAAAGTATCTCAAGTATTCTATGGAATTTCTCTACTTCTAAATCCACAGAAATAGATGTTGGAAAAATAAGCAATAATAATCTGAATAGTAGTCTCTTTGCACTTAAAACATGCTTGTTGCTTGATTCCTTATGTTTTATCATGGGCACTTCAAAGTGAGATGATCAAAGATCCCAAGAAATGATATTTGCCTCTAAATGATATTTCTTGTTGCCTCTGAATTTTAATGAAAATTATTTTGACTTTAACCACCTGTTCTTGGAGGATCAATGATCTGGCTTTCCAATTAATTACAACAATATGGCTTCTCATAAAATCATAGGATTTCAAAGTTGGAATATATCTCAAAGGCCACCAGCCCAACATATCCATGACCAAGAAATACTTCTACAAATCCCTGACAAGGCATCACTTAATCTTCAGTAGAGAACCTCCGTTGAGTAAAAATCCACTACCTCCCAAGGTAATGATATCTGCCAGCTCTTTCAGTAACATAGGATATATATAGACCATCCCTGCCTGGCCTCTTGATCTCACTGAGGACAGCAACTGCCCTGCTTATCTTGACTTTAAAAATCCCTGATGACTATTTGTATGCTATCCTTCCCATGTTGAAGATGATTCTTTCTGACAGAGAAAACAGAAATAAAATAAATATTAAATGGCAATTCCTCATCACTGTTTTCCATCATCATCATCATCCTCTCCAAATGGAGAAGCTATTCTTTCTTTTCTTTGATCTTCTTCCTACCCCTGAGATAGCAAAAAAGAGGTCTTTTTGTTGTCCTCAACATTTAATACCAGCATTAGCTTGTTCTGAGTTTTGGTGCTTATGACAGTATATTTCTGTATGCATCCCATTCCCAAACATGTCTTTCAAAAATCTGAGTTGGTATAGCATTTCCCTGGAAATCATATCAGTGTCTTAGACAGCTTATCCTCTTCCTCAGAATCATTTCACTTGCTTCTTCAGTGTGAAGAGTAAAACTATATCTGGGGCCCTATTACTGTCTCCAGTGTAGGCAAAATTAGCTGGGGTTTCTAATATATTTGTCAACTTAGAAATTAGAGGCTACTGTACCATTTTCGGGCATTAAACACTTATTAAGGTATATTAAATATTAGTAAAGAGAATGCACATGTCTCTGAAAGTTAAGAAAAAGCCTATCTAGCCTATAATAGAGAATAGAGCTCAGCCAGGCCTGCTTCTTCCTCCAAGTCCTCTGCCACCGCCTCCAAGAGAGTCTAACTGAGAGTAAACTGCATGTGGAAGCTTTGTCTGGGTCCAGAGGAAAGGAGGTCCTTACACACTGCTTCAAGCTAATTGACTAACATCATACAAATCTACTGGTTTACTGGACTTGAGAGTGGTCCGGTATTGAGGTCAGAGTTCACACCCTCTGAGAACACACCCTCTTGAGGGTCAGGTAAGTGTGGATTTAATTGAATTAACTTTAAGTGAGTTAATCAGCATAGTCAATCAATCCAATCAATCTTAATCCAATCAATTCCCTCTTCTACCTTGCTTTCTAGGAAAAAGGCAATCTGTTGTGATATAGCAAATAGAGTCAGAGAATTGGGTTCAAATTCTGCTTCAGATATTTACTAGCTCTGTCACCTTCAACAAGACTTTTTACCTTTCTGAGTTTCAGATTCCCCATCACCATTCTCCCCATGTGGGAGAATAACAGCCCTAACTTTATAAGGTTATTATGTAAGGATCAAATGAGATAATTTATACAAAGTGCTTTGCAAAAAAAAAAGTGAAAGCCTTATGAGAATTAGAGTCATTATTAAAGGAACCACTGGAAGGCACAAGAGGAATAGCTTTCTTTTTCTATTTTAATTGGACATTGTTATAAACTCAAAATCTCCACTGGTGAAACATTTGCTTCCCTGTGGTAGAAGGGGACAACACTAGGCTTGAAGTCAGAAGAGCTAGTTCCAAGTCTCCAATCTGCTATTTACTAGCTGGACGACGGTGGGTAAGTCATTTAATCATACTTGCACTGAGTACCTCACAAAATCTCAAGACTGGAAAGCAGCTCACAGTGAATCTAGTCCAACTCACTTCCAAATCCAGAATCCCTTCTGTAATATTACCAATAAAAGATGATAAAACCTTTGGTTAAAGATTCCCAATGATGGAAGCCCATCCCACTTAGAGCTCCTCTATTTGTTTAATTTTTCAATTGCATTGATGTATGTGGTTTTACATTGTATTTACAGATCACTCCTACTTTGTGAAATCTCTGGTAACAAAGTAAAACACTTAAATAAAACTAATAAAGTTTCAGATAGCATCTGAATGTCTATGTAATATTACACATCCATAGCATCTCTCACATCTCTATTAAAAAAATGAACAAAAATCTATTTTCTCCTCCTCCCACCCCTTAATCCATTGGGAAAAAAAGAAAAAATCCTTGTAACAAATATGCATAGTTAAGAAAATAAATTATTTCAATTACTATAGACAAATATATGCATAATATGTGTGTATATGTATGTATACATATATATGTGTATACATACATATATGCATCATTCTTTATCTTAAATCCATCAATCACTTCTCTAAATTGGATATCTTTTGTCATAATCTGTCCTCTGGAATCCTGAATGGTCATTGTATTGATCATAATTATCACAGATTTCAGAGTTGGTTGCTTTTATATAAATTGTTCTACTTATTTTATTCTTCAACAGTTTATAAAAGTGCTCAAAATTATCCAACTCTAATTATTAAGAAAATTGTCCTTTCATTAAGCCTAAATCTATGCCCATGCAACTTCTACCCATGACTCATAGTTCTATAACCTTTAAGGACAAGAACATCTTTGTTAATGACTTTGATGAACTCATTGATAGAATGATTTTTATATTTGCAGATAATGTGAATGTAGGAGGGTTAGAATATGTTTGTACAAATTAGATAAAAATTAGAATGTCAAACAGTCTAAAGGAATGATGGATAAAATCTTTTCAGATGAAGTTCAATGATAGTCCTTACAACACTTGACAGCAGCTATCATGTTCTTCCTATGTCTTTTCTTCTTGCTGAACATCCCTTAGCTTCTTCAACAAATTTTTATAAACTATGGTCCCCAGACCCTGCGTCATTGTGATAGCTCCCTTCTGGATATATTCCAGGTGCAATGGAAAGAATCCTATATGTTGGATCAAAGGATCTTCCCAGAGTGACAGGGGGAAAAAAATCACTGAAGCCCTTTGGGACCTCAATTATAAAATGAAGATGTTGGTCTGGAAAAAATGAATGTCTCAGTGACCTTCCAAGTCAAAAAAGCATTTTTAAGCATATACCATGTTCCAGGTATGATGTTAAGTGCTAAGGATACAAACAAATGCAAAAATACTCCCTGTTCTCAGGGAATTCACATTATAATGGGGAAGACAACATGCATTCAACTATGTACATACATGATACATACAAGGTCAATTGGAGGCAATCAGAAAGGGAAGGCACCTTTCTGTCTCTAGGTCTTTGATCTTATTATGCAATGATCTCAAAATGTTGCACCTAAAACTGAATACTGTTCTCCAGACATTGTCTGACCAGTGTAGATTATGGGAGGCCCACCACTTCACTCACTCTCAAAATTAGGCCTATCTGAATGAAGCCAAGAATCACATCAGATATCTCAGCTACCATGTCACAATATTAACTCACTTTGAACTTCTGAACCACTAAACCCCCAGGTCTTTTTCATCAGAATTAGGACAATATTGTCTAGAAATGCCTCCCCCATCCTGTACTTAGGAAGTTGATTCTTTGATCCTAATTTTCAGAATTTATATTTATCTCTGAAGAAGGAAATGGCAAAATCACTCCAGGATTTTTGCCAAGAAAAACTCCAAATGGGATCACAAAGAATCAGTCACAACTGGAACAACTGAACAACAAGTGTTTTTGTAAAGAAAGAATTATTTATATGTTTTTATTACCATCTAGTATGTTTAATACTTTTCCATTTATATCTTATTCTTCATGACCCGATTTGGGGTTTTCTTGGTAAAGCTGTAGTGGTTTGCTATTTCCTTCTCCAGCTCATTTCACAGGTGAGGAAACTGAGGCAAACAAGGTTAAGGGACTTGCCCAGGGTCACAAAACTTTTAAGTGTCTAAGGCTGGACTTGAACTCAGGAAGAGGTGTCTTCCTGATTCCCAGAGCACTGCGCCACCTAAAAGTGATAAACCTATATTTAAAATGCCTGGTTTCAAAGACTTCCACGGCCACTTATTAACCATGTTACCTGGAGTCTGGCTTTCACTTTTCTCATCTTTAAAGTGGAGGGCATAGGGTTGAGCTCTACAGTCTCTAAGGTTCCAAGGCATTCTAACACACCTATGACCCTGTGATATCTAGAGATGTGCTAGTGCTTGTGATTTTTATTTCTTTTTTACTGCTTTACAAACTAGAACTTCCAATCATATTTACCTAAAATGTTCTTCAATGATCTTTGCCCTAAGGAAAGGCAATCAATATCACTAAAAGCACTCAAGGCCAACACATTTATAAGAATCCGAATTAAATGTCACACTGCAATGGGTTTGGAAAACAGACCTTTTCAATCTGATTTAAAAATGATCAATGAAGGGTTTGAGAGATATGTGGATGTCATTCAATGACTTCAAGAACACAAATATTTAATATGGATAAAATCTGATAAATCCCACAAGAATATCAACCAGGGCATAGATAGCTACAGGATAAGGGATCACTGTCAAACTCAAATAGCAACAGGGACCACTAGTCATACATAAGGATCCCTGCGGCTTCATCCTGACTTAGTTTTAATATACGAGGTTGTATAAGTTTAATTGTATTTTCATTTATTTTGTTTAACACTTCCTAATTATATTTGAATCAGGTTCAGACCACACTCAGGAGTGTTGCGGGCCATGCGTGGGCCCATAGGCTGCATGTTTGAAATTTCTGGCTTGACATCAGATATAGACTGAACCTGAGGAAGTTATGGGACTGCTTAGCTCCTCTGGAGACTTTGAGTTGGGACCTTTGAACAAGATGGGAAATTCTAAATGGAAATCACTAAGCCAAATACTCTCCTTCAAAAAGTTTCTATATAATCCAATCCACATATGGATTGCAGTTGAAAGAATACTGATCTTGGAGTGAAAAGGTCTGGGTCAAAACTTTACCTTGGTACTTTCTAGTTCCATGACCTAGGATAGTACAGTTAATGTCCTTGACCTTCAGATTCTTTATCAATAAAAAAGGAGGGGGCAGCTAGGTGGTACAGTGAATAAAGCACCAGCCCTGGAGTCAGGAGGACCTGAGTTCAAATCCATCTTCAGACACTTGACATTTACTAGCTGTGTGACCCTGGGCAAGCCACTTAACCCTCATTGTCCCACAACTTTTTTAAAAAAACTAAAAAAAAAGGAATAATAATACTTACACTACCTACATCATATATAATGGAACAATGGCAAGAATGCTGCCTTTGGAATGAGAAGACTGGAGTTCCACTTATAGCTCAGGTGTTTACTTTGTGACATTATAGAAACCTCTTAAGGTCTCTGTGCCTTTGTCTCCCCATATGCAAAATATAGAGGTTAGATAAGGTGAGTTTTAAGCTCCCTGACAGCTCAATATCGATGGCACTTGCTGGTTTGGAGTAAGAAAGGACTTTGTAAACCTTAAAACTCTTCAGAAATATAGCTATTACAACTCCATCCACTGCTCTCTGCTCAGGAGCAAGCAAACGTTTATTAAATGCCTATTCTGTCAAAGGCTATGCTAGTCCTTGATGGTACAAACATAAAAACAAGGAAGCAAACAAAACAGTTCTTGCTCGCATTGAGTTTGCATTTTACTGAGGGCAGAGAGTGAAGATGTTGCTCATTCTTCATTTAGGGAGAGGACCAATGACAGGTTTGTTCATGAACTGGATTTAAGTGAGGCAGAGCTGCACAAAGTCATTAGCCTCAAAGGCCAGTGGCAGGACAAAAGTCGGAACAACTGGTGATGACCCAGGATACAGTGCATGACCTGGCTCCTTCTATGTCTGTCTAAGCTCTAAGCTCTCCAGAGTACCTGCTTTAACCATCTTTCTAGAACAAATTGTTCTCATCTTCCCTGGACACCATGTGAATAAATAAGTAAATCCAAAGTCATATGAAGGCAAAAAGCACTAACCAACGAAGGTATCAGGGAAGTCTTCTAAAGGACAGAATAGGCACGTTAGTTGAGCCTGAAAAGAAGCTAGATTAGGTACAAAGAAGAAGTGAGGATACAGTAAATTATAGGGGCAGCTAGGTGCCACAGTGGATAGAGCACCAGCCCTGGAGTCAGGAGGACCTGAGTTCAGATCCAGCCTCAGACACTGGACACTTATTAGCTGTGTGACCTTGGGCAAGTCACTTAACACTCATTGCCCAGCCAAAAAAAGAGTAAATTATAGGCATATAGCATATCCTGAGCAAATGTCAAAAGGCAGGACATGAAATGTTGAATTTGGGAAACTGGAAGTAAACTAGATTGACTGAGACACTCTACTGGAAGATGGACCAGATTATGAGAAATCATGATGTGAAAGGTTTTAAAAGCTGAGATGAGCAATTTCTACTTTATCCTAGAAGTAAAACCGAACCAGTGAAGATTATTAAGTAAGGGAGTGACATGGTTAGAATCGTCTTATCAACTGACTGTATGCAAGAAGAATTAGAAGGAAAAGATGGAAGCAAGAAAACCAATTACAAGGCTCTTTTAAATCTCTCAGTGAGAAGTTATGAAGGCCTGGCTTAATACAGTGACCATATGACTGGTATAAAGGGGCAGATACAAATGATGCGATAAAAATAGAATAAAAAATAGAGTAAACGATTGGATATCAAGTGAGTGGGAGAGTTAGTGCCATCAACAGAAAGAGGAAAGTTTTAAAGAGGGATGGGGTGTTTGGGGAAGTGCAATTTAAAGAAATTCATATACGTTGGTGAGTTTGAATATTCTGACAAGACATCTATATGAAGATGACTAACAGGCAGTTGGTGATGTAGGGACAAAGGAAGGAAATGAAAGTCATAGTAAAGATTGTGGCCCATTAGGACAGGGAAGGGTGAAGAGCCTGGAGGGCATGATGAGAATAAAGAAAAGTCTTAGGAGAAATGGCAGAGAAGGAGAGATAGGACACAAACTGTTGGACACATCACCCCAAGCCAATTTTTCAAATTCCAAACCCTGAGGCAATAAACTTAATATCCTCTTTAGGCTCTGAAAAGATTGCAAGCAGCAACCTAACCATAGAATTCTAAAAGGGTAGCAAGTAAAAGCTGAAGATAGTTAAGACTCAGTATTGCCAGCTGAGGCATGAGGACCAGATTTCAAACATTCCCTGCTGAGCCTGCTAAAAGCTTCGAACAACAGTCAAGCTCATTAATCCACAGTCCAGATGATTGTGTTCAGCACATTGGCAAGCACCACCTCTCCAGTTTTGGCAGGTTTTTTTTTTTCTCTTTCGCTTTTATTGACTGTTACTTCTTGTTTCCTCCTCCCACCTTTCTTTTTCCAGTTACTCAGCTTGAATAAAGCCTCTTTGGCTTCTTAATCATCAGCAGTATCTCTCATCCCTGCTCCCCCCACCTCAGCACTTGTTGGGCACCGTTTTCCAAGACAGCCACTGCACCCAGTCAGCTGAACCAAGAATATACCAGCCCTCAAGGCTGGGCAGAGTAACAGGAAAGGTCAGTGGAGAAACACAGAATAAATATAGAAACAAACAAGTAAAGCATTTACCTTGGGTGGGGGAAAATGGCAGGGGGCAGGAGTGTCAGAGAGTGAACTGGAAATGGAGAATAAAAAGGGGTAAGTACTGGAAAAAGAAGATGTCATTTCACCCAAATCCCAACTATGTAAATGGAACTACCACAAAGGAGGCAAGCACTGCTATAAGACAGTACTATGTGGTATAGTATGGACATTAAAAGTAACATGGCTATAGTTTATGTGGGTGGGTACTATTGTTACTAGAATTGCTACTGGTATGTTTTTAGTAATATTTGTGTCATCTGGCCCTGTCATTAAATATTTGTATGGACCTTAATTAATTTAGATACTGAGATAGCAGTAGTAGTAATACAAATAATAATGATATTTCAGAGATGTGTATCACAGTAGAGAGCAGACTGATTTTGGAATCAGGAAGACCTGACCACATTCTACCTCAGACACTTACTGGCTGTAGGATTCTGGGAAAGTAATTTGACCCTGTTTGCCTCAGTTTCTCAACTGCAAAATGAGTTGAAGAAGGAGACAGCAAATCACTCCAGAATCAACTACAAATGAGATCATAAAGCATCAGATGACTGGAGTAACTGAACAAAAATATGTCCCCAGGCAACGATCTAAGAATATTAATTAAGACAAATAGTTGATCAGCCTCAGTTGAGGGGGTTTTCACACAGGAGTTCCCAATGCTAGTGAAATCGTAAGTCTGGACATGGTGGGGGGGGCAGGGTGGAGGGGTGTGCATGAGAATTCATACCTTAAGAAGCCATGATTTTGTTGATGTGGGCCTTCCCTCTACTGATATGGATTTCAATCCCTGTATTCTATCACAGATCATCTTTATCCAAAATGTATATCCCCTTGTAGCCCACCCTATATTAATAAGCCTCTCGAGACTCAACTATTTTAGTCATAAGACATCAAAAAGGGCACATTATCAGGTCCATATGCAAACATCTTCTATTGTAGCAGGTAGGACCTCAACTCAGTTGTGCTCTGCTATCAAAGCCTTCAAGAACTCAAGGTCACCATGCCATCAGCATGAGATGCTCATTGGTAGAGGACTCTGAGGAGCAATAGTACTTAGATAAATGTGAATCTACTGTGATGTACACTTTCTTTTCCACTGGAGCAATCTGCAAAGTAGGCAGAGCACATTGTTTTCTGTCTTTGTATACTCAGCACCTTGCATTAAGCCTTGTTCAATTTGTTACCTCTGTTGAATTGAATGTAATAATCCACATTGTACAGAATGTTAAGGTCAGAAAAGCCCTTTCCTCATAACAACCCTATGATGTAGGTAGTACAAAAGTATTGTTCCCATTTTACAAGTAAGAAAATGAAGGCCCTGAGAAGTTAAATTATTTATTCCTGGCTTCACTCCTATTCTGAAAAGAAATTTAAACCCATGTATCCTGATCCTGAGGCCAACATTCTGCCTTCCTGGTGATCTTTTTTTTTTCTTTCATGTAGTCACACAGCTAGTAAGTATCAGAGTTAGGATTTGAACCTACATTGGGTAGTAGATTGAATGCTGCTGTTAGTGTAAATAACACTTGAGTATGAATCATGTCTCAGACATTTGCCAGTTAATGGCATCTTGAACAAGTCACTTAAGTTCTCTATGCTCCAATGTTGGTTTCAGTTGTGTCTGAATTTTTGTGACCCCCATTTGGGGTTTTCTTGGCAAAGATACCAGAGTGGTTTGCCATTTCTTTTCCAGCTCATTTTTCTGATGAGTAAACGGAGGCAGAGTTAAGTGACTAGGCCAGGGTCCCACAGCTAGTAAGTGTCTGAGGCCAAATTTGAACTCAGAAAGATAAGTCTTCCTGACTGCAGGTCTGGTACTCTACCACCATACCAACTAGTTGCCCATCTGCTTCAGAAAATATATCTGTAAAAAGAAGGGACTGGATTCAGTAGTCTCTAAGGAGATTGGCAGCTCTATGTCCATGATTATAGCTATGATGAGTACTATGACTGGTTATGATTCTCTCAACTCCAAAGTGAAGGGTTCTGAACTCCCTAGCTCTAAGGTATCATCATTCTAACAAGGTAGGAGAGGAAGATGTATTTTCAAAGGAGAAAATAAAATGCATTCGATTAAGTACAACCCTGAATATATAGGAAAGTCCCAATCCATGGCAGTTCCTGTGTTGCTATTTAACAGCAAAGCCATTCATTAAAAGGATCCTTGCTCCACAAAGTTCCTGTTAATTAGAGTCCTAAGTGGCAACAGCTAAAGTGGACAAATAAGGGAAGGCAACAAAGAAGTGAGCCTGTAATTTGTTAATGGCAGTAAAAAATGGTATATTATGACTCTGGTTAAATTACCATACAGGCTAATTGTATATGAGCTAGTAATTGTTGGCTGCTACTCATTTGCATTTGATTATTATATTTTGAGATTTTAATTGCATTGGAATATTTTAGGCACTAATATGATTATTAACATCATCATTAGCTGTCAGCTTTCTACAATTCACTGCCTTATCAGCATGTTTCATTTTTGCTAATGAAATGCAACATTCTGGATGAGACCTTTACTTTGTTCAATTAAAGGAGAGTTCCTGCCTACAGGTAACACCTGAACACAATGTATTTTAAGCTAGATGTGCATGTAAGAGCCATATGTCAGGGTTAGGACATTAAAATATGGAATAACAGAGTTCCATGGTATCTTAGAGCATATAATAAAAGGTGGGAACTGGGGGGCTTTTAGAACACAGAAAGTCAGAGACTGAGGGAATTTGATACATAGAACTAAATGGAATATTAGACCTAGAAAGAGCTTTAAAATTAAATGCTAAAGCTAGAAGGGACCTATGAGTTTGTCTAATCCAATGCCTTCAAAGAAATGAAATTGTTTCTGCACTCAAGGAACTTACATTGTATTGGTAGAGATAATATGTATGTATACATACATGTATATGTGGATACATGTATATTAAATATAATGTAATTTGGGGGAGAAATAATAGCTGGGGGAGGGCAGAAATCATAAATGACCTTGCTGAATATAGTAATTAATGTCAACTTTGAAGGAATTAAGATTTCTAAAAGGTATAAATGTGGAAGGAGTGGATTCTAGGCTTGAGGAGAGATGCAATGTTGAATGTAAGGAACAGAAAGAAGGTCAATATTCTCAAACCATAGAATGCCCAAAGATAATGACATGCATTAAGCCTGGAAATATGGGTTGAAGCCATATTATAAATGGGTTTAAATGACAGTATTTGTTTTTGATCTTAGGAGTAATACTGTGCCACTAGAGTTTGTTAAGCAGAGGGTGAAATGGTCAGACCTGCACTTTAACAATATCACTTTGACAGATATATATATATATATATATATATATATATATATATATATATATATATATATATATACACACACACACACACACACACACATACAAATGGATTTCAGAGGCAAGAGACTTCATAGGGGAGAGTTAAAAAATATTGCAGCGGGCAGCTAGGTGGCGCAGTGGATAGAGCATCAGCCCTGGATTCAGGAGGACCTGAGTTCAAAGCCAGCCTCAGACACTTAACACTTACTAGCTGTGTGACCCTGGGCAAGTCACTTAACCCCAATTGCCTCACCAATATATATATATATTGCAGCAATCCAGGTGGGAAATGATAGAGGGTGAAGGATGAGAGATATCATGGAAGTAGAATCTACAAGACAAAACAACTACTTGGCTATGTGTAGTGAGTAAGAAGTTAAGGCTGACTCTGAATTTGCAAACCTGGGTGATTAAAAGGATGGTGGTATCTTCTACAAAAATGAGGAAATTTAAGCAAAGGAAATTAATCTGGAGACAAAGATAATAAGTTCTGTTTTGGAAATGCTGAGTTTTAAAAATTATAGAAAACAATAATACCAGAAATACTGTCTATTATAATGCTGCCCACAAGCTAGGCCTGTGGTAAATGAACATTAGCATATGACAATGTGGTTCTTAAATAAAATAGCCAAAGAAACCTTGACTCATTTGGAGGTTCCCAACACTTCTACTGATACCAATACTTTGAATAACTTTATAAAACTATAATTGTATTGTCTATGTTCCTTATTATTGTGGATGGGATGTGCATTCCCTTTAAGCTCAAGTCAATCCGGAAACTATTAAGAACCCACAGTGTATAAAGCCCTTTATGAGAAAGTATTGCAAATGCAAAAATGCTAAACTGAGTCTTGGTCCTCAAGGAGTTTACAGTCTAATGCAAGGATCTAAGAACTATACAAATAATGTTACACAAAGTGTATATTTCTGCTCACATCCTTCTCCAATACCTCATGTCATCATAATTTTGTTTCTTGTTCTTGAGTGCTGTGCCAATTCAGGCCATTACTGGTCTTAGCAACCCAGTAAAGGTTCTAGTATTGGACCTAGTAAGAAACTAACAACTAAGAACTCAGCTGGCTAAGGATAGAAAAACCTGGTATCAAAGGGCTGGCTACTACTTGATGAATTATTTGTGGTAAGAATAACACATGATATCAACCTAACAAGTAAAGAAGGGATTGTTATCTGTAGTAATGGAGTGAGCTTCCAAGATGGTGAAGACCATCTAGTCCAATTCCCTGATTTTATACATGAATCCACTAAGAAACAAAGAGCTTGGTCAAACAGAATCTATGATGAAGATGAAGAAAGGCTACCACCAAACAAAAACTACCCTGTTGCTAATTATAGTCATCTAATCTTGGTACTTTCCATTAATCAGAAATGTGCACTAGTAACTACAGAGTGAACTATGGATGAAAATGAAATATCATTTTAGTATAAAAAGAAACTGTTGACCTTGGTAACACCTGACAGTTTGTGGTACCATGAACTGTTAAACAAATAATCTCTTTTTGTTTTTAAGGGTTGAACAAGCCTTGGGAAGCAAAATTAATTTTCAAAAGAGAAAGAAATGTCTTGCCTCTGAGCATAATAAATTTGGCATAATAAATTGAATATGCCCTTGACATGCCCCTTTCAACTTAATCATTCATATGATATTGTAATCTACACTTATGAATAATTCAGAGGAAGTCATTAACCTATTCAACCAATGGAATGTTCCCTACAGCCCATGATGATGTATGGTCTGAGAGTACTTATATTATGAGTGAGAAGGGTGTAATTGAAAAACTTAAAACTTGCTATTGACTCATACAGAATAATAGCTCACATTTATCCAGCACTTTACAAATCACTTTTCTTGCAACAATTCTGTGGGGTAAAGAGTATAAACATTATCATTTCTATTTTGTAGATCAAGAAACCGAGTGCCAGGGAAATGGAGTAATATTCATAAATGCACATGGATAGGAAATGATGAATCTGGGCTTCAAATCACAGTGGATGGGCTAAGGAAAAAGTGAGCATTCATGCCCATGTACATACAAACATAAAATATTATTTGTTCCAATGATTAAATCCCTAAAGTTGGTACTTACATGATAAAAGAGTTCAATAACTGACATTAATAATTACTAGTATTATTCAAAATAGATGTAGTATAAGCAATAATTGTCACAGCAACTACAAGAGTGAGATTATGCCTGGTTTAATTGTAATGGAGGGCTGAGCCAACCCCTCCAAATACATTCAAATAATGTCATAAAACAATTTCTGGAGCAGAAGAACCAACAAAAGGACAGGATGAAATAATTTTCCCACCAAAGACAACTTAGAAGGTCAGCAGAAAAGGTCTGTTGCATGGGATGAGAGTGGAGCACAATCAAGCACAGGCCGCAACATGGACCCAGCCCCAGCAAACCAGGAATAGGCCTTGGGAGCCACTGAATCAGTAGCAGCAGCAGCAGCAACTACTTCTGGAACTCTTGGGCCACACATGGTAAGGGGGTTGAACAATTGTCCAAAAGAAGATTACAAGGATCTCTTTATTAGCACTGAGGCAGGACTCCGTTGTTTTGCCCATACTCCAATTCAAGTCACAATTGTGGGTGGCAATCCCAGTCTGGGGAGGAGCACAAACACACAAGAGCTTGTAAGCACAATGAAGCAGGGCTCTGTTCAATGTTCCAGGGCAGAAAATAAGGCCTGTTGTTGCTTTCAAACCAGAGCACAGGCCAGGAGAGTAGTAAACATACCTCTCCTTAAATCATAACACCTGTGAAAAACTAAGGACCTACAAATTCCAGACGTATCTCAGAGAATAACTTCTCAAACTTCCTGAAGCTTGAGACACTCCACCCTCCACACTGAAAGCAGTGCCCCACTTTAACAAAGAGGTAAAAGTCAATAAATAGGCTAGGAAAGTGAGCAAACAGAAACAAAAAATTCTGACCTTAGAAAGCTTCTATAGTGACAAGGAAGATCAAAATACAGCCTCAGAAGAAGATATCAAATTCAAAGCTCCTACATCTAAAGTTTCCAAGAAAAATATGAATTGGTTTCAGGCCATAGAACTGCTCAAAAAGGCCTTTAAAAACAAAGTGAGAGAGGTAGGGGAAAAATGGAAAGAGAAATGAGAGTGATGGAAGAAAAATCATGAAGAAGAAAAAAAGTCAACAGCTTGGTAAAAAAAAAAAAGGCCAAAAAAATACTGAAGAAAATAAAACCTTTAAAAACAGACTAGGCCAAGTGGTAAAATAGGTACAAAAAGCCAATAGGGAAAAATGCCTTGAAAAGCCAAATTGGCCAAATGGAAAAGCAGGTACAAAAGTTCTCTGAAGAAAATAATTACTTAAAAATTAGGATTGAGCAAATGGAAGCTAATGACTTTATGAGAAATAAAAAACCAATAAAACAAAATCAAAAGAATGAAAAAATAGAAGAAAATATGAAATATATCATTGGAAAAACAACTGACCTGGAAAATAGATCCAGGTGAGATAATTTGAAAATTATTGGAATACCTTAAAGTCATGATCAAAAAAAGAGCCTAGACATTGCCTTCCAAGAATTTGTGAGGGGAAATTACTCTGATATTCTAGAACCAGAAGGTAAAATAGAAATTGAAAGACTCCACCAATCATCTCTTAAAAGAGATCCCAAAATAAAAACTCCCTGGAATATTATAGCCAAATTACAGAGTTCCCAGGTCAAGGAGAAAAAATTGCAAGCAGCCAGAAACAAACATATGGAGAACTGAGTCAAATTTATTAAAATAAAAGTCATTCCCCAATTGATAAATGATTAAAATATACAGTTTTCAGATGAAATAATCAAAGCTATCTATAGCCATATAAAAATGCTCCAACTCACTATTGATTAGAAAGATGCAAGTCAAAACAATTCTGGGATACTATCTCATATCTATTGGATTGGATAATAGGACAGCAGAGGAAAATGACAAATGTTGTAGTGGATATCATGAAAATGAGACATTAATACACTATTGGTGCAGTTGTAAACTGATTCAAACATTCTGTAGAGCAATTTGGAACTATGGCCAAAGAGCTATAAAACCATGCATACTCTTTGACCTAGTAATATCACTACTAGGTTGGTATCCAAAAAGATTAAAAAATAAAAAAAGTTAGTCATTGTATGGTGCATACCCTGCTTGGAACAGACTGTGCCTCCAGGGTCTCAGTCATTGGCACCAGGAGCTTCTTCTGAGGCTAGGCTCGCAGACCAGTGAGGCCAGGGTGAAGTGGCTGTGATATGTGCTGGAGTTGGGGCAAAACGTCCTGGTTCTGAACCAGTGGGCCAAATCAAGTGGTGGTGGCTCAATGGGGAGGGGCACAGGCATGCCAAGCTACCAACCATAGAGAATCAGATTTCAATCAGACAAATGCTTCTGGGTGAAGATGAGTAATCAGAGAAAGCAATGGACTATAGAAAGCTTTTGGGGGGGGGGTGAAGTAGACCAGAATGCATCCTCAGAAGTAGATAATAACAAAGTCCAAGCTCCAACATCCAAAGCTTCCAAGAAAAATATGAATTGGTCTCAGGACATGGAAGCACTCAAAAGGGACTTTGAAGAGAAAGTAGGAGAGATAGAAGGAAGATTTAGAGAGATGGAGGAAAGAATGGAAAGAGAAATGAGAGTGATGCAGGAGTCATGAGAAAAAAGTCAACAGTTTAAAAAGCCAAATGGAAAGTAGATTCAAAAGTTCTCTGTAGAAAATAATTGCCTAAGAATTAGGATTGGACAAATGGAAGCTAGTGACTTTATGAGAAACCAAGACACAATAAAGCAAAACCAAATGAATAAAAAATAGAGGGCAATATGAAATATCTCCTTGGAAAAACAGCTGACCTGGAAAATAGATCCAGGAGAGATCATTTGAAAATCATCGAACTACCTGAAAACCATGATCAAAATAAAAGTTTAGACATCATCTTCCAAGAAATTGTCAGGGAAAATTGCCCTGATATTCTAGAAATTGAAAGAATTCACCCACCACCTCCTGAAAGAGATCACAAAAGGAAAACTTCCAGGAATATTTTAGCAAAGTTTCAGAGATCCCAGGTCAAGGAGATATTTCAAGCAACTAGAAAAAAATGAATTCAAATACTGTGGAGCTATAGTAAGGTTAACAAATGATCTAGCAGCATCTACATTAAAGGACCAGAGGGCATGGAATATGATATTCCAGAGGGCAAAGGAACTGTGACTACAGCCAAAAATCACCTACTCATCAAAACTGAGTATCATCTTTCAGGGGGGGAAATGGGACTTCAATGAAAAAGAGGACTTTCAGGTATTCATGACTAGAAGACCTGAACTGAATAGAAAATTTGACTTTCAGATACAAGACCCTAGAGAAGCATAAAAAGATAAACAGGAAAAAGAAATCATGAATGATATTAAAAGATTAAACTGTTTACATTCCTACATGGGAAGATAATAATTCTAACTGATAAGAACTTTCTCAGTATTAGGGCAGCTGAAAGGAATACACTTAGACAGAGGACACAGGTCTGAACTGAATATGAAGGAATGATATCTGTAAAGCATTTATTTTTTTATCTTTGGTTTTTTGTTTTTGTTTTTTGTGGGGCAGGCAGAGTGGGATAGCTTATTTCTGTAGCCAGATATGGGCTTGGGAAGTCCTGGATCCAGGGCTGGTGCTTTGTCTACTGTGTCACCTTACTGACCCATGATGACATCTTTAAAATAAAGTTAAGGGGTAAGAGGAATGTATTCGAAGAAAGGGAAAGGGAGAGGGGGGAAGTAAAGTAGTTAACATAAAAGAAACAAGAAAAAGCTTATGGAGTAAAAGGGAAGCTGGGGAAGGAGTGGGGAAGTGAGTGAACTTTACCCAGCTCAGAACTGGCTCAAAGAGGGAATAACATACACACTCAAGTGGGTATAGTAATATATTGAGACCTGAGGGAAAATGGGAAGGGAAGGAGATGGGGGAGGGTGCATTAAAAAGCAAAACACTTTCTAGGAGGGATAGGGTGAAGGAAGACAAAAATAGAGTAAATATCAAGGGGAGGGAATAAGATGGATGGTAATACAGTTAGCAATAGTAACTGTGAAAGAAATGATGAGCAGGATGATATCAGAAGGAAGTATGAAAAATACAAACCATTAACAGAGGAAGAACTAATGGTATCTGAATACAGACTGAAGTATAATTTTATTTGATAGCTTCTCTTTCTAAAGTTATTTTATCTACTTTCTTTTACAGCCTGACTAATGAGAAGATGTTTTGCATAACTATATATGTATGACTTATATTGAATTGCTTGATTTCATAGGGAAGGTAAAGGAGGGAAGCAGGAAGAAAATTTAGAACACAAAGTTTTAAAAAATCAATGTGAAAAATAATGATGAGTAGGAGTTCAGAGAAACCTGAAAGGACTTACATGAACTGATGCTGATTGAGAGGAGCAGAGCCAGGAGAACATTGTACACAATAACAAAAACCTTGTGTAATAAACAATGGTGATAGACTTGGCTCTTTTTAGCAATGCAACTGTCCAAAACAATTTCAAAGAACTTCATTATAGAAAATGTTATTAACATCCAGAAAAAAAAGAACTATGGCTTATGAATGCAGATTGAACCATACTGTTTCTACTTCGGGGCTGTTTTTTTTTTCATTTTTACCTTTTTTCTTTTTGAGATTTTTCCCTTGTGCTCTGATTCTTCATTAACAACATGACTAATGCAAAACTATGTTTAATGTGTTTGCACATATATAGCCTATATCAGATTGCTTTCTGTCTTGGGGAGAAGGGAGGGAAGGAAGGGTGCGAAAAAATTTTGGAACTAAAAATCCTATGCATACAAATGTTGAAAACTATCCTTATATGTAACTGGAAAATAATAAAATACTTTTACAAAAAAAGTAGATAATATGATCCATGGAGGCCACAGAGGTAGATGAATTTGGTGGTTTAATAATTCTTTTGAAATCATGTTGTTTGTTTTGTTTTCAATTGGTTGTATTTTGTCTAATATATGTACAAGATGTTAGTGGGAAATAACAATGCAGTTCTCAATTTTCATATGTGGTAGGGGACTTTTTGCCCTTTCTGACTCTTGCATTAATTTCACCTCATTCTAGTTAAAAAAATTTTTTTTGAAAAGTTAAAGCACCTATAAGCACAAAAATATTTATGGCAGCTCTTTTCTAGTTGCAAATTATTTGAAATTGAGGGTATTCCCATCATTTGGGAAATGGCTAAACAAATTGTGGTATGTGATTATAATGAACCACTATTGTGTTATATAAGAAAGGATGAGCAGGGTGCTCTAAAAAAAAAAAACCTGGAAAGACTTACACGATGCAAAGTGAAATGTACTGTGTACAAAATAGCAGTATTGTAAGATGTTCAGCTGTAAATACAATGATCCAAGACCAACTCTCTCAATGACTTATGATGAAAAATGTGATCCATCTCCAGAGAAAGAACTGATGGTGTGTGAATACAGATAGAAGCATAATTTTTTTAGTTTATTTTTCTTGAGGTTCTTTTTTCTGTTTAATTTTACAACCTGACTAATATGGAAATGTTTTGCATTACTACACATGTATAACTTATATTGAATTGTTGCCTTCTTAAAGCAGTGGGGAGGTTAGGGAGGGAGGAAGGAAGAGAATTTGGAACACAGTTTTAAAAATGGATGTAAAAATTGTTTTTCTATGTAATTGGAAAAAATTCCAAAAACAATCCTAATGAATGAATAAAGAAGCATGTAAAAGCATTTGAAATCATTGTATAAGGTATAAAGACATAAGAACGTGCTAAAGATTACCCATTCATATCATTCTTGGATGAAGACTACCCTACTTCAATAGCAACAAAAGCCACATCACCACAACTCATACTTATAGACTTCTTGGAATGGTGGAATGGTGGTAAATGTTTAACAACCAACTCTTAAAAAATGTTAAATGACATACTTTTATGTTTAACCAGTATTATTAGCATTTTCTACATATCATTCTTAAATCTAAAAAATCCATAAGACAATAAATTAAGCAATATTATGGAGCATTTGCTGATTTCCTAGGCATAAGTGCTCACACTGAGATTTTAACAATCATGACTTATGAGCTGGCTCCAGCAACACCAGTAATAAGATTTCCAAGGAGTTTTCCTCATAATAATGCTGGGAGTGTTATTATTACCTAAAAATGTCAAAATTAATATATCTCAGTTTAAGGGACCACTTAACAAAAATATATATAAGAACAAATTAGGAAGAAGTAGTAGAATTTAACCTTCCATCATCTGCCTTGGCACATTCTTATCATGCCACCCATGCATGGAATGGACTCCCTTCTCATCTCTTTCAGAATCTTTGTCTTCCTTCAAGCTTCATGCCATCTGCTATTGCCTAAATGAATCCTTCCCCAACCCTCAATTTTAAATACTCTCTTCTTCTGCACTTTCCTTTGTGATAGGTGTGTATGTATATATGTGTATATGTATGCACATGTGTATGTGAGTATACTGTGTATTGTATGTATGTGTATACACACATTCAGCCAATTATATATACACATATATATACGCATACACATACACACATATATGTATACATGCATATTTGCATGTATATGGGTTAAAGAAGAAAAAAGCAATCTGTGCCCATCCTACTGGGGCTGAGGAAGAGAAGTGTCTCTCAAAATTCTTTAGCTCCCCTGAGTAGTTGCTGTGTACATTGACAGTGTTTTGGAAGTCTCAAGCCAGTATGGCACTTTTAGTTCTGCATGGAACAGAAAGGCTATCAGAGTGAACTTAAAACAAATTTGAGCTATGCTTCACAAGCCTTCCCATCAACATCACCAACATAAGCTTTTCTTTTTTTTTAATAGACTATTCTTGGCAACTGACCTGTTGTCCCCACTTTCTACCTCTCAATGTAGGCATTTTAATAAAATACTATCAGAGCTTCTGGGAAGTACATGCCAATCAACTCCCCAATATCTTCCTCACCATCCCTGTGATTTGTCACAACATAAAACCCTTCCATAGCCACTAGTCTCCCAATTTGTTTTGTCTCTCTCATTAGAATGTAACTTCCTTGAAGGTAAAGCTTATCCCACTTTTGCATTTGCATGCAAGCTCTTGCCACAGAAGCAGTGTATCAGCATAGTTTTTGGCAGGCTTAACAAATTATTTTTATTCATTTATGATAAATATCATTTTAATACCGAAACTAGAAGAGGATAAAGCAGAGAAAGATAAACTACTCTCACTAATAAAAAATGATGCAATTTTTAAGATCTGCTCAATAAAGGCTACAACAAAATATCTTAACATCAAAAAAGAGTTTACACCTGAATTCACTATTTTAAAATGGGGAAATACTTGAAGTTTTCCTGACAAATACAGGGGTAAATCAAAGCTACTATTCCCTCTCCCCACCATTATTTCATGTATTTTAGAACAATAAGGTGAAAATATTAGACTAAGTTCAAACAGTCTTTGAAAATTATTTAAAGAAGTGAAATAATGCCAGATAAGAGATCTGTCCTACTTGGCCATCAGATTTCATCATGCCCTTTGCACCCTATATAAAAGCATTAAGTTATCTACTATGGAAGACTTTTCTAGAAAAGGGGTTAGGTGGCTTTACAACACATTTTCTGAGGAGGAACTATCAAGAGGGAGAGAAAAGATAGGTCCCAGTCTTGGTTTCACCAATATCCAGGTCTCCATCCCCCGCCCCCTATCCCTACAACCTCTGGAAAGAGAAAAAGTTTCCAGTTTGGAAGTGTTCAGAGTTGGATTTCTCAATGCTATCTTTAATGGTGTCCCTGAATCAGTTGATGTTATAGCTGAACACATATTCACCTTGCTGAGCCCCTCAAAAATGGGTGAAAAGCAAACAGGAGTTCCTAGTAACTCCTTTGCCACATGTTTTCTCTAAACTTGAGTCCACTAGAGTTTACTGACTGGGAAGGCAATATGACCAGACTTACAAGGATAAAGGTATGCTAATGGTAGATTCCTTAATTTCAACTCAGATCCCCTGTTTAAAATTCTCTTGCCACAGAAGCAGTGTATTAGATCTATCTGATTATTCTACCTATATGCCATCCAGCAAGTCACTTGCCTCCCTCCTTAACTGGGTGCCTCAACTTCTCTCTTTTTAAAATAAGATGATTAGATGATATCCAAGTCTGTTTGTATCAGTGATAATTTTTTTACAGCAGTGTAAATGGACTAACAATAAATAATAACATTATAAATCAGTAAAAATGATCTTTCATCTCACTTGAAAATTTCCCTCATCTCCTTCTATTAGTCCCTGTAAAAGCAGCAGATGCTTAGCTTAATACTCTTTGGAATCTTCCCTGGGTAGGATTTCACTTCTGCTCCCCTGGAAAAAGGCCTCCTGTAGGACCACAAAGAAGAACCATTGTTAATGGGATCTGCCACAAACAAAACAATGGGGCTGAAGCTTCCTTTTAAAGGAAAAAAAATGCCATCTACATTAGGAGGCAATGATTGTGGTGTGGTTTCACAGAGCTGTTTTCTCTATATCAAGGGAAAAGTTAATACAGAACAGGCAAGGCCCCAAGCTCTGTACCAGTGGGAACTAACTTTATTAAATTAAAGCATAGACAAAGCCAAGTTGAAACTCTTTGGGGGAGCAATAAGTGAGGTAGCCATATACTGTCATTAAAATGCTTGTTTGCCTCTTCCCTTCCCCCTGCCTCATTGAAAATCCTTAATGGTATGGTAGAATGGATTCTGGAAATGAAGTGAAAAGAACCCTAGATCCCACCTCATCCTCCTACTCCAGGTTTCTAACTGCAAAAGCTTGGCCAAGTCACTTTACCTCTCTCCATCCCTGTTGTTCATCTGGTGCCAGAAGTCTGATGTTGCCAGGCCACCCAGGAGGAGGAGCAGAGGCTGGCTTTTCTGAGGCTTCTTCCAGAAAGCCCTCCCTGATTTGCCCTTTTAATCAAACTATGTACCCCTGGGTTCTTGGGATTTCCACATAGGCATGGGATTAGGTTAACCATTTATCAGAGGGGTAGGTCCAGTTTCCAAGAGGATAAAAGGTCTACCTGTGGTCACACATTGCAGAAATCTCTCCCCTATGCTCAGGGAAATTTTCTTTCCATCCCACCATGGTACTTTCCTCTCCATGGACTTCTTCCAGCAGATTATACTGCCCTCCAGGATTTGGGTCTTTGTGTCTTCAGACCCTATTCCAGGCTGTGTATAGAGAATAGTGTAAATAAGACAAGAGTGAGCTGAGTGGGGAAAGATGTTTGCCCCATGTGCCCCTGGGCTATGAGTCAGGTCCAACCCCCTCTTTGTTATTCTGCACAGTTCTACCTCTGGAAGATTGTTCTTTCCTCAAAAGGAACAAAAAGTGGGAGCAAGAATGGTCCTGGCTGTCAGTAATATTAGGACCAGGAATCAGCAACATTCAAAGATACAACTATGTACTTCTGAAAGGAGGAGCAGGTAGCCTGAATCCTTCTCAACATCTGCTAGAAAGGAATATGATACTGAAAAATGATTGGCACCTGGTCTCTCTAGGACTCACAATCTCCAAAACACATGTGAGCTATGACCTAGAGTAAGGAGAAGCATGTTGGATGTCACTGAGAGACATCTCAAGATACCACTGATAGACCTGTTGTACTTCCCTTTCACTGCTACCACTGGATCCTTCCCACTGGGCCTCCAGTTTCCACCCTGGAGCTCTTCTGTCCTTATTGATGAGAGTTCAGGATGTCTAGATTGCCTACAAAGTATAGTCAGGTGGTTGAGGCACCAACTCTCTACTTCCTTCTATATCTTGCTCTGGGAATTATAATCAATTACCGAATTACACTGCTCCTGGAAATATTACATCAATGAATTGCCCTGTGGCTCCACTCTCCATTCTGAATTGAAATACCCATCCCTGACCACCACTCCCCTTTAGGTAGTATCTTTCTCTAATAGCAACTTGAAGTCAGGGACTGTCTTTTTGTCTTTTCATCCTCATCCGTTAGCACAATGCCTGGCTCTAATAAGCTCTTAATACGTATCTTTTCATTCATGCATTAATTATTCCCTTCTAGCTCTGACATTCAATGCTATATAGTTCAGGTAGGCTAACAAACATGAGATACAGATATAAAATACAGACCCAAAGACTCATCTCAGACCTAGAAAAAAGTAACAAGAAAAAAAATAGTTATTCTTTTAAACTATTCAAGGAAAACAGATTTTTCCATTGTGACTGAAAAAAATTACATAAAGGAAGGAAGAGACTAAACAATTCTTGGTGTTAAGTGGACAGGCTACAAATTTAAGCATGAAAACCCCCAGACACTCATTTTAACTAAGATACTAAAATGCTTCTCTCAGCTGGGATTAGAAGAAGAAATGAAAGCCAGCCCCTCCTGGGTTAGAATTGCTCACTCCCATAAGAATGCTAATTTTCTTTTGGCTCATACACTGCAACATGGGCTCTAATACAGATTCATCATTTTGAACCTGCATAATAAGAATGAAGTTGGTTCTGCCCGTAGTGCTATCAGCTGCTTTAGCTATAATTTTTCTCAGCAAAAGCTATAACAGTTATTTTAATTATCTATAATACACAGAAGTCATTTTAATAGAAAACTAATTGTAACCTTTGTTTTCCATGGTATTCATGGGGATAAGAAAAACCAAATAATTTATTCTGTCTAGAATAGACAGGGGGACATAGTAGAAAATGCATAACTCTGGAGGTTAAGGCTTGGATTCTGAACCTAGCCTAAGCAAGACAGTGTGGCGCAATAAAATGAATATTGGATTTTGAGTCAGAATACCTGGGTTCAAATCCCAACTCTCTCATTACTACATGTATGACCTTAGCAAGTTGCTTGACATCTTCTGTTTCCTCCACTGTCAAAATGAGGGTATAGAATTATGAACTTATGCACTCAGCTATAAGATCAGTGTGAGCCAGAAACCCCAACACCTGCTAGAAAACTCAATATATATTTGTAATTTTGGGACATGAAACAAATAATTTAAACTCTTTGGGGCTCAATTTTTCTGTATACAAAGCAGACAAAGTAGTTTCACTCCTTAGCTCAGAGTGTTGGGCATGGTTGGGAGGATCAAATCAGATCATGCACTATAGGACTCTGAAGAGTCAAAAGCATGCAAATGTAATGTAGTGTTAATACATAAGAACACTGGTTTAATCACAGAATCAAATAATTAAGAGGCTCTCAAGACATCATCTCTGGTTGTCCCTGCTTCAGAGGAGATTCTATTTATATCATCCTAGATAGGATATCTTACGTTATTTTTATATTGTGCTTTAAAAAGAAAATGAATACATATCTACATTTGTGTGTGTATTTCAATTAGAGGTTAAAATTTAAGTGATAGGCACATTTTGGAAAATGACTTTTTACCCAATAAAGAATTTCTAGCAAAGTGGTGATTTCACCTCCTATGAATCCTCTTCTTTTTTATTTAGCATTTTATTTCTCCCAATTACATGTAAAAACAATATTTACATTCATCTTTAAACCTTTGAGTTCCAAATTCTCTCCCTTCCTCCCTCCCGTCCCCACCCCACCTCATTGAGAAGGCAAGCGATATGATTCAGTTTTGCTGGGTGGGTGATTCTTGGTTGTAATCCTAGCTCCTTTGCTCTCCAGAATATCATATTCCAAGCTCTCCAATCATTTAACGTAGGAGCTGCTAAATCTTTTTTATCCTGACTTGGGCTCCACAATACTTGAATTGTTTCTTTTGGGATGCTTATTTTCTCCTTCAGGTAGGAGCTTGGGAATTTGGCTATAATATTCCTGGGTGTTTTATTTTGGGAATCTCTTTCAGGAGGTGATTGGTGGGTTCTTTCAATTTTTATTTTACCCTCTGGTTCTAGAATATCAGGGCAGTTTTTCTTGATAATTTCTTGAAAGATGATATCTAGGCTCTTTTTTTGGTGATGGCTTTCATGTAGTCCAGTAATTTTTAAATTATCTCTCCTCACTGTATGACCCAGGTCACTTGTTGTTTTTTCCAATGAGATGTTTCACATTGTCTTCTATTTTTTTCATTCTTTAGTTTTGTTTTATTGTTTCTTGATTTCTCATAAAGTCATTAGTTTACATTTGCTCTCCTGGCCTGTGCCTGAGAAGGGTCCCCACTCCACTGTGGCTGCAAGCTCTGATATGCTAATCTCCTCCCTGCCCTAGGACTGCCACCTAGGACTGTAACCTGGATCCAAATATAGGCAAAACAACAGAGTCCTGCCCCCAGTGCCATTAAATAGACCCTTGTAATCTCCTTCTGGCCAGTGGTTCTACCCCCTTCCAGTCTGTGGACTGAGAGCCCTGGAAGCAGCTATTCTCATTTCAGATTCAGTGGCTCACAAGGCCTGCTCCTGGTTTGCTGGGGGCCAGCCTGTGTTTGCAAAGCCTGTGCTGGACTGTACTCCAGTCTCACACAGGTGGGATAGACATTTCTGAACTGTCTTTGGCTGAAAAATTATTTCATCATGTCCTTTTGTGGGTTCTAATACTCTAGAAATTATTTTATGGCACCATTTAAATATATTTGGAGGGGTTTTGGGGAGAGCTCAAGCCTTATGAATCCACTTCTGAGCCTGTTTCCTCACTTGTAAAATGAAAATTGCAGTACTTGAACAACTAAAAAATTGATAATCACAGATTATTTAACAGACACTATATCCATAAATTCCTATGTTAGTGTTAGTTATTATTATATTGAAGGACAAACTTGGATAACTCCACCTATTAATGTATTATCTCAAATCTCATATTGGAGATTGGAAAGCATTCTACTCTACCAGGTCATGTGTTGCCATATTGAAGAATGAAGTCACTAAATATTTTCTCCCCTGATCCACTTTCATGACATAGAAGCAAGAATACTGGGAATGTCCTTATTTCACCATCAGTTTTCCAAATGTAACAATCTCTCTAGGCCTCAATACCCTCATCTTGAAAATGGGAAAAATAATCCTGAACTAGGGTTGCTATAGGGATTGGATAGAATAATGGATGTGAAAATATTTTGTATATTCTAAAAAAACCTCCATAATCAGGGTGGCTATATACAGTAGAATATAAGCTCTTTAGGAAAGGAACTCCTTTTCTTTTCAATTTGTGTCCCCAGAGCTTAGAGCAGTGACTACTACACAGCAGGAACTGCATAATGCTTATTGGATTGGGTGGTTTGGTGACATTATTTATATAAAAGTGCTTTGATTTTCAAAATCCATTTCATGAATTGAATAACAATTTTTGCATAAGTTCAGTTTGATCTGAAGCTGTGATTTTATCTTATGTAGGGAATTCTCAATAAGGACAATAACTCTATGACTGCAAGTCAGCAGTTGTTCTACAACTTAAAGTCTTAGGGACTTGCTTAGAGTGCTAAAAGTTTAAATCAATACATCAATCATTAAACATTTGTTAAGCTCCTACTATGTACCAGGCACTGTGTTAAGTGCTAGGGATACAACTATGAAAAAGGAAAGCCTCTACCCTCAAGGAACTTACAATCTATTGGGTGAAGATCACACACACACACACACACACACACACAAAAGCTGAAAAGGAGGTGGGGAAGAGATTGTATGTAATGTAAGGGAGTGGGGACCATAATGGAGAAGTTCTATAGCAATATAGCCAGAGAAATAAGGAGATCTCTGAGCTTTCTTCTCATGTGACTTGTCCAAGGTCATACAGTCAGTATCAGAAATGGCACTTGAACTCCTGGTCTTCCTCACTCCAAAGCCAGCTTTTCATCTAGAATGACATATTGCTTTTTATTTGCATAGAAGAAGCCATATTAACAAACAAAACGATATAACATTACGTAGGTCCAGAAGCTGCTCACTGATACAGTGGGGGAAGTATCATATTTGGATTCTGAGAAACTGGGTTCATATTCTGACTCTGCCATTTAGTTTATCTGTGACTTTGAAGGAGTCACTTTATCTCCATGGGCTTCATGTTCCTTATCTAAAAAATTAGTAGACTATATTATTTAGCCAGTAAGGTCCCTTCTATCTCTGAATCTTTGATAAGATATATGTATGCTCCACCACATACGGCCCCCTTCCAAAAAAAAAAAAAGATAAGGACCAGTCATGTATAATAAATTAAAGACAATGAATGAGGAATTTGAATGTAGCCCTCATACCCTGATCAACTCTTCACCCTCTTCTTCCCAACATAGGCCTATGGTACTTCTGATAGACTTTCTATAAAGCACTTGTGGGAAAAACACAGATAAAAGTTGCACAAAATTAGCAGGGACAGAAAGGACACAATCTGTAAAGGTAGTATCTGCACCAGTGGAATCCCAGCTTTTAAAAAGAAGCCTGGAAAAATTCTTTAAATCACAGTGTTGTTATTACCATTGTTATCATTACTATGGTAGTTATGTTATTTGCAGTCTATACAACAATGCTCTTCTACTATGTCGTTCTCCTCTGGGTGTCAACTTCTTTCTATTAAATAATGGAGTTAAACTAAATGCTTTCTTCCAGCTCTCTATTTTAATGTCACTTCTGGCTCTGACATTTTGGTCTAAGGTCTCTTCCAGATCTAATATTTTTTGTTCTATGGTATCTCTTATCCTTTCTAGTCCTGTCATTACATGTTTTAAGGTCCTTCTTGCATGTATGACACTAAAATCTCTTATAATTGTGCCATTTAATGGTCTAAGGATCCTTCCAGCTTTAGTGTCTCATTTTAAGGTACCTCTTCCAGTTTAGTATTCCACAAGCCTATAAGAATATTTTCTTCATGATACTCAGATTTCTTTACCAAAGGCTTCAGACAATATGGCCTGTCAGATCCTTGGGGGTAATATGAAGTCCTAACAAGCTACCACATAACGTTTTAAGCATTTCCTCAGGCATAAATACCTTGAAACACCAGGGCACTGCTGAGCAGTACTCTGGGTGTAGTAATTGAGTTGCTGGAAGTAAATCAACTGGGCAAGGCACCAATTAACTGGATGGGAGTGAACAACATGTTTATCAGTAGGCCCAATTCAAGTGGGGGACAGAGCAATGAACTGAGCAAACGCTGCTGGGTGAGAAAATGAAAGCTGGCCAAAGCTACAGGAATGAGGTTACCCCATGCCAGCAATGAAAAGGGGACAGAAATGTCATTTCTCCAAACATTGTTGCAAAAAGATTCACAATTAACTCTTCCTGTAGAGCCCAAAACAGAAGGAAGAGTCTTTCTTTGCCTTAAACTCCAAGTTACTCTGGAGTTCAAGGATTCAAATAATCAGTAAAGCGACAAGTATGACTCCAATTCGAGTACACAAATAGCTTTAAGCTCCTGCTCCCAGGACCCATACAGGTCAGGTAAAGAGCTATTTGATTCTTTGTGTCACACCATGGGGATGAAAAGGATGACCAACACTTTTAAGAGGGATTGGGACAATTCAGACCATGTCTAAGAAAGTTTCTAATCTTAGATGGCACCCAAACTGAAATTTCTATTGAGGAATGGAGTTTCCCACACTAACACAATCAAAAATCCTTCATGGATATTTATTGGTAAATATAACAAAAATAATATGCAAAATACTGAAATATTAATAAAAGCAATAAGTGAGATTACATTGTTCTGAACATGTTTGTTTTGGGCACCTCTATTTTATAGAACCCAGAGTCAAGGAGATCTGTATATGTAGACAAAATAGATGGCATTGATTTGATTTATTGATAGCACAATTACATGGGATGCACTGAAACCCTATGTCCTAGCCACTATAAATGAACAGCTTTTCATAATACACATTGCCATCACTGCTTCCATAGGGAATGTGAGTCAGCCTAGTTGTTCTTTTAACAGTTCTTGGCCTTCAACTTCATCCAGGCATGGTCAGCCTCAATCTAGTTTGGCCACCAATGGCCTCTTATTCTCTTACTTGGTTTCCTCAACCAGGACTGCTTTTCGAAAACTAAGTATGGAAAAGTCTCCAATGCTTTCTGCTCTAATACAATGTTTCTATCAGTTCAATTTTTCCCACACAAGTTACTCCTTTGATCTTTGACACTATCTTCCTTGTTTACACTTGGACTTGGATGTATCAGTATTCACTGCCTGTCATTATCAAGGCCTCCGGGACTGACAGGTTGTGTTTTGACCCTGGTCATGGCAAACCACCAGAGGTAGGCTAAACAGTGAAAATACTCAGAATCTTGAGTGGGATACAGGAAAGAAACAGAAAAGACTACTACCTACTATCAAATTAGAATACAATAAAAAGAAATCCCCTGGCCTGAGAAGAAAAAAAATCTAAACAGTGAATAATAAAAAAAACCCTGAAATCTGCAGGTTCAGACTGGTCTGATGGACCAATGAATCAATAAATAAATGAAAAAAAATTTAAGCATTTGCTTTGTGCCCAGCCTAGCGATAATCTTGTTAATCATGGCTCCCTTTTGGTTAAAGGAAAAAAAAAACAAACTCCTCAGCATCCCAACTAAAGTTTTCCATAATCTAGTTCCATCCTATCTTTCCAATCATATCCTATACTACATTTCCTTCATGGATTCTGTGATCCAGCCCAACTAGATTACACAATTTTGCCTTACAATCTCTTTCTTTCTTTTTGGTGAGGCAATTGGGGTTAAGTGACTTGCCCAGGGTCACACAGCTAGTAAGTGTTAAGTGTCTGAGGCTGGATTTGAACTCAGGTCCTCCTGAATTCAGGGCCGGTACTCTATCCACTGTGCTACCTAGCTGCCCCGCCTTATAATCTCTTGATGTCAGGAATTCATGTAGCCAGTCACCCAACATCTGGAATGTACTATGTTCTCATCAGCCCTGTAGAAATCCTTACCTTCCTTCAAGAAACAACTTGGGTGCCACAATTTCCTCTGAGTTTTTTGGATCTTTGCTTGCTGAAGGTGACTCTTCCTTGTCTCACTCCCTCAGATGACTTTATCTTGATCTCTCTTTCAGCACTATCCTATTGTCCCATGTTCCTTACTGTTTCTGATTGTGATATATCTACTCTTAGACTATAAATTACTCGAGTTCAGAGCATATATCATTTTTTCAACTATGTATCCTTGAAGATAAGCAAAAGTTTTTGCATATAATAGAGCTTAATTATTGCCTGTTGAATTGATATGAAACAATAACTATATCACCATGGTGCTTTAAAGCTAATCTCTGGACCTTAATTTATAAAGCAATTTTTATTAAACTTCTCTGATTCATTAAAATTACAAGGGATTTTTATTTCTGAAGAAAATTTCCTTCCAATCTCTCCCTCTTTTCATCATGAATTAGTGTCTTTATCTATCCAAACAATATTTCTCCTGCATATCATCATTCCCCCATATGTAACTCACTCCAACTGTATGCATTGCTCCCTCTTTCCTCTGAAAATTTGGCTTCCATTATAATATTTTTATTCTGAATGCATTGAATTTCTAAGAAGTAGTGTATGTATGAATATTAGCAAAATATTGTGAGTTCATATTTACCATATTCACACTTAATAGATAGTATAGATGCAAAAAAGCTTTTGACAAAATATGACTCACTCCTACTAAAAACACAGAAAACATAAGAATAAATGGAACTTTCCTAAAAATGTTGTTTTTTCAGTCATTTTTCAGTTGTGTCCAACTCTTCATGATGTGATTTGAGTTTTTCTTGGCAAAGATACTGGAGTTGTTTGCCATTTCCTTATACAGATCATTTTACAGATGAGGAACTAAGGCAAACAGAGTTGAGTGACTTGCCCAGGATCACACAGTTAGTAAATGTCTGAGGCCAGATTTGAACTCATAAATATGAATCTTCCTGACTCCAAGCCCAGCACTCTCTCCACTGCACCACCTAGCTGCCAAAAATGATAAGTAGTATCTATCTAAAATCACTAGCAAGCTTATCTCTAATTATTATCTCAAATGCTTCTAATTATCTGCAATTGCTTTGTAATGTTTATCTTCTAGCCTTTTCAATAGGATCAGGGGTAAAGAAAGGATGTCTATTATCACCACTATTATTCAATATTGTTCTGGAAATGCCAGTTCTACCAATAAGATAAAAAAAGTTGAAGGAATTAAAATGGTCAGTGAGAAAACAAGACTATTGATTGCTCTTTTCAGATAGGGTGATATGCTTAAAGAATTCTAAAGAATCAACTAAAAAAATAGTTGAAACAACAAATTTAACAAAGTTGCAGGATATAAAACAAACCCATATTAATCATCAGCATTTCTATAAATTACCAAGAAAGTCCAGCAGGAAGTGATAGAAAGAGAAATTCCATTTAAAATAACTGCAGGCAAGATGAAATTCTTGGGAGTCTATTTGCCAAAACAAGTCTAGAAACTATATGAATACAATTTTTAAAAACACCACACCAATAAAGTCATATCTAAACAACTGGAGAGATATTAATTGGTCATGGGTCAGCCAAGCCAATATAATAAGATGGCAATGCTACATGAATCAGTTTATGTATTCAATGTCCTATGAATCAAATTATCGAAAAACAATTATAGGGCTAGAAAACAATAACAAAATTCACCAAAAGATCAAAATTATCAAGGGAATAAATTTTTTAAATGTGAAGGAAGGTGGTTTAGTAGTACCAGATCTTAAACTGTATTAAAAAGTTAATCATCATAACAATTTAGAATTGGCTAAGAAATAAATGGTGGATCAGTGAAATAGATTAGGTACACAAAAATTACTGGGAAAACTGGAAAGCAGTTTGGCAGAAACTAGGTATAGACCAGCATCCCACACTACATAGTGAGATAAAGTAAAAATGATTTAGACATAAAGGTTGGTATTAAAAGCAAATTATGGGAACATGGAATATTTTTCCTGTCAGATATATGGAGAATGGATTAATTTATGACCAAACAAGAGATAGAGAGCATTATAGGATATAAAATTGATCATTTTGATTGCATTAAATTAATAGGGTTTTGCACAAATAAACAAATGCAGCCAAAATTATAAGGAAAGCAAGAAACTAGGAAAAGTTTTTATAGCAAGTTTATCTAATAATGACTTCTTTTCTCAAGTACAAAGAGAACTGAGTCAAATTTTTAAGAATACAAATCATTCTCCAATTACAAATGGTCAAATAATGCAAACAGTCACTTTTCAGATAAAAAAGTTATAGCCATCTATAGTCACATTAAAAAAAAAACACAACAACACCATGTTGTATTTCAAAGGACTGATGATGAAATACTATCTGCCTCCAGAGAAAGAACTGATATTGTCTGAATGCAGATTTAATCATGCTATTTTTCATTTTCTTTCTTTATTTTCTTGTACAAAATTACTAATATGGACATCTTTTACATAATTGCAAATGTATAACCTATATTTGATTGCTCACCATCTCAGAAATGGGGCAAGGGAGCAAGATATATAATTTGAAACTCAAAACTTTAAATACAAGTGTTTAATTTTTAAATGCTCAAAATCAATATTGATAATTGAAATGCAAATTAAAACACTGAGGTAAATTGAATAATATGATAGGAAAGGAAAATGACAAATGTTGGAGAGGATACATAAAAATTTGAATACTTATGCACTGTTGGTAGAGCAGTGAACTGATCCAACCATTCTGGAGAGTGATTTTTATAGTATATCCAATGGACTACAAAATTGTGCATGCCCTTTGATCCAGCAATACCACTACCAGGTCTATTCCCCAAAGTGATCAAAAGAAAAGGACCTGTATGTATAAAATATTTGTAGAATTTTTGTGGTGACAAAGAATTGGAAATTGAGGGGATATCCATCAATTGGGGAATGTCTGAACAAATTATGGTATATGATCATGATGGAATATTATTGTGCTATAAGAAATGATGAGCAGGATGCTCTCAGAAAATTCTGGAAAGTCTTCCATGGATTGATTTAAAGTGAAATGAGCAGAAGCAGGAGAACACTATACAAGGTAACAACAATATTGTAAGATTATTAACTGTGGGGGCAGCTAGGTGGCACAGTAGATAAAGCACCGGCCCTGGATTCAGGAGGACCTGAGTTCAAATCCAGCCTCAGACACTTGGCACTTACTAGCTGTGTGACTCTGGGCAAGTCACTTAACCCTCATTGCCCACAAAGAAATACATAGATAGATAGATAGATAGATAGATAGATAGATAGATAGATAGATAGATAGATAAAAGTAAATAAATAAAAATAAATGCAGAAGATTATCAACTGTGAATGACTTTGCTCTTCTCAACAATACAATGATCCAAGACAATTCTGAAGGATTTATGATGAAAAAATGGTATCCCCATCCAAAGAAAGAACTAAAGGAGTCTGAATGCCGATTGAAGCAAACATTTTTACTATATTATTTTGGGGGGTTGGTATTGGTTTCAGTTTTTTTTATAGCATGCCTAATATAGAAATGTTTTCTAATATAAAAATGTGCACATATAATCTATATGAAATTGCTTTCCTTCTCAAGGAAGGACAATAAGATAATTTGGAACTGAAATTTTTTAATGTTAAAAATTGTTTACATGGAACAGAGAATAATTAAAATTAAATTTTAAAAGACAATATCACACGGAATGATGGCCTTGACATCAAAAAGACTTAGATTCAAATTCTGATTCTGATGTGTATTAACTGTATGATCTTGGAGAATGCATTTACCTCCTTTGTGCCTCAGGTAACTATGCAGGATTATGTTTACTAAATCATAGATGGTACACAACCATGAATTTTTATGGATGGAGGGAGTTCCTCACACTGACAAAATAAAAAATCCTTCATGAATCTTTATTGGTGAGTATAACAAAAATCATATTCAAAATACTGAAATATAAATAAGCATATAATTTGGTGTGGGTTCTTCTTTACTTTGGAGGAGGCATATCTAGAAAAATAAAACTGCAAATCCATCCTATTGTTATTGCTCTAAACTACTTCCTATACCGATTATATTAAAAGTTCAAAATGTATCCTCCGTATTTTAGCCCAAAGAAAAGTGGGAAGATTGCTCCTAAGAGAATGCCAGCCAAAATGACAGTTGAATCAATATATGGGTTGCAAAATACTTAAAATACATTGCCAATTTTCTCAAGTGAGGGTCAAATGCTCAAAACAAGGTGCAAATTGGTCATTGCCTTCTTCTTATATTAAATACTCTTGACACAGAGAAAGAACTTAGATAAAATTACTGAGGATTATTTGTCATACGATCTAGAATAAAAACATCAACAGAAAATAAAGATGCCCTTTCTGTTATTATGTGATGTGGATGTATGAATGGCTGAGGCATGTGTCTGTCCACCTGTAACTATATCCTTGTACAGCAGGGCACTTTGAACCAAGATAGTTGATACTAAACACAAACATTCTTTGCGTGATATTTGTACTATCCTCTAACTAAATCTATTTTTTTTGTGGGACAAAGAAGGTTAAATGACGCGCCCACACAGCTAGTGTCAAGTGTCTGAGGATGGATGTGAACTGAGGTACTCCTGAATCCAGGGCTGGCGCTTTACCCACTGTGCCACCTAGCTGTCCCAACTAAATCTTTTGACCTAGGAAGTCTGACAAGTCCAGGGCTCAGAAGCCTTCCTTGAACAGTAAAGCTAGGTTATGAATCAGAGCTAATAGGTGACATAAGAGTTAGGCATCGGGGGCAGCTAGGTGGCGCAGTGGATAAAGCACCGGCCCTGGCTTCAGGAGGACCTGAGTTCAAATTCGGCCTCAGACACTTGACACATACTAGCTGTGTGACCTTGGGCAAGTAACTTAATCCCAATTGCCCCGCAAAAAAAGAAAAAAAAGAAAAAGAAAAAAATAGAGTTAGGCATCAAGCTGGCCAGGGGTCACGTGACAGGTGGTTGTATCAGGGTCGGTTGAAACCAAGAGAGTAAAATTAAAAGGAGGCACAAAAAGGGCCTCTAGTCCACTGCATCAGAAGGAGAATCTGCAAAGATGTCAGGTACCTTGGATAGCTCATTGGGTAAGGGGTTGTGCCTTAGTTCCTACTCTGAGCTTAAATTTCCAAAACACCAGGACTATTTCATTGGCTCCACCTTTTCTCTAGTTACTAAGTGTACTTAATCTCTTTATATCAGATTACTCCTAATGGATATATAGAGTTACTCTCATACCCCCAGAATGTAAGTTTCTACCTATTATGAAAAGATCAACTATTCTGAATAGGGTTTGGAGGGGAGAGGGATTAGCGCTGTCCAAGTTTGTCTATGTTCTCAAAAGGTTATTTATGCTATTCATCCTCTGGAGCCAACTGAGTATCTCCCAGGTCATGTAGAGGGTCATGGCTGGATCCTGGAGCTATGACAACTGATTTTAAAATAATTCAAAGTGTTGGCACCTTGCATTATTTCATTTATTAAACTCATTTCTGAGCTCTTAATATACCTTGTTTAGTCCTGACATATGTCCTGCCAAAGGAATCTCCTCATTAATATTTTCACAATGGCCAAATCCTATAATTGAAGCCATATGGTAACCTGGGGCTTGAAAGAGTTTCCAGACACACTTAGTCTAACTGGGTGTCTCATTCATCTTCATAACTCACTAATGAAGCAAAAGAAGGATGGGCATTACCCTGTGCACTATGACACCCACTTAACCTTCCAAGGACAGCACCAGCCTCACAATGGCTTCTTCTTTCTGTTCTTTCCCCTATCCTGCCACCAATTTTTCAGATAATTGGAGCTGACCTCCTAGAAAGAGCAGAGAGAAAATATTTCAGTGCTATAGGTCAACACTTCACTTTTATGAACCTTAAATTATACCTGTCAATCATAATCTTGGCTCTAAATCTGAAAGAACATAAAAATATGCTTCCCTTGAGTCAATTTAGCCTGTAACTTAAATTATTTACTGCTTAATGGGAATAGATCGATGGTGCGGTACACAGTGTAATACAATAAGGACCAAGGAAACTGGCAGCTAGCAATTCCCTAACTATATTAAGGCATCATCTCCATAATTTCACTGCTGCCAATCCCAGTAATACTCACACAAGTGGGTTGAAATAACCTAGAAAGTGGCATATTAATACATATGCATGCATAAATTATATATGATTTATTAAAACCTGACCCTATGATTTCATCACAATTAGTATAGAAATTCCCTCCACTAGTGCAGGCAGCAATTCCTACATGATTTATAATCATCAATTTTCTGGGACACTGACAGGTTGAATAATTCTCATGGTCATGTAGCTACTGTGTGTCAGAATCAGGCCTCAACTATAGATGCCCCTAACTCTAAGATTGGCCCTCTATCTACAGCAATACATGTCTCTTTTTAATTTATAAATATGTATAATTATATAAAATTAATATTGCACAAACAAAACCAATGCAACCATAATTATAAGGAGAACAGAAAACTGGGGGTTTGCAACAAGTATCTCTGATAAAAGCTTAATTTTTCAGATAAATACAACCTGAGTCAAATTTATAAAAATACAAGTTATTCCCCAATTGATAAATGGTTAAAAGATATGAATAGGCAACTTTCAGATGAAGAAATAAAAGTGATATATAGTTATATAAAATGCTCTGAACCACTATTGATTAGAAAAATGCAAGTTAAACTGACTCTGAGGTACTTTGGCACTTCATTCTCTTGGTGATGAACTTTTTGGAAACGAGCTAGTAAGATCTTTGTATTATGGATTCAATGTCCATTGCCAGGTCTTTAATGAAAACTTCTTTCCAGCTTAGCAGAAATGTGACAGAGGTTGTGCTCCCCCTGCATAGGTCCTGAGAATCCAATGCTAAGGTAAGATATACATATACTATATACAAATATACTGCATACATATACTAATAACTAAAGATATCTATGAGGCAAGAAAGCAATCCTTAATAACATTTCACTTTTTATGGTTCTTTAAGGTCTGAAATGTACTTTCCTCATAATGGCACAATGAGAGAAGTGATAAGTTATCATACACCTAAAACATATGAAGATAATAAGGCATGGGGGTTAAGTTACTTTCCTATTATCACATAGCTAGAAAATTTCAGTGCTAAGATTAGAATCCATGTCTGCCGTCTCTGCATACCATGCTATTTATACTGCAAAATGTTGCCTCTAATTAATGTGTTTGTGCTTCACCATAGAATAAAACTATGCCCAAAATGGATATCTATCTTTTATTCCTAGAGGTTGTACTCCTCAGTTTTCTTTTACACCCTGGATCCCTCTTCTCTTCTCTCTCAGTATAGCCCTCTGAAGATGGAACAAGGGTGGCCACAGACTCAATGAGAATTATTTCTATAGAATCACAGTAATAATAGATTGTTAGAACTGAAAGTAGCCTTGGAACATACAATACTGGATATATAAGAAGTCTTAAAACAGAATATAGGGAAAGCATCTATGCAACATAATATAAAAATGTGGAAAACACAACCATTTGAAGAGAAACCAGTCAATGAGTACTTTGTAAATAACTTTTTCAAAGGGCGAGTTGTAAGTAGGAAAAAACCAACACTATTGCAAAGAGTAAAGAAAGCCACTGGCTCAGGAATATTTGAAGAGAAAATTCTAATTCTGTAAGAAATCAAAACAAATTGGCTCCTGAGTGCAACATGTTCTATTTGTGGACCGATTTACTTAATTGGAGCTTATTGATCAGATGAAATGGCAATGGCATTTCCTATGCAAAAATCAGAATAAATAATACCAGGTAAATAAGCTCCCCAACTATAGTCAATTAGCCCCATTAGAAAGCCAAAGTGCCCACCATCTTCCCTGCATATTTTTCCTGGCTGATCATTCATTTAGGAAACTTTTTTGAGTGTTGACTATGTTCAAGGTGACACACAAAGCTCTATAGGGAACAATGAAATGATAAAGCCATAAGCCCTACCTGCATGAGCTCATTGGATAGTGGTTTATAGTATAAATTCATTTATAAAACAGTTATAAAGATAAACATGGAAAAACACTAATCAATAATATCTCAAAAAACAGTGAAAAGCATTAGAGGGAGCAAGTGAGTTTGAAGCAAGTTTGGTATGATATCGAGTTTAGATGGGACACCCTAAAAGCATGTTAGAAATGGAACCAGAAGTGAAAAAGGATGGATCTACCTGCATTTCAATATCTCTATTTTCCTTATGGACGGTGGGGAACAATCTGATCATTAGGACTCTATCTCTTCATTATCCAACGTGCTATATGAAGAAGTAGAAATGACACTTAAGGAAATAAAATAAAGAAAGGTACTTTGAAGGGTCTGAATATGTACAGAGGAAATATATGTTGAAAGCAATGTAAAGTGTAGAGGCTATAAGAGATGTATTTTCAAGATATCACAAAAAGGAGACCCTAAAAGAAAAGGAGGAAAAGAACCTCAGAGACATGTTAATTTAAAGAAGAGGTAGCCAAGAAGATATGAATAACTATTAATCGGTCCCCTTGCCTCAAATCTCCAATCATTCCTCCTCTGAGTAGCCAAAGGGGCTTTCCAAAGCATAGGTATTACCATGTCACTCTCTTTCTCAATAAATTCTAGTGGCTCCCTAGTACTTCTAGAATTAAATATGAATGCCTCTCTCATTTAAAACTCTTCAAATCTCCACAGAAACTTCCTTTCCATACTTCAAAAAACAAATTAGTGCCCTTCATACACACTATAGTATAGCAAGACTGGCCTGTATACCTCTACCTCTTAGAATTCTCATTTTCCTTCAGGGTTCAGCTCATATACCATAATCTATATCAAGCGTATTCAGATCCCCAAGGAACTCATAGTAGCTTCTCTTCCCAACTCTTCACCCTGTACCTGCCATAGTCTTCCTCCACCAAAATAATCTTTTATCTCATTATTTCTATTTTGTATATACATGTTATTTCTGTCTCCTAGAGCATAAGTTCTTTGGATTGACTTTCACTTTTACCTTTGAATCTTCATTACCTGGATGAATAGCTGGCACATAGTAGGAACTTGTACATGGTTATTGATTGATTGGTTGATATGGACCCATATATGCTTACTTTCTAAACTCTGTAAAATCTTTATTATAATGCCTTATTTTACTGTCAAGAGTATCTTTGATGAAAATAGAATGAGTGGATAGGAAACCTTTCCAAATGATTCTCCACTGCATCCATTTATTTAAAGTCATACATTTCATTGAGAAGAATAGAGAATACAAGGTTCCAATGTACTTACTGTTTGGTGGTTACAGAAAAAAAGCCTGACAAAGTAGTAAGAAGCACAGGCTTATGGACAAATATACATTAAGATGTTATAATATCCTTTGATAGATGAAATGAGAAATGACTTTCTTCAAAATCCTCTGTTAATCAACATCCCTTAAGGCATCTTGTTGGCCAATGTCATGGAGTAACTCCTATATAAAAACTAAAAGGAAGAGAGATTCCTGATAGAAGGCAATATTCTCCAGGTGTTCCTCTTCATTGGTTATGTTAATTATAGTGTGCCCTGGAACACCATAGGGCCCCTTCAAATAGATCCATAGAACCAAAATAAATTGGCCAACAAATGCACTCAAGAAAACTAAAGTGAATCAAGAATGCATTTTTCACAGTTTATGACCTATAGATGGGTGTAGATTCCATTGAGACAGTCCATAAGTGTATTCACATTGGACAAGCATTGAAGGTGGACAGAGGTGAGGCCTTGAATGAGTAGGAATGGGAAAGGTAGCTAAATTGTACTTGGAAAATTGCACAGTATTTTTCAGGATACCAAGATTCTCCCTGTTGCCAAAAAACTTTTTGCAAACTCAAATATTCCCCAGCTAGTACTCCTTATGTCTATGAAGTACATTATCTCAAAAAAAATCCAAATTTAAGATGACTCCAAGAGTAATGAAATGACTCATGTTTGGGGTAAATGGGATGCTATATATTACCTGTGGATTCTAGCATGCAAGAAGGGGTTTCAAGGACATTATCCGTGAAATTCATGACTAAAAAAGGAAAGTAAACCAATCACATAGCAAGAATAAGTGGTGAATAACCTTACTGTTGCATTGGTATCCAGAGGGTGATCTTTGATATGTTGCTTACACACGATATGACAGATTTGGGAAAGATATGGACAAAAATAATACCAAAAAAAAGGTATAAACAAATTCTACTCTGTCCCCATGAAGAGGAAGACCTGTATCATTGAGATCAGGTTCATCAAAGCACTGAAATAGCGAACACTGATACAGTAAATTATCTGTTTCTGATGGAAATATTAATAAATGACACCTGTTTGCAGTTATTATTCACTCTTATTTTCAATAGGTCATTAAATTTTCCTTCAGAAAATATCAGAAATGTAAGGATCTTAAAGGTTATTTGGTCCTACCACTACCTGAAGCATGGGTCTCTTCTAGGACAACTTTAACAAATGGTCATAGAGTCTTCATTTGATGAGCTCCATTAAAAGGAAAACCAACACCTCACAAGCCAGCCTTTTCCACCTTGAAACAGTTCTCATTGTTAAGAAATTTTCCCTTAAACTGAATCCAAATCTGCTTTCTCCATAACTTCCATCCATTTCTTCTAGTTCTGTCCTCTGGGACCAAGCAGAATAAGCCTGTTCCCTTTCCACATGACAGCTCTTCAAATCCTTGAAGACAGCTTTCCTGTTCCCACTAAGTAGCAATCTTTCTACTGCTATATTTCATTTATCAGCAAGACAGAGTTTAGATAAATCACAAGTTCAGCTAAAAAAAAAAAAAACTTTCTGGCTGAATCCAAATTGTAGCCTGCATTTAAAGGGGAAATCAGACTAGGAAGAGAGGCTACAAAAATGTAGAATTCCCCTAAGGCTATGTACCATTAGTCAGCAAAAGTCGTACTCTCCCCAAAATTGCCTTCCTGGAAACTACATCGGAAAGCAGATTTTTCCAACAGAATAATGTCATAGCTGAAGGTTATGTTCCTAAGCAAGATCCCAGCATCAAACAAATCACATCTATAACCAACAATACATCATCAAAGCAAAGATGGTACATTTATAAAACCCTGGAGTGATTTAAAACCATAAAACTGTGCTACACCACCTATGAAAGAAACATAAATATACCACATTATATTAGAGCAGTGGCTTCAATATATTATAAAATGGTGAGGAAAGAAAGATTTCTATAGGTGGGCTAACGGGCTCCCCTTCACCTCCTCCCCATCTACCCTGCCCAAGAAGAAGCAAGACAACCTCCTCTTCACTGTCATCAGGAGGGACAAGGAAGTCAGAGAATGGGTACATTACATCCTGCTGACTTCCCTAAGATGCTGCCACCTTTTTGTGGCTGAAAAGATCAGGTAGGTTAAGTTGGAAGATTCTGTGTCATCCGCACTTCCCTAATGAGCTTGGTGGGCCATTGTATTTAGGAGATTCTGTCAAAGGGAAGAGAGCCCAAGTGTTATGGCAAGAAGAGAGCATGTAGGGGAAGAATAGGAACAGAAGCAGATGAGACTGTTGGTGCTACTGTATTTATTGTATTCCTCTTGAGAACAGCATAAGGCTGAGTCATAGAGCATGGATCACTGAATGCTATGTGTGAGATTTGGGTCATATTGTCTACTACTGAGAAGCCTCTGCATTGACGGAGTGGACTGGTGGGCAGAGCTAACTAAAGCTTAAGCCTGAATAAACTGTCTCTGAGCAACTTCCTTAACCAGAGGCCATGCCAGAGTCATAAATCTCAAATTATTCAGCTTTTAGATGTACAAATTGCTAGTGGAATAGAAATTATAAGTGGGGTTTAATGTGATATTATTAAATACAGATAAATGAGGGAGCACATTTTAGGGTTGCAAAGACAAAAGCAAAACGAGCTCTGCCCTCACAGATTTTACATCCTAACTCCAGTCCTGGAGTCAGGAGGACCTGAGTCCAAATCCAGTCTCCAACACTGCTATGTGACCCTTGGAGAGTCACTTAACTCTGATTGCCTCAAAAAGAAATTTACACACTGGGGGTTCAGGGTGAGGAGAGGCAGATTAGAATAGAATAATAATGCATAAGGGGCAGATAGGTGATAGAGTGAATAAAGCACCAGCCCTGGATTAAGGAGGAACTGAGATCAAATCTGGCCTCAGACACTTGACACTAGCTGTGTGGCCCTGGGCCAGTCACTTAACCCTCATTGCCCTGGCAAAAAAAAAAAAAACAATAATAATGCATAAAGATGTGTAAATATTAGATAATTTAAGACTCTAGAAAGTATCAAAATCTAGTGGAGTGGAGTGGAATGGGTGGAGAGGAATCAGGATAGGCTTTGTTTAAAAGATGGCACTTGAACTTGAGCTTAAGGAAAGCTAAAGATTCTGAGGGAGAGTATTCCAGATATGGGAGATGACCCGTTTAATGGAACAGGGATGAAAAGATGAAATGCTGAGTGAAGGGAACAATTAGTAAGCAAGTTTTGCTGGAATGAAGAGTGTGTTTACAAGAGTAATATGACATATGCCTGGAAAGCAAGATTAGAACAAGACCAGGGAGGACTTTAAATACCAGGGTGATGAGATTGCATTTTATACCATTGGTGATAGGGAGCCACTGAAGATTTTTGAAAAAGGGAATGACATGGCTAGATCTATGCCTTTGGGCTATTACTTTGGCATCTGAATGTAGGATGAATTGGGAAGGGGAAAGACTGAAATCCTTGAGACCAAATAAGAGGTCTATTATAATAGGTTCATGCAAGAAGTGATGAAGGTTTAAACTAGGGAAATGGTGGTGTGATTGCAGAGACAGGAGAGGATGCGAGCAAATTTGAAGTAAAATACAGAAGAACTGGCAATTGGTTGATCTGGCATACCCCTGCAAGATCTCTTACACAAGAGCAGGGGACTTAGTGAAACTGTGTCAGAAGGTCTGGGTTTTAATCCTAGCTATGATAGTAGACAATACTATAAATTATTTGGGCCTCCATTCTATTATCAATACAAGATAAGGGTTAGGTTAGTGAATTGTTTTTAAGTTTTAAAATAATATGATTCTAATTCCATATGGCCACATAGCAGTCTAAACCCCTCAATTTCAATGAAGTTCATGGATGTTGGTTCATTATGTTGAACTTGTCCAAAGCACAATCTCTTCCCAATTCCCAAGATTTGCACAACTTCCCTGATTTGCAAAGCACTACACATACATTATTTTTTGAGCCTTGCCAGGAACCTGAGGTTAAGTCACTTGGTCATGGTCAAATGGATAGTAAAGCAATATTTGATACCCAGGTCTATACCACAGAGCGGCCCACTTGTTAGGTTATGGCTGGCCTCTTATTATCCCAAACGTTCCCTTCCTTGTCATTCCCTGGATACAAAGGTTGCCTCTTGTGAAAGGTAGGAGAGATGAACTATAAATTGGAGGTAGTAACCATGGTACCAAAGGAAAGAATGCTGGATATGGAGTCAAAGGTTAGAAGCCTGGCTTTGCTACTTGCTAAATGTATGACATTGGGTAAGTCACTTACACATCCCAGGTTCAGTTTCTTTACCAGTAATATGAGGAGATTAAACTAAATGGCCTCTTCAAGCTCTAGGTCACTGATCCTATTAATTCCAACTCAAACATTGGATATAATGGGTTTGGCTCCATTGAGTGTAAGGGAATGAGGCAGGTAAGTGGATAGAGCACTGGCCCTGGAGTCAGGAAGACCTAAGTTCAAATCTGGTCTCACACACTTACTAGCTGTGTAACCCTAGGCAAGTCACTTAACTCTGTTTACCTCAGGTCCTGTAAAATGAACTGGAGAATAAAATGGCAAATCATTCTAGTATTTTTGCCAAGAAGACCCTAAATGGGGTAATGGAGAGTTGGACATGACTGAAAAATTACTAAGATACAACAAGGGTAGTGGAAAGTAAAGAAATACCAGGAAGAAAAAGGACAAAGGGATGAGCAGTAAACTACCCTAAAAACAATGGAATCGATAGGTATTGGTCATTTAAATTTAATGAAGATGATGAGAGCTATCATTTATATAATGTCTACTACGTGCCAGGCACTGTACTAAGTGCTTTACAAATATGTCAGTTGGTCCTCACAACAACTCTGGAAAGCAGTTGCTATTACTACCTACATTTTAGACTTGAGGAAACTGAGGAAAGCAAAGGTTAAATTACTTGACTCCAAATCACACAGCTACTAAATTAGTGCCTGAGGCAGGATTTAAACTCAAGTCTTCCTGACTCCAAGCCTAGAACTACATATCCACTGGGCCACCTAGCTGCCCTCTTATAAGTAGGAGAAGGACCAAAGTCAGAGACAGAAAGAGAAATTTTAAAAAGATGAAATTGTTCTTTTTAAACAAAAAAGAAGTTTCCTGTATCGGACAATGTCTTTCCCTTCCCTGGAGTCTTAGGACATTAAATGCATCTTGTTCACAATGGTATCTAGTAGATACATTCATCATTTATGCATTTGAAAAAATCTTATAAATGAAGCTTCCAACATGATGCAAATATGGCATTTGTATCCAAATCAAATGCATAGAAAATGTCACTCTGCCCTTAGCTCAACTTTGAAAATTTCAATTATGTCATGTTTTAAGGAACAAAAGCATTAAGGGAAGGGAATATGAGAAATGTAGGGAAGATTGCCTTGTGGTCTTTGCCTGGAATATTTAAGTATGATGGTTTTCCTAAAATTGCATAATTTAAAAATGTTTTATTTAACTTGTTACTTGTTAAATTATAAAGGCTGCCTGCATGACATTATGGAGAGAAAAAAAACACTAGATTTAGACTCAAAAGACCTGAAATTGTAGGTCCACTTTTATACTTATTTGATGAGTAACCTTGGATAAGTCACTTAATCTTCCTTAGCCTCAGTTTCCTCATCTGTCAAAAGAGTGGGGTTGGACTAGAGGGGTTTGTAAGGTCCATTTTCTTTCTAAAATACTATTATACTTCTATGAAGCCAATGGTTATATAAGATATAGGAGACAAACAAAAATTTTGATTTTTAAACAACACTTTTTCCCTGGTCTATGATACTGGTATTTTGTTGAGTCACCAAATGTCTATAGAAAGATTGAACCTTGTTTCTCAAAGGGGTTTTAGATGTTTTAGAGTCTGCAAACTTCTCAGGTTATAGATTGAGGAATCCAAAGTCTTAAAAGATAAAGTAACTTACCTAAGGTCTCTACCCACACTTCCAATTTCTATAACTTCTATCTATCATTCAATGACATTTTCAGAAGTTGTACAATAAGTGAGGAGATTTTTAAAAGATTACAATGGGAAAACTAGATTTCCGTATTTAAGGAAGGAGAGATGGGAGTAGAGTCTGTATGTCCACAGTTTAACCAAGGAGTGATGTCCATAAAATAAAGGGAAAGTACCCGGTCATAGGGAAACAGTTAACAGCAGAAAATAATAAAGGGAAAAAATCAACTTAAATATGATTAACTGCATGTAAAAGTGTTGACTACAACTTTTAAAAGGAAAAGAATCTCAGAAAGGATTTTAAATGGTTCAATAATACTTAATCTATTAGAAATACACCTAAAACAACTAGACTGAAGATGAGACTAGAAAAAATTTATGGTACCTCATATGATCACCAAATCAGAAATAGCAATCACAATTTCAGAGAAAGTACAAGGGAAAACAGAAAGCTTTGACAGAGTAAAAATGCAACATACTTAAAATTACCATAGGCAATTTTAAAAATAATATTAAATAGCATAGGAATGAAGCAAAGGAAAAGTTAACTTAAATGGGAAAAAAGACCTAAACAATAAGAACTGGAATAGTCTAAAAGAAAGAAAAACAAGAAAAAATTTATAGATGTGAGGGGAAAAGTTGGGGAATATCTCACATTGATAAGTAAACAGATAAGAATGAAAATGTTAAAGAGTAAGCTTTATAAAAATTGATCATACCCTAGGACATAATGAGCACACAAATAAATGCATCAAGGCTGAAATATTAACTTTCCTTTACAGACCATAACATAACAAAATAGCAATTAATAAAGGAAATATGAGCAAACAAAGCACCACTAGTTACCTTAAGTGATTTGTTTAGTAATGAGCCAAAGAACAAATCACAGAAACAAGTAGAAAGCTACATTGAAGATAATTATAACAGGAATAATATATTAAAACATATGAGATACTGCTAGTGCAGACCTTAGAGGAATATTTATATCTATGAACATTTGTATTAAAAAGAGAATAAGAGATCAATGAGCTAATGATATAGTTTAAAAATAGAAACTCAACAAATTAAATACTATGCAAGCACAAAAGAAATTTGAAAATTCAAGGTGAAAAGCATAGAATTGAAGACAAAATATTAAATAAATTAAACAAAGAACATATTAGAAGAGATATTAAATCAGATTACTAAAATAAAAAATAAGAATTGTAAATTAAATAAATGGAGATGAAATAAATACAATTTTCAAATATTATTGAGTCATCAAAGTTGAATATTTAAATGAAAAGAGATGAAAAGCTACAAAAACATAAAATACTTAAACTAACAAAACAGGAAGTAGACAAGCTAAAAAAACCCCAGTCTCAAAAAGAAAAATTGAACAGTTGAGGAACTTTCAAAGCAAAAAACCCCAAACAAAACACCATAAGAGATCTTTTTTTTTTCCATGATTGCACATGTATAACCTATATCAGATTGCTTACTATCTTGGGGAGGTGAAAGAGGAGGAAGGGAGAAAATTTTGGAACTCAAAATCTTTCAAAAAATGAATGTTGAAAATTGTCTTTATATGTAATCTGAAAAACTAAAATACTATTTTAAAAAGATACAATAGATTCATATGAATTCCATCAAACCCTTAAATAAAAAAATCATTACATCCTTTAAAATTGTTTTCAAACTAGAAAAAGTAATATTTTTTAAGTAGCTGGTATTTAAAGAGTGTTTTAAGGTTTGCAAAGTACCTTATAAATCTCATTATATTTCCATAGCAACTCTGAGAGGTAAATGCTATTATTATTGCCACTTTGCAGATAAGGAAACTGAGGTTGAGAGAAGATAAGTGACTTGTCCAGGATCACACAGCTACTAAGTAGCTGAGGCAAAATTTTAATCTCAGGTCTTCTCTCAAAATTCTATCCACTGTGTCACCTAACATTCTGCCCAATTCTATGCATTAAGTCTGGTTATTATGCCAAACCAGGACAAGATAATGCAGAGAAAGATAAGTGATTAAGATCATAAGAAATACTTTTGATTGTGAGAAAAATGCATTTGTAAATACTTTCAATATTGTGTCACCTATGATTGACTATCTTCTTTTTTTTTTTTTAAAGAGGTCTGGTCCATCTCTTCTTTCCATTATTACTGTCCTTTGTTGTCAATTACATTTTCTTTTATAACTCTTTGAGAAAGTTAGAGGCCAGATATGATGGGTTCCACTATAACTAGTGGGAAAAATTTTTGTTATAGAAATCTTAACAGGCCAGTTCCATAATTCGGGTTTGTTTGGGGTTTTTCTTTTCTTTTTCTTTTTTTGTTTGTTGTTTTTTGATGGTTTTATCCTTAAATGATCTTGAGATCCTCTGGGGTTGGATATGGGTGAGGAAAATAAGCATTTATATAATGTCTACCATGTGCCAGGAACTATGCTAAGCATTTTACAAATATTATATCATTTGATCCTCACAACAACCCTGTGAAGTAGATCCTATTATTATCTCCACTTCATAATTGAGGGAAATGAGGCAAACAGAGGTTAAGTGACTTGTACAGAGTCATACAGCTAGTAAGTATCTGAGAACAGATTTTAACTCAGGTCTCCCTGACTCCAGGCCCAACACTATAAACACTGTTCCACTTATATGTATCTGCCTCAACTAAGTATAATACCAAGCTTTCTAGAAATTCATTTTCTCTCCACTATTATGCTTGATTTGAGAATATAAATCAATACTGTAAGAAAAATGAAGTGAAAATATTTTCTACTATCTACCTTCATAAGGTTTTGTAAATGTGTTTATATTCTAAACTTCTGCTGCCTTTGGTTGCCATATCTTCATGCTTGGGGAGTAGATTAACTACTGACTAGTTGAGATATTCTTGAGCTTATTTGGTCTACTTCATAGTGACAATTGCTTTCTAAACTTCCAAGAAAAATGTTGATAGTCTGTTACTTTAACCATTTTCCATTTTAAAAAATGCATAGCCTATTAAAATCAGTCAGGTTACAATTACTATTATTTCACTCAACATCTTATTTTTTTTCTTATAATTTTCCATTGATTAGTATCTCTATTCTAAGAAATCTTAGGTCTGACTATACACAGAAAGCTGATTCAGAAATAAGTTCCACTTCAATAACCAACCATTTAAGCTTTGATTTTTAAAAAATTTGATTTAAAAAGATCTTATTCAGTACTTTCCATGTCCAGATCCTCGTCTCTCTTCTTGAAGAATTCATAATATATAGTTGTGAAGCATTTGTATAGTCTGCCTGTCTTTAACTTCCTTAACATATTAATTTTGATTCAAAGTTTCCAACACATTTATCACTGTTTTCGATCTTTATATTGAAGTTTTAAGCATTGAAAGAAGTATTGATTTAATTTGGAAGGCATAGTCAAGTTTTTCCTAGGATAACCTCTCCCTCCATTGCAGGAGTTGTTGGCACATAAGCTGTAAGTATATTTGTGATTGTTTGGGTGTTTTTTTTTCCCACTTGCTTGTGATGAGTACTGTAAGGCAAGATAACTGTTTAATGAAATTACTTTCATGGAAGCCCTGGAAATTTAAACTCGGCCACATCCTTTATTTGTGTCTTCAATAAGGATCTTTAAAATTTCCTTTCATTTTTTTCTTATATTTTCTAGTTACATTTATAGCCAAAATATAAAAATTGATATAATTTAATTCCTCTGGTAGCATGCCCATTTATTGTTCTTTGGACAAGCCTATCACATTTTTTTCTTTTTTTTTTTGTTTTTATTTTTGTGGGGCAATGGGGGTTAAGTGACTTGCCCAGGGTCACACAGCTAGTAATTGTCACGTGTCTGAGGCCGGATTTGAACTCAGGTCTTCCTGAACCCAGGGCCAGTGCTTTATCCACTGCACCACCTAGCTGCCCCCAAGTCTATCACATTTAGAAGGAAATGGTTAATGTTTATTTACATCCTAAGTAAGAACTGTGTGATTTTTAGCATCCTCCATGAATATTATCATCACTAATGAATACTTATATAAAAATGTAAATAAAATATTAACAAGTAGATTATAGCAATATATCCAAAAATTATTCATAATCGCCAAGTTAGATGGGTGCCAGTTTTACAAGGTTGGTTCAATATTAGGGAGTTAATTAGCATACTAAATCATGTTACTAATGAAAACCATATGCTTATTTCATCCAAAGCAGAAAACTTCAGAAAAAAACATAGAACATTTGCTTATATTATTAATGTCAAAAACTATAGGAGTGGAAAGGGGTTTTTTATCTTAATATTGTTGAAAATATGTAACTGACACCAAAAGATAGAATTATTTCTAATGGAGAAATGATAAGATTGGTAATGAAACAAGAATGTCCATTATCACTAGTATTATTTGACATAGTTAATGGAATGAGAGCAATAGCAATAAGACTTAACAATGAAATTAAAGGAATAAACATTTGCAAGGAAGGGGCAAAAATAGCTAATTGAATATGATATGATTAGCCTGGCAACTATACTCATGTAGATGCTACACTCATACCTACTGAAGACCCAGATTTAAAACAAAAAACATTCTTGCCATCAAGGTCTTTGGTACTATCAAATGTTCGATTCAACATTAGAAATGGATAGGATTTATCAGTGGGGATTCCATTAAAGAAGAGGCATTACCATCTGTTTTGCTTCTTCATTCTAAGTACCATGCAATTTTTCCACTGGACTGTTAAGTGAACTATCCATAGGGATTGTCTACCCATTAGAACAGGAAGTCCTGGGACAGCTAGGTGGTTCAGTGGATAGAGCAACAGCCCTGGAGTCAGGAGTACCTGAGTTGAAAAAATCCGGCCTCAGACACTTGACACTTACTAGCTGTGTGACCCTGGGCAAGTCACTTAACCCCCACTGCCTCACAAAAAAGGAAGTCCTTGAGAATGTGAAATGTATTATTTTTTTATTTGGATTTATAGCACTTAGCACAGTGATTTCCACATAATAAATGCTTAATAAATGCTTATTGACTAACTGCCTAATAAATGTATTTCATTCATTCTTTCATTCTTTTCAAAAGCCCAAGGGAATACATATATATATATATATATATATATATATATATATATATATATATATATATATATATATATATATATATATATATATATATATATATATATATATATATATATATATACTGAACAACTTCAGCCCAATACCAAGATAGAAAATCAACTGACAGAATTATCAATATTTCCATATATTACTAACAAAAAATGAAGAAAATTGATAGAAAGAATACTATTTAAAACAACAACAAACTGCATTAAATATTTGGTATTTAAGCTATCAAGAAACACATGTAGCTTGTACAAATACAACTACAAAACAATTCTCTGCAGAAATAAAGAACTAAATAATTGCAGAAAAATTCCATGTTAATTATCCTACTAAACTAAACATAGTAAAATAAACATGTTACACAGATTAGTCTACAGACTGAACATGATATCAATTTAAAAACCAATGTAATTAGCCAAAATAATAATGAAATTTATATAGAAGGACAAGAGTTTGTGACCATCAAGGGAAATAATGGAAAACAGTAGTCAGGAAGAGGGAATAGTTATGTGAGACAGCAAATTATAGCATAAGGCAATAATTATCAAAACTATTCTGTACTGACTGTTTAAAAAATATAAATGCAGAGCAGTGGAATAGACAAGATAAGCAAGATTTAGAAGCAAATGCATATAGCAGGCTGTTCTTTGACAAACCTGTGGACAGTAAATAGTAGTAAAGAAACTCATTCCTCAACAAAAACTGCTAGACAAACTGGTTGGCAGTTTGGAATAAAATGGGATTAGGCTAACATTCATCACCATACATATTATGAATTTAGAATGGGTTGGGTGTCTAAACATAAATAGCCATGCCCCCAAAAAAGCATAATAAGAGAAGAATGGAAAGGTCTGTCTTTTTCAACTAAGGATAGGTAGATAATTTATAACAAGTCACAATGTAGAGGAACTAATAAAAGGCAAAGATAGGAGATTTTATCATGAATATAAAAATGCTTTGAACTAGGAAGAAATCTCTGTACTAAGGATAACAGATAAAATCTGACCTCTAAAATCTATAGGGAATTGACATGACTTTAAAAGAGTTAGATCAGGGCAGCTAGGTGGTGCAGTGGATAGAGCACCGGCCCTGGATTCAGGAGTGCCTGAGTTCAAATCCAGCCTCAGACACTTGACACTTACTAGCTGTGTGACCCTGGGCAAGTCACTTAACCCCCATTGTCCCACCAAAAAAAAAAAGAATTAGATCAATAGGTAAGTGATGAAATATATGAACAGGCAGTTCTGGAAATAAACAACAACAGCAAAATGACAGCAACAATACCTAGAATAATATGTGCATTGACCCAAACTATGAAAAAGAAGAGAACATCATAAAGCAGCAAGACTCATAAATTATATTATTGCATCATTATAGCAGATTAAGAGATATGGGTAGGGGCAGCTAGGTGGTGCAGTGGATAGAGCACCAGCCCTGGAGTCAGGAGTACCTGAGTTCAAATCCGGCCTAAGACACTTACCACTTACTAGCATTGTGACCCTAGGCAAGTCACTTAACCCCAATTGCCTCACTAAAAAAAAAAAAAAAGGGGGCGGAGCCAAGATGGCGGAGAGGAAGCAGCAAGCTGCCTGAGCTCTCCTTCTTTTCCCTCAAAACGAACATTAAATCAAGCCTCTGGACAGATTCTGAAACTACAGAACCTGCAAAGAGACAGAGAGACACAGTCCTCCAACCAGAGATAATTTAGAAGACTTCAGGAAAAGGTCGGTCTGACTCGGGCAAAAGGGAGGCCCAGCGCAGGGCAGCAACCCAGCGCCAAGGGGGTCAGGGCAAGTCAGCAGGAGCTGCGGGCCACAGCCGAACAACTGAGGCTCCCGGAACCTGGTTCAAAAATCTGGTGGCCAAGAAGGACAGTGGAAAAACTTACCTGCACCGGCCGAGAGGGCCACGAACAGCGGGATCAGACGCCGGGGTCTGGCACCTGGCTGGCCGAGCACAATCAGACAGGAAGTGCAGGGTGGGGGATCTCCACACACCATAAAGGCCTCAGAGTAAAAGCCCGGTCACACAGCACCTATACACCTGCACAAGAAGCCCAAAACAGGGACCCTGGTGCCCCCAGAGCAGACCTCAACTTAAAGAATAAATAATAAGCTGCAATAATGAGTAAGAAGCAAAAAAGAGCCCTCTCCATTGAGAGCTTCTGTATCAATAGGGAAGAAGCCAACACAAACTCAGATGAGGACAATAGCCTCAAATTGTCGACATCTGAAGTCTCACAAGGGAAGGTGGATTGGTCGCAAGAACAAAAAGCCTTCCTGGAAGAGCTCAAAAAGGATTTTAAAAATCAATTGCAAGAGGTAGAAGAAAAAATGGGGAGAGAAATGAAAGCAAAACAAAAAGACTATGAAAAAAGAATCAGCAGCTTGGAAAAGGAAGCTGAAGAAAACAAAGCCTTAAAAAATTCATTTGGCCAAATGGAAAAAAAGCTGCATAATCTCACTGAAGAAAACAATACCTTAAAAAATTCACTTAGCCAAATGGAAAAAAAGGTGCATAATCTCACTGAAGAAAACAATACCTTAAAAAATTCAATTAGCCAAATGGAAAAAAAGGTGCATAATCTCACTGAAGAAAACAACGCCTTAAAAATTAAAGTGGGACAGTTGGAAGATAAGGAATCCATGAGACACCAAGAATCAGTCAAGCAGAATAAAAAAAATGAAAAAATAGAAGAAAATGTGAAATACCTCATTGGAAAGACAACTAATCTGGAAAACAGATCGAGGAGAGACAATTTGAGAATCATTGGACTGCCTGAAAGCCATGACCAGAAAAAGAATCTAGATACCATATTCCAGGAAATTATTAAGGAGAACTGCCCTGATATCATAGAATCAGAGGATAAAATCATCATTGAAAGAATCCACCGATCACCTCCTGAAAGAGATCCCAAAAGGAAAATTCCAAGGAATATTGTAGCCAAATTCCAGAATTATCAGGTGAAGGAGAAAATACTCCAAGCAGCCAGAAAGAAGCAATTTAAATATCATGGAGCCACAGTCAGGATTGCTCAGGACCTGGCAGCTTCAACATTAAAGGACTGCAAGGCTTGGAATATGATATTCCGGAAGGCAAAGGAGATTGGATTGCAGCCGAGAATCTATTACCCAGCAAAAATGTGCATTTTCTTTCAGGGGAAAAGATGGACATTTAATGACATTGGGGACTTTCAATCTTTCCTGGTGAAAAGACCAGAACTAAATAGAAAATTTGATCTCAACATACAAGACTCAAGAGAAGTTTAAAAAGGTAAACAGAGGGGGAAAAAAAAAGTTACCCTATTAGGTTAAACTGTTTATATCCCTACACAGGAAGATAATACTCATAACTCTTAAGAACTGTAAATGTATTTGGGCAGAGAGAAGGACTTTATATAGAGGGTATAAATATAAATTGTCTTTGATGTGATGATACAAAAGAATTAAGGGAATAAAAAGGGAGTCTATGGGGAGGAGAGGAAAGGGGAGGTGGAATGGGATGAATTATATCATATGAAGAGGTGGAAAAAAACCTATTACAATAGAGGGAAAGAAAGGAGGGGGGAACATGGTTTCAACCCTATTCTCATTAGATTTGACTCAAAGAGGGAATAACATATACGTTCATTGGGATAAAGAAACTTAACTCATTCTTTAGGGAAACAAAAGGGGAAGGGAAAGGGGGGGACTGATAGAAGGGAGGACAAAAGCAAGGGAGAAAAGGGTAAAGAAAAGAGAGGGGGGTGATAAAAAGGGAGGGCAGATCGGGGGAGGCAGGGGTAAGAAGTAAAACGTCGGTGAGGAGGAATAGGGTGAAAGAAGGGGGGAAAAGTACAAAGGGGGTAAATAGAATGGAGGGGAATAGACAGTCAGTAATAATAACTGTGAATGTGAATGGGATGAACTCTGCTATAAAACGGAAGCGAATTGCAGAGTGGATTAAAAACCAGAACCCTACAATATGCTGTTTACAAGAAACACATTTGAAGCAGAGAGATACACACAGAGTAAAGGTAAAAGGCTGGAGCAGAATATATTATGCCTCAGCTAAAGTAAAAAAGGCAGGGGTAGCAATCCTTATCTCAGACAAAGTGCAGGCAAAAATAGATCTCATTAAAAGAGATAAGGAAGGAAATTACATCTTACTTAAAGGTACTATAGATAATGAAGTAATATCAATATTGAATATGTATGCGCCAAGTGGTATAGCATCCAAGTTCTTAGAGGAGAAGTTAAATGAGTTACAAGAGGAATTAGATAGTAATACTATACTAGTGGGGGATCTGAATCTCCCCCTCTCAGAATTAGATAAATCTAGCCAAAAAATAAATAAGAAAGAAGTGAAAGAGATGAATAGATTACTAGAAAAGTTAGACATGATAGATGTCTGGAGAAAATTGAATGGGGATAGAAAGGAATATACCTTTTTCTCAGCAGTACATGGCACATTTTCAAAAATTGACCATGTATTAGGGCACAAAAACATCATAGTCAAATGTAGAAAGGCAGAAATAGTAAATGCATCCTTCTCAGATCATGATGCAATAAAAATTACATGTAAGAAAGAGCCAGGGAAAAGTAGAATGAAAATCAATTGGAAACTAAATAATTTCATTCTAAAGAATGAATGGGCCAAACAAGAAATCATAGAAACAATCAATAACTTTATCCAAGAGAATGACAATAATGAGACAACATACCAAAATCTATGGGATGCAACCAAAGAAGTGCTTAGGGGAAAATTTATAGCTCTAAATGCTTACATGAATAAGAAAGAGAAAGAGGAGATTAATGAATTGGGCATGCAACTTAAAAAGCTAGAAAAAGAACAAATTAGAAATCCCCAATTAGACACTAAATTAGAGATCCTGAAAATTAAAGGAGAAATCAATAAGATTGAAAGCAAAAAAACTATAGAATTAATCAATAAAACTAAGAGCTGGTTTTATGAAAAAACAATAAAATAGATAAAATATTGGTTAATTTGATTAAAAAAAGAAAGAAGAAAACCAAATTACCAGTATCAAAAATGAAAAGGGTGATGTTACCACCAATGAAATGGAAATTAAAGCAATAATTAGGAAATATTTTGCCCAACTGTATGCCAATAAATTTGACAATCTAAATGAAATGGATGAATATTTACAAAAATATAAACTGCCCAGGTTAACTGAAGAGGAAATAAAATCCTTAAATAAACCCATATTAGAAAAAGAAATTGAACAAGCTATTAATGAACTCCCTAAGAAAAAATCCCCAGGGCCAGATGGGTTTACGGGTGAATTTTACCAAACATTTAAAGAACAATTAATTCCAATATTATACAAATTATTTGGAAAAATAGGTGAAGAAGGAGTTCTACCAAATTCGTTTTATGACACAAATATGGTGGTGATACCAAAACCAGGCAAAGCAAAAACAGAGAAAGAAAATTATAGACCAATTTCGCTAATGAATATTGATGCTAAAATCTTAAATAAGATATTAGCAAGGAGATTACAGCAAGTGATCACCAGGATAATACACTATGACCAGGTGGGATTTATACCAGGAATGCAGGGCTGGTTCAACATTAGGAAAACTATTAACATAATCAACCACATCAATAAGAAAACCAACCAAAATCATATGATTATCTCAATAGATGCAGAGAAAGCTTTTGACAAAGTACAGCACCCATTCCTAATAAAAACACTAGAGAGTTTAGGAATAGGGGGAGCTTTCCTTAGAATAATAAACAGTATCTACCTAAAGCCATCAGCAAGTATTATATGCAATGGAGATAAATTAGAGGCCTTCCCAATAAGATCAGGGGTGAAACAGGGATGTCCATTATCACCCCTATTATTTAATATTGTTCTAGAAATGTTAGCTTTAGCAATCAGAGAAGAGAAAGGAATTAAAGGAATTAGAATAGGCAAGGAGGAAACAAAACTATCACTCTTTGCAGATGATATGATGGTATACTTAAGGAATCCTCGAGAATCAAGTCAAAAATTACTTGAAACAATTAACAATATAGCAAAGTAGCAGGATATAAAATAAATCCACATAAATCATCAGCATTTCTATACATGACCAACAAAGTCCAGCAGCAAGAGATAGAAAGAGAAATTCCATTTAAAGTAACGGTAGGTAATATAAAATACCTGGGAGTCTACTTGCCAAGACAAACCCAGGAACTCTATGAACACAACTACCAAACACTCTTCACACAAATCAAATCAGATCTAAATAATTGGAAAGATATCAATTGCTCATGGATAGGCAGAGCTAATATAGTAAAAATGACAATACTGCCTAAATTAATTTACTTATTCAGTGCCATACCAATCAGGCTACCTAAAAATTATTTTATACAGCTAGAAAAAATAATAACAAAATTCATCTGGAAAAACAAAAAATCAAGACTATCCAGGGAAATAATGAAAAAAAATTCACAGGAAGGTGGGTTAGCGGTACCAAACCTGGAGCTTTACTATAAAGCGGCAGTCATCAAAACTATCTGGTACTGGCTAAAAAATAGAGTGGTAGATCAATGGAATAGGCTAGGCTCAGGAAATGCAGTAGTAAATGACACTAGTAATGTAGTGTTTGATAAACCCAAAGACTCCAGCTTCTGGGATAGGAACTCAGTATTTGACAAAAACTACTGGGAAAACTGGAAGATAGTATGGCAGAAATTAGGCTTAGACCAACATCTTACACCTTATACTAAAATAAGGTCAAAATGGATACATGATTTAGACATAAGAGGTGATACCATAAGTAAATTAGGAGAGAAAGGAATTGTGTACCTATCAGATCTTTGGAAAGGAGAACAGTTTTTGACCAAACAAGAGATAGAGTATATTATAAAATGCAAAGTGGATGATTTTGATTATATTAAATTAAAAAATTTTTGTACAAACAGAAGCAATGCATCCAAAATTGGAAGGGAGGCAGAAAGCTGGGAAACAATTTTTGAGGCCAGTGCTTCTGATAAAGGCCTCATCTCTAAAATATATAGGGAATTAAATCAAATTTATAAGAATCCAAGTCATTCCCCAATTGAGAAATGGTCAAAGGATATGAACAGGCAGTTTTCTGATGAAGAAACCAAAGCTATCTATTCCCATATGAAAAAATGCTCTAAATCTCTAATGATTAGAGAGATGCAAATTAAAACAACTCTGAGGTACCACCTGACACCTATCAGATTGGCTAAAATGACAAAAAAGGAAGATAATAAATGTTGGAGAGGCTGTGGGAAAATTGGAACACTAATACATTGTTGGTGGAGCTGTGAGCTGATCCAACCATTCTGGAGAGCAATTTGGAATTATGCCCAAAGGGCGATAAAGCTGTGCATACCCTTTGACCCAGCGATCCCACTTTTAGGTCTTTTGCCCAAAGAAATCATGGAAGGGGGAAAGGGACCCACATGTACAAAAATATTTATAGCTGCTCTTTACGTGGTAGCAAGGAATTGGAAGTTGAGGGGGTGCCCATCAATTGGGGAATGGCTGGACAAGTTGTGGTATGTGAATACAATGGAATACTATTGTGCTGTAAGAAATGATGAACAGGAAGAGTTCAGAGAAACCTGGAGGGTCTTACGTGAGCTGATGATGAGTGAGATGAGCAGAACCAGAAGAACATTGTACACAGTATCATCAACATTGAGTGTTGACCTACTGTGATGGACTATATTCTTCTCACCAATGCAATGGTACAGAAGAGTTCCAGGGAACTCATGATAGAAGAGGATCTCCAAATCCAAGAAAAAAAAAGAAAGAAAGAACTGTGGAGTATAGATGCTGATTGAACCATATTATTTCTTTTGTTTTGGGTGCTGTTGTTTTTTTTTTCTCTATTTTGAGGTTTCGCATCACTGCTCTGATTCTTTCTCTTGTAACAGGATTAATGCAGAAATAGGATTAATGTTATTATGTGTATATATATATGTGTGTATATATATATATATATATATGTATACGTATAGAGATATATAGATATAACCTATACCAGATTACCTGCTGTCTAGGGGAGGGGGGAGGGAGGGGAGGGAGGGAGAAAAATCTGAAATTGTAAAGCATGTATAAACAAAAGTTGAGAACTATCTTTACATGTAATGGAAAAAATAAAATATCTCATTAAAAAAAAAAGGAGAGATATGGGTGACTTTTGTGGTCCTTTCATCCAATTTTCTCTATCATTGAGGAAACTGAGGCTTCATGAAAGCAAGTTCAAAGTTACACAGGGAATCAGTGTTTGATGCTGCTATTGATTTGCTTTTGATTTTGATGCTGCTTTGTTAATGGACCCATGATGTTAACTTATTTTATCAATGAGTGAAGACTAGGGTTGTATTCCAATCATTAATAACCATGGTGTAAAATGTTGTTTTGCTTGTTTACAAGGTTGTTTGATGTTATTGTTACTTTTATTTTGCTTTGTTTCTTTTTTGGGAGGTTTACTTCATTTTAAAAATAGAAATTGTGGAGCCTTTTGAATGATCCCAAGCTGCTCCCTGAAATAAGGATTCAGTACAGAATATAAAACTATTATTTTATTATTGATGTTTCCCTTTCCTCATATCTGCTCCTACATGTGAGGGAGTGAAGGTTGTGAATGGTAAGTGAAGGACTCTTCCCTAGATCATGTGCAATAAATATCCTCTGTTTGGCATCAACCTATGTGAAGGTTTAGCAAACTTGCTTCCCCACAAAATATGAAAGGGTCCCTTTCTCCAAGTCCGAGGATATATAAGTATCTGATAGTTTTCCTTCAGTTAACGGCATGACAGTGTTTCAACTTGCTGCTGAATTGGAACAGAGTTTACATCAAAAGGCAAAGATAAAGAACACAATCCCTCTCTCCCTTCCTCCTTCCTTCTTTCCCTCCCTCCCTCATTTGTAGTGAGGAATAAGCAATGTTGTAAGCCTCTAAGCAAAGTGAAAGGGTAGAAACTTTGACTAGATGCCTCATCTCCAATCTTATGTCCAATTCAGGCAGCCATGTGTCTGGGAACACATGGACAGCTCTGTTTCTTCTGTCCCTGTTGTTTTCATTTTTTACCATATGAGTTTCAAGGACAAAAGAACTACCAGAGGTAGAGCAATTTAAGCTCATTGGCAGAGTCTGCTGGTAGTTGCCGTACCAAGGCCGAGTTTTGAGTAGACATGGCAGTTGATATAGACCTTTCCTACAATCAAAGGAATGAGTCAACCATCGGCTACAACACATGTAACAGTAAATTTGGTAGGGAAAAATATTAGTAACCATCAATTTAAGTCAATCCTACTCTTTCAGCCACTGAGTGGGTATATAGAGGAGAGTGAGATCCTGATTTGGGTGGGGTCTTTTGTACGTCAAGAATCATTATATCTTCTCAGTAAATATCTTTTTTTAAAAACTGAAGTTCATTGGTCAATTGATATTAGAGTGGCTTTCAGAAGTTAGATATATGGGGAAGCATTAATTGTCTATATTATGATTCTGAGGAAGTGGTGGAAAAAACATACCAAATGGGGCCCTGAAAAATGTAGTACTGGAGAAACAAACCTTCAACCCTTTAAATTTACCTCTACAACTCTCATGGAAATAGTAGCCTTGCTTTGAAGACCTGAATTCCTAGTCAGTGTCTTGGCAATGAGCCCAGAAGCAACAGATATATGTCACATGTACACATTTGTATGTACATGTATATGTGTGTATGTATATATATATATATATATATATACATATATTGATTGTATATCTAGAGATACAACTATAAATCTATAGGTTTATAGATATATTTATAGGCATATAGAAGTACAGACATGTCTATATCTACAGATATAGATCTCTCTATAAATCTACATATATAGAGAGATATGCATGTATATATGTATATATACAAATAAGAGAGAGATACATAGCATCCACTTTTCTGAAGGCTGCATAACTGAACAAACATGGAGCACATGGTGACATACCACAGTCTCCAAGCCATCCAGCCTGAAATGGTGACCATACACAAAGGCAGAAAGGACTTAGAGGGCATCTAATACAGACCCTACATGAAATGTACATTTATTACTCTAAAAGTATCATGACTAATGGTGGTATCCAACTTCTGTCTGAATACCTCCAATAATAGGACCTCAGTATTCCTGTTGTCGGCCAGCCCATTTTTCAAATAACATTACCTGTTAGGAAGTTCTTTCTTACCTTAAACTGAAAACTACCTCCTGGTAATTTATAACCATGTGGTGAGAGAGGTAGCATGGAACAGTGGGCAAAGAGCTGGATGTGGAATCAGAGGCCCTAAATTTTTTTTTAATTTATTTTATTTATTTTTAGTGAGGCAATTGGGGTTAAGTGACTTGCCCAGGATCACACAGCTAGTAAGTGTTAAGTGTCTGAGGCCAGATTTAAACTCAGGTACTCCTGACTCCAGGGCTGGTGCTCTATCCACTGCGCCACCTAGCTGTTCCAGAGGCCCTAAATTTAAATACTAGCTCTTACTGTCTATGCAATTTTGGCCAAGTCACTTACCCTCTATGGACCTCAGATTTCTCATCTGTAAAAATAAAATGATACTTCACAAGGTGGGTGTGGGTTTCAAATGAGACAAGATATGTAAGATGCCATATAATTTGTTATTTTTCAATCATGTCCAACTCTTTGTGACCCTATCTTGGCAAAGATACTGAAGTGGTTTGCCATTTCCTTCTCTAGCTCATTTTACATATGAAGAAACAAGCAAACAGGGTTAAAGGACTTGCTCAAGGTCACACAGTTACTAAGTGTCTAAGGCCAGATTTGAATTCAGGAAGATGATTCTTTCTGTCTCCAGACCCAGCATTCTAGCTAATGTTATACTTATTTCCCCTTAATTGCTTGTTGTATTTTTTCAAGAAGTTCTCCCTTCTGAAGCTATGAAGAATAAATCTAGTGTCAGCTTCCTGTCCTGAAATGCTCAGAGATTAGCTGCTTTTGCAAAATTCTTATGCCTTGTGTTTGATTCGTATACATATATTAGTCACATTCTGAAACATCACATTTCTATAACCTGGTGCTATTTCAAGTAAATAGTTGCTAAATTGCAAATGTGTTGTGGGCAGGGAGTATCATTTTAGCTTGCTAATATAAATGTTCAGACAATTAATAGATAACCTTTCAAGCTATTGTGCTATGAAACTAAACTCATCATTAGATATAGATTATAGGTGGACATGGACATGGACATAGACAGATATAGATATAAATACAGATATAGATGATAGATATAGAGATATAGATAGAGATAGGGATAGGGATAGGAATAGGGATAGGGATAGGGATAGAGATAGAGACAGGGATAGAGATAGAGATAGAGACAGAGACAGAGACAGAGACAGAGACAGAGACAGAGACAGAGACAGAGACAGAGACAGAGACAGAGACAGAGACAGAGACTGATACAGATATCTGGCCTAAACAAAATTAACAGATTTGCCTACCTGTATTCTTGCAATATAAAGAGAAAATAAGGTAACATCTGGAATATTAGATAGATATCTCATTTGAATTCATATTTATAGGAAGAAAAGACAAGCATAGGATGAATGGGGTGCATAAATGGGTTGAAATCTGCAAAAGGAGGAAACTGAAAAATCAATGAGATTGGAAATCATTTGAATATTTGCGTATTGAGTATGAAATTCCACTTCATTCATTCAGTCCATTATTCAATCTACATGAGTAAACAAAATTAAGTTTCCAGTTTTCTTACTGCATTCCTTGAATTGGTTGATAAACTGGAACTAAGACAGCATATAAAAAACCTTTGACAAGAGCAAATCAGCCTTTTTCATTCTGTGGTGGCAAATGAGAAAAAGAAGCTTCTGTGGGTTTCTGTGTTGGGAAGGGGTTGGCCTCTCTCTCCCATCTAGAGCCAGCATGAAGGCAAGAGAGCATGGCCCTACTATGCTAAGAGAATAGCACTCCCCACTCAAATTGACATGGAACCATGAGCACATTGTCGTGTTGTTTCTTCTCTTATCTCTTGTGTCTAGCCTTTCTGTTCTCAGGTTCAGGAATATTGGAGACAGCTGTGTCCTAATGAGCTTCCAGAATCCCAGGAATTGGAATCTATGCCAGATTTTAAAGGAAACCCAGCCTTGTGAGCAGTTAAACCTCAGATGATCTGCTTGACACAGACTAGAAGGGAATTGGCTCCAAGAACCCATGTGTCCTGGTACAACAAGGGATGTGCTCTGTCCATTGCCTGTGCTACATTTGGAAGTGAACTTTGTGGAGCTAATGCCGTGTAACAATAGTTCTAAGTTTGAGTCTACTCTCCTCAGGCATTGAGATCGCAGAGAGGAGAGTGTGCTCCCTAATATAGGAGGAATGTGTTTGTATTTCTGTTCTTGCCTTATATTCATTCATTATAAATATCACTTTGAAAAAATCTAATTTATGTTAATTGTTAATATGGGGACACTAATCAATGGTATTGCTGATGTTTAGATACTAATTGGCACTGATTAGTTGACATATTGAAGATATTAACTGTGACTGACACCTGATATTGGAAAAAATACATTGGACTGATGGCTAGAGAAAAGATCATTAGAAAGAACATTTCACTGCCCTGAAGGATGATATTTATAAATTTTAAAAATTTTACTTATTTTATCTGAACTTAGGAAATAAAACAAGAATTTCCATAACATAGTAAAATAGAGAAAAAAGATTGTTGCACATAAAACTCCAAATTTATGATATACAATTTAAAAACATACAATAAAATTACCTTGTCACTTTCTCTTTTTTTTCCTTCCTTCCTCCTTCTACTGTCCCCTGCCCTAGATTGCTGAGGGGGGGAAGTAAAGGGAGAGATTCGGTCCTTCAGACAGACTGGAAGAGTGTTCATCACCACCATAGCCGCCTTCAAAGATGCAAATGGAATTCCACCCCATTACAAAACAGTGTATAATTCTCTTCAAGGGAGATGAAGGAAAATGCACAATCCCAGAAGATTTTGAGGGTGCAGGCCACTTCTTTCCTCAAGGAAGAGGAAAGAGAATCTTCTCCCCATGCTCCAAAGAGGACTTAGATCTCTACAACTTGGTGGATCTGGACTAATGATTTTATTAGTGTTGACAACTTATCTAGAATATAACTTCTCATTGCCTCCCAGATAACTCTTTTAGATGGTAAATGAATTACTTTAACAGTCCCTCTGTTATCATATGCTAGAGGCAAAAAAATCTGATCCCAGTTCTTCCTTACTCCAAAGTCAGTCTTCTGCCTTCTAGACCCCACTGCTTCTCAAAAGTAGGTATTGGTATAATTAATGTCCTCGTCTTATTCCTTATTATGGTGTAGAAAGAACTCTGAGTTCTTAAAACCTATGTAGAAGATCATAAGTCCTATCAAAAGAAAGGGTTTGCCATGGTCTTGGCAAATTACTGTGGAATAATGGATACAGTGATGGACTTGGAAGCTGGAAGATCCGGAGTTCAAATCCATCTTCAGATACTTACTACCTGTGTGAACATAGGCAAATCACTTACTCTGTCTCAGCCTCAGGTTCCTCAGTTGTAAAATGGAGATTAAATAGCCCTTAATTCGGAGGGGTTGCAGGGATCAAATGAGACTATATATACATATATATACATATAATATATTTTTTATATAAAAACTTTGAAAATCTTAAAGTGCTCTAGAAATGTTAGCTATTGTCTTTGTCATTGTCATCAGCATCAGTTTCATCATTGTCCCAAAATCAGTTGACCTAAATTCAGGAAACAGTCACCACCAGTTTGGACCTAGAATAAAGGTGTGCTGGTAAATTTTATAAGAACTGACTCTGGAGGAGGGGGGCGGGGGGGAGGAACCACAACACACTTTTAAATTTAATCTGCATCATTAATCTCTTCTCTACTTGAGTCTAGAAAATGAACAAAACAATAAATTAAGCCTTAATTTGTTAACTTTTCTGATTTCCAAAGGTGTAAATCCTCCCAATGAAAATTTTAACAGTCAGGCTTTCCCATATTAACCAACACCAGCATATCACTGACCTAGGATGATGAGTTTTGAGCCTCAGGAACTCTGAGAGCTGAGGTCCCATAACAGGAGTGAGAGTGCTCCCATTTGTATAATGACAGATCCTTGAATACTGAAAAGAATACAATAAAGTGCTAAAATATGATATACATTTAAAGGATCAGGAAGTAAATAATGAGGTGCTAATTTTCCAATGTGAGCAATAACAAGTGAAAAGGAAAAAGGAGATTAGACTAGAATATTCTCTTTGGAAAGGTGTTAGTTGATCTGGGCTTTAATATATAGACAAGAAAATTGGGAAGTATGGCAGGGAGAGAGAGACCAGGAAAGAAGTGACAGCAAGCAATTTGCCTGTGGCAACTGACACTCAGTAATTCTTCCTATTGATCTAGATATTCTAAATTTGGTAACTTGGCCAGATTCAGTATAAACCCTTCTCCCCAGGTTGTTTTCTGCCTTTAATCTTCCACTTAAGGGTTCCTTTGGACTCAGACTGGATTTAGTCTAAAAAAGAGCCTTCTTTTCCAACCAGGTTGGCTACCTGCTCCCCCCCCCCCCCCGCCCAATTTGAGCTTACTGACTAAAGGACAAGGCTCTTTATTGCCGCTCTACTCTTTGCTTAATTTCTTGCTAATCTGATTAGTGGTTCTATTATTTATAAGTTTTTGTCTTCTTCCTTCTCTTATGATCAAAAGTCTCCTGTTTAGGGGCAGCTAGATGGCATAGTGGATAGAGCATGGGCCCTGAAGTCAGGAGGACCTGAGTTCAAATCCAGCCTCAGACACTTAACACTTATTAGCTGTGTGACCCTGGGAAAGTCACTTAACCCCAACTGCCTCACTAAAAAACAAAAAATCCAAAAAAAAAAGTCTCCTGTTTATACCAAAAAATTATAATTTCCTATGAAGGGCAACCAGTTCCCAATTTATCAGGGAATATTGATTTCATCCAAAAATAGGGGTAACAAGACAAAACTCTCCCATTGGGTTGGTACTATGTATGCATTCAACAAATTGCAACTAATAAACATTTATTCAGAGGCTGTTTTGTGTAGAACACTAAGGTAGACTAGGAAGGAAGGATATAAATGTGGATAAGACTGGTAGGAAGGTAAGACATACACATATGGGATAATAGGATTTAGTGATGAAAGGGATCTTAGTGGAGATTTAGTTCAAATCCCCTCATTGACAAAACAGAAACTTAGAACCAGAGGGAAAGTTCAAGGGCCCTGTCTCCGAGGACACACAGCCAGCAGGTAGCAAACACAGGACTTGAATTCTGAATCCAAATCCAGAGTTCTTTTCACTACATGTGAGGCATAGTTATCCAGGATATTTCAGGGCAATTACAATGAAATATTACCTTAGGTCAAAGGGGAAACAAAGAGCAGTCTTGGGGTTGAATAACCATGTGTGTCCTTTCTGCCTTGGAAGGCTCCTGAGAGAGCACCTAATCTAATCCATACTTTAAAAAAATGATTGCCTTCCACAATATTTTAGACATGCAATAACTTGACTTTTGCTTGAAGACCTCCAATGAAGGGGAACCCATTATCTCTTGAGGTAGCCCATGCCACTTTTAAATAACACTAATTGGTAGAAAGCGACTCTTACATAAAGCTCTCTCCCAGCTGATCAGGGCAGAATAAAATTCTGTCACCTTATTGCTGGAAGCTATGCTCTTGATGCAAACCAATATCATACTAGCTTTTGGGGGCTGCTATATCACACTAATGACTCACAATGAATCCATTAGAAGCTTCAGCACCTGACTTTATCAGACACACTGCTGATGATGGTTATTCAGTCTTGGGCTTCTGAAGTCCATTTCTGAACCCAGGAGTAAGACTTTATGTTTCAGCTCATTTCATCACATTGGATCTGATCCATTGTCCTAGTCTATTGTATATTCAGAAACTTGTTAGATCCTATTTTCCAGTGTTAGCTATCCCTAAAGCTTGTCATTTTTGCTTTTATCAAAATCATTGATTTAAAAAAATGTTACACTGAACTAGAGCAAGGAAAGACCCCTACAGGACTCCACATGAGACCTCCTTCCAATGATACATCAAACCATTAATGAGTATACCTTTTGTTTCACCATTTAGTTAGTACTGAATCCATCAAATAGCTGTTGTTATTCAGTCATTTTCAGTCATGTCTGACTTTTCATGAAACTATTTGGGGGTTTCAAGGGCAAAGATACCAGAGTGGTTTGCCATTTTTTTCTCCAACTCATTTTGCAGATAAGGAACTAAGGCAAACAGGGAGAAGTGACTTGCCCAGGGTCATACAGCTATTAAGTGTCTGGAGCCAATTTTGAACTCAGGAAGATGGGTCTTCCTAACTCTAGGCCTGGCACTTTATCTACTGTACCATGTATATACTACAGTATATTCTGGCTTATATCTCCTTATCTTTTCCACAAGAATAGTATGAGTGAGATTTTACCAATTGCTTTGCTAAAAGCTTTGTTCCATCTTTTTAGTAACTACTACTTTAAAAAAAAAAAGGAAATCATCTTAGTCTGGCATGACCTGTTCTTGACAAAGTAACAATGGTTCGTTATTCAACTAACAATGTTGCTGATTTCTTTCCTAGTGTGTAGGTGGGCCTGAAAGTTGAGTATTTGACCAAAAATAATTATTTATTTACCATCTGCATACATTAAAATTATGTAATAATGAATAATCCCCCATATATGAAAATCTGATGAATTTGGTTTGGGGAAAGTAAGGAAACAAGCATTTATTGAGCACTTAATATGTGCCAGGCACTGTGCTAAGTGTTTTATAAGTATTATCTCATTTGATCCTCACAACAACCTGGGAGTTAAGTGCTATTATTCCCATTTTAAGGCATGGCAGAGATTCAGTGATTTACCCAGGGTCACACTGTAAGATAGTAAGTGACTGAGGCTAGATTTGAACTCAGCTCTTCCTGTCCCCAGAAGCAGTGCTTTATCCACTGCAGAACCTAACTAGGACACATTCTCTTTGTCCTTCCCAATGTAACAATTGTCATTGTTTGTCCTTCATTTTCAAAGATAACCAATGACATGACTTGTGAGTAAATTGTATTTAAATGAGGTAAACTTCTACAAAGTTACCAGCCTCACTCTCTCCTCCTGAGCTGCTGAAGTCTAGGGGCAGGACAAAAGGTGACATGACTGGTGACAGCCTGAGATGCAGTGAATGACCTTGGCATCTTTGATGGCTGACCAAACTCTAAACACTCCATAGTACCTACTTCAACTACCTTCATGGCCATTGGAATATATTGTTCTCATCTTCCCTTTCAGCTGGCAGAAGTCTTCACATGCTAAGGTATACACACACACACACACACACACACACACACACACACACAACTTACCAATGAGTTTGAGGCCTGTCAGTTACCCTCAAACTGGTTTAGCCCATCTGCTAAGATTATTTACCAGGGTATGGCTACTGTACATGTTAAAGCTTCTTGGAGCCATAGGTGAGAGTTCGGTGAAAGGTGGACATGGAAGGTAGATGAGCAAAAAGGGGTCAGGAAGCCCTCACACCACAGTTGCTAGTCAAGTAAAGAGTTCCTAAAAAGGCAGTTCAAACCACACCATGGACTCTCACCTTTAGTAACTAGGATTCTCCATTTAAGAGAATCCATTTAGACTATTGTGAAGATCAAATTAGATAAAATCCATGAAAAACTTTAGAACAATAAAGTGCTGTACCAATCTGAGCTATTCATGTTATTCTCATCAGCCTTGTACCAAAGGAGGTAGGTGAAGGCAAAGAAGGAGAAAAGCAGTGAGGAGGAAAAAAGAAAGTGATAAAGGAGGCAATCATACAAACAGGACCTCTAACAATTCCCCAGGCATTACCAGGAAGGCCAATCCTTCCTCAGTGGCCAAGTCACACTAATCCCTTCAGGTCTCTGGGTCTTCATGCCAGTAGAATAAGTCTGATTGATTTTTTCTTGTTTAAGTGGAAACAGATTTGGATGTATGAAAATGCTACACAGATGGGGCTTTTCATGTTCTTGCTTCACAGCTGCTCCTACTTAGAGCATGACTCACTGTTAGTCATTTCAATTACCAAAGCCTCCATTCCCCAGTCTTTCAATCTGCCATTATTATTTATTGCAAAAGTACCAGCAACAATTATTGGGAGGTAATTACTGTTGTTGAGTTATTGCACTCCCTTGTTATTAAAGATATTCGAATCATTGGTTATTTCTTCAAGCAATTAATACCATAAAATATTTATCACATTTTTTTTAAAGAACCATACACTGTGATGTGGAAGAGTGAAACATTTTATTGTTTAGTCATTTTCAGTTGTATCCAACTCTTCATGACCCCTTTTTGAGGTTTTCTTGACAAAGATACTGGAGTGGTTTGCTATTTCCTACTCTGGCTCATTTACAGATGAGGAAACTGAGGCAAATAGACTTAAGTATCCTGCTCATAGTCACATATCTGGTAAATGTCTGAGGCTGGATTTCAACTCAGATCTCCCTAGTCCCACCCCCGGTACTCTATCCACTGCACCATCTAGCTGCCCAGAATCCAAATGATATTTAAAGCAATTAGGAGAACATTTCAGCAAACATGATAACATTAAGAAGTAGGCAGAAGAATGGACAGATCTATAGACTGCTATGGGTTCAACCTATACCTAGTAGCTGCAACCTCCATGCAGAGGGGAATCATTGTCCATAATGGAAGTCTTGACGTGTCTGATTATTTTTTCCTTTCTTGGTTCATAAAACTATCCAGAAATCTTCTGATATCTCATTATGGAGTGGAGGTAATTCTGTGTTCCCAAAAGGTATACCAGAAAAGGAAAAGTTTTTATAGATCCTCCCAAGCTAGAAAAGTTTCATGCCTTAGAATAGCCTTCTTGTTATTGCTAATCTGTCATTGGAGGACTGGCCTAGATAATTTCAGAGGCACATCACCAGAAGCATAGCTACCAAGGATTAGATTTTTTCCACCATTGCAACTTGATATAAGGATAAACTTCTAACATTTAGAGCTTTCTATTCATAAGTATGGTGGGCTGCTTTGAGAGACAGGAAATTAATTCTCAGTTGAGGTCTTCAAGAAAAGGGTGGATGACCACTTGTTGTGTATGTTAAAGAAGAGTTAAGTCAAGGTTGGACTCCAGGGATCCCTTCCTGCTCAGAGCTTCTGTGGTTAAGCCATTAACTGAGGCATGGAGGGTTTGCATCAGGATTCGTGAGAGAATCAGCATATAAATAAAAACTCCAAGCTTTACAAAGTGTCAAAGTTATTTCTAAGGAAAAGCAAAGTGAAATTTTTCATAGAAACATAGCTGCATATTCAGAAGGGAACAGACTCAATATCTGATCATAGTATAGTAGAAAGAATGCCAAAAGTAGAGTCAGAGGATCTGAGATCAAATACTAGCTTGGTATTTACCTCCTATAATCTTGGGCAAGTAACATAACATATAACATAGTATAATCTGTGAGGATCTCAATTTCTCATCTGAAAAGTGAGTTTAGATTATATAACCTCTAAGGCCCTTTCCAGATTTTAATCATTGATTCTACTACATGAGTAGTTTTCCTTCCTCACAATTTTTTCTATGTAATTTAGTGGCATGGAATTCATTCATTTAATAAACATTTAAGTCTATGTTGTATACATTGCTCTGTGACCAGCACTGGAGGAGAAACAAAAATAAATAACAATGGTTTTTGTCTTCATGGAGTGTACAGTTTAACAGAAGGGCAGCTAGGTGTCACAGTGGATAGAGCACTGGGCCTGGAGTCAGGAAATGAGTTCAAATCTCACTTCAGACACTTACTAGCTGCATCACCCTGGGCAAGTCACTTAACCCCAATTGACTTAAAACATCACCAGGGCCATCTGAAGTCATCCAGATAGAAAGAAAGAAAGAAAGGAAGAGAGAGAGAGAGAGAGAGAGAGAGAGAGAGAGAGAGAGAGAGAGAGAGAGAAAGAAAGAAAGAAAGAAAGAAAGAAAGAAAGAAAGAAAGAAAGAAAGAAAGAAAGAAAGAAAGAAAGAAAGAAAGAAAGAAAGAAAGAAAGATCTTGCCACTGGACCCAGATGACTCTGGAGGAGTGAGGCTGGTGACCTTACACAGCCCTCCTTCACTTAAATCCTATTCAGTATAAGTCATGACATCATTCTGATGTCATGGTCCTCTTCAAAAAGGAAGGACAAACAACAGTCTAACAGAATGTCAATAGGCAGAGATAGGAGGGGTTGAGAAGGATACCCCAGAGCTCATGCATATTTCATGAAGTTGATCAATAAAGAGTAATATGGACATATACAGCCCTCTACATGTGTTATCACTCTAGCCAACCCTCCAGCTGTTTGTGCAAAACACAATTGAGAAGTGCTTTGCTATACCACCAATCAGCTGTACTGAGTGAAATCATTTTTCAACACTTAGTAAGATATTTTGTGTGGCAGAGTTGTTCAATAAACATCTGTTAATTTAAAATTTTATGTCTCCTTTATAACCCACACAAGACTTACTCATTAGTACGGTACACAACTACCTAAACAGTAGGATTTCAGAGGCAGGATGGGAATTTACCCCAACCCACCCCCATTTACTTTATATGCTGGATGATGTCTAAAATGTAATCATTATAACATTGTTTAGCTTAAATCTCTGATCTCTGTTAAAAAGCAAATCACCATAGGATGGGATATCACTATAAATCAGTATCAATCATTGACACCTCTATGCAAGTTCATTTTTAGCAGGTTATGATGGGAAGATGTCATGACAACACGACAGCAGAGAAGGGGTGAAGGTGACAGTACTCTCACCCTCCAGCTCACTTCTGGACACAGAACGTCTTTGTGTTTTCTACATAAGATAATACAAGAGAGATAGTATGGTTTAGGGAAAGGGAACTTGTCAGGGACTCAGGAAAAGTCCTGCCTCTGACACAAACCATCTACTGTATGACCCTGAGAGACTCTTAATCTTTCAATGCTCCAGGCAATCTTCTAAGCCCATGCATTGCAGAGAAGGCACTAATCAGCAAGGGTAAAGAGTTTTGAAAGGACTGCAGACCATGCCATAGAGGAGCAATTACAAAAATTGGCAGGAAGGGAAGCATTGGAGAGGAAACAATTATTGCCTTCAAACATTTGAAAGACTGTCATATTGAAATGGAATTAAATTTGTTTTAATTGGTCTCAAAAGCAAAACTAAGAATGATGGGTAGAATGTGAAGAAAAAACAGCTCATAATAGAGAAAAAAATCTCTAAAAATCTCAGTGATGAAATGATGAAATAAGTTCTCCAGGAAGATAGTGAGTTCCTGGGCAATAGAAGTGTTTGCACTGAGGCTGGATGACCACTTATCAGACATATTTTTCAGGGATACAGTCCCTGCTCTCAAGTAACTTACAATCTAATAGGGGAAGACAACATACAATAGAAAGCTGAGGGGTGGGAGGAAAGTGAGGGAGCCACAAGGAAAATTGGAGTCAAAAACAAGCTGAATAACTGATAGAGAATAAGGAGTTATCTAGATCTAAACCCTCTATAAAGGAAAACTTTGGGAGGAGTTTAGTGCTCCATCTTCTAGCCCTCCAGTTAGAAGTGATAAGCAACTAAGGGAGCTAAGAAGGTTTTGAGAATCAAAAACTAATTTGCTCTCCATGATGTTGAAATTTCAGGTGGTTAGCTTATCCTGGAGAGGGAATGATGCTTTATGAAGTTGAAACCAAGCTGAGCTGCTTGGTTTCCAAATATTGGGCCATTATTTGGTGGCCACTTTATGTTGATGAATTTCTCAGCACTTAATCTTATTATTCCTCAGATACAAACACAGACATTACATAGCCTTCAAGAACTCACGGCCCGGGGCAGCTAGATGGCGCAGTGGATGGAGCACCGGCCCTGGAGTCAGGAGTGCCTGAGTTCAGATCCAGCCTCAGACACTTAGCACTTACTGGCTGTGTGACCCTGGGCAAGTCACTTAACCCCAATTGCCTCACTAAAAAAAAAAAAAAAAAAAAAAGAACTCATGGCCACCTTTTCTTCACAGATAGAACATTAATGAAAAAATTGTCATTAAAAAAGCGGCTAGGTGGTACAATAGATAAAGCACTGGCCCTGGATTCAGGAAGACCTGAGTTCAAATCCAGCCTCAGACACTTGACACTAGCTGTGTGACCCTGGGCAAGTCACTTAACACATTGCCCTGCAAAAAAAAAAAAGCAATCCTTTCCCACCTCTCTACTTGTGCTTGTGTCACTCCCCATGCCTGGAAAGCCCCCACCACCTTTCTGCCTTTGGAATAATTACTCATCTTCCAAAGCTCAACTCAAAAGTTTCTACCTCCAAGAAGCCTACCCTGATTTCCCAAGCTGGGAGTTATTTTGCTCCCTCTTGACTTTGCATATTTGAGCTTTATTTCTGTGGTGAACTTATTATTCATTGTCTTGTGTTTTAATTACCTGTGAGGAAAGGATTCATTTGATATAAACTGTGTGTCTCCCACAACACCTGTTCCATAGACAGTAGGCACTTAATAAATGTTTGCTAAATGCATTTGAATTTAGATCTTCCCCAGAACTTTCCTCACTATAATTCTTTGTAGGCACTATTATTCCCTATTTTAGCAGCTGTCTAACATCAAAATATAGCCCTCAAAATAAACCTCCCACATTTAAAACCACAGCTCCTGGCAACTCCCCAATGTATATCAAAGGGTTGTGATGTTCATCAAGTTCAACTCTTCAAAATGTAAAGATGCAGAAACTGGGTCATAAAGAAAAGAAGGGACTTGTTTTAATATCACCAAGACAGTAAGGAGAAGCAGCAGGTAGCCTGACATTCTCAACTCTAAATTCAGTGTTATTTCCACAAAACCTTTTCTTGCCAATACTTCTTCAGCTCTATCGACTTTTAAACCCACAAAGGGTCTTAAAGATCAGCTAGTTTAAGGTCCTTCTTTTAGAGTGAAGCAGACAGTTTCAGAGAATCAAAGTGATTGGTCCAAAGTCACTGGCACAGCAGGAAACGAGAACTGGAGTCTCTTGCCTGTCTCTCAGTTTACTGTGCTATGCTAATTTAGCATCAGTCTAGTTTCGGAATATAGTCAGGCGATTGTATCTGGCTGGGAATACCTCACTCATGTGCCAGGTGCCTAAAAATGAAAATATTGCTGCCAGAATTTTAAAAGTCACATGCTTCAAATTAAACATCGTTTCAGTCTGGCACTGAAGGTAAGGTAGGCAGGCCAAGTCAGAGGCCCCAGTGGATGCAATAAGAGTATTTAGAACTGCAAATGACCTTTGAGATTGTCCAGGTATTCTTAACCTTTTCTATGTGTCATGGACCCTTTATGAAGGCTATGGACCGTTTCTTAGATTAATGCATTTCAATGAAAAAAAAGTGGAGTACATAGTTTTACAAAGGTAACCAAATATAGTGAAATGAAATTATCAAAATGTTTTTTTAAAAAAGGCCATGGACTTCAGGTGGAGAATGTCTGATCTAGTCCAACCCCATAATTTTACAGATGAGAAAACAGTTCAGAGAGGGGAAGTATGACTTGTTTAAAGGTCACAGAGAAACTCAGATAGGAGAACCAGATCCCTTGATCCAAGATCCAGTACTCTTTCCAGGACAACGCAATTCAGAATCTGCTCTACGGTTTTGCTGTATTACTCCCAGATTCCTTTGAGATTAACATTCAGAGACGAAGAGAAGGAACCACTGTTCATCAAAGGAACTCATTATTCACATGTGCGACACAGACCCGAAACTGCTGAACAAAATGTAAATTGTCAGTGTGAACCAGGGGCTGAGATTGATTTTTCCCTTTCAGTGCCCCTCGTGGGAAAAAAATGAATTCATTAGAAGGAAAGCAGAGGACCTGCTCCCTTCATCTCTCATGAACTTGCCACATTGGACAAGAACACATAAAGAAGTAGCACAAACTCAGAGATTGTGAGACTAAGGAGAAGCAGTATCTCCTTGACATCTACCACTTCCAGAGGATAAACAGAATCACACCAAGCACAGATAGATTGTCAGCAAGAAAAGGACTTTGGCTTTGATCCAGCTACTACTACCCCTCTCATTTTGTTGATGAGCAAATTGAGACCCAGGGAAGATACTGAAGAGAAAAGGAATATGTGTTCATGGGACTTTACACAGTGCCAGACATAGTATTGAAAATGGTGCTTGTTGGGGCAGCTAGGTGGTACAGTGGATAGAACACTGGCCCTGGAGTCAGGAGGATCCGAGTTCAGATCCGACCTCAGACACTTAACACTTACTGGCTGTGTGACCCTGGGCAAGTCACTTAACCCCAATTGCCTCAACAAAAAAAAAGAAAAAAAGAAAAAAAGAAAATGGTGTTTGTGACTTGTATTGACCTGGGATGTTAAGAGCAAAGCTGGCTGCATGTACAGTACAGTACAAAGAGTGCTAGAATTGGAGTCAGAGGACTTAGGTTCGAATCAAGACTGTACTTATTATCTGTATAAACATGGGAAAGGCACTTATATGTAAAGCAATGGAGTTGGATTTAATGATATCTAAAATTCCTTTCAGGGATCTACATGACACAGTGGACAGAGTGCTAGACGAGGACCTGAGTGATGGAGTTAGGACAATTCAGCTGCAAGAGTTCAAATTTGACCTCAGAAATTTACTAGTTGTGTGACCCTGGGCTAGTCACTTAACCCCAATTACCTTAAACATCCAGGGCCATCTCCAGATATATACCTTGCCATTGAATCCAGATGGCTCTAGAGGAATAAGGCTGGTGACTTTGCATGGCCCTGCCTCACTTAAATCCAATTCATTGCAAGTCGTGACATCACCCGATGTCATGGTCCTCTTCAAGAATGAAGTACAAACAATAACTCTGTTTACCTTAGTTTCCTCCTCTGTAAAATGAGCTGGAGAGGAAAATGGAAAACCAATCTAGCATCTTTGCCAAGAAAACCCCAAGTGGGGTCACAACTGAAACAACTGAACAATAAAAAAATATTCCTTTCAGCTCTAAAGCTAGGATCTTCTAATTCCTCCCCTTCTCACAACATAGCCTGACCCTCACTGTGCTGAGGGTGGCTTCAAACCTTTCTAAGCTCTCTTTCCTAACAGATCTTCAAGATCACTAGCCTGTCTGCTCAATCACTATTTCCAGACCTAGTTACTTGTACAAATCTGTGATTTACACCAGTGATGTCAAACTCAAAGAGGAACATATATAAGAATCCCCAAAGGCCACATGTTGACTTAGAAAACCACAAATCATCACTATCTCTTTTTATTGTATTTTTGTTGTTTTGCTAAATTACACTTAAATCTGATTCATCCATCTTTAGGAGTGTTTGATACTTTTGTCTCAGACTACCTACCACAAGGCAATGAGTTGGGGCTACTGAAAGAGAATGTGAAGAAATGCTCTGATGATAGCATCATCCCAGGTCTGAGATGTCCCAGACAAAAAATTAGTCTCACAGACAGAGACTTTGACCAAGTTTCAATTGCAACCAGGTCATTTATGGGGTCCTTACAACCACAGAAGTGAGGAAAACTATAGGTCTGTTCCCTCAGCTTCTGGGTATCCAGAAAAAGAGGGATGACCACTGGGAACAGGGATATAGCCTGCAACAGGACCATCAACTCACCTATGGAATCTTTTGTCAGCTGTGTTACCATGAGACCCACATGAGCTTTGAGCCAACTACGTGAACTCTGCAGAGATGGTGGTTGAGGCCACACATGAACACAAAGATGATGATACTAGACCTGCTGATGCTGGAATTGTTCATCACCATCCTGCCTGTGGAGATCTTGACCTGGTGCCATTGTTGTCATCCAGAGAGCAGAGAAGAGGAAATAGCCATGGTGGGGAGTTTCTAGAGACACCCTAATGGATCAGGGCAGAAAAAGGAGGACCTTGTCACTGGAAATAGTAGGAGGGAAATGGATGACAGGGAGTTGACACCCAAGATAAGTAAGGAGATAGTAAGAGAGCACCTTAGTTGCCCTTGATGACTTCTTTTTGCCTGAAATATATGATCAACATCCTGAAAGAACTTGCAAATGTGATTACCGAGTCACCGTAAGAAAGATGATGGACAATGGGAGCGGTACCACAAGATTTCAGAAGTCCAAATGAGCCAGTTTTCTAAAAAGGGATGAGAATTCTGCAAACTACAAGTCAGTGAGCTTTACTAGTTTCTTGTGAAGATTCTAGAATGAATCATCAAAGAAATGGTTAGCAAAAACCTTTCAAAAAACAAAAACAAAAATCCTTGAAAAACCATGGCCAAGGGGCAGCTAGATGGCGCAGTGGATAGAGCACTGGCCCTGGAGTCAGGAGGAACTGAGTTCAAATCAGGCCTCAGACACTTAACACTTACTGGCTGTGTGACCCTGGGCAAGTCACTTAACCCCAATTGCAAAGAAGAAGAAGAACAAGAACAGAACAAGAACAAGAACAAGAACAAGAACAAGAACAAGAACAAGAACAAGAACAAGAACAAGAACAAGAACAAGAACAAGAACAAGAACAAGAACAAGAAGAAAAGAAAAATCATGGCCAGTGAAAGAATGGAAATAATTCTAGACTTGGAGTCGGAGGCATGAGTTACAACTGAGCTACTTATTAACAACTATGTGGCCATGGGCAAGTCACGTATTATCTGTAAGTCTCATTTCCCCATCTATGAAATGGAGGAAATGATCCTTCCATTAACTATGTCCTAGTGGTATTTGGAAGAAAGCTCTTTGTAGAATATAAAGTGATGTGTAAGTGTAAACTATTGTTACAATTTATCCCCTTTATATAATTTTCCCAAAAGAGAGTAAATGTTCTGCCTAGGCTATACCAAGAATTTGGAAAAGTATTATTCTTTTGGAGGGAAATGGGAAATTAGAGCAGGGATAATATTTTTGTAGGGTACAAAGTTCAGAATTTGGTCAGAACATCTAGGTTTGAACCCAAGATCTACCACTCAGTAGCTGTGAACAGGTCAGACAAGTTCTCTGCCTCAGTTTCCTTATCTTAAAAACAGGCATAATAACACATCACTGAGTTGTTGGAAAGACAGAGCTTTATAGTTTGCAAAACATTTTATAATTATAAGGTATCATAATAGCACTTAGACAAGGCCTAGCAGCAATGTCACAGGTGACGATGCCTAAAGATGAATTCAAAAGGGTTTCAACTATACTCAGTTTCCTGACTCCTCAATTGTCACAATGGATAAAAAGCTTAGAAGCACTTGCCCTGGATTCAGGAGGACCTGAGTTCAAATCTGGCCTCAAAACACTTGACACTTACTAGCTGTGTGACCCTGGGCAAGTCATTTATTCCTCATTGCCCCGCCAAAAAAAAAAAAAAATCTTAGAAAGGGGAATCTGGCCTCAGACACTAACTAGCTATGTGACCTGGACAAGTCATTTAAGATGTTTGCCTCTGTTTCCTCAGCTATAAAATGGAGATAATCATAGCACCCAGCTTTCAAGGTCGTTGCAAAGATTGAATGATTGTAAAGTGCTCAACACAGCACCTAGCAGAGAATCAGTACAATAAAAATGCTTTCCCACCCCATCCCTTTCTCAATCCAAGACCTAAGACTAAGGCTTTTAACAGCCAGTTCCTATAGGTTTCACCTTCCCCTTTCCCCCTTCATTCTGATTTATTTTATCTCTCTTTGCTCTTGTATACTGTAAAACCTGAAAATAAATTTCTTCAGAAGAACATCAATTCTGCTAACCCTTAAAGTCGTACATGCTTTCTCCATGAAATCTTCCCTACATTTGCAACTCACATTTATCTGTTCCCAGCTCCTCCAATAGCACTTATTAGAGCTGCAACTAGGCATCTGTTTACATTCCCAAAAAAAACAGTTGTCATGGGCCCAGTTGTGTGGAGAGAGGGCAGCCTGATCCTTACCCCAAAGGGAGCCGAGGACAACCTGAGAAAGGACTGACAATAGAAGCCTGGGGGAGCACTATACTGCACAGCTTTATGTAGACCCTCACTGAAGTTCAGCTCAGATGAGCATCAGACCTTGGCAGAGGACTATGAAGTAAGGCACAGAGATGGAAATAGCCACAGGAAAAGCTGTCAGTGCCCCTGAACCAAAGCCCTATTTGCTCTGCTTTAGTTACTGCACTGGCACATGTCCAGACCATGCTTTTTGGCACTTATTTATATTTTAACCTGCATTCTCCACTAAATGTTTCTTGGACATATGTCTTTCATAAGATTATATAGAATTTAGGATTGGAAGGGAGCTTAGATAACATTGAATCCAATGATTTCATTTACATAGGAAGAGAGACTGAGGCTAATAACAGCTAGCACTTGTAGAGTACCAATTATGAGCCAGGTACTATTATAAACATTTTAATAGTATCTCATTTGATCCTCACAATCCTGGGAGATTGTAGCTGTGATAACCCCCATTTTTCAATTGAAGAAACTGAGGCCAGCTGAGATTAACTGACTTCTTCAAAGTCAAACAGCTAGTAACTGTGAGAAGTCGGTTTTGAACTGGTCTTCCAGATTCAAGGCCCAGAGTTCTATCTACTATACCAACTAGTTGCTTCTATAGCTAAAGCTACTTAAGTCAGAAACAGTAAGGCCTCAGATTCTTAGTTCATTGTTCTTCCCCTTATACCTTAGTGCCTGCCTCATAAACTAGAGACCCTCAGTTTCTTCTTTCATTTGTATTTCTCAAAGCAGAAAACTGTATATATAACAAGTGTCCCATAGATACTCATAGGACCACAGGATGTTGGAGCTGGGAAGTCCAATAAAGAAAATCTGTTCTAATCACCCCAAGTTATAAAAGAGGACATTGAGACTCAGAAAGGAGAAGTTACCTATCAACATTGCTTGGTAATAGAGCAGAATATAGGACATAAGATACCTGATGGGTGGATCAGTTCCTACACCTTCAACTAAATGGAATTGTCACTTGTCTCACCATGCATAGCACAGTGTCTGGCACATAGTAGGTGCTTAATAAATGTTTATTGATTGATTATTGATTAATTGATACTGACTGGCATACTTAATATTCAGCTATCATCTTCATAAACTATGAATAAGGCTTACTTAAACTTCCAGGAAGAAGGTATTCAAACTATGTAGTTTAATTGATGTACACAAGAAAATCTAAACAACTTTTAAAATATTTAGAAACAAAACTTCAATTTAAAAATTTTATCTATATTTGAGGAGGTTAAATTTGTCCAGTTCAGAGTAGAATCCTTCTTGACCTCTCTGAAGACTTTGACATTGTCACTCAGCCTTTTCTTCTTGATAACCTTTTCCTCTAGGTTTCCCTAACACTATGCTTGCTTCTCCTACCTGTATGACAGCTCTTTCTCAGTCTCTTTTGCTGGATCTTTTGCCATGATATGTCCTGTTATGGTAGGTGTCCCTCAGGGCTCTCTCTTGGTCCTGCTTGTTCTATACAATTTCACTTTGGTGAACTCATGAGTACCCACGGACTCAATGATCAGCTCTATGCTTATAATATCCAAATCTACTTATTCAACCCTAACTTACACTTTCATATCTCCTACTGCCTATTGGATATTTGAACCTGGATGTTCAATAGACATTTTTAATGGTGTGAGAAGAGTTAGACATGACTGAAATGACTGAATGTGAGACCTTTATGCAAGGACCAAAGAGTGGAAACACTACAGTAGAAACTGAATTTTATCAATCTTTACTTTCATTACAAATGAAACTAGAAATAATGAATGAGTGAATGAATGAAGAAAATAGGAAGGATAAATGAATAATGAAGGAAGGAAGGAAGGAAAAGGCATTCTTTAAGTATTTACTAAATGGTAAACAAATTCAAAAGCAAAAACTAGGAACTTACTTTCTAATAGTTGGAGAAAGCACCTACAGGGATGTGGTCACTATGGATGATAAGTGGGGTCACAGAGAAATAGACTGACATGCCTCTAACAACAACAAAGAAAGAGTTAATTTGATCATGATCCTGGAGACAGAAGGAAATTTGAGTCAAAAGGAAGGATAATTCATATGTCCTCCTTTTAAGACAAATAAAGGAGCTGATGGAATTGGTCCTAAAGCCACACACACACACACACACACACATCAAACCATCATTTCAAGAGATATTTAGTCATCTCAGACTGCAGTGTTCATGATAAATATTTGACAAAAGACTGCCATGCAAATGAATGCCACTTATGTACCAATATCTGTTGCCAAAGATTAGGAGGTAAAGAAATTCTACAGAGAACTCAATAAGGCACCTCTAATTAATGCAGAGGTAAGGATTACAAAAATTATTTTGGAAAATATTGATAAGAACAAGAAATAAAAGAGCCAACTACACAGTGGACTCAGACATATGTAAAATGAATATTTTCATCAAGAAAAAAAATCAGAAGGCACTAGACATGATAACCACTGAATATTATCTCCTTAAATGTAATTGATTATATTTTAGCAAACAGGAAATGACTCATTACTTATGTGGGAGTCATTTCTGAATCAACTGTCCATTTATAGTCAGACTACTGACTTATAAGAAAGATAAAAATTTGTAAAAACATAGAATTAAAAATGAGAAAATAATATGGCATATAATTAAAAACAAGTTCAACATTCTATTTAAATAAGCTATTGATAAATTGGATATGGATGGGAGAAAGGAAATTATTACAATAATTACATATAAGATTTTTACCAATGTAATTCAATTGCTACAATAAAGTTAGGAATAGTGTGGAAAACGTGCCTTAGCAAACATCACTTGTTTTACAATTGTAAAGATATGTTAGTCTCAGCAAGGGTAATACAAGTTTAGAATGTTTTCCTTTATGTTTTTCATATCTATATCTTCTTTACTATTCTCATGCTAATACCTTAGGCCAGCCTTGATTACATCACATTTAAACTATTGTTGCAATTAAAAAGGTAAAGTGAAGCATAAAGTTCTGAGCACGTTCAATTTATTGGTAAAGTTAATAATTCCCAATAAATGGTTCTTTCAGCTCCTCAGTAAGTTAAAAGACCATGAGGTAGGGCTTATCAGCCCTCATATAGTTTTGGGAAGTACTAGAGAACAAAGAACAGGAAGCATCACAGAAGGAAAACAATCGGATTTTTAAAAAAGTATCATAGATGATGAAAAACAATATGATTGTAAGGAAGTTTAGAATGCAGAGCCAAAAAACAACCCTTCCTTCCACCTTGTTGCTATGAAAAGCTCATTGGTGGTATCCACTTTCATAGGTAGTTAATGTCAAGTGCTAACAGACCAGACTTTCTTGAAGGACAGTCAGTCTTGCATGGATAACAGACCAAACTCCAGGGCATCTGCTTGCATCCCTCAAGAATAACAAACTCTTCTAATTGTACAAGGGCAGCTAGTGGTACAAAGATAACAGTTTTCTTTCAATTAAACTTATTTATAAGGAAACTATTTTTAAATTTAATTCATAGAGGAAAGCTGAACTTCTGGTCACATGAACTTCTGATCTTAACTCAGAAACAAAGAAACATGACTCGGGCGATTTCAGAATAGATCAATTACAGAATAGAATCAACTATAAAATATAAAATCAATATTTTATTTTCTCACTACTGTATGAAGGTGAATTTAAATTAGAGGCCTACCTCTGGTTATTTCAGTATCTCAGAAGGTACTCACGTAGCCCTAAGCTTGTTTGTCTATTATTTCTCATTCTCACCATGTCCTTGGCCTACCTCCTTTTCCAGTCTACCTGTTTTCATGTGTAAGTATTATTTCCTAAACCATATAATAACCCCCTTTCAGATGATTTATCCTTATTTGTATTCTTACTCTATCACAATATTCAATATTTTTTTAATTTGTTTTTTTCTGATGATACTTTTTCTAAGCTAGATACCCTACTGATGAACCAAACCAATAAAATGTGAATGAATGATAATGGCTTCTTATGTTACCTCTTCCAGGGGTTGACAATACTTTTTCAGAGAAATTGACCACAGAATCTTTTTAGCATCAATGACAAAGAATTGTTGGTCACAAACCCACAAAAGTATGAAAAGCAGAGAAAAATATTCAGTGACCTCCATAGAGTGCACAGAGCCAAGTAACTGTTACCTGTGTTCAACATCTAAGCGAGTCTCTCACTTAGTAGAAGAGATAAAAGAAGTCAGAAATCATCTCGCCTCTCTCTGGGTTATCAAGGAGAAGGAAGTGTTACTTTAAAAAAAAGAAGAGAAAAGGGGACATCAAGAAGGTCAAGGATCTGAAGAGGCAAAGGTTAATTCTGAAGTATGTCAGGATACTGGAGGGAAGAATGCAATACAAACAAAAAAGGAAAGAAGGAACACTGAACAATCAGAGCTAAGTAACCAATAGGCAAGGGAAATAATCCAGATGGATTATTTGAAGAGAAAGCTTTTACTTGTCTTCTAGAAAATTATGATATGGATCTGTAGGAATTGTCAACTTAAGGGTTATCCAAGAAGGGTCAGAGGAAGAAGAGATGAACAGTGGTAGTTGGTGATTCCCTGAAGAGTGGGTATTGAGGCAGCTGGACAAGATTTGGAGACATAAAAACCTGAGTTTGTATCCTGCCTCATATACTTAGTAGTTGTGTTGCCAAAGGAAAGCCATTTAAACTCAAACTCAGTTTCTTCATTTGTAAAATGCGGGAAATAATAGCACTTACCTAACGTATGTAAGCAAACCTTAGAATGCTTTGTAAATACTATTATTATCATTGATAATAGTAGTGTACTGTTGATAGAAAGAGAGAATTACACTATTCCTGGGTCAGGGATGGAGGACAGTGACAGAGAAATTCTTAAGTACTCTTAAACCTCATCATTATTAAATTTTTTTGGCAGGACAATGAGGGTTAAGTGACTTGCCCAGGGTCACACAGCTAGTAAGTGTTGTATCTGAGGCCAGTTTTGAATTCAGGTTCTCCCAAATCCAGGGCTGGTGCTCTATCCACTGTACCACCTAGCTACCCCTAAACCTCATCATTATTATTCACTTCTAGTGATTCATGTGTGCACAAATGATATTGTCAGAAGGAATCTGGAAAGTATTTCTAAGTGTTATGAAGTCCTGAGAAAGAAACTTATATACCAGAAGACTATTGCTATTTCTTTTTGGTATTGTTTTATTTTATTTTCCAATTACATGGAAACATCATTTTCAACATTCATTTTTGTAAGATTTTGAGTTCCAAATTTTTCTCCCTCCTTCCCTCCTTTCCTTCCCCCCTTCCCAAGATGGTGAGCAATCAGATGTAGGTTATATATGTAGAATCATGTTCTGCATATTTCCATATTAGACTATTGCTATTTTCAACACAGCTACCAATCAGAAACAAGAGCTTTGGAAGAGAAAGGCAACTTGGGGAAATGAAGAGCTGTTTAACAAAATGGTGTATGAAAATGTAATTTAAAAATTTTACCTATGGCTTAAAATATCAGAATGCCTAGCTCCTGCTCAGGGATTGAGTGTACCTTAAAAGATTTGTTAAGACTGGATTGGGTGGAGGAAAGATTCTTTCAAACCTAATCATAAAATCACACAGTCACCTTTCCTTGAAGATCTCAAGTGAGAGGAAAATGCATTACTTCTAACGGCCATCCATTCTACTTTTTGAATAGCTATAATTGTAAGGAAGCTTTTTTTTCCTTATATCTGCTTCATTGCAACTTCTACCCATTGCTCCAAGTTCTGCCCTCTGAGTCCACAAAGAGCTAATTAATCTATTCATTTCTTCCACATGACAGCTGTACAAATACTTGAAAATACCTTATGAAGACTTGATTCAGTTTGCTACATCTTTCTCATTTGGTCAAGACATTCTTTGTTTCTTAAATTGTAAGGGGAAAAAGAGAGCACATACATTAACAAGTTCCAGAGTTAAGCCCTTTACTGAACTTGGCAGTATTTTAATATTTGAGAGACTTTTGAACTGGCATGGAAAGAAAAAGATACCTAGGAGCCAAAGAGTTAAAATGCAGAGGCAAATACAAGGTCGAGTTAGATATGGTTATGGGGGGGGGGGAACATCCTGGAAAGAAGTAACATCAGCAGAATGTGGTTACATCAAGATGAGAGGGAGATAAGTTTCCTTTTGCAAAGAAAAATGTTTTATGATCTTTCAGAGTAACAATGATTAGTGTATCCATAATGTTGCAGTAATGTCAAATGCATAGAGTTGTAATATCTTCCTTATCACACTACACACCTAGGCCTTCTTTCCTCCAATGTGAACATCCCTAGCTCCTTTAATGTATCTTCGCATGATATACATATGGGAGATTATCACTTCTGAACAAAATGTGGGGGGATAGTAGTGCAGTTCAAGTTTAATATGAGTTGACAGTGTGATATGGCAGCCAAGAAACTAAGGTGATTTACACTGCATAGTGTTCAGGACCAGAAGGTGACAAATTCTGTTCTATTCTATCCTTGTTAGATTTTTATCTGGAATATTCTATTCAATTAAGGGTATCACATTTTGGAAAAATACATTGATAAATTAGAGAGAATCAGAAGAAGGCAACTAAGATGGTGAAGGGCTCTGATATCTTACCATATGAGAATCCATTAAAGAGCCCTTAGGTAAAATTTAAGAGAGAACATATGAACTCAAATGAATGAATTACTTGAGAGTGGAATCTCAGGTGGTGTTGCAGATAAACAAGAGATAGGCATATGGATGTAGGTTTTACAAATGCCCTTGAAATTATAGAACTATACAATTTTACAAGTGAAAGGGATGTCCCAATATGCTATAGAATGGACTACTTCCTTTCCAAACTGATTTCATGTTCTTCCCCCTCGTGTAACCAGCCTATAAGCCAATCTGGTCCACTTACTGTTCTTTGTATATGACATTCCATCTCCTGTCTCCATGACTTTGTATGTGCTATAGCTGCAATTCTCCCTCTCCTCACTCCTGCCTCTTGAGATCTGTAGCTTCTTTCAAATCTTAACTCAAGTGCCACTTAACACAAAGCCTTTCATGATGACTCCAGTAGTTAGTGATGTCCCCTCCCAAATGCAACCCCCAAGTGTTGTACCCTTTCAGTATACTGTTAGCTCCTTGAAGGCAGGGAATGTTTTGGTGTTTGTACTCTAACACCAAGTACAATATCTTGCACATAAATACTTGCTAACTTGAATTAAGCCTCCAAAGCAGTGGTTTTCTCAGCAATAGGGACAGCTAGCTGGTGCAGTGGATAGAGCACTGGATCAGTAGTTGGGAGGACCTGAATTTAAATCTGACCCCAGACACATATTAGCTTGACAAGTCACTTAACTCCAATTGTCTTAAACATCTGGAGCCAATTCCAGTCGCCCTGATCTATATCTTGTCACTGGATTCAGATGTCTTTGGAGCAGAGAGTGAGGCTGGTGACCTTGCACAGACCTCCCTCAATTAAATCCAATTCACTGAAAGTCATGGCATCACCTCCCAGTGTCATGGTCCTCTTCAAGAATGAAGGACCAATGACAATGACAGTGATAACAACAAGTAGTGGTTTGGGAATATTACAATAACAAACTTTTTCCTAACTCCTTTGGTGCTCTAAAGGTGAAGTGGTTTATATTCAATATATAATTTAAGCCTTCTCATCACCAATTGCAAAAGTATAAATCAGAAGAAAGGCATCGGTGCCTCTGGGCAGTCTGGAACCATTTGTTTTCTCCACCTTAGGATATGTTAACTTGTCAGCACTTTTACCAGAGCCAAAGAATAAGGGAAGGAATAATCTTCAAAGTAATCAACTTTCCACCTTGAATTGAATTCATGCAGACATCTCTGCTTTGATTTGAATGGGCCTACTTTCACTCCTCCAGCATTTGCCTTGAATTTCAAGTGGTTTTCAAGAACATAAATGCATGTAACTTCCCATTGAGAAAGGCTTAACAGAATCACTGTCAGCCATCATCACCTTCTACTTTCTTCCACTAATCTCTGGTGATTGATTCTTAAGTAGGAATGATCTATATACCTCTGAAGAAATGAAGAGATAAGAAAGAAATTCTACCGACCATAGCTGAGTCTATGTGGCACAAAGTAGAGCCACAGATGTTACTCAATTGATAGGGTCAAATTGGGACAAATAGACCTGATTTTTTGAAGCACAGAGCCTGAGTGGCTCAGTCTACATTAAATGATAGACTTTCAAAATTATAAGGGACTTCAGAGATCATTTTGACCAAAAGACATGTGAAGGACAAATCCCCTCTGCAACATCCCCTACAAGTGATTCCTTGCTTTGCTCTGATAGCAATACCAGGATTAATGATCTATGACAAATGACCATCCTTTTTTAAGAAGTTTCTCACCCCAATGATAATATTAAACAATATGCCCAATCTTCAGTCCATTCAGTGCCAAGCTGATAACCACTTAAGTCATTCTAAAGCACTTTCAAAGAAATGTAGAGGCCATCTCTAATACAATTCCTTCTTCAATTCTGAATAGATTCTAGGTATCATGCCTTTAAAAATATGATGCCATTTTTTGAGTCATTGTGGTGTATTGGGAAGAACTCTGGACTTGGAATTAGTTCTGGGTTTGAGAACTGGTTCAAAGATGGTGTGGTACAGAAGAAACGCTACTGGCTCTGGGGTCAGAGGACTTGTGCTCAAATCCCACTTCTTACACTAAGTACCTTTATCACCTTGGGCAAGTCACTTCAACTTACTGGACCAACATTGCCTTATTTGTAAAATGAAGACATTAGACTAAATTGGGGGTTCTTAACCTAGCATTCACAGAGGCACCTGTGAATACATTTCAGAGTGTCCATGAACTTGGATGGGGAAAAATACATCTTTATGTAATTTTATTTTCACCAACCTTTAACCAAAATTTAGCTTTTTCTTTAAGATATAGATATATCGATAGACAGATGTAGACGTAGATATAGATATAGGATATAGATCAAATTTTGAGCGGGTGGCCAAAGGCTTCCCCAAAGGGCTTCATGATACAACAAAGGTAAGAACTCCTGAACTAGAACTTGGAGGTCCCTTCCATCTCTAGAGATATGATCCTAATAATGACCTCTGTGAGTTTCAGTTTCTTCATCTGTAAGATTAGAAGGAAAAAAATTCCCTGCCTCACTTCCCCTACAGGGTAGCTCTCTGGATGCAATGAGAAAATGAGTGGCAAATGTTTAGTGAACTCTAAAATAAGTATAATCCCTAACCTCCTCTGCAACAAGAACTTTGGGTTAAACCCCTAGAACTACCTTAAATTCTGAATGGTGGACTTTCACCTAATTTTACTTTAAACCAAAGCTTCATGCCACTTTTTTTTTTGGTGAGGCAATTGTGGTTAAGTGACTTGCCCAGGGTCACACAGCTAGTAAGTTTCAAGTGTCTGAAGTCAGGTTTGAACTCAGGTCCTCCTGAATCCAGGGCCAGTGCTCTGTCCACTGCGCCACCTACCTGCCCTGGAGCTTAGCACCATACTTGACACATCTTAAGCACTTAATAAATGCTTCTCTATCTAAAATGCTATATACATATCCATTGGGATTCTTACTATTATCGATGACTCCCATTTTCACTTCTTGACAAAATTGTGTCAGTTTCTCGAATTGGTTTAACAAAACTAAGAAAAAGAATTTAAAATGTATAGCTTGTGGAAAGGAAGTTCTGTTTGTAAGAGGAACAGGAAAAAATAAAGCATAGGCTATAAAAAGGTAACTTACTGAGTAAATGTCACATCCAAAGTTACCATCATTTAACATTTTGTCATACCCCACCTGCCCTCTAAAATGTCAAAGGCGATGATGTTTTTCTAGTATGGGATACTTACATGAAAAACTTAGAAAAGCACAGTCAGAAGTCAGTCCTTTGTTTTTCCAGGGAGCCATAAATTCACCTATTCTCCAATCTGACAAGGGAATTTGAAGATTCCCAACATAATAGTGATACTAACAGTAGTAACCTCTTATATTGCTAGAGCATTATGTGGTTTGCCATATAATTTTTAATAATATTTTATTTTATTCACCAATTATATGTTAAAACAATTTTAATATATTTTTTAAGTTCTGAGTTCCAAATGCTATCTTTCTCTCCTTCCTTTACCCCTGAGATGGTAAACAATCTGATAGAGGTTATACATGTGATATCATGTAAAACATTTTGATATTATTCATTTTGTATAAGAAGACAAATGAAAAAGAGAAAGAAGAAGGATGGAAGGATGGAAGGAAGGAAGGAAGGAAGGAAGGAAGGAAGGAAGGAAGGAAGGAAGGAAGGAAGGAAGGAAGGAAGGAAGATAAATAAATAGTAGGCTTCCGTTTGTAGTCAGATAATATCTATGGAGGCAGATAGCATGTTTCATCAGGAGTTCTTTGGGATTGTCTTGGATCATTGTATTTCTTAGAATAGCTGACATTCACAATTCTTCAATATGTCTGTTACTGTCTACAATGTGCTCCCTGTTCTGCTCAGTTTACTTTGTATCAGTTCATGTCTATCCAGTTTTTTTCCTAAAATCATCCTGCTTCTCATTTCTTATGACAAAATAATATTTCATCACAATTATATATCACAACTTGTTCAGCCATTCCACAATTAATGGGAATCCCCTCAATTTCAAATTCTTAGACACCACAAAAAGAGTTTATCCATATATGCATTCATATATACATACATATATACACATACACACATACATATTTGTATAAGTAGGTCCTTTTCCCTTTTTTGTAAATCTCCTTGTGATATGGACCTAGCAATAGTATTGCTGGATCAAAGTGAATGCACAGTTTTATTTCCCTTTGGGCATAGCTCCAAATTGCTCTCCAGGATGTCTAGAACAGTTCACAATTACATCAACAGTACATTAGTGTCCCAGTTTTCACACACCCCTCCCAACATTTATCATTTTCCTTTTTTTGTCATATTGATCAATCTGGTAGGCATGAAATGGTACCTCAGAGTTATTTTAATTTGCATTTCTCCAATAAATATTGATTTAGAGTATTTTAATATGAATATAGATAGCTTTAATTTCTTTGAAAACTGCCTGATCATATCTTTTGATCATTTATCAATTGGGGAATGACTTGTATTCTTATAAATTTGACTTTTTTATATATTTTAGAAATGAAGCCTTTGCATGAGAAAATCGGATGGTTTACCTATCAGTCTTTTATTTAGGGAAGAATTTAGGACCAAACACAATATAAAAGGCATTACAAAATATAAAATAGATAATTTTGATTAGATAAAATTAGATTAGATAACTATAAAGATAATATATTATAATAAATATAATAAACATATAAATAGAAATAGAAATTAAATATAGAAATATAATTAATATAGAAATATAAATTAGATAAAAATAAATTAGCTAAAATTAAAACATTTTTGCACAAATAAAACCAATGCAACTAAACTTAGAAGAAAAACAGAAAACTGGGGAAATTGTTGCCAAGTGCTTTTTAAAAAAAAATCTCTAAAGGGTAGGGATTACTACCTATACCATAAAAATGAGGAAACTGAGGCCAGATTGACTTAGTAACTCAACATCACACAGCAGAGTTGCAACTCCCAACCTAGTTCTCTAATACCCTATTTAGCACTGCTGCTACAAATTACAAGATTTTCAAATAAAATACACCTATTTTCCATTCTTCAATGGCATGATCATTTTGTGGATTTTTGTTGTTACTTTAGCCATTTAAATTCTTTATAATAATTCTTCCCCAAAGCAAGAACATTGGCTAGATTTATCCTATTGGCAAATGGCATACAAAGATCAAAGCCTGTTTCCTGAACATGTGGATAAACCAAAAATAACTGAAGAGTTCTAGTATCTAGACCCTTCAAGTTTGACCACATTCATATAGACAATATCATTTGCCAAAAGCACATTCTGAGCTGTGTGACCCTAGGCAAGTCACTTAACCCCAATTGCCTCACTAAAACAAAAAACAAAAACAAACAAACAAAAAAACACATTCTGTGCTTCAAATGCACCAGATTATTCACTGTCTTCCAAATGTGCCCTTCAATTTTTTGCCCTTTAAACCTCAGCTCATGAAGTTTCCTGTTTATAATACTTTCCTCATTCTCTCCAATCACACCCATCCTAGGAGTAAGCTTTTGTCTGGCCAATACACCAACGAGGAATGTTTTCTTGCTCTTCATATCTCAGAGCACAATGCTTGTATTTTTTCAAACATTTTTGTTTATCTGTTTTTTGTTTTTGTTGCTGGGCAACGGGGATTAAGTGACTTGCCCAGGGTCACACAGCTAGTAAGTGTCAAGTGCCTGAGGTCTGATTTGAATTCAGGTCCTCCTGAATCAAGGGCCAGGGCTTTATCCACTGTGCCACCTAGCTCTCCCACTGTTTATCAGTTTTTGAGGGATCTAGAAGTGTGATTTCATACATGTGGGGAGGTTTGTGTATAGAAACTCCCTCTTTTGTAAGTAATTTGTGATTTATAGTATTAGAAAGCTGTCTGAAAGACACTGTAGATTGTTTTGCTCATGGTCATGAAACTAGTAAGGCAGACATCAAACCTAAGTCTGTCTAACTCTAAGTCTAGCCTTCTGTCCACTCTGCTAGGATCACTGTCTCTTTTGCAATACTCTAATTTGTATTACAATCATTAATTGTGAATGTTTCTTTCTCTACTAGATTGATTGACAATAAGGACCTCTTTTTCATATAGAATGTTTTTTGGGACTGAAATAGAATTAGAGTTAAGCTCAGATAAATGAAAGAAAAGGAGTCATGGGTTTTCCACTTAAAGCAGGTTGAACAAAGATAAGAGATAAGCAAGACACTGGAGACACTGTTGATGAGGTAGAAACTTACATCTTAAAAATCCTATAGAGGGTCAGCTAGGTTGTACAGTGGGGCTGCTACGTGGTTTAGTGGATAAAGCACCAGCCCTGGATTCAGGAGTACCTGAGTTCAAATCTGTCCTCAGACACTTGACCCTTCCTAGCTGTGTGACCCTGGGCAAGTCATTTAATCTTCATTGTCCCCAAAGAAAACAAAAAAAAAACAAAACAAAAAAAAACCAACCTTATAGAACAATAAATCAACAAGCTTTTATTAAACACTTCATACATCCCCAACACTGTACTAAATTCTGGGGATTCAAAGGAAGACAAAAAACATCATCCCCACCCTCCCAGAGGCCACATTCTTCATTTTTAATTAAATTTTTGAAGTAACATTTATTTATTTTCTCTGGATTAGGGTTAGAAAGAATTAGGGAAGTCTTCATGGAGAAGGTGGCATTTGAACTGGAGCTCAATCGTTTGAGTATTCTTTCCAGTGTTCAATGTAAATCTATATATTTTGGTCTTAACCCTCCTTTCACAGAATAAAAGAACATCATAAAAATGGATCTAGCACCTGAAATGTCATAACAGGAAGAGATTCAGTTTAATTCATCATGAAATTTATTAAACTTGTCTATTGTGTTTAGGACTTTGTGTTAAGTGCTACAGATAGAAAAGCCAAGGAAGAAAGAAAGAAAGAAAGAAAGAAAGAAAGAAAGAAAGAAAGAAAGAAAGAAAGAAAGAAAGAAAGAAAGAAAGAAAGAAAGAAAGAAAGAAAGAAAGAAAGAAAGAAAGAAAGAAAGAAAGAAAGAAAGAAAGAAAGAAAGAAAGAAAGAAAGAAAGAAAGAAAGAAGGAAGGAAGGAAGGAAAGAAAGAAAGAAAGAAAGAAAGAAAGAAAGAAAGAAAGAAAGAAAGAAAGAAAGAAAGAAAGAAAGAAAGAAAGAAAGAAAGAAAGAAAGAGAGGGGGAGGGAAGGAGGGAAAGAGGGAAAGGAAGGAGGGAAGGAAGGAAGGAGGGAAGGAAGGAAGGAGGGAAGGAAGGAAGGAGGGAAGGAAGGAAGGAAGGAAGGAAGGAAGGAAGGAAGGAAGGAAGGAAGGAAGGAAGGAAGGAAGGAAGGAAGGAAGGAAGGAAGGAAGGAAGGAAGGAAGGAAGGAAGGAAGGAAGAAAGAAAGAAAGAAAGAAAGAAAGAAAGAAAGAAAGAAAGAAAGAAAGAAAGAAAGAGAAAGGAAGGAAGAGATAATGAACAGCCTTGTCCTAAAGGAATTACATTCTACTGGTAGAATGTAATGAATGAGACGGGAAGGTGTTAGAACATGGAGTGTTCTAGAAACAACTTTAGAAAACCTGTAGTGTAACCTCTTAATTCTATAGATGGAGAAACTAAAGGCTACTGAGGTCAGCTGCCTAGGGCACTGTAACTACTAAGTAACCAAGGCCAGGAGTTGAGTACAGATCTGCTAATCACAAGTCCTTTGGTCTTATCACTCCACCGTGCTTCCTCTTCCTTTGTTCAACATGAAAAGCAAACCTTAGGGGTTTTTTTTATAATGTACCCTGATAGTCAAAAATAAAAAAAAAAACACTCAAGTTTGATAAGAAAAATTAGGAAAAACGATTCATACTAGAAAAAAAGAACTATCTTCAATTATTAACCATTCAGATTTGCCCTTTCTCAACATGGTCTCAATATTTAATTATCAAACTGTGCATGTTTAAGGGCCAATTTATTAATGAGTAATTGCTCTATTGGCAAAGTAATCTAAATTATCAGGCCAGAGGTAGCCAATGTTTGACTAAGTGTAACTTGTTTTCAAAACTTGCTTTAAGTTGTAAGGAGGACATTTACCCATGATATATGGTTTCTGCATCATATATGAACTAAAATAATTACTTTCAGACTTGAGAAAAAACAAATAAATATTTTTTTTTTCTCTCAGGTCAGCGCCATTCAAGACTAAAGGAATTTTTCTATTGGCTTCATAAGTGACTTATAACAATGTTCATAATGAAAATACCATCTCTCTTTTATCTACAAAATGCTATCCTCTTTCTTTTACCACATTCCAGGTCTCTCTGACAGCCAGAAGAAAAATTCTTTTATACTTTTCCTATTATACCATTATGTATGTATGACAATGGTCTTTATACCTATGATGTGATTTTTTTTCAAAAAAAATGTAAATATGCCCTTTATTTACCTGATATAGTTCTTGAATCCTTTAGGGCTTGAGTTATGTATCTTCCCCTACATTTCTACTAAAGTTCTTTGACATAGTCCAAATTTCTTTCTGTCCCCTAAAATTCCTAGCAAAAGACTGGGCACATTGTTGGCCATGAAAAATATTTCTTGAACTGAATGATAAAAGATAATGCAAGAAGCTTCTGAACATGATGTCCTGTCCTTTTGGCTTTGGGGCCTTTGCTCCCACAGCTCCCTGCCTGGGAAATCCTCCCTTCCCTCCTCTACATATCACCTCCTCCATGAAGCTCTACCTGGTGATAATAACCTTAACCCTCAGGCCTTATCTGGTTCTTTCCTCTGTGTCTCTCTACTGCGTTTATTACATAATGTCATAATATATAGTTACCCATATTTGAACCATGCTACTCCAAAAGGGTAGAAGTTCTATAAGAGTGGGGACCAGTGACTCATCTAAAGTCTGTATGCTCTTCTCCCATCCAACTGCCTTAACAGTTGTTCAATAATTAAATTGCTCAAAATCAGGTGTCCTTTTTTGAGTAACATTTAATAATTTACCTTAGAGTTGTCAGATTTTACCATACATGCCTCATGAAGTCCATAACTATTCTTTTGATTTGTACATCTGCATAGTACAGTCACTAATTACTGAAAGCTCTCTGGGTGAGAAAATGGTCCAGGGTTCAGCCATCGGTACACATGAGCCACCCGAGTATCCAAACGTGAAACAGAAAAACCTCGCCCTTCATCTTTGAGGCTCTGCAGAAATATTTGGTTAGGGTTCTAGATACAGAGCTGTAAAGGACTTTAGAAAGATTCCAACTTGCTTGTTTTAGAGATGGGAAACAGACTCAGATAAATTAAAGTGTCTTGCATAAGGTCATAGAGTTAGGAACACAGGGACTCCGAATCATTTTTGATTCCAAATCTTTCCCGTATACGATCACATTTCCTCCAACTCCTTCATTTTACAAATGAAGAAACTGAGACCCAAATGATAGCAGTCACTCACCTATCAGGCTACACAGGTAGCAAATCAATATATAACCCAAGTCTTCTGACCATGCTGCACTTCAAGAATTTTTGCTTTTCCTTCTCTCACTTTATCTATTACTTCCAAGAATTAGAAAAGCTCCAAAATCAGCAACAGCAAAATTTCAAATATAATGAAATTCCTCTCGGTGACTAAACATTTTCTATTACAGCAGATTCCATGCTGATTCAGTTTTCTGTATTTATTCATGAAAAAAAAAACCAAGTGCTGAACTCTCTGCTTCCTTTTCCTGAAGCCCTCCAAAGTACAGTGAATGAATGGGAAGGGGAGCTGTGAATTGATCTGGCCATTTTAGAAAGAAAGATTTTTAGAATCTGACATTGAAGGGACATCAGAACTTATCTAATTTGAAGCATCTTGAACTAGATTGTGACCTTATATGGGGTTGTGTGACTCAATGCGGCGGTCGTGAAAAATTCTGCAACAATAAGAGCTTATGTATACCTATTTTATATCTCTATATATCTGGGGTCACATAAAAATGTCTGGGGTGAAAAGGGTCATGAGTGGAAAAAGTTTAAGAAGTCCTGATCTATCTTCTTTCACAATAGGACTAACAGAGAAATATTTTTAATATGATTGTATATATGTAACGTATATCAGATTTGGAACTCAAAATCTTATGAAAACAAATGTTGAAAACTATCTTTACATGTAACTGGAAAATAATAAAATACTTTTATCATAAAAAAGAAGTCCTGATCTAGTTCAAGCTCATCTTGAAAATGGAGAACCACAGATGGTCAAAGCGAGAGTGCTGATCTCTTGATTCCCCCTTTAGTAGATTCCAGTGGATTCCCCACCACCATATTTTCATTCCACTACACCAGAAGGTCTTAACGTTGTGTGAGGCATGAATCCCTCTGGCTGTGCAGTGAAATCCATGGATTCCTTCTCAAAATCATGTATAAAATTAAATACAGAGGACAACAAAGGAAATCAATTACATTGAAATGCAATTATGAAAAAATTTTAAAATAAGCTCATAACTAGGGGTTAAGAGCTGTTATGTGATCTCTGTGCATGAGTAATGAATAAATGAATATAGATATAAATAGAAACATGGATAGAATAATACATAAAGGAATTAATAGACAAAAAAGTTAGATAAGGAAGGAGGGAACAAGAATTTATTATGCACCTACTAAGTGCCAGGCACTATCCTGAGAGCTTTAGAAATATTTTATCATTTGATCCTCACAACAACCCTGGCAGGTATGTGCTGGAGAAGATATGGGATAATTATCTCCATTTTACAGTTGAGGATACTGAGGTAAATAGAGGTTAAGTGAATTGTGCAGGGTCACACAGTTAGGAATTATCTGAGGTCACATTCAAACTTAGGTCTTCCTCACTCTAGGCTCAGCACTCTATCTAATGTGCTGTGTAGCTCTCTCTAAATAAATAAATAAATAAATAACAGGTAAAAATATGTGAATAGATAAATAAGTAGATTAATATGTAGATGAAATTAATAGATAGATAAGCAGATGAATAGATGGATAAGTAACTAGATAGATGGATTAGATAGATGGATGGATGAATGGATAGATAGATAGATAGATGGATGGATAGATGGATGGATGAATAAATAGCCACACAAGCAAACAATGAACCAAAACCATACCCTAGTCACGTGATATAAAGAAGAGCTAATTACCCTATATTATGTCTTATAACCCTTTCTCAGTCAGGTGAAACCTATGGAACCTTTCTCAGAATAATATTTTTGAATGTGTAATATAAAATATATAAAATTACAAAGGAAATTGGTGATGTTGAAATATGGCAGCAGGGGGAACCTAAGTTAACAAACATCAGGCTAAGATCCCTTGGGTTGAAGATTACATGGGTGCTAAGTACCAGAGTTAGGATTTGAATTCAAGTTTTTTCATGCCAAGTCCAACATTCTTTCTGCTATGCTACCCTACATATGGTTACTGGGTAATAACAAAATTACAGGAATTAATCCTGTTTTGGGTAAGAAGTCTTAGTAATCTATAGATTCTGATAAATAAAGAGACTACCAGGTAAATGGTAATGATTTTGAAACTATAGTCTAAAGACAAAAATATATGATCACTTCTTTGTCATTTAAATGTCATCTACTTGGGTATACCAAACTAACTTCATATCTCCCAAGGGTTCTTATGGCCATATAGACATCTTTGATGTTCCTTCTGCTTTTCTTTTGCTATAGTTTCCTCTCCCCTCACTCTCTGCCCAAGTAAACTAGATCGTACTCCTTCCATGAAGTAAAAAAGTATATATATATATATATATGTGTGTGTGTGTGTGTGTGTGTGTGTATGTATATATATGTATGTGTATATATATGTATATGTGTGTATATGTATATATGTGTGTGTGTATATACATATACATATATATACATATATATATATGGTGCTCCACACCTAACTTAAGCAATTACTAGCTGAAAACCTCAAGATACATTAATTAGGCCTGGTCAAATTTGTCATGCAAACTAATAAATTGGGTACTGCTGCCTGTGCCTGTTCTAGTACATGTCACAAGAAAGAAAAACAGCAAGAAAGGGAATTGTCAGGTATTCCAAGACTGTGATAACTCATTCTCACTGTAACAAGATCAAAAGATGCTGTCTACTGACTATTGTGTGGTGTTCTTATGAGCATTGGAAAACACCCCCAGAAAATTACTCCTTTTCCCCAAGCAAATGGGGTGGGGAGGAAAAGTGAACTAATTAAAGAAAGCATGAGGGGAGGCTTAAAATGATTGGGTTTAGAGGGAGGCAATAGGGCATAGTGGAAAAAAACACTGGATGTGGCACCAAAAGTCTGAAGGTTTCCCTGGATCTTAGACTTCCCAGCTGAATGACTGTGGCCTGGTCACTTTAAATCTCATGCTTTCAATTTCTTCATCAGTAAAATAAGAGGAATGATTCTTGCATGACTGACCTTTCTCACAGGTTGTGAGAATAATGTTTTGCAAACATTAAAGCCCTAGAGAAATGTGGATTGTTAATAATTATAACAATAGGGCAGCTAGGTGGCGCAGTGGATAAGCACTGGCCCTGGATTCAAGAGGACCTGAGTTCAAATCTGACCTCAGACACTTTACACTAACTAGCTGTGTGACCCTGGGCAAGTCACTTAACCCTCATTGCCTAAATCACTTAAACCTCATTGCCCAACTTAACCCTCATTGCCCAGCAAAAAAAATAAATAATTATTATTATAACAATAACAATAGCAAACATTTATATAGCACTTCCTTTGTGCCAGGCTCTGTGCTAAGCACTTTATAATTATTACCACATTTGAGCCTCACAATAACACCATAACACCGGGAAGTAGATGCTACTACTATACTATCCCTACTTTATAGATAGAGAAACTGAGACAAATAGCAGTTAAGTAATTTGCCTGGGGTCACACAACTAGTAAGTGTCTAAGGCTGGATTTGAACTCAGTTCCTCCAAATTCCATGCCAAGAGACCAATACACTGTGTCACCCAGCTGCTCCAAAGCAAGTATCTCATTCTTTATCTGATAATAATAATAATAATAATAGAAAGGCCTGTAACCAATATATTGTGTGTTCAAAGACAATGGGAAGAAGGTAAAAAAGTAGAAAATGAAACAGTATTTCTGAGGTAAGTTTATCTGTTCTTCAAAATATCACAATCCCATTGGAGGTCTCTTAGAAAGGAATGACTCTTAGTTGTCCCCAATTTTCAGTGTTTGATTGTGTGCCCAACAGATGGAAGGCATTGTAACTCCTACTCAACCACTTACCTACAATTTATACATTTTTCCCATAACTTTTTTTTTCCAAAATTGTAATATCAACAATATGTTTCCTGGTACACTCATACCTCCTTACTGGCACTGTTCCATCTATGCATGCTGATTATTTTCTTCGTGATGTAGTGGAAAGAATATTGGACCTGAAATCCAAATCTGGACTCAAGTCTTCCCAGATCTGCAATTAGCAGTCATGTGACCTTGGGCAAGTCACTAACCTTTCTGGGCCTCAATTTTTCTCATTTATAAGCAGAAGAGGCTTAACAAGATGACCTCTAAGATCCTGTCTTATTCCAGTAAACTATTATTCTGTATTCAGGGAGTTGTACTATCTGAAGGTGGATTGGAGAAATGAATGAAATAAAGCATATTTTTCATGTACGACCAAGTTGTTTCCCTTCAAATCTTCCTAATTAGTGGTCTGGCAAGTAATCAGTTAAGCAGGGAACTATCAAAAGTGACAGAATATATTCCTTATATAATCTTTCCCCATATACACCTTGACTGGTAAAAGGCCCACCATTTGCAGAGAGGGCGGGGATTACTTCTGATCTAGTCCTCTGATCAATGTGATTAGCTGCCTAGCTAAATTGCCCTTTGATGTCTCCACTTTTTATTCCCTTGAAGCTTTTCCCACTTGCTTTAGTTCACACAAAAAAATTAAGCCTTTTCCAAGGCTATTTTATGACTAATGCATTCATTGACGACAATATTCTTCCAAATTCACCCTAAGGCACTCTAACTCTGGCAAATTTAATCCAATCCAACAAACTTTTAAAAAACACCTAGTATGTACATGGTACAGTCTTTCCAAGGCACCAGGGACACAAAGGGATAGATAGAAAGATAGAAAGACAGGCAGACAGACATATAAATCAAAGATAATTCTTGCTCTCAAAGGATTTATATTCTGGGTAGATGGGAGGCATACAAATATATAAAAATATAACTAATCACTTGACCAGGAAAGCCTTCAAATCAGAGGTGGCACACGTACTTTCCCAAAGGTGGATAAAGGATAAAATATGTCTCCTCTATCCATTTTTTTCTTGGTAGTAGTTTTGTGAAAATAAAAAAGGCAGCTGGTTGTATTTAAACATTTGAGTATAAACTGTTTTCTAAATAGTGTAAACTTACAATCCCAACCAAGGAAAAGAAATGTGTATTTCTTTATAACATCAAGAATCTTTTCAACTGAGCTCAATTTGAATTTATTCCATGAGGAATTCATAATATAGGCATCATGGAAGTTGAGAAAACAAGATTTACTCACCACAAATTGACTAAGAAAGGGTGTTCCAGGCCCTGCATGATCTGGAGCTCTCTGAAGACATTTCGAACTTCATCTCTCTCAATACACTTCTGTTTATTCATGTATTTCATGGCATACATCTTCTTTGTGTCCCTCTTCTGCACAATGCATACCTGAGTGAGGGGCAAATTACAGATAAGAGTTGATATTTGTGGGGAAACTCACATACTCTATAAACTTACTCGCACACTTGACTAGTCTGAGTATTTGGTCAGTCTTTTCAATACAGTAACCTCCCTGAGCATTCTGAAATTTTGCTCCTAGTTCTGTTACCAATAATGTGAAAATAGTAAAACCCACGAAATTAATAACATGTGACTTTTTTGTTATTATAGGCTTAGTCTAATCACAGTTATACTGATTGTTTTGTGAGATTTTAAGTCAAGAGAACTAGACAAGATGGGGTATATGTCAGCCTGCACATTTACTAGCTGTGTGACTAATAGGCATGTTGCCTTACCACTCTGAGTTTTAGTTTTCTCCTCTGTAAAATGGGGATAATAATATTTGTACTAAGACACCTGACAGGAATGTTGTGAAGAAAGTACGTTGTAAATGGAAGAGGTTATATCATCCCCCAAGAGACAAATGGTCAAGGAATATCAACAGGCAGTTCTTAAAGAATGAAATCCAAGCCATATGAAAATATGCTCCAACTCACTAATAACTAGAGAAATGCAAATTAATACAACTCTAAGGTAGTCCTCACACCCATGAGGTTGACAAAGTTGACAATAAAGGAATATGATAAATGCTGGAGGGACTGTGGGAAAACAGGCACTGTTGACAGAGTTGTTAATTGATCTAGTCAGTCATACTGTAAAGCAATTTTGAACTATACTTCCAAAGTTACTTTGATTTGTATGGTCTTTTGCCCAAAGAAAGAGAAAAAGGACCCATATGTACAAAAATATATATTTTATAACATTTCTTTTTGTGGTGTGTAAGACTAGAAACTAAGTGGGGTACCCATTGATTGGAGAATGTGGAAATAAATTGTGATATATGATTATAAGGAAATATTAGTATGCTATAAAAATTTATGAAAGTGATGATTTCAGAGAAGCCTGAGAAGACTTGTAGGAACTAATAGAGAATGAAATGAGCAGAAAAATAACAATGTGTATAATAACAACACCAAAAAGACAGATGGTATCGAAGGATGAAGAACTCTGATCAACAGAATAACCCATCATGATTCAAGAGGACTGATGATAAATGATGCTATCCATTTTGTGACAGACTGGTGATAGATGCTGAGGACAGACTAAGACACACACATAAATGAATAGATAGAGAAGGAGAGAGAGAGAAAGAGGTGATAGAGACACATATAAATGTACATACATATAGATACATGGCCAATGCATGGATTTATTTTGTTTTACTATGCACATATGTTATAAGGGTTTTGTTATTTTTTTTCAATGGAGGTGGAGGTTGGAGAAAGTGAAGACAGACTTTTGTTAATTACAAAATAATTTTAGACTTTGTAAATAGAAATTATTATTACTAGCATTAATAATAACTCCATGAATTTATGTTAAGCTCTATACTTTTTCAAAGCATGTCCACATAAATTTGTTCATTTGATCCATATACTAGTCCACTGAAATAAAAGAATAGGTGAGATTAATAATGAATTTATTACAGACCTGGGTTTGATAACAGACTCTGCTATTTAGAAACAGACATGCTATTTAAAACTGCATGATCACGGGCAAGTCAAAACTTTTCTAAGCCTCAATTTCTTTGTTTGTAAAAGAGAGACGATGCCTGCACTTCCTATCTTGTAGGACTATTTTCAGGGAGGGGCTTTCAATCTCATTGAACATTACTCTCCCTCCTACATTCCACAATCCAGCCAAATGAGCTTTCTTTCCTTTACACAAGGCACTCCATCCCTGATCCCCATGCCTTTGCTATAGCTGTCCCCCAGGCTTGATGTATTACCTCTTTCCCTCTCCTTCAAAGAACTCTTTCTTCTGTAATGATTGGAATAATGCCACCTGCTGGATACTTACTGTAGAAGAGTTCTGCCCATGAAGCGAAGGTCTTTGAGGGCAAGACCAGGAGTCTTTTCTTTGGTATCAGGAAGTGACGCGGACTAGTGGGAGGAGGAAGGAGGAGACTGGGGGCTCTTTCCTGAGGACGCTGGCGGAGAAGGGAGCTAGAAATGTGCTCTCCCTTTAATAGATAGGAATCTAGGCCTTTCTCTCTCTCTTTACCAAATTCTTATTCTCCTTAATAAATGCTTAAAAGTCTAACTCTTGCTAAAGCTTGTAATTGATTGGCGACCACTCATTAAATATTTTAGACAGACTAGCTAGAATTTTAGCCCTTAACAGATGGCTGACCACGAAGAGGAAAGCTAAACCTCAGTCTTCTTCTGATCTTCTGGTTGGGTAAGAAATTTCCCCTACCCTTTAAACTGCTAAGTACTGGCGTACTGGCTGTGTTTTCCCCTTAGATTTTTTCAAATGGACCTTTTAAACTCCCTAATTACCCTATTTTTGATTTTAGTCTGTTTAACCAGACAAATGGGAGATAAGATCATGTTAATGCTTTGTTTTTGTGGATTTTCTATTTTTCTTTTTATTTTGTTAAAAGAGCCAGCAACTTACTCACACAAGGAAATATCTCTCCCTCTCCCAACCATGCATTTTCAGAGAAACCTGAAGAGATTCCTGCAGCTTTTCCCAGTTCTAACACTAATTGTTGCTCTAATTTTGCATGCCTGGAGGCAATGACCCACCCTCTAGTAGCTTTTAATCCCCTAGCACCTGGAGGCAACGTGGGGGAAGAGGAATCCAGGCCTGAGTTCAAAATCAAGTCTGATTCAAATTGCTCTGGTCCCTCCCCTCCTCTCCAGACCCCACCCTCTACTCCTCCCATGGCCAAGCCCATTGCTTCCCCTGCCTGGGAAGTCCAGAGATCTGATGCGCATGCTCAGCTTTCTCTAACTACATTTGCAGCTTCAGGCTCAGCCCTTCCCCAGCCTGGCTGTGCTTCTGAGACAACCTTAGAAAGCCCTTTAAGTTCCACATATGCCCGTTTTGTTCATAATTTTGCTAACCTGCTTTTGTCTTTAATTAGTAATATTATAAAGCATTTGTATGGTGAAAAGACTGACAGACAATATAGAGGGGTTAAAGAAGAAAAACTTAAGCTGAATAAGAATGACAATCATCACCATAGTTCAAGACTCCGCTTCTTTTGCCATGGAAGGGTACATATTTTACAGAAATGTAGAAGTAAGCAGCAAGGTATTGATATGAGTATTGGGATTTTAGATATAGGAATCAAAAGTGTTCTGAATTCACTCAGTAATAGTATCAGTTCAGAGGTTACATAGAATTTCTATGCTATTATATATACATTTTGAAATTAATGGTATCGGTTTATTTTCATAGAGATTTTCATGCTTTTGAGATTGTGTCTTATACTTAGTTTCTAAAACAAGGAGAATATTTGTAAAAGCTTTTGATAGTCATGTGATCAAGTTTATATTTTATAATACTCTTATTAATATTAAGTTCATATTCATTTAGATTTCCTTAGTTTGAATTTCATTGTCTTTTATTGTTCCATGTGTATTTTCTTCTATTCATTTGTCTATCTAATTTTGAAACATTGCAAGATGGTTTTGATTTTATTATACAATGTTAATTCTAGGAGTATTGTGCTCCCATATTCTGAGTTGTTTTTGTTATTTTTTTTTCTCTCAACTGATTATTTGATCAAACTCTTTAAAGCATTTCCCTAGCAAATTGTTTGCCATGGCAAGTGTAAATTGATTCTAGAAGTATTATTTTTGATAAGCATATTCAAAAAAAAAAAAAAGAGGGGAACATTTGTAAACATTGTCTTTGAGATTGTGTTGTGCTTTAACTTGTATTTAAATATGTTCAGATTTTTCACAAAAGTAATTGTATACTAAGTAAAAAAAAAGGGGTATTATTTGAAATTGTTGCATAATTATATATTGTGTTCTGAGTCAAGATGTATTCACATTTTTTGCAATCATTTATTATCCTCAATTTTTAAATCCATATGAGACTTGGATTATGGGAACTTATCATTTAAGACATTAATTGCCTTTATTCTGAGTTATCAGATGCCAGTTGGCCAAGATGCCATCCAATCACAAGAGGAATACATGCAAGAGCAGACACTGAACTGTCACATGAGGGGAGACATGCATGAAGTCAAGGTATGGCCGAGGGAACGGCTTTTGACTAATGTTGAGGTTGGATTCTCTTGGTTTAATATTTTATTTTATTTTCCCCACAATATTGTACAGATGGCTGGAAGTATTCATCCCACCCATCTCACTTCTACACCTGGCTTCTATGCTCCCTCCTATATGCCTGATGCCATGGACATCTCATCCCATGAATCTGATTAAGTCTGACTCAGTTTCCTCCAATATGTTCGGTGGCATGGACATGTATTCCATCCACCTATTTTAAACCTGGCATACTGCATGGGCAGTATATATTGCTCAAGTGTGGGAATGCTCATATCCCATCATTTCTCTGTTCTTTTATGGTAACCCCCATAATTATCTCAGGTGTCATGATAAATACAGTGTTGAATTTGGCCTTGACACCTGTACCAATTATATTAGATTTTTTAATTTTCTCATAATGGCATGAGGATAATTAGGCAGATGATGCAAAAAGTGATGAAACAAAGATAAAAATTATTTTTAATAATTAATATCGCAGCAATTGTCTTCTTCAATTACCCTCCATAAGGGGGGGACTATAGTAATATTATAATTTTCAAGATGGTTCAATTTTTGTTTTATTATATGTTCATGTGTAACAACTAAGATTCTGAATTCCCTTAGACATGTTTTTGAGAACTTTCATTGTTTGATTTGATTATTGACAAAGCTATTTTAAAGTTGTGTTAAGCTCAATTTTGTAGGAAAATTTCCTGGCGTATTACCAGTATCCACACATCAAAACCCCTGAAAAAAGACTTCCATTCCACAACTACACCTAGAGGGACATCTGAGATAAAGACTTTCAGAGACTTTAAATGAACAGTTTGTTTTGTTTTTTTCTCTTTTCTTTTCTGTTATAATATACACCATCTGTAATATGTATTCTCTGCAGAGGCCCTCCCTTTGCAAGACTAATGTCAAAGCGTCGGTTCATGAGGACAAAAAAAATCGCCCCTCTGGACAAAACTTTCCTCTCTTCCTTTTCTATATTGTTGTTCACATATTATAGTTAGCAATAGTTATTATATTCTTTTTACTGTTCCGTCAAGGAAACATTCTGTTTCTTGAGGAACAACAGGGGGGACTGTAATGATTGGAATAATGCCACCTGCTGGATACTTACTGTAGAAGAGTTCTGCCCATGAAGCGAAGGTCTTTGAGGGCAAGACCAGGAGTCTTTTCTTTGGTATCAGGAAGTGACGCGGACTAGTGGGGAGGAGGAAGGAGGGAGACTGGGGGCTCTTTCCTGAGGACGCTGGCGGAGAAGGGAGCTAGAAATGTGCTCTCCCTTTAATAGATAGGAATCTAGGGCCTTTCTCTCTCTCTTTACCAAATTCTTATTCTCCTTAATAAATGCTTAAAAGTCTAACTCTTGCTAAAGCTTGTAATTGATTGGCGACCACTCATTAAATATTTTAGACAGACTAGCTAGAATTTTAGCCCTTAACACTTCTTTCAAGATTCAACATAGTGGGGCAGCTAGGTGGTGCAGTGGATAAAGCACTGGCCCTGGATTCAGGAGGACGTGAGTTCAATTCCAGCCTCAGACACTTGACACTTAACTAGCTGTGTGACCCTGAGGAAGTCACTTAACCCTCATTTCCCCACAAAAAGGGAAGCATTCCATCTGCTTTATCATTGCACCCTAAGGAACATGTACCTTTTCATCTGATTTATATCTGAAACTTCCCATGTGTGTTGTCTTCCCCATTAAAATGAGACTTCCTAGAAGAGCAGACTGTCTTGATTTTCTATATGTGTCCCCAGCACTTAGCAGACTGTTTTGCACATAGTAGGCATTTAATAAATGCTTTATTTATTCACTGATTCATTCATTCAGTCTCTCATAGAAAAGTGGGTGAAAATGTCAACTGGACAAGGACAAGTGAGGATGCTCATTAATAATAATAGCTAGGGGCAGCTAGGTGGTGCAGTGGATAGAGCACCAGCCCTGGAATCAGGAGGACCTGAGTTCAAATCTGGCCTCAGACACTTAACACTTACTAACTGTGTGACCCTGGGCAAGTCACTTAACCCCAATTGCCTCACAAAAAAGATAAATAAAATAATAATAGCTAACATTTATAAAACACCCACTATGTGCCAGGCCTTATGCTAAAGGCTTCATAATTGTTATCTCATTGGAACCTCATAAAAATGCTGTGAGGTAGGTGCTATTAATTCCATCTTGCATATAAGGAAACCGAGTCAAGCAGAGGTTAAGTGAATGATCATCATCATTGTCATCATTATTACAATAGCTAACTTTTTAAAGCACTTACTATGTTTCAGGAATTATGTTAAGCATTTTTCAATTATCTTATATGATCTTCACAACAAGCCTGTGTGAGATTTAAAATTGGATATTAGATCATAAATCTCCCCTACTTAACTTTTCCCTTAATTTATCTCCCAGACTAGTAAATGGAAGAAGCTTCTGGTTTTCTAGATAGAGCCTTTATTGTATATAGTCACAAGGTGATGTTGATTAGAAGGATAGGAAAATAGAAATACAATACAAATCGTCTTAAGTCTAGGCTTAGTCTATATTCCTTATAAAAACTCACCAAACCGAAAAGGCCACCTTTGGAGAGAGAGAGACCGTCTGTGCCGTGCCGTCAGGAGTCCAGCCAAGCAGGCAAAAAAAGGGCCTACCTCGTTCTCTCCACCCTGGAAGTCAAAAACCCGGCAGGCAGTCTGACATGCGCAGCAGGCGGACTGTACCCGGCAGGCAGACTCACATGCGCAGCAGGCGGACTGTTCATCTCCTCCCCAAAAGGGTGGTCCTTGAAAAACTGGCGTCTTCAGTTATCCTAACCGACTGTTAAAAACTTTCATATTTTACCACACCTGGGAAGCATGTTCTATTATTATCCCCATTTCACAGAAAAGAAAACCAAGGCAAACAGAGGGCAAGTGGACTTCTCCATGTTCACAGCCCATAAGTGTCCTGAGGCCAAATTGCATTCAGATCTTCTGACTCCCAGCCCAGTGCTCTATCCTTTGAACCACCCAGCTTCCATAAGAATATTATTCTTTCCAAATCCATACACATGAGCAAAGACAAAGTATCATCTGAAAGTCCCCCAACTTGGGGAGAGGGAGGAGCAGGCAGTATAGTGGAAAAGAAATAGCTTAGAAATCACAAAAAAATAGGGAGGCAATGATGGACTCTGTATGGGGAGTGGTTATGCCTAGCCCCTTCTTCAGGGAGTGGCTCCCCTCTTCTGCCTTCATTTACTTTGTTTTAAAATTATCTAACATATTTATTCTAGAATGTTCTGAATTCTAGTTATCAATGCTTGTGTCACATACCCTTACTAGCCTGTAAGCTACATAAAGGTAGGAGCAATGACTCTCTCTCAGCACCTAGCACTAGGCTTCACACATAGTAGATTCTTTAAAAAATGCTTATTGAATGATTCAATGACTTGCACAAGGTCACACACTAGCCAATGGCAGAGTTTCTTCTGACTCAAAGTCCAGCAGCCTTTCATTGACCCAGGTTCATTCAGTAAACTAGCTTTCTCATTTATGTAGCATTTTGTGATTACAAAACAATTTTCTACCTGTTGTCATTGGAGCCTCACAAAAGCCCTGTAAGGGCAGTAGTCTAAGTATTCTTTCTCATCTTTTTTACAAATGGGGATACTGAGGATTAATGGGATGATTCATCTGCCCTAAGAAACTGAAGTAAACCAAGGGAGGAAGAGGAATGGTGTAAAGAAAACAAGAAGCAAGAGTGGACTTGGTATGTGGGTCAATGTCCTTGAGCCACTTATGTGATGGAAGATAAGTTAACCAATACACAATGACAGCCACTAGGGGTTCTGGCCAATGACAGAATCTTCTAAACAAGGTAACAATGGGTCTTGGGGTACAGTGAATGTGAATTCTTGACAAGGGAAAGACCAATGAACTTAGAGTCAGAAAGCTTGGGTTTGAATTCTAGGTCACCCACTTATTACCATATGATCTTGGTAAATCACTTCCCCTCCCCAAAATCAGTTTCATCATCTACACCTACAATACTTCTTGAATCTATCTCCTCTCCACTCACACAGCCACAATCCTGGAAAGGTCTCAATCATCTGGTGTCTGTATTATTGCAATGCATGAACCCCCTTGAGTGTCTTTTCTCTCCATCCATTTGGATATCAAAATGATTCTCCTAAAGCACCTCATTCCCCTGTTCAGTAGTTTCCTGCTGCTGTTATAATAAAATACAAACTCTTTTGTTTGCCATTTCAAACCCTGGCTTCATAGTCTGCTTCTAGCCTGCCTTTCTAGGCTTATTAAATATTATTCATATTTGCATTCTCTGGCTCTAATCTACCCTTCCAGGCTTCACAGTATGGTTCTAGACTATCTTTCCCAGATTATTACATATTATCCCATCCATAAGCTCTGTTCTAGACAAATCAACCTATTTGCTGCTCTTTGACCTCAATGTTCCATCTCATTTCCATGCCCTTGTTAAGCTGCCCTGCTTGCCTGGAATGCAATCTTTCCTGACCTTTCCCTCTAGGAATCATTTACTTCCTTTAAGACCCATCTAAAATGACATCTAGTGGAAGCTTCCTCTTATACCTCTGGTTGTTAGTATTCTCCTCTTCATCAAATTAACTCATATGTGCTTATGCATTCCCACATTATATCCCTGAGTAGAACAGAAGCTTGTTGAGAGTTGAGACTGATTTTCAACATTGTTTTTGCACATCCCCAATACCAAACAGTACCTTACAGATAGCGGATGCTTAATAAATACCTGGTCAATGTGACTAGCCTGAGATATTTTGTATCAAGCTTTAGAAAGGAATATGTGTCTCTGAATTTATTCATACGTGCAATCATTCTCTCTTTACCTTCACTTCTGCCCTCCAGTTTCAAACATACAAGGAAGTAGAAAGGGGTCATCAATTGTTTACCTTATATAGACCAAAGTTTCTTAAACTGCGGCTTGTGACCCCATATGGGGTCGTGTAACTGAATGTGGGGGTCGCAAACAATTTGGCAACAGCAAAAGGTTATGTATACCTATTTTATATATCTATATACCCAGAGTCACGTAAAAATTTCTTGGGCAAAAAAGGGTCATGGGTGGAAAAGAAGCCTAGATATAGACTAGCAGGCCTGTACAAGCAGGAAAAAATAGTTTACCATTAGAGGGAGCAATTCCAAAAGACTCCAACTGTCCCAAAGTGGTTATTAATCTCACTCAGTACATGTTTGTTCTTTTATTAATAAATATCCTAAAGGATCCCTTTCAAGCTTCCTGGGTGAAGGAAAGTATTACTTGACTCCCTAGTTCATTTTAAGCAACTAATATCGATGCCTGCCTGAGGCCCTAAAGCTGAGAGTACCTTGAATGTATTATGAGAAAAAAGATCTTGTAGGAATATAGAGACAAAGCCTAATCTCTTATTGGAAATGCTTTTTTAAGAAGCTTTTTGCTGCTTTCCTAGAAAGAAGAGAAATGCAAAGGGCCTTTTATATTTGTTCTTTTTTCCGGGGGAAAACTTAGCCATATGAGATAAAACAGCTACTAAACTCCCCCTTGTAGAATCCTGGGGGACAATGTTGTAGATATAGGCACCGCTATCCTTTTCACAAGCTGGGGACTTTGCAGAAATGCCAGGGAAGTGTTACTGTGTCCTCAGTATTCACCCAGACAAAAATCTCAAAGTAGCCACTGTGGAGGGAGAATTCAGCTCACGATACCAGTAATTAGAATTGCTCATCTATCTCTTCTTATTTGGGTTTAAAAATAAGATATTCAGCAGACATAATATTTCTGTTGGGCTATGAAAAGCCTTTAAGTCTAGGTCAGCTACATCATCATGAAAAGATTAGACTTTAATTGGATAGTGTCTCAGGATCGCCTGTAGCTTTCAAGTGTTCCACTGATGAGATGAGGAGGGTTATCTCAAAGTTTGGCCCCTCTACTCCTGGGGAATAGGAAGGAATATTAGCACCTGCCGTGTTTCAGTAACAATTTGGGACTGGGATGAAAATTCTCAAAGCTAAATAAAAATACTATATCCCAAATTACAGTTAGTATTTATTTAAGCAACCTCTCCCCAAATTAAAAAAAAATTAAAAAAACAAAGAATTTGATTTTTACAAAGAAGAGAGACAAGTTTAAAAAGCACAATGAAATGAATGACTGACAGGAAGCCAGAGAAAAAGGGGTCTTATTCTTCTTCTATGACTAATAACCTCCATGGCTTTGGATGAATCTCTTACCTTTTTTGAGACAGAGGTTCCTCATCTATAAAATAGGTATAGTAAGATATGCCTTCACGCCCTCAAAGGCTATAGAGAGTCAAATGGAACAAATGTATTTTATCAACAGGTCTTATTTAAAGGAAGGGAGAAAGTGCTACACAGGAAGTTTCATCCTTCCAGTTTCCTAACCCATGTATATCCATGGCCTTGGGTTCATAGGATGTAGAGATTAACTAGTCCAACCTCACCATTTTACAAAGGAGAAGACAAAAGTTCCAAGACATTTAACAACTGCCTGAAGTTACACGGAATCAAAGGTGCGATTTGATGTTAGACTTAAAAATTTTAGGTTGTGACGGATTTTATTTCCATTATTAACTTGTTCTGGGAGCCTGCAGCAAAACCATTTAAACTCTTTGTATGTCTGAAAAGTAGATAGATACATACATACATGTATACATGTAAATGTGTATATATGTATACACAAATATACAGATATATAATGTGTGTATAAAGTATACTTTATTTGTTGTATAGTCATTTTCGGTCATGTCTGACTTTTTGTGACCCGCTTTGGGGGGGTTGTCTTGGCAAAGATACTGGAGTGGTTTGCCATTTTCTTCTCCATCTTATTTTACAGATGAGGAAACTGGGGCAAATAGGATTAAGTGGTTTGTTCAGGATCACATAGTGAGTATCTGAGGACAGATTTGAACCCAGGTCTTCCTGACTCGAAGCTTGGTACTCTATCTTTATTTTTTTTTCATTTTTTTAAATTTTTTTTCCATTACATGTAAAGATAGTTCTCAATTTCTGTTTATACAAACTCTCCAATTTCAGATTTTTCTCCCTCCCTCCCCTAGACAGCAGGAAATCTGATATAAGTTTTATATATATATATACACACACACACACACACACATAATAACATTAATCCTATTTCTGCATTAGTCATGTTATAAAAGAAAAACCAGAGCAATGATGAAAAACCTCAAAATAGAAAAAACAACAGCACCAAAAACAAAAGAAATAGTATGGTTCATTCCGCATCTATTCTCCACAGTTCTTTTTTTTTTTTTCTTGGATTTGGAGATCCTCTTCTATCATGAGTTCCTTGGAACTCTTCTGTACCATTGCATTGGTGAGAAGAATATAGTCCATCACAGTAGATCATGACTCAATGTTGATGATACTGTGTACAGTGTTCTTCTGGTTCTGCTCATCTCACTCATCATCAGCCCATGCAAGACCCTCCAGGTTTCTCTGAACTCCTCCTGCTCATCATTTCTTATAGCACAATAGTATTCCATTGTATTCATATACCACAACTTGTCCACCCATTCCCCAATTGATGGGCACCCCCTCAACTTCTAATTCCTTGCCACCACATAAAGAGCAGCTATAAATATTTTTGTACATGTGGGTCCTTCTCCCCTTTCCATGATCTCTTTGGGAAAAAGACCCAAAAGTGGTATTGCTGGGTCAAAGGGTATGCACAGCTTTATCGCCCTTTGAGCATAATTCCAAATTGCTCTCCAGAATGGTTGGATCAGCTCACAGCTCCACCAACAATGCATTAGTGTTCCAATTTTCCCACAGCCTCTCCAACATTTATTATTTTCCTTTTTTTGTAATTTTAGGCAATCTTATAGGTGTCAGGTGGTACCTCAGAGTTGTTTTAATTTGCATCTCTCTAATCATTAGAGATTTAGAGCATTTTTTCATATGGGAATAGATAGCTTTGGTTTCTTCATCAGAAAACTGCCTGTTCATATCCTTTGACAATTTCTCAATTGGGGAATGACTTGGATTCTTATAAATTTGATTTAGTTCCCTATATATTTTAGAGATGAGGCCTTTATCAGAAGTACTGGCCACAAAAATTGTTTCCCAGCTTTCTGCCTCCCTTCTAATTTTGGATGCATTGCTTCTGTTTGTACAAAAATGTTTTAATTTAATGTAATCAAAATCATCCATTTTGCATTTTATAATATACTCTATCTCTTGTTTGGTCATAAGCTTGGTACTCTATCCACAGCAGCACCTAGTTTCCCAGATACATTATATAGAAATATACACACACAACACATGTATGCATGCATGCAGACACACATTCATACATACATACATATGTTTTTACATATGTGAAATTGGAGTTAACTTGTAGACTCAACTATTACAGTGTCTTCAGGGGCTGCTTTTTTTTAATCTCGGGGAGAATGAGGTTTCATCTCACAGTAGTTACCTCCTTTTGTGTTCACCACACCCTTGACTCCTTAAGACACTATAGGAGCTGATAGGGATCTCACTAAAACCTTTGGAGTTGTTACTGGTTATCATTGTTATATAACACTTGTTCTATGTAACAATTGTATTAAAATAAGAAATAAATATGTTTAAATATATTATTATATATAATAATGTAATGACAACTATATGGCAATGATGCTCAGTAGCTACTCCAAAGGTTTTAGTAAGATCCACATCTGCTCCTTTAGAGTCTTAAGGAACCAGGGGTAGGGAGTGAGGGAGGTAGTTACTATAGGAATAAATCTCATTCTCTCCAAGATTTTTTTAAAGAGCAGCCCCTGAGGACATTGTAATAGATGAATCTATAAGAAGTCAATTCCAATCTCATTTGGCTCATAATATGTGATCTTCATGGCAGTAATATATAATCAAAATTTCTTAAGGCCCTCTGCAGTCTACTATAATCTTTACTTTTCAGTCTTATTTCCTACTAATCCCTTCACATACTATATGCTCCAACAAAATTTCACTACTTGTTTTCCCCTGGACACATCACCTGCTTTTGCATTTCATGCCTTTGTGAATAGCATTACCTATCCCTAGAATGTACCACCTTCTGTTCCACCTTCAAAAAAAGAAAGAAAGAAAGAAAGAAAGAAAAAGAAAAATATTCAAGCTATTGAAATATTGTCTACCCTTCAAAGCCTAGATCAAATTCTACCCTCCTTCCTGATTTCCCAGTTGGAAATTACTTTTCTGGCCTTAGACTTAGATTAATAAATCATTTTAAATGGAGAGGACCTTAGTGATCAGAGGCTGCTCTAAGGATGAGAAAAGAAACTGGATTTGGAATTTTAAAAACCACAGCTTCCAACCCCAGCTATTATTCACTACTTGTGTTACCTTAGGCATGTCACTTCTCTTTTCTGTGTACTAGAGTCTGCATCTGGAAAACTGAGAGGGTAGAACCAGTTGTTCTTGAAAGTCTCTTTCAGCTATCCTTCCTCTTGGTTTCTTTTTATCTTTTTGTGGGGGGTGGGGTGGGCAACGAGGGTTAAGTGACTTGCCCAGGGTCATGCAGTGTCAAGTGTCTAAGGCTGGATTTGAATTCAAGTCCTCCTGAATCCAGGGCCAGTGCTTTATCCACTGTGCCACCTAGCTGCCCCTTCCTCTTGGTTTCTTGAAATATATTAGTAAATCCAAATGGACAGGTTCAAATGGCACATGAATTTGGGTGTACTGCTCACTGCCCTTGAAGGGAAAAGGTTTTCAGATAATTAGAGTTAATTGTACTAAGGACAAAGATGGAAACCATCCAAAGTGCTGAAAATCAAGGATCAAATTCATCACCCAGGGAGGGTGGAAGGCTTCATTATGCTTAGCAGCTGTGTGGGGCAATGCCTGATGGGATTATATTCAAATGAGAACAGAGATGATTATTATGCCTATTTATCAAATAATATTTGTTGGGATTAATAAAGATGCTAGATAAGATTTTTACCTCTCTTGCCAGAGGAAATCAGCAATGAATTCCAAATGAGACAGAAATTCAAATTATAAAGCAATATGTTGGCACTGGAATAGGCAGTAGTAATGTAGGTCTTTTTCCTTTGTAGTTATTGAGTTATTACTAGTCATGAGGACTTTGTCTGGAGTTCTCCTTTGTCCTCATTCCCTCCCTTGAATGATACTTAAATGGATTCGTGCTTACTCCTTCCATTCCAGTAGAAAGTAAACTCATTGAAGGCAAATGTTGTGGTTTTCATTGTTTTTTTAATTTAATTTCTTTTATCCTGAACTTAAGAAATAAAATAAGTATTTCCATAACAGTGGAATAGAAAAAGAAAATGATTGTTGTACTTGAAATTACAAATCTATTATGTACAACTTGGTGTTCCTTTTAAATATATAATAAAGTTATCATGTAACTTTCTTTTTAAGTGAGGCAATTGGGGTTAAGTGACTTGCCCAGGGTCACACACCTAGTGTTAAGTGTCTGAGGCCAGATTTGAACTCAGGTACTCCTGACTCCAGGGCCGGTGCTCTATCCACTGAGCCACCTAGCTGCCCCTATCATGTAACTTTTTTACCTTTTTTCTTCCTTCCTCCTCTCTCATTCTACAACAGGTAGGTGTTCATCATTTTAACTCCGATATTTAGTACAGTATCCTACATACACATGGTGCCTAATACATGTTTGTTGGATATCTTCTACATTCTAAACAAAGTACTGATCTAATTGATCTTCCTGTCTTCTTCTCTCTCATGGGAACATATTTTCCCATAATTTCTTCAGCTTAGCAATATCTAGTATACCCATTGATTTTTGTAGCAATGTGAATGTCTTTAAAAGCACAACAAAACAAGACAGGTCAAGGGTCATGAGTCCACCTACCCCTATTTTATATTAGTCACCTTCAAAAACTCTATGCTTTAGCCAAACTGAACTGAGTCCTCCCCACCCCTAACATATTGCTATATCTCCCTTCATCATACCTTGATTGAATTCCCTCTTCTAGCTCCCACCATTCCTGTCTTTTTTCAAGGCTCTAATCTAATGCAGCCTGCTCTATGGAAAGCTTCTTGAACCCCACAATTGCTTCTGCTTTCTTCTGTATTAATGGTGCTTCTTTTTTGCATATTTGTAGATAGATACATTAGCTTAGATTATTAGACAGATAGATAGACATAGACAGATACAGATACAGATACAGACACAGAATAGATATAGTCATAGACATAGAAATAGACACAGACATAGACATAGCTATAGATATATATCCTCCCCCAGTAAAATGTAAACCTCTTAAAGGCAAGAAATATTGTATTTTTGTCATCATATCCCCAATACCTACCTTCTACATTTTGTTTATAAAGTCCAGACTATGATTTCCCTAGTGCAGAGCAGAATCTATACCTCCTTTGCAATTTAGACATTTAGACAGCTGCCTGGTAGGGCTATAAAAATTTAAAGGACTTTCCAAAGACACACAGCCAACATACATCAGAGTAAAGACTTGAATCCAGGTTTTTCTGTCATCAAGGCTAACTCTGTCTCCACTATATCATGTTGCTTTTTATATAATAGTAAATTTCTCATTCAAAATCCTTCTTAAATATTGTTGTTACTGTATATAAAATTACCTTGAGTTCTGCTCATTTCACTCTTCATTATTTCATACAAGTCTTTCTATGTTTTTCTAAGGTCATTGAGCTCATCATTTCATTTAGCACAGTAGTATTTCATCACAATCATATACCACAACTTGTTCAGTCATTCCCTAATTAATGAGCATACCCTGCAGTTTCCAGTTCTTTGCCACCATAGAGTTGCTAACAACATTTTAAAAATACAGGTTCTTTTCTTTTTTTCCCTAATCATCTTTGGAATTAAACCAAGGAGTGGTACTGCTGGGTCAAAGAGTATAGGTAATGTAATAACTCTTTGGACAAAATTCCAGATTTCTCTCCAAAATGGTTGGATCAGCTCACAATTCCACCAAAAATGAGTGTCCCAATTTTTCCACATCCCTTCAAATATTCATCTCCTTCCTTTTCAATCATCTTTAGCAATCTAGTAGGTTTAAAATGATATCTCAAGATTTTTAAATTTGAGTTTCTCTAATCAATAATGACTTAGAGCATTCTTTCATACAATGATAAATTGTTTAGATTTCTCATTGGAAAACTACCTGATCATTTATTAATTGGGGAATGACTCATTCTTATATATTTGGCAGTTCTTTATCTACTTTAGATATGATACCTTTAACTGATAAACTGTCTTTAAAAACTTTTCCCCAATTTTCTGCTTTTCTTATGATCTTGGCTATCTTTGTTTTATTTGTACAAAACCTTTTTAATTTAATATAATCAAGATTATCCATTTCACACCTAATTTTGCTGTCTAGCTCTTGTTTATTCACAAATTGTTTGCCTATTCATAAGAGTTATAAGTAATATGTTCCATGTTCTAAATTTCTTGTAAAATATCTCTTTTTATCTAGGTCATATATCCATTTTGATCTTATCTTGGTAAATGGTATAAGATATTGGTTCATGCTCAGTTTCTGCCATAATGCTTTCCAGTTTTCCCAACAATTTTTACCAAATAATGAATTATTATTCTCAAATCTTAAGTATCTATACTTGTCAAATACAAGGTTATTGTGTTTATTTGCTGCTGTAAATTGTATATCTACTCTATTCCACTGATAGCCAGGGATAGTTATGACAATTACTGCCTTACAATAAAGTTTAAGATCTGGTACTGTTAAACCTCCTTCCTTTACATATTCTTTCATTATTTCCTTTGATATTATTGACTTTTTCTTTTACAAATGAATTTTGTTATTATTTTATCTAATTCAGCAAATATTTTGGTAATTTAATTGGAATGGTGTTGAATATATAAATTAGTTTGGAAAAATTGTCATTTTTATTATAATGGTCCTGCCTACTAATAAACAATCAATGTTTCTCCAATTATTTAAATCTGATTTTATTTGTATAAACTCTTGCAGAGTTTTGTTTGTGATTTACGTGGATTTATTTTATATCCTACCACTTTGCTAAAATCATTAATTTTTTCAACTAATTAAAATCTGAGATAGTGTTGATGAAATGCAAGGGAAATTTCTTGGAGAGATTGTAAAACAGTCATAGACATTCTATAACTGGTTCAGATCTGTTAACAATTGGTGGAATATGGGCCTCATTTAGTTGTGGAAGCATTCAAAAGACCTTAGGTGGTTTCCACCATTCTCTCCTTACTTAATTCAGTAACTCTTTCACTCATGACATGTGGAAAGAGACCATGCTGCAGGAGAGGCCTTCATAACTTCTCTCCATCAAAGCCATGTGACCATGAGAAATAGGCCTTGCTCCTTGGCCTCTGTGTTCATTCTTTCTATTTTAGGTGGAGGGAGTGGACCCTCCAACCAGCATCCTGTCATTCCAGAGTCCAGGTTTGTAGCCAAAGAATCATTGATGCTAATAGAGTAGCAAGGAATGACCTTCAAGAGTGGCACTATTGACCTAGCCCATAGGGAAATGAAACTAAGACTGATCTAGGAGTCATGTTGCATCTGAGCATGAACTTGACAAAAACCAATGCCATGAAAAACGACTTTAGTTGAGCCTGTTTGAACCCAGAAAACTGGGTTGCTGTCGGGCAGAGTATTTCCCTGAGGTATTGAAGGAAATGTTTTAATTTGTTCTTGCTATATCTTCAAAGTAAATATCCCTTTGTAAAGGATAATTGATGTTAAGTGAATAAATGGAACCTCTGGATTAAGAATTTATACCTAACAATGGATAGCAGATGGGAGCTCAAGTATATATAAGTAGAGAATAAACACTTCTAATCTCCTAAAACCCTCAGGGTACCCTAGAAATCTGAGTTAGGGTGTGGGAAAGATGTAGCCTACCCTGGCCCTGGGAATAAAACTTAGAGCATGCTCAACAAAAGTATAATTTGATATCTAACATTGCAATTTACCTTTCCTCCTATTTCCCCCATATTTTCTAATGATATGCTTGATCTTTGGCTTTATCATATGAATTATTAACATTTTATATAATTGTGGTGAATTATCCTATTGTACTTTAATTAAGATTGCCTTAAATGAATATATTGATTTAGGTAGTATTTTCATTTCAGTTATAATAGCTCACCTAGTAACTTAATCTCTCCATATTGTTCAGTTCCTCTCATTTCCATGTATCAACATGTACATATATGTTTATATATATGCATATATACATATAGATATAGGTGTATTTATAGCTATTGTCATGGGGCGCAGAGCACCCCAGAATTTCTCTGGGGCACACTGAGGAATCTTCTCCTTGAGAAACTAAACCAGAGGACAGATAACGCCTAGAGGAACCAAAATCGGACTGAGCTAGCTTGGGGATTCCTACCCTTCATTCCGGTCTCCCCTTATCCTGGGGAGATAAGTTTGGGTGTGGCTTCGGCCTTTGCGTTCTGAGGAGGGATCCATAGCCACCCCTCACCCAATTCCTTTAGTCACTACCAGTGGGGGATGGTCCTCCACTGCTCACCAATTCCCCCAGCTACCACCAGTGGGGGATGGTCCACCCCCATCAGTCATCTATAAAAGTACCTTCCGGTCTCCTGTTCGAGGAGATTTGGTACCTCTGAGCCATGTGCTTTATGCCAAATCTCCCCATGAAAAGTCCAAGGATTTCTTTCATGGTTTTCCCGCCCCCCACCCTTTCCCTTCCCTTGCTCCTCAATAAACTATCACCTTATTCTAACTACGTTTTGTGTGCAAGAGGGTGTAATTCTTTAAAGAGGAATTCCCAGAAACCCCAACCCCAACCCGTACCCCATTTTCCCACTATATCACTAATCTTCAAAAGGCATTTTGAATATGTAGTAAATTTATTCTAAAATGTCTAAAGGATTATTTTAAATGGTGTTTCTTTTTCTATATTTTGGCAGAGATATATAGAATTTTTGATGCTTCAATGGGATTTATCTTGTCTTACAACTTTGTTAATACTTATATCTTATTCCAATTAATTTTGTGTTGTCTCTTGAGTTTTCTAAATAGATCATAAAATCATCTGCAAATAGATGTGTTTTAGCTTATTCTTTGTAATACTTATTCCATTAATTTATTTTTCTTGTCTGATTAATATAACTAGCATTTCTGAAAAGTATGCCAAATATAATAGAAATATGATGAGGGAATGGACATGGCTTCCTTTAACCCCTTGTTCTCAACCAAAAAAAAAAAGAGATAAAATTTCTGCATTACATGTAATGATAGGTTTTAGATTGAAATAAGTGATTTATAATCATTTTAAGTGATTTTTTCACTCTATTCCTAAGGATTTTCATGTTTTAACATAAAGAGTGTGACATTTCAATCAAAGGTTTTTCTATCTCTATTTACATAATCACTTGGTTTTACTATTGAGATTAGTATGCCCAGGCCCCCTATGACATACAGCTTTATTCTACCTCCTACTAAGGGATGGTCTTCCTTTAACCATCATTCATAAGTATCTTACTTCAAATGGCTCTTAATAAGAACCATTAATTTCTCAAATTACAACATCCTATCTTTCCATTTCTCCTTTTGTCTCGCTTCTCTTAAATGTATTCTTTGTCCTCACTAAAATCACCCCCTCTCTGCTGCCTTACTCTTTCTCTCTTATTCTGGCCTCATTTTCCTCCCTTTGTAGTTTTGACCCCATAGTTAAGCAGTTCAACCCCACATTCTGCTCTTGAATTGCTTGCTTTCTTGCCCTCTCATTCTGCTCATATCTTGCCAACTGTCCGTCTCCTCACCCGCAATCCATATTCTCTATTATTTCTTGCATGCTACTGAAAGGCCTGAAGAAACCATCCAAATGTGCCTGCTAAGTGCACTACAAATTTGTTGCCTAGTCTTGGCTAGACTTTGAATGTTGGACAACATTGACTTTATTCTTTCCCTTAATGACCCTCTCCCTCACACCTTCCCACAAGCATAGGTCATATCCTTTAGTCATCAGACAAATAGCACTTCTGTCCCCAAACCTCTTCTCAAGCTGCCAGTATTACCTCCCTTTGCTCTCTCTTTCTGCAAAGGATCTCACCTGACACTTTTTGGAAAAGAGCAGCAGCAAAAATGAGGCCTTTAGGCATGAGCTCTTTCTCCCCTAGTCTTACAACTCAAAAGCCCTCTACATTATCCCCCACTCTCCTCCTCCTTTGCTCTAGTTCAGTGCTTTGCAAAGTATGCTTTAGATTAGATTAAGAATGCCTGATACCCTTTCAGAGGTGCCCACAAGCTACAAACTATATTCACAAGTATGCTAATATGTTTTAATATCTAATACAGTAAATAATAAATATAACCTATATAGGGCAAAATGTTCTTGGGCAGGGGTCCTCAATCATTTTGGAAAGTATAAAGAGCCCTGAGGCCAAAATGTTTGAGAAGTGCTGCTCTCATCTGTAGCAGGTGGCTTTGCTCCCTAAAAAGGCCACCTAAGGCTCCCTGTCTTTCCTTGTCTCCTCCTCCCTCCCAGAGCGTGCTTCCTCTTTGAGCTGCTGCTTCTTTTATCTTCCATCCTCATTAGGACAGCCGCATTCCCTACACCTACAAACATGCTTAGATTCTCCCCCATTCTTAAAAAAAACTTCACCCCCTCAAGCTACAATATCCTTTCTTTTCCTCCTTTCACAGCCCAACTCTTGGAGATGGGGGTGAGGGGCAGGAAAAAACCTGTCTACTTTCGAGTGTACTCTTCCTCACATCTTACTCATTTCCAAAAGCAATAGGTTTCCTAAATTTACCACCAGACTGAAAATATTCCCTGCAATGGTTAAGAAGAATAAGAAGACTTTTTCATAGTCATTCTTCTTCTTGAAATCTGTAACTTTTGTTAGTATATAGACCATGTCCTGCATCCTTGGTTCTCAGGATATATCTTCCTTTGGACTTTCCTCCTCCTTCCTATCTTACCACTCTTCAGTCTTCTTTGCTGAATTACCATCCAAATTCCTTAACTAAGGCTCTATTGTTTTAAGCCCTTTTTCTTTTCATATTTCCCTCTCCTGCTGAACTCATCTGCTTCTAAGAATTTGATTATCCTCTCCTTGCAGATAACTCTGAAATCTAGATATTCAGCCCCCAATTTCTCTTCCAAACTATAATTCTGAATCAATTCTTGAAAGTTTCCACCTTAGTGTCAAATAAACAAAGCATTTTAAGTGCTGTTGTGTTAAACACTGGGGAATACAAAGAACAATCAGTCCCTACTCTCAGAAAGCTAATTCTAAAGGAGGGAGACAACACATAAGCATCGCCGTACAAGCAAGATATATTCAGACCAATTGTGGAGAATCAAAAGAGGCAATATCATTAGTGGAGATCAGGAAAGGTTTTGTGAAGAAGGTTGAATTTTAGCTCAGATTTGAAGGAAGGAAGGCAATCCTGGACGAAAGATAAGAGGAGAAAGAATTGCAGGCCATTATAAAGCGCTTTAAAAACCAAACAGAGGGGCAGCTTAGGTGGCACAGTGGATAGAGCACCGGCCCTGGGAGTCAGGAGTACCTGAGTTCAATCCGGCCTCCGACACTTAACACTTACTAGCTGTGTGACCCTGGGCAAGTCACTTAACCCCAATCTGCCTCACCAAAAAACAAAAGACAAAAAACAAACAAACAGAGGATTATTCTATTTCATCGAACAGGTAATAAGAATCACTACAGCTTATTGAATAGTAGGGGGTAACATGATCAAACTAACATTTTAGGAAGATTAATTTGATAGCTGAATGATGAATGGATTGGAATGAGAAGACAACTTGTGGCAGGGGAGACAAAAAGAATAAGTATTGCAATAATCCAGACCTACAGTGAGGAGGGGCTTCTACCAGGGTCATGACAGTGTCAGGGAGAGATGTTATAAAGTATAATTGATAAGATTTGGCAACAGGTTAGATATGAGAGGGAAGGTATGAGAATTTAGCAGTAAAGGATTACACCTAGGTTGTGAGGCTCAGAGAATGGCAGGATGGTGACAATAATAGGAAAGTTAGGGAATAGGAGAGGGATTGGGGGGGGGACACTGAGTTTAATTTTCAACATGTAGAGTTTAAGATGCCTACAGTCTATCTAATATCAATTATATGATATCCCTTTCTAAAGTCCATGATCTTTAATCCACACAACAGCTTTTATTTTAAAAAGGCAATTCAATTCAGTCATGCCCTCTGTTCTACTTGCTAAATTGATTTTTTCTACCATACTCTGTTCTGTGTAAGTAAATTGAGGTAACACCATCAGAGGCATGCCTAGAACCATTGGCAAAGGGTCTAGACACACCCACCAATCTCCCTTAAAAGTACGGAACAACCCTGTGGGAGAGATGAAATGATACACATCCAGACTTCTAGTCAGGGCAGGACCAGAGTATGCAGTGTTGCATATATTTAATAACGTATATTTCGCTAACATGAAATAATTCCAATCTTATACACACAAATAGCATTAAAACACAATTCCAAAGTTTTTACTATAACTACTGCATTTTAAAATTTTCCCTGTTCTTCATGTGCTAGTTAGTAACCTTGCTTTTTGCTTTCCTTTCAATGCCCTCCATTTTTAAACCATTTTTAAAGAAACTTTTTTGAAGTATTTGTCCATTTTCCTTTATGACTTATTACCTTCCCCTACCCTCAGCTTGTTCTTGTACTGCAGTTGCCAGCCCAACCATTCTGTTAAGGTTTTCTTTTCCTCCCTATAGGCTTCACTTTGAAGAATTTGTTCATCAATTCAAAGCTACTGTTGGCTTGATGTCCCTCTATGACAATTATATTCCAATACAACTTAATCATTTCAGCACTTTTGTTGTCTTGTCATCACTTCTCAAACCTAAAGTGGTTACATTCTAAAAGCTGAAGAGAGAAATAACCCTACTTCACTTTCGCTTAACTATATACATTTGCAGTGAGTCAATGTTAACGTCATTCATTTTTAAAGTTCATGTAGAGTTTACCTTATTAAAATGTTTTTTCCCAGTCTTACATCTTAGTCTTGTTCCCCTCTCTGTGAATATCTGGAATTCCTTTGGAGTACTAGATGACTTTGTTGCCTTATAAAAGTATAATTAATCTAGGTAGGGGTGAGTTTCAATTTCCCTTGATTTCTGATGTAGCATATACCAGTTCATTTGGCTGTTTCTTGAATTAGGTGGAAGAGCCTGGTAAATTAGATTAATGTTTATTAGTATAGATGTGTTTCTTCTTGTAAACATATTAAATCATATCTATGAATACATTTTGAGGGTTTGTTAATAATATGGCCTGAATAAGTTGAATGTGGAGATAATTCCTATTGACATCTTGTGGATTTTGTTGATCTGTAATTTGCTTCTTGTTTATATAATTCCAGGAAATCATAAATTTATTAGTTTACTTTCAGTTAAGTAGATTTTAAAGATTTTTTTTCTGATTATTCTGCTATATCCACTGTTCTGTCTTTAAGTAGAACAGTATATCATCTTCTACTATCCAAAGATAATTCCAAGTTGCTCCACATTATCTTTTTCCCCTGTGTTGTTAATGTCTCTCCTTTCTTTAGTAAATACAAATATTCCTCAATTTTCCTCAGTTTTTGGAAATAGCTCCAATTTTGTTTCCAGGGTTCAGCTTCAACGCTAGGTTCATAATTATTTTCGTTTTTCCTTTCTGATGTCTCCTCTGTATGTTATCATTCATGATTTTTTTTCATCATATTGGAATGTTTTTCACTTGTTTATTTCTTTGATAGATCATTTTCCTTTGCTTAAAGACAGTCTTATTTTGAGATACCTTTTGGTTATCCTTTGTTGATTGATTTGTGGATCTGTTGGATTTTTAAGCAAATTTGTTGGGACCTAGTTACCCTTAAGACTTTTATTCCTCTATCTTGTCAGAAATGTCCTGAGAAAATTTCTAAATGCAAGACCTAACCATACTATATTTATAATGCTGAGTTCCAGATTCGGGGTGGTACTCGTGGTGGTAATAGTGGTAATAGTGGTAATCGTGGTAGTAGTAGTAATAGTAGTAGTAGTAGTAGTAGTAGTAGTAGTAGAAAAGAAGAAGAAGGAGGAGGAGGAGGAGGAGGAGCACCAGAAGTATTAGTAACAGCAGTAGTAGTAGTAGTACTAGTAAAAACACTACCATTTTTAAAATCCCAACATTCATGTATATATAAGACTTTAACATCTGAAAAATATTACTCATATTTTATTCTCATTTGATGCTCACAACAACTCTTAGAGCTATGTAGAGCATTAGTATCTTTATTTTACAGATTAAGAAATAGTCTCAGAGGGGCAGCTAGGTGGTGCAGTGGATAAAGCACCAGCCCTGGATTCAGGAGAACCTGAGTTCAAATCCGACACTCAGACACTTGATGCTTCCTAGCTGTGTGACCCTGGGGCAAGTTACTTAACCCCAATTGCCCCACAAAAAAAGAATAGTCTCAGAGAGTTTAAGTTTCTTGTCCAAATTAGAGGTTCTTGAATGAATCCATTTTGGGACTGAACAGGATTTTACAAATGAATTCGATAAACCAGTCAACAGAGAAAGCAATACTCTCCTCCCACAAAATGTTTTGACTCCAAAGAGAATGATATTTGGAATACTAGAGATACTCAGGGGCATGAAGGAAGGAACTGGTATAGAACCAGAATCCACAGGGCTCAGCAGAAGTCACTGGATGAGAAAATATAATACCAAAAATCTGAATGTACAGGGGTCTGGTCACATCATAGTGCTTGTTTGTTTTGTTTTGTTTTGTGCGGCAATGAGGGTTAAGTGACTTGACAAGGGTCACACAGCAAGTAAGTGTCAAGTGTCTGAGGCCAAATTTGAACTCAGATCTTCATGAATCCAAGGCCTCTGCTTTATCCACTGGTGCCACCTAACTAATCTGGCATATCAGACATTGACACTTACTAGCCGTGTGACCCTGGGCAAGTCACTTAACCCTCATTGCCCTGAAAAAAAAATAAAATAAAGTAAAATAAAATAAAGGGCAATGCCACTTTAAAACATTGTGGTGCTGTTAATAGTTTTTCTAAAGTCAGCTTCAATACTTTATATATTCATAAGTCATCTACTTTATGTAAAAATATTTGCTATTTCTATACTATAAAGAACTTTCCTCACAGCAACACCGAAAGGCAAATGGTTTAAGTCATATTATACCCATTTCAAAATTTGCAGGAAAACTGAGACCCAGAAAGGTTAAGTCACTTGCACAGCGGTCCCACAACTAGTAAGTAGGCAGTGGGACCAGAATCCAAATGAAGATTTTCTTTGTCCGATTCCAGACCTCTCACAGATAAGAAAAGATAAATAACTACAGAAAGAACTGACTAAATACACCCTGTAAGATGGACTCAGAATTAATATTTCTTCCCTTTGACCATAAGGGAGGGCTTGAGTTGTCCTTTTTAGGAGTAGCAATTGACAAGAAGATTTTTGCTCTTGGTGGAATTGGTCTTTGGATGAAAGTACTTGATTTATAAAACAGTGCTGGGGAGCTCAAGTGAAGCAGTGAGCTCTATAGAATTGGATATTAATAGATTATTCTCTCCCAGGCCTTTGACACATAAGGAGAAAGTATTTTATTGTGATTTAAGCATATCATAGTGTGCTCCTGAAGCCACAAGGATCTTTATGTTCAGGACCTAAGTCAATTAGGAACTAATTTTTCTAAACTTACTATATTCATTATTGGTCATTGATTCAACCATTTGTTAAAGATGACATGCAGATCAGGGACAAACTCTTCTACTCATGGCCAAACTTCATTTTCAAGTATTGATGAAGCAATATTTAAAAACGTTTGTTAAAGTTTTAAAGGAAGAAGAAGAATAGGAAGAAAAGAGAAGGGAGGGAGTAGCAAGGTTCTAAATGGATGAGGGATGAATGAGAAATTCAATTTCAGTTCAACAGTCAAGTTACTAAATGGCTACTATGCTAGGTATTAAGTAAATAAAGCACACACACACACACACACACACTCACACACACACACACACACACTCAATCCCATCTCTGACCTCAAGGAACAACCTCAGTTAACAAGGGGAAGTAGACTAAAGTATACACAGAAATAAATATGAGAGAAAGTAGAATGTAAATTTACCAAGGAGAAAAGAGTAAAAAAAACAAAGTACTATTAATTTTTAAGTAAGAAAGGTTTCATTTCAACAAAGAGTCCTCGGAAAAAGGACAAGAAAGAAGAGAAGGAAAGGTATAGAAGTCATAGAAAGAAAACGAGAAGGAAAAACAACACGGTTTTATGAAAATAAGGGAAAGCTAGGTGGGTTCAGTGAGATAGAGTGACGATCCTGGCAGTCAGGAGGATGTGTGTTCAAATCTGGCCTCAGACACTTGCTAGTTGTATGACCCTGGGCAAGTCACTTAATCCTGTTTGCCTCAGTTTCCTCCCATGTAAAATGAGCTGGAGATGGCTGGAAATGGCAAACCACTCCAGCATCTTTGCTAAGAAAACCCCAAATGGGTTCATGAAGAGTTGGACATGACTGAAAAATGACTGGACAGCAACAACATAAAGAAGATCAAATGATAAAAGGAACATAAAGCAGTTGTAACCATAAAGTGCTCTATTAGTATCAGCTGATTTGGGTTAAGATCTAACTAAAGGAAAAGCCTCATATAGATGGTGTAAAGGTTCACAACACACGGTCAAGGAAGTTAAAGTCAAAAGTCACACACAAGGAGACACTGTGGATGGGTTGTTATCTGCAGAGTTAGCAGGAGCACTCAGCTTTGAGATAACAGATCCAAATGTGTCAAAATATGACCACAATTACCAAGAAGGAAAAAGGATCACATTTTAAGGGGACATCTAATTGTACATCTAAAAAACTTTTGAAAAGTAAATTCCAAATATTGAAAAATCCCTCTTCTCTACTCAGCATTTTGTCATAGTTATTAATTTCATGAATTGTAAGGTATGCTATTTGAACTTTACAAAGTGAGGCTCAGAGTATTAATCATATTCTGGGATTTGAAATGATCATTATGGTATGATAATAGTTGAATTTGGGATTATTTTCATTGCTACTATTATTTGATATTATATAAAAGCTTTCCTCTGAGACTCATAAAACTGCTATCATCTTGCAATTTGGTGTCATTTTCTGATATTTTATTTTTAAGCTGTTTCTGGTTGTTTTATACATTTTAATTAACACTATGCTTATCTTATTTGGGCCCTAGAGCTATTCAGGAAAATGAAATGCTTAACAAGCTACAAAATACATTTTTAAATTACTTTTCAAATGATCCTGTTCCCAACACTGAAGATAACTAAGCTCCATTGACATAGAAATGAACCTTAAGAATCACTCAGAGACATTATCTCTTGGAAACAGCCTTGGACCAAGAATCAGAAGATCTAGGTTCAAGTCCTTGCTGTAATAAAGTAATTATCCACTGTTTGTCAAGTCTTGAGCTCTCTCTTTTTCTATACCCTTGGGCAAAATCAGTTAATTTTAGGGAACTTAAAGTGTTCTCCATCTTGAGAATAAGAGTCACTGAATTTCACATTAAGAAGGACCTTAAAGATATTTTAATCCCCTGTTCTTCCTTTTTTTTTTTTTTGGTGAGGCAATTGGGGGTTTAAGTGACTTGCCCAGGGTCACACAGCTAGTAAGTGTCAAGTGTCTGAGGCTGAATTTGAACTCAGGTCCTCCTGAATCCAGGCCGGTGCTCTATCCACTGTGCCACCTACTTCCGCCCCCTCCCCCACCATTTAAAAAAATATGAATTCCTAATCTATTTATTTTTTTTTTTTGGTGGGGCAATGAGGGTTAAGTGACTTGCCCAGGGTCCACACGCTAGTAAGTGTCAAGTGTCTGAAGCCAGATCTGAACTCAGGTCCTCCTGAATCCAGGGCTGGTGCCTTATCCACTGCACCACCTAGCTGTCCCCCATGTTTCATTCCTTTTATCCTTTACTCCCATTGTCAATTCTGTGACTGATCTAGTGACACTGGCTTTCTTGCTGGTCCTGAAAAAGGACACTCCCTCTCTAAATCCAAGTGTTGTTTTCGATCACCCCCATATCCCATTCCTGATATGTTCTCCCTCTTCATCTCTGCCTCTCAACTCCCCTGGCTTCCCTCAATCTCAGCTAAAGTTCCATCTAGGTGGTACAGTGAATATAGAACTGGCCCTGAAGTTGGAAGGACCTGAGTTCAAATCAGACCTTGGACACTTAGTAGCTGTGTGACCCTGGGAAAGTCACTAAAACCCAACTGCCTTAAAATCCAGGGCCATCACCAGTCATCCTGATCTATATCTTGCCACTGGACCCAGATGGCTCTGGAGGAGAAAATGAGGTTGGTGGACCTTGCACAGCCCTCCCTCACTTAAAATACAATTCAGGGCAAGTCATGACATCACCCTGAAATCATGGTCCATTTTAGGAAGGAAGGACAAACAAGAAAAAAAGTTCCACCTTTTGCAAAAAGCTTTTCCCAAATCCCATTAATCTTAAAACTGTCCCTCTAAGAATGTCCCCCAATTTTTCTGAATAAATCTAAGGATTTTTTGCATTCTATCTCCCTCATTAGATTGTAATCTTGAAAGCAGGGGCTATATTTTGCCTTTTTTGTATGCCCAGAACTTAGCATAGCACCCAACATAGTAGACACCTGTTGACAGATGAGGAAACTGAGGCTCAGAGAAGGAAGGTGTCTTGCTTACATTCAATAGACTCAGAAAATAAAATCTTCCCACCAACATCCTTTGTGCTATCAAAATGGATGGTTTGGGGGAGAAATAACATTTAAAAATATGCATTGTCATCTGTATTACCATTGGACTCTAAAAACCGAGAGACCTTGGGCAAGCCACTTAACCTCTGTCTACCTCATTATCCTTATCTGTAAAATGAGGATAATGATAGCCTCTACATCCCAGGGTTGTTGTGAGGATCAGATGAAATCAAATTTGCAAAACATTTGGCTAACCCTAAAGTGTTACATAAGTGAGAGTTTGTAACTGAAAACTATATTTTTCGCATCTCTCCTTGAGATGCGAAAATATATTACTTTTATATTTGTATCCCAAACATTTAGCACAATGATTTGCACATAAGCACTGAAAGAAATGCTTTTTCATTCATTCATTCATTCATAAGAAGTAAGAACAGAACTAATATTCAAATCTAGGTCTGCCAACACCAATTCCATTATAGTCAATATGACAGGGGGGTCGCTTCCCCATATTTTATACTCCCTGTCTTTCATAGTCATTTCTATGAATAAGTAATATAACATATGTAAGTACTCTGCAAACCATTCAAAAGCTTCATAAATGTAAATGGTGGTAATTTGTTTCACCATAATCCCCACCCAATCTGCATATTAACTTCCTAGAATAAAAATAGAAGTCCCTAGTGTGTTTTACAAAGAGGCCAAAGGGATGAAATTAGGGCCATGAAGTGAAGAATGTGGTGTTTCTGGAGACTTCAACAAATCCTTAACATGTACCTACTGGGTTGAGGACTAGAAGGAAATAAAAAATAAATAAAACACAGCTCCTACTTTGAAGTTTAAACCTTATACTAATTGTTAATTCTTTCTCACTCTTGAATTTAATAAGCATAATCATTTATATAGAAATGGATTTTCCAAGTATTACGGAGAAAATCCAGCTCAATTGTTAAGACTCTCCAAAGAGAGAAAGGACATCAAGAACCTGTAGTTCCAGAGTTATGAGTGTCTCACTGCCACTTCCAGTTCATATCCACTCTTCTGTATCCTTGGATTCAATATATTTGTGGGAAAGTGTGGCTTTTTTTTTTTTGGTGAGGCAATTGGGGTTAAGTGACTTGCCTAGGGTCACACAGATAGTAAGTATCAAGTGTCTGAGGCCGGATTTGAACTCAGGTCCTCCTGAATCCAGGGCTGGTGCTCTATCCACTGCACCACCTAGCTGCCCCAAGAGTGTGGGGTTTTTTTTGTTAGGGAAAATGCTTTGTAACTGTTGGTCTTGCTATGACATTTGCGTAAATATCTTTGTTAAAAATAAAACAAACCTAAAAGTTCTTGGGATATTATCTCTTAGAAAAGAAAACATAAAATAGTTGAGTTCTGGGACTCTTTTACATTCTGAATTTGTATTTTCAGTACCTAGGAAAGTACCCTTCAGTAGAACAGTGTAGATGAGAGCAGCCAAATGAGTTAGCTATGGACCTGAAAAAACAGCTGAGTATGGCATTTTTAGAAATATCATCTTTGGAGAGACATTTTGATGGTACCCACAGATATCCTTTTTTGGGGGGTGGGGTGGGGCATTGAGGGGTAAATGACTTGCCCAGGGTCACACAGCTAGTGACTGTCAAGTTTCTGAGGCCAGATTTGAACTCAGGTCCTCCTGAATCCAGGGCCAGTGCTTTATCCACTGTCCCACCTAGCTGCCCCCAATACCAACATATATCTAAATATGTATACAGAGTGGTGATGTTCGGTACGTTTACTGGAATATTCTAATACGTCCTCTTGATTTTGTTCTTGTTAAATGCAAATGGGAGTAGGTGCCTTTGATGTCCCAATTGATCAGTAATGTCTGGGATGTAGATATATATTTCAATATAGATATTGGATTGGAAAAGAATGAAGAAAATGGCCCTCTCCAATTTTGAATGATTATTTTTTATTTGCCCTATGCCTTAGGCAAGCTTCATAATCTGAGTCTGTTAAAGACTTCAAGAAAAATTCTGACTTTTGAACAATAGCAATGATCTTGGTCATCAAAAAGAGTGAATGTGAATTCACAAAGATCTAATTTTACTTTCTTATTAAGAATGGTTAGGGAATACCAACAAAAATTTATTAAGCACTTACTATTTGTAAGAACATTGTGTTGTTTACTAAGGTTTATAAGATGAAGTGACAAAATAGATTCTGTTATTATGGGAACTAATCATCAAGTATACTTTTGAGGTCCTTTGAGGCTCTTTTTACACTAACTTATGAAGGTATTGAAAAGGATTATTACCCCAATTTTACAAATGATGAAAGTGAGACTGATAGAGACCAACATAGTAGACACCTGTTGACAGATGAGGAAACTGAGGCTCAAAGAAGGAAGGTGTCTTGCTTACATTCAATAGACTCAGCACCTTGCATTCATTTGGATGAGTAGGAAGTATCAGACTAGGATAAAAACTCCAGAATCTTGACTCTGAATTCACTGTCTTCTCATTCTGTTCCTCTTGCTTTTATTTTGTTTTGGAAGCCAAACGGTATGTGGGAGAGTGGAAAGGAAGCTCTAAAATCAGAACCAGAAGAAGACTTGAGTCTTTCTATTTTACTTATAAGTCATAGGACTTTGAGAACACCTTAACCTCTTTGAGACTCAGTTTGATGTCCATAAAATGAAGATAATATCCGCACGACCTACTTCATGTTGTCACTGTCAACCACAAAACATAGACATATGAACTATGATTACTTCCCCCTATTATATGGCCCTATTTTCTCTTTTTCCTTCCCTTTTTCTCTTCCCTCTTTTCCTCTGTTTCTTACTCTTTTTCCTTTTGAATGCCACAGTAATCTAGGTATTTGAGCCATGCATTTTTTTAACCACATGGCTTCAGTGGACTCAAGTAAAACTATTTCTTCTGAGAATAAGCAGACTTAAAAGGGTGCTTAGAAATAATTTTGCCCAACTTCTGTTTTAAAAATGAAAAGAAAGGGACAAAGGCTAAATTACTTGTTCAGGGTTACATGAGTAGCAAGTAGCAGAATAAGTCTTCGAACTAGTCTTCTAAATTCTTATTCCAGTGTGCTTTCCATTAACCTATGCTGCCTCCACCCTATATTTTCCCAGTCTCTGATAAATCAGTAGTAGTTCAGATGGCCTTGTTTCTCCCAGGGCATGGTATTTTGGCTGGCTAGGCCAATTTGTTCCCAGGCCAGATCAAGGAAGTCAAAGTGCCCATGCCAGATCTTCACTAGGATCCACTGCTACTGGATGGGTTAGGCAGCTGCTGAACATCGATTGCTGGGCTGAGCTGGGCAGTCCATTGTGCACGCTCTTCTCTTGTCTATTAATGAAGAGTGAAATGAGCAGAACCAAGAGAATGTTGTATATGGTAACAGCAATATTGTCTTAAGAACAACTTTGAGTGACTAGGTCATTTTGACTATTATAAATAATTAATTACACAGGATTTATGAAGGAAGATGCTATCTGCACACAGAAAAGGATGATTTTACACACACACAGATACATATACACATATATGCATGTTTGTATGTATATATGTATGTGTGTATACATAAATAAATATTTGTATCTAATGGTAGCCATTTCTAGGGGAGGGGAGGGGAGAAAAAAGAAGGGAAGAAAGTGACATTACATATTATTATATATTTAAAAGGAATAGCAAGTTGTACATAATAGATTTGAAGTGTTGTGTACAATCATCTTTTTTTCTATTCTACTGTTTTATGGAAATGCTTGTTTTATTCCTTAAGTTTAGAATAAAATAAATTAAAGTTTTAAAGGACATGCTGAATCTGTTGCAAGGGTCAATCTACTTGTCTTGCTTCTCATGGGTGGCGACAGTGTTTTTCTACCATTAGCCACTGAATTGGATGGGCAGTATTGTACTATCTCTTCATTTGGAATGTTATCATTCTCCTTTCAGCTTGAGTGCTACAGAGCTCTTTCAACTAGGTTAACAATCCTTAGTTTAAGATCAACAGGAATGGGGCAGCTAGATGGCGCAGTGGATAGAGCACCGGCCCTGGATTCAGAAGTACCTGAGTTCAAATTCGGCCTCAGACACTTAACACTTACTAGCTGTGTGACCCTGGGCAAGTCACTTAACCCCAATTGCCCCGCAAAAAAAAAAAAAAAAAAAAAAAAAAGATCAACAGGAATGTCTTTCCTCTGATTCCCTTAGAACCTCAGTTCTTTTAGGGAGGAGATGGCAGAAGCCTTGGCTCTCCTCATTCAAGACTCCTTATTCCAAGGGCTCAGAAGGCAGTTTTTCTATTTTTCTATTTTCCATAGTTACAAGCAAGAAATAAGTACTGGGTTCCCAGGCCAACCAACAATAACTTATTTAACTTTCAATGTAACTGACCTAGTGTAAGTTGTATTCCAATCCTAGAGTCTTCCTTGATCACAAACTCTGAGACCCTCTGAACCCTGAGGGGCAAGGGGACAAAGGTGGATTGTAGGATTTGGAAAGAGGCTTTGGTACCAATTCAACAGAAGGGGAGTAGATTTTCTACACATTTAGTAAGTAGCTACTAGATGTAAGGCCCTATTTCAATTGCTGATAATAAAAAAATAATAAAGTCCCTACACTAAGGCTTAATTTTACCTTCTCACTGAAAATAGTTTGGGATTCATTTTTTCAGCAATTCATGGTCTACTAAAATTTAGTAGGTTTGTTAAAAGGGCAAAGAATGCTGTAAGAAATTTTGAAAAGGCAAGATATCACATTCAGCAAAAAGGAAGACTAATAATAGTGAAAGTCTTGAAAATCAAGAGACAGAGACTCCAGAACTAGATGATTTAAAGGAGCAGACTACAAGTTCTTTGTCTTCCTAGGTTGTGTCCTCTAATATGCAATAGATGGAACCACAGGCCTCTGAGTTTTATGTGGGACTCAGAGAATTTCATGTGAATATTAACAACATCATTTAGATTCTTTCCTGATTCTTGGATTACTTTTGATTCCCTCTATGCCACATACCAAAAAATTCAGAGAAATGGACTCCAAGAATAAAGGCTGTCCTTTCAGGACTAAAGGTATGACATTGGAGAAAGATATATAAGTACACACACATATGTGCAAAATGGGTTAGAAAGGTTACCAAACAAGGCAAAGATGAAAAGTTGGGAAATAACTCTTATTGAAGGTGGCTTAGGCTATGCACGCAGAATGTTCTCTGAGGAACCTCATCAGAATGCTGGAAAAGAGAATAAAGTCAATATAACTAGTCATATTTCCATGTTCTTTGCTGATTTTTATCACCATGGCTATATAGCCTTTTCCACATTGGGTGGGACAACAGGTTCATTAATTAGCAATAAAGGTAGGAGCTAGCTCTGCTTTCTTATAGCCTGCAGTGGTTTCAGAACCTGCACAGCAAACTCTGTCTCTGCTGAAATTGACAGTCCCTTGTGGGAAGATGAAAACTACATTAGCAGAAGCAGTCAAACACTATGGTGGTAGAGGGAAAGAACAGTAGCAAGTATAGAGATAAATGAATCATTTGTGGCACTTTCCTCATGGCAATTCAAATAAGTGATGAAGGCATTATTAGTTTGGTCTTTATTAACAAAAAATCCCACTGAAGACTGGGGATATTAAATGAATTGCCAGAAGAAATCAGTGGTAGAAAAGGGATTCAAACCTAGATGTATTTTTTTATCCTAAATTAATGTTTAGTGTTCTTTCTACATAATCAGCCTAAGTCTCAGTATTTTTAAACTGAGGAGGAATCAAATGGAGACTGACTGAGGTTGGATTTGCTTCTGCTGGCTGATAAAGTCAAATGACTACATACTTTGTACTTCTCTTACAATCCTTCATTTTTCTCAAATCCTAATTAATTTTGGTCCACAAATGCTTCTAATGTAATATAATTTTAATGGTAAACTTATAGAACCTTAGCCTTGGAATGAAGAGACTTAACTCTGATATTTATGCACTCTGTGACCTTGGGAAATTCACTTAGCATAGATAAGCCTCAGTTTGGTGGTGGTGGTGCTGTTCAGTCATTCAGTTGCATCTGAGTCTTTCTGACCCCGTGAACCATCGCACACCAATATTGTCCATGGAGGTTTCCCTAATCTGAAAAAAGAGAGATTATAATACTTTCACTACCTACCTGACAACATTGTTATGCTCAGAATGTTTTGTATTCTATAAAGCCTTATGCCAAAGTGAACTCTTACCATTCCTATATCATAAGTTCTTTCTGGACAGGTATCAAATGCTTTAAATCTCCCCCATTAGTTGGCAGCATGCTTTGCTCATAGTCAATAACAAAAGTCTTCTTATTGAACAAATGAATGAGAATGCATTAAGCCAGAAGACCTAAATTCAAGAATAAACTACCATTTACTAGCTCTGTAACCTGAGGCAAGTCAGTTTCTCTCTTTGGGCCTCAGTTTCTTCAGCTGAAAAATGAGAGTTGGACTAAATAATAGCCAAATTCTTTTCCAGAACTATCATTCTATAGTTCTATTTTTCGGACATATTTTCTACTAAATGGAAAGATGAACAGAGGACTGACTGATTCCTTTAAACTTATAACAAATTGTTGCTAAGGTTGAAAAGAATCAAACTGGGGAAAGTGAGGTGGCAAATTCTCCGTTTCTGAATAGTGCTATAATTTTTCCCCACAAGAACATATGTCAGGAGCCTATCTATCAATATTTCAAATGTGACTGATGTCAAAACACCATAGATTGTTCAGAGAATTTGATTGAATACAAGAGCCCTATATGGCTTGTTGCTGTTACTATAACCTGTCAGATAGACCACAAATAAGATTGTGCTTCACAAATTCACACTCTTTCATATAAAACCAACAAAATACATTTACCTTTGGACCTGAGTAAGAAGACCATGATTCAAATTCTTGTTCTTCCATTTCTTATGTGTGACATTGGGTCAGTCACTTAGCCTCTCAAGGCTTCATCTTCCTCCTTGCTAACACTAAAATCCTCAGAATGTTAAAATTAGTGTTAAATTTGTGAATGTTAAAAGGTTTAAAATTGGATCTCAGAATATAAATGAATTTTAGCTATAGAAGTGATAAGTCCCCTCACTTTACAGATGAGAAAACTGAGGTCTAGAAAGGTTAGGTTAAAACTTTTGGAGAACAGATATTATATCATTTTTACTCCTCCCCCACCTCCACCTAGTACCTGGCCACCAACACCACTTAATAAATATTTGTTGAATCGAATTGCCTGAGGCCACTCTGGTAAGGATGGGATTTGACCCATGACCTGCTGCTTCCCATGCAGCACTCTTTTTTATTTTTTTCTGTACTGCAAGCCAGAAGAGTGTGTCTAGGATGCCAGATCTGGGTTGAAGATTCTAAGAGAGTAGGATCAAGGTCACAGTAAGCACAAAGGGAAAATAGAAGAGCAGACTAGATGTCATGCAAGGGGGCTGTCCTCCCTACAGCTTCCTTTTGACAGCTAGCTAGTGCATGCTGACTACGGGGCCTTTTGTCTGATTAAAGTGGCTGCCTTGCTGGCAAGGGGAAATCAAATACCCTCAACCTGCTGCTACCTGCAATGGGACATGACAGGTAGGGAACAATGCCAAGTATTATGACACACTGCTCATATGTGGCAGAAATGCTTTTCATAAATAAAGCCCTAGTCCTTGAGTTAACTTTCTAGAATTCTATGAGATCATCTCAGGCAGTCTCATCTGACTGATGATACAAATGGTCAAAGAGCCTATAAGTTGAATAAAAAGAACCTCAGGAGTGATATTTGGAGAAAGAAGGCAGCTTATCCTGCCAGGGTAAGCCTATAATTACAAGGTCACTAGTGTAGGAAAGAATGCCAAATGAAATTGTAGTGCTTCTCACATACTCAATATCATTTTGTTGATTGAGTTCATCTTAACATATCATTTTTTAGAATGTGTGTCTATGATCCAAGCCTGTGGCAAGCATATATTATGGAAGAAAAAATAGAATTTTTTTTATATAAATCAGTAGCAACAATTCCTCACAGAGGAGTATGGGGTGTTTTTGGGGTTTTTTTGGTGGATTCTCTTTAAGCATGCTAGAAAGACAATGGGGCATAGTGAGTAGGAAGCCAGCTTTGGGGCTGAGAAGACCTGGGTTCAAGTCCTGTTTATTATCAAATTAGCTAATATTTTTAAAGTACTTAGCACAGTATCTGGCACATAGTCGGTGTTGTATAATTGCTACTTTCTTCTCCCACCACCCACCACATGCTGGCTGGATGATCCAAGGAAAGTCATTTAAACCTTCAGTGATCCCAGAAAATCTCTAAGACTATAACTCTCTTTAACAGAGTAATTATGGATTGGTAGGGAGAAGTCATTTTAATAGGAGCTCCCTACATGAATAAAATCGTAGGCAAGAGAAAAAAAAGAAAGAAAAATAGGTAACAGCTACATTCTGAAGTGATTGAAAAAATAAACAATGGGTTTGGAAAATGCTCTAAAACAAGGCATTAGGTTCAAATAATGAATCTTCACAGAACATGAGATATAAATAATGTAAAAATATTTTTATCATTCCTTTTAAAATATTAATGGGAAGACTGAGGAAGAGGTACAATTGGGATCTTCTTGGAAAACAAGTAGAATTTGATCGCAAATTGAGTAGTACAATGGAAAAAGTGTTTTTAGAGTTAGAGAACCTTGTATCCTGAATCTCTCTAAGTACTTTCTTAAGACCTTAGGATAATTGTTTTAACCCATCTAGGTTAGAGAATAAGAGGATAAGAGAAGGTGACATCTAAAATCCCTTTCACCTCTAAATCTGCAATTCTATAATTAGGAAATTTGGATTGAAAGGAATGTTAGTTTACATGAGATTCAAACCACAGAGGGATAAAGCAAAGAGAGAACTATAGACCAATAGAATTGATGTATATTGATATGTAAAAGCAAATTAACACAAAGATAGAAATGATAAAATAAACACACAGTTCAATAAAAACATCTGGAAAATTTCTTTATCAAAACACAGTATTCAAATATGTCTTTAAAAACCACTAAACAGCTTTAGAATGAAATTGTCTTCTCTTAATATTACCAATTTGTAATGGAGAAACACTGGGCACTTTTCTGATAAGATAAGGGTGAAATAAATATACCCCCTTTACCAATAATTGACATAGTATTAGGAATGCCATAGATAGCAATATGAGGACAAAATGAGGGGAATATATAGGCAAAAAAGAGGCAAAATTAATCTAATTTGTAGAACATATGGTGGCTTCCTTAGAAAACCCTAGGGAAACAACAACAACAACAAAAACTAATCATAACAATTTATGGTTTTGGCAAAAGAGCAAGATACAAAATAAATTCAACAAAATTATCATCATTTCATATGTTTATCCCCCAAAAAAACCTGGAAGAAGTGAGATAAAGAGAGATTCCATTTAAAATATTTACTACATTCATAAAGAGGGCAGCTAGATGGCGCAATGGATAGAACATTGGGTTTAGAATCAGGAAGACTATTTTCCTGAGTTCAAATTCAACCTTAGATCCTTGCTTTGTGTGACCCTGGGCAAGTCATTTAACCCTACTAGCCTTATTTCCTCATGTGTAAAATGAGCTGGAGGAGGAAATGGCAAACCATTCCAGTACTTTTGCCAAGAAAACTGCAAGTGAAGTCAGAAACAGTCAGACACAATTTGTTTGTTTGTTTGTTTTGGGGCAACAAGGGTTAAGTGACTTACCCAGTTTGAACTCAGGTTCTCCTGAATCCAGGGCCAGTGCTTTATCCACTGTGCTACCTAGCTGCCTCCTGAGACAGACACAACTGAAAAATGACTGAACTGAACTGAATTTAACTAAAATTCATAAAACATCTGGGACTTACCCTAACAAGACATTCTTAAGACTCATGTAAATACAACTAAAACAATATTTATAGGGATCACGGAAGATCTAAATAATTGAAGAGTTTCTTGATGCTCACAGTTCATACACAATGATACAATTAGAGTTTACGTGAAAGTATCTAGGGGGATTGTGGCTAGGTAAAACAAAAAATGTACCATGTATTTAATATCATAAGATTGTTCTGTGGCTAACTTGGCAGTATATATACTTCTGATCCTGTAACACTCCTTCTTATAGTCAGCACATCATTCTACAGAAGATAAAAAAGGATGGTATGGTTATGCCATTGCCAGATTATCCTAGGTAGATAATCTCTTTACTCTAATTACTCTAATTATACCTGACAGTTTAACATTTGTTACTCAGGCAGAAGTCAAAAGTCTTCCCTGTCTCAGATAACAAATAATAAATATGATCCACAATTCTATAGCAATTTAAGGTTTATAAAACATATCACACCTAAAAACCAGAGAGTATAGTGGAAAGAGGGATGGATCTGGAGCCAGAGAACTCAGATTTTAATCCCAACTCTCTTACTTAATAACCCAAATTCTGTAAAGAGATAACTTGGGAAAGTTAATAACTTCTTTGGACCTCAGTTTTCTCATTTATAAAATGAGGGGATCTGACTAGAAGACCACTGAGGTGCCTTCTAAATATGAATCTATAATCCTGTAAGGTAAACGTATTATTATTCCCAATTCCTAGGTGAGGAAATTGAAATTCCAAGAGGCTGTGTTTTGCTCATGGGTGGTGATTTAAGGAACAAAGGTGGATTATGATCAGAAAAAGACAACTACAGAGATTCCCTAGTATTCAGTCATTCTATTTTACTATGATACTATCCATACTCTTTCTGTGTCTGTTGAGAAGCCACCTATCTTGTTTTGTGCCCAGATATGCAAGGCAATTAAGTTCAACTGATCCAGGACCCCCTAAAGCAATAGGCAGATGGTTCCATTGTGAAATAGTGAAATCTCTGTTCTTACAGAAAGCATTCTGATTGGGAAACCATAGAGAAGAGTTTCACACTACATAAGGGGTTGAACCAGATGGCTTCTAAAGTCCCTCCAAATATAAGATTCTGATTTACATGATATTCAAGGACTTTTCCCTTAACTAACAATAACAATTCCTATTACTATGGAATTGAAGATTTACAAAGTACTTTCTTTACAATTTGGTGAGATAGATAGTGCAAGAATATTTATACCAACTTCACAGATGAGTAAAGTGAGACTCTGAACCAACTTACATGAGTTGTCTGAGATCATAGTAATAGTGTCAGTCAGAGCCATCAACCCAGGTCTGTAACTTCAAGTTCAGAAGCTTTCTCTACTGACCATTATACACTGCCTCATATCTAGGCCAAATCATTTGACAATTAGGTGATTCGACATGTATTTTGGGTGTTCACAAGGACAAACCTTGAAGTTGTTCATTCAATATTCGGCTGTGACACACATGTGTTTTAAGTTACTATTTGCCCCTGGAGGTGAGGATTCTACCATATATCAGTTTTACTGTTGTAGTTTTATGTGCAGTTAAATGAATATGTGAGCATCATGAGAGTTTTCAAAATGAGAAAAAATCAGGTACCCAATTCAAATGCACACAATTCAAAACTGATTAAGCTGTTTTTGTTCAGTTCTTTGGATTGCACACGTTTATTTCATCCCATAAGGATGCACATTTTCATTCCATGAGGAAAAATTCTGAGCAAGTTGCAACAGAGCTGGCTAAATTGTAAGCCACATGAAGGCTCCCTGAGGCTAGAAGCTAGGCTTTTTGTTGTAAACTTTGTACAATAAATGGTTGCTGAGCTGAAATTGAAATGAGTTTGATCCTCCCCAAGTGCCTAACACAATGCTCTGTGCATTATAGATGCTGAATTAGTGGATGGAGCCCATGGGACAAAATACCAGCATTTCCATCTTTAATTATGATGCTTCCCCTCTACCTCTACCACCATCCTTTCCCCATAAATCTGGTAGAATTTCACTGGAAAACAGACAGAGATCTCAGTTGTCCAAATAAGCTGATTCACACAAAGCCAGGCTTTACATGCTGCCTTTTTTCTGATGATTGTTTCTGGGTTGTTGTTTATATTTTTTCCCTTTTCCCTCTTTAGTCCCTTATGGAAGAAATTCCATTAGCAATCTCAACTTATCACAAAAAGAATCCACTTTTAGCCAGTCCAGCTACAGTGATTTAATTGAGGGAACAAAGTTATCCAGCATCCAGAGGAAACCATTCAGACCTGCCCTCCTGATCCAAACCAGCAAAACCAACTCCCTTTGTCTAGTGGAAAATTCAAATACCTGTGACTGAAGCCCAATGGGCCATTTGGTTGAATTGCCACAAAATTCGATTATTCTTACCTTTCCAAAGCTCCCTTTGCCAATGGCTCGTAATATTTGAAAATGGTCAAAATTAACTGCAAAAGAAGACAGAAAAATGAAATTACACATCAGAATTATCAAATGCTTTCTCATTTCTTGGCAGATCCAACTTCCTTATCTCCAGGGCTTAATGGCATTCACTCTAAAAAGCATCTTAAAACTGCCATTGGACTCAACAGAAAAGTCAGCTCATTCTAAAAAGATGTCTAGTTTGCCTTTAGTAATCTGAGGTACTTATCAGTCTATTACACTTTCTCTTCAATTCATATACTTGTAAATTAACCCCAGACATACAAGCATTCAACTACTTCCAACCATTTCTAAATCAAAATACTCATCCCAAAGTTTCAAAGTTTCTAGGAAAGGAACAAAAACTATTTTATATTTTTTGTTATTCCACACTTGACAAACACCAACAAACATGAGCCTTTCCATAAACAAAGAACAGAAAAAGAGGATAGTATATGAAAGAACAATTCTATAAATTTAACTGTTTCATTGATGCTATTTTTACATTCCTATCATTAATCCCTTTTGCCTACCCCACCCCTCCAAATTCTCCTACCCACGTAAAAAAACCCCATAATATAGCAATAAACATCATTGAACAAAACAAATCCTCACATTGACCATGTTCAAAAATATACATCTCAACCTGCACTTTTACTCTATCACCTCTATGTCAGGAAGTGAAAAGTACACACCATCATTACCCCATTGGAGTCATTATTGAACATTGAATTTATCAGTGGGCAGCTAGGTGACACAATGGATAGAATACCAGGCTGGGAATTAGGAAGACTCTTCCTCCTGGTTTCAAATCTGACCTTAGATACTTCTTAGCTGTGTGACCCTGGGCAGGTCATTTAATCTTGTTTGCCTCAGATCCTCATCTGTGAAATGAGCTGGGGTGAAAAAAAATGGCAGACCACTCCAGCATCTTTGTGAAGAAAACCCCAAATGGGGGTCATGAAGAGTCAGATATGACTGAATACACAAAAGCCATTTAAGTTGCTTTTTATTATACTCTTGTGGTCATTGTATAGATATAGATATAGATATAGATTATATAGATGAGAGAGAGAGAGAGAGAGAGAGAGAGAGAGAGAGAGAGAGAGAGAGAGAGAGAGAGAGAGAGAGAGATCATCCTCCTGGTTCTACTAACTTCACTTTTCATGAGTTCACACTAGTCTTTCCATTCTTTCCAAGTTTCTCTAAAGCTATCTCTTTCATCATTTCTGACAGCACAAGGCTATTTCATTGTTTTCAGATATCTTAATTTGTTCAGCCATTCCCCAAACGACATATGCTCCCTTAGTTTCCAATCCTTGAGCAAAAACTTTCAAGCAATGATTCACCACAATGTTGAGCTCTGCATAAGCTACTGTGGAAGGTTATTTGAATCAATTTGTTTATTATATAATCAAGAAGAGAACACTATTAGCTAGTGGGATTGGGGAGGCTTCAAGGAGAAGTGGACCTCAGCATTAGCCTTGAAGAAAGACAAAGTTTCTGAAAGGATATGAGAAAACATACTACATGAAAAGGGGATGGTCTGTATGGCTGTAACTATAGTGAAAAGAGCTGGCACCTTGCTCCAGGTGCTAATATCCAGGACAGCAGCTAGATGGTGCAGTGGCCAGGGCACTGGTGCTGAAGTCAAGAAAATCCTAGTTTAATTTCAGCCTCAGACATTTACTAGCTGTGTGATCCTGGGCAAGTCGCATAACCACTGTCTGCCTCAGTTTCTTCATCTGTAATATGAGGATAATAATAGTGCTTTTCTCACAGAGTTGGGATGATCAAATGAAATATTTACCAAGTGCTTAGCACTGAGTCTGGCATATAGTAAGCACTTAATGAATACTTGTTTCCATTCCCCTCCCTGTAGCTCACAATCCCTGTACTTCCCAGTCCTTTATCTGTGCCCCTCTATAAAGGTATAGAGGGGTTGGAAAAAGTGCTGAGAGACTAAAGGTGTGAAGTCATAAGCTGGCAGATATCTGGGGAGGAGAGATGATGAGCCACTTTCTCTTCTGCACCAATAGTTGGACTGCACCCTCTCACTTAACTGAATTTGTTTGAAATGTCAAGAATGCCTAGTTATTTATATCTAAGGCCCTATGAGAAAAAAAGGGAGGCAGGAAAGAGCAGATCAATGTTGGTGGTCCAACTGAGCTGGAACATCATACTGTAGAGAAGTAACTGATTGAAATAATGCTAGAAAGGTGCGTTTTAAGGAGATTGTGAAAGGCTTTAACTAAAGAGTCTATATTTTGACTTAAAAGCTAAACCCATTTAAAATTTTCAACATCAGAATCCATAGTGTTTGGGAGAAAGGAAACTTGGAAGAAGTGAGGAGAAATAGCACCGCAGATACAGCCTATGTGTCCCCAAGGAGGACTCCCCAGACCATGCCTCAGGGGACTTACAACTCTGGCATGACAAAATATTTGTTTTTAAAAAGTGCCCCCTGGACTTCCCCGGTGAACTCCTTGTCATGGAAAGGACTTCAGTGGTTTTTCTTCTTAACTATTCATCACTGTGAGATACAAAACAGACATCTGAGAAGCTGCCATCTGGACAAGGAAGAGAGCAGCTTTACTCTTTACACTTCTGTTCAAGAGCTTAATTGTAGGTTCTTTTTAATGATGGGTTGTACTTAAGTACTGTTAGCAACAAAAATGGTGTGAATTTTATCTCTGGCCTGCTATTACTCAAAACCTTTAATGGCCCCATCATCATCCACAGTATGAATTGATTTCCATTCAAGACAATGCATATGCATTAAAGATAGATAAGGCATTTGTTAGATAGATAAAATGTTTATTAAGCACTTACATGCCAGGAACTGTGCTAAGAACCAGGGATACAAATATAAAGAAGCAAGACAATCCCTCCCCTTAAAGGGGTTACATTCTAATGGGGAAAGACAATCCATAAAGGGGAGCTAGAAATTGGGAAGAAAAAATGGAGAATAAGGGACAGGAGGCAGATGAAGAGGAGTAGAGATCCAGAGAAAGTGTCCAGGCAGGACTGAGGTCCTTCCTAGAATGTGATACCAGGGAGGGTGTCACCAACAAGGAGAAGAGGGCTTTAGGGAGGAGGCTTTTCCAGGTTGGCAAAACAGAAAGGGAGAAGGAAGAGAAATCCACAGAGTCTAAGCATGAAGCAGGACGAGAATCCTTCCTAAAATGGAGCCCCTGGAAAGGTAGTCACCAATCAAGAGACAACTATGAAAATATTACTTGGCCTCAGGGAGCTTACATTCTGCTGGTAGATAAAGACCAAACTTCTTAGCCCTGCATTCAGATCTCCACCATAGATATTCAACCTTTACTCTTGCTGTGCTCCAACATGAATCCCTCCATTCCATCTAAGACACTCTCCTAATTGTCACTCACACTATACTTATTTAATTTCCAGGCCTTGCTCACAGATGAAGGTCTTACTTCCTCTTTCCCTATCGAAATCCTACTTATACTCCAAGATCCAATTCAAGTCCTCCTTTCTCCATAAAGCCTCCCATGGTTTCTCTCTCTAATCTAGCCTATGTTGAACTAGTCTTTCTCTGGCTTTATAGAATTTAGATTCTACTACCCATTTGGACATTTAATCATATCCTATGCTGACAAGCTATTTAAATATTTCATGTGTTAGCATTATCTCCTTCTCAACTAGATTATCATTTAACCTCTGTAAATGCAATAATCCTTCTGTCCCTCCCCCAAAAAACAAAAACCCCTTTGGTTTTCTGAGTTTCAACTTTCTTGCAACAAGCTGCTATTGTTATACATACTATCCTTCCTTTTGCCTGTTACCCCCAAGTTCCTTTCCTCAAACATACATCTGTGACCTTCTATCCCAGAAACTTCCAGCTTTGGTAATTAATGTATCCCATGGAGACCCTGGTCTTCTTGTGCCCCCTCCCTTTTCCCTGTGTGCCCCTATTGGGAAAGAAACAAAATCTTGGCACAACCTGAAAGATAGGTCAGGAAGGTGCTTTTCACTGGATAATTTATTCCCTCACTTCTGACATCACCTAAAGATCATCTCACTTAAGGTTTAGATGCCTTGGATTCTGCAGCTTTTAAAGACCTAATATCTCTCACATTTCTGCCTTTAAGACAGATGTATCTCACTCCCTCTGCCCCTCTACATATCCTTGAGCCTTCGGGTATCTCAAGTTAGGCTACAAGCCTTCCTTGATGTCAACAATGAACAAGTATTTTATTAAACACTTACCATGCAACAGGCACTACGCTAAGCACTGAGGAGAAAAATACAAGCAAAAAGACAGCATCAGGTAATTAGGTTGATGGTTGTAAATGGACTATATAATTCCTCTAGTATTAAATGCCTTCTTTTCTTGTAGTATTCTGTGCAGGTTACAAAATGAAGCATGCTTGTCCAGGTCTATATTAATGCCAATGGAGCAGAGAGATGAGAAGGCATGCTTAGCATACAACTACCATATGTTCTTTTGAACTGAGAAACTGGGTAAAAGAAAGAATCATTTTGCTGATACCATGTGTTAGTCCATTCAAGTTGTTTCCATGGGTAAACTGGAACTCTCCATTAGTAGGTAGAGAGAGTGGGGAGGAGACCTTACCTCCAACCTACCCAACTCAGGGAGGACCCAGATCCAGGTCCAATTCTAGTGCCTGGAAGCCCATGATAAGATTCCTTCCACTTCTTGCCAGCCAGAATATATTCTAGGACAAGTAATATAATGCCACCCCCTGACTTGGTTCCCAGAAGTCTTCCTCCTGCCTATTGTGAGGCAAACCTCAAAGGACCTCAGTATAATTATGTGCATTCTTCATTAGACTTCTCTCCAAAAAAAATAAATTATATTTGGCCTAGATTTACTCTTCCATGGTCCCACCCTCCTATTCTTGGCTTATCCCAATGATTCTGAATCAATATATAATCTCCAATCTATATCATCAAATGGCTGTTCCCTTACTGCTATCTACCTCTACCCTACCTCCAAAGATGTCCCATTCCTGCTCTATCCATTCTTTCCACCGTGCTGTCTAGAATGCCTGTTCTGAAATTAACCAATCTCCTTCCATCCTTTTCCTTTTTTTCAGCCTTTTCCCTTTTTCCTTTTCCCTTTTCCTTTCTCATAACTTCTTCCTCCCCCTCCAACTCAGTAGTCATGGTGGAGCATTTGAAATACTCCTTGGCCCCATTATCACTTATAGATTCAGTCTCTAGCACCCTCATTCAGCAACCTCTCCTTCTTTGAGGTTCATACAATTAAAATTTGTGACCCAATTCACATCCTGGTGACTATTATCTATCACCTCTCAAGATATCCTCCATTTTTTCAGTGATTTCAGTTCCTAGATCATTGTTTTTCTTTCTTCCTTCCTCATCTCCTTCCTTCATATTAGGGGACTTCAACAGCCCATATAATATTTTCTCCAGTATCTAACTCTCCAGTTCATCAGTCTTTTCAATCCCCATGACCTGCTCCTCCACTCTGCCTCAGCTACACATAGAGGGGTCCATAGATCTTTTTCATCACCCACAATCCAACTTGTTCCATTGTTCACAAACACTGAAATACCTTTGTCTGTTCATAAGATTTTATAATTCAACCTTTCCCTATGCCTCGTAGCCCCCACACTTTATTCATCCTCACTGTGATCCCCATTCCCTCCACTCCTGTTCTTTCCCAGGCCATCACCTCTGAACTGGTTACACTCTCATCTCTTCCCTTTATTTATATCTTTTGTTATCCAACTCACCTCTATACTATCCTCTATTTCTAAATCCCTGGCCCCCTTATTCTATTGCCAATCATGCCTTACTAATCCACAACCCTGGATTTCTCCCAGCATATACCTCCTTCACTTCTTTTTGAATGCTACTTATTGGAACTGGAGGAAATGACAGGATGATGCTGACTGGGCCTACTACAAATTTATGTTATTTAATCCCAATTGGGTAGTCATTGCAGCAAGGCAAACATTCCATTCCTCCATAATTAATTCCCTATTCTGCACTCTACAGTGGCTATTCAGAGACCTTCTTATCTATTCTCAAGACACCCCCCACATCCCTTTCTCCCCACTCCTTCAACTAAGATCACTGAGACTATTCAAGGGAGCTTCCACTTCTCCCCTCCTCTTCATCTCATATCACCATTTAGACATTTTCTCTAACTACTTTCCTGTTCACTTTGGTCTTAAAAGAGGTGACCCTTCTCCTTACCAAAGTCACTTGCATATAACCTTAATCTCATCACTCACATCTCCAAGAAACTATTCCTACTATCTTGCTTATATTCAATCTCATTCTAGAAAGTGGATCTTCTACTACTTAAAAACATTCACACATCTCCCTCATCCTTCATGACATTCTCACTAGATGTCACTCTGTATCTTCCTACCCTTTGTGGGAAAAGCAATAAAGCCATCTAAACTCAAAGCTCCTGCTTACTTGTTTCTCATGCTCTCTAAATCTCTGCAAAATTTCTTCTGACCTCAGCATTCAATTAAAATTGTCGTCTCCAAAGTTGCCAATGATTTCTTAATTGCCAAATCTAATGGTATTTTTTCAGTCCTCATCTTTCTTGAACTCTCTGCAGCCTTTGACACTGTTGCTTACTCTCTTCTGCATACTCACTCTTCTTGATGTTTTGATGACATGGCTCTCTTCCACTACTTCTATTATCTGTGATCCCTCTTTCACAGTCTCATTTTTTTTAGTGAGGCGATTGGGGTTAAGTGACTTGCCCAGGGTCACACAGCTAGTAAGTGTTAAGTGTCTGAGGCCGGATTTGAACTCAGGTACTCCTGACTCTAGGGCCAGTGCTCTATCCACTGCACCACCTAGCTGCCCCTTTTCACAGTCTCTTTTGCTGGATATTCATCAGGGGCCTGCCTACTCCCCTCCAGGCATTATATAATTCAGCAGCACTTGTTCCTTGCACAGGACACTTTATGGCCAATCTTCTTGTTCTTTAACTGACTGGCTGTCCCCCATACATTGATTGTTTTCTCATCTGACCTTGGTTTCTCTAAATTTCTTCAAGACTCAGCTCAAATCCCTCTTTCTGTAGAAGGATTTTTGGGGTCTGCCTAGGTGCTAGTGCCTTCCCCTCTGAAAATATTCATTTGCTTTAATACTGCAATTTTAAGGATTTCTTAGATACATGTTGGAGGACTTCTCTGTGAAATGTACCCTTGAATATGGTAGACGCTGAATAAACATTTGTTGAAATGCATTTATAAGAAAGCCCTCCAAGATCACCTCTTTGATAACCACAAAGCAAAAGACAAAGTCAATAGGACTGTGAAAAACAATTCCAGGGGGCAGCTAGATGGCGCAGTGGATAAAGCACTGGCCCTGGATTCAGGAGTGCCTGAGTTCAAATCTGGTCTCAGACACTTAACACTTACTAGCTGTGTGACCCTGGGCAAGTAAGTCACTTAACCCCAATTGCCCGCCAAAAAAAAAAAAATTAAAAAAAAAAAAAAAGAAAAAACAATTCCAAATAAATATTTAAAAAAGCACAGGGCACATGCAAGGTACCCTGCTAGGTACTACAGTTACAAAGGTAAAAACAGTAAATGTTGTAGAAATCAAAATAGCTTCTAATATGAATGTTTCCCTTCACAAGCAGATAAAGTGTTCTTACTAATGAGATGAGCAAAACACAAGAGGTCTAAACACTCTAAGAATGGCTCATTGCCCCAAAGAAGGATGTTTTCCAGAATTTCAAGTAGTTTATTTCAGAGTCGGCAAGTACATTAGAAAAATAGAAACTTTCTCTTCCAGGAAGTAACTAACCTACTTCAAAAACATGTCATCACAAATTATATGATGATGCAGATTTCAAACTTTTATTGACTTAAACATCTTTAAAAATATCAATGGGAATAAAACAACCTCTAACTCATCGGTAACTAAACATATCTGAGACTATGCACAATTCCTTAAGAGGCATAAAAGATATCTTCTTTTGAATCGAAAATGAACTTTTAGAAAGCTGAAAGGCCTATACATCTCACTGAAAGAATTCAAATTTGAATTATTCATTCATTCAAACACATGAGTGGTTCACACAGGAAATTTCAAATATCAATCAATGGTTGGGAGACTATTTTAGATATTACCTAAAATATGAATATCTGAAAAAATGTCTGTTTTAAAATCAATGGGTTTTATGTGCATATGTCTATATGAATATTTAGCTTGGCTGAATTATAGAAAAAATTAAAATGAAATATGGAAACAATACACTAGAATTCAGGAATTTGTTACAGTGTCATAGAAAAAGGCACTTGATAATCACGTTACAATTCCTATTTCCAAGTTTGTCACAGATTGGCTATTTGACCTATAGGAAGTCATTTTCCTATTCCATTTCATCATCAGTAAAACGAAAGGTTTAACTAGATGCTGTCTAAGATGCTTTCAGGTTCTAAGATTCTATAATGCCAAAGAATACTTTGACAGATGTATCATGTCATCATTGTGAAACTTACTCTAGATCATGGTCCTTTCATGTAATTTGGGCCCATAGGTGGAAGGGCCCCACTGGACTCACAAATATGAAGTGACTCCTCTTTGTCTCAAAAGTTTCTGAGTAAAAGAAACTTCTGCTTTCTTGCAAGGTGTGCAATGGAATGACCAGTTGATAATGCCCGATAGTCATAAGTTCCTTGATGTTAGCATACTGATGACCAAATGTCTTCAGTCTGCCAATAAAAGTGAAGAGTCTCTGACCATAATCATCCTACTGAAAACCACTAAAGCATTGTTCCCTAGTATAAGAAACTTAAACATCTGAGATTGTTCTATGTAGCTGGGTAGGGACCTTCCCTTAACACCTCAGTGAATGGTCCTACTTATCATCTGAATTAGACATGAGCTTAGCTCTCTGTCCAGGACATGATACTCTGGGGAAAAAAATTAACTCCTTTATAATGCATTTGCTCAATGCACTAGGTATCTTATGTAGGTTCTTTGAGATTTTGTTACCTGTATAATGCTAAGACTATTCATCTATGAAACTTCACTTTCTTTATGTGACTGCCTTTTCTAGCTATATCTTTTGTTGGTAACACCTCTCATACAACTTCTTGCAAATAAATCATTGTTGGCAACATGCTGCAACCTTATTGCATCCACCGTGAACCTTCTTCTTGCCCTCTCAGTCATCTGCAATTGTGATTTTTCTGAGATCACAGGATTTCTGGAGTGGCAGCCACGATGTTTATAGCACAGTTCCTGGCACATAATAATTACTTAATAAATGTTAGTTGGCTAAATGTCAATGCATCAAAAAAAAAAAAAAGAAAATTGGTGTCAAGGAAATGAGACTTTGGAAATTAAAAAAAGAAGTCATACATTGGACAATCTGTGTAGAAAACTAATGGACAATTTTCTCTTTTTCTGAAAAAAAAAATAGAAGATTAGAGAACAGATAATTTTCTCATTATGCTCAATTGTTCCTGTACTGTCTCCTTTAGAAAATATAAAGAAAGACAATCATTTTCAAAGAAATATCTATTACTTATGTTGTGCACAGACAATCATGTTACTAACTAATATGGGTTACAGTAATCTACTCTGTACCCAAGTTCTCTGCTAAGTGCCTTATTTATGAGTAGTGAAGGGAGCCTGGCCAAAACAAAAATAAACAAGCCATTATATTGATGTAGATGATTTCATGCTTGATTTGTTATCACATCAAACATAAGCAATTATCTCTATCCCCTTGGCTGGTCTGTACCTTTTGTCTTGGTAATGTTAAATGCTCCTATAATATATTTTGCATGAACATCCTACATAAATATTGCTCCAATCAGCATTTAAACAGTGATGTCCTAGCTAGGATATATGTACAAGTCCATTAACTGGGTTATGAGCTCAAGGTTCTTCCTTCCAGTTGGTCATGACCCTATCTGTAGAACCTCAAAATGAGAGGTGAAGAAACAAAAATCAGTTTATCGTGTCATGTTAATCATGGCAGTTATCTATTTGAGTGTTGCCTGATGCCTTATTGAGACATGAAGGAAACCATGCATTCTCAAAGAGAATTTGAGAGCAGGGCATGAGAACAGAGCACGAGACCTCTGGCTGGTCCTTCCAAGATAGGAAGATGGTATTTGACCATGGATAGGGCAACTGAAGACCAGCCTAGTGTTTCATCAAGGAAACACTGTGTTCCTCAAAGAAACAAAGAGGGGGACTGTAACGATTGGAGTGACACCACCTGCTAGAGAGTTACTGTAGGAAATCTCCGCCATGAGGAGAAAGCATCTGAGGGCAAGCTGTGCAGCTTTTCCTTGGCATCAGGAAGTGGTGTTTGCTTGTGGGTACTATTTATCAAAGCTACCAGCCAATCAATTTGAAGAGCCTCCCATTTCTGGGAGGAAGATACAAAGTAGGAAACAGACGCTGGTGGAGGGGTTCTTCCTCTTTTGGTTCAAGACATCAGCTTGGTGGCAGGACTTCACATGGGAGGTTCAGAAGGCTAGGATTTCCATGCTATAAGAAATCTGTTCTCAATCTTTCCCTGTCTTTACTATCTTATATGTTTTAATAAACCCTTAAAAGCCTAAACTCTTGGTGAATTTATGAGAGATCTTAGTCAGTTTCCCCCCAGAACTGGGGGGGGGGGGACAGATTAGAACCCACATTTAGATTTTTCAACAACACACTAGCTAAGCTCACCACCAGAAGGTTGTACAAAAGTGATCAAAATGGTGACTCTCCTCCAAGAAGGTGTTTTGCGTGTATACACTGGGACACCAAGATAGCCTTGTTCAACAATCATTTGTGTAATCAGTATCAAGTGAGACATAAAATGGAGAAGCACATTCTGGCTAAAGTTGTTCATCAGTGTCATGGAGGCTGTCCTCCCTAAAGTCTCTAAGGAAGAATTCTGTATAGAAGCTGCCTCCAAATGCTCTTGGCTTTGTGTGACATTGTTTTGATTGCATCAAACACAGGAGATAAGCACAATCAATCAAGTATTTATTAAAGACTTAGGCACTGGAGATACAATGAATGAAGTAATCCCTACTTGCAAGAAGTTTACAATGTCACACAAAGTATATTGGGGGGGGGGGGTATACAGAAGAGTGTATGAGAAAGATCTAAGTGTTTTAGGAACTGCTGGCTCAAAATGCATCTGCAAGCAGTGTCATAGGACAACTAAAAAGGCTAATGTGACCTTGGGCTGTATTAATAGAGGCATTATCTCCAAAAATAAGGAGTGATGGACTCTCTGTAATTGTTCTACTTCATTAGACTTTATCTGGAAGACTGTGTGTCTTCCCACCCTCTACCTAGGTCGTGACTCTCAGGGCACTTAATGAGTTTAGCAAAGTGTCTGACACATACATTGTAGGTCCTTAATAAATACCTGTTGATTTGATTTTCTGTGTCATAGGCCATTCTGATGAACCCTATGGACAGACCCTTATAAGAATGATGTTTGTAAGTAATTGAAGGAAACACTTTTTTGTGTATATGAGGCAATTGTGGTTAAGTGACTTGCCTAGGGTCACACAGCTAGTAAGTGTTAAGTGTCTGAGGCCGAATTTGAACTCAGGTCCTCCTGAAAGTAGGGCTGGTGCTCTATCTACTGCACTACCTAGCGGCTCCAACACTAACTTTTGATTAGAGATTAGTGTAAAGATGTCATTTTTTCCTCTCCAAGTTCCTGGATGCTCTGAAATCTCTTTAAGGATCCAGGTAAAGAACACCTGCACTAGATTCAGTTTTTCTGAGCTACTTTTGTGGAAGCAAATCATCTGGTGTCCTATGTTCTGGTAAGGAGCCCATCAGTAGCACCTGGATAGACCAACCCTGACATGACAGACACATGTCATATCCAGAGGCACCTAGGCCATGCCTCTACAGCTTGATAAAACCAAACAGATTGTACAATCTGGTGAAATAACCTTAAAGAACCTTACATCACTGCCACATCACAAGGAAGTATCACCAGATGACATCAGTAGAGGATTTTTCCAAATTAATTAAGTAAATGTAACAACCGAGTAACCATTATGTAAAAGCTACCGTGCTTTTCTTTCAAGGGATGCTGCAACAAAGCACTGTGTTCATCCAAAAATTGGTAATCTATCTATCGATATATCTAGTTGTACCCCTAAAATGAGAGGTCTTTGAAATAGCAAATATGTAACTACGTTTACACTGATATATAGCTTTATTATTGGTTACAAATAGCTTTTTTTTTCAGGACAATGAGGGTTAAATGACTTGCCCAAGGTCACACAGCTAGCAAGTGTCAAGTGTCTGCGGCCGGATTTAGACTCAGGCCCTCCTGAGTTCAGGGCCAGTGCTCTATCCACTGTGCCACCTAGCTGCCCCTAACAAATAGCTTTATACCTTTGAGTTTGTGGATAAGCACTGCCCTCCAGAACCTAAGATAGCCATAGAGATGAAGCACATAGCCAAGATAAGACAATTAAGACCACCAGGCTATTTGAGATGGGAGGGAGGGAGGGACTAGACCTGGGATTTCTTTGGAAGAAGGGAACTTTCTCTACCAATGAAGGCACTTGGTATACAACTTGAAGTGTCTAAGAGTTGTCTAAAACAAAGCCTCTTAAACTGTGGGTCATGACCCCTTATAGGGTCACATAAATGAACGTAGGGGTCAAGAAAAATTTGGCAATAGTATAAGGTTACATATACCTATTTTTTATACATATATACCCAGGATCATGTAAAAATTTCTCTGGCAAAAAGCAGTTGTGAGTGGAAAAAGTTTAAAAAGCTCTCATCTGGAACAGAGGGGTCAAACTCAGCCAGCAGGCTACCTGTGGCCCAGAACACTCTCTGGTGCAGCCTAAACAAGATTAAAATGCAACTTGGAAATATTTAAATAAGTTAGAATACAATAAAACAGAGGATATTAATATATTGTTTTCTAAGTCAATGTATGGCCTTCATATTGACTTAGAGAATACGTGCTTATGTACAGTTTAGTGGCCCCCTGTTTCTATAGGAGTTTGACACCTATGTCCCAGAACAGAGATTAAGTAACTTGCCCTGCATCCTTTATGACTTAGAGGAGGGCATGAAGCCAGGACTAGTTGGCTCTAAGCCAGTTCTCTAGCTATTATATAAACCAGGCTGGCATCATGTATAGACAGCAAGTGCTCTGAAAGAAAGATCAAAGGAGAACTTCTTCATAGAAGAAGGCAGTTTGGAGCTAAGCCTCAAAAGATGGGTAGGCTTTAGCTAAAGAGGAGGCTAGAAGGGCATTCCAGGCAAGTCAATGTCCTGAGTAGAAGTGCTAAGGAAGAAAAGCAGGAAGTCTGTTTGAGAGAGAGTGGACCAATTTGGCAGAAGTGAAATGTTCTGCTTGGAGAACAGTGGGAGATAAGAATAGAAGGTAACACCAAGGGGCTGCTAGGTGGCGCAGTGGATAAAGCACCGGCCCTGGATTCAGGAGTACCTGAGTTCAAATCCGGCCCTCAGACACTTAACACTTACTAGCTGTGTGACCCTGGGCAAGTCACTTAACCCCAATTGCCTCACTTAAAAAAAAAAAAAAGAAGGGTAACACCATCTATTTATTCTACAAGGACTTGATGAGGACCTACTAAGCTGATATACCTACTGAGATAAAGGAGAATGCGAAAAATATAAGACATGGTCTCTGCCTTATGAAGAGCTAAAATCTAAGTAGGAGAAGCACAAGACGGCCCTACAAGGTACTGTTTGATTAAGTGCCGAGATGAGGAGAGAAACAAGAAACATGGCAGGCATGTCAAGAAGGGTTCTGTAAAGTGGTATTGCCCAAATACAAGAGCAAATGAAGGAATATTAGTGTATTCCACAAACTGGTTCACTGTTTCTGCCAGGACCAGGTTTATAAGGCTGTGCAATCCTGTCCTGAGTCGAACTGACTCAAACTTCACCACAAACAGCCAAAACTCCATTTTGGAGATGGAATCATTCCACATCCAGATTCCAAGCCCACAATAGTTCCCATTGATACTATTGGAGCACACACCATGAAGGGACAAATTGATAGCCCTGCTCATGCTACAGCAGATGTATCCCCTTCTGTTGGGCAGTGACCACGGAAATGCCATGTGGCAGAAAAATCTGTGGCCGTCTGTACCCTATGCCCCTCCTACCCCATGATCTCCACACTAGAAATAGAAAGGAAAAACACATAGGATGAAAGGTTTCTGTGGGAATTAAGCTTACTGTGTTTTAAGGTATTGTGGGATACCAGATGTGGCTATAATTCAATCAGAGGAGAGGAGGAAAAATCAGGAAGAAATTCAACCCCAGAAATCTCATTGGGCATAACTCTATTGGGACCAATGAGTACTAATTAATATTTATCTTTTTTTTGTTTTGTTTTGTTTTGTTTTTTTCAGGGCAATGGGGGTTAAGTGACTTGCCCAGGGTCACACAGCTAGTAAGTGTTAAGTGTCTGAGGCTGGATTTGAACTCAGGTACTCCTGAATCCAGGGCCGGTGCTTTATCCACTGTGCCACCTAGATGCCCCCAAATTCTTTTTTTTTTTTTTTTTTGGTGAGGCAATTGGGGTTAAGTGACTTGCCTAGGGTCACACAGCTAGTAAGTGTTAAGTGTCTGAATCCATATTTGAACTCAGGTCCTCCTGAATCCAGGGCCAGTGCTCTATCCACTGCGCCACCTAGCTGCCCAAAATTTTATCTATTATTTTTTTGTTTGTTTCTTTTTTGGTGAGGCAATTGGGGTTAAGTGACTTGCCCCAGGGTTCACACAGCTAGTAAGTGTTAAGTGTCTGAGGCCGGATTTGAACTCAGGTACTCCTGAATCCAGGGCTTTATCCACTGTGCCACCTAGCTGCCCCCTAATTAATATTTATATTAGAGCCCTTCCAAAAAATGGTATATACTTGGCATAATTATAGAGAGAGGGGCTGGACTGATGATTTCATTGTACTAGATGGTGTGGAGGAGAAAGTGCTGGACTTGGTATTCAGGAAGATGTATATTTGAATTCTGCCTCAAAATACTTACTGCGACTCTAGACAGCCACTTATCCTCATTTCACAGATAAAAAAGAAATTACACCTACTTCTTAAAGTTCTGAACATCAATTGAGATTACATGTAAAGTGCTATGCAATTCTTAAAGTGCTGTATACATAGTAGTGGTGCTACCACTGCTGTTGTTAACAGATTATGAAAGCACATAGACAAAAGTCTCATGGGCTAGGCATATAATGATGAGTTATGATGCACCATAGCATATTGTCATATGTAATCCCAAAATGTAACTAACAATAGGAACCATTTTAAAAGACTAAATAGATGATTAGCATAGACCAAAAAGGGGTTGGGAAACTATGAAAAAGAAGAGAGAGGAGGGGAAAGGGAGAGAGGGAGGGAGGGAAGGGAGGGAGGGGAGGAGGGAGGGAGGGAGGGAGGAAGGGAAGGAAGGAAGGAAGGAAGGAAGGAAGGAAGGAAGGAAGGAAGGAAGGAAGGAAGGAAGGAAGGAAGGGAAGGAAGGAAGGAAGGAACGAAGGAACGAAGGAACGAAGGAAGGAAGATCATGTGTTTTGTCAAAACAAGGAAATACTAATTTCCTTTTTTTCTTTAAAAAATCAATTCAAGAGATCTAAGACAAACCCCAATGGACTAATGACAAGCTACTATCCACCCCCATAGAAAGAACTGATAAAAAGAGCACTTGTGGATCATACATATATAACCTCGTTGTTGTCTTGTGGGAGGGGAGGAAAGGGAGGGAGGGAGGGAGAAAAATTGGGACTCTAAATCTTATGAAAATGGATGTTGAAAACTACCCATACATGTAACGGAAAAAATAAAATAAATGTTTGTTGACTTGCGGCCAACCCTTGGGGAGTCTGGGCTGCCTCGCCCACATAGCCAAGAGCACCTCTTGTGATCAGAGCATGCTGCTAGATCCAGGCCTTCATCTGCAAGTGAAGCAGGCCCTTTGCAAAGGCCTTTTCTGGCCAGATACGCAGACAACCAATGACCAGCCGGCCATCTGCTCTCTCCTCTTCTGTCTCACCTGCCCAAGGCCTGGTGATGGAACGTTTATACATGAAAGTTCTGCATTTTCAACATGGGCCACTGAAAATTGGAAGGCCAATTAAAAAAAATCAACCAACAACAAAAAATCAATTTAGGGGGCATCTAGGTGACGCAGTGGATAAAGCACAGGCCCTGATTCAGGGAGACCTGAGTTCAAATCTAGCCTCAGACACTTGACTCTTAGTAGCTGTGTGACCCTGGGCAAGTCACTTAACCCTCATTGCCCTGAAAAAATAAAACAAAACAAAACAAAAAAACATCAATTCAAACTCCCATTCACAGGCATCTTATCACACAAAGACTAAAATTTTATCCTCTCCAACACAGCAGGGTTAATCCCTTCTAATTGTTACCCCCTTATCTGAGGCACTTTTATTTTGCTCTATTATATGCCATCCAACAAGTGAGTAAGGTGGTGATAGCCATTTTAGAAAATACTGTTTGGATAATCAAGTATCTGTTCATAAAGTTTGAGGATGTTCAATATAGGAATGTGCCATCATCACAATTATAATAAAGGAAGGAAACATGAAAAGCTATATCAAAGGTCATCTTTTACACCCCTAATGAGGGAGCATTGCCTTGTTCAGTCTTTGCATCTGGAGTCTCTTCATATAATTGACTTTCAGATATTTCTATTCTTCAAGCTTAATGAGTCTTCACTCTTGCAAATAACTATTCTTTTCCAATTATTAATTATAATTTTCAATTATTTCAGTCATTCTTGTATATTTTTTCTTAATTATCTCTACTTATGGGTGCTTAGAAGTAGATTAGGGAGGGTTTGAGGATGGGCTGACCCTCCATAAAACGTGGCCTATTGCCTGAATATTTGGTAATCTTTTAGAGAAAAAGCTTTCCATAGAGGTACAAAATAATCATCCCAGCTGAGCAAAAAAAAAATGAGTGTCTGCTCTATGTAGACTGTGCTAGGTGGAGAGATGTACAAAAATAAATGAGATTAGGTCACTGCCTTCGTATACCGTGGACTTATTTGGGGAATAAGATATAGACCGAAATCTACCTCTCTGAACTTTCAGTTTCAACAAAATAAGGATATCTCTAAGGTAACTTTTAACTCTAAAAATCCAATAATCCCTGTGAAATAATTATATTACAAGGAAAATGAACAAGAAAAATTTAAAAATAAGAAAATTCAGGAGAGCTCATTTATAGCTTTCAGGGGCAGTACTATCTCTGGAGCAAGAATATGAATAGGATAAATAGTTTTGACTATTTCATGGGCAATAGGAAGTTGCTGATCTGGAAAAAGTATATAGACCTAGGGGGCAGCTAGGTGTCACAGTAGATAAAGCACTGGCCCTGGATTCAGGAGGACCTAAGTTCAAATCCATCCTCAGACACTTGACACTTACTAGCTGTGTGATCCTGGGCAAGTTACTTAACCCCCCATTGCCCTGCCAAGAAAACAAAGTACATAAACCAAGTTAGAGGGAGAGAGATTGAAAACAAGGGAATAATTTGAGATGTTAGTACGATATTCCAGGTGAGAATAAATTAAAGTCTGAACCAGGGCATGATATTCTTTGGACTAGTTGAAATATTCTGTCTAAAAGTACATCTTATGTGCTAAATTGTTTATTTCAAAAGAGTCATGTAAAATATCTTCTAATTACTCTCAAATCTATATTCTTAGTAATGATTAATTCTTGTAAAATTTGGTCCTATTATCTTTAAAGTCTGTTTTCTTATCATGAGATATAGTGGTGGAAAACTGCCTAGATTATCAGAACATCTGAGTTCTAGTCATTGTGGCCAAACAAAAGATTTGTCATTAATCACTCGCTATCAAATTGGAAATTATGAAGGGATCGGTCCTTGGTTCTAGGCTCTTTAACATTTTAGCAATGATTTTCTGATCAAATCTGAAAGTGATACAAAGTTTGGGGTGAACATTAAAACATTGGACGTCAGATCTGGCATTACAAAAGTTCTCACAGGGGCAGCTAGGTGGCACAGTGGATAGAGAACCGGCCCTGGAGTCAGGAGTACCTGAGTTCAAATCCAGCCTCAGACACTTAACACTTACTAGCTGTGTGACCTTGGACAAGTCATTTAACCCCAATTGCCTCACCAAAAAGAAAAAAGTTCTCACAAGCTAGAATATTGGGCTTACTCTAATTAGGTAGCATTTAATAAGAATACATAAAAATTTACATTTGGCTTTTTAAAAAATCAAGTTGTCAAGTAAAAGATGGGTCAGAGATTTTTACTTGTTGGCAGTTGGTCTGAAAAGTATCTAGAGTTTTAGTACATTACAAAAATGATGAGTGAAATAATTCTATAATTATTATCTAATAGCCAAAAAAATCTAATAAGGTTTTAGGTCACATTAAGAGAGGCACCATCATTGACTACTGTGGTTTTACCCTTATAAAACCTTCTCTAGATTGATTTATAACAAATCAGTTTCAGAATACCCCATTTTCGGTAGGACATTGATGGTCTTTAGCATTTAGATGAAGATAATTAGAATGGAGAGAGCCTTTAAATAATGTATAAGATTTGTCTGAAGAAAATAGGGATGTTGGGGCAACTAGGTAGTACAGTGGATAGAGCATTAGTCCTGAAGTCAGGAGAACCCGAGTTCAAATCTGCCTGCAGACATTTATTAGTGTTTGACCCTGGGCAAGTCACTTAACCCCAATTGTCTCTTTTTTTTAAAAAAAAAGGATGTTTAGTTGAGAAGAGAAGATTTAGGGAAGACGTGATAGCTCTCTCCAAATATTTAAAAGGTTGTAAGGTCAGTCAATCAGTAACAAAAATTTATTAAGTATCTACTTTGTACCAGGAACTCTTGTGAACACGGGATACAAAGAGGGGGCAAAAAAAATAATTTAGTGCCCGATAGAGGAGAGTGTACGAATAACTATGTATAAACAAGATTTTATATATTCACACATATACATATATACACATATATGTGTGTATATATATGTAAATACATATGGGTGTGTGCATGTATAGACACACACACACACACACACACTCCCCAAATTGGAGATCATCAACAAGGGAAGGTAAAGTAAGGGGGACTAGCGAAGGCTTCTTGTAGAAGATGGGATTTCAGCTAAAACTTGAAGGAAGCAGAAAAAGCTAGGAAGCAGAGATCATGAAGAAAAGAGCTCCAGTGAAAATATACAAAGAGAGAAAATGTATTGCTCAAGGAACAACATGAAGGCCAGGTTGACTATATCACAGTGATACTAAAAGGGAATAGTCCTACTCTTTTTTCTCACTTTGTTAATACTTTTTTGTCACTTTCAGTTTTAATAATGTATTTTGTTTTTATATTATACTTATAGATTTCTCCCACTTCATGAGAAATCTCTTGTAACCGAGTAAAATACTCTGGTAAAACTAATAATACAGCAACTTAATCTGAAAGTATATGCAATATTTCACACCATGTACACTCTCTCCCATCTCTCTATTTAAAAAAAATTAAGAGAAATCTATTTTCTCACCCTCTTTTCCACTAGGAAAAAAAAACATGTTTCTTAGATCAAATATGCATAGTCAAGCAAAACAATTTCCTACTTCCAAACTTTAAATCCATCACCTCTCTATAGTAGATAGCAAGCTTTATTATTGGATCTCTGTAATCATCAACAGTCATTGTTCTTAGAGTTCACAGGTCTTAGAGCTTTTAGAGTAATTTGTTTTTATAGTGTTGCTTCTGGTTCTGTCAATTTCATTCTTCATCTGTTTAAAAAAGTCCTCAAGATCATTCATTTTTATAATACTGATGCTATAGTATAATTTGTTCTTCAGGTTGTCCTCACCTTTACTTTTTCATCAGTTCAGACAAATCTTTTCTAAATCATCTATGTACTCTTCTTTCTTTCTTTCTTTCTTTCTTCTCTTTCTTTCTTTCTTTCTTTCTTTCTTTCTTTCTTTCTTTCTTTCTTTCTTTTTTGCAGGGCAATGAGGATTAAGTGACTTGCCCAGGGTCACACAGCTAGTAAGTGTCAAGTGTTTGAGGCAGGATTTGAACTCAGGTCCTCCTGATCAACTGTGCTACCTGGCTGCCCCAATGTCCTCATTTCTTACAGAAAAATAATATTCCATCACATTCATATACCACAAGTTATTAAACCATTCCTCAATTGTTGGTTATCCTTTTAATTTCCAGTTTTTGCCACCAAAAAAAAAGAGCTTCTATAAATATTGTAGAAAAAAGAAAGAAGAAAAAAGAAAAAACATTTTTTCTTGAGCTCTTTTGCATATAGACCTAGCAGTGGTATTGATAGAACAAAGCACATACTCTATTGATAATTTTTATATTACATATTGCCTGCAGAATGGGTGTACCTATTCACAAGTCCAAGGTTCTTATTTTCCTACAGAATCCCCACCAACATTTATCATTTTTTATTTGTATTATCTTTGCCACTCTGGTGGGTATGAAGTAGAATCTCAGAATTGCTTCAATTTGTACTTATCTAATTGAAAGTGATTTGGAGCCTTGTTCTCCTTTTTTCAATTTTAAAAAAATATTTTCCAATTACATGTAAAAACAATATCTAACATTGGTTTTGAACAGTTTAAGTTCCAAATTCTTTCCTTATCTCCTTACCCCCTCATTGAGAAGGCAAGCAATTTAATATATGCTTTACGCATGCAGTCAGGCAAAACATATTTCCATTTTAGTCATGTCAGGAAAGAAAACACAACCAAAAAATGAAAAAAATAAAGTTTTTTAAAATCTTGCTTTGATCTACATTCAGAGTCCATCAATTCTTTCTCTGGAGATGGATAGTATTTCTCATCATAAGTCCTTTGGACTTGTCTTAAATAATTATATTACTGAGAATAGTTAAGTCATTCACAGTTATTATTTTACATACAATATTGATGGTATTGTGTGACAATGTTCTCCTGGTTCTGCTCATTTCACTTTCCATTAATTCATATGTCTTTCCATGTTTTTCTGAAAGCATCCTGTTCATAAATTATTATAGCACAATAGTATTCCATCACAATACTATCCCACAACTTATTGAGCCATCCTTAATTGATGGGCATCCCCTCAATTTTCAATTTTTTCCACCACAGAAAGACCTGCTATAAATATCTATGTACATAGATGTCCTTTTCCTTTTTTAATCTCTTTGGGATACAGACATAGCAGTGGTATCATTGGGCCTAAGTTTTACAGATCACTTATATAGCCACTCTCAAGAATGGTTGGGTAAGTTCACAACTCCACCAACAGTGCATTAGTGCCCCAATTTTCCCACATTACCTCCAATATTTGTAATTTGCCTTTTCTGTCATATTAGCCAATAGGATAGGTATGAAATGGTGCCTCAGAGTTGTTTTAATTTGTATTCTGTAATCAATAGTAATTTTGTTCATTTTATATTATTATAGATAGTTTTAATTTCTTTGTCTGAAAATTGCCTATTCATATCCTTTGTGGGGGCCAAATTTAATATAAGGAGAGTTAATTGAGTGGCCTTTGACCATCTGTCAACTGAAGAATGACTTGTATCTTATAAATTTGATGCAGTTCCCTATCCATTTGAAAAATAAGTCCTTTATCAAAGAAACATACTGTAATTTTTTTCACATTTCTGCCATCCTTATAATTTGCACTGGTTTTGTTTGTGCAAAAAAAAATTTAATGTAATCTAAATTATCCATTTTACATCCCATAATTCTCTCTATCTCGTCTGGTCATAAGTTCTTCCCTTTTCCATAGATCTGACAGGTAAACTAGTCCATTCTCCCCTAATTTGCTTATGGTATCACTCTTTATATCTTTTTTTTCTTCTTTTTTTTTTTTAGTGAGGCAATTGGGGTTAAATGACTTGCCCAGGGTCACACAGCTAGTAAGTGTTAAGTGTCTAAGGCCAGACTTGAACTCAGGTACTCTTGACTCCAGGGCCAGTGCTCTATCCACTGCACCACCTAGCTACCCCTATCACCCTTTATATCTTAAGCATGAACCCATTTGGAATTTACCTTGGTACATAGTATGAGATACCTAATTTATACTTAGTTTCTGCCAAACTGCTTTCTACTGTTCCCAGAAGTTTTTGTTAGTGAGTCCCTGTCCCAAAAACTTGAATCTTTGCATTTGCCAAACACTAAATTACTATGGTCATTTGATACTGTGTGTTTTTTTTATTTTTTCTTTTGGTGGGGCAATGAGGGTTAAGTGACTTGCCCAGGGTCACACAGTTACTAAGTGTCAAGTGTCTGGATCCAGATTTGAACTCAGGTCCTCCTGAATCCAGAGCCAGTGCTTTATCAACTGCACCACCTAGCTGCCCCCTACCATTTTATTTCTTATCCAACACCATATTATTTTGATGGTTACCACTTTGTAATACAGTTTGAAATCTGATATGGCTAGGCCACCTACCTTTGTATTTTCTTTCATTAATTTCCTTGATATCCTTGATCTTTATGTTGTTCCAGATAAATGTTGTTATTATTTTTTCTAACTCTATAAAATATTTTTGGCAGTTTAATTGATGTGGAACTGAATAAGTTGAATTGTCATTTTTATAATATTGGCTCAGCCTACTCATGAGCAATTAATATTTTTCCAATTGTTTAGATCTGACTTTATTTCTGTAAAAAGTGTTTTTAATTGTATTCATATTGGAGCATTTTTATATGACTATAGATAGTCCATGTTTCTTGAGAACTGTCTGTCTTTGACCATTTATCATTTGAAGAATAGCTTTTTCTTGTAAATTTGAATTAATTCCTTATTATCTTGGATATTAAATCTTTATCAGAGAAACTTGCTGCAAAGATTTTCCCAGTTATTTTCCCCTTTTTATCTTAGCTTTATTGGCTTTGTTTGTGCTATCCATATACCAGTGGTTACAGCCCCTATACTTCCCACAGCAGTGCAAGAGGAATAATCTTCCTAGGAAAAACATATAAAGGAATGGGGAAGCTGTCTCATGGAAAATATGAGAACAGGAAGAAAAATATGCACATAGTTCTGTCTTCTCCCAGTGAAGAGCATGAAGGGCAAATCCACTTTGTAGAACCTTCCTGGCTTGCTTCTGGGATCACCAGGATTTTCTCTGGACTTCTGATTTTAGGAAGCCATGATAATACAACTCCATGTGTTCTAGTTCAGTCATCTAACTCTAGACAAAGACTCTCTGTAGAAAGTCTCTCTGTTTCTACCCACTATAATGGGTCATGGCAGTCACTCCTTCCTAGTTCAATTCTATTTCTGCTCACAATTGCTAAGATATACCCTACAGCTTTTCATATGATCCACAAATCATATTTGTTGTTTTCCTAATTTGTATCACTACTACAATTTGTATTCATGTATTAAGATGCAAGGCACCATGGAAATTCAACATCCTATAACTTTCTTCAATGAATAGCAATTCCCTTAACTCATCCCTGTGGCTACCTCCTCAGCATGAGAAAAGCAGTGTAACAATGACTTTTAAGTAAAGTTGATAAAGAATATCAGAGGCTAGTGATACTAATCCAGGAAAAAAAACTGTACTATGGACACAACTTTTTATAGAGACTTTGGGATACATTTTTCCAGCTATATGAAGGAAATTTAAAACAGAAACAGTGAACAAAAAGACAACCCTGACTCTCAATTTTTGCCTGCTTATTCATCTCAGAAAAATAAAAAAAAATCTGGGAATATATTAAGTATATCTTTGATGAAAACATGAAAAAGAAATAGGCAGGGTTTAGCAGAAAATTTTCTACAAAAGGACATATCTTTACAGTCACACAAAAGAACTGAGAGGTGAAGAGAATTTAAGATCCTGCTGGCTCTATCTTTTGTTGACTGCCAAAAAAGCATTTGAAACAATGGAGCAAAACACAGCTTTGTGTCTCTTCAAACAAGGTGTCTTGCATGCATATGTAAAAAGAACAGTTCTATGAAACTGCCAATAAATAATCCACTATTAATATCAAGTGAAGAATGAAACAATAAAAAACCAGTGTTTGGAGGGGGAAGGGAATAATCATTTCTATAGTGCCTAATATATGCCAGACACTGTGCTAAGTGATTGACCTTTATTATCTCACTTGATCCTCTCAGCAACCTAGGGAGGTAAGTGTTGTTATTATCCACATTCTGTAATTGAAGAAACTGAGACAAACAGAGGTTAAGTGACTTGCCAGGGTCACACAACTACTAAATGTCTGAGCCCAGATATGAACCCAGAAATTCCTGAATTCTAGCCAGCACTCTATCCACTGCACTTGTGAGCTAAGTGGAAGTGGAATCTCCCATTGGTATTAGGGTATTTCAAATGCTTTTAGATTGGATGATGTGTTATAGTGTCATGTGCCAGATCTTTAAAGCTCCCTCAATGAAATCCTTGGTCAATCAAGAGAATGGTCCAGCTATGCACAATGGAAAACCATGGTAAATGAAAAACACCAATTGTCCACACTCTGACATGGGCACAGGAAGCCCATTTTGATTATAGGGATCATAAGTCTAGAAGTGAAAAATATTTCAGAGGTGATCTAGTCCAACCTTCTCATTTTTACAAATTGTGAAACTGAGGCATAGGGAGGTTATATGACTAGCCAACGTCTCACAAGTAGTGTCAGGGACAGAATTGGAACCAAGGTACAAAGCCAATTATTTTCAACTGTAAGAATGCATATTTTGGACAGAAAATTCAGTTGCCCAATGATCTGGACCCATAATTAAGCAGGAAAGGAAGAGCACATGTTTGAAAAATTGTGTATCAGCTTAAATGATCCCAAACTGCTCCCTCCAGCAAAATCCACTTTAATGCCAACATTCTCCCAGAAATGAGTTGCTATTTCCAGAAAATCATGCCCACACAATAATCCCAGAAAAACTGAAATTGTCAATGATCCAAAAAATGGATAAATATGTAGCAGGTGTAAACACTATTATAAAAAGTATTTTCAAGAAATAAACGAAGATATATCCCACCCACCAAGGAAGGTGATGCTCCTAGAGTTCTAGTGTAAAAAAGGCATAAGGGAAAGACAGCTGAGAATCCAGAAAATATTAAAGAATCAGAAGAAAGACTCCAATATATTGAGTAGATGCTCTATAGAAGATTGGTGGAAAAGATTTAGAGAATTATAGAAGAAATATAGAGGAAGCCACATGGTTCAGTGCTTGGCCTGGGGTCAGGAAAACTAAGTTCAAATCCAGCCTCAGACATTTCTTAGCTATGTGATCCTTGAAAAGTCACTTAACTAATATTTGCCTCGGTTTCCTCAATTGTAAAATAAGTATACTATATCACTTACATACCAGTTTTATTTAGAGGATAAAATGAGAATATTTGTAAAGCACTTTGCAAATCTTAATGCATATATAAATGCTAGTTGTTATCACTGTTATTATTATTAAGATTTGGACAGGATCAGCAGGTGTGATGGATTCAATCTGCACAGGTAAAGGAGAGTAAACACACCAATGAGATTCGAGATTCATCCGATTTTAAAATTAGCTAGGCAGTCAGTGAGGAAGCAAGTATTAAGTGCTTAACATATGGTAGGCACTGTGCAAAGTGCTAGGACATGGGGAAAGACAAAAACATGGACCATGACCTCAAGCAGCTTACATTCTAGAGGATAATGCAATGTGCAAAGTGCTCTATCTGTATAAGATATATACAGGATAAATGGGAGGTAATCTCAGGAGGTCACTAGGAGAGAGAAGGGGGATCAGGAGAAGGCCCCTAGTACAAATGGGCCATCAAACCCACCACCCACATCAGGATTTTAACAGTCTACCAAGTCATACTGGGCAATCCATTGTTCTTTGGTTCAGCTGAATATCTCTTCCTATTTAGAGAGCCTCTTCAAAGAATAATGGAGATTTAAAGAATAGTAGCAGAAATAGGTTATGTTCCAGCCTGCAAACTCCAGTGTCATTTGAATTTAAGGCCATTGCTTTATGCAGTCCATTTGTATCCAAAGCATTCTCACACATATCACTCAGTTACATTAATTAAGATTGTCTGCAACACACATCCCATCATTATGCTTTTCCTTTTTTGTAGAGTCCCTAGCCCTGAGGACTGAATATGTTATTTAGGAAACCTATTGTATAGAAAAACGATTTCATATGGCTGGGTCATTGCAGCACATAATTGAAAGTGTAAGATATGATAAGATCTCATTGTTAGCACAGCCATATGCTGAAAAAAATAACATTATTATAGGCACAATAGTGAATTTCTGGAAGATGTTCAGACCAATAATGATTTTAATTATAGATCTTTTTGTGATCTAGATATTCTTTTGGGGGTCTTGGTACAAGGAGTGGTTTTACTTTTCTTGTTTAAAAAATAAAACTTTGGTCAACAAGAAAGTATGAGAACAAGTGATTGCAGAATAATGTATTCAAATGTCATTTCTTTGTTACCACAAACCAGCATACACCCTTCTCTGCTGAACAAGTCAGTTCAACCAATGGAAAATTTTCATTCCACAAACTTCTCTCCAGCACCTGCTGTATATAGAACCATTTGCCAGAAGCTAAACTAAGATATAAAGCTTGGCAAAGAAGCTCATTTCTGTCAACTTGGAGCTTATAATCTAGGAATTCTATCAAGGGTCCACTAAACCCTATAGACTTTTAGAGCAGGAAGGGTCCTCAGAGAACAAATAACCCAACACTTTTGTTTTACAGAGGAAGATGATGCCTAGAGAAGAGAGAGAACCTGTCCAAGTCTAGTAGTTGGCAGAGCTGGTACTTGACAACTTTCTGACTCCATCCCTAGCAGGATGCCTTCTAGAACAAGTTTTCCAAAAAAAATTCCCTTCAACAAAATATAATAATCCCTGGGGGAACTGTTCTTCCACAGTATAGGGAGATGTATTTAACACGTGTTCTGTGTATTAAAATGTGATAGTACCAGAAGTAGATCTTTCATTGGAAGGACACCAGAGCCTGGAAGGATTGTGCCATGCCGTTGCTTGCAGTACTTTGCACCAGTCATTGCTTGTCCTGTATGGTTCAGCAGCCTAGCCAAAGGACTTCACTTACTGAACTTCCAAAACATATTTATTAACAAATAATTTCATAAAGATTATGCTCCATTTTAGGAATCATATTTTAGGGTAGATGCTCTCAAATTGAAGCAAATTCAGAATAGGACAACCGAGAGGTTGAAAGGACTCAATGTTATGTCAAGTTGAAAGAACTTGGGATGCCATTGGGGAAGAACCTGTACTTTAGAGGTTTATCTGTGGGACGATAGATGTGAGAGTATATTAATTTTGCTTGACCTCATGGGGCTCAACCACGAATGATGGGTAGAAGGTGCAGAAAGGATAATGTTTACTCATTATTATTATTTTTTATTATCATTAATATTTTATTATTTATATTGGTTACACTATTAATGGTTATATTATACTTATTATAGAAAATAGCATTTATATAGTGCTCTGAGGTTTGTACAGTGATTTTAATATATTATCTCATTTGATCCTTACAACAACCCTGGAGAAGTAGATGCTATTATCCCCATTTTATAGATGAGGAAACTGAGTAAGACAGAGGTTAAGTGATTTGCCCAGGGTCACACATCTAGTCAATGTCTATAGCAGGCTTTGAACTCACTTCTACCTGACTTCAAGTCCAGCACTCTCTCCCTCATACCATCTTGCTCCTTTTAGGAAATACTTCCTAACAGTTGTCTCTAAAATTAGGGTGTCCTGCTTCACTAGGCAGTGAGTTCCTCATCAATAGAGGTCTTCAGAGAAATGTTTGATGACTACTCGTTGAGTATATGGCCAAGAAGATTCCAAACAAAGTGTGAGTTCAAATGTGAAATCTCTCCCAATTATGGTAATCTGGTTCTCTATGATAGCTCTTCTCCTGGCCCACAATAGCCACTGCCCCCACCATGATAGCATAGTCGACAGAAACAACAGAAACTCAATCAATTACTGCAGTTTTCCCTATTAAAAAATACTATAAGATGTACAGAAAGATTTTTCCCACACTCAGCCCTTAATATGGGATAGAATAGATCTTCTGGTCTATAAGGAGATACTTCTCACCCAACAGTCTGAGTCTCTTGTACAATTGAACTCCTTGTTATCCCAAAGAAGAGTAGCTCTCTCCTTCTTAGTTCACCAGGAATCTTTCATGCTATAAAGCCAGCACCCCAAGCTTCCTTCACTAAAGATTCATAGCATGATAAGTAACATTCCTCAGCCAGTGACAATTCAAACTTGAGGTTTGTAAATAAGACAGGCTTCTACTCCAGGATGAGAAAGGGGAACATAATTGAGCAGTATATGTGGTGTGAATGAGAAATGTTTTATCTTTGTTGTCAAATGCCATCTGGACTGAAAGAAACCTAGATATCAATTTTCTTGGATTACCTGGGTTTCTTGCAAGAGTGGGAATGCAGAAATACCCCAAAGCCTGCCTCCTTAGTAGTTACAAATGGCCAACCACACTTAGAAATGAAAAGGGTTTTTTTGTTGTTTGTTTTGAGAGAGAATTCTGAAGAGGAAAAAAAAACCTCTGAAACTACCTACTTATTCAACTCTGTAAAGATCTCAACAAAAGCTTTACAGTTGGCTCAATTCAATTTGGGGCAGCTGAGTGGCACAGTGAATAGAGTCCTAACCTGGATTAGAAAGATTTAAATTTAGATCTGTCCTCAGATACTAGCTGTGTGACCCTGGGCAAGTCACTTCACCCTGTTTGCCTCAGTTTCCTCATCTGCAAAATGAGTTGGAGAAGGAAATGGCAAACCACTCCCAATATCTTTGCCATGAAAATCAGAAATGGGGTCAGGAAGAGTCCTCCAGGACTGAAACAATTCCATTCAATATTTTTTTAAGTGCCTGCTCTAGGCAAAATACTAGGTTAGGCACTAAGAATAGTAGGACAAAAACCAAACAATCCCTGTTTTCAATGAGTAAACCTTTTACAAGGGGGAGGAGTAGAGCAGGAGGTGGAATACAGCTTTCACATAGATTAGTATCTACAAGAGAAACTGAGAGAGGAAAAGGCACCTGGAGGCCTCAGGAGCAGGGAGACCAATTGGGTAGCTTTTCTGCATAGTATATGGCACGATGCAAAGGAAAGAGCAGACATCAAAGACATGTGTTTGAGTCCTGGTTCTGTTACTTACTATCTGTGGGCAAATCAGTTTGCATCTATTATTCTCAGTTCCCTCATCATTCAGATGAGGGGCCTGGATGAGGTAGTGTATAAGGTCCTTAATAGCTCTAAATCCTGTAACCATATTTTTAAAAAAAAGGAAAGAATGAAGAAAAATGTCAACTGGTTAAAAGGAAATTTGACGAAAGCATTGTGGAATAGTGGATAGAGACCCGATCTTGGAGTTAAGAAGACCTGAGTTCAAATCTTCCTATGATATATACTAGCTTTATAAGCCTGTGCAAGTCTTTTAACATGTCAGTGCCTGAGGAAACTCTAGGAGACTGTGAATTGAAGAGTAGGTGCCAATTTGTACTAGTAAAGGGATTTTCCCCACTGGGAATTCCCCCGACTAATGAATTCACAGATCTAGGACCCCCACCTTTCAAAAAAGTACACTTGATTGTTATAGTTCTGTCATTTAGAATAAGCTAAAGCTATGATCTAAAAGCATCCTCCCTAAGTCATATGATGTAGCTATTTGTTCAGAAGAATATATAATCAGGGTGGTGGTGACCTCTATAGTAATAGTAGACTTAGAAAGAGAGAAGAAATCGGGGAGAAATACAATTAGTTCACTTTAAGACATGTAGAGTTTAAGATGTCTAGAAGACAAACAATTTGAGGTGTCCAATAGGTAGCTGGATATGTGAAACTGTATGAGGAAACTTGCTACAAGGGGCAGCTAGGTGGTGCAGTGGATGGAGCACCGGCCCTGGAGTCAGGAGTACCTGAGTTCAAATCCGACCTCAGACACTTAACACTTACTAGCTGTGTGACCCTGGGCAAGTCACTTAACCCCAATTGCCTCCCTAAAAAAAGTAAAATAAAATAAAAATAAAAAATAAGAATATATAATCAGATTGTCAAGCCTTTATGAAGAAAAGCACATATTTAGGCAGTAGTAATACAAAAAGATAAGTGCTAGAAACTTAAAACAAAAAAAAGTGATTTGAATTAAGGGCAACCTAATATTTCTACAATGTATTAGCAACTTGTCTTTCCTTGCTCATATCTTCTTTATCTGTGGGACTGGTTTTTTATAGGATATCCTTTCGGGGTTAATTTTATAAGGATTTCTAGCAGGATGGTGAAGTGAAAGGTTTTAGATAAACCTAGTTCCTTCTTTGTCATTTCCAAATGGCTAGAAAAGTCCCAAATAAGTTAAAAGAGCAATTACATGAGTGGTATTAGTCAAGCTATTAAGAATTTATTGTGTCTGCTATATGCAGGTACTGTGCTAAGAACTAGAAATACAACAAAAGGTAAAAACAGGCCCTATTCTCAAGGAATTCACAGGCTAATAAGAGAGACAATATGTAAGTAACTATGTAAACCCAAAACATATACAGGATAAGTTGGAAATAATTAGAGAAGGAAGTCACTAGTATCAAGGGGGACCAGAAAAGCTTCTTGCAGAATAGAGGACCTAGCTTGAAAGGAGCCAAGAGAGCTAAGACATGGAAGGAAATAAGGAGGTAGAGAATTTCAGATATGAAAGACAGACTGTGAAAATACACTGTCAAACAATGGAGTATTTTGTGCTAGGGACAGCAAAGAGATGGTGTCACTGGATTGAAATATATGTAGAGAGGAGTAAGTTTAAGAAAATTGAAAAAAGTAAGAAGAGTGTACATTATGAAGGGCTTTTCTAAAAGCCGGAACATTTTATATTTGATCTTCAAAGTAATAAGAAGCTATTGAAGTTCAGACCTATACTTTCAGAAGATCCCTGAGTTTTAGATGGACTGGATTAGAGAGACCAGACAGGGAGACCAACCAACAGGCTATTGGAATAATCTGGTCATGAAATGATGAGAGCCGACATCAAGGTTGTGGCAGTGTCAGAGGAGAGAAGGGGGTGTGTACAAGAGATATTGCAGAGAGAAAGGAGACAGAACTTGGGAGAAGGTTGGATATTGGTGGGGGTAGTGAGAGCAATGAGTTGAAGATGTTATCTAGGTTGCAAGTCTGGGTCACTTGGAGGGTGGTGGTGACCTCTATAGTAATAGTAGACTTAGAAAGAGAGAAGAAATCGGGGAGAAATACAATTAGTTCACTTTAAGACATGTAGAGTTTAAGATGTCTAGAAGACAAACAATTTGAGGTGTCCAATAGGTAGCTGGATATGTGAAACTGTATGAGGAAACTTGCTACAATGACCCAGATGTATGACAACTGGACTGCTTACTGTCCTCCAATCTTTTACAATGAATCCCCCATGCTTGCAATGTACTACTTCCTCAGGATACATATAGAATATCTTCTTTTCTGTAAGCTCCAACCTAGGGACCACCTCATCCATGAAACCCTCTATAACCTCCTTTGCATCTCGATGGGATGAAATTTCTCCCCCTTCAAATTCTCCTAAACCAATTTTATCTCCCAAATCCACTTTTCCTAGTCACATTCTCCCTTGTGCCACACTTACTCAGGCACACATCAAATCTTCCCTGCTTCCATGAGCTTCCTCTTTTAAAACAAGAGCTGTGTAATTTTTCATCTTTTACAGCTAGGTTCCGATTAGCACAAATAAGCAATCCCCTGCAGTGGTCACATTATCCAGATTTGCACCCTATATATCTATTATACTAGAAGGAAGTGCCACATTTTATATAATTATAACTTTGGATAGTGTGAATTATAAGACATGTGGCCACTTCAGGGTATTCATTATTTGGACCCACTGAGGCTTAACCATATCAAGCACAGTGATTGGAACTTATGAGCTATTTAATAATTATTTGTTGACAATATCTTACAGTCCATTAGAGACAATCAAAATCAATATGTTTCAAAGGAAGAGAAAATACAACTTCCAAAAAATCTCAAACACACTATAACAGGTGGGAATTAACCAACTCAAGGACAACCCAGGGAACATGACCTCACTCATTGCTCCCTTCTTCATAGAAGAACAAGAAGAGAAGTCAGTGATGATGGAGATCATTTTTTTTCAAGAAAATAGAGGGGGCAGCTAGGTGGTACAGTGGATAAAGCACTGGCCCTTGATTCAGGAGGATCTGAGTTCAAATCTGGCCTGAGACACTTGATACTTACTACCTGTGTGACCCTGGGCAAGTCACTTAACCCCCATTGCCCTGCAAAAAAAGAAACAAACAAACAAACAAACAAAGGGAGAACTGTGACACTCCCTCTTTCCTAACCTAGGCTTAAATATTGGCATTGTAGAACTGCCCCCATGATATTGCATTATCTGTGCTATTGTTGCTATTGTAGCTATTAGATAAAAACCCACTAATTCTCTAATTGTTACCATGTACAGCTTGTTGTGAGTGCTGTCACTGCTATAGCAAGTTTAAAGCCAGAATCTTTCTAACACTTTTTGGGAAGCAGTGATAACAGCAAACAATGTAGACAAGCTTTGTTCAAAAGTGTAAATCATTTACTAGTGAATAGAAAACCCCAACATGGGAAAAGATCTATCAGCAACACAGGGCCATGAGCCATAAGTGAACACAGCTGTCCATGTGGCATGCTGACCAATGAGGTAATTATCCACAAAGGAAAAATGAAACCAAATGGGAAACCACATCAAGACAACCAGCTTGCCCCACAGAAAATAATCAGACAATGGAAACATAATCTGTCACCTACTCCTGATCAAATTGAAGGTCCAGTCAATAGGCATGCGTCCAACACTGCCCCAATAACCACACACAAAACAGTGATATCATCAGTCCCTTAGAGAAATAAGGTAACAAGGCTGACCTATTAATTTGTCGTGCCTATAGTACAATCTTGTGCATATGGAATGCTTTCACATCTCACTTCATTGATTTCTTAACAACCCTGTAAGTAAGATGGAGCTAGCATCACCCACATTTTTGGAAAGAGAAATTGAAACATAAAGAGGTTAAGTTAGGGGCAGCTAGGTGGCGCAGTGGATAGAGCACCGGCCCTGGAGTCAGGAGTACCTGAGTTCAAATCCGGCCTCAGACACTTAACACTTACTAGCTGTGTGACCTTGGGCAAGTCACTTGACCCCAATTGCCTCACTAAAAAAAAAAAAAGTTAAGTTATTGTTGTAGTCTTAAAAAAAATCAATCTCTGCTTTTCAGAGCCTCGCCTTCCTTGCAACAAGTTGTCTCTGTTCTCCTGACTTGCCATAAGATCCCTGAAACTGAAAGTTCACTTCACCCCTGGACTTCTCACTATGGAAATATACCCTACCCCTGGGGCCCCTCCTCTGATTGGCTGATTCCTCTCAGAACCTCCGTTTTAAGCAAAGTGCCCAGGCTAGCCATTACTTCATATTCTTCTCCAGGCTCCATTCCTGCCCCTACACAGATACCTCCTCCTACTGCCTCCATTTTCAGCTTCCCTTTATATATCATCTTCCCCTGTTAGAATGTAAACTCCGGGGGCAGCTAGGTGGTGCAGTGGATAAAGCACTGGCCTTGGATTCAGGAGGACCTGAGTTCAAATCTAGCCTCACACACTTGACACTTACTAGCTGTGTGACCCTGGGCAAGTCATTTAACCCTCATTGCCCCGCAAAAACAAACAAACAAACACACAAGAATTTAAGCTCCTTTTGGGCAAGGTCGATCTTTCTCTCTGCTTGTATTTATATTCCCAGTACTTTGTACAGCACCTAGGGCATAGTAAGTGCTTAACAAATGTTTGTATACTTTAGACATGTTCTCTCCTTCTACCCATTCTCCTTCCACCCATTTTCTTGAAGAGGGATAGCTTCTCTGCTTAGAATCTTCTATACTGGAAACTTCCACATTCCCATGTAACCTAGCAAATTAGTACTTCCCATCTTGTAAAATAGAAGGTGGGAAACGAATCAAATTTGCCTGAGTGAGACCCTATTCTCCCAATAAACTGCATGGCTCTCTTACACATTCCTGAGTAATTCTGTTAGATGGAGCAACTCAAGTCCCCCAGTGCTGAACTGAGAGCACTGACAAGAGCCTGACATAACCTGGGCACCAAATCAGGAGAGTTTCTTCTTGATTATGCAAATGTTATTTGACTTGGCCCAAGAGCATCTCAGTTCATACGCAAATGCCCCCTGCTGGCTGAGTTAAAAAATATACCCAACTCATCCAGAGATTCTCTTGTCATTGTTTCAGTTATGTCCTACTCTCCATGATCCCATTTAGGGTTTTCTTGGCAAAGGTACTGGAGTGGTTTACCAGTTCCTTCTCCAGTTCATTTTACAAATGAGAAAACTGAGGTAAACTGGGTGAACTGACTTGCCCAGGATCACACAGCTAGTAAGTATCTGAGGACACATTTGAACTCAGGAAGATGAGTATTCCTAATTCCAGGCCCAGCACTCTATCCACTGTGCCACCTAGCTGCCCCAGAGATCCTGTACTACCTATTATTCCTGTGACCTGAAGTGAATTATTTGCATTCTATGAGCCTCCATTTCCTAATCTTTAAAATAAGGATGTTGGGGGGGGGGCAGCTAGGTGGTGCAGTGGATAGAGCACTGGCCCTGGAGTCAGGAGGACCCGAGTTCAAATCCAGTCTCAGACACTTAACACTTACTAGCCGTAGGACCCTGGGCAAGTCACTTAACCCCAACTACCTCACCAAAAAAAAAATAGTATAAAATAAGGATGTTTTACTAAAAAGTCTCTAAGTACTTTCCAGCTGTAGTCTATGATCCCCTGTATCTCCCTAACCTTCATGTATCCTTGCCCTTCCTCTAACCATACCCAACTTATCTCAAATTAAGCCTCAAGATTTCCCTTGAATGACTTTTTAAATGGATCAAATAAAGGCCTATTGTTTTAGCATCATTGGCCAGATTTCAAGGGACATCTCTAAAAAGTCACAGATAGAAGTGGTAATAACCTGGTGCCACATTTGACATAGGATCTGACAGAAGGGGAAAATAACATTGGGCACTACTATCATCACAAGGACACTGTGAACAAAGAGTCACATCAATGCTCTCATTAATATTGTTATCAATATTAACAAGTGTGCCACAATTATGAGAGTATAAAAGACCATGAGCAATCAAGTGACCTCACATGATTTTTTTGACCTAACATGATCAACAGAAGTTAGGATGGTGTTTTTCTTTAAACTCTTTATGCAATATATGCATATGCTTAGCTAGCTTCTCACACAGATTAGTTGCAAACAGGCAGTCTGTGACTATTTGAGAGGAGAAAATACAAAGTGAAATATACTTAAGGACATTAGTATGAAGATCTGATTTCAGATGTCAGAAAGGTATGGGAATCTGAACAGTAAACACTTATACAACACTTATACTTCCATATGTACACTCTGTTGTGGGATGGCACAATAAGTAGATTCCATGCACAGATATTCCACATATGTTCCATTTCTACAAATCCCAGGACTCCATTCAGATTTGCAACCAATAGGGATCATTGTAAACCTTTCTGGAACACTGAAGATAAAATCTCTAAGTACAAATATTCGTAATAACTCATATTTCTTTAGTGTTTTACTGCCTTCAAAGTGTTCCCCAAAGCAGCCCTGGAATGTAGGTCATGTGAATATTCTTCTCCCCATTTTACATGGGGCAGAAGGGAGACTTAGGAGAAGTCACCTACCTAAAGCCACATATCTAGTGAAGTATCAGTGATGTGCTTTCAGTCAGGTCTTCTGACTACTAGCCTAGTGCTCTTTTTTCTTCATATTTCATGCCAAGTTAAGATAATGAATTCTAAAAATGATTCTTGTGGGGGTCTGTAGCATATTGTAAGATGGCAGAGGATGCAATAGGTAGAGGAGATTCCAGTAGTTGGCGCTGGCTGGCGAAAGATCAGTCATTAAGCAAATAGCTAGAACACCAAAATGCCAGGAGAACTTGAGTGTTAGGGGACAGGTCAAGTGATAGGACTTAATAATGCAAAAAAGCCAAGCCAAAATTCTAGTGCCAATGGAGGTAATCAATGACATCAAGGACCAAGCAGAACTCAGACATTCACCCCTGGACATTTATTTCACCTTGCATGAGTGTTTCGCTCTTCGCTATTGCTATGATTCTTAAAGGTGCAGCTGGAAAGAATGGTATAGAATACACAAAACATCTGTCAACTTAATACACATGTCTGTGTGCTCTACTACATATACACACACAGGCATATCTCCTACTAACATTCTCCTCTGATGCTTCATTATGGCATTCAAGTGACTAATTTCTCAAAGGCACTGAGGATCAACTAAGATGGAAAGAATCTGAGAAACAGTCCTAACAACAGACGGTATGTCTGTCATTCTAGGAGCAATCTAGCTAACTTTGGAAAGTTTCCTCACAAGAGTGTAGGACTCCAGGAATGATTTTGGGGTTTGGACCACAGAAAATCTTTAAGTCATCTACTAAGGAACTGTAATCTGTGTAATCTGCAATCTGTGTCAAGGGAGTGAATACCCATAACAATGAAACCACTATTTTTGTAAGTACACAGGAAGACATAACAAATCAGATTGTCTTCTTTGGCCCCAGAGGCCAACTGAGAACAAAGGAGTGGAATACAAAGATTAAGTTAGGTTTAATATCCTGAAAAGCTCCCTAAAAATTGAAGCTGCATAGAAATATAATGGAATGCTTCAAGAGGCAGCAGGTTCCCCTTCCTTGGAGGTCTTTAATCTGAGGCTAGATAATCACTTGTCAGCTATATTATAGTAGGGATTCTCTCCTGTAAGATTTGGACTAGAGGGGTGCTGGAATCACATTCAGCTCTCAAGTTCTGTGATTCTGAGGTACACATTTATGGTTTCATTAAATTTAATGCTGAGTGGAAACATAACAGAAGATATAGACTAGCCTTGGAATCAGGAAGTCTGTCTCTGAAGTATACTAGTACATGAACATGGGCAAGACACTTACCTCTCCTTGGTGCCACTGACAATCCCCTGAAATTGTGAATTACACATGAGTTGCCAATCTGAATGACTTCAGGGCACTTCTACACCAAAAGATTCTCACATTGATAAATCACAGTCCCTCCCTTCAAAAAAAAAGAAGCTGATTTCTAAAGGAAGCATCCACACAGATGAGATCATAGATCCAATATACTATGAAACATATTTGTAAAGGGATTGGAAACTAACGAAACAATCAGTGTTTCCTATTTACTTAATAGTATCCAACACTGGGACAGGCCTCTGTGACTTATATAAAAGTTGATAACATAGTTCCTGCCCTAACAGGACCATATATAGTTTTACAGGTAAGACCAATACACATGATACATTAGTATAGACTAATGTGTAACAGTTCATAATCACATGTAAGAATCATGACATTTACTATTTAAAGGTTGTTTAGAAGTTTAGAGGGCAGAGAAAGGAAGGGAGAAAAAAGGGAAGGAGTATGAAAAGGGTGAAGAAAAAAGAAGGAGATGGGGGAGGAAAAGAGAATAGATAGTTATTTATATAGTGATTACATATACAAATACTCACATATTTACATATACACATATATATATACATTTACATAGATTTATAGTACCAACTATGTGCCAAGCATTTTACTGTTGAAGAAACTGAGGCAAACTGGGGTTAAATGACTTGCCCAAGGTCACAAAACTAGATAAGAAGGAAGGAGAGAAGAAGAGGAAAAATAGGGAGATAGAAAGGGAGGAGAGAGGGGACATGCAGAACATCCCACCTCTAAGCCTCTATACAGGCTTTTACCATGTTTGGAAGGCAGGCACACTCTCCTCCCCTCCCCTGGTAGAATCCTCAGGTTTCTTCAAAAGACAGCTCAGCTTCCACCACCTACCTGCAGTCTTTCTTGTCTCCCTCTTGAAATCACTTTTGTTATACTGGGCATTCAGTTACTTGTATATATGTTGTTGTCCCTTCCCCCACTCCCACGGTAGAATTTAAGTTCCTTAAGAGCAGGAATTGTGTCTATCCCCAGGGACTAGCATGATATTTATCATAGAATAATTCTTCAATAAAAATTTGCTGAATTGAATTGCACTGGGTAGGCTGGAGTATTGGGGTAGAGGGGCAGCCCCGGTAGGAAATCCAGATTAAAGGCATTCTTTTTTCCCTTAGTTGGGAGCTGGGTGAGAAGGAAGGGAAAGTTTGTTTGCAACAATCTTCATGTTTAATATTTGAGAAGAACTAGAACTCCCCCAATATAGAAAACTGTAGATTGAGCTCTGTATACCCTGACTTTAAAATCAACCCAGGAAGGGAATGAGATAATAGTTAAACAAAGTCTCTATTGACAACAATCAAAGTCAGGGGGTATTTACAGGGCACTGGAAGAAAGATGAAGGTGATTTGGGGGAAATAGAGCCCAGGTGGCAGACATCTCCAAGAGCATGTCCGAGATGATGAACCCTGATTATGATGGATTAAGGCACTCTACACTTCTCCCATTACCTCAGTCAAACTCATATGGGAGACAGCTTTGTGAAAGGAAACCACCAGGCATTCCCAGAAAGATTCAGTGTAAAGAGTTTCTGAGGCCAGACTGGCTGCCTCCATTGGAGAAGAAACTTATTTAGAAATCACCAATATTCTCTCTCCTCCGACTGCATCTCTGCTAACACCACTTAGGGGGGAGCTAAGGTAACTAGGCCCTCAGCAGCCAGTGGATTCATTTCACAGGTAGATAAAGTAGGAAGCATATTGTCATCCCTCTTTCTGAAAAATAGCATCTTGCTTCTTAAACATACCATAACTATGTTCTCAGTGAAAAAACTAGTTCTTAACAAAGCTTCTTAAACTGTGGGTCATGACCTCACATGGGGCCCTCTAACTAAATGTGGAGGTCACAAAAAAAATTTGACAACAGTAAAAGCTTGTGTATACCAATATATATATATATATATATATACACACTTTTCTTGGGCGAAGGGAGTCACCAGGAGAAAAGATTTAAGAAACCCTGGTTCTTAACACCAGAGAACAAACTGTTAACCCATCTCACACCTACCACAAAAAGGAGATGAGTATCATCATTGAAAGGACCTTGGACTTAGAAATAGAAATCTTGGATTTGAGTTGTATCACTGCCACTGACTCTGAACAAGCCATTTCATCCCTCTGAGCCTCAGAGGATAGCAACACTGGAACTACTCACTTTACAGCTTGTTGTGGGGGGAGCCAGGACATGGTATGGATGCTTCACTCTCAGTCTCTGGCCTAGCTTGCACACCCAAACTGTATTCACATTGGCAGGACTGGGGTTCCCCAAAAGAGGCTACCAGTACTCTGCTGGTTATTCTCTCTCATGGTCTTAGGTATAAAACTGGGGTAGAGGACTATGATACCCTCATACTTCTTGTTACCAGAACTCTTATACCCCCCATTAGTGTCCTTCCCATTTATATAAAACCAGGGACTATGACACCATTAAATCTTAAACATAAAATGTTTACTAAACAATTAGACAAAAGCAATAATATGTGTGACATTTGCTTAAGAGAAGGCCAGTGTTAAACTCTGAAAATCTAAAAAAAATAATAAAAATATATCTTTTTTCTCCTGGAAAAGATCGGGTACTACTAAGAAATAATATCTAAATTATCATAGTCACTCTACTAGGTGTTTTTGCTAACTCTTTTTCTTTGTTGCAAAGGAAAATTGGGGGGGGGGCAGTATTTCCAGAAACTGCTATGATATACAATTAAAAGGTGCTAATGAAACATTTCAAATTTGTGTGTGTGTGTGTGTGTGTGTGTGTGTGTGTGTGTGGCAATTGGGGTTAAGTGACTTGCCCAGGATCACACAACTAGTAAGTGTTAAGCGTCTGAGGTTGGATTTGAACTCAGGTCCTCCTGAATCTAGGGCCGGTGCTCTATCCACTGTGCCACCTAGCTGCCCCCCGAAAAATTTCAAATTCTGAACCATTCCATAAAGTTCAGGGCTAGATCACCAGATGAGGGTTAAGATGAGACTTGGCAACATGAGATGGTAACTGGGAAATTCATGAGGCTACCTTGAACAAAGTAACAAAGATGATAGCTTTACAACTAGAAGGGACTTCAGAGATATTCTAGTTCAATCCCTTCATCTTACGGATGAGGATAATGAAGCACAACAGTTAAATGATTTGCACAAGGGTACATTGATGGTAAGCAGCCCACCTGGCATTCAAACCCAAGTCCTCTAACTCTATTTCTAGTATTGGACTATATGACTGTGAAGGTCCCTTCCAACTCTAAATCTCTGATTCCAAGCTTGCCACTGTACCAAAATTCAGATGTGAAATTGCTGTTGTTGTTTCTCCTTCATTCTCAAAGAAACCTGTGAAATCCGGAGATGATTTGCAGTAAACTGGATTTAAGTGAAGCAGGGCTGTGCAGAGTCACCAGCCTCACTTTCTCCTCCAGAGTCATCTGGGTCCAGTGGCAAGAGAGACAGATGAAAGTGTGTGTGTGTGTGTGTGTGTGTGTGTGTGAGAGAGAGAGAGAGAGAGAGAGAGAGAGAGAGAGAGAGAGAGAGAGAGAGAGAGAGAGAGAGATCAGGACATGGTCTTGGATGTTTGAGGCAATGAGGGTTAAGTGATTTGTCCAGGGTCACACAGCTAGTAAGTGTCAAGTGTCTGAGGTCAGATTTGAACTCAGGTCTTCCTGATTCCAGGGTCAGTGCTCTATCCATTTCACCACCTAGTTTCCCTGTGAAATTGTTCCAGGAGTCAAGGCTTGGTGATACATGTCTATAATCCCTGCCGCTAGGGAGACTGAGGCTGGTGAATCATTTGAACTCAACAGTTTTGACCTGCAGCAGGACTCAAGTTGATCTGGTATCCACACTGTCTAGTACTAAGGTGGTGAGCCCCAAAGATCAGAGGGCTACCAGGATGCCTAACAAAGGGTGAATAGGCCAAGGTCAAAGCTTTCATGCTGAACAATAGTGGAATTGGATCCATGATTGTCTGCTAGACTTCCAGCTTGGGTAATATAAGTAGACCCGATCTTTTTTTTTTTTAATTTTTATTTTTTGCAGGGCAATGAAGGTTAAGTGACTTGCCCAGGGTCACACAGTTAGTAAGTGTCAAGTGTCTGAGGTTGAATTTAAACTCAGGTCCTCTTGAATCCAAGGCCTGTGCTTTATCCACTTTGCTACCTAGCTGCCAGTAGACCCAATCTTAAAAATAACAAAAACCATACCAACAAAGTGTTTCAGGAAAAAAGGAAGAGAAAGTGAAACAATAAAGTGTTTTGTTTGTTTTTTGAAGTCATAATTAAGAAACTTCATCGTTAATGGTATCAAAGTAGTCATATCAAGTCAGTTCAAAAGGTAGTTACTTATAACTGGTGAAATCACATACAAACAGGAAGAAAATGGCATCAAAAGAATGATGGGCAAAGCAAACTGTTAATATGTTTAAACATCTCTTTTGGAAATGCCTTTGGAACCTCTAACATCCTTGCTGCAAGTTCTCACAGCACAGTGAGTGTGTGTGTGTGTGTGTGTGTGTGTGTGTGTGTGTGTGTGTGTGTGTGTGTGTACTGACAACACTAGAGATAGCACATTTACTTCTCAATTCCAAGGGCATTTGCTCTTTGGGCAATCGTTCTTCCAGTCTGACTGGTACGTCTAACATATGACTGAAACACTGGGAGGAGAGGCAGGCCTTTGACCTCATGCATACAGAAAATTCCAAGGTAATCCCATAGAAGTACCAAGCATTTGTTGTACTCTCTGGCTTCCAGCTGTTTCAACTACAAATCTGGCAGAGATACAGAAAAGGAAGGTGACCACATGAATGCATCTAGGCACCCTCAGGGGCAAGCTTCTGAATGACCTGCCAAGACACTGGGCCAATCTAAGGATTCACCTGCCAACCAACTAGCAGCTGAGTGTGGTTTATATGTTTGGAAACGTTTGAAAGCCTTTAGTTGCATCTGTCCCCTCCCTTCCTGAAAGGGCAAAGGGCAAAGATGCAGAAGAGGGGGGAAAGTTAAAGATTCAGACTTTACCTTAAATGACTTAAACTGTTCTTGCTGTTTGTATATGAATACTTTACACCTTACTTTTGTTTCCCACATAGTAAAATATGTTTTAGCCTATATGATGATTGACCCAATTATTTGGGTAAAGAAGGGGAAAATTGAATCCATTAAAGTAGAAGCAGAAGTCATAAGAGATTTCTAATTGTTTCTAAAATTATTCTGTTTTCCCACACTTAAAATAGGGAGCATGGAACCACTAGAGAAGGTGGTTTTCTGAGCAAGCTCAGGTGGTAGTGAGCTGATGGGGATAAAATGTTTAGGCATTGGAGCACGCTTAGTCGAATTGTCTGGTATACCTCAAGGTTAGAGCACCACCTGGTGACTGGCTTAGATATTCTACCTCCTCCTTCCCCACCTCCAATAGCTACTCAAAGCCAAAGCTCCTTAAACTGTGGGTCTCAACCCCATGTTGGTCATGTAACTTAATGTAGGGGTCAAGAAAAATTTGGCAGTAAATGTTTGATTTGTATACCTATTTTATATAGCTATATGCCCAGGGTCGCATAAAAATTTCTCAGGCAAAAAGGGGTCACAAGGGGGAAAAAGTTGAAGAAGCTCTGCTCTAAGCAATAGTCTCTAATGGTAATAAATTAAATCCTCAGAAGGAAGCAAATGTTCCATACTGAATATTCTCAGTAGTGCTGAAATTTCTACCTTTGAAGGTAGATTTGGTTTTGGATTTGTTTTGAAAAAGCCAAAAATCATCTGGAGCCAAATCTGTTAGAAAAGTTCAAGCTGGTACAAATTGAAGTTCAAACCAAGAGGAAACCATAAAATAATGAGATGGGTATTCTTCTTCCCCTGAAGTCTGCCTCTTATGCCTCCTTTTATCTTGGAGGTGATTCGATTCCCTAAAGGCTAAGCAGCTGCCCTGGTAATGCCTGCCAAACTGTAGACGCTTAGAGAACAAGACCAGTGATAGACTATGTCTACCAGTCAAGGCTCAGCCTAGGTAAGTACAGAGAAGTGCACCAGGAAGCCACTCAGGAAAGGGTTTGGGAATAGCTGAAATCCATGGAGTTCACATACTAAGCCTTAGAGGGTTTGCCATCCATATCAGTAGAGAGAGCATACATACAATGAAATTTTTGATCTTTTCCAATAAGATCTGATTGGAAGCATTCTATATTGTACAGTTGTTGTTCCGCCATTTTTCGGTCACATATGATTGATTCTTCATGACCCCATTCAGAGTTTTCTTAGCAAGGATACTGGGGTGGTTTGCTATTCCCTTCTCCAGCTCATTTTACAGATGAGGAAACTGAGACAAACAGGGTGAAGTGACTTGCCCAGGGTCACATAGGTAGTAAGTGTCTAAGGCCGGATTTGAACTTAGGAAGAGGAATTCTCTTGATTTCATGCCTGACACTCTATCTACTGCACTACCTAGCTCCTAAGTTGTCTCTAAATTTATTCTTTATGTTGATTTCTGAGATTTTCTGAGTAGTAGTATCCTTACAACAAATGTACCGCCTTTCTAGGCAAAAGCTTTAAAGAAATCAACATTCATTTGGATATAGAAGCTCCTATAATCCTAAAATCACAGCCAGGACTAAAACTCAACTTTCTGGCACCAAGCCCAATAGCCCAACTGGTATCCACACCACTTCTGAAATACAGGAAATACTTTTTGAATGTCATAGTAGGAGAAAAGCACCCTTATTACATATAAAACACTTGACATGAATATAACTTTCAAACGCAAATCCAAAATATGCATAATTCTGGCTAAAGCATAAAAGCTTAATGAGATGCAAAGGCATTACATATGAGATTCTCAGAGGCTGAGGCTATCTATGACCTGAAAGGTCCTATCAAACTGGGTAAGCTTAGATCAAAGGACCAGTAATGGACGATGTATCTCTCATCCAAGCCCCAGCTGAGGTCAGTACAGAGAGGCTCGCCACCAGAAAAGTAGCCACCACTGGTTATGAAACACAATATGGTATAGTAGAAATAGAACTTGTAGCCTTTGGAGTCTGAAGATCTGGGTTCAAATGCTGGCTCTGGTATTTACAACCTGTGTGTACAAGTCACAATTTCCTTGTGTCTCAGTTTATTCATCTGTAAAAAGAAGGGGTTGGAAGAGATGAATTCTATGTCTACCTATCTACCTCTAGATGTAGACCATTTATTGTATGGTATACTAGATCAAACACTGGATTCAAAATCAAAATTCCAGGTTTATACTCCTAGGGCCAACACTGACTGGCTGTGTGATCATGAGCAAGTCATCTCCCCTTGCTGAGTTGCATTTTTTTCCTTTTCTGTAAAATAGGGATAATAATATTTATAATGCCTTCATTACCAGGTAGATAAAGTATTCAAGCTCATTGTAAAGAGAAGTAGTAGTAGTAGTCATCATAGTAATAGTAGCAGTAGCAGTAGCACTAGTGGTAGTTGTGCTGCTGGTGGTAGTGGTAGTAGAAGTACAGGGTAACCCAAAAATAGGAGTTTTGATATTTAATAATGCTTTTATTTTTTGCATTTAATTTATAATACCATACCATCATATACAGTATATATGGAAATGAATCTATATTACATGTGAAAAATCAAATCTTATAAATGGTGAAAAATAAAGAGAAAAAGAATTTTCAAAAAGTTATTAAAACCACATGACTTTTGGCCCACCCTATAGTAGCAGCAGCAACAGTAGCAACTGTTGCAGTTGCTGTTGTCATAGTAACTTAAGTTACCTTTCCCTCATACAAATGGAAAGTTTTCATTTTAGTTGATTCAAAGTGGACTAATTATGCAAGTTGGTGGAGACTATCAGAAGATGAACACAAATCGACTTCCTATATATGATGTTGGACAAGTCACTTAACCGCCCCACCCCCCTTCCTTAGTTTACTCATCTTTAGAGAGGATTGGTCTTGATAGCTTCTGAGGTCATTCCCAGCTCTGGATCTATGCTCTTATGATATAAAAGCCATAAGTAAGGGTCATTTATGTGTCTATAAATCCTGGGTGTGTCTCCATCTGGTGGTGGAGATTAGATGTGTCTAATCTAATGTGGCCCTTCAAGACCCAGCTCTTAGAGCCTTATAAAGAGAAGTTGTTTCTTTGGTTGTTTTCTCCCCTGCCCTCTTGCCTCCTGCCCCTAAAGGTCAACAGCACAGCCTTGCTGTGTCCTTGACAGAGAGAGAAGAGAATGGAGAGAGGGGAGATAGAGTTCTCCACAATGCAGAACACAGAGAATGACAAATTCTTATTACCCCAACTAGAATATATACAAATAGGACTTTTATCCATGCCCCCTTTATAGCTTTGTTGGCTTTTCTTGTCAACTGGATTGAAAGGGAAGGTGAGGAGAGGTTAACCTGGGAAAACCATCAGAATGGGTTCAGAACAGGAATAATGCCACTAAACCTTGGTATAATTTGATTGCCATAGGCTTCCTACATGATTTTGTTAGATGTTATGATTCCTCTTATTGTCTAGTAGAGATTTGGTTTTAATCCTTTCCATTCTAGATTGGATTGACAAAAGGAGGGTTTTTACTATTGCTTAGCCCAGAAAATCTGAGCTATATCAGGTACCCAGAGGGAAGAAGGTACTGTTGCAACAAACACAGAGGGTCTACCACCAGAGTAGATATATATGTCTTTTAGAGAATAAAGAAAACTTCAGTGTAGAATGGCCTGAGGCTTATCAGTGAATGTTATCCCTTCTCCCCCCCCCCTGCACTCTTACTGATATTCTTCTTCTATGATGAATATGATGCTATGATGCTTCCACCTATGTTAATCTTTCCATTCTTTAAAATCCTTACAGCATTTGTGTCAGGAAGTATTTAGTCTCTCACCCTATTCTCGTCTCTGAAATTAGAGTGTATGTTTCTTGATACTCTTGATATGCCCTGAATTCTCCATCTCCAGGCCTTTGTTTTTATTTTTCCAAAATGTCTGGAATGCCTTCGCTCTTCCCGACCTGTGGAATTATTGTCGATGCTGTAAGACTCTCCCCAATCTACATCTATATCTCTTTTCTTCATCCACAAGGAAATGATCCTTGTTCAGAGCCTCAGCCTCTGTTACTTGGACTTTGCAATAGACTTCCTAGCCCTGAAAGTCCTTACAAAACTAGCAAAGTTTAGGGGCAGCTAGGTGGCGCAGTGGATAGAGCACCGGCCCTGGAGTCAGGAGTTCCTGAGTTCAAATCCGGCCTCAGACACTTAACACTTAACTAGCTGTGTGACCCTGGGCAAGTCACTTAACCCCAATTGCCTCACTAAAAAAAAAAAAAAAAAAAACTAGCAAAGTTTAAAACAAATGACCAGTGGCAGACAAGATGTCTTTCATCCAACAACTAGTATAAACAAGGGAAGCTCACCATCAGAAGGTTGGCTACTGTAGGTCATAATGTACCATGTGGAACTCGAAAATCCCAGTTTCCAGTTTCTCCCCTCACCAATACACCCTAAATAAAGCTGCCAAAATGATATTCCTAAAGTTGACATGGCTGACTATATCTCTCTCCTGCTCAAATATCTCCAATGTCTCCCCAGTGTTTCTGGAATAAAATAGAAAGCTCTCACTCCATCACTTAAAGACCTTCCCAATCTGGCTCCATTCCTACATTTTCATATTTATTTAACTTTACTCTGCCTAGAATTTCCTATATGCTCCAGCCAAAATGCCTTTATTTGCTTTTTCTGAACTTAACATTCATAGCACAGGATGTCCCTCATACTTGAAATGCACTCCCTCCTCCCCTCTGCCAGTTAGAATTCTTAGCTTCCTTTAAGGCTCAGCTCAGTGCCACCTTCAACTGAAGTCTTTACTAATCTCCCCCGTCAGTAGTGTTCTCTCCCTCCTGGAAATCCTTTGTCCTTATCTTTCCTCTTGTGCTCTCCAGTAGAGTTTATAAGCTCCATAAGACGAAGGATTATTTTTCATTTATGTCTTTTTATCACCAGCCACCCCCAAACCAGTGCCTTACATCTAGATGTTTAATAAATACTTGTTGAATGAATGTTGTTGACTCCTCCTGGTCAATAATTACCATCTCCCTTTGGTCTCCCAAAGCACATTCTTTGACAACTTTCTATGTTTTTATCTTTTTTCCCTATAATATAAACTCCACAAGTACAGGCACCATGGCACATCTACATTTTAGATCTCCTTAGATCATTTAGATCTTCTAGATCATTTTAGATCTTTCCTTGCCTATTACAATGTTTTCCTTGCAGTGGGTACTTAATAAATGCTTGCTGAACAAATAGATAAATGAATAATAGATGGTAAATGCTTGTGCAATTCAATTTTGTGAGCAACTCAAATCCTTCCTCTGGTCTTCAGTTTTCTCATCCCTAAAGGGTGGAGACTGAAACATTTGACCTCGATTAGTTTCTCTGGTTCTTAACTCTTATGATCCTCCAGATCACTAATAGTCCAAAGAATCTATATTCTTTTTGTTGTAGCAATTCCTCCTTAAATTAATAGATTCAGATGGTGTGGACCCAAAAGAATGGTTTCTTTATTTAACAAAGAATAAATACTCTCAATATTCATTAAGAAGCATTATTACATCAAAATAGTATTTGCAAAAAAATTTCTAGAGAACAAACAACAAAATTATACTTTTGAGACTGCAAATGAATAATGTTACCATGTAAAATGGGAAGAATAAGCCAATGCAGACAAATTTATAGGAAAATGGTCATTATTTCCTCTTTTGGTCTCTGCTAATCTCTTGACTAAATCTAAGCAGGCCTCATTAGGTATATGAAGAACAAATCCACAAACTGATACAATTAATAAGTTACCATTTGAATAGTGCTTTAATGTTTGCAAAGCATTACAAATAGCATCTCATTTTAATCTCATAACAGCCATGGGAAGTAGGTGCTATTATTGGTCTTCATTTTACAGATTAGGAAACTGAGGCACAGAAAAATTAAGTGATTTACCCAGGGTCACACAGCAAGTATCTTAGGCAAGATCTGAACTCAGATTTTCCTGACTCCCAGTCTATCACTCTATCCACTACACCTCATAGATTTAGAATAAATTAAGATTGGGTAGCCAATCGCTCAATTGGGCACTCTCCATAGCCAAGAGAGCAGCTAAGCCATCTGGAAACAAGGTACCATGCCAACAAAAATTTAAATTTTACTTTATGGGTTTTAGAGATGGGCACAAGTGGAACAGACCATATAAGAAGAACTCACTAAGAATGGAATCTCTATTCCTAAAGAGCTTGGGGAATCAGATTCATATTGTCTTATAGGGGTATATGTATTGAGGAGCATATTATAGCCCAAATAAGTAAATAAATTAGTTGTGTATTTCTTTCACCCCCATATTAACTATAAGAACATATCTTTACAAAGATAGAAATATGTATACACCATTAGTTATACAAAGTTTTTTTTTTCTGTTGTGTTCCTAATATAGCATCTAGGGGCACCCCTAACTCATATGGGAATCTTCCTAGAATAGATCTGACATCATGTTCAAAGTATGGAGTAGATCATTATCCTTAAAACCATAGCTATTGACATCCCTGTTTTATGGATGAGGAAACTGAGACTGAGAGAGGTAATATGGTTTATCCTGGATCAGCTAGAGTCTGATAAAAAAAATCTGGGAGAAGATTTGAATGTAGGTGCTCTTAACTCCAAGTCTCACACTCTACATACTCTCCCATGGTTGGAATCAGTTCTATGGCCAAGGGGAAAGGGGGAGTCAAACAATCTCTTTGCTCAAAGATTTCAGAAAAAATCCACTATTGGGGCCTCAGTTTCCTCTTTTCTAAAATTAGGAATGATATAATAGAATATAATATCATATAAATAATGCCAAATAATACAAAATCATATGATATAAATTATTGGGTTGGACTAAATATTGAAAGTCCCTTCCCACTCTGCCATTTTCTGATCCTTTGAATCAATGTTAATGACTATACTGCATGTTAGCTGCAGATGCCCAACTGATGTGCTTACAAGCTTTCTCTTTTTTATATCCAATTAAATAGAGACAGAGGACAAGTAAGTGAGTAACTCTGGGGATGAGACAGCTAGAGAGCCCTACCTAATAGGCTCCCACTTTTCTATCTACCCTTTGTAGGTCATAGGCAACAGAGCAGGAGGGGACCCTAGAAATTGTCTAGTCCAAGGACTCTTAATTTCCTTTCTGTCATGGACCCCTTTGGTATTCTGATGTAGCCTATGGACCCCTTTTCAGGATAATATTTCTAAATACAAAAGTTAAAATACCTAAACCACAAAGGAAACCAATTATATTGAAATAAAATTATAAAAAAAATAAGATCACTGACACTAGGTTAAAATCTTTTGTCTAATATCATTCCCTGCTTTAACAGAAGCAGAGCAAGGTTAAATCACTCAAGCAGTGACAGAACAATGACTTAAAAATAGTCTTGTTGACTCCCAAATCCAAATCCAATGGGAATTCTGTCTTACCGATATGTGTCTTCCTGATATGGTCACCACAGTTGAGCTGGGAAAGAACACTGTTTATAAGACCATAAAATGCATCCTACTCTAATACAGTGAGAAAGCATCTTTGAAGTTTAATTTAGCAACATGAGGAATTCTGTCCATTCTATTCCTTTCACATGGGATTATGGCAGTAGATGAGTTAGCCCAGCTACTACCTCCCTGAAAAAGGTGCCCCAAAAGAATTGGCAATTGAAAAGACAAAGAGACTCAGGGAGACAAAGAATCCCTGACAGCTGTAAGAGCCCAAATCCCAGAGTCTGGGCCTAAGCCACAGATTGCTACCATCATCCCTCAATCCCACACCAAGGGAGATCTCAGGGAAGGGAGCATATGACTTCTCCTGAAGAATGCAGATGTGATGACATGACAAGAATACATATTCATAGATAACAGCATCTCTAAGAGATGTGTTCTCTGAGGTTTGAATGAGGTCTGAGGAGCTCCCAGAATCTCTGCGTTAGGAGGAAACTTCCAGACTGAGCAAGACTCCAGGTGTGTGTGTGTGTGTGTGTGTGTGTGTGTGTGTGTGTGTGTGTGTGTGTGTGTGTGTACACAGATGAGGAAACTAAAGCCCAGAGAAATCAAGTGACTTCCCTGTATGATCTTATATGGTTAAGTGGTAGAGCCTAGAGTACAATATGGTTATCCTGACTGCCAGGCAAGACTAAGAAACCTGTGAATTTTCCATCATTCTGCTATGCATTTGCTTATGTAAATTTAGATAGGTAATAATAATAATAATAATAATAGCTTTTTTAAAAAGATTTGCAAAGCTCTTTACATGTGTTTATCTCATTTGATCCTCACAATAGTCCTGTGATGAAGAGTCTATATTATATTCATTTTACAAATGAGGAAAATGACATTAAAGGATTAAGTATCTTGGCATACACAGCTAGTAAATGTCCAAGGTAGAATTCAAACTCAAGTTTCCTAAGCTCAAATTTACAACTCTGACTCATTTACCATCTACTTGCATGGGATGGGATGGGATGGGATGGGATGGGATGGGATGGGATGGGATGGGATGGGATGGGATGGGATGGGATGGGATGGGATGGGATGGGATGGGATGGGATGGGATGGGATGGGGTGGGGTGGGGTGGGGTGGGGTGGGGTGGGGTGGGATGAGCTGGGGTGAACTAGGGTATGGTGGGGTAGGGCAGAATATGATGGAATGGGATAGGGAGCCTCAGACAGGAAAATTTGGGTTTACTTTCTGTGTAATTCTGGGCAAATAACAAACTCTTATTGCATAGACAGTTCCCTAAAATTGACAATTTATAGAACAGAACCAGATTTGCATTAGTGAAAGAATTTCTAAACTAAGAACTCTTCCTATTAATGCACTCATAGGTCAAGTACACATACACTCACACTCTCTCTCTCTCTCTTTGTCTCTGTGTGTGTGTGTGTGTATATATATATTTATATATATATACACAAACACACACATATATATGTATGTATGTATATGTATATAATGTGTATCATATAGATACACACTATATATACACACATACATATATGTATATGTATATACACATACAAGTATATATACACATAATTGTGTGTATGCTATGTACATATATGACATATGTGTTATATGCCTATATAATTGTGTGTTATACACATATATAACATATATGTGTTATATGTGCACATATATGATGTATATATGCACATCTGTGTATGTGTATATGCATATGTATATGTACCTTGTCTTTTTTCCAGTCCCACAATTTAATTGGTGCAAGAAACCCTTTCTCTTAATGCTAGACACCAAAGCTTGTACTACTTAGACTTTGAAATGCTAAGTAACTGGCCCAGCATAACAGAACTCATAAGTTTTCTATGTGTCAGAAGTGAACCTTGAACCCAGGTCTTCTTTACTCTAAAGCCAGCTCTCTTTCTACTATGACACACTGTCTCTCATATTTGTACTATCTACCTCACTGCACTGTTATAAGGAAATTGCTTTATTATCTTTATAGTCTTGTAAAGCAGTGGATAGAATGCTGTGCCTGGAATCAGGATAACCTGAGTTCAAAACTGGCCTCAGACACTAGTTTTGTGACCCCAGGCAAGTCTCTTCCTGTTGTTGCAAAGATCAAATAAGATAACATTTATAAACCATTTAACAGTGCCTGGCACATAGTAGATCCTATATTAGCTATTATCATTAATTATCTCTATATTTTACTCATGACATCATTAAAATGATATCACCAAGTGAAATAGTGTGGAGAAGAGAAGACGATCCAGGACAGAACTCTGGAGGTCTAACCTTTGGTTAGAGGGTATGATCTAGATGAGGATCCAGAAAAGAAGAATGAGGAATGGTGATGTAAGGAGAATCATGAGAGAGTGCTAGCCTTAAAACCTAGAAAGAAGAGAGTATCAAGGAAGAGAATGTGATGGTAAATGTTTAACAACTAGCTTTTGTGGGGGAGGGGGAATAAATGAAACACTTGTAAATTCAATCTGCATCATTACATTTTCTTCATCACTTTATCTAGACAGTCAAGAAAATAATAAACCATGTCCTGATGGGTGCAAGTGCTCACACTGAAAATTTAACGATTGACTCTCCCGAGATGCCTCCAAGGGGCTCCTTCAAACCCGAGGTTTAGGGTCAAGAGAATTGGGTTTAAGTCTAGCTTTTGGTGTTTACTAGTTAGTTGTGTGGTTTGTAGTCACTGTAAACCTCAGTTCTCTCATGTGCAAAAGAGGGACACTACCACTCATGGATCGGATGTCATTCAGTGGTCTATTCTCTAAGTATGTCATCTCATGCAATTCTAGGTGCGACTTTCATCTGAATCACAGTACAATAGAGGGAAGCCCATGTGTAATTGGAGGCAGCTACCTGATGAAAGGCACAGCAGGAGGCCCCAGCTTCTGAGAATTTTGGCAAATGAGAACAAAAAGCTCGGCATGAACCCAAATCCAACTTTTGAGACTGGCTGACCAAATTTTACAGGTCTGCTGTACTCCAGATGACTGCCAATATAAGATAATCCCAGACACTAACTTCAAAATTGTGATTAGTCTTCATCTAACTTTTAAAAATAAGAAATTGTTTAGATGACAGAGACATAAATTTCATCAAGATGAACCTACATAGAACCAGTTAAAAGACCCCAAAGGACTGGATTAATAATTCTCTTAGGTTTCTGTTTTCATAAAAATTTTTAAAATACCACATGCTTAATGAAATAAGATTCTTTTATGTTTAGTATTTATTGATTAGGAGAATATAAAATGAAGAAGTTATCTAGAATGAGTAGAACACTGAGAATGAGAAGAGACTTTAGACTTTATCCAATCCAACCCCCTAATTTGATACACAAGGTAATTGGTGCAGAGAGAAGTTAAATGACTTACCAAAGGTACCATGAAAAGGCATTATCAGAGCCAGAGCTCATAGAATCTTTGATCAGAGGTAAAAGGAACCTCAGAAGCCATTTTACAGACAAGGAAACTGAGGAACAGGGAGGTTAAATGGCTTGCCCAAAGTCACACAAGTAATAAACATCAGAGGTTGGATTTTAACCCATTAATGTTGTTTCCACAGTACAGTTTTCAGATTCTAAATCCCTTCTTCTTTTCAACTCATCCTGTTACCTGAATGGGTATAGTTATAAGTGGGAGCAGGGTCAGTGCAATTGTTGCAAATTTGGATTATAAATACTAGCCATTTAGTGGCAAAACTGCATTTCTGCCTGTTTACACCCTATTCTTCTATCAAGGCCCAGAACAAAAGAACAAGAGACTTTCTATACTACAAAAACCTATGATTTACTTTTGCATGACTGCAAGCCTTTATTTTGTCCACAGTATGTTAGCTTTTCTAAAGAAAGCCCTCTTTCCATCTTCCCCACTGTCCTCTGGGACTGAGTTGAAATGACAGATCCTCCACGAAGCCTTCCTCGATGTTCTCTACCTGGAAGTGTTCTCTACTTCATTTAATATCATACTAGGTGTTCTCATACTCTTATAATATTCAAATTTGTATTGGATTTACTTGTGTATGCAGATTATTCTACCCCCACCAGACTGTAAGCTCTATGAGGGCAGGATTGCTGACTCCCCACCCCTACCCACCCAAGAACTTCATAGAGCCTTGTACAGAAAAGACATGTTTATTTAATAAATTAAAGGGGCAGTTCGTGGAACAGCTAATAGAGAGCTGACCTGAAGCCAAGAGTATTGCACTCATGGTCTACCTTTGACATATCCTGGTTGTGTGACCCTAGCTTTTAGTGTCTCAGATGACTCTTGAAGACTTTTTCTTTCTTTAGTGACTTGCATTGTAAGGAGGGTTTTCTCACTGCAAGTTCTCTATAACCATGAAATCATAGATCCATTCTTTCTCCTTAATAAATTACTATGAGCATTTCATGTGACATATCACAGAAATGTTCATTTTATTAGTAAGGGAAAGAAACTAAACCTACCAATGCTGAAGATATGCAGACTCCAGACATTCTCATCCTCACTGATTCTGTGCGTGAAGCTGGAGGTCAAGTGAAGGTTGGCAATTATACCATTAATCTACAATGAATGTCTATGCAATAATTCTGGTTGAATCATGACTCCAAAGAATCTGCCATAGACAAAGGGAGAGGTTTGAATTCAGACTACAGGATACTTTACTAAGAATGTTATTATTATATAGCTGGCAAATAAAGAACTATATTGAAGATTTAAGAATTAAAAACCACAACAAGCTTTCAATAAGACCAAGTCCACATATTATTCAGAAATGAAAGGCACCAACGTAATAGCTTCAAACACAGTACAGCACATGTGACCATGTTCTTTTTGTTCAGTTGTATCTGATTCTTTGTGGCCCCATTGGGGTTTTCTTGGCAAAAATGATGAAGTAGTTTGCCATTTCCTTCTTCAGCTCATTTTACAGATAAGGAAACTGAGGCAAACAGGGTTAAGTAACTCACACAGGATTACAGAGCTACTAAGTGTCTGAGGCCAGATTTTGACTCAGAAAAATCAGTCTTCCTGACTCTAGGATTGGTGCTGTATCTACTATGCCACCTAGTTGCCCATATCTGACGATAACATGTAACAATTATTTTTGCATCTTCCATCTCTACCTCTCCATTGGCAACTTTCCATTTTTCTATAAACATGCTCAGATCTTCTCAATCCTAAAATGTACTGTCTCCACCTACCCATTCAAACTACCACCATGTCTTCCCTATTTTTCACCACAAAATTTCATGAGAAAGTCTAGACCAATGTTCATACAGTGCCCTACAATTAATCTGCATGATTTACCATCCCCTGTAGAGGTCCTGTGATGTCCTACTTCTGACTTCATTAATCCTGTTTTCTTTCCACTTCCTTCTTCTTGTTGAAGTCACATATGCCCATTAAGGTCCAGGAGAAATCCGATCTCTTCAATATGAAGTTTTCCTTAATTCTTCCAATAGGTAATCATGTTCTTCCCAGCCTACCCCTAAATGTCACAAAGCACTTATTTTATACCTGTCATATACTTGTATCTTATTTTGTATTGTAGTTATTTATATGTATATTATATACTTTTGCTAGAATTAGGGAGGTGAGTTAAAATGAAAAAAAAAAAAGACTCCATTTGAATTTAGAAGACCTGCGTTCAGATCCTGGCTCTGACCTTGACTAGCTGTATGACAAAAAACAAGTCACTCATCCTCTCTAAGGCTCTGCTTTCTCATCTGTACCACTTTTATCTGTACAAGGTTGTTTTGAGAATCGATAGAGATAAAGTATATAAAATACTTCATTAACCCTAAATGCAAAATGAATGTTAGCTATAATCAGCATGACTAATAATAATGATGGCAATAATTTATATATGGATGCACATCATATTTTCCTATCTTTTATCTTCCCCAAGCATCTAGCATAATTCCCTGGACAGAAAAGTTACTTGGTAAGAAATATCTACATTTTTACTAGTTCAACAATGAATAATCACATATATCAGCCTTAATCTATAGCATTACCTAGAAAATTAATTTAGAAATCCACTACTATTGATATATATGAGTACAAATATTTTTAATAAGAGACACAATTGAAATTCTTTTGCATGTATTTAGTAATACTTTCAACTTTTCAAATTTCCAGTCCCTAGAAACAAGACTGAATAGTTATCCTTTTCCCACAGGTTTTGAAACTGAGGTACAGAGATGGTAAATGGCTTGCCCAAAGTCATATAGTAAATTCCAGATCTAACAGGAAGATTCTCTCTCAGTCCTGGAAGATTTCAACATATCTACTTGTCACAAGTAAGACCATCTCCCTGAAATGCTAAACTAAATGAATAAATTAAACCACATAGGTTTGTAAAGAAAAACAATTACATTGAAATGCAATTATGTAAAAAAAAATTCACGGCAAGGCTCTTGCTTCACTTAACATTTTGATGGCCACAGGGAAATCTAACTAAAAATAATTAAGTGATCAGGAGTGCCTGAGTTCAAATCTGGCCTCAGACACTTAACACTTACTAGCTGTGTGACCCTGGGCAAGTCACTTAACCCCAATTACCTCACTAAAAACAAAACAAAACAAAACAAAATAATTAAGTGGCAATAGGAAAATCAAACAATAACAACAAACCACACACACTTTTGTGGCAGGTATTCAGATATTTCAGGTAAATTTTTGTTTTTTAATAAAACTTTTTGGTAAAATGTCTTCCATTTCCACTTGGCATGTGAAACAAATCTACATGTTCCCATGTTGGTGTACCAGTGTCACCTTCCTTGTTCTATCTTCTAGTTAAAAGCAGATTTTTGGAAGAAGTATGGCTAGAAAATCATGAAACTGATTTCCATGGGTAGCTGGGGGATTCAGTCTACTTCCTATGCAGCAAATAGTTGTCCGTATATCATAGAGTGAGCTCTACCTCTTTATACAATTATGATAGAATTTTAAAGTGTTATGTCATCAAGAATTCATCCATAGGGGGCAGCTAGGTGGTCCAACCCTGGATGCAGGAGGACCTGAGTTCAAATCTGACCTCAGACACTTGACACTTACTAGCTGTGTGACTCTGGGCAAGTGACTTAACCCTCATTGCCCTGCCAAAAAAAAAAAAAAATTCATCCATCTACTATTCATTGTGTAACACAGCAGTAATGAGGTTTTAGTTGGTTTCATTCTTTCTATTCCCAAAGCTTGGCGCATAATAAGCATTTAATAAATGCTTGTTGATTGATTTGCAGCCATCAGATAATTACCATTCTCTACCCATAGGTGTCCTCCAGCACCATCCTATTCCTACATTTCATCATTGCATAGTCTTAATAGCTATGTCTATGGAACACTAGCTCTGGCAGACCCTACAGAGCTTAAAAGATTTTTAGAATGGGCCTGGTGAATGACAATAAATCTGTCATCTGAGGAATAGCCTAACTCACCACAGAGAGGTTCATCACCAGAAGGTGGGTCACTAAGTGACAAATGCTTTTGTCCCTAGCAACTCACAAAACTGTCCTCTAAGGCTGCAAAGGTCTGTAATCATTGTCAACAACAAGAGTGCCCGCATTAATGGAAATAATACCCTTTTTGAAATATCAAAATATCTCCAGGAGTAAGAATCTTCCTGGCATTTTAATATTCACACTAGGATAATGACAATCTCTTTAATAAGCAAATTTGTTTATTCTTGCAGCCTTCAAGACTTAAAACAGAGCAATTCATGGCTAAGAAGCCTTAGTATTTTCCCACAGTAGCATCAGAACCAAAATAATAGAGTCATGCATTAAGTACAACTAACACAAGATTTTGACACATCAATTACTGCCCAACCTACTATCATGGACAGCTTTTGTCCTAATTCTGACCCATTACAGAATGGATCAGAAAGACATAAACCAATTTGACAAGCTCACTTTACTTTCCCTCCCCTAACATATAAATGAAGCCATCTTTGGCCCCTTTGTACTTCTCCTTACTCCTTTTCAACTGCATTTCATACCACTTATAGCTAAATGCATGAGGGAAAAGACAGTAATAGACTTTAGTGTCCTATGTGCTTACCCACTGACAGAGAAGTAAATGAGAAACCTGATGTTTCTAGTAGAAAGGGGGAGTGGAGGGGAAGCTAATATTTGAGCAGTGAGGAATTACATGGAGCTAGAATTCTACCAGAGAAAATGCTCTAGTTTTGTATTTTACAAGGCACTGAAAAGGTAGTCAACCTCAACCACTACAGGTAACTTACACAGGTTTTCAGGATGAGTCACAGAAGAATTTTTTTTAAAAAAGAACACTCAATTTGACAAAGAAATAGTTTGGTAACAAATAGCTATTATCTATTTAGCACTGCTTTCCTGAAGGATGAGAGACAGCATGGTACAAGGGATAAAATGCTGGTCTTTAACCCAAGAAGACCTGGATTCATGACCTGCCTCTGTTAATGTGTGACCCTGAGCAAATCACTCACCATCTATCTCAAAAGCTTGGAATCTAAGCAAATGTCTAAGACTCTAAATTGCAGAAGTTGAAGATATGTACTGGTAGAAGGAATTAATATAGCGAAGTTCCCTGTATTAATGAAATCACAGATACAGTCCTTACTCCTATATCTGAAGGATAACAGTCTTGCATTACAAAGTGTAGAGAGAGATAGAGATAGAGATAGAGATAGAGATAGAGATAGAGATAGAGATAGAGATAGAGATAGAGATGATAGAGATAGAGATGGAGTTTTTAAATCCTAAGCAACCTTCTTTGACAATCATTTGTGTTTTCATAGTCCAGGGTATTTTCTGATTGAATTTATATTATAGGGGCAGCTAGGTGGCGGAGTGGATAGAGCACCAGCCCTGGATTCAGGAAGATCTGAGTTCAAATCCAGCCTCAGACACTTGACACTAGCTGCGTGACCTTGGGCAAGTCACTTAACCCTCATTGCCCCCCACACACAAAAAAATTAAAATTAAAGAAAAATAGAGTAATTTATATTACACAAAGTACAGCCTGGAAAAGGGAATTGAGGGCTGGAATTGGAGACAAAGAGACTTGGGTTCAAGTCCTGTATTTGATACACCATACCTAGGTGACCAACAAAAAGTCACTGAACTCAGTGTCTCTAGGAAACTCCCTAAAGCTATAAAGTACTGAGAAGTTGCTAATCAGCACTGTTTGGGGGTAGAAATCACTATATAAATGAAAGCTCTTCTAGGAAACAGTCTATTCTTACTTACCCAGCCCTTAACAAAATGCTTTGCATTGGGTAGATATTCTATTAAAGACTGACTAAACAGATTTGAACCAAATCACAGATTTGTATCATACCAAAAATTGTAAGGACAACAAAAGACTGAGTAAAATAAGGATTATGGGTTCTTAACCTCAAATCTGTGAACTTTTTTATATAATTGTATTTCAAAGTAACTGGGTTTCCTTAATAGTTAAATGTATTTGCTTATGCATTTAAAAACATCATTCTGAGAAGGGATCCATAGTATTCACCAAACTGGCAAAGAGGTCCATGACACCAAAAGTTTAATAACCCTTGTTATAGATATGTAAAACATAAGGATGAAAACAGAGTTTACTTTTTCTGCTGAGAAATTGCATTATCCCTGTCTGCTTAAATTCAGCTGATAAGGATTCTTAATTTGCACATGTGATTTTCATTAAATGATTTTTAATTTCCCTACCTGCTCCCAGGGGGAAAAAAAAGGTCATTAAGGTTTCTTAGCCAAATACAGTTTCCTTGGTTATAAAACATACTGATTTTCAGTATGTGATTGTGTACAGAATAGACATAACAATACTCGGGGCAGATAATACTAACTGGGAAAGAAGAGGACTTGCCTTTAAAGTGTGCTGTCTTGAGCCATATGCTTCACCCCCACGTGCATGTGGAAGTTTCATCTTTCAAAGCAAACAACATTCTTAACCAGAGAAAAGTCAACCTCTCTGTGCTCCATTACTCTATGTGCTATCACACCAGTGATTTGCCAGCATACAAGGTGTCTTGTTTCTAGGCAGCAAGTCCTCTCATGATCAAAATAGTATGTTCAAACAAGGAAAGTTTGCTTTAGGAAAATGAAACTTGTAGTATCTCATCAATCCATGGAAAGGCTACACAGCAACAAACAGGAAAACAAATACAAAGTTGTTGAAATAAAACATCCATTATTTCTAGCACCAAGAAAAGTGATTAGGATCAAAAAGTGAGAGTTTGAAAGGACCTGAAAGACCATCTAATTCAATCCCTGCTTTTGACATGTGGGAAAGACTGCTCATGCAATATATATATAAATATATATTTAAATGTCAAACTATAATGCTAGTCTTATCAATCAGTCCGTTTGATCATTCTAATTGCCTTCAAGATTCAAAGCAAAGAATCACATGTTAGAAAACGGAGGTTTTGAGAAAAGAAATGGCTCAGCCCAAGGACCCCGTGTAATCGTCAAGGGAGCCAGAACTAGAACCCGGTCCCCATTTTAGGGCCCCTACCACTGCAGCAGGATGTTTGGCTTCTGACAGGAATACTGGTGCCAGCTGGCTGAGTTTTGCTTTGGCTTCAAGTTCTAAGCAAATCTACATCTCAAGAAACATAGCAGAAGATTATTCTTTTCTATTTGAGCTTCTCCTCTCTATATTGCCAAATGAAGGTTTAAAGCATACCTGCATCCAGAGACACACACCCAGCACAGAAACACTCACTAGACCCTGAAGCTATCAGGAGTCTCACGCTCTGTCCTTCCCTGCCAAAGTCTACAGTGGCCCTTTTAACCTCAAAATCCTGACCTCTCGATCTAGTAGAAAGTGAACCTCTGAGCCCTCAATCAGAGCCCACCTGGCAAGGAGCAGAGCGCGCCTCAGTAGTGGACAAGAGGCAAAGAAGGCAGCGAGACAATGGAACCAGGGACAGTTCCTCACTTACCATCCTCATTTTCATCAAACACAGGAGTTTTGTGGGAGTGATTCCCACCCATATTATGCCACTGTTGTTTCTACATCCCCAGCCAAAATCTTCGTTCGGGGAGCCACTAGCATCGCACTGGGAGAGGATTCACGCACAACAAAAAAAAATAAATAAATAATGAAAAGGAAAAGGAGAGAGGGGCGGGAGGCAGGAGCAAGAGAGGTTGGGGGGTCGGAGGCGGGGCTCCTCCGGGTTGCTTGGGCCAACTGCCCTTGTCGATTTGGGGCTGGGTGCCTGGAAGCCGCGAAGGGGGCTGGGAGGCTTAAAAGGAATCGGGAGCTCCCGCCCCGCTGCCGTCCATGCCCGCAGCCTCCAGCCTCTCCTCCACGCCCAGGAAAGAGGAGGTCGAGTTCGGCTCTCCGCTGCTGCTCCTGCAACCAGGGAAATCCTGCCGGGTGTCAGCAATCATTCCGCAAAATGAAAGCGATCCATCTGCCCCTGGCAGGAATTGCTGCTGCTACTTACTAACTTGATACATATTTCATAGCTGACTGTAGGCTGGGGAGAGGCAGGGGGGAGAAACGGGGGGGGGGAGAAAGAGGATGGAAGGCGGAGGCAAGGAGGGAGAGGAAGAGGAAATGGGGGGACGAGGAAGAGGGAAAGAGATGCCCGGGCTTGGGAGGGGGGCAGAGAAGGCGTTCCTCTCCCCTAGTCTCCTCCCAGGACTGAAGCCCCCAAAGTACTCCCAGGCGGGGGCGAAGAGAAGAAGGATTGGGGACCTGCATCCAGAGAAGGGGAGATGCCTTTCTTTGCTCCTCGGGGAGCTGGACCATTCCTCCCTCAGGGCATTTTAGGCTAGGAGAAAATTTCAGCCGCGTCTCCCGGGAGAATCTTTGTCCCGCCTCGGAGTTAAAAGCCCCCAGAAGAAGCTGGGGCAGGGTTCTTCTCTGGGAGACACTCGGCTGGTCCCAACGGGTTCTCTCCACCTGCTTAATCTCACACCCCTACCACTTCCCGTTGAGGTAGAGGTCCTCTCCTCACGACCCTCTATCACCCCAAATCTGCCACGCTTCTCTTGACAGCCAGGAAACGTGGAAAGCGGAAGCTTTTGTGTCCGAGGTTGGCCTGGGAAGTGGAGGAAGCTCCCAGGCAAGAGGCTGACTGGGCAGGAGGGTGGGCTGATGAGTACAGGTTCTGGAATCAGAAACACTAAATTCGGATATACCTTTACCATTTATTTACTTGTATGACCCTAGGCAAGTCATTTCTCCTCTCAACGCCCATATCTATCAATCTCGGGTTTAGACTATAAGCACTAAGGTCCCTTGCTTTGATCCTGAGGTTGGGGAAGGAGGGAGTACTTTGAGATAGGTGGACAAAAGAAATCGGTGTAAGGAGGAGGACAGAGATATCAATTTAAGAGACAAAGAGTGGGGGTAATTCCGGAGTAGAATGTTCAGGCAAGGAATAAATCCGTATCTGCCAACAGGATCTCAAGACCAATGGGAGTACCTAAGTTGATACCTGCTGGGGCCCCACGACACAGAGGGAGGGATATTTAAGGTCACTCTGCCATCTACTGGTCACTGAAGCCAATTGGCTCTTCTGCACAATTCTGATGCTCCTTCTCATCTTAACTTTCTATGTAATCCTGTGCTTTTTTTTTAATGAACACAGAGAAATCTTCAAAGATAGTTCAATTTAAAAAGCAGAGTCCCTAGATATCCTTCAAAGGCCAGTGTGTTCATGAAGTCTTCTTCAACTAGTCTAGTTCACAATGAGCTCTCCCTTCTCTGAAGTTCTAGGGCATTTAGAACCTGTTCCACACCACTTAGAAGTAGTAATAGATTTAGTTTTGTTGGTCTCATTATGTATTGGACTAGATTGAAAGTTTCCTGATAACAGAGACTCTGTGAGTCTAAATTTCCTCATCTTAAAAAAGAAATAGTTGGGGCAGCTAGGTGGCACAGTGGATAAAGCACTGGCCCTGGATTCAGGAGGACCTGAGTTCAAATCTGACCTCAGACACTTGACACTTACTAGCTGTGTGACCCTGGGCAAGTCACTTAACCCCAATTGCCTCACCAAAAAAAAATGAAATAGTTAAATTAGAATCCTCTAAGGTCCCTTCCAACTCTGGATCTATGTCTTGTATGTCTTTTTGTGGGTGGGTCCCACAGCAGTTCAGCATAGAACTGAGCCACTAGATTAAAACTTGACGATTGATTGAGCCTAGTCTAACTGTGCCTATGATAGTTGGTCAATAATTGCTCATGAATTAAGTTGTATTATCATGTGAATAAAATGAGGTACAGAAAGATCAAGTAATATGTCTATGGTCATACTGGTTGAGAAACCAGGATTCACACTCAACTCTTTCAGTTCCAAGACATGGGCTCTTTTCTCTACCCTGTGGTCCCTTTTAGGCAGAAAACTTCACCAGTGTTGGAATACAGAGATTCTCAATGCACTTTGGGACCACTTAACCCTAATGTAACCCATTTCTGATTACTCCATACTCCATTCTCCATATGGGAGAACCTCTGGGTTTACTTCCATATACCTTAATCCCTGTAATCTCAACCTAGGGCATCTTCTATCTTTTCTCCATTCCTATGCACCTGAAGTCTTTATCTTTCCCACAAGTCCCTATCCTCTTTTTCCTGCTCATTTCATTATGCCCTTTGGAAACCCCATCTTTTACTAGCAAAGTCCCCATCAGTCTCTTCCTCTTACATTCATTCTACCTTCCTCATATTAATTGAAACTTGGCTTTCCACCAGAATGCCAAATTCCTGGCAACACTCACTCTTTTTCCTGAGTGCTCCAGCTTACAGGGTCGGGACCTTTTTCCCCTCTAGTTTTTGCAGAGCTTTATAATGCCTCCATCCCTTAAGAATCCTTTACAGTTAATACTATCCTTGATTCTATCATCTACTGACTTTCCAGTTGCTCTCCACCTTACTTAATGATGTCAGTACTGGGTTTCTCCAAATTTTTCCCTGACCTCATTCTTAGAGACATTGATGATATCCCCAATTATAACCCCTCTAAAACCCTCTCATTCCCTTATTTTTTTACTTCTATGAATTCCATTTCCACTGTATTTTAGCTACCTTCCAGACATGACTTTCACTTAAAATTCTTCTTCCAATATCTTCAGTTATGAAATGCTTCTCTCTAACCAAAGCCTTAGTCCTTTTAGACTTCCCAATACCACAACCCTATCCAAAAACTAACTTTTCACCCTCACCATGATATTTATTCCATGAATTCTTCCCTATTCTTCTAAACAATAAATGCTTTTCTTACCTCACAACCCACTCGGCTTAATATAAAACCATTGGTCAGCCATTTCCATAATAGAGTCTCATTCACCCTTGAATCCCTTATTTCTCATTCTGCCATTCCCAGACTAACCATTCTGATACCTGGGTACCTCCCACCATCTTCCTTTTCTGCCACCACTCAGAAATTGCCAGATAAAAGCTAGAAGAACTCTTCAAACACTACTACAAATTTATGCTTTCTACCCTCACCTATTCTCACTGCTGAATGATAATATTCTGTCTAGCATTCCAATGTTGAATTGACTATTTTTCATAGAATTAGAATAAGAAGGTACCCCAGTGGCCATCCAGCCCAACATATACCTGAAAGTAAACCCCACTATAAATTATCCTGCCAGTGATAATCTAATGTCTCCCTGGAGAAATCAAAGTACAAAGAACCCATTGCCTTCCAAGGTAGCCCATTCAATTTTTGGCAACTATAATTGTTTAAAAAGTATTTTTTCGGGCAGCTAGGTGGCACAGTGGGTAGAGCGCCAGCCCTGGATTCAGGAGGATCTGAGTTCAAATCTGGCCTCTGACACTTGACACTTAATAGCTGTGTGGCTCTGGGCAAGTCACTTAACCCTCATTGCCCCACCAAAAAAAAAAAAGTATTTTTTCTAATATCAAGCCTAAATTTGCTTCCCTGTAGCTTCCATCTGGTATTCCTATTTTGATCCTATTGAGCCAAACCTTAATAAATTTAATCCCTCTTTTTATAACAGGTCTTCATATTTTTGAATGCAACTATGATATCCTCTCTCCTCAGCCTTCTCTTCTCCAAGTAAAACATGCCCAGTTCCTTCAATTGATCTTCATATGACACAGACTGAAGGCCCTTTATCATCCTGATGATCTTCCTTTGCATGTTCTCACATCTGTCTATGTCCCTCATAAATTATGGCACCCAGGACTGAATGCAATATTGCAGATGTTTGGGATGACCAGGTCAGAATACATTCAGGACTATGACCTCCCTATTTCATTGAAGCTATGTCTCTCTTTATGCAACCAAATATCTCAACAGTTACTTCAAATGCTGACTCATATTTGGGTTTGCAGTAAGCCCAAGAGCTCTGGGAATAGAAGTGTCCCCTGGACCAGTGGCTCTGCTGCCAGACCAACTCCCACAGCTAGCATCCTGGTAGAGGAGGGGCAAGCCATTCCTATCAACTGCCAACCAACTGGTACTAGCAGGACAGACAAGCCAGACTAACTGAAACACCAAGAAAACCTAAGAGAGAGACAGAGACAGAGACAGAGACAGAGACAGAGACAGAGACAGAGACAGAGACAGAGAGAGAGAGAGAGAGAGAGAGAAAGGAAGAAAGAAAGAAAGAAAGAAAGAAAGAAAGAAAGAAAGAAAGAAAGAAAGAAAGAGAGAAAGAGAGAAAGAAAGAAGTATGTACTAGACTAAACAAGTCAAATACCATGAACATCTCAACCACTGCCTCCCCTAAGACTCTAATCAAGGCAGTGCAAGACCCTGAGCATATAATCCATGGAGATATTAGTGCCACAAACCTCCAGCTCTGTTTCCATGCTAACTCTAGCAGCTGTCATGAAACCAACCCTTGGGGAAATATGACCTAGTAATTGCTTCTTCAGGTACTGAAGTCCCTGCCTTCTCAGTAGTGAGTAAAGACCCTGAAAAGAAAGTTCTATCCACAAAAGTCCATGGCACTGTCAACTAGTTCAACATCAAAAATGGACATATTTTGGGGGCAACTAGGTGGCACAGTGGATAAAGCACCAGCCCTGGATTCAGGAGGACCTAAGTTCAAATCCTGCCTCAGACACTTGACACTTGTGTCACACAGCCGTGTGACCCTGGGCAAGTCACTTAACCCCCATTGCCCCACCAAAAAAAAATGGATCTATTTTTATCAAGAGATAATACTAAAGATCTGATTTGTTACATCACCCTAAGGACCATGATGCCTTTCCATGTGACACCACCAAAACTTCCTAACTGTACTGTCTTCCCCTACTAGAATGACAACTCCTTGAGAGGAAGAACTGTCTTGCATTTCTCTGCCCTATAACTTGGCATGGTGCTTTGCACCTATGTTTATTTTCCCTCATTTGCTTTAATTCACTAAACACATAGGTATTTATCAAACAAGCTGCTAAATAACCATGCCTTCCCCATTTTTTATTTGGGAAGTTAATTTTTTTGACCCCAAGTATAAGACTTTATATTTATCCATCATCATCCTTGCTAGCATAAATATAGTGTCTTAGGTTTTGGAAGGTGCTTTAATCAATATCATCAGATTTGATCCTCACAACAACTCTGGAAGGTAGGGTCTATTCTCATACCCATTTTACAGATGAAGAAACTAAGGCTAATGAAGGCTAAGTAATTTTCCCAGAGTCACACAGTTGATAAGTGTTTATGACTGGATCTGAACTTGGGTTTTCCTGACTCCATGTCTGGTGTTCTATTTATTGAGTTGCCTAGCTGCCCGAATGAATTCAACCTAATTAAATTTTGCCTTCAGTGTTCTATCTGTCCTACCACTTTTGTGTCACCTACAAATTTGATAACCATACAATTTATGCCTTTATCCGAGTCAATGATAATACATATATGTGTATGTATATATAAATATGCTAACATATATATATATTTAATACACACATATTATAAAATCATGGGACTAAATATGGATACTCAGAACACTCCAATAGAGACCTCTTCCCAAGCTGACATTGATCCATTAGCAATGACTCTCTGTGTCTGGTTATTCAACCAGTTCCAAATTTATCTAACTGCATTACCACGTAGTCCATATATCTCCATATTTTCTACATTAATAATATAAAATATTTTATCAGATGTTTTCTAAAGCCTAGATAAACTCTCCTTAGTGAACTCTCCTGATCTACTGGTTTAGAAACACTATGAGCCAAAAGGAGAAATCAGCTTAGTCTGGCATGACATATTCTTGATGGAGCCAAGGTGGTTCTTTGAAAGTACTGCTTCCTTTTTTAGATGTTGCCTAACCATATCTTTCACGATCTGTTCTAGAATCTCCCCAAGGATCAAAATCAAACTCACTGCCTTATGGTTTACAGATACTATTGTCCTCCCTTTTCACTGAAACAAGCTTTTTTGCCTTTTTTCTAGTCCTGTTCTGCTTTTGCCATTCCTCACAATCTTTCAGATACCACTGACACTGACTCGTCAATCTTGTTTGGCAGGTCTTTCAGTACCAAGGCATGTGGCCTACCTCAGCTAGATAACTTGAATTCATCAAAGAGTACCAGCCTCTCTCTTACAGTCTCCTTATTTACCTTAAGAATCAACACTTCTGATGGTGTCCCTCTTCAAATCTACATAAACCTTCCTAGTCTGGAAACCAGGTTGTAGTCTCTGGCTTCTTGCTCCCAACTCACCAGGTTCATCTAGTCCCTCTCCTGGACCAGCCTTTGTTTTACACTCAAGTTTTGGGCTCCACCTTTCTTTCCTTAGGAAAAAAGCTTTCCCTCAAAACCACTGGTTACCATAGTCATAAGCACATGCTGTGTCCCCCATTTAGGGGGACAAAGCAGTTGTCTGGGTATTACCTTTGCATTTATCTCTACCCCATGCCTTAATTGTTTGTGTATGTGGTTAGGTCTCTGTGGTTTATCATATCTTTGTATCTCCCAAACTTTCACAGTCCCTTACAACCAATTAATTAGTACATATTTGGTAAATTTAAGTGAACTAAATGAGTTGAATAAGACTCTATTTATGGGGGACTGGTTAACCCTATGCTTAGAAACTGCTCAATATTTTATAGTTTAGAAATCATTATTTTCTTTTAATAATGAGTTGAGTTCTCAACATGTAATTAACCACCTTGCTAATAGTTCAGGTGTGCAGGTGTTCTCCCATATGTTCCCTGCTAAATAGCTCTGCGCCCTTGGGTTTGACTTCACTATTTAGTCCCTAAAGGATGAAAAAAAAATAGTGAACACTCTAAAAAAAATCAACACAGGCATAATTCACCTGCATTTAGGGCCCACAGATAAGATTAATTGTGCGCTTTGCATCTTCACAACCAGAAGCTTCTAAAATTCAAATATAATTTGCATTTGAAATGCTTGTTTCAAAAGCTTTTCAGATCGATTACTTCTCATTTCAGCTTTATAGCTACCATGTGAGATGGGCTAGGTGAGAGTTATAATTTTCATTTTCCAGATGAGGGAAGTAAGGTGATTTGTAGATTCCTAGAATTATTTGACTTAAAGCTAGAAGGGAACAAAAAGAATCATCTGTTTTAGCTAGCCTTTTGGCCCCTTTTTATATATGAAAAACTGGGAACTGAGATCCAGAGAAGCTAACTCTATCTAGTTAATGACAGAGCTAATTCAGACAGATGCCAATTCAGTTTGGAAGCTAGTTGGATAAGAGGTTAAAAAAAACTTGCCCAATGTCAAATAGCCAGTATTTGAAAAATGCAGGACTTATACCCAAGTGTCCTAACTCTCTATCCGCTATCCAGACTCCCTTTCAATTTCACTATAGGGTAACTTAAATATATAATTGTGTACCCAATACAAGACTTAGATTGATGACTCATCATGTTGAAAGTAACCTTGAACCCTCAGAGGCAATGCCAAAGGTATGTACAACCTCTGGAAGCTTCTAGCAAGCTAGAAAAGCTTGTCATGGTTTCAGCAAAGACCATATGCTGTTCACAAAACAAAACAAAATAGAAAATTACCCCCTTCCACTTCAGTAATTGTAGCAAAAGGTTGGAATGGAAAGAATCACAAAGTTTGGGGGCTACCCAAAGATTGTTTGAAAGTTTTTACTCTAACTGTAAAATCTTTATCTGATGATCAGTGAGTTAACATACTAGTAGAAGAACTGAGCCACATCAGTATTTACATTCTTCTTATACATAAAACCTGGAAACATTTTTAGCGTCAATTAAAGACACGGAAGGATAGCTCTTCTAAGAGACACAGTTAGAATATAAGCATGGACTCAAAGCCTATTTGCATAAGATGTTCCTCATTGGTGGAGATGGGAGAGCTTGGAAGAAGAGAGGTCATGATCATCTGGCTTCCAGGTTTCAGAAAGAAGAACATGGTGCCAGGTTCAGAATGAGATCACTAAAGAGAGAAAAACATTCTGGGAAGAAGCTGATGTACAGGAGCTGGCATTTTGATCATGTCCCTGTCCCCAACTTGTCACATGAAGGACATTAGAGGATTTCCCTTAGTGCAAGATCTAAGACTCTCTTGAGCTCAGAAAAGCTCTTGACAATATCACCTTTCATGTAGGCATGGAGCATTGAGAAATCAATCTCCACCAGTGAGAACAGTGTTGTGAAAATAGACTTTGAGCCTCTGGTTGCAAAAGGAAATGACAAAATACTTTTAAAGAGGTGCCAAAGGGGCAGCTAGGTGGTGCAGTGGATAAAGCACCAGCCCTGGATTCAGGAGTATCTGAGTTCAAATCCAGCCTTAGACACTTGACACTTACTAGCTGTGTGACCCTGGGCAAGTCACTTAACCCCCATTGCCCTGCAAAAAAAAAAATGAAGAACTGCCAAAGGACAAGAAGAAATGTCATTTTGTGGCAGCTAGGTGGCACAGTGGATAAAGCACCGGCTTTGGATTCAGGAGGACCTGAGTTCAAATGTGGCCTCAGACACTTGACACTTACTAGCTGTGTGACCCTGGGCAAGTCACTTAAACCTCATTGCCCCACAAGAAAAAGGAAAAGAAATGTCATTTCATGGAATACTCAATTTCCTTGACTTGCAACAATCACGCTGCTCTTAAGGGAAAATAAAGCCTGCCAAAAAGATCATTGCAGCTTATGTTCCAACATTTGTTGCAGAGGATGAAAAGGTAGGGAATTCCTACGAAGTACTCTATAAAATCAATGAACCTAAGTCAACATATATATTAATATCCAATGACTTCAAAATGAAGTTGGGCATATTGGAAGACAGCAAATATATGTGTGTGCGCACACACACATATATATGTTGTTATTGAATACATATCTCAGTATTAGGAAATAAAAGAAGACAAAGGCTTGTAGACCACAAAGGAGCTTCTTTACAAAAAGAGAAAGAATTCACTAAATATGGGAAATACTAAATAATATCACAGAAAAAATGAAATTGGCAATATCACTGTACATTCTTCATTTGTTACTATATATTCCTTCCCTTTACACACACTCTTTTCACATTCTTTCGTACAGCCAAATTAGCCTCCTTGCTATTTTCACACATTACATTCTATCTTCTGTCTCCAAGCCTTTGCATGGACTTGGAATTCACTTCTTCCTTTCCTCTGCCTTTTGAAATCCTTGGTCTTCTTCAAAACTCATCTCAAACATCAATTCCTACCTAAGGTCTTTCCTACTGCTAGTGCTTCCCCTCCAAAATTACATGTATTAGTTTTATAAATATTCATTTTATACATAATTCTGTTAGTTCATGTCTTCTATATAATGTTAGCTCCTTCATGATAGGTGCTTTCATTTTTGTGTTCATATCTCTAGCATCTAGAAAAATTCATAGAACTCATTTGGTTCAGAACAGCAAAATACCTTAAATGCAACAAAGTGTCTCACAAAGGAATGTTAAAATTATTCAAAATTGCTTGATAGATACAGCGATAGAGGTAAATTTGTTCAATAGTTTTCTGATTATCAACATAAAGCAAGATACAAAATAAGAAAATGGGTAGTTGTTTTAGAGGACTTCTAATGCAGAATTCAAAGAGAATATGGATGGATATCCAAAAGATAATGAGGTACTACAGATGCTATGGTTTGTGAGTCACATTATGCTGATTGCTTAAAGCCCCAGAACATAGCAGAGCCTCCTAAATGAGACACATGATCATCCAAAAATTATTTAGTCTAAAAATCCACATAGGAAAAACTAAATGGATGAAAAATTCCTATTGTTACCTATGTTCTGAATATAAAATATCATATAATTTTAAAATGAGAGGAGAGAAAATTATACCTCTCACAACTATGGAGAAGGGGTAGAATTCTTGGAATTTGGAATTCAAAACTTTAAATTAAAATTTTTATTTAAAAAAAGAAATACAAATATGATGCATCCAGAAGAAACCTGGGAAGACTCATATGATGCAGTGTGACTCAAGAGAACAATTTATATAATAATCACAACAGCTTTAAAAGACTTCAGAACTATGATCAATCCATGACCCATCAAGACTTTAGAAGAATAAAGAAAGAGGTCTCCAACCTCTTGGTGGGGAGATGCTGGACTAGAGAATACTAAATGAGACATACATATACAAATGTGGCCAAAATATTGATTTGTTTTACGCGACTATACTTCAGGGTTGTAAGTGAAGGCTTCTATTTGGGGAAGAGGAAAGAATATTATTTAGAAGGGTCATGCACAAAGATGGCAGTTTTGTTATTATCATGTTAACTTTAATTAAACTTTAAAAACCTATTGTCTATGTTATGATATACAGTCAGATGTACAGTCTATTAAATTATCCCTTCAGTATATTTACCTTGAAGAAATCCTAAAAATGGATAGTGAATTGGGCCCAGAACTGAATGAGAGAAAATGGGATAAATTGTATTTTTGAAAGAGAATAGTATTATCTGTGATCTCAAACTTCTACCTGACCAAGAAACTTATTATTATAAAGCCAATAGTCTTCCAATGACACTCTATATCTGTTGATTATGCAACATCATAAGCTCTTAGGAATACAAATAGTGGGTGACCCAAAAATCATCAGAGAGATGCATGGTGGACATAGGTTGTCAATAGCATGGTGCAGTTGTTGGGGCACTGGGACATAGAGTCAGATTTCAAATCTCATTTCAGACACATCTGTATGATTCTAGACACATCATTTCACCATTATATTCCTCAGTTTCCTTATTTGTCAAATTAGGTGGATGGATATATGGCCTCTAAGTTCATTTCTCCTTGACACTTTATTTTCTCTAAATTTTCATGACACCACCCTCTTCTGGTTGTCCTCTTACCCTATCAGACTTCTCAGTCTCCTTTACTGGATCTTCATCCACCATATGACCTCTAACTGAAGGTGACCCACTGCTGCTTGAAGAATTCCACATTGATCTCTTCAGGTAAATACCATTTTTCTTCTCCATTGGAACTTTTTCTCTTTGTGTCTTCAGAATTTCATTGCTGGATATTTCTCAACTTTCTTGGATCCACTTCTCCTGAAGCATTTAAGTCCATGGAACCTTAACTCCCTTTCTACTAAACTTTTTAAAATCTGCCTTTTCATAAAATATTTTTTAAATCTGCCTTTTCAAAATCTACAATGCATGTCAAACTACTTTCTCTCCTCTTATTTCTTCTCCTCTACAAAAAAAATCTAGAATAAAGTGGACACCCTCCACCAAAGTTCCCATCATTTCCACCCCAGTAACCAATTCCTCCTTGGGAGAATCAGATCCAAAATAGGACTTCTCCTTTTTGGTTTCTCTGCCTTTAGAAGGAAGAAATTGTCAATAAAGCAAGTCAAAAAGTTATTAAAGTTATTAGTTGTTCTGCTTTTGAGGAGAGAGAGAGAGAGAGAGAGAGAGAGAGAGAGAGAGAGAGAGAGAGAGAGAGAAACAGAAAGACAAAGATGGAAACAGAGAGACAATGATACAACAAATGTCAGGATAATTGAAGTCTCCCACTTCTATTATGTCTTACATCTGTGCAGGACTTGTTATCTGCTTCTAATCCTCTTTCTGTTTATGTAGTCCAAAATCATTAAATCAGTTTTGTTTCTTCCTCCTTTGACTTTTACCCAAATATTCACTTTTATGTTTATTCCCTCCCTTCCTCAGTTTATGGATTTTCATCTAGTTTCTGAAATGGACCATTAAGTCCTGTATGTCACATCACAGATAGGACTTGGGGACATGACAAAATAGAGCATATATATAGTAACATAATAAGGCTGATGAGAAGCCTAGAGACTTTGCCATATGAGAATCAATTTAAAAAACAACTAGACATCGTTACCTTGGACAAAAGACCACTTAGAGAAAGTAGAGTGGCTCTCTTCAAAATCAAGAGGAGCTGTCAAATGAAAGAGTAAGTAAATTTACTCTAGGGCAGCTAGGTGGCACAATGGATAAAGTTCTAGGACTGAAGTAAAAAAGACTCATCTTCCTGAATTCAAATCCAGCCTCAGTCACTTACTAGCTATGTTACCTAGGTAAGTCACTTTGCCCCAGTTTCCTCGTATGTGAAATGAGTTGGAGAAAGAATTGTCAAACCACTCCACTATCTTTGCCAAGAAAAAAGAATCAGACATGACTGAAACAAATGAATGCCAAATATTTACTCTGCCTGTGCCTAGAGGAAAAAAATAAGAGTGAAGATTGGTAATTGCTAAGGGACAGATTTTAGCACAATATAAGGGGAAAATTCCTGACATTTGGGTATCTGTGAAATTTGTGAGCTCATTAGTGTATATATGAGGAATTTTTACGGATAAATTTTCCTCTATCAGCACAGGAGCAACTTTTATGTGACTTATAGTTTTAAAGATATTCTTGGGGGCACTGAGAAGTTATGTGACTTGCCTAGGCTCATACAAACAGTTCATGCTAGAACCTGGATTTCAACTCAGTTTTTCTGGATTCAGAGATTGGTTCTCCATCTACTATGTCACATTACTACAGAATTTTACTAAAGCCTGACAGGTAGTTTTGATAGGGAGAGAGTTTTCCACCAATGGAAGTCTTCTAATCCAACCAGAATAACCACTTGGGACATATGGTTAAAATAGGTTTCTTATTCTAAAGTTCTTCTGACTCTGAGATTCTAAGCCAGTCGCTAAAGGAATATAAACAAAAGAACAATGGCACAGAGCCATATTATAAAAAAGAAAGCGCCTATCTTAGCCTTCACTGATATTGTTAGTCATGCATACTGTGTGGGTCTAAGATAAGAGAGTTTAATCTCTAATAACCCTGAGTTTTCCTCCAGATTAGAGAGATCTCAAACACAGGTTAGAACAATAATTCTAGAGTTGTTGTATATAAATCCCTGGGGAAGGTGGAACACAAGAGTCGATTTCTTGACTTTTAACAACCCTGAATTCTTTCCCTATTTGAGGGAGAAGGCTCAAGACCAGAAGACACTCAGTTTGATCCATTATATAGATTCCTGGGAGAAATAGGACCCTGAATAGAGAAAAGCTTTCTTGACAGTCTATGAGCTCTTTGTTCTTTGTTAGGTGTAATCATCACATTTTACATAAAGGAAAACCCATAGGGAAGAGATAGAAAAGAGTCACGTTTAGACATCCCAATGGACTGTGTTCTAGATAAAAATAAACACAAGTTGCATTGAGTTGTTATTAGAGAGAAGTCCTCTATCTTGAAACTGGTTCAGGAGCTGCATCTCTGAGCAATAGGTTATATATTGACCATCTTATACTTGGATTAACAAAGTCATATGCCTGATAGTTTGGTGGGCAAATGTGGGCAGACAATAATTCAAGAGAGAAAGATTGGGAGGTTTGAGATGTGACATGACAACCAAGAATGATAAGGTTGTATTGGGCTATATTCAGGAAGGCACAAATTCTAGAACACAGAAGTTGGGAGTCCTGTTTTATTCCACTCTGATCAGACTTCATCTGTAATATTACATAGAACTCTGCTCACCATATTTTAGGAAGGATTTTGGCAATCTAGAGATTATCCACAAGAGGGCAACTAAGATGGTAAAACATCTGGGAAACATTTAGATATTACTTGATAAAAGAAATTGGGTTATTAACTTGAAGCAGAGAGCATTTAGCCACATAGGCATAAACCCTGCCTGTCTCCAAATATGTGAATGGTGGCTGCACCAGAGAATTAAGCTTACTTTACTTGGTCCCAGAACACAAAACTAGCAGTGATAAAAAGAAGTTGTAGTGATGCACATTTCCACTCAATATCAGGAAGAACTTCACAATAATTGCCATTGTCTAGGAATGGGGTAAACTGCTTCATAAAGTTGTGAGTTTCCTGCCATTAAAGGTAATTAAGCAGAGGTTAGATAATCACTTTTTCAGAGTATTGCTGTGGGAATTCATTCAGATTTAGGCTGGTTGGTTTCTACAATCCCTTGTAGCTCTAGGATTCTGTGATCTTTCAGGTAATATATTTGGTTTTTAAGCATATTCCTTTGGAACACTGCAGATTCTTCTCACTAGAGAGGGCCTGAAATGTGGCTCCCATGTTTGTACTGTATCTGAGACAGAGCCAAATTCACACCCTGTCCCCTTTCTTCAATAACATTTTTCTGTGGTTATACCCATGGCTTTGCCTCTCCACATTTAGAACACAAACTAGCCCATTGCTCTGGGGCTCTTTGGCTTGCCCTGAAAGTTGGCTGTGGAAAACCTGAGATCTGAGCTCTCCTCACAGGGAATGTGTTCCAGTCAAAATCATTTCACTGCATTACTCTGAATTATCTCTTGCCCAAAGTCCAAAATGTGGTTACATGAACACAAAGTCATATTCTTTTTGCTTTTGACTCATATTTGCATGAGTAACCATTTGGAATTCCTCTTGCCAAAAATAAGACCAGGTGTACGCAATCCTAAATACCTCTTCCCTTATCCTACCAAGTTGTATAAACTATCATTCCAAATCAATATAACATGGAATTATGTATAACCAGATCATAGTGGAAAGTGAATGTGCTTCTCCAAAGTGTGGTCTCTTCCAACCCAATGCAATTTCAGGGTCTGCTAGATCAGATATTGTTATCTCTATGCCTTAAATCTGTTTTCCTTCAACTTTTGTCTGATCTGCTTGGAGCAAATATGCTCGATTTGCATCTGAGTTGATTGCAGTCTTCCTATTTCATGCTGCTTCATATTATAAAGAGATGATAAAAGATTTTTGTGGCATACTCAGATAAGGAACGGGATGCCAGGTTGAAGATGTTGCTGGAAATAATTTGACAGAGGCAGCAACTTCATCTTAATGCTTTTAAAAGTCATTTTAAGAGTATAGTTTACATTTTCATTGTTAAAAGCCTTTGATTTTCTTTTTGTTCACTCAGTACAGTGGTCTATAAATCACTACTAATGTGGTGTGATTGCATTTCTTGGCATCTTAAGGCTTCCCTGAAGGCATTTTCATAGTTTGGAAGTCAGTAGCCCAGCAATTCTGTGCTGCTTCCTACATTCAAACGATTCTCTGAGTAATTACACAGTGACCTCAAATAAAGTATTGCAGAAGAATTCTAGTTTTAATCTGAGCCAGGCTTTTTCAGGTAGAAGCCTTGGCTGCCAAATATGAAATGTGAACAATATATGCCTTAATCTTATTGCCTGGGTAAAAGATTATTTCAGTTCCCAAGAAAAGAATATGTCCAACATTCATTTTTTCATTCAACAAGCTTTTATTAAAGGCCTAGTATGTTTAGGTCATTTTGATAAATACTAGGGATGTAAAAGTAAATGCAATAAAGTCCTTTGTCCTAATAGAATGTGCAATTTAGAGGGGGAGATATGACAAATATACAATAAGGCTTTATTAAATATGAACAAATATAAATCAACTTTACATGAAAAAGAAGGAAGAAACATCTAAATAACAGTTCATTTGAAAGAGATCTAATGGTATCGGTGTCCTGCCAGTTCAATATGAGCTAATAGTATGATACATCATCCAAGAAAGCTAATGAAATAGCAAGGAGAATTAAGAGAGGCATTGTGTCCAAAACTACCAAGGTGTTATATTCCTTCACCTCTATGTCCTGGCCAAACCATATCTGAAGCATTTGGTCCAGGTCTGGGTGCCCTGGACTCAATTTTATGTCATAATGAGGACTGGGGCTGAACGAACTAGGAATGTTCACCCCAGAAGAGAGGGCTTATCTTCTCAGAAATACAATGATCCAAGACAATTCCAAAGAACTCATGATGGAAAATGTTCTCCACATCCAGAAAAAGAACTGTGGATTCTGAATACAGATTGAACCACACTGGTTCTACTTTTATTTTTGTTTCTTTTTTTGAGGTTTTCCCCTTTTGTTCTGATTCTTTTTTCACAACATGACTAATGCAGAGATGTGTTTGATGTGTTTGTACGGTATAACCTATATCAGAATGCTTTCTGTCCTAGAGAGGGGGGAGGGAAGGAAGGGAGGGAGAAAAATTTGGAACTAAAAATCTTATGAAAACAAATGTTGAAAACTATCTTTACATGTAACTGGAAAATAATAAAATACTTTTATGATTTAATACAAAAAGAAAAGAAAAGAGAATGTACAAGATACCTGTTTGCAAGAACTGTAAAGGTTCTTGAGAAGGCAGTATCATACAATAGAAAGAACACTGGAGTCAAAGAATCTGGATTCAAATCTTTCTTCTGATACTTACTACCTTTGTGACCTTGGGCAAGTCACTTTTCTGGGACTCAATTTTCTCATCTGTAAAAAGAGAGCATTAAACTGGATTCAGAAATCCCTTCCAGTGTTCACCACATGATTCAATGAAAAGGGGGTAAAATTGGTTTTGCTTGGGCCCCCAAAAGCAGAACTAAAAGTAAATTGAGAAGTATAAGTTTCAGAAAACATTATATAAGGAAAAACACCACCAGGTAGAGATAGACAGAGGTACAAATGGCCTGCTTTGAGAAGTACGACTTCCCCAACTTTTGAGGTCTTAAAGATCAGACTGGATCAGACTTGGATGGTACCTTGTAGAACAGATTCTGGTTGATCTAGATGGCCTTTGAGTTCCCTTGAAACTCACAAATTGTATATTTCTATGGAGCAAACCAATGACTATGATGCAAATTAGTGTGACAAGGGCATAAAAGGCAGCTAGATTGTAAGCTCTTTGAGAGTAGGGACTGGCTTTTGCCTCTTTTTGTATCCCTAGTGTTTAGTAAGGTGCTTGGAACATACTAAGCATTTAATAAATGTTTGATTGATTGGCTGATTGATAGATAGGTGGCACAGTACATAGAGCACAGAGCCTGGAGTCAGGAAGACCTGAATTCAATTCCTACTTCAGACAGTTACTAGCTGTGTGACCCTAGGCAAGTCCCAACCTCCATTTGATGCAGTTTTCTCATCTATAAAATGATGATAATAACAGCACCTACATTCCGGGATTGTTGTGAGGATTGAATGAGAAAAATAATTGTAAAGTGCTTATCACAGTGCCTGACACATTGAAAGAGCGCCCTAAATGTTAGCTATTATTACCAACATCATATCATAAAAAGAGGGAAAGGTCTTTTATAGTAACTTTTTTTGTGCTAGCAAAAAAACCAAACAACTGGAAACAAGATTTCCTAGAATGTCAATAACTGAGGAATAACTGACTGGGTTGTAGTATATAAATGTGATGGAGAACTATTGTGCTATAGGAAATGAGGAAATAGATTATTTCAAAGAGACATGGAAAGACTTATATGAACTATTGGGGAGTGAAGTGAACAGAACCCAGAGAACAATTTATACTATAACATCAATCTTATAAAAATGAGCAATTTTGAGAAATTTTATAAACTGATAAAGAATTAAATGAGCAGAACCAGGAAAACAATTTAAACAGGGATAACAACACACTGTAAAAAACCACAACTTTGAAAATTCTAAGAACTATGTTCAATGCAATGACCATCCAGAGAACCAATGGTAAAACATGCTGTTCATTGGAGAGAAGTTATCGATTTAGGGTGCAGAATGCTATATATAGATATATATCTATATACATATAGATATAGATATATATACATATATATATGGATGTATAAGATTCTGTGTGTGTGGCCAGAGAGGGAATTTGGTTTGCCTGACTGTGCCTATTTGTTACAAGAAATTTAAAGAGTTATTTTCTTTTTTTCACTGGGATCAAGGAGAAGGTAGAAGAGAGAGAAAGTATACTTCTGGGCTTTTAAATAGAGAGATGGGGGTGCTAAGGTAAGAGATGTATGAATTCTTATTTAATTTTTAAATTTGTATTATTTTAAATTATTGATTTATTTTTGATTTCTCTCAGTTACATGTAAAGCTATTTTTTGAGTTCCAAATTTTTCTCCCACCCTCTCTTCCCTCCCCACTCCCAAGCCAGTAAGCAATTTGATATAGGTTATACATGACAATCATGTTAAACATATTTCCACATTAATCAGAATAAGAGGAAAAAACACAAGAAAAAATAAATAAGAACAATAACAAAAAATGCATGCATTTTAGAACGCACTGTATTTACTCTGTTTCCCTTTGCTACAAGAGACTCTCACAAAGTGGGAGTAAGTAATCTGTAAATATATGTCATACTTAAAAAGCACATCAATAAAACTGGAAGTGACCAAAAGAAAGGCAAAAGCATAAAAGATGCTAACAATGCTTTGAGGGTTTTGTAAGCAGGGTCGTCATCAGTGTGAATAGTCTGATTTGAGGAACATTTAACACTTTTCAGTTTTTAAAACATTTCTTACTTTACTTCTCTTTTTCCTACAATTTTCTACATTAACATCAATCCAAAGGAGTTAAGGCCTTCACCTGCTTGGAAAGTATCATGTTTATCTTACCTGTTTTGAGGGATTTGTTTGTGTCCTTATCACATTGTTGGCAATGTGATTTTTTTACAGGAAAATTTTTTACTATGAGAAAGACATCATATAATTTTTATGATCCTGATCTTCCTTTCTTGCCTTTGTACAAGGCCAGAAGAGAAACATTTGCAAATTTTACAACCTTGAAGTAGACTCCAGGAAGATTACCAAAAGCATGTCCTTTTTGACCAAATCCAGCAACCAAAACTCCATCATTTTCCTCATTAAAATTCAAGCAGCCATCAGTGGGAACCAAGATGGTGATTTTTTTGCTCTTCTTAATCAGCTCAACTCACACACTTCCTGATGGCAGAATTGGGCTGCTTGGCTTCCACATTCACTTTTTCCATGACAATCCCTTTTGTATGAGATGCTCTTCCAAATGGGTTGGCTTTCAGGGCAGTGGCCGAATGGGCTTTTTTGCATTGTTTGTTATGCCACTTGGGGTCTTTTGTCTGTGGAGCTTTCTAGTCACATGAAGACCAGGGCACTTACCCATGCTGCCACTGTTGGGGCCAAGAGAAAAGAGATAACCTGGCATATAAATGGCAAATAATAGTTAGCATAGAGGAGAAGGAGGAGGAGAAGCTAGCATTTATGGAGTGATTAGTATTTGCAAAGTGCTTTACATGTGTGCCTTCGTTTGGATCATCTGAAGTAGATGTTAATATTATCCCTGTTTTAAAAATGAGGAAAATGAGTCATGAAGAGGTTAAGTGATTTGCCTAAGAGCTCATACAACTAAAAATGATCTGTGTCAAGATTCAAATTTAAGTCTGTCTGATCCTGTCACGCCATCCATTGTGCCACCTAGATGCCTCTATGTAGATGTTAGAGAAGAAGATCGGGATCTAGGGGTTCCTGAATAGTCAGGTAGGATACTACAGTGGGCAACTAGGTACTTAATCTCATACTTAATCCTTGCTGGTCCTGATCTGTGGGTCTCCATCCTCCATTCCCCAAGAAAGCATCAGGTAAGCCGGTGGTCTAAAAGTATGTGTGCTCTGGGAGAGCATCTGTGAGCTAAGTGTGATGCAATGAATATTGACTTCTAAACAAACTTCCAGGAAACATGGTATTAATTTGATTATGATGGGAGAGGGAAGGGCACGGGTGTAAATATATATGGCAGCAGAGTGGGTGATAAATTCCAGTGACCTGGAGGGTGCAGGGACAGGTAGGGTATGTGGCAAGAGCCAGTGGTCTAGAGGAGTTAACAACAGGCAGAAAAGATAGCAAGAGAATGGCTAGGGTGCAACATGAAACAAGACTGTGACAGTCTGCATATGTTTAGGCCATGTGACACACTCACCAATTAATAAAACATAAACGTCTGAGCAGGAGCTTCAGAGATGAGAAAGTTAAGTAGCCCAGGAGGGTTCAGGAACTATGGAGACAGAAAATTCCAGGGGCCCATACGTGGCCAAACCAGGCAGGGGAGATGGTAGGAAAATGGTTGGTTGGAATATATTTGCTAGAAATTATTGATAATAAACAAGAGAATAAAGTCATAAATAATAAACCAGGGTAAGGCCGTTAAAAGTATGAATAAAAGTAATGTCATAAGTTCCCTAAGCTGTTCTACACGAAAGTTAATTTGGGTAGCCATCCTAAATCCTCCTGGGCTGGATATAGGCCCCCTAGCCTTTGTTCCCTTGGATCTAAACAAGAATGACCTCTTTTCATGCAAAATTTGGAAATTCATCCACCTGAAATCAATTCGTTGGCCCATTCTTTAATATATGCTTATATATGTATATACATATATACAGATTTGTGTATGCATGGATATATGTATGTATATACAAAATAATATTTACTGACTACCATAAAGTATCTTTTGCCATATAAAAATATATAATATATTAAAAATATAAATATATAAAACATAGTATATATGTATATTATATATTACATATGATATCTAAACACTGTATAATATATATTGATAGATGGATAGATAGACAGACAGACAGATAGGCAGACATGTTTGTTCTGGTTCTCTCTCAGAGCCAGGAAGGGACAGCCATTGCCTCCTCAGGGTTCCAAATATATACCCTGAGCGTTTGTAAGATGTCGCTTCCCTACTACCATTAGCTTAAGTTGCAACAGTTATATTCCCCCTGTTAAGGGCTAAAATTCTAGCTAAACTGTCTAAAATATCTAATGAGTGGTCACCAATAAATTATAAGCTTCAGCAAGAGTTAGACTTTTAAGCATTTATTAAGGAGAATAAGAATTTGGTAAAGAGAGAGAAAGGCCTAGATTCCTATCTATTAAAGGGAGAGCACATTTCTAGCTCCGCTCTCCCAAGGAAAGAGCGTCAGACCAAGCGCCAGTCTCTTCCTTCCTCCTCTCACTAGCCCGCATAACTTCCTGAAGCCAAAGAAAAGACTCCTGGTCTTGCCTTCAAAGACCTTCGCTTCATGGGCGGAACTCTTCTACAGTAAGTCTCCAGCAGGTGGCATCATTCCAATTGTTACACCCCCATTTGTTAAGGGGGCTAGTGACTAACACTCCCAGTTCTATTCAATCATTTAATGTCAATTAGCTCTTAGAAAGAGATATTACTTCAGAAATATAATGAGAATAAAGACATAAGCCTTTTCCCTAATACCTCCAGGGCATACCTTCCCTTCTACTGATTCTTCTCTGGGGGCATAGCTTCAAAAGCTAGTCCAGTTTCTAAATACCATTGTTTCTACCAAGTGCACATCTCAAAGTTGGCCTCATCGCGCAGTCTTTGGTTCAGCTTTTATTGCACACTGGAGCATTGATGCTGTGATGGCTGCAACACGTGGCCTAAATTTTATCTCCTAGACACCCGTGACTCTCTCTCCATGATTGGAGACTCCACTCCACTTACCTAGAATGGATAAGCATTAGTAAAAAGGCCAAGGGCTAAGTGGTTTCAAAAGGGGAAGGACTGCAAGGCCCTTTGTCTTACAACATGGTTTCTCATTGAACACTGTTGCACCACTAGAGGGCAGCTGAAGACAATGAGGCAAAGAGGTGGCCAAAGCTAACTCAGGCCTTTTTGAAGATGTCAGTGGTTCTAGCAACAATGCCAATTAAAAAAGGATCCTCCCAACCATGTGTCTGACCTACCAGAGCCAGTTGTAGAATTCCCTCGTGTGCTCAAATCTACCCAAAGCACTTCCTTTCCATGTCATCATGGTTCTTCTAGAAGCAACTCCCCAGCATCCTCCAGGCAGAGGAGCATCAGTGGAGCTAATGAGGTGTGTGTATACACCAGACTCCCATTACATGGACATAAAAGTTGCATTGCCTCTGTAGTTTCCTACTCTGATGCATCATTGTGTAATGGAGGTGGCCTTGGGTTCTTCAAGAGTAATACCAATGGACAGGAAGGAAACCAAACCACTAAGCTCTCTAGACCAAGCAGATATTTTCCCACTAAGAGATGACTTTTGCTCAGTAACCCGGGGGGGGAAGATGTACTCTGGCCTAAATTTTAGAGAAGTTCTGGAGCATTGGTACATCTCTTTAACTCACTGAAATTCTCTGGTTCCAAGGCCCATATCCTTTCCTACTTAAGACTATATGCACAGACTCTGCTAGGAAAAATGTTTCTCTATAGTCTTTCTCATATTGTAAATAATTAAATGGGGTCAGAATCACTGGTCATTGTATTTTGTTTTGGTTTGTTTTGTTTTTGTGATTAGCAAAAAGCAACAGATAAAACCAGAAATTATATACACTAGTTACTTCCCCTAGTAACCACAATGGAAAAATAAGCTTTTCTCTAAGAAGGGGAAGAGTTTAATAACACCCAGAAGGAAAGATTATCCTGAGGTTTGGAGGGAGGGAGATGTCTGAATGCCATTAACTCAGGCACAAATCTCTCTCACATACTGGGGGCTACAAGTCCTCTCTTGGCACCTAATCACAAGTCTTGATCTGAATACCTGGGTCATAGCCATTACTTTGCTTCATGCTCCCCTGACCCTCTGGCCACACTACATGGCCATTGCTGCATGTACATATTCATCTTCTAGAAGTTCCTTCAACAGTTCTTTCCCAAATGACTGTCCTAAGGTCAAGAGCAAATTGTTAGGCTTGGAGACGGGAGCTCTGGTTAATGTCTGCCCAAATCCCTGGACAGACTCCCAAGGGTCCTCTCCCCTTGGTAAAGCCTTTCAGAGGCATGGTCAAAATTGGGTTCTACTCAAATAGGGAATGATCATGTACTTCACAGGGTTGTCTCATATTACTGTTTACAAAGTTGTTTATAAAGAATTCTAGCAGATATGAGCAGGAAGCCTACTTGATGATGAACTTTTGGCATATCATAAGACAAAGAAAAATGTAAAAGGGTGCTCAATCCTGGGTGATTATTTCTTTTGAATAGTATTTTATTTTGTTTTTTTCAATTACATGTAAAAATAGCTTTCAACATTCGTTTTTGTAAGATTTTGAGTTCCATATTTTTCTCCCTCTTTCCCTTCCCTGTCCCCTCCTGAAGCCAGCAAGCAACAATCATGCTAAACATATTCCACATTAGTCATGTTGTGAGAGAAGAACCAGAACAAAATTAAAAAAAAAAACACAAGAAAGAAGAAGCAAAACAAAAACAAAAGTGAAAATAGAATGCTTCAATCTGCATTTGTACGCCATAGTTATTTTTCTGAATGTGGAGAGCATTTTCCATCATAGGTCTTTTGGAATTGCCTTAGATCATGGTACCTCTGAGAAGAGTTAAGTCTACTGTGTGATTATTTCTGCTTCTGTGAAGGATAGCATATTAGGAAAGGGTTGGGTCAAGAGGGTTGGAAGAAGCATGCAGTTTTTAAGTATTCCAGTCATAAGCATTAACTTGATTGTGTTTTGTTTTGTTAATGTGAGATCTTTGTCCAACAATCAACAAACTGATATAATACTTAAGGAAAGAACACATGGCAATTTTTTACATTATTGTCATAAAGGAAACCATAAGATATAAGAAATTCTACTAAATGGAAGGATGGCTCACAGGTTTCCCTTGGAAAGGCAGATAAAGAAGTTGGTGCAGTTGTTTTTATTGGCACTTAGTACTTACTAAATCCTTTTTCCTTACATTTATTCATTTATTTTGTGTGCAAAGGCAACAAGAATTACCATAAGATATTTGGTCATCTTGCATTATAGGGCTCACAATGAACATAAGCAAAAGAGTCACACAGATAATAATAACAGTATTGGAACTATTTCTTAAAGAGGATGAGGAGATAGAAAAAATCTGCAAAGAACTCAATACTATATTCCAGGGAGGCGGCTAGGTGACGCAGTGGATAAAGCATCGGCCCTGGACTCAGGAGTTCCTGAGTTCAAATTTGGCCTCAGACACTTGACACTTACTAGCTGTGTGACCCTGGGCAAGTCACTTAACCCCCATTGCCCTGCCAAAAAAAAAAATACTATATTCCAAATTAAATCAGCATTCACTTTATCACTCAGCCTGTGACTTTAATGCAAGGATGGACACAATGGAGGATGTAGATCTAGATATCAAAATATACACATGTATGTGTATGTGCACACATACATACATACGAATAGTATGTGTGCTTTAAAACATGCCTCAGGTTAAAGAAACAAAAGAGTCCAAAGGCTTATAGACTGCATAGGAACCTCAAGTCTATTTGTCATCAATTCTTTTTAAGAGAATCAAGAGGCTCTGTACATGGTGAACAATACATAACATTCCCCCAAAGAGATTGAGAAGAGCTTTAGAGACAGGAAACGACAGTTTACTTACGTGGAATTATGTTACACAGTCTCTATGGCAACAATCTTACCAGAACCACTGAAATATTGAACTTTGGACAAGTCACTGCTCTTCCTGGTCCTGTTTTCCCTTCAATCAACATATCTCACAGAAGTATCTTGACAGTCTAGAAGAATGAGCTTCTACTTGGAAATATAGCAATTACTACACTCTCATCAGAAGGCCTTGGTTCAAATCCTACCTGTGCTATTTATTAGTTGTGTGCCTTTGAGCAAGTTATAGTCTTTCTTGGAGGCTAACTGTCCTCCTTGTAAAAAGAGCTTTTATCAAATGTAAGCTATTAGTTCATTTACATCAGAGCCTTAACCACCCAAGTCTGAAGGCCTTCCAGTATATTGGTAAGTTCTGGAGTCCTGGCAGGAAGCGGGGAAGGGTCTAAGATCCATCCTGAAGGCCTCCAAGAAATCACTCACATATTTTCTAATTTGCTCTTTAATAGGAGGAAGAAACATTGGGGGAAATGGGCTTATTTCTTATTACTTTCTATCCTTCAAAAATGTGCACTCTGGGGCTATATTTAATTATAAGATTTTACCCTTTGTCATTATAGTTGCTACTTAAGCGGTTGCTTCCCAGAAATGAGGAAAGCCATGGATGATTATTTGGAAGCCTGAAAGCAGCCACCTATGGTGTGTGTACCCTTATGATGTTAGCTGTTTAATAAGCTTTACTTGTTTTTTCCCTCATCACCTTGGGTGGCAGACCCATATTCCAATCCCTAGGGAAGTTTGACTAATGCCCTGTCTCTTCTATCTCAACTCATGGAAAACTTTGTTATGACTAGAGTTTTATTGGTAATACTTTCTAATAGAAAATTATAGACTTAATGAGTTTCTAGTTTATGTGTAGGGTTTGTTCCTAGAGGCAAGAAGTGTTATTATGAGTTGAACATGAGTAGATTCCCATGCTGATGTGGTTTCTTCTTTAGGATAGAATGAAATCAAATATTCAATGGTATGTAAATTTGCTATCTAGCTATACTGTCTAAAATATCTAATGAGGGGTCACCAATAAATTAGAAGTTTTAGTAAGAGTATTTAAGTATTTATTAAAGAGCATTAGGATCTAATGATCAGAGAGAAGGTAAAAATCTAACTATTTGTAAGAGAACCCATCATCTGACCTGCCTTAGAGAGGTCAGGAACAAAAAGAACCCACACTTCTTTCTTCCTCCCAGAAGCATCCTGGGAAACTGGGAACATCCCATCCATGCGCACACACAGCTACAAGGTAATTGGCTGGTAGCTTTGATAGTACCCACAAGCAAACATCACTTCCTGATGCCAAGGAACTGACCTTCCAAACCACATGGCATTCCCTCAGACACCTTCTCCTCATGGCGGAGCTTTCCTATAATAACTCTCCAGCAGATGGCGTCACTCAAATTGTAACAGGTAGCTGTGTTGAGAGGGGGAGTTATAGACACTTCTAGAAAAGACCCCAAGAGTCAAAAGGATGTAGGTTGAACCTGACCCTTCCCGCCCCCCATGCAGAAACTAAACTATAATAGAGGGCTGTCTTCCAGACAAAGAGATTGAAGTTTACATTCTGATAAAAAATGGCCATAAATGATCAATAATAGTAAATTCCTTGGAAAACAGTGATTACCTTCAATTTTGTTTTTCTATTCCCACTACCTAAAAAATCTTGTATATAAAGTGTGCTTAATAAATGCTTTCAGTTTGTATTGAAATATTTATTATAATATTTTAATAGATCTTCCAACCATCAGCCTGGTACTCCCTCAGCTGGTAGAAGTCACAACCCCTCAATGTCTCCTTTTATCCTGGGCAATAGTTATTCCCATCTTTCCACAAATCCTCCACCAAGAATCTACCAAGCATGCCCAAAGGGTGATAAAGCTGTGCATACCCTTTGACCCAGCAATTCCACTTTTAGGTCTTTTTCCCAAAGAAATCATGGAAGGAGGAAAGGGATCCACATGTACAAAAATATTTATAGCTGCTCTTTACATGGTAGCAAGGAATTGGAAGTTGAGGGGGTGCCCATCAATTGGGGAATGGCTGGACAAGTTGTGGTATATGAATATAATGGAATACTACTGTGCTGTAAGAAATGATGAGCAGGAGGAGTTCAGAGAAACCTGGAGTGTCTTACATGAGCTGATGATGAGTGAGATGAGCAGAACCAGAAGAACATTGTACACAGTATCATCAACATTGAGTGTTGACCTACTGTGATGGACTATATTCTTCTCACCAATGCAATGGTACAGAAGAGTTCCAGGGAACTCATGATAGAAGAGGATCTCCTAATCCAAGAAAAAAAAAAAAGAACTGTGGAGTATAGATGCTGATTGAACCATACTATTTCTTTTGTTTTGGGTGCTGTTGTTTTTTTTTTCTATTTTGAGGTTTTGCATCACTGCTCTGATTTTTTCTCTTGTAACAGGATTAATGCAGAAATAGGATTAATGTTATTATGTGTATATATGTGTGTGTATATATATCTATATGTATATATATATAGATATATAGATATAACCTATATTAGATTACCTGCTGTCTAGGGGAGGGGGGAGGGAGAGGAGGGAGGGAGAAAAATCTGAAATTGTAAAGCTTGTATAAACAAAAGTTGAGAACTATCTTTACATGTAACAGAAAAAATAAAATACCTTATATGTTAAAAAAAAAAATCTACCAAGCACTGGAGACATTGCTCTAATTCTTTTAAACAATGGTTTAATGAGCTATAAGCCCGTCCTTCAGTTGATGAGTTCCTGCTCAGAACCTTCATTTGAGGAAGTAATCAGGTCATCCATATTCACTTCTCTCCCGCCAGCCCCCCTGACTCTCCAGATTTTTACACCTCTATTCCAGTTGCCTTCTCATCCTGAAGATGCATCCACCTCTGTAGCCCTCTCTTCCAATGGCAAATTCCTGCCTGAACCCTCCATTAGAGAAAGTACCCAAACTTAACATGCCTACTTCTCTCCCAGCTGCACTCCTCACCTTCCAGACTTTTATATTTTGTCCCAGCACATACCTTCTTTCTCATCCTGCTTGTGTTTCCCCTTGGAAAGTCATTTTCAAATTACATATCAACAGCTTCTTTCATCAAGGGGGCTGATGCAGAAGGTGGAAGACCAAGTGCAACTCCTGGCCTTGGGGAAGCCACAGAGCTCCTGAAGGACTAGTGTGCTCCTCTTAGGAAAGCTGCATCTAAAGAGGTTCTACATGATGGTGCTAGGCCTTCACTGTGTACTTAGATGAGAAGGACCTCTCCTGTAGTATTGCCACCAAACTCTTGACCCAGCTCAGAGACCTGCAAGCATCTCTGGGGCAGCCGGCACCCCTCCCAGCCTTCTCCCCAGCTTAGCTGGTAGCGAACATGGGGGAATTGGGAGGCTTAGGTTGTTGTGGGGATTTCGGCAGAGAAACCCAAACAGCACTCAGGAATAAGGAAGAGTAGTTTATTGATGTGCCGGCCCAAAGCAGAGTAGCCTCTGGTTCTTTGGGTCCCAAGCAAGTGTCCAAACAGCAGTTATATACCTCTTAAATGTGAAATACATGAGGTTTTCACGGGTACATTGTAGTAAGCTACTTGGCAGACAGGAAGGCATATTTCAGTAAACAGAGGCATATGAGGGGCAGCTAGGTGGCACAGTGGATAAAGCACCAGCCCGGGATTCAGGAGTACCTGAATTCAAATCTGGCCTCAGACACTTGACACTTACTAGCTGTGTGACCCTGGGCAAGTCACTTAACCCCCATTGCCCCACAAAACAAAACAAGAAAAGGAAAAGAAAAAGGAAGGAAGGAAGGAAGGAAGGAAGGAAGGAAGGAAGGAAGGAAGGAAGGAAGGAAGGAAGGAAGGAAGGAAGGAAGGAAGGAAGGAAGGAAGGAAGGAAGGAAGGAAGGAAGGGAAGGAAGGAAGGAAGGAAGGAAGGAAGGAAGGAAGGAAGGAAGGAAGGAAGGAAGGAAGGAAGGAAGGAAGGAAGGAAGGAAGGAAGGAAGGAAGGAAGAAAGAAAGAAACAGAAGCATATGTCAAGAAGTTGGTACTTAAACGACAGACTTCAGGGGAAAAACAGTATGCTCTACATTCATTTGGGGATCTCAGCTCAAGCCTCAGTTTCATCCCCTGTACCTGCCCATATTAAGGTCTTTCACAAGGAGCCCATTATGGGGATCTGGATCTGGTCTAGATGTCTTTTCAACTGGCAAAGATAGTTTTATGTTTTAAAATAATAATAATAGGGGCAGCTAGTGGCGCAGTGGATAGAGCACCGGCCCTGGAGTCAGGAGGACCTGAGTTCAAATCTGGCCTCAGACACTTAACACTTACTAGCTGTGTGACCCTGGGCAAGTCACTTAACCCCAATTGCCTCACTAAAAAAAATAAAAAATTAAAAAAATAATAATAATAATAATAAAAGTTCTTACAATTAGTGCAGAAAATAAAAGTAATCTTCTTGAGGATAGGGACTGTTTGTTCTTTTTTTCTTCCTTTGTATCCCCAATATATAATAAGTGCTTATCAAAGGTTCTATCCAACATCAGTAATAAATGATGGGGAACAGCAGATAGACAGAGTATTACACTGATGCCTGGAAAAGAAATATTAAAGATCATTGTAGCCTTGTTCAACTGATTTTTATGGTTTATATACTTAAATATGTGTATGCATCTAGAGAGATGAATATATGGCTAGATTGTATTATGTACCTATTGTACACATATATTGGGATATATTTTACCACATATACACTATAGAATATAAATGTGAATATATACATATATGGGGGTACTACGTATAAAATTAATACCTTATGGAGGAAAATAGAAACCAACTTTGCATATGCCATTTACTAGAGAGAAAAATAGGAAAGGGACTGGGGGAGACTACCTAAGTCCCAGAACCCAGGGTAGGAGTGAAAGTTGGAGGTATGGAGGAAGGTAGTGGGGTATAGAGGAAAATATTGAAAAGTAGGATGAATGAGTGATATCGTTTTTAAACGCTGAAAAGAGTAGAGGCAGAGGGGCAAAAAATGTATATCCATCCCCCTCTTCCTCTGTGAATGTAGAAGTTGAATTGGATGAATTTATTAGGAAATGAGCCTAGGTTTGGGTTTCAAGTATATATAAATATATCTATAAAAATATATATTATATATTTATATATAAATAAGTATAAATATAATATATATAAATATATAGTAGTAGTAGTAGTAGTAGTAGTAGTAATAGTAGTAGTAGTAGTAGTAGTAGTAGTAGTAGTAGGCCTCCACCAGTCATGGAAGACCATGGATCAGTGCCTTGAAGAGCCACGGGCCACAGTGTGGCTGTGCAGTCTAATACGGGAGTTGCAGCTCCTGAGTGACTTATAACCGGTAACTGCCACATCCTCTGTTGTATCTACCCCATGAGGAATAGCTGGAGTGTCCTCTCCAGGGCGCTGGCTGGGGCATGGGCATACACACACACACACACACACACAAATATATACATATATATACACATATACATATACATATACATATATATATATCACCTTTGGACAGGTGTGGACATGCCCAATGACAATTCACTGAAAGAATTGATGCCATCTCAAGTCTCAATGATTGGAAATGAATTATTTTCCTCTGAAGTTAGGAGAGAAAAAGAATCAAGGATGACCCTGGGGTTGCAAATTTAAGTAACTGGGAGACTGGTTCTGTCAACTGAAAGAAATTTCAGAGAAGGGGTATAATTGGGTTGAAGTAGAAATAATGATTACAGTTTTAGATATCTTGAATTTGAGATGTTGAAGAGGTAAAAAAGTATAGGGGCATAGCAGGCAATTGATGATTTGGGACTGGACATCAGGAGGGAAATCAGTACTGGATCTATAGATTTGGAAATCAGAAGAATGACACTTGAAGCCATGGGAGCTGATGAAATCACTGAGAGAGGGCATTAAGAGAGGAGGTCAAGCACAGAATCTTAGGGAAAACTCACTCTTAGGGGACAAGAGTTGGATGAAAGGACAGTAAAGGAGACTAAGAAGAAGAAGATGTAATAAGTGAGAGAATACCAGGAGAAACAAGAGAGAAGAGACTATCCTGGAAGAGGGGCTTGGTCAACAGTGTCAAAAACTGCAGAGAGGTAAAGCAGAGGACTGAGAAAAAGCTATGGATTGTATTACTTTAAAGATTATTGTTTACCTTTGTGAGATTTAAAATTGGATATTAGATCATAAATCTCCCCTACTTAACTTTTCCCTAATTTATCTCCCAGACTAGTAAATGGAAGAAGCTTCTGGTTTTCTAGATAAAGCCTTTATTGTATGGTAGTCACAAGGTGATGTTGATTAGAAGGATAGGAAAATAGAAATACAATACAAATCGTCTTAAGTCTAGGCTTAGTCTATATTCCTTATAAAAACTCACCAAACCGAAAAGGCCAGTGCTTCAGTGCTTTTGCCTGTGGAAGGAAATGCTTGTTAAATTTTAAGGTATTTAAGCTGCTAGAGTTTGGGGTATGCCACATTGTTTTAACTGGTTCCCCAATTCTCTGCATGCCAAAGTGGCAGGGGTTGCAATCAGTAACACTTTTTACCACCATGTGTCTGGATCAAAGTCAAATTTAGTATGTGTTCATGACACCTGAAAATGTTATGGAGAGGTTATCATACCATATCTCATGGTTCCGAGACAGCCAGTGATGTATAAACTGGGGTTCTCTGAAAATTCTTTACATATATTTTATCTCCTGGGTTGAAGTTATGCAATGAAAAGTCTAATGGTCCTGCCTGGACCACAGCTCCTGCCTCATGGAGTTCACGTAGCCTGGTCTGTAATTCCTGTATATAGGAGGCAACAGAAGTATCACCTCCCACCAGTGATGTATAAACTGGGGAAAAAGTTCGAACCCTGATTCCCCGTACTTGCCTTCTAATGGATCCTCGCCTTAAATTTCTTTTTCCACTTTTCTACTTTAGCTTGGATAGGAGGGTGACCAAAAAGCATTTCATAAGGAGATATATGAAGTTCTCCTCTTGGTCTACTTCGTAGATAGAATAATGCCAATGGTAGAACATCAGGCCATTCTGATCGAGGCACAGCCCGCGGACGGTGTGAGGCCGGTAGCGGCCCCCGGCGCGCCGGGATCGGGTCTTCTCGGAGTCGGGTTGCTTGGGAATGCAGCCCAAAATACCGCCCCCACGGACTTTCCCTTTGTCTAATCTCCCTTAAAGACTTTAAGCCTCTAAAAGTCTTGCTTTAAACAGAAAGCCTACCCCAGGAGGCTAATGAAAGACCAAACAGATTTTATGATAGACTTTGTGAGGCCGCTAGACAGTACACCAGATTGGATCCAGTAGATTTAAGAGATTCCTATATCGTTCTCAACACATTTGTTTATAATTCACTGCCAGAAATATGCAGATACTTTCTGAAACAATGTCCAGACTGGAGAAATCTCACAGTAGATAGAATTAAGGAACTTGCAAATTATGTCTTTGACTCACGTGAGGAAGGTCCAGATCACCCTAAACAGAGCATATCTCACACCTTCAAGAGAGCAGTTTCAAAAGGAGGGGGAGGGGGACAGAAGCCAGATTGTAAGAAGATGAAAAGTGAGTAGAAAGTGAGGAAATGGAGGCAACCAATAAAAATGACCCTTCCTAGGCATTTGGCTATGAAAAGGAGAAGAGATGTAGGATGATAGTTTGAGGGGATGGCAAGGTCACTTGAAAATGTTTTTAAGGATGGAGGAGAACTAGAAATCTTTATAGGAAGCAGAAATGGAGTAAAGAAAGATTTAAGATGATGGAAAGAGAAAAAGAAGACCTCAGAGAAAGCTGTCTCCTGCCTCTCTGCCTGTGGCTAAGGAGAACTTTAACCACAGCTTGTTGATTTCCTTCATGTTGTTTGCTCAGTTAGCAAATACTTTCCAAAAGCCAAGGGAAGCTTGTGATTCAAGCCTAGGACTCTGGTGAATTCTTGGTTCAAGACCAGAATCACCAACCTTGTCTTCGGTCTTTCTGGCTCCATCCAGTTATTTTGCATTCAGCTGAATTGTCATTCATATCCAGAGATTTGATTCCATTCTGTTTCAGAAATATTGACTAATCTCCCACTATGTGCAAGGCAGTATGCTGGCCTTGGGGAGCAAAGCTGAAAAAAGACACAGAACTTGCCCTCAAGAGCAATTAGGAAAGATATGAAACATGCATAGACAGATGTGATGCAAGGTAGCTTTGCATTAAAGACAAAGGGGAGCTCTAACTCCATGAGTAATTTGAATGGGGAGTGATTCCTCTTTTTTATGTTGACAGAGGCTTCCTGAAGTTTAGGGAAATCCTGTGTAAATCATAGAGCTGTTAAGGAGGAATTTTTGTACCTGTGGCAAGAGACAGGAAAGATGTCTTCAGCTGAAAGGTAAGGGAAACAAAAACTCCAAGACACTGGCATGAGGGGGTAAGGAGAACAATTCACTCCCTGTGGACAAAACAACAGTTTTCTACTTTAATTATTCTTGCTAACTAGGTGCTAGTTAGATTGTTCATGAGAAGGGGCAGCTAGGTGGTGCAGTGGATAGAGCACCAGCCCTGGAGTCAGGAGTACCTGAGTTCAAATCCGGCCTCAGATACTTAACACTTACTAGCTGTGTGACCCTGGGCAAGTCACTTAATCCCAATTGCCTCACTAAAAAAAAAATTAAAAAAAAATTTTTTTAATTTAGATTGTTCATGAGGGAATCAAAAGATCATACATTTCAAACTGGAAGGGACCTTAGAGTCCATTAAATCCAACCATCTCCTTTTACAGATAAGGAAACTGAGACCCTGAAAAGTTAAATGACTTGTCCAAGTTCACAGTATATTAACTATAGCTAGTAAGTGGCTGAGGTGGGATTTGAACCCAGATTTTTCTACTTCCAAGTTTGGTGCCTTATTCATTAAAGCAGAGGAATCAGACATGCAGCCAGTGATTATACATGACCTATAACACTAAGTGTGTCCAGAACCAGATTAAAGTGTAGTTCCTATTCCATCTAATGTTAATGTGTTTATGTGGTATTTTTTAGAAAAGAAAGAAGCTCATATGGTTTTTTAAATCAAGATACAATCCTGTTTTAGGATATCCCATGTCTCCTTGAGTTTGATGTCACTGTACTATACCAATTTGCTCTCAGTTGCAAGAGGCAGGGGGTAAAGCTGCAAAACCCTTCTCTATCCACCTACTTCTCTCTTTTCCTCCACTATTTCTGACAATTGCACTGGGGCAATCCTGGCACATGTGGCATTGATTCAAAGATGTAGAACTAGAAAGGACATTCGAGGCAATGCTTTGCTTATGAGCTTAAGTAGCTCTTTTCCTTCCCAAGACTTAGCCCTCTACTTGTGTCCTTGATTCCATTCATCTAATCTCCTTTGGGAGAGTGTCCCATTTTTCATTCCTCCTCTCTCTTAAATCTTAAATCCCTCTATGTCTACAAAGGCCCCTATAAAGTTTTCCTTGTCCTTAAAAAATCTTCATGCATATTGATCAGGGAAATGCAAATTAAAACAACTCAAGTACCACCTCACACCCATCAGAATGGCTATTTTGACATTTAAAAAAAGGAAAATGTTTGGTGTTGGAGGGGATGTGGAAAAACTGGGACACTAATGCACTTCTGGTAAAGTTGTGAACTAATCCAACCATTCTGTAGAAAAATTTGGAACTATACCTAAAGGGCTAAAATATTGTACATCCCCTTTCATGCAGAAATACCGCTGCTAGGTTTATATCCCAAAGACTTCCCAAAAAAAGAGAAAAAATTGCACAAAAATATTTATAGGAGCTTTGTGGTGGTTAAGAATTGGAAATCAAAGGGATGTCCATCAACTGGGGAATGCCTAAACTGAACTGTGAATGACTTAGCTATTTTCAGCAATACAATGATCCAAGAAAATCCTAAAGGATTGATGATAAAGCATACTATCCACCTCCAGAGAAAAGAACCTATATTGATTGAATACAGATTGAAGCATGCTATTTTTCACTTTCTTTCACTGTTTTCTTTTGAGTATTCTTATACAAAATGAATAATATGGAAATGTTTTACATTTTTTAAAAATCTTCATGCAACTCTTCCTTCTCCCTCCCATAACCCTGTCCCTCTCTTCTTTTTCCTTCTTAACACCCCTTTAGTTAAAAAAAAAGTAAAGCTCTTTTAACATTTTTTGCCTTTAATTTCTTTGCAGTATAGGCCTAGGAGTAACATTGCTGGATCAAAGAGTTTGCACAGGTGAATAACTTTCAGGGAATAGTTCCAAATTCTCAACTGAGCTTTTAAAGCATTCTACATTCGTTATTGTCATTTTGCATTTTCTGTTGACTTCTTAACTCCTTGTAATCTATCTTTTGACCCCACAACTGAACAAAAACTCTTCTTTCAAAAGTTAACAGAGGGGCAGCTAGGTGGCGCAGTGGATAAAGCACCGGCCCTGGATTCAGGAGTACCTGAGTTCAAATCCGGCCTCAGACACTTAACACTTACTAGCTGTGTGACCCTGGGCAAGTCACTTAACCCCAATTGCCTTACTGAAAAAACAAAAACAAAGTTAACAGAAATCTCTTAATTGTTAAGTTCGATGGTCCTTTCTTGGTTGACATTCGCTGTGGCATTTCTATGATTTTAATACCATTGAACATCTCCTCCTTCTAAATTGCCTTTTTTTTTTTTTTGCAGGGCAATGAGGGTTAAGTGACCTGCCCAGGGTCACACAGCTAGTAAGTGTCAAGTGTCTGAGGCTGGATTTGAACTCGGATACTCCTGAATCCAAGGCCAGTGCTTTATCCACTGTGCCACCTAGCTGCCCCCCTAAATTGCCTTTTTAAAAAAAAAGCATTTTTTCTGAAATTAAGAAATAAAACAAACATTTCCATAACATAATAGAATGGGGGGAAGATAATTGCCCATGAAACTGCAAATCTATTATGTATACTTTGCTATTCATTTTAAAGATATAATAAAGTTATCATGTAAATTTCTTTTTTCCCTTTGTTTTTTCCCTCCTCCACCCTATAGATGGCTACCATTATATACAGATGTGTATATGTGTAAAAGCATTCTATTCATATTTCTATTTATCAGTTCTTTCTCTGGATGGAAATTATGTCTTCCTTCATAGATCCTTTGTAGTTAATTTGGGTATTTATAAGTCAAAATGGCTTAGTTACTCAAAGTTGTTCTTAAAATAATATTGCTGTTACTATATACAACATTCTCTTGATTGTGCTCATTTCACTCTTCATCACTTTGTGTAAGTCTATCTGTGTTTTTCTAAGATAATCAAACTCATCATTTCTTATAGCACAGCAGTATTACATCACAATCATATACCACAACTTGTTCAGCCATTTCCCCATTGATGGACAACCCACAATTTCCAGTTCTTTGCTTCCATGACTCTGCTCTTTCTCTTTTGATTCTCCTCCTTCCTGACTTCCCATTCCTTCTCAGTCTCCTTTCTTGGTTCACCATCCATCTCTGGTTCCCTAAGAATGAATATCCTCTAAGGTTCTTTCCTGGGCCTTCTTCTGTTTGTACTCTCTCACTGTGATCTCATCCTTCATGGCTTTGATTACTCTCTTATATGACTCAAATTTATCTAGCCGTTCTCTCTCTCTTGAACTTCATCTCCAGATATCTCCTGGCATGTGGATGTTCCTGCATCACCTCAAATTCATCTTTTAACCTCCCACCCCATTTACATTTCTTATACTATCCTCCCAGTCATGCATTTTGATTATCTTTGACTCCCTTCTCTCCCTACCACAACCCCCTGTAACTTCAAATAAGTTGCCAAGTCTTTTTACCTCCATAATATCTCTTGCACCTGATCATTTCCCTCCACTCTTATTGTTGCAGTTTTAGTTCAGCTCTCCCCATACCTACATCAATCGCTTGCTCTAGCCTCCTGATTGGCCTCCTTGCCCCCAGTCCCTCCCTCTCCAATCCATTCTGCATCCAATTGCCAAATTATTTTTCATAAGGCATAGGTCTGAACATGCCATGGCACAGCTTAAAAACATTTCATTTGGCTTCCTAGAATTCCAGGATAGAAGAACTATTCTTTAACCTGGCTCTTGACAATCTGATTCCAACTCATCCATCCAATCTCAATTCCATGATTACCTTCATGTACTCTTTGTCACAGTCAAACTGAACTATCAAACTATCACTTCGTCTCTCTCTGCCTTTGGTTAGATTATTCCTCATGACTGTAATACATTTCCTTTTCATTTTCACTTTTGAGAAGCCTCATCTTCCTTTCAAGGCTCACTGGAGTTTGATTTCAGATCTCTTCTAATACTTACTAGCTGTAGGAACATGGGCAAGTGCCTTAACTCCTCAAACCCTAATTTCCTCATCTGCCAAGTAGAGATAATAATGCTTTCACTAGTTTTCTCTTAGTATTATTTCACTTTGTACACCTGAAACCTCCATAGAAAAGTGAGTTTTTATTATAAAGCTCTCATTGATGTGCATTGTGGAACCCAATTTCATCTAGGGAAAGCTTACTTTGAAAAGGCAAGGAATGAGATGTCTAGTTGCTGTGATTTGGCTCCTACTTCATAAGTCCATTTTCTCTAATAATGTTCCCTCTGCGGGGGGGGGGGGGCATCAGTTAGGTGGCATTGGGGGCACCTAGATGGCAAAGTGAATAACGCATCAGCCCTCGATTCAAGAGGACCCGAGTTCAAATCCAGCCTCAGACACTTCACACTTACTAGGTGTGTGACCCTGTGCAAGTCACTTAACCCTCATTGCCCCACAAAAATAATCAAACAAGAATGTTCCCTCTGAGACAGAGCTAGGAAAAGATTCCTTTTGATTGACTATTACTTAAGGGTTGCAGCTTTTCAAATAAATATGAATTTTGTAGCACCAAGAGTGGTCCAAAGGAAAATTATGACACAAGTGAAAGTTGTCTTCAATGCCACCCTTCTGAGCACCTGAAACCTTGAGTTTTTCAGTTGGTCATAAAAAGAACTCCAACTTTGAAGCTAGAGAATCTGGATTCAAATCCTAACTATCCTGGGAAAGTCAGTTTCCCTCTCTGAGCGAGGCAGACTAGAGGATATATGATGTCCCTACTAATTCTAACAGTCCATGAATTTATAAATGATGAACCCAAGTTGATTAAGAATTAAGTACAAACAAAAGATTGGTGATGATGCCAATAGTACTAGCTGGTATTTCTAGAACATGTTAAGTTTTGTTAAGAATTTTGCCCATACCTAGAGTGGTTGGTCTCTGACCATTTAATTCTCCCTTACTACCACCATACCTACCCCTGATCCTCTGGTATAGTCACAGGGATCACACTCCACAGAGCAGCTCCCAGAATAGATTGTATTTCAGAGGTAGCAAGCTTTCAGTCTTTAAGGGCCCACCGGGGCATGGCCAATTATCACCCAAGCTATGGTGTTACCCTTTTCAATTCAGTCAAGAAGAAAATTGTTCACACTTCATAAAGGGATAAGTGAGCATGGCAGCATCTTTACAGTTAATTTAACACCCTTATTATTTGTCTTTTTTGTAACTACTTCAGCTGGGGGGGGGATGTAGGAAGAGGGTGGGACCAACTACCCCAGAAATTCCATGTTTGCTACTTCCACAAAAACCCCTTCAGGTACATAGTGCATTTAATGGTGGGAATCAGGACAAGTTATTTCCCTTCTCTGAGTCTCAGTTGGAGTAGCTGGCCTTCTACCTCTGTCACCTTTGAAATACCTCCCCAACACTGTCATACTCAAGGTCTAGTGTCTTCACTATCAACACTCTCGCTACTGGATAAGGGATTTTTGTTTTCCTGATCTGAAATGCAGATTTTTGTTATAGATTAAAATGACAGCAAAATAATCAGAAATAAACATTTCTACACCTAGGCCACTCATTTATTTCAAAAGCCTACTTTCCTCCAGTTTTCCTGTATGCTTTAGCACATGTGAATACCTCGGGGAGATATTTAGTTCAGGCTTTTGGCCCCAGTCCTTACAGGAAGCACCGTGGCCAACATATACACTCTAGGAAGTAGATGAGAAAAACTGAAACCTTTCACAGAAAGCATTTCCAAAATCTGGTCCGGCCTTCCAATGGCAGTTTCTCAAATGCTTTCAAGTAAGACCTGCTGATTTTCAGGCATTTCCTTCCTTCTTTGGCTATGGAGAGCAGTAAAAGAAGAGGCACAGTTTGGGGTATCAAAGCCTTGTCCATGCTGTGGTCTTACCATCCTGGTTCACTTCTAGGTATTATTGGGTCCAGCTAGTTATTGGTTAGAGCTCAAACCCAGGTTTGTTCATCAACAGCAAATGTAAAATATAATTGTGAGTAGGAGTTGGAATAGTTTAACTGCTCCCAAGTCTTTATATGCTATGTAACAACAGCATCCTCCATTGTCATAGTGACTTGCAAAAATTAGTTTCCTTGTCACTCACAACAATAATGTGAGGCAGGGCCCTTAGAGGGGAAGTGACTTGCCCAGGGACATAATCAAATGAGTCAAGGAAGGCTGGAGATTAGACTCCCACTTTCCTAAGAACCAGTCCAAGATTCTTTCTATTGAACCAATGTTTGTAATACCTAATTGGAAAGATTATAGTGGGGAATGTTCAGTTGTTTTCAGTCATGTCCAACTTTTCATGACCCCATTTGGGATTTTCTTGGCAAAGATTCTGGAGTATCTTGCCATTTCCTTCTCTAATTCATTTTACAGATGAGGAAACTGAGGCAAACAGGGTTAAGAGACTTGTCCAGGGTCACTGAGGCAAGATTTGAACTCAAGAAGAGGAGTCTTCCTGACTCTAGGTCCATCACTCTATTCACTATCCACATTGTGCCACCCAGCTGCCCCTATGTGGGGAAATAGTTATGTTAACCAAAAGGTGCATAGTGTCATATCATTGCCACTATTGTTATTGCCATGTTAGGATTATTATTGTTGATACTGGTCAAGGGTCTCATGCAGGGGATTCTTGCTCATGTTCAGGTACAGATGAGCTCTGAGGTTTCTTTCAACTTAAGACTTTTTTATTCTATTCTTCCTATTTGATGGATGAGTGACCTATAGGTCACTTTGAGGCATGAAATGGTTTGCCCAAGACCACAGGATGAGTAAGAAAAAGAAGAAAGAAGAAAAGGAGGAAGAGGAGGAGGAGGAAAAGTAGAGGAGGAAGATGGGGAAGGAAGGAGAGGAGAGGAAAAAAAGGAGAAGGGGAGGGAGAAGGAAGGAGAAAAAGAATAAGGGGAGGGAGAAGGAAGGAGAAAAAGGAGAAGGGGAAAACAACAATTACTATTTATATAGCACTTTAAGGTTTGCTAAGTATTTCATATATGTTCTCATATGATCCTCATAAGCAGGTGACATTATTCCCATTTTACAAATGAGGACACTGAGGCTCAGAAAAGTTAAGTGACTTGACAAAGATCATACAAGTGGCCAGGGCTGGGATTTGATTCCTTTTCCTCTGACACTAAATCCAGCTCCTTTGCATTGTAAAACACTATAAGCCTCTTTTTTCAATTAAATTATAAAATGTAAATGCTTCTGGGAAGCCTTATCAAATCATTTCAGTGTAATTTACGTTTAAGAGACTGATGTCCTCTGTCTTAGGAGGGATTGGGGAAGTATAAGACCTCTGTGGAGGAGAGGGCAACAAATGACCAATAAGAGACAGATGAGCTTGTGGGAAGACCTAAAATATCATTTTGTCTAGGGTAATCTGTAATGTAATATACTAATGGTATATGTATATGAGCATATGCTAATGTAATGAGATATACTAATTCTGGCTAAAGGAGTATCTCATGATGGAGAGAGACCTGAATTCAATTCCTGACTTTGCCACTTACTAGCTGTGTGATCTTGAACAATTACTTTCATTTCAATTCAAGAAAGATTCTTTAAGCTCCCCACTATATTCAAGGCACTGGTCCTACAAAGACAATGAAAAATAGTCTCTATTCTCAAGGAGCTTATAGTCACCTCTTTGGTACTCAGTTCTCTCATTTGTAAAGTGAGGATAATAATAATCCTTCATCTGCCTTCCTTATTAGGCAGTTTCAAAAATAAGATAATGTATGAGAAATAACTTGGAATGTTTATATGTATTTCAACTGAATCTGTAGTTTCATTGACATAGGGAACTCCATCCAAGGAAAATTGATTCTTGTTTGTCCTTCAATTTTGAAGAGGACCATGACATCTGGAAGTGATGTCATGACTTGCAGTGAATTGGATTTAAGTTAGGGAGGGCTGTGCAAAGTCACCAGCCTTATTCTCTCCTCCAGAGCCATCTAGGTCCAGTGGCCAGATATGCATCAGGAAGACTGGAGATTGCCCCGGATATTTGAGGCAGCTGGGATTAAGTGACTTACTTGCCCAGGGTCAAAAAGCTAATAAGTGTCAAGTGTCTGATGTCAGATTTGAACTCAGGTCCTCCTGCCTCCAAGAGCCAGTGATCTATCCATTGTGCCACCTAGATTGCCCATGCTAAGGAAACCCCTTTTCAGTGAATAAAGGTCAAACTTTTTTCTGTAACTTGTAGTCTTTGAAAATTGCCCGGGCCATTGAGAGGTTAAATGACAGGGGGATGTAGCCAGCATATGTCAAAGGAAGGATGTAAAGCCAGGTCTTCTTGGCTCCAAAGCCAATTCTCCCTACACCCCTCTACGGCTAAACTTTACTGTGAATATAAGATTTCATAAAGAGAAGGTCTCCCTTGTCGTGTGAGGCTCTGTCCCTGCCTGTACCCCAGTAGCATGGAGGCATCAAGTTGTGGCTAGAAGGGAAGCAGAACAGACATTTCTATCCTCTTCTCTACCTTCTCCAAGGGAAAATTTCATTCCTGCCAGGAGAGGAAGTAGGAGGTTGGGGCTAAAGTCCGGTCTTCTCTCCTCAGAGAGAAGGCTACTGAGCTGCAAGTGTATCTATCTACTTCCTTAAGTTTTGTTATTCTAGGAGATATGATTGGGTCTGAGCTAATTTCTGATTATTTTGCCATTATTATTGGGAGGAAAGAGATGGGAACCCAAACTTTCTAGCCAAGGCTTGACTCCTTTTCCACCAAATACTAGTTCTACAAAGAACGTTCATAGAAAGCAATTAGCATTTATCCAAAGCACAGCAAAACAGAAATCAGAGTGGGGCAGCCACGTGGCCCAGTGGATAAAGCACCGGCCCTGGATTCAGGAAGACCTGAGTTCAAATCTGGCCTCAGAAACTTGACACTTACTAGCTGTGTGACCCTGAGCAAGTCACTTAACGCTCTTTGTCCCACCAAAAACCAATAACAACAAACCAGAAATCAGAGAAGATAAACATAGGAGAATGTATAACAGGCAATACAGAGTGAAGGAGCTCTCTTATTGGGAATGAAATAGCCAAGCTCAACCAACAGAGAGAGTTCCAGATGTAACCCAAGGGGAAGCTACCTACAGTATCGAGTATAGCAATATGGAAACAGGGACATGATGGAGATTGCCAGTTCCTCTCATATCTTCCCAAAATCTTTTCTTCTGGCAACCTGGAATAGAGTTGGCCTCTTCCATCTTTCCTCTTGGAGCTTAAAGAATCCATAGAAGACTGGAAAAGACCAGAGCTGTCAGGCTCTGGCCAACTCTGCCTCACCCCTTGTTCAGGGCAGGACATTCATCTCCACCAGTAAGGAGAGTACCATACCAATGACCTTTAGGACAGCATTTACAAAAATAATAAGAGTGGGTTATATTTTTGTGGTGACTTCTGTGCATGAACTTGATTCCCACAACCACTCTGTGATGTTAATAGTATCCTCCAGTCATATCACCATTTTAAAGTTGAAGAAACAGACTCTGAGAAGTGGAGTATTTCCACAGAAAGGAAGAGCTGGGAATCACAGATTCTCATGTCAGAAATGGAAGGAATTTCATCAAACCCTTTTATGATGTGAAAACTGAGGCTCAAGGAAGGGAAATGTCTCACCCAAGGTCTGACAAATAGTATGTGCCTGAGCCAGAAGCTGAAGCCAGGACTCCTGATTCCAAACTCACTGCTCTCTCCATTACATCACAGCTCTAGACCCAACTCTGCCAGTTTGTACCAGTCCATCATAGACTTGGACCAACCACTCACCTTGGTGATGTGGGGACCAATTTTTAATTGGGGAGTGTTAGCTAAGCAGCTCGCCACAATATTGGGGCAAGGAAGGAGACCAGCAGCCTCCCTCAAAACAGAACAGGATTTATTTTAACAAGAACAAACTTAAAAAAAAAAAACACAAAAAAAAACAGTATATTCAAGGGAAAGGAAATAAAATGGGGAAAGGGAAATTATACAACCTGCAAAAACACCACTGCCCAGGAGTCTGCTGAGAATACACCACAACCTCTTCCAGCACCTTTCAGCTTCCAGCTAGAATGCCGGGGGGAAAAAAAAAAAAACTCCCTTCTCCCAGCACCCAGCACACAGCACCCAGCCAATTAGCTGGCCACTGTGACAGTCACATGACTGTCCTCACTAGGCTTCCAATCATTATAATTTTGCCAGGCCCATGTAGGCATCGGTGAGTGGTGATGACGTGAGGTGCCAGTGCCATGGCAACGGATACAACCAGTGAGTGGAGCACCGTGTGGTTTGCGGAGCCCCAGGCCAATGCACACGAAGTTTTTCTTTCAAATTTTAGCCAAAAGATGGGGTCATAAAAACCTCAAATAACAATTAATCCTTTACAATGACTTTAAGGTAAAAGATACCACTTCACGGCAAGACAATAACTAGCAAATCTACAGCACAGGGAAAATTCAATTGGAGAGAAAGGGAATAGATTGGTGATCTTTGCAAGTTGTGTACAATCATACCAGAGGAGAAGTAGCCCATCATCCAGGGTTCAGTATCCTTTATATAACAGATAGTTTTAAGTCTCCTAACCCCCAAGAAGAAGCAGAGTATAGAAATGGGAGGCAGAAGGTCAGAGTGGTGGGAAATGTTAAGCATTAGGATATTAAAATTCTATTGTATTGTACAGAATAATATAGGCTGACATAGTCCCTGCCAGCAGGATAACTTGCTTCAGTGCTCATTCTTATCAGACCCAGTGGAGAGATGAAGATTTTGCCAGAAATGAGGAAAAAATTGAAGGACATGGAAAGAAAAGAATGTGCCGGGTTTTAGTTCTATGTTAATAGCATAGTTGAGGATTGAAATTCCTTGTTGCTGGATCCTTGGCTCCACAAGAACTCCATGGACATAAAAACTTCAAACTTCAAATCTTTCTCTGATTCCTCCCATGTTTCCCTGTCAAGATGCATTTCATATTTTTTAAATGTTTGCCAAATTCAAGGTGTGACTATAAAGTGATGGCACTTTGGTGTGCTGGTGAAATACATCTCATTATTTCATGGTTTTAATTCTAACAAGGAAACTCATAGCTTTTTTCAGGATGCCCTGGAGAGAGACCCAAATATAACAGGATGTGTGCAATGAAAATTATAGCTCATACAGCTCTCACGTGGTTTCTCCACAACAACCTTAAGAGGTGAGGACAGCAAACATTATTGTCCCTATTTTACAAATGAGAAAACTGAGAGAAATAATTTATCTGCCCTCAGACAGCTTGCCAATGTCAGGAGCTGGATTAGAACCCAGAAAGGCAATGTCCATTTTTTAATATTAGAGATTGTTAACCTGGAATCTGTGAATGTGTGTGTCTGTGTGTATGTGTATGTATATATATATATATATGTATATATACAGGCATATATATGTGTATATATAGGCATATATGTGTATATAAGTTTGTTATTGATAACCAAATGGTTTCCTTTATAATGCCATGTATTTTAAATAAATTAAAAACATTATTCTAAGATGGAGTCCATAGGCTTCAATAAACCAATAAAGGGGTCTATGACATTAAAAAAGGCTAAGAACCCTTGTGTTATGCCATTACCACCTCTTATAATGAGGTTTCCAAACCACTAACATTCCCCACTAGCCCTTTGGACACCCGTGGTGATTTCTCTGATGGTAACTACTTGATTGAGGTGCTTTTAGTTAAATCAGAAGATTCTTTTGTGGGTATAATTGATACTTTAATGGGTGAGGAACCACTGAACCATTCATTTACTAATCCCCAAGGAGAGATCAAGTTTCTAATCTTGTACTATTAGGAAAGAAGATTCAATTACTAACATTCAGTTAACATACTCTCATTTACACTCAAATGTAAATAAATGATATTAGAGGTTTTATGAGAACAGAGTTTGAAGGGAGAGAAGCAAATTTCTGAAGGGTCTATGGGGAAATAAAAGCCTCTGATTTGGAAAAATCCCTGAAAAGGAGGGGTCGTGAGCCCTGAATATAAACCTTGGCCCTATCTGAATCCTTGATTGATGCAACAAACATGTATCAAACTCCTTTAACAATAATTTATATTTCTACCATACTTTAAGCAAGAACTTTCCCCACAATGACTCTATGAGGTAGGTGGTGCAAATATTATGATTCTCTTTTTCCTGAAGAATTTTTTTTCAGAAATGTAAAGCAATTTTTCCCAAGGTCCTACAGCTAGTCAATCCAAGATTCAAACTGATAACTCTTTATATGAAGTATATTTCTCTTTTCATCATATCATGTTGTCTTCAGTCTTAAGATTCTGCTAGGGATATTGAAGTAATATAGAAAGGAATCATACAAGGCTCTTTCCTCAAGGGCACTTAGAAATTAGGACTGGGAATAGACAAGCACAACAATACTATAATGCAAGGCAGTAGATAGTAAGTGCCGTAAAGAAGGTAGGAATAAAGCATCACTTGGTTTGAATCAAGATTGTGGTTGGTTGAGATTTTACCAGTCCTCCAAGGTCATTTGTCCTGTGGGGTGGGGGTGGAGGCATGTCATAAAAATGCTGATACATACAGCTAGCCATATTCTATTCATCCCTCCCCAATCCTTTCTGTATGTCTTTTATTCTAACTGGAATAGATGATGCTTACCTCCCAAATAAGCCAAGAAATGATTCATCCTCCATAAATGTCCAACCTATTTCCGCCAACCCTCATTGAGCCAAAGCAAATGACTAGGGAAGAAAAAAAACACTTAAGAATAAAATAGACTTTGAGTTAACTCAGTACATATTATCCAAGGTTTTCATTTGAAAACCATTGCCTGTCTACTCAGCTGTGGAGCAAATGTTACTGTTTTCCTCCCCCTCCTCTGCCTCTGAGTCTCCAGACAATCACAGGTGTTTTCCTACTTTGATAAACATGTTTAATTCATAAAGATGCCATAGCAGAACCTGGGGTTTGTTTTGGGGCTAAACATACTTGGGATGATTATTTGTTTGTTTGTTTAAGTAATGTGTGCGGATTGGAGTGCTAAAAGCATGCTTTAGTGAAAACAATATTGGACTGTCTATTAAGAAATATTGCTCAGGTTTCATTTCTTCCTAGCGATGTGATATTTTTTGTTTTGGTTGGGCTTTTTTTTGGTGGGGCAATGGGGGTTAAGTGACTTGCCCAGGGTCACACAGCTAGGAAATGTCAAGTGTCTGAGGCTGGATTTGAACTCAGTTACTCCTGAATCCAGGGCAGGTGCTTTATCCACTGTGCCACCTAGCTGCCCCCTAGCTATGTGATGTTAATCAAGTCAAAAGTGGATGGGAGTACTTGCAATATCTACCTTCAAAGATTGTTGTGATGACCAAATGTGATGGCAAATTTAGAAAACCATAGTCAACAAGCCTTTATTAAATGCTTGTTCTATTCTGGGATTTGTGCTAAGCATCTCATTCTAGGAAATTCAAAGGATTATTATTAACAATTATTAAAATTATAACATTTGAAATGTTTTATAATGGGTACAATGGTGCATTATTGAATTATCAAGTTTATAATAATCAAGATATGACATACATCATGAACTTACAAAATTGTATTAAATGGTATCCCCTTATGAAAATGTAACAATTACTATTAGGACATTGCTTGTTCTATAATACTTGGTAATGTTATAAGTTATCAAATGATACTGAGTTACCATCTGGCTATTTATTTCTATTCCATTCCCATTAGAATAATAGGCATTTGTCAAGTAATGGTCAAGGTGTAGCAGCTCTTTTGATAGACCTTTTCTTTGTGAACTGAGAAGATAACCTCAATTCAAGCTTAGAACCCTCAGAAATGTAGTTTAGATCAGAGTTTGAATTAAATGAGGGATTCTCAACCATGATGGAGCCCTCTGGCAGTCTGATGAAGCCTATGGACCTCTTTCCAGAATAATACCTTTAAATATATAAAATACATAGAATTACAAAGAAAACCAATTACATTAAAATACAGCCATCAAAAATAGCTTAAGTTCACAGACCCATATTTAAATGTGGGGACTCTTCTTGAGTCATCCCAGATAATCATTAAAATGGTGAGGTACTTTGTGGATCCAGAAAACTCCACAAAATCATGCAAGTCAAGGGGTTCAAATCTCTGGGTCCACTTCAAGAATACCCATGAAACATCCCAAGCTATCAAGGGCATGCATATCCAAAAAGCTACCAAATATTTGAAAGATGTCACACTGAAGAAACAATATGTCCCCTTCCATCAATATAATGGTAGAGTTGCCAGGCTAAGCAATGGGGTTGGACACAGGGTTGTTGGCTCAAAAAGAGTGCTAAGTTCTTGCTGCATATGCTTAAAAATGCAGAGAATCATGTGGAACTGAAGAGTTTGGATGTGAATTCTCTTGTCATTGAGCATACCCAGGTTAACAAGGCCCCCAAAATGTGACAGTGGACTTACAGGGCTCATGGTCACATCAACTCATACATGAGTTCTTCATTCCATATTGAGATGATACTGACTGAAAAGGAACAAATTTTTCCTAAATCAGAAGAGGAGGTTGCCCAAAAAGGAAAAGATATCCCAAAAGAAACTGAAGAAAGAAAAGCTTATGGCACAAAAGTCAATGTAACATTAATATGCAAATAAAAGTTGAAATGAAAAAAAATCCCAGGACTAGATGATCTCTGGGGTACCATCTGGGTCTAATGTTCTAAGGCCCCTCTGAGTTCTAATAATCCAGGAATTCTTACAACTATGTCTAAGTTATTAGTTGGCATTGGATATCATTGTTGTTAAGGTGATGATGTGGATATAATATAAAATAATAAGATAACAGTTTCTGAACACAGTATCTTGATGGAACTATTGCATGGTCTAAACCGCAAAAGCAGATTTTGCACAATCTCAAGAATCTCTCAAACAAATTTTGGAGGAATCATTAGAAGCAGAAGAGGGGTAGGTTAGAAGGAGAGGCAGACTATGGCTAAGGCAGCATGAATAGGTCAAGCCTGGCCCTGCTCCCACATAGCAAAGGTGCCACTTGGATCCTGGCTTCAATGTCCGGCAGGCAGACAGGCACTCAATAAACATTTATACTACATGTCTGGCACTATTAAGTGCAGTATAGGGACCAACTATGGATGTCTCTAACACCACAGCACCCCCTGCCTCTACCCCCGCCCAGGGAAATACCAAGATATCTCACATGTGCTACCTATCCCAATATAAAGTATCCAGGGCCATAACCTCGGGGTTGCAAGAACACCCAGAAAGATAAGTTGAAAATGCCAGACCTTCTTCAACTCAACACTATAAGGTTCTGGGAGCCTCGTCTCCCACCTACTTTTCCACTCACTCATACATTGCACTGAAATGTTCACAAGGGTCAGGCCAGTCTAATAACTGCCACTTATGGAGGTACAAAGTTATCTAAGAAATCTGCTGAAGCTGGACAGAGGAGGAGATGCACATCCCCATGGACCCTAATGTTCTTTTTACCAGTTCCTCATTACCCTCCTCTACCTCCTGACCACCAGCCTAACAAGGTTTTGACCTGTGCTTGCTTAGGGTGATATTTAGAATTGTAAAGCAACTGGATGCATGTCCGGTTCCTTAATCACTGAGGCATTTTTTTTTTTGCTCATTTGATTTTACATATTATTTGATCCCACATAGCAAGATGTTGCCTCTCAAAAAACTGTACAGGTAGAAAATTTTCATTCCTTAAGGGTAGTTTTTATTTGGTGGAAATTAGCCAAAAGTTATTAGAAGTCAAGTTTGGTGATCAAAGTGAGGAATGGAATTTTTGTTCAAAAATAAGGTGTGACAATAGGGTAATGAGACAGAGTAATTTGTGTGTTTCCCCTCCAGTGCAAAATCTATACTCCTCTGATCCTAAACTAGTTATGAAGGCAATTCCCAAAGATCAATGTATAAACATTTATTAAATGCCTACTACATACCACGCACTGTGCTAAGGACTGGGGATGCAAAAAGAGGCAAAAGAAATTCCCTGCCTTTAAGGAGATTACAATCTAACAGAGGAGATAATATCCAACATGTTTTTGAATAATGATAATGTCATTAGAAAGCAGTTAGGTATCATAGTTGATAGATCACTGGGCCTGGAGTCAGGAAGACCTATCTTCCTGAGTTCAAATCTGACCTCAGATACTTATCAGCTGTGTGACTCTGGGCAAGTCACTTAACCCTGTTTGCCTCAGTTTCCTCAATTGTAAATGAGCTAGAGAAGGAAATGGCAAACCAATCTAGTAACTTTGCCAAGAAAACTTCAAATGGGGTCATGAAGAGTCAGATATAACTGATGCATTCTTTGAGAGATAAAAGTCATTTCTTGATTCCCGAGGAAGAAACCTGGAGTGGGACAATATGAATCTCAGAGTTTATTATTCAAAAGATGACTCAGTATTAAATTTGATCCATCTATTGGAGGCCAAGATCTGACCCTTGGGTTGTATGTCCCTTGGTTCATAATTTCTTGAAGAAAAGAGTACTGGACTTGGATTTGGAGGACCTGTGTTTGAATCTCTGAGAGAGGTAAACTAGACAGCATGGAAGATCCCCACAATTTTAATATTTCATGCTCTATGTTCTAAGGACCCTTCTGACTCTAACATTCCATATTCTACATTCCCTTCCAGCTTTTTGAAGTGACTATGTACATAAATCCTTTTGTTTCTTCCTTTTTTATTTTTAAAGGTTTATTGATGGGGGGGTGATATCACAAACATCTGCAAATTATTTCAGTTCCATGAGAGGTCTCATATAACAAAGTAAACTTGAAATAAAACTAATAATATAGTGACCTCATCTGAGAGTGCATGCAACATTCTACATCTGTAATTCTCTTTCAACTCACTTTTTTATATACCAGCAAATGCCAACATAGCTTCCATTCCTTATGACTTCCTGGCTAAACACAACTTTAGCACTTTCTTCCTATCTCTAATTCCATTGAAACTTTCTTTCCATTCCAATCAACATGGGCTGACATACTCTCCAAGTCTCTCACTGACTTAGGGCTTGACACCTCAGTAATTCTCTCTGACTCCACTATCTGTATACATGCAGATATAGAATAAGAAACTATATTCCTTCCATTTGATATTCAAAGAAACCTAATAGAAATTCATTGGCTCCACAGAACTTTTAAGCAAGTGAGGAAAGGGAAACGTTATGCTATCTCTTATTATCAATTATTGTTATACTATCAAGTATTATTTCCTGTAACAACTTCATACTTCTCACTACAGATAAAGCATGTCACTGACAGAGCATGTCAGTTTCAACAACTATGATTCTATTCATGTGAAACTGATACTTATATGAAGGTATTTTCCAGCACACAGAATGCCTTTAGGGAATAGACTTTTAAGAATAGAATAGGGATTTTTTTGATTCCACAGTCAAGTGGATCAGTGACAAGACATCTGAATATATTCCTGGAATCTACAGAGAATCCTGCTCTATGGAAAGTTAGGTATAGGTCAAATTTAGCTCTTACATTGCATTGGTGCAGCAGAGACCTTAGAAACCAAATGGTTTCTTTGGCCATTAACCTTGATTTTCTCAATCATCTAAGTCCTTTGAAAGTGGTTGGTAGCAAAGATCTGACTATGTGACCTCAATCAAGTCATGCTGGACCTCTCCTGTTAAATAGGAGTTCTATTAGATAAACTCCTAGGACCTTTCCAACTTTAAATGCAATGAGTCCTGAGATGTTTTTGAACAAGGAACAAACACATTGGGGAATTGAGTCATGTGTACAGAGAGCTGACCAGACCAACCCAATAAATACATTTTGAATAATCAAAGTCAAAATACACTTATTAAGCCCCTCCGTTGTGCTTAGAAATACAAAGATCAAGCTAAAACAGTCCCTGAGCTTTTATTTTACAGGGTGAGACAGGATGTGCACATACATATATTTGCCAAATCATTATATATGAAATATATGCAAAGGGCATATAAGGAAATTTCAGGTGGGGAGGAACAAGCAGGAGAGGCCATATGTAAGCATTGACCCTTGAGCTAACTGGAAAATAAAGATTCTAAAAAGTAGAGGTGAGGAAGGGGTATATTGCAGGCATTGGGGAATATTCTGTGCAAAAGCACAGAGAGAGAGACAGAAAAAAAATTGTAAAATTTAACATTAAATACTTGTTGACCTTACCACAGTTCAATTCATTGAACTAAAAAGCAACCATTATATGTTAGGCTTTAACTTGGCCCTGGGGGTTCAAAGAAAGCAGGGAAACAGGCTCTGATCTCAAGGAGAGAGGATGAAACTATCTCTATGAATAATTCTAATACAAGGAGAGTAGACAAGCACCAACATGGGGGCCACACACTTTGAGGACTGAGTGTTCACTTTCATTCTCTCATAGACAATCATTTTGTGTGGAGGATTTGCCTTCTGAGAAAATAATATCACCATTATGCTTCAGGAAATTCAATGCAAAATGAAATGTTGCTAAAGGCAAGCATCGGCAAGCATTTTGAATTTCCCTCATTATTTCATCTAGGGGACAAAGTTGTCATGGTGACTTTCCTTTCTCTTTCTGGAAAGGCATGGAAAGGACTCTGTTTGCCACTCTCCTGAGAAATCATATGAAGGCATAGGACTACTTTTTAACTGGTGAACGTATCACTGGTGTGCTGGTAAATGTTAACAATCAGCTCTCTGGGAGAAAGAAAAAGGTATGTTCAATACACTTTCTTTTTTCCCTCTTTAATAGTATTTTATTTTATTTTTTCCAATTACATATAAAGTTTTCAAAAATCATTTTTGAAAGACTTTGAGTTCCAAATTTTTCTCCCTCCCTCCCTTCCTCCCTCCTCCCAAAGTCAGCAAGCAATCTGCTATAGGTTATACATCAACACACTTTCAAAGTTAATGTGTTTTGTTAACATTTTCTCCATCACTTTCTTAGGTCTAGACAGTCAGCAACAACTAAATGAGTGAATGAATGAATAAATAAATGAATCAATAAACAAATGAATAAATAAATCAAGCCATAATTTGAAGCATTTACTTACTTCCAATGTGTAAATTCTCATGACTGAAAATTTTAAAATTTACTTCTCTGAGCCACATCAGGATGACTCCAGCACACCCCTGTTTCCCTTCAGATTCTGTCTTATGCCTGGTCAATGTTATTGGGAAGCACTAGGATGGTTAGGCTAGCATACTAGATTTGGAGTCAACCACACCCGAGTTCTAATCCTGTCTCTGATCCTTACAAGCTATGTGACCATAGGCAAATCATTTAATATCTCTTAGACTTGGTTGACATCTGTAAAAATGGGTGTAATCAGGGCAGCTAGGTGGCACAGTGGATAGAGCACCGGTCCTGCATTGAGGAGGACCTGAGTTCAAATCCAGCCTCAGACACTTAACACTTACTAGCTGTGTGACCCTGGGCAAGTCCCTTAACCCCAATTGCCCTGCAAAAAAGGGGTCTAATAATACCTACCTAATGAGGTTGCTGTGAGGCTCAAAGAAGTGGATGAAAATAAAGTACCTCAACTAATTTAAGGTGTTATATAATTTTGTTTAGGGGATTGGAAAGAGGAGGGACAAGACCAGTGACATCATTGATAAAAGGAGAGGAGTAACCTTTACCAGTGTAGGGAGGAAAAGAGGGAGAAGGAGACAGATAGACATACACAGACAGAGACAGAGGGATAGAGGGAGGGAGGGAAGGAAGGAGGGAGGGAAGGGGGGGTGGAGATGTGACTCATCCTATCAATCAACAGGTATTTACTGAACATCTGCCACACTCAAACACCTGATAAGGCACTGGTGGCCCAGGGTCACACAAACAGAATGTGTCCAAGGTTGGACTTGAACCCTGATCTTCCAGACTCTGAGGATAGCTCTCTCTATCCCTCCATCCCACTATTTCACATTGCCTCTCACATAAATATATTTGAGATCTATTTACATAAACATTCGTTCCCAGTACTGTGGTGGCAAGTTTACCAGGAGCATATGGTAATCTGAGAAGCAACTATGGGCAGGGGGGAGAAACCTGGGGAGTGAAGACAAAGCCTCTACTCTCTGGGAAAGTTCCCCACTGAGTCTTTAACATCAACATAAAAACAGAATGTCATTCTCCAGTGGTCGTCGCTGAGAGAGAGGATGGAGGACAATGGTAAATGTGGCTTTTGTGAAGGGAACATATGTCTGGCGGGACAGCTGATGAGTCACTCATTCGCCATAGATATTATTTTGTTCTGACACTAGTGCACTCTGTTGGAGGTTAGAAGAACTCATTCATTCATGCAATAAATGTAGCTCAAGCCTCTGTGTGCTGGCCATCATGAAAGCTGGCCCACATCTCTTGGTGGGCATCTGTATCCACTGGCTTTGTTCTTAGAATGGTGATGAGGATAGCAAGGCTGATCTTTGTAGTCCTCAAAGCCCTTTGTATACATTTATCTTCTTTGATCCCCATCACATCCTTCTGCAACTGGCAGGGCAGATTCACTTCCATTTTCCAGATGAGAAGCCTGGATCTCATGGAGGTTAAGGAATAATAATATCTGGCAAAGTGCTAACATTATCTCATTTGATAAAGAGTATCTCATTTGATCCTCACAACAACCTAGAAGGTGGGTGCTGTTATTATGGATGAGGAAAATGAGACAGATGGTGCCTGTCTTGCCCAGAGTCACATAACTAGTATTTGAGGTAAGATTTGAATGCAGGACTGCCTGACTCTGAGTCCACTGTTCTATCCTCTGCACTACCTATTTGTCCAAGCTCACACAGTTTTTAAGTGCTGGAATAGGATCTATCACTCAGAACTTTGCTGCTCTCTGCTGGGGTCTCCTGCCAGATGAAAACATCTGCTGAGGATCTGAAGATGTCTCTGGAAGGAAGAAGATGATAATGGGTTACCCACATTTCTTTATCCTGCTACCAGGGGATGGAGCACCTTTCAAGCTTCTGCACCCTGTGAGGGATGGCTGGGATATTCAATGGAGCACAGACACAGACAGACTTGGCCTGGAGATAGACTTTGTAACTGTAATAATAGGGCAGCTCAGTTTTCTTCTTTTTTATCTCAACCTGTTCTCCTCTAACATCATCACTACCAGTGCCTAATCAGGTGTTTGGGTATGTCAGGTGTTCAGCAAATACCTGTTGATTGATAGGATGAGTCACATCCTCCCTCTCCCCCAGACTTTCCCTCCCTCCCTCTACCTCGCTCTCTGTCTTTGTCTGTGTATGTCTCTGTCTCCTCTCTCCTTTCTCTCTTTCTCTCCCTCCCTCCTTCTTTCTCTCCTCTCTGTCTGTATATCTGTCTCTGTCTCTCTTTGTCTCTCTGTTTCTCTGTCTCTCTCTGTCTTTCTCCTCTCTCTTTCCCTCCCTCCCTCCCTCCTTCCTTCTCTCTATCTCTCTCTGTCTCTCTCTGTTTTTCTGTCTCTCCCTCTCTCTGCCTCCCTTTCTCTCTCCCTCTCCCTCAGCTTTCTCATCTGTAAAATAAGAATATCTCTTCTATGTCTAAATCCTTTGATAACATATGCCCCTCAAATATAATGTAATATATGAAATATATGCAAGTATATGTAATGCTCTCAATAAACAACAAAAAGTTTAGGGTTTAAGCTAATGATAATGTTTCACCTTTATATAGCACTTTGCAGGAACCTGTAAACCTGTAACAGAAACCAAGGGAAACATTCGAATATGAAAAACAAATAGGTATATGAATGGGGGAGGGGAGGGATCAGGGGAGTGATCTGGACTTGTGATGTCACTGACAAGGGGAACCCTCTGAGGCATATCATTGGTAATTCTGAGGAATTCATTGGCAATATCTCACAGCTAGATGGCACAGTGGATAGAGTGCCAGGCCTGAAATCAGGAAGTCTCATATTCCTGAGTTCAAATCTCAGACACTTAGTAGCTTTATAATGCTGGGCAAGCCACTTCACCCCTGTTTGCCTTCGGTTCTCATCTCTAAAATGAGCTGGAGAAGGAAATAGTAAACCACTCCAATATCTTTGCCAAGAAAACTTCCAATGGGGTCATGAAGAGTCTGACATGAATGAATAACAATAGTTAGATCCCAACTAATGCCAACAACAAATTTCCTTAAATGGTCATGTATACTTATATTTGTGCAATTTAAAGTTATTATTATATAAAATGAGATATTATATAAATATTACAATAAAATAAATATAAATTATAAATATTATTTTATTATATAAAATAGTGATTGGTTCCATCCCAAAGGAAATATGTAGTGTGAATTCAAATAATGTGACCCCTGCAGAGGATTTATTATTTGCACTAAATGGGACCTAGCTATAAGGTTTTAGCAAATACCTAGGTGCAATGATTGCCTAAGTGATTTGTTCATAGTCTGTCCTTAGTATTTATCAGAGACCGGATTTCAACCCAGATCTTCCTGACTCTAGGACACAAAGCAGTGTCAAATTCACCACCACCACCACCACCACCCCAAAAGTGTCTGCAAAATTCCCAGTGAAGCCTTAACCAAAGTAAAATGTAACTGGGAAAAGATTTAATAAAATAAAAACATAATACTTTCCAGATAATGTTAATTTGTGGTGTTCTAAAACAATATGAGGCCGGCTCCATTTCTAATTGAGCTTGATGATATTGTGTCTATACCAGCATGCCTCAGAAAACAGGGAGAGGAGATGAAGCATAATTATCTACATTTTATGACCACTCCCCACCAAAAAACCAAACAAACAGAGAATCAGAGAGGTTGAGAGATTTGATTACAACTATACAAGTGAGTAAATGATGGAGCAGAAACTTGAACCCAGACCACATCCTATGCTCTTTCTGCTGCATCACATTGTTCCTCCCATTTCCAGCTCATGGGTGCTTTATGGGTCTATTTCATGTAGTCCTCTGAACCCAAGAAAGATCTAACCTTTGAAACAAGCAGAAATTGTTTATTCTAATTTCCCAAGTCAGCATGGGGCATATTTTCCCAGAGAGTAAAGGACTCCTCCAGCCACAGAGTGGCCTACAAACACTAGGCTTGTTTCCCTTCCCCACTAGGAGTACATTTCTTGAAGGACCACAAAAGTCTCCAAATATCACAAACTGAGGTCCTGGTAAGGCTAGTTTCAGAGATCCCAAAGCTCAAAACACTTCCAAGTCTTCATGCTGATGATCACCCTTGTAACACTGCTCCTCTCTACAGCAAATTCTTTTATTTTGATTTTGAAAAATTGTTTTAATTTTCCTCACATAAGAGTAAACATTACTCTGTGAGTTGGAGTGACGGCTCCCCAAAGACTTCCTGTGCCTTGGCCATAAAAGTATTTTTCAAATACGGCCTTGCCTGCTGGGTGGGAAGTAAGTGGGCTGCACATTCCACCTAAAGCAACTTACATCATAAACTTTCATAATGGAGTTCAGACAACCCAGAGGTTGAGCATGGCCCAAGATGGCATTCCAATCATAATTCACACATTCCAGCAGTTGCTGTTTTTTGTGTCACTTAATCATCTCCTCCATCCCTTCCTTTCATACCTAGAACATTGACAGAAATAAATTCTCTTGCTTTTTTTCTACATCATTTTGCATTACATGTCAGAATTCAATCCCTACTAGGAATAACAGACTCTGGCTGAGATGTATGTATGTTTACCTGGCTCATGGGTGTGTATGTGAGTCCAGGAAAAGTATGTCCCTTTGGGGTTTCTGCCCATCTGAAGGCTTTGAATTATTGCAACAATGGTTCTTTTATGCTCTCATTTAATGAGCATCGATTAAACACCTACTGCATTCAAAATATACTGTGCTAGGTACTAAGAGAAAGACACTGTCCCCACCTTCATGTTACTTACATTTGAGTAGACATATATATGACTGGATTTCTTACTTCAATATTTCAAGAACCTTTGGTTACATCATTGTGGATCTTGCCCTCTACCAATGCTGATTGCAATACCTCAATAGGTGGTTTCATAAACTGCATGGGGGGAAAAAATCCATTTGATGACCAATCATCTTGGAATAAGCTTATCTAGACTTAACTAGGCTGGTCCTCCAACAAGAGACACAAAGACAGCTGCAGAACTAGTCTGTTTAAGCATCTTCCAACTCGTTGAGACAGGCCTCAGTTTGAGTTTCACTAACCTTCACTGACTTTGGCGAACACAGAGATCCTCCCAAGGCATGATGAGACTTTGGAAGAGGGCTGTTTAGAGGCAATGTAATTGATCAATCAGTCAATTAATAAGCAGTTATTACATGCTTAATATGTGCCACAGACCATGCTAAGCCCTGGGAATACAAAGAAAGGCAAAAAACACACTCCTCAAAGAGATGGAGAAGGCGACAGTCACTCACAAGATATGACATCAATGAGAGGTAATCCCAAAGGGACAGCACTAGGGGTTGGAGAGAGGAGAGAGGAAACAGAGATGTGGGAGTGAGGATAAAGAAAATTCCAAGCCTGAGGAGCAGCGGAAGAGAAGACACAGAGATAGAGTTTCAAGTATGCAAAATAAATATCTGGAGCCCATGAGGACTAGAGGTGTCCATATCAGCTCTCTAACATTAAAAAAGGTGGATTTTTAAGTTTTATTTTTAAAAAGTGACTCTTAAGCTCCCATCCCACATATCCCTAGCTTATTGTAGTCCATATAACTGGGCATCTTATCCACCCCTAGACTGTGCTTTGCTAGATACTGATTTATGAATTCTCCTATAAATAACTATCATAATTATTACTTAAATGTGTTTTCTAACTACAAAGTGATTTCATATTTAGTATTTTACTAACCCTTAGAATAGCCTTCTGAGGCAGGTAATATAAGATTATTATTATTATCTCTTATCAAGGGACGAAAATAAATCTCAGAAAAGTTAAATGATTTTCCCAGAACTATGTAGCTAATTAGTAGTAAGAGCAAGGGGGAGGCATGAAGGGGGAGAAAATGAATCTAGAACCCAGGTTCTCTGACTCCAGGCCTGGGGATCTTCACATTCCACCATTGTGTATCTCATATAGAACTGTCAAGAGATTAAGACCATACTAGATACTGCTTCTAGTCTATTGGCAGGTAACTTGTGATCTATGGAATAAGATCTGAAATGCTTTGCTCAAGGCTTTATCCCAATCAGATCTCATGCCTGGTAAAGGCTCAGCCTTAACCCTTGCTGTTGAAGCAATCAGAAAGATCAGAACTTCCAGCATCTTCTTCAAGGGATTTGGGCAATATAAAGCATGTTCAGAGGGTCCCAAAACATGAGGAAAAGGGGTTTTCAGCTCGATTGTCAAGAACGTCATCAGGAACAGGGTAGGCAGTCTGATAAGGGTTCCAGATATCTATTGAATAGAACTGTATAAATCAATCATTGTATTGCTAAGGTAAATTAAGGTCTGCTGAAAACTATAGATGGTACAATGGATAGAGTGCCTGCCCTGGAGTCTAGAGGACCTGAGTTCAATTCCAGCCTTGGACATTTACTAGCTGTGTGGCCATGGACAAGTCACTTAACCCTTTTGCCTCAGTTCTTCATTTGTAAAATGAGCTGAAAAAGGAAATGGCAGCCCTCTTCAATATCTTTTCCAAGAAAATCCCAAATGGGGTCAAGAAGAGTTAGATACAACTGAAAGTGATCAAACATAAAGACTGTGAGCTAGAGATCTATTGTATGTGGAAAATGTTACACAGGCTATTGGTTTCCTGGGACAAAGCCCCAGTCACCTAAGCCTAGCTACTGTTCTGCTACATATAAGTACAATTTCAGCACTACTGGGAAGGCTTTCCTCAGCCTCCAAAACCCCTCTCTGTCTGGGCTCTGGATTTAAAGTATTCCCATAGGGGCAGCTAGGTGGCACAGTGGATAAATCCAGCCTCAGACACTTGACACTTACTAGCTGTGTGACCCTGGGCAAGTCACTTAACCCTCATTGCCCTGCAAAAAACAACAAGAAAACAAAAACAATAAAGTATTCCCATAGTCTAACACAATGGGCTCTACTCACAATTGGATTTATTTGAAAGACTTACTGAAGGATTCATGGAAACAAAGAATTTAATAGCATCTAAATGGACTTAAGTAGTCATGGTTTCTACTTATGGCTCCCCTGGCCCTGTGAATGTTCTGAGTCTCAGAAATGTGATAGTCAGCAGCAGAAAACTCATTAGAATTGTTGTACTAGAGATGAAGATTTGGGGAATATGGCAGAATAAGATGGGAAATACTGGGCTCTTCAAATTTCTCTGACAACCAAGGTAAAATATGTCCTCAAAATGAATTTTGATTGACAGAAATAATTAAAAGTGGGATAAAGAAATTGTCCTCATAAACCAACTTGGGAGGACCTTAGGAAAGAGCTGGCCTCTGGGGGTGGAGGTTTGGCTTGAGTGAAGTGCAAACACCTCCCGGCAGACTCTAAATCAACAAACAAGTCCTGGAGAAAGGCCTCAGTTTCAGTTTAAAGATTTTTCACCTCAAGAGGAGTTGGGGGAGGGGGTGTCCAACAGCTGAACAGGGAAAGATTGAAGGACTCTCCACTGTCACTAGATGCCAGACCCATGTGTGCTGACCAGGCCAAGTCCCAAGCTGTAGGCATGGATGAGGAGAGAGCACAAGCCAGGTGAGTGCAATAGCATAAGAGTGAGGAACATACTGACTGCGGGCACTTGAAGGAAAGCAGTCCTTGGTTTCAGTTCCAGGGCAGAGGAGTGGGCTAAAGTTTGTTGTCACAAGAGGGATTGCAGGAAGCAAAAGCATTTTCAGTGACAGCATAGATGGGGGCCCTAGTCATGACACAGGAACAGAGAGGAGTGCCCAAGGTCGGACCTCCAGACAGAGCTCAGAAAACAACAATAAGAAATACCTGAAGCCTAAGGCAGCATCCTCCACACCTCTGAACTAGAAAATGACTATAATAGTAAGATGCTAAAAAATAATAATATTGAGTAAGCAAAGGAGAAAGAGAACAGCCATAGATAGCTTCTATGCTGATAGGGAATATCTGGCTTCATACTCAGCAGAAGATAGTGAAGCTAAAAAAGCTACTTCTCCTTCCAAGAAAAATGTCAAGTGGTCACAAACCTAAAAAGGAGTTCTTGGAAGAGCTTTAAAGGGGATTTAAAGGGCAGCTAGGTGGCACAGTTTTTAGAATACCAGCCCTGGAGTCAGGAGGACCTGAGTTAAAATCTGGCCTCAAACACTTGACACTTACTAGCTGTTCGACCCTGGGCAAGTCACTTAACCCTAATTGCCTCACAAAATTAATTAATTAATTAATTAATTTTTTAAAAAACGGGATTTAAAAACCAACTAAGGGAGGTTGAGAAAATTGCAGGTGGAAATAGATAGTAATCCTATAATAGTGGGGGACTTTAACCTTCCCCTTCAGAATTAGATAAATCTAACTGAAAAATAAGAAGTTGAGGGGTAAATAGAATCATACATAAGCTAGATATTATAGATATGTGGAGAAAATTGAATTGGAATAGAAAGGAATACACCTTTTCTTCAGTGATACATGTAACCTTTACAAAAAAATGACCAAATATTATGGTATAAAAACTTTATAGTTAAACAGAAAAATGCAGAAATATTAAATGTATCCTTTTCACATCACAATGCAATTAAAATATTCAATAAAAGATCATGGAAACACAAATTAAAAACTAATTCAAGACTGTTTAGTCTTAAACCTAATCTTAAAGAATAATAAGTGGGTTAAAGAACAAACCATAGAAACAATCAACTTAATTAAATAGGGTGGTAAATATGAGACAAGATATCAAAACTTATGAGATACAGTAAAAGCAGTAATCAGAGGAAATTTATATCTTGAAATACTTATATCAATAAAATATAGAAAGAGCAGAACAAAGAATTGGGTATGCAATTTTTAAAAACTAGAAAAAAAAGAACAAATTAAAAATTTCCAATTAAACATCAAATTGGACATCTTAAAAATAAAAGATGAGATAAATAAATTTGCATGTAAGAAAACTATTTAATTAGTAAATAAAACCAGAAGTTTTATGGGGAAAAACAATAAAATAGACCACAAACCATTGGTTAATATGATTTTTAAAAAGAGAAGAAAACCAAATCACTAATGTTAAAAATTAAAAGGCTGAATATACCACTAATGAAGATGAAATTAAAGCAATTATAAGGAGTTATTCTGCCCAATTATATGCCAATAAATTTATTTTTTTTGCAGGGCAATGATGGTTAAGTGACTTGCCCAGGGTCACACAGCTAGTAAGTATCAAGTGTCTGAGGCCAGATTTTTAACTCAGGTCTTCCTAAATCCAGGGCCAGTGCTTTATCCACTGGACCACCTAACTTCCCCCAATTTAAAATTTTAAGTAAAATGAAAGAATATTTACAAAAATATAAACTGCTAGAGTAACAGAGGAGGAAAAAGAATATCTAAATAAACTGATTTTAGAAAAAGAAATTGAAGAGACCATAAAAAATTTCCTCAGAAAAAAAGCATCAGGATCAGAAGGATTTATAAGTGAATTCTACCAAACAATTAAAGATCAACTAATTTCAATATTAAATAAATTATTTGGAATAATAGGCAAAGAAGGAGTCTTACAAACTCCTTTTATGAAATAAATTTGGTACTGATACCTAAACCAGGCAAGTCAAAAAAAAGAGAAAGAAAATTATAGACCAATTTCATTAATGGTATGGATGCAAAATCCTAAGTAAAACACTAGCTAGGAGACTACACAATATATTGCAAACATTATTCACTGTGACTAAGTGAGATTTATACCAGGAATGCAGGAATGGTTTAAATAAGGAAATCTATTAACATAATTGATTACATCCATAAAAGTAACCAAAAATTCATATAATTATATCAATAAATGTAGAAAAATCTTTTAATAAAATGCAACACTCATTCATATTAAAAAAAAACTTGAAGGCATAGGTCCCTTTATACCTTAATTTATTAAAAATAATAATAACTTTTCCTTAAAATGATAAGTATCTACCTAAGACCATGAGCAAGCATTATTTGTAATGGTATATGCTATAAGCATAAGACCAGAAGTGAAACACGGAGGCCCTTTGTCACTTATATTATTCAATATTGTATTAGAAATGCTAGAAATAGCCATAAGAGAAGAAAAATGAGGGAATTAGAATGGTCAATGAGGCAAAAACTATCTCTTTTTGAAGACAGTATGATGATATACTTGGAAAATACTAAAGATTCAACTAGAAAGTTAGTGGAAACAACTAATAATTTTAGCAAAGTAACAGGACATAAAATAAACTCACATAAATCATCAATTTTTCTGTATATCACCAAAATTATCCCACAAGAAGTAGGGTAAGATATGGGGAGCTGTCATTTCCCTAGTCTTGGATACTATTACTCTCTTAATTCATCCTCAGATTGAATTAGGTTTTTTGACTCCCATATCACATTGTTGACATATTGAGCTTCGTAACCAATTTTTACTGAACAATCAATTCTTGTCCTAAAAGCTTAAAGCTTTACATTTGTCAAACACAAAGTTATGCAATCATTTGGTACTGTGTATTGTATGCCTATTCTGTTCTACTGATATACCTTTGTATTTCTTGGCCAGTATCAGATAGTTTTGATAATTACTGCTGTGTACTATAGTTTAAGACATAGTACTGCTGAAACACTTTCCTTTACATTTTTCATTAATTCCTTTGGGAAGAACAAAAGGGCAAGAATAGCAAAGGAATTAATGGTCAAAAAGCTGAAAAGCAATCTGGCAGAAACTGGGCATAGAACAATATCTTGTACCATTTACCAAGATGAAGTGAAAATAGATACATGACCTAAATATAAAGGGAGATATCATAAAAAAAAACAGAAGAACGTGGAATATATTACCTATCATACTTATGGACAGGAGAACAACTTATGAATAAACAAGAGATAGATAGCATCATTAAGTATAAAATGGATCATTTCTCTTCCATTAAATTAAAAAGTGTTTTGAACAAATAAAACCAATCTTAGTAGGGTAAGATATGGGGAGCTGTCATTTCCCTAGTCTTGGATACTATTACTCTCTTAATTCATCCTCAGATTGAATTAGGTTTTTTGACTCCCATATCACATTGTTGACATATTGAGCTTCGTAACCCATTAAAACTCTTAGATTTCTTCATACAACCTCTGTTTATAGATATGGTGCTGATTTTTTTCCCGAGCCCAAGTTAAAAAATGTTAAATTTATCCATATCAAATGTCTTCTTGGTGGATATAACCCAGAACTCTAGTTCGTTGAGGTTTTCTGGCTTTGCGTAGTCTTTTAGTTTGCTAAATATGCCATTTTTGCCTTTGTCCACATCATTGATAAAAAAAAATTTTAGCAGCACAGGGTCAAACACAGATCCCTGAGGGCCTCCAATAAAGACTTCCTTCTAAGTTGGCCTTCTTTGGGTCTGGTCACCCATACAGTTCTGAATCCACTTACTTTTGCTATTCCCCAGTCTACATCTCTCTATCTTATTATCATGTATAGAAACCTCTTTGAAAGACCCTATATATGTGAAAGACACTCTTTATATGAAAAACTTTGTCAAATTTCCTTACTAAAAATTGAAATAACTTTATCTACAATATGCTTGTGCTTGGCAGCACAAAAATAATCCCTAAATTCCCTTCCAGTTATAATATTCTATGTCCTAAGGTCTCTTCTGGTTTTGAGATCCTTTCCAGACTTGAGACTCTGACATTTGGGACCAGAGTTCATTCATCACTATGGGAAACTCCCAGACTGGCAAGCTCCATCTTCAGCCTCCCCATACCTCAGGGACCAATAACTTTGATCTTTTCTCCGGTGCCTCACTGAAATACCCCTTTCCCTTTTCCCACCCTCCCCACCTTGCTTCTCTGACTAACTGGAGGTCTGTTCAGGAGCTGAAAGGATAAAGTGTTCCATTTGTGTTTGTTTTGTTATTCCTCTACCCCTCCTCTTTCTCACCCTCTGGCTGGACAGTGTGCCCAACCCTGGCTCTAGGGACTGCAGGAAATTGAGAACTGGAGCTGGTTGTTCCTTGGACCACCCCCAAACAGGTTTCCTGCATTGATTCTGAATGTTGTTTAAATAAGAGGGCGCGACGGCCTTACTTAAGCCCCTGAGCCCAGGGTGCTGAGCCTGGGATCTTACCAGACAAGAGCAGAACCATGAAGCTGCTGTTTGGCTTGGTGGTGCTTTTCTCCATTTCCCTGTTGGCTAATGCAGCTCCTCCAACTTGCTACTCAAGGATGATGAATCTAAGCAAAGAAATCATGAATTCCTTTAACACACTGCAAAATGAGGAACCCTTGGTAAGTTTATGGTTCTTTTTTTAGCTATTATAAGAACCTCCATTTCTTCCTCAGAAAAATTTAGCATTTGGATTCAATGATCTCTAAGGTACCTTTCAATTCTAACAATTGATATTCTAAGGTTCTTTCCATCTGAAACATTCTGCGTTCTAAGATGCCTTCCAACTCTAATAACAAACATTGATTATTATAGAAATGTCTTTTCCATATCTAACATTCTCTTTTCTAAGATTCCCTACACCTAACAATCCATGTCCTACATTCCTTTTCAGCTCTAACATTTTGTATTCCAAGATCCTTTTCAACTCTAACATTTTACGTTCTAAGATCCTTTCCACCACTAACATTTTGTTTTCCAAGATCTCTTCCAGGTCTAAAAATGTTTGTTCTCTGCTCTAAGTTACTTTTAAGTGCTAACATTCTATGTCCTAAGATCTGCTTTTATGTCACAAGGCTCCTTCTAGCTCTTCATCCTGACCCCATGAAAGGCTGCCTTATGGAATCTGCTCCATCCTTCAAGGACATTTAATAAGAAATGGTCTGTTTTCTTTACTTCTAGGAGCCCTGTGTGGAGGGACTGCCAAAACTTTACTTGGATATACATGTAAGTTAATTCTCTCTCACATCAAACATTAGGAATGGGGGAGGGAGGCTTGTGAATGTGTCAGGGTCAGGGGAGGGAAGAAGAGAACTGTTATTAAATGGAGGCTTTGGCTGGAGACAATAGCTCATAGATCATACAAGGATGGAACTGAAAGGAATTTGGAAATAGCACTTTAGCAAACAATCAGTGTGAAATGTAGATCAGTGTGGGAAAATTATATGAGAAGAGAACCAGGGAAATGGAAGACAGTATACAGAAAGAACAAACATGGTGACTCTAAATCCATTGCTCTTCCCATAAAGCCATCTGAAGGAAAAAGTCATCTAAATGCTAAATTATATCAGAAAAAGATAGAAAAATGACTTCTAGACTTTTCTCATGAGTAGGAATTGTCTGTTTTTCCCCATGTAAAGCAAAGGACCTTCCATGTTCCTGTTGTAATCTATAAAATAGCATTTTACTATTGCTCCGAAAGTAATGGGTTCTGAAAAATATGACTACAACAGTCAGGGAAGAGGCAATCATGACAATAAGTTTGTAGTCACTCATTGTGAGTACGTTATCTGAGAAAGAGATGGAACATAGGTTGGTCAATAAACATTTGGTGCTAAGCACCATAAGGGATACAAAAATTTACCAAATCCACTTTAATGCCAAGAGAAATTATAATCTATAATATACTAGGAAGTATAATCTAGTTGATAAAATCCATATAGTAATAGTTATAATACAAGGCAAAATAGCAAAGTTCAGCAAGAGAAGTATAGGCACACAAGATATAATGTTTATTGCTACTAAGAAACATGCCTTCAGGTAAAATAATGCTAGTTACAGGGGGTCAGTCCATACCATAGGAATGTTATAAATGGCAGAGCAGCCAAATGATGTTACTAGTGGAGTTTTACAATCTTTTTCTGGGAATTAGTTATACAATTAAAAATACATTATTATCAATGTGGTCAGTTGGTCAACAAACATTTACTATGTGCTAGGAACTATGCTAAATGCTGGAGATACAAAGAAAGTCAAAACACAATCCCTGATCTCAAGGAGTTCACAGTCTTAATTGGGAAGATAGCATGCAAACGACTACGTAGTGACGTATTAACAATGCTCTTAGGGAATGGTCTTATGGAAACAAATGTGGGGACTGAGCTGTGGGAGGGAGGTACCCTCAGACTTTAGCTAGGTGGCACAGTGGATAAAGCACTGGCCCTGGATTCAGGAGGACCCAAGTTCAAATCCAGCCTCAGACACATGACACTTACTAGCTGTGTGACCCTGGGCAAGTTATTTAATCCTCATTGTCCCACAAAAAGAAAGAAAGAAAGAAAGAAAGAAAGAAAGAAAGAAAGAAAGAAAGAAAGAAAGAAAGAAAGAAAGAAAGAAAGAAAGAAAGAAAGAAAGAAAGAAAGAAAGAAAGAAAGAAAGAAAGAAAGAAAAAAATCTATAGGTATAGCCATTCACTTCTGGTAAAAAATCATTCCCTACTTGGATTGCTGAGGCAAATCATTCAGACAGACAGTGACAATTAAGTTCCTGCACATTGGTTTAATATTTCTCTGTGCTCTGAGATAGGCTGATGTTCTCACAAATCAAAAGGTGGTGTTCTGGGAGTGAGCTACAAGTAAACAAGTGATCCTTCTGCCATATTATGTCAATATGGTTGGCTTTATGGTATGCCTCCCAGGTTGGTCCCCTTCAACTATCATCTGATGGCTTAACTCTATAGATAAACAACCCACCACTGATGGTTAGGCTTCACATAGTAAAGAGAAACACCACTCGGGAGCCTGGATGCTTGTGGCCAGAGAGTCTTTCAGAGTTAAGTGACTCTCAGAATTGAGAGAGTGTCAACATTGGAATTTGGACCAAGGAATTTAAACAAATATGTCAATCAACATGCATTCATTTTTTGCTTAGACTGGGCTATTAGTTTTGTGTTTCTACTTCTCAAAAAGAAAAGCAGCAGATGTCCTTGCCCAAAGATTTTTGAGGGAAAAGGAGTGACAGCATTGAAGAATACAGTTAGACCCTTTCATAGTCTGTACAAACAAAGAGCTATCAGAGTTCAGAGGAGGAAAACTGTAAAGCATCATGAAGGTGATGAACATGGCCCCTCAAGTGGATTTAACGTGTATTAAGTCAATGCAACACCAAATATGAACCCTACGTATTAAAGAAACATAATAATCAGCATAATAATATAGACACAGTTGGCAATAATTCTACCTTAGTTCCCATCATGTCTAGTATGGTAGTCTACTCTAACCAAATTCATCGTTTCAGTTCCATTAAACAAGGATCTGTTGGAAACAGACTATATGCAAGGCACTATAGTAGGCAGTGAGAGAGATTTTTAAAAAGGAACAGAGTTTATAGATAAAGGAAACAACCACAATACCAACTAGCAAGCAAATGATTTACTATATATATAAGGCTCTGTCATATACAAAACTAGTAAATAACAACACCAGGTAGAATGTCAGGAAGATCTAGAAATTGGTCCTGGGGTTCAGCTTAAGAAGGAAGATGATATAGCAAAGCAGTCAATGAGCAGTGTCAGTCAGGAAGTCAGGAAGACCTAGACTTTAAATCCCTATTCCAATACCCCCAGGCTCTGTGATGACAGACAAGTCACTGAATCTCTTTAAACCTCAGATTCCTCCTCAGAGCAACAACAATAACAATAACAACAACAATACTTATATGGTACTTTGCAAAACACTGTCTATTTTCTCTCACTTGATCCTCCCAACAACTCTGCATTATGACTGCTATCACTATCACCATCTTACACATGAGGAAACCAAGGCAGAGAGAGGTTAAGTGATTTGACCAAGGCCACATAATGAATACCTGAGAGAGAATTTGAATTCAAGTCTTCCTGACTCCAAGCCCAAGACTTTTACCCATTTTGCCACCTAGCACCTTCTAAGACTGATAACTGGCATTTATATTATATTTTTTAAAAAAATATTTAATATTACAGCCAGAAAAACTCAGAGATCACCATCAACTGTTTCATTTTGCACCTGAGATGCCGTTTTTCGCCCATGGTTATACACCTGTCTCATAGTGGCAAAGCCAGAAATAGGATTTGGGAGGGTTGGGGGGGGTGGGATATGATTCCTAACCTAGCTGAGGATTCCTTCTGCTACACCAGCCTCCAGTGCATACCTTTTCATCTGCTTGCTGTCACTGGAGGTATGCCAGGAGCTTGGAACTGAGATTTGTAATTGAGCAGCATGAGGAAATGATAGAGAGCCAGCCGTGGAGTCAGGACAGCCGGGTTCATGTCCTGCTTCTGACACATCCTAGCCATGTGACTCTGGGAAGATCAGCCTCTCTGGACTCCATACAACTCCCTAAGACCATAAGCTGCAGAGGAGGTGCCAACTGGCACTGGAGAAGGAATTTTCTCACCAGGGAATCAGATCTCTATCGCTGTCTTAGAAAATACTCTAAGGTTTGCAAAGCCCCTTATATACATTGTCATTTAGTCCTTACAAGAACCCCATGAGCTATTATCACCCTCATTTTGTAGGTAAGAAAGCTGAAGCCACAAAAGTAAGTGACTTGCTCAGGGTCTCACAGTCAGTAAGGGTCTGAGGCAGGATTCAAACCCAGCTCTTTCTGGCTACAGGTCCAGCACTCTATCCACTAGCCATAGTGCTTCTCCTACCCCCCACATAGGCATTATGAGGATAGTCTAATAAGATAATGAGAGTGATATGCTTTGCATCTGAAAGCTAAATAAGTATCAGGAGAGGGGAGAAATCAAATAATTTCTGGCTAGATAGAACAAGGGAAGACCCTATGAAAGAGGTACTATTTGAAGTGGGCCTTGTAGGGTAAGTAAGATTGTGCAAATAGACATGTTTGGGGGTGGGGTAAATATAGAATCAGTGGCTAATGAATGACCTTAATTGTCATTAAATGAAAGACACTTCATTGTCATTAAAATTAATAACAATTTTTAAGACAAAGGATGACTAGGTCAGGTGCCAAGATAAACGGAAAACAATTTTTTAACTAATCTAGTTGCAGATATTCTTTTTCATTATTTGGGGAACATGGGAAGGGGAGGAATACTAAACTTGTAGCCACTTGTTGTGTGATCATTTCCAGGTCTCTGCACCTCAGTTTCCTCATCTATAAAAGGGGAACAGCGATGCCCCTGGTATCTACTTTATAAGATTGTTGTATCAAATGAAATAATACATGTGAAGCCCTTTGTGAATACTACAGCACCAGATAAATGTCTACTATTATTCTCACTCGCCATCTTCCTTCACATGCGCGCTCAAGTGCACAGACACACACACACACACACACACACACACGCACACACACAGAGGTATAATTAACCTTTTAGAACAGTTATCATCAGTTCTTTTTACAAATGCTAAGACTGAGATTCAGAGATTTGAGTGACTTTTTCAAAATCACAGTCAGCTAATGTTAGAGCCTTGACTAGAATTCAGGTCCTTTACTTCCTAGTTCATTCCTCTTTGTGGTTGTGTGATCATTTCAGTCATGTCTGACTCTCTTTGACCCCATTTGGGATTTTCTTGGCAAAGATGCTCGAGTAGTTTGTCGTTTCCTTCTCCAGTTCACTTTGTAAAAGGGGAAATTGAGGCAAACAGGGTTAATTGACTTGCCCAGGGTCACACTGCTGTCTGAGTGTCTGAGGCCAGATTTAAATTAAGGAAATTGTTAAATTGCTAAATTTCTGACACCAGTCCAAACATTTTATCCACTGTGTCACCCAGTTGCCCCATCAGTCCTCTTTACACAACTCCATTGATCCCCAATATTTTTTCTGTAAATATAAAATTAAAAACAGGCACCTTGTCAGAGAAGGAGGAAAGGACTCTATCATAGCTCCTGAAACACCATGGGAGCTTAATAAATGCTTTTTGATTGACTGTGCATCCTTCATGAAGACAAATGAAAGTTCCCTCTTCCACTCCAAGAGTCTACTCTCTACTGAAAGAGCTCATACTCTATTGTCATTGTTTAATCCATCATCCACCATCCTGCACTTTCAGAACTACTGTGTGCTGGCCAAACTACGGGACTTTGTAGCATCCCCCAACTGTCGGAAAGTCGCTCAAGTAAGTGCCCTGAAAGACAACGTCCGGAAACTGTATACCATCATGAACTCATTCTGCAGAAAGGTATGTTCATATCTTTAAAGATTTCTTTTATTTGCCATCATTCATCTAATCATTAATGAGATTCTGCAATGTGAGAGACCCTGGGCTAGGAAACTAATAAGAGAATTAACCGAGTACCAACCATAGCCTTTGCCTGAATGGAGATTACAATTCATTGAGAAAGACAAGCCACATGTGCATAAAAAGGATAACCAAGGTGGGCACCTAGGTGGTGAAGTGGATAAAGCACTGAGTTCTAATCCCGCCTCAGACACTTGACACTTAATAGCTGTGTGACCCTGGGCAAGTCACTTAACCCTCATTGCCCCGCAAAAAAAAAAAAAAGATAACCACGAATATAAAGTGGATAATAGCAAGTCCCAAATGAAGGCATAAATGCTCAGAGGAGGCAGAGATCTGTGGTAGTGGGTGTAAACAGGAAGGGGTGGGCCTTGAGCTGGGTCTTCTAAGGTGAAGCTTCTTAAATTGACCCATATGGGGTCACGTAACTGAATGTGGGGGTCACAAAAAATTTGGCAGTAAATGTTTGATTTGTAAACCTATTTTATATACCTATATACCTAGGGTTACATAAAAATTTATTAAGCAGGGCAGCTAGGTGGTGCAGTGGATAAAGCACCAGCCCTGGATTCAGGAGGACCTGAATTCAAATCTGGCCTCAGACACTTGACACTTACTAGCTGTGTGACCCTGGGCAAGTCACTTAACCCTCATTGCCCCACAAAAACAAAACAAAGCAAAAGGAAAAAGGAGATAATGAAAGCAGGGAGACTAGTTAAAATGATATTGTAGTATTATGGTCACAGATTATATGGTAAGTAGCAATGGGAATGGAAAGAAAGAGAGAATTTTTTTTTAATGTAAAGGACAGACTGGCAGGATTTTATAACTAAATGTACCAGGGTAAAGAATTTAAATATTATAGGTACTTCAGTCCATTGTTAGTTTCTCTGTTCTTAGAGATATTCATGTTAGTCAAACTGTGTAACTTAGTAATATTCTCCACATTTTGAAAAGATGCCTAAGTGGATGATGGAGGCAGGCAAAAGGAAAATTAAGAAATGATTCTGAGGTCTCAAACCTGTATTGTGCAATATAATCTGTGATATGATTTTGTCTGCTGTCCTTGTATAATCACAGAAGCCATGGTAATTAATCTGGCGGCACAGGAAGGCAGCAATTTTTGCCAATAAGTCTGATGAGGACACTAGCCTCTCTCCCTCTCTGGGGCTGCTAGTAGTCAGCTAGTAAAAGTGAAGCTAACCCAGGTTTCTGGGCTGGTGCTCCTAAACTGGCTGGACTGGGTTTGGTAAATAAAGGAATAACAAGGGATCTAAGTGAAAACACTGTAGAATGGGGAGAGTCTAGTTACCTGGGCAGCTTTCCTCAGGTGTCCGTGTCTATGTCCTTAGGGCAATTCTGGTGGAGTCAGCTATATGAAAAGCTGTCAGAGGTGACAAGGCATAGCATCTGCAAAAGGGCTGGACAATGATCAATTTGTGTCGCCAATGTAAATGGAAGTTACCTCCTTGACAAGTCTTTCTGGCCTCTGCCTTCTTCCATCTATGTGCCTGTACCATGGGCTGCAAGACTGGTAATTAGAGTGCCCAAGAGCACTATGCTCCCCAGGAGTGGTGCTCTTGGGTTTCCTTCTCTGCTTCTTCTCCCTTTTTTGTAATGCTGACACTCATCTCTTATTTCTGCAGGACTTAGTCTTCTTGTCTGATGACTGTGAGGCCCTGGAAAATCCTATCCAAGCTCCCACAACTGCAAGATCCCAAGTTAGGTCAGAGCCAAAGGAAGTTCCCAAGATGTTTCCAATTACACCAGCTACCAAAACCTCAATTGGCTAAAATCATGCCTAACAGTGCTTCTGTGAGTGTGTGTGTGTGTGTGTGTGTGTGTGTGTGTGTGTGTGTTATCTCCAACTTTGCTGTGTATTTTATCATCTCCAGGAAATGGACAAGTCTAATGCCTACCTTCAGGACTACATGTCAAAGCTGGGCTAGAAAGCTTGCTTTTCATTGGGCATTTCCGCTGTTCCCAGATCTGTTTATTTGAACAGTAAGAATGTAATGCTAGATGTGTTTCTTCCTCGTGAATAGCTAGCTTCATAGCAAGCAAAAGGAGGTGCTTTCATGACTAGTCTAACTTGGTCAGAGCAAAAGTTCATTCCGTTCTTTGTAACAGCTTCACTCAAAGCCAGCTAGACTCTTTTTTCCCAAGCTGGCCACAAGAGAAGCAGCAGATTCTGCAGTGACTTAGAAAAATATTATCTTTATCTTGTTCTTCTCATTTCTCTGGGGAGATTGTATTAGCAGTATTGTGCCTGAAGAAAGCACCCTTCCTTTCAAAACTTAAAAACCTTAAGTAAAGATCACTTTTCACAGAGAAGCAATTGTCTTGTTTGTGAAGTATCCAATTGTCAGGAATGTTCTCTTGTTTTCACAATTCCCTTAGAACTTGCTTTTCTAAGCAAATTGTGTTTCTCCCCATTTCCACATGAGCTTGGAAATTACTGTTCTGGATCATCTTTTGTGCCCATTACACAAGATGACACCCAATGGGGCTCTGATGACACCATGGAAGGCCTCCATTTCTTTATGCCTTTCAGGGATTCTCCATTTTTTCATTTCTTTGCCACATGTCATGTGGTTCATGTGTCAGTGACAGTCTCATGCAACTATTTTTTGAGCAGTCTTCCACAAAAGAGATGAACTAGTTATTATGCTAAAGCTATAGGCATTTATTAGAGGTGTACAAGGGAAGATGCTTGGAACAAGAAGAAGGGAAGGCAAGAACACATCCAGATCAGTTATTGAGGCAATGAGGATATCATCAGAGGAATCTCCAAAGGGGCAGGATATGTCTGTGACTTAGTTGGGGTGAAGATAGAGACTTGTCCACGAAATGATCTTCTTTTTTTAAAAAAATATTAACCTTTTTATTTATTTTTTTAACATTTTTATTTAAAGTTTTGCCTTCCAAATTTTATCCCTCCTGCCATCTCTCCACTCCCCCCTCCCTGAGGCAGTAAATAATCAGATATAGGTTATACATGTGCAATTATGTAAAACAAGGGAAAAATATTCTATCCACAGCAAGAGGAAGAAAGGGACTCCAAACTGAGAACCCAGGTAACACCAAATTCTCTCCACTCATCCAGGCCACTGTGAGCCCAGCTGGGTTTTCTTAAACAGTTTCCAGTACAGAAAAGGGGAAGGTATTTTATAGGGAAGAATGTTCATCTTACCCAAGCATGTCCAATTGGTTTCCCACCTCTGATGTTACTAACAGATAAGTGATAACTAGGTAGGAAGCGGGTGGTTTCCAGAATGGAAGATTCCAAAGGAGTAAAATACCAAGCAAGAGGAGTAAATGTGTCTAGAGTAGACACATTTGTAAAGAAGGTAAGCACACATAGAGAAGCAAATTACTATATTAGTATAGTGTTCAATAAACCCAAAGACCACAATTACTGGAGTACAGACTCCATTATAAACATTATAACTAACATTATAACTATTAAGAAAACTTTAAAGCAATCTGCTAGAAATAAAGTTTAGACCAATATCTAACACAAGCCACAATAAGTTCCAAATGGGTACATTGCCTAGAGAATAAATATCATATAAACAAATTAGAAGAGCAAAGAAAATATACTTCTCATGACTATGGCTAGGACACAAATTCATGAATATGTAAGAGAAAAAAGCAGTCAAAGAAGATAAAGTGAACAATTTCAATTATATAAAACTGAAAAGGTTTTACATAAACCTACATCAGCGTAGTTAAAAATAGAAAGTAAGGGGCAGCTAGATGGTGCAGTGGATAGAGCACCGACCCTGGAGTCAGGAATACCTGAGTTCAAATCCAGCCTCAGACACTTAACACTTACTAGCTGTGTGACCCTGGGCAAGTCACTTAACCCCAATTGCCTCACTTAAAAAAAATAGAAAGTAAATAATTGGATAAGAAAAATCTTTGCAGCAAGTTTCTCCTATAAAGGTCCAATATTCAAAATACATAAGTTATTAATTCACATACACAGGAATTACAACCATTCCCCGACAGATAAGTGAACAATGGATATGAACAGTTCTCAAGGGAAGAAATACAAGCTATCTTTAGCCTAAAAATAGAAATGTAAACTAAAACAATTCTGAGGTTCTACTTCACACCTATCAGGTCAATAGTGATGACAAAGAAAGAGAATAACAATTGTTAGAAGGGTTTTGAGAAGATAGGAGCTTCTGGAAAGTAATTGGGAACTCTGCCCAAAAAGTAACAAAACTGTTCATATCCTTTGACCTAGTGATAGAAGTACTAGGTCTTGGGGGCAGCCAGGTAGTACAGTGGATAGAGCACCATCTCTGGAGTCAGGAGTACCTGAGTTCAAATCTGGCCTCAGACACTTGACACTTACTAGCTGTATGACCCTGGGCAAGTCACTTAACCCCAATTGCCGAAGAAGGAGGAGGAGGAAGAGGTTTAAACCCCAAAGAAATCAAAGATGAGATAAAGGTTCATATATACAGATACTAGAATGGTACCCATAAGACATAAAAGCAAGGGTGAAAGGATATACCCATACAAAAATATTTATAACAGCTCTTGTGGCAAAGAACTGGAATCTAAAGAAATACCCACATTAGGTTAACAGCTGAACAAATTGGAAGTAGATGAATCAAATAGAATGATAAAAATGATGAAAGGGATATTTTTCAAGAAACCCTGAAAGATTTATATGAACTGATACAGAGTGAATAGAATGGAACAAAGAGAACAATTTATGCAATAACAATAACAGGAAAAATAAACTTCAAAAGACTTAAGAATTCTAATCAATGACTGGCCAGCCATGATTTCAGAGGATCAATGAAGAACCACTCTCCCCATCACCTGACAGAAATAGACAATGAAACATATTTTCAAATATGGACAATGTGGAAATTTGTTTTACTTGACTAGTCATATTTATTGCAGGGTTGTCATTGTTTTTTCGTTGGGAATAAAAGGGGATAATGATTTTAAAAAAATGTTTTTTAATGGAAGAAAAGAAAAGAAAATTACCTCTAAGAATAAGTCATGGAGGGGGGCAGCTACGTGGTGCAGTGAATAAAGCACTAGTCCTGGATTCAGGAGGACCTGAGGTCAAATCCAGCCTCAGACACTTGATACTTACTAGCTGTGTGACCCTGGACAAGTCACTTAATGCTCATTGCCCCGCCCCCCAAAAAAAATGTCATGGAAAAAAGTTGGGATTTTCTAAATGATAACAACTAAAATTTATATAATTTTGCTAAATGTCAGGCATTGTGCTAAACTCTTTATAACTATCTCATTTGATCTTCATAACAACCCTTGGAGGTAGGTGCTATTATTATCAACCCCATTTTATAGATAAAGAAATTGAGGCAAATAGGACTTTCCCAGGGTCACACAACAAATAAGTGTCTGAAGCCATATTTGAATTATGAACTTCCAGCCTCCAGGCTCAATGTTCTATCCACTAAGCCACCTTCCTCCCCCACTGCATCTGTATAAAATTGGCAAGGTATGTGTAGTGGTTTGGGGAGAATGGGTTGGAGTACAGGCGATAACGTATGTTACATAGGTTGATGCATATGGATATATTTTAATGCAGTTTAGGTTTTTTCCCCTGGTGTTAACTCACATGACTTCTGATATTATAACAGCAACAACAAGAACAATAATAATAATAATAAGGAAGGACTCAGAAGGTCTTATCAAAGACTCAGTTCTTCCTGCCCTTGTAACCCAGAGTCATCACTGTGCAAAGCTCTCAGTGGCTTTTGTGCCCAAGACTTCAGGAACACAAATGCAGACTAACGGATGAAGATGCCATCTTTAGCAGCCTCTCCTGAGCCATAATTCTCTATTGCACAAAGGTCTCTCTGACTCTCCCTCCTCAAGCACTGCTGCTCTATAACAAGCACTTAGGTGGAACAGTGACTAGCATGTTGGGCCTGGAATGAGGAAGAACTGAGTTCAATTCCAGCCTCAGAAACTATCTAGCTGTCTGCCTCTAGATGGGCCCTTCACCTCTATCTGCCTCAGTGTCTGCATTTGTAAAAATGGGGATAATCACAGAGCCTATTTCCCAAGGTTGATATGAGGATAGAGTGACTTTTGCAAACCTATATAAAGTGCTCTATAAATCTTAGCTATTATCATTATTAATAGGCCTGCCCAGAGTCCCACACTTTACCTACTTTTATCTATTGTCTTTAGGAAGACTTTTGTTTGTTAGGAAGCTAGTTCCTATCTTAAGGCTGTTGTCCAAAGCTGTGGTTTTCCTTCCCCACAGATCAAATGCCCTATTTCCCTCTTTGTGGTTAACACATGAAACACTGAGCCCATGAATCAGCTAAGGACCCAATTAACTATACACCTGCTTTCAGTCATAGCATTCCCTTCCAATTTATTTATTTATTAATCATGTATTCATTTGTTTAGCCCAATTTACTTTAAAGTAATAGAGTGCTACAAAGAAAAGTTAGGAGGTGGTAGAACATTGAAAATGGGTTGGGGGAGAGGGGCAGCTAGGTGGCACAGTGGATAGAGCTCTGGCCCTGGAGTCAGGAAGACCTGAGTTCAAATCTGGCCTCAGACACTTGACACTTACTTAGCTGTGTGACCCTGGGCAGGTCACTTAACCCCAATTGCCTCACCAAAAATTTTTTTAAAAAAAGAAAAAAAATGGGTTGGGGAGCAGGGGGTGTACTATTTGATAAAGCCCATATAATGAAATTTCATAAGAGACACTCTCCCTCCTTCAGAGTGCTACTTTAAAGAGCTATAAAAGTGCAGATGGGGAATCTCAAAGATCATAGGACCTTCCTGCCCAGGTTAAGCCTGTTATCAGGCACCCCCTCCTTACCTAGAGTCATCTGAGTGGGTCACGGTTTGATAAGCTGAGAATACTAATGATTCATCCTTCACCTATGAAAGGGAAATAAAGGAATATACCACTGCTCTACAAAAATACTAGCCCATAAGTGACATATAGAAAAGCCCCCCTGATGAGCTGTGGACTGTCTCCCCTCATTGGAAAACAACTTGAATGAGGCATCAGAAGTGCCTCCAAAAATGGTCACAGGTCAGCAGGGATCCCCAAACTGTTGTTGTTGTTCAGTTGTTTCAGCTGTATCCATCTCTTCATGACCCCGTGGACCTCTGCCCATGGGGTTTTCTTGGCAAAGATACTAGAGTGGTTTGCCATTTCCTTCTCCAGTAGAAAACAGATCTAATGATTCATCCAAGGTCACATAGCTAGGAAGTTTGAACTCAGGTCTCCCTAATTCCAAGATGATTACTCAATCTACCATGCCACCTAGGGTAACTCAGTTCAGTCCCTCATCCTACCAGTGGACCATTGTGACTATAATAAAGTTATGATCCTGATTCTAAATGGCGCATCTGTCTTTCACCATCAGTACTAAAACCAACAATGTGGAAAGAACCCAGAAGTCCTGACATGGGTGGCTGAATCAGAAGGAGGCACAATAGGCCCTGCCCAGGGGTCACTAGATAGGACACTAGAATGTGTGTACTAGGTATGGACAAAAAACTCTAGGAGCTATCATTTTAAAGACTCAGGTTTTCAAGAATCAGTTGCCATCAACAGTCCTCTCCCTTGATCTTGACTTCCTAATATGATATTGACTCCTCTGCCTTGAATCTCTGCACTAACATTCAGTCTTCCCACTCCTGTCTCAGCCTTTTGTAGGTTATTTTTCATTGTTTGTTTCCCCTACAATGTACTTACTCAACCAGCCCTACTGGCCTACTTGCCATCTTGACATATAATTTTCCATTTTCCATGTCTTTGACTTTAAACTACGCAGTCTCCTAGGCCTGGGGTGCTCTTTTTCATCCCCTCTATCTTTTATAACACCCAGATCCCTTCAGTATTGTATCTGCTAACAGGAGGTCATTCTCTGTCTCCCTGGACACCAGCGTCTTCCACTGGGGAAAAGGCTACAACCTAGATAACTCATGTGTATCTTGCACTTACCTATGTATGCACATGCAGTCTCCTCCATTGGAATGGAAATTCTTTGTGGGCAGGAGGCATTTTTACTTTTTCTTTGTATCTTCAGTGCTGGACACAGTGCCTGGCTCATAGTAAATGTTTAATAGACACTTAGTGATTTACTGAATCCTCAAAACCTAGGACAATGTCTTGTACATAGTAGGCACTTAGTAATTACTTCGATTTATATGCCAAGCACCTAAAACAATGCCTTATACATACTAATAATAGCTAGCATTTATGTAGCACCTACTATGTACCAGGAGCTTTACAACTATAATCTCATTTAATCCTCACAAGAACCCTGGGAAGTAGGTACTATTACTATCCGTCCCCTCTTACAGTTGAGGAAACTGAGGCAAACAAGAGTAATATGGCTTGCTCAAGGTCACACAGCTAGCAGGTACCCGAGGTCAAATTTGTATTCAGGTATTCCTCAGTCCAGGTCCAGAATGCTATCCACTACACCACATAGCTGCCTCTAATGAACTCTTAAGAACTGTTTAATTAAGTGAATTAATGCTCTATGGCAAGGATCAGCAAACTACAGTGAAGTACCATATCTAGCCTGCTTCCTGAACAAGCTTATGAGCTAAGATGTTTTTTATATTTTAAATACAATAAATGTCTATTTAAAAGTGTGAAAACCACTCTTAGCCAGAGGGCCATTAATGAAAAAACAAACAAACAGGTAACCTGATGGTAGTTTGCCAACCCCTGTTCTCTGGATACCTTAGTACCATCTCAACCTGACTTTCCTATTTACACTTGTTCCCCTTCCAATTTTAACACAGTCTTTTCAGCCCTCCACTGAAAACTGCCTTTTCCTCTAACCAAAGCTTCTCCTAATCACTTCTTTGGTAAAATTACAGAGATAATATTTGCTCTCCCTACCACTCGAGACCAAATGAGATGATATAGATGAAGCACATTGCAACTATAAAACAACATGCAAAGAGGTGCTATTAGTAGATAGTGCTGCTGATGGTAATGATGACGATCATTGGAATTGGTTGGACTATAGATGCTGAACTTCATGTAGACAGACTAATTTCCCGAATAATTTTTTGTGGTCAATGAAGCAAGTCAACTGGGAAACTGTATGATTAAAATCTTCATTTCAGGCCAAGTTGATTTACCAAATTATTAGTAATGTGAAGCTACCACTTTCATTTACAAAATACTTAGTCTGGTAGATATGATGTACTAAGAGCTGATGAGACAAATTTCCTGGCTATATTGAAATTGATTAAATATTACAGGGGATGAAATATAGTGACATCGGTCTGGAAACAGTAAAGTCAGCAGTCATAATTTAGTTTTATTTTTGTTTATTGCCCTTTGTGATAGTGGTGCTCCAGGAATTATTTTGAAATAAGTTATTCTTATCCCATTTCTATTGCTTTTGCAATCAACCTCCTGAAATTTCACACCATTTGTTTTTCCAAGTATCCACCAATTTATGACTTTGGGCATTTCATAGATACTATAACTCAAAAGATTTGGGGAGAGTTATTATTTTTATTACTTTTTTATTTACCTCATTGGCTTGGATGCCAACCCTCCAGCACTCACCCTAGCCTAAGAAAGCTGAAAGATAGTGTGATTATGCCAACTTGAGAGACCTTTACAGATCATTAGAATGCTATCACTATTCTAAGTGTGGAAAATTGGCTCCATATCATCTAGGCAGTTCTGCAGGTGGAGAAAATTAATTTCTGATACAAATGAGACCTTGATTTTCTAAATTTTTCAGCTCTGCACAGAAAGTATACTACATGAACTGAACTATCCTTCTTAGAATGTTGCACCATACTATCTCATCACAGATACTGTGGATGAAAATCCATTTGTGAAGAGGGTATTTGTAAACCTTAAATACCATAGAAATTTAAGCTTTTATTTTCATTAGACAATCATATTAATACAAAATTTTAACCTCAAAAAAATTCATCAATTATATAATTTGATCCTATGATATAGGTATGATAGAGCTTATAACCTAGGGTACATTTTATTGTTCTGATCACCGGGAAAGATGTAAGGTTGTAGGGGTGAAAAGGAGAAAGTGAACACCCCTCAGTGGCTTGGGACAAAGCCCCAGTTAGTCTATGTTAGTGTGACTCAACACTCTGTATCCTTTCCCATTATTCTGCCGCCATTACTGCAGAAGAGGATGGGAACAAATCAGGACTGAGGATGATTTTGTATATTTCTTGCTTCCATTGGTTGTCTTTGCCAAAGAATTCATAACCATGTGGACAGCCTCTGAGGGATGAGCCTTCCTGTACTTGGCAAGGATTGTCTTCAGAAAATAGACTGGATCTGTTTTCACCCTTTACAATATGGAAGTATGGAACATGCCAGAACTTATTGTCTACCAAACTAGCCTTTCAGAACCTAGGATCACCTCCACACCATAGTGAGGTATTAGAGTAAGATGGTTTACAAGCTCTTAGAAATATAAGAGTTAAATAACAATGAGGCCATTATCAATACAAGCATTAATTGTAGAATCCAAGAGTTGAAAGGTATCTCAGAGGTTGTCTAGCCCAACTGCTACTCAAGGCATGGACTCCTATACACCATTCTAAAGGTGTTTAGCATCTGTTTGAACATCTGATGGAGGATTCACTCCCTTCCAGGGCAGTCTATTAGCTGTGGAAACAGCTTTAATTATTAAAAAGTTCTTCCTCATGCTCAACTAACATCGATTTCCCCATAATTTTCATCTAGTGATCTTAGTTCTCCTCTCTGGAACCACATAAAATAAGTTGAATCCCTGTTCCCTGGGACATCCCATTTCGATATCTGAAGACAGCTATCATGAACCTTTTCCTCCAAGTTTTTTCTTCTCCTAATTAAAATCTCGGTTCATTCACAAGATGGTACATGATTAGTTACTAAATGAGATGGGTAGATATTAGAAATAGACAGATATATGTATATGTGGATATATAACTTGTTAAAGACTCAGAGAAGGAAGTCATTATTCTTCATTGAAATAGATGGGGGGGGCAGTTTGGTGGCACAGTGGATAGAGCACCGGCCCTGGAGTCAGGAGTACCTGAGTTCAAATCCAGCCTCAGACACTTAACACTTACTAGCTGTGTGACCCTAGGCAAGTCACTTAACCCCAATTGCCTCACCAAAAAAAAAAGAAAGAAAGAAAGAAAAGAAATAGATATGGGAAGGTTCAAGATGAAGGAGAAAATTTAACTTGACCTTGAAGGCTGAGTATGATTTAGGCAAGAGGAGAAGAGCAAAGAAGACATTTTTGGTGACTTAAGATCATGACCAAAAGTTCAAACATAGAAAACTAAAAGGTATATTCACAGGACAAAATGTAGAGAGGTGTAGCAGAAGTGGAAGAAATACTGGACTTAAGTTTGGAGAATGTGGTATTGAATCTCAGCTCTGCCACTTACCACCTCAGAGATGGTGGGCAAGTCATTCCTATGTTCTGAGCTTCAATTTGGGGGGATAACATAACTGAACTATCTCACAGAATTATTGTGGGGATAGCACTTAATAAACCTTCAGAATTATAGTGGTATGGATTATTATTGTTTTGTCAGTAGATGCTATACTTCATATGTCCATGTGCATTTAAAGAAATCTCTCTGAGCTAGAGAGAGAGAAAAGCAGAATTCTTTCTGGTCAGCAAAAAGAGGAGAAAGCCTCAAATGTACTTCCTTCAGTAATAGTGATACCTTGATCTGTAACTTAAAGCAGATATGGCACTTAAAACTCCCCAAAGAGTAGAGATTTGGGGGAAAAAATCTAATATGAAAGTGCTCGGACACTCTCCTATATTGATGTCACAGAGTTTGTTGTCATTTGAAATCTTTTATGTATACTGGATCAGGTAACCTTTTATTTTTGGATCATGACTACAAATAATCACTGAAATCATCTAGACCAAGAATTCCTAACCTATGGCCCACAAAAAACACTACGTCTCTATAGATAGATTTTAGGGAGGCTGTGACACCTTAGATGGGTGAAATATATACAAAAATGTACATATACATATATGCTATATGTATGTGCATGTGTATACATATGGCTTCATTTTTACTAACCTTTGCTTTCCTTTGTAATCCTTTGTATTTTGTTTGATGTATTTAAAAACACTCCGAGAAGAGATCAAAAGGCTTAGTACGAGAGGGGTCCATGACACACACATACAGAAAAGGTGAATGAACCCTGTTCTCTAGGTCAGTGTTAAAGATGAGGAACCTTAGACCCAAAGAGCAGAAATGGCCTGCCCAAAAAAAATAAAATTAAAAAATTAGGGGGCAGCTAGGTGGCACAGTGGATGAAGCACCAGCCCTGGATTCAGGAAGAACTGAGTTCAAATACGGCCTCAGACACTTGACACTAGCTGTGTGACCCTAGACAAGTCACTTAACCCCCATTGCCCCGCCAAGAAAAACCCAAAAGAAGTGGTAATCAGTGGCTAATCCATTATTCCAGTCTTGCCCCTCTGCCTCCAAGACTAGAGTCCATATACTCCACTATAGCTTATTAGCAAGTATTCTTTAAACACTAAACACTTAAAGATCATAGTCTGAAAAGTCCTAAGGTCAGCTTCATACACTTGGTGTTGGAAGGGACGTGAGAGGCCAGTGAGACTAACTCCTTCATTTACAGATGTGGAAAATTGGGCTTAGGGAGATTAAATCATTTCCCTGTTGGTAAAGGGGTAGCTCGATTCAAATCCAAGCCTTTTGACTCCAGGCTCAGCACTTTTCCTAGTCTTCTACCTATCATATGTTCCCAAGAAGAGGTATGTCATCTTTTTGAACATAATTGCCTCTCATATTGATGAAGGGCTGTAGGGTAGTGGAAAGAATACGGGGTCTGGACTCCAGGGTCTGTATCATAGCTCTGACATAATTTTTTTGACTCTTCACAAGTTGTTTAGCCTCTGAGATCTGTTTTATCCTCTGTAAAATAAAAATAATAATAAAGAATTCCTTTCTCTTAAGACTAGTGGGAGGAAAGTATTTTGGTATGTTGAAATAACTTCAAACTGCACTAAGACTTTGGGGACACCTCAGAGTTTGCAAATCAACAAGCATTTCTCAAGCACCTGCTATGTTTCAGGTAGTCAATGTGCTAAGCACTGGGATTACAAAGAACGGCAAAAACCAGTTCCTACTCTCCAGGAGCTCATAATCTAACAGGGGAGAGAGCATGCAAACAGCTATGTGCAAGTAGCCTGTGTAAAGGATAAATTGGAGCTAATCTGAGAAGGGAGGCACCAAGATTGAGGAAGACAAAAGCAAAGCACTTTGTGTGCATTATCTCACCTACAGATATTATTATTCCTATTTTGCCAATGAGAAACTGTGATGGAAAAAAGTTAAGTGACTTGCCCATGGTTACAAAGCCAATGAATATCAAATGTTGGAAAGAAGCCAAGGTCTTCAATGCAAGTTCATCACTGTAACATATTCCCTCTGGAAGTACTACTGAAATGAGTTGCAAATATCATTTGATTTTTCCCCTGCTGAATAGATGTTAATACAGTTATGCAGTGTGTCATAGAATGATGTCAGCCTGATCTGTAAGCTAAATTTATCTATCTATATAAAACAATAGTCATACTCATATTGATCATATAAACAGCTTCCTTCTATCCAATTTGCCTATGCCCAAAGATCTGGGATTTAAACCCAGCAAGGCATTTGACAAGCAATGCCTAGACCTGCAATTGCTAGAGGAAGCTAAAGCTTAGTACACAGTGAATTCTCAGTATTTTCTAGATAGCCCACAAAAACTGAGTAAAATCTGCCTCTTACAATTCCATGATTCTAGACATTCGTGCACTCTTGGGAACTCATGTTGACTCAAGAGGCAGATTAGGTGAGAGAGAAGCTAGAGGGGAGAAGTGAATTAGTTGCTCTGTTCAGTGATGGCATAATTTCCCACTAATGGGGCAAGTTCCAACGGGAACAAAGCATCCTTCAGAACCAAAGTCTTCATGGAGAGAACAGGCTTCCTCCGTAGTGCATAAGAAGATACCAATGTTTGTAGTTTGAGATGGGTTTTTTGGTTCATATCTGATTTCAGTTGTATAGGGAATTGTATAGGCAAATCCCTCCACAGATTCATTTGAAACTTAAAGGATTCTTATAGAGGTGAGAGAGCAAGTGATTTGATTGTGTTCAGAGGCAGAATAGAAATTTGTTTTCCTGACTCCAAAGTCAACCCTCTAACCACTAGCCCCTCCCCCCCCACTGCCTTTTGTTAGCAGTTTAATGAAGAAAAAGTTGCAAAACAGTTCAGCAAGGTCATTCTCTTGAATATGGTTTTTATATAAGAAAATAAAAACAAGGTGTTTTTTGTTTAAAATAAGCTAGACAATGAAAACCTTGTTAGTGCAAAATTAGCCAAATATTGCAACTTGCTTTCTGGAAGGTATAACAATATAATCAAGACATATATTCAGAAAAGAAAATTAATTTGAATGTGCTGTTTTTATGTTAGGAAATTGAACCAAAGCCCAAAAGCATTATGGGAAGCAATCCAAAGCAGGAAGTACACCGTGGAGAGTTACTGCAGGGGATTATGGGTCACTGGGGGGTTGAATGCCCTTGATTCCTGTTTGCCCCTTAAAATAAGCCTGGGAAGTGTAATTAGTTTCCTCTAAAAATCCCATTTTTTCAATGGTTCCCCACAACAATCCCCTCTTGTGTCATACATGCAATGCATTGATAATGCTTTTTCCCATTTTATCTATGTCTCATACCTCCTGAAATCTCTGATAAGCCCTTACCACACCTGCTCCAGCCCTATCCCAGATTTGCAGCCTGAGAATTTGGGATGTTGAGCCCAGACGCAGTAGCATTATTTATTGCCTTGCTGCAATTCTACTTTTCATTAAAATAGATTTATATCCTCATCTTATCACAGGGCTCAGATTGGGTTTCCTCCAAGGATATTAATACCCAGGAAAAGCAAAGAGACGGCTGAAGACTCACTTTGAAGACACAGCCTTTTGGATCTCCTCACAGTTTCCTCTTAGTAGAATGGTTCATTCTACATATTATTAATTATGGCAAACCCAGACAGGAGCATTTTTCCCCCTGAATATTTTCACATTTCAACAATTCTGTGTTAGCCTAGCTGTGTGAGGGTGGGGATCTAATTGACACTACTTACTTAAATTTCAAATGTAATGTTTATTTCCATAAAAGCTTTCCTATTGTTTAAGTTCCATAAATAATGTTATATCAGACATCACCCTTTCCTATAGAACTTGTTTTTTTTCTTTCTCATGGTTTTCCCTTTTTGTTTTGATTCTTTCACAATGTGACTAATATGTAAATAAGTTTAACATGATTGCACACACATAACATATGAGATTGCTTGCTATCTTAGAGAGGGGATAAGAGAGGGAGGGAAAAAATTTGGAACTTAAAATCTTATAAAAATGAATGTTGAGGGGCAGCTAGGTGGCACAGTGGATAAGATGCTGGCCTTGGATTCAGGAGGACCTGAGTTCAAATCTAGATTCAGATACTTGATACTTACTAGCTGTGTGACCCTGGGCAAGTCATTTAACCCCCATTGCCCTGCAAAAAAAAAAATGTTGAAAACTATCTGTACATGTAATAGGAAAAAATAAAATACTACTTACCAAAAAAAAATCTGTCAGTAATTAAATGGGTAATGTGATTGTGCGATATCAAATCAGAGATCTGGAAAGGACTAGAAAGATCACCTAGTTTAATCCCCTTTTTACAAAAGAGAAAACTGAGTCTCAGAGAAGTGTCTTATCCGAGTTCATATAGTGAATGGAAAAGTTCATACTAGGAAGAAGCCAGTTCTCTTGTTTGTCAGTGCAGTGCTCTTTTCACTATGTTCTCTGCCACCTTACCAATGTCAGATATGATGAAGATGAAGATGATATTCACACCCCTCACATAGTCCACCATCTTAACAAGAGCACTCTAGTACCATTTCTTACTACAGCAGGGATTCTTTGCTTGAGACCCATAAGACATCCTCAAATAGGCATCAGAGGATCCATAAGCTTGAATGGGGAGAAATTACAACTTCATTTTCACTAACCTTTTATTTCATTTGTAATGCTATGTATTTTATTTTATGTGAAAATTTTTTTAAAACATTTTAAAAATAAAGGGATTTAAAAGTATCATTCTGAAAAAGGGTCCATAGGCCTCACCAAATTGCAAAAGGTGTCCTTGAGACAAAAAAAAAATGTTGAGAACCCCTGCCCTATGGCAATCTTGTTTTACTGGTGACTGGTGGCACATGGCATTGGCTTTGTTACTTGGGTATTTAGGAAAGCCACATAGTAGGAAAGGAAGCTGGTATATTTGAGAATATTGGTATTTTGTGATATTTTATTTTATGCATTTAAAATCATTACTCTAAAAAGGCACCCATAGCCTTCGCCAGACTTCCAAAGGGGTCTATGACACAAAAGAGGTCAAGAAATCCTGCCTTTCAGGGCAGCTAGGTGGCGGAGTGGTAAAGCACTGGCCCTGGATTCAGGAGTACCTGAGTTCAAATCCAGCCTCAGACACTTGACACTTACTAGCTGTGTGACCCTGGGAAAGTAACTTAACCCTCATTGCCCTGCAAAAAAAAAAAAAAAGAAAGAAATCCTGCCTTAAATCCTTTTTAGAGGAGCCACCCAATGCACAGATGGTCCTCTAGATCTTTTATTTTCTCAGGGGTACAACGTAGCACTTACTGAGCATTCAAAAACTCAACCTAGAAAAGCTAAAATGATATTCATGTACAAGAGTCTACCTTAGGTCCATAACTGCTGAAAGTGACCCTGGCCACATCTCCATCCAGATAAAGGAAATGAAGCAAATGAGCTGTACTGTTCCCATATAGTAATAATAACTAATACAGTACTTACTATGTAAAAAAATCTTATGAAGCTTTTTTTAACAAATACTATCTCATTTAATCCCCACAACCACGCTGGGAAGCAGATACCATTATTATCACCATTTTACAGATGGGTAAACTGAGGCAAGCAGAGGTTAAGTTACTTGTCTTGTGATATTTGTGAAATCCACGATATTAACTATCAGAGGTCAGACTTGAACTCAGGTCTTCCTGAATACTCTATCAGTACTCCTATGAGGTAGGTAGCACATATATAATGCCCATCTTATAGTTAATAGATTTTCAAAAGAGGTGAAATATTATGTGATATAAGATTAAATATAAGATAACATATTATCTATGAAATTAAGGAGAGATCAATGACCATTGATGGTCTAGCCCTTGATTGAAAAAGAATTCCTACTACAGCACAAACATACCCGACAAGTGATTTTCCTACATCTGTTTCAACACATCTTATAAAGAGAGCCCCCTAGCTCCAAGGCAGCCCATTCCACTTTTTAATTTATTTTCTATCTGTTTAAATATATTTGTTTTCCTTATACTTATGTATACATGTTGTTTCCCCTTAAGTAATGAAATAATTACAAAGACAGGAACTGTTTCAAAGTAAATGCTTCATGAGCTTTTTGATTTATTAATCATCTAATTATTAAGAGATTTTCAGCTCTTCCTCCTCCTCCTCCTCCTCCTCCTTCTTCTTCTCCTCCTCTTCCTCACCATCACCACCACCATCATCTTCCTCCTCCTCCTGCTCCTGCTCCTGCCGCTGCTGCTTCTCCCCCCCCCCCCCCGTTCCCTTGGAGCGGACCATCCTGGTGCCTCTTTTGTGAAGCGGCGGCTGAGGAGACCCCCGGACTCGCCATGGCCGACTAAAAGCCAAAGGAAGGAGTCAAGACTGAAAACAACGACCACATTAATTTGAAGGTGGCAGGGCAAGATGGTTCGGTGGTGCAATTTAAGATTAAGAGGCACACACCACTTAGTAAACTAATGAAAGCCTATTGTGAACGACAGGGCTTGTCAATGAGGCAGATCAGATTCCGACTTGATGGACAACCAATCAATGAAACAGACACACCTGCACAGTTGGAAATGGAGGATGAAGATACAATTGATGTATTCCAGCAGCAGACAGGTGGTGTTTACTAAAAAGAGAACCTGCAACTCTACTCCAGAACTGTACTCCCAAGGAAAACAATACATTCACAATTAGAAAACCAAGATTTGGTTCATACACATCCTGACTACTGCAGTATAGTTTTCTCTCTTCTTTGATTCCCTTCCCCCATTCCTTTATTGTACGTAAAGTAACTGGTGTATGTGCACAGGCATAATGCGTATTTTTTTTTAACTAAATGGCCGATGGTATGTTTTGATCAACATCAAATGGAGATGGGGAGGGGAAAAAGCAAACTGGTTCTGTGAAAATATCCCTTTTCTCCATTAGTGGCATGCTCATTCAACTTTTATCTTTATATTCCAGTAAGTTATTTTGCTCTCACTGTTTAACAACAAAAAAAAAACCCACAAAAAAATCCTTGCATACCTTGTTTGATTGGATAACTTCAATGTTTTTCTTTTATCATTGTAAAACCAAGGACGATTTTATAACTTTTTTGTACGTAGCTGTTACATGTAGGGCAATCTCTGTCTCTCAGTAGGGATAAATTACTATAAAGAAATTGATCCTAGATAGTTTTCCCTTCAAGTCAAACATCTTGTTGTTTAAATAAACTTCTTGTTTAAAATTAAAAAAAAGAGATTTTCATTTTATCCAGAAAAAAAATGTATTTTTGTAACTTCCTCCAATTAGTCTTAGTTCTTCCCCCTAAACCCAAGCAGAATAAGTGTATTCCTTTTTCTACGTTTCAGCACAGTTAGCAAATGATGAGGTCAGGCCTGGAATCTAGGCCTGTTGCTGGATCCTGAACTCAATGGCACTTCTTAAATTTTCTCCTTTCTAGAGAACCCAAAGCAAGGAAGCTATATAAAAAAGAAAATCTCAACAATGTGAGTGTTGGTGCCTTTTTCCTTCCTGAGTCCCTCTTGGCCAAGCACATATGATTTTTATTATATGGATACTCTCTCCACTAATCCTAATCACAACTACATGAATTTCAGTTAATAAATTATTTTGACTGAAAATCCATCTTCAGACATTGGGCAGTGCAGTAAATGGCAGGAATTTACTGGTGATGAGCCATACTTTAAAGTCTTTCAAGCTTAATGAATCTACAAGACCTTCTTTATTACTGGCATAGCCTTTGAAAACAGGGGTCATCTTCACTCCATGAGGAGGGCCCTCTAGTAATCATTCTAAATTTAAGTAACTAAAGACTCAGACAAATCATTGTCCCATCCTATTCTTCCCCCTTTATTTCCATTACCTACCCTGAACTCACCCACAAAATTTAAAAATGAGAAAATGTCAACACATTTTGGAAATATGGAAAGTATGGCCCAATATCTATGAGACCATTTGTGTGGATTGCTCATAGACAAAGGATGCTGCTCAGGGAACCAAAAGTTAGTTTCTATATTATAATTAATTATGAACAGATTTAAGTATTTCAATGGGTCCTGGACCAGTAAATCAACTATTTATGACTGGATTTTCAAAACAAAGTACCAGTATGACCTTTCTACATGTTTATATTCCTACAGTTAATGCAAATTCCAAAAAGTCAAATTAGAGCCGTATATTCTGAAAACTCAGTCCACAGTGATATTATTATTAATGCTCTAAGTGATTGAAACCAAAAATATTTTTAATCTAATCTTCTTTTCCTGATCATTGCTCTATTCTTTTGCATCAGCTGAATAATAAAATAAGTGTTTTATTTTTCTGTGAGTAATGGAGTGTGTTGTGGAGTGAAAAGGGCACTGCACTGAAAGTCAAGTGACCTAGATCCCAGTCATCATTCTGTTGCTAACTTACTAGCTGTGTGACCTTGGGCAAACCACTTTTCTCTAAGTGTCGATCTCTGCGAATATAAAAATGAGTAAATAGGACTGAATGATGCTTACAATCCCTTCGAGATATAACCATTCTGTCATTCTATTTAGTGTCATATTTTTCTTTGACCAACTTCCCATTTAGAGGTAAAGTATTCTTTTCCGGATCTGTTTCCCAGTGTGGAAGGCCTAGATTTACCTTGAACTTCTCCTTGCCCTCTAAAACTACAAGCTTGACAAATAACAACAATCATAAATGCAATACAAAACATTTTAAAATACTATATATATAAAATTGCTAATATCCTTGCCCTTTGTAAAAACTTCTCACATCCATCCTTTTCGGTGTAGGCCCAGTATTTGAACAATAATTTCATATTAAAGAGTGGAGGGGTTTGAACCAGCATATGTCTATATATGTACATGCGTATAAACACACAAACACACACACACATATATATATATATATCATACTTGTATATATCATTCATTGTGTATAGCAAGACTACATATGCATCTACAGAGCATGCAATGAGTATGTCAAACTGTTATGTAGTTATGTCTCTTCTCTATACTTTTGCTCATCTAACTACCTGACAGAATTATTGTGAGGAAAATGCTGTGTATCCATTAAAGAATTACAGAACTGTGATCAAGTATTACTGGTTATAACATCATAGATTTAGAGATGGATGGGAACTTAGACATTTAATTTCAAAATCCCCTCATTTTTCATATAAGGAAACTGAGGCCTAGAGAATCTAAATTATTATTAGTTTCCTAATCTGTCTTCACCCATTTTTTTCTCATTTAAATATTGTTTTTCATCTTAAGGTGCTACTCTTGGCCCCTATATACTAGGTATCTGGGCAGCCTGAACTATCAAAAATTCCACTCCCTTTTCAGGTACGTTGTCAGCACCACGGACAGAGGTGGTAGAGGTACTGAGAACTGCAATGATACTCTCAACTGTGCACATCATTAAGCATGTATATTGGCACAATATAGTAGAATTAAAGACAAGAAAGAGCAGTCCTTACCACTTATAGTTAATGATGATCCACAATTGTGGAGTTTTGTGGCAGATTTAGTTGCTTTATAAAGTGAATCAGGCGGGACAGCTAGGTGGCGCAGTGTATAGATCACTGGCACTGGAGTCAGGAGGACCTGAGTTCAAATCCAGCCTCAGACACTTAACACTTACTAGCTGTATGACCCTGGGCAAGTCACTTAACCCCAATTGCCTCACCAAAAAAAGTACAAAAATAAATAAATAAATAAAGTGAGTCAGACCCACTTGAGGTTGTAGGGTTGTGGAAGGACAAGGCTACAATTCCAAAATCATTGGAAGAATTTCCTCAAGACACTGATACAGCCTTGATTAAGGCAGAAAAAGATTTGTGTGCTTGTTTCCCTTCCCTTTGGTAACTTGTGAGCTATGGCTACATTTATTACCTTTAATGGCTAGGAGTATATCTTCTAGAGTAAGATGAGTCTATACTGACAGGACCTTCTTCAAATAGCCAAAAACTCTATCTCCGATATGGTAGATGTCAGAAACTCCACCCCACTCACCCTAACCACCCCCATCAACTTCAGAGCAGTTTGAGAGCCACAGACATAGTGTACATCAAATCATCTCTTCAATGTTCTAGTCTACAACTCATAGACATGCACATAGGCATGGTTATGTCCTTTCCATTAATTGATTCATACATTTCTCCTCTCATTCATCTATAATTCTCAATTATTATTGTGACTCTTTAATTCCAAAAGCTAGATCTGAGAATATTTGGTTTTGAATGTGAGGTTTTATGAAATAGTAGCCTAATAATGATTTCTCAAAAGTTGCCTCCCTTCACATGTTCATGGGACCATCCAAGTATCAGCAATGTTTCTTAACCAAACAAAAGTAACAGTATTCAGAATGACCTTGACTCCACCCTGGAGGGAGATAACTAGTGGGGTCAATCATAGAATTGTAAATTATAGATTTAGAGCTGCAGAGGATCATAGAGGTCATCAAATCCAATCCTTTCTCCATTTTGAAGATAAAGAGATTGAGGCTGAGAGAAGTGATGAGTTGTATGACCAAGGTCATAGTAATGGCTCTTTAAAACTTGTAGGGCACTTTATATATGCATTATCTCATTTTATCTTCAAAATAGACCTGGCAAAGTACCCCCACCATTTTACAAATGAAGGAACTAAGACTATGAAAATTTAAATGATGTGCCCACTGTCACACACTCAGTATATATCTGAGGCAGGATTTAAATCTTGGTCTTCTTGACTCCAAGTATAATGCCCCAGACAAGATATCATGTTGCCTCTTGAAAGGATTATGTCCAGGGTCCTTATGATGTTCAATATTTTTATCACTGATTTGGATAAAGACACAGATGGCATTATTATCAAACATAAAGATGACATGAATCTTGTACTTAGAGTTAACATAATGGATGGCAGTGTCAGGATCTAAAAAGATCTTGACTTGACAAAACATCAGATGAAATTTAACAAGATGGAATTGAGCAGAGCTAGATGTGAAGTACCACACGAGTTGAAAATCCTGCATGAGTACTGGATGGAGGAAGTGTAGATAGCTAAGCTTTCACTTGAAGAAATTCTAGGGGCTTTAGCATTTTTAACAATATCAGTACAACTCAACAATGTGAGAGGGTAGCCCCTAAAATCTTATAGGAAACTTCGACTACATTTAGAAGTACATAAAATTCATGACTAGGGAACTCATCATCCCATTGTTCTCTGTTCTAGTCACACCACATTTGGAGGATTGTGTTCCAATCTAGGCAACACTTCTTAGGAAGGACACTGACAAATGGAAATCTTTCCAAAGTAAGATGACCAAGCTTGTGAGAGAACTGGAAATCATGCCATATAAAAGACTGATTGAAGGAAGTGGCACTATTTGGCTTAAAGAAGAGAAGATATAACTGCTGTCTTCAAGTGGCTGGGGAAGAATATATTAGGTTTATTCTGCATGAACCCAGTGAGTAAATCTAGGGACAAGAAATAGAAGTAACAGAAAGGCAAATTTAGGCTTGCTAAAAAGAATAATGCCATCTAAAAGTTAAATGTGCTGCCTCAGAAGATATTGAGTCCCTTTTTATTATAAGCCTTCAAGGAAAAAAAAACCAGCCTGATGATCACTTGGTGAGGGTTAAGGTAATTTTTTTTCAGGTATACATTGGACCAGGTGTTGTTTGTCCTTCATTTTGAAGAGGACCAATGATTTCACAGGGTGATGTCTTGATTTAGGAGTGAATGAGATTTGATTGAGGCAGAGTTGCAAAAAGTCATCAGTTTCACTTTCTCTTTCAGAGTCATCAAAGTCCAGGGAGAAAAGTCAAGGCGACTGATGATAGCCCAGGATGTAGTGGATGATTCGGGTGTCTTCGATCCCTGACCAAGCTCTAAGTGCTCCACAGCACCTGCTTTAGTTGGTTTCGTGACCATTGGAATAAATTGTTTACATCCTCCCATTCTGCTGGAGGATGTCTTCTCAAGTTTGAGGTAAACATCCCCATAATTCACTGATGGGTTTGAGGCATGTTACCCTCATCCTGGTTTAGCCTGTCTGCCAATATGGTTCTACTGGGCTGTGGCTGCTGAGTATGCTACAGTTTCTTAGAGCCGCAAGTGAAAAAGTAGATACCAAAAGTGGATGAACGGCCCTGGAAAGGGCTTAGCAAGCTAGTCTTCCCTGAACACTCCATATACTGCTAGACCAGAGTAGGTAACCTTGGGAGGGGGGACCTCCCAAATCTTGAGATTCTGTGATTCTAATGAAATGAAACTTTGAGAAATTCAAATACTGAGTTAGCATTTCTATTTTTTAGATTTGATTCCATTCTGTATTTTATTCTATTCTGTAACTGCCTGAGCCATGTTTCTTTGTCTCTGAGTTAAGTTCAGAAGTTCATGAATCCAGAAGTTCAGTTTTCCCTCTCTGAATTAGTTTAAAATCCAATTATGCAGGCGCAGTGGATAGAACACCAGTCTTGGATTCAGGAGGACCTCAGTTCAAATCTGGCTTCAGACACTTGACACTAGCTGTGTGACCCTGGGCAAGTCACTTAACCCCAATTGCCTAAAAAAAAAAAATCCAGTTATGCTATAAATCACCTTAACTTAAATAAATACCTATCTCTATGTGGCTTTGCATACCCATGTACAATTAGAGAGATCTATTACCTTGGTAACAAACCTTGCAAAATGCAGATGAACACCAGGAAATCTCTTATCTCTGAAAGGCTTACTGTCTTTCAAAAATATCTGGTCTGTTATTACTATAACACTAACTAGCCATGCAGATGAACACCACGACTGAGCTTTCCAGAGCAACAAGATGGAAGCCCTGCTAGCCCTGAATTCCGGACTTTCATGCAATCATACTGTTTTCTATCATCTATTATACTTCTGACTTTGTAACCAATCATATTGTTTTCCATCTGTGATGTTTCCTATTCTTTGTTCTCTTGTACTTCCCAAAATTATATAAAGGCTAGTAAGCCCCACTTTGTGGTCTCTCGGCTAGCTGAAAAGCAAAGAGAACCATTTTATTGGTCATTGCTAGCCTTGCCAATAAATTGAACATGCTTAGAACTTTGTGCCTCAGTTTGCCTTAATTTCAAGTGTGACAACTTGAACTAGGCCTTCAAGGGTGGGTAAAATTTGAACGTGAAAAGAGGAACTTGGAGATCCTTCTGGGTAGAAAAAAAACATGTTATATCATGAATACCATGTCTAATACTCTAATGAATCTGTTATCTCATGGACGTATATAGTCTCTTCTCATGCTATAGATCACAAACCATCCTTGACTTGCAATCCTGTGTAACTCAATCACATCATCTCATAAATCTGACACAAGTTATCTACCTAAAATTCCAAATGCCTTCCACTCATTCTCTTAACTTTGTATGGATATCAATGGAGTATGAAGGTTTTCCATCAGTAATCTCTCACTCTCATAAGGGGCAATTAGTTTATAATGAATGAAAGTAATACAAATGATGAACAATAAACAAATTGGGTTAGCTGGTGTGCAGGGTTTGGTTAAGGGATAGGGAGAGACAACACTGTAAAAAATAATATGAGAGGGCAGCTAGGTGGCGCAGTGGATAGAGCACTGGTCCTGGAGTCAGGAGTGCCTGAGTTCAAATCCGGCCTCAGACACTTAACACTTACTACCTGTGTGACCCTGGGCAAGTCACTTAACCCCAATTGCCTCACTAAAAATAAATAATATGAAAGTAAATTGCGGAAGGTATTGAATGACAAGGTGAGGACCTTGGTATTAATCAGATAGATAATATTAAGAATCAAAAAAAATCTGTCTAGATTTTTGAGCAAAAAGGGTCTTTATAAAGTGATCATTCTGTGAAATTTAATCTGGTAGCATAGATTGAAAGAGAGACTAAAGACAGATTATGTAAGATGTGACTGAAGATGTGAAGGGATGTGACCTTCAACTAGGAAGGTGGCAGTAGGAATAGAGAAGAAGCAGGTGAACCTGAAGGCTTTGATACTTCCATCAATCTATTATCTGATGGGTATCAGTTCTCCCTCCAATAATTTAGCCTGAAATGCTTCTGTAGCATCCCAATTTATATGACTCTCATCTGTGTCTTCCCAAAAATACTTCATAGGGGTTTACTCAATATACTACAGGCCTTTTGCTGGAAATCTGGACACTGTATTAATACAAATGTACCAGACAAGTTTCAGTCGCTTGTTTTACACTCTTGCTACATGACTGGTTCATCTCTTTTTCAGTTATATATCTCTCATGATGTAACATGCCATTTTCTTTTTTATTTTATTTTATTCTAAATTTAAGAAATAAAATTATCATTTCCATAACACAGTAGAATAGAGGGGAAAAAAGATGATTGTACATGAAACTAAAAATCTATTATGTACAACTTGTTTTTCCTTTTAAATATATAATAAAGTTATCATATAACTTTCTCCTTTTTCCCCTTTTTTTCTTCCCTTTCCCCTTATCCTAGAGATGGCTACCATTGTACATAAGTGTGTGTGTGTGTGTGTGTGTGTGTGTGTGTGTGTGTGTGTGTGTGTAACCATTTCTCTGGAAGCAGATAACATCTTCACATATTCTTTGTAGTTAATTTGGGAATTTATAATAATCAAAATGACTTAGTCCCTCAAAGTTTTTCTTAAGATAATATTGTTGTTACTGTATATAATGTTCTCTTTGCTCCACTCATTTCAGTCTTCATTGTTTAATGCAAGTCTATCCATGTTTTTCTAAGATCATCAAGCTCATCATTCCTCATTGCAAATATTCTGTAGTCTATGTGTGCCAACCATGAGCCTTGACATTGCCCTTTGGTTGATCTACAATTTTAATTTTTCAGAGATTACAGTATTCTATGACTTGCAAATACAGGGAATCACTGAAAGAATAGCAATCTTAAAACCTTGTAGCAAGCCAAAGGTGGGTATTTGTTATCCCTTACCCCAGGGATGTACTATTCCTTTACACTACTGCCCTTTCGTTTGGAATAGTTTGGTGCTGAAAGTGGCAGAAAATTACTTTTGCATAAAGATAAAGAATTCAATTAACTGGTGAAAGATGTGTGGTATTGTTTCTTTCATAGGTTAACAGGTTGGTTGCATGAATGAAGTAGAAAAGAACTATAGTTTAATAAACTGCCAAAAATCTGTACGTAAAGAAACCAGATGGTGCTGGAGTCAGCTCTTCTGGCTCCCAAGAACCAACTGTTAAATTTTCAGTGTGAGCACTTATACTTCAAAAATTTGCAAAGCTAAAATCGTGGCTTGATTTATTGTGTTGTTGGTTCTCCAGACTTAACATGATGGAGAAAACATTAATAATGCAGATTAAATTAAAGGTGTCTCATCTACACATTTTTTTCAGAATTGGTTGCTAAACACTTGGTAGAACACCCATGAAAGAAAGATAGTTTTCACATATGCTGTGAGCAGTTTAGTTTCAAAAGGAGACAACAATTGAACTGTGATATAAATATGAAAGCTCAAATTATCTTGTAAAGAAGGAAGGATGATGCCTCTTATGTATTATGCTAACAATTTGATGACTTAAAGGATAGAGAAATAACTAATTTGTTAAATACTGATAAAAATCCAATTAAGGTAATATTAAAAACTGCTAAAAGACACACACAATCAAAGTAGTAGTTGTCAGAAACAAAGACTATAAGAACTTGACTTCTTTGAAGATTTTGGAATGGCTAGATCTGCCTGTTGTAGTCTTTCAGCTTATTTGCATGAAACTGTTTTAAGACTTCGGTTAAAACTCCAAAAAGTGGTCATTTAACTAGGTTGGGTGATTAAATAGGGACTACTGATTTCCTAGGGAAGATTTGGTCTTTATTTAGTAAGTAAAAAATGGGTACCAGAAGGTTCTAATTTAACCTATTGAAATCAAGGAAGAGTAGTGGGTGAATATTGAAGAATTTGACAATGACTGAAGAAATGGCAAGGAAAGAAAAGGCAACTCTGTCAGAGCTCTATGAAGCAGAAGCAGCCCCAGCAGCAGGAGCTACTGCAACAGCAGCAATCATCTTAGAGAAAGCTATTACTCTGAGGTTCCTAATTAATTAGAAAGATCACCCTTCCTGGAAAAGAGCTTCAGCACCAGCTGTTGCCCTTTAGCACCACCTAGAGTTAAAGAAAGGTGAAGCCTCCCAGAAATACAAATTGCTCTCTACTGCTACCTATGGTTTGGGAGGGAAAAACAGGGGGTGAAGGGAGGAACATGTTTGGCAGTTCATTTGCTGCGAGTTCTTTGTGCTACAAACTGATTGATCAAATGCAGTGAATGAAGAGCTGGCTGGGAATGCCTTTCTTACCCAAAGAGAGTTGGCCTGATGACCTTTTACATTTCTCTGGCTTAAAGGGAACTGTACCCAAATTAAAAGCCAAACACTCTCAGTGGCCTTTAAAAGGATTGTGAGCTGGAAGAGGATTCAAATGCTTCCCCAGTTTGAGGGTAGAATAAAAGAGGTGCCCAAGGTGGAGAACTATGAGGAATAGAAGGGGAGCAATTATCAGAGAACCAGCTTCCTGCGGTGCAGATGTTCCTAAATGTGCCAATGACATCAAAGTTTACAATCCAGAGTAGTGAATTACCTGCCTAGTACATTAGGTTTCTTCACTGATATGATTCCCTACTAGGTTTCCATAAGCATGCACCTATTCTAAGGGCAGCTAGATGGCTCTATAGATAGAGTGCTGGGCCTGGAGTTAGGAAGACCTGAGTTCAAATCTGGCATCAGACACTAGATGCATAACCCTGGCCAAGCCATATAATCTCTATCTGCCTCAGTTTCCTCATCTATAAAATGGGGGTAATAATAGTACCTACTAGAGGGCAGCTAGGTGGCACAGTGGATAAAGCACTGGCCATGGATTCAGGAGGACCTGAGTTCAAATCTTGCTTCAGACATTTGACACTTACTAGCTATGTGACCAAGGGCAAGTCACTTAACCCTCATTGCCCCACCAAAAAAATAAATAAATAAATAAAATAATAGCACCTACTGCCCAGGGTTATTATGAGGATTATTAGATAATAAGTGTAAGGTCCCTGACATATAGTAAGCTATGTAACAATGTTTAGCTATTATTTCTCCTCTCCCTTACAGATACTGAGTGTGTTGGTAGGAGAGTATGACTAAGATTTGTGTGAATTCTGATGCATTTATTATTCCCACATTCGCTCTTATATATGAATACCTGAAATGTTAATATTGCTTTTGACTTATTCTTTTTTTTTTTTTTGCAGGGCAATGGGGGTTAAGTGACTTGCCCAAGGTCACACAGCTAGTAAGTGTCAAGTGTCTGAGGCCGGATTTGAACCCAGGTCCTCCTGAATCCAGGGCCGGTGCTCTATCCACTGCGCCACCTAGCCGCCCCCACTTTTGACTTATTCTTAAGTCATTGGTCATATTTAAGATTAATTTGTCATCATTGTGAGCAGTTTGATTTCTACAAATGAAAGCACACCGATAGGGGTTTGAGAACTAGAGTGGTGAGTAGGCATTGTATATTCCCTCATAAGGCAGTTACTCCTAGGACTCAGATATTTTAAGTGTAGCCACAGGGTGAGAGCCAGTCCAGAGAGTGAGTAGATAGCTGACACCCCATGTGAGGGACAACATTTTGGCAAGCATAAGTTACAAGGAGTCTACTTCCTTCCATGAGCTATGACTTTTCTGTTAGCTTTCACCATAAGATCTATACTCTATAGGGCTTGTGAGGTAAGAGGTAAAACTTAGTAGTCCTTTAGTCCTTCTCAATGAAAAGACTATTTTCCCCACTCCATGATAGGAAAGGAAAACCTTTAAGTACCTTTAAGGGTACTTAATCTCAACTCAGAGCTTTGTGTCAAAGGGGATGAATGCAGATGTCTTCAAGGTAAAGGTAACAAGTACAACAGGTATATTGTATATTTTGGACTTAGAGTAGTCAAACAGAAACAGAAAGCAAAGAAATGTGTCATTAGCCAGACAAACCAGGAAGGCACAGGGATCTTTAGTTTTTTCCCTCCCACCCCCCCACAACCCCTTGGGTTGGGAAAAGGGATGAAGATGCTGGACTCTTACATTGTTTAGCACCTCAAACAAAAGTAAAATTAAACATGTGTGTTTACATGTATCTATATACATATAAAGCAATATTTCAGCAGGTCCCCTTTTCTCATCTCCTGACACAAAGAATACCATGTGGTCCATTGAACTTATATGTTTCTCTCTCTTGTTGCCTATTCCTCCCCACTCAGCACTCCTATTCCTTTCAGTCTTCCCTCTGTGAGTTGAAATGTACTAAACAAATACTGTTTAAAGCACATACTGGCCAATGTGATTCTTCTGTGAAGTCCCAAAGCAGCTACAAGAGACTGAAAAAGGAAGCATGGACTATCACCCCACCCATGGTATAGATAGATAGGGAATATTAACTTATTTTATACTGAATATTGTCTCATGTAATAAGTATTGTTAGTACATATATGGCCTTGGGTTCCCAAATGCGAAGCCAACAGAATGAAACTTGGGCAAGTTCTCTCCAGTTGAAAAGGCTTCAGGCATGGGCTCAGGGATGGAATATGTCTGGCATTTGGGTACCAACCTGGCTAAGTGCACAATGGATCATCACCGAAAGGATAGTTCCCTGTGGATAAATAATTCTGGCCATCAAAGTGCAGGAAACTATCCACTAAAACACAGAATGACTATATTGGTTCCCACATCAATGAGAGAATTGATTTTTTAATCATATGAAGAAGAACTTCATAATTAATATTTGGAAAGGTGCCATGACATAGTGGATAGAGAGGTAGTCAAAATGACTTCACAATGACATGTATGTATATACATCTATGTATATACATACACACACACACATATATATATACATCTGTGTATACACACATATATATGTGTGTCTGTATATATGTGTATTTGCAGCAAAATGCTGGACAAGTCGCTTACCCTCTCAGTGTACCCAGATAACTTTCAAAAGTTTTGAGTTGCTAAGCACTTGCCAATCTGCATAGGTAAAGGTAGTTTCCTCATTTGGAGTTCCCTACATCAAAGAAACACAGTTCTGTGCCCTCTCTAATATTAATATCTTAATCAAGAACAGATTATTAGTATTGGCATTTTCTCATGGAATCCCTCGTCATGTTGTATGAAACATCGGCATCCCATAGAACACAAATCTTAAAATCTAGTTCGCAAGGTCCTTCCCTCAAAACACCAGCAGGGAGTATAGTATTATTATTGTTGGTGTTGTTGTTGTTGTTGTTGTTGTTGTTGTCTCTATTTTATAGATTAAGAAATTGAGGCTCAGGAAGGAGAAATTATTGCAATATAGTTACATGAACAGGAAGTGTTGGAACTGGAACTCTAGTCCAAGTCTTCTGATTCATCCATCTATTCATTCAACAAACATTTATTTAACTGTGATTTTTGTGCTAGATTCTGTAGGAGATCCTACATTCAGAAAAAAAAAAAACAGATCTAATCTCAGGCAATTTACAGTTTGGTAGGGGCGTAAGATGCTACAGATAACTTCAACTCATAATGCTACACGATCATTGCACTACAGAGATATAAAGCAAAATCTATTGTTCTTTCCTCTACACCAATGTTTCTCCTTAATAGCTGCCACATGCTCATTGCTCCAGGGACACAGAGGCCTTGATATAGCTTACTATTACATATCTCTAGTGTTGGGTGTCTTTTCATGCAATGGAACCTAACTGAAGGTATTCCCCCACTTTAAAGAAACCTCAATATCTGAAAATCCTGTTTACACATAGAACAGATAAATCAGAGGTTGGTTATCTACTTTACAAGCAAATTCACAGTTGTTAGTTTGTTTAAAGTAGTCAGTTCCCTTTCCATACTTAATATATGATTTTATCTAGCCAAATTAGATGTAATGGTAGCTTCACAGACACATCTGTTCTGCAAAATCACCAGAAAGTCAGGATGCTGTTAAAACTTGGTGACACAAGAGAAGTCCATGCCACACCCGCCATGGGATGAGTTCTCCCTGGCAGCTTCATCCAAGTGTGAAACCCCCTCAACTGTGTGAAATCTTTGAAGAGGAAACACAGTGGGGTACATTAGAAATCAAGTCGCTCTGCCTTGAATCCTAAATTTCCCACGGTTTTTTGGCTTAATTTCACCTGTAATTTGAGCTAAGTGGGTTTGTAACTTTCCCACATAAATATAATACCCATGGAACATTTGATGTTGCAGTTTAGAAAGAAACAAAGGGGTAAAAATCCCACCATAAGAAACTCCTTTGACCTTCTTGTGTAACATGGCTTGGGATTGGTACAAAATTAAGTTACTTCAATAGTTCTTAGTCGTGGGTGTACTCCTTCCATTGGTGAACATCACAACCCATCTACATTTCTTATCTGGTGTGATTCTTGCCTGTGACCTTCCATGAATTATCCAGAGAGGATACACTCAGCAAACTAGAGGCTTTCTTCTGGGTCTTTTAAAATTCTGTAAGTATCAATGCAGCATGCAATCTATGTATCTGCTATCATTCGGTTTTGCTATATAATTGTACTACCTCCTTTTCTAATTATGTATGTCCTCAATATTGCTTCTTCCATTGATCATCAAAAATATATTGCCACCCACAAACCCTGGAAAGAGTCAAACATACACATAAGACCACTTCCTAGGATTCTGTACTGGGAAGGATAGATTTTCTTTAGAGAGGATCTACTTAGAGTCAAAAATTATTCTCAGGACTAAGAAGACTCAAGATATCCCATATAAATGGCCTAAATTTTATTGAATACTTTTCTTTTCTAGTTTCAGACTGCCTTCAGACCATCTGTCCTGATTAGTTATAGAATGAAGCCAAGAGGTGAGCCTAGTCCATAATCATGACTAGCCAAGAGAGATCTTTTGAAAAATAAGTTGACTCTGGAATCCATCTGTGAGTTCTGTTAATGTAAAATAAAATTCTGTAGGTGTTAGATTAGAACAGGTCCTCAAAAACTTCCTGGGGAATGAATGGTTGGTCAATTAATCAATAAACATTTATGTAGATGCACCCCTGAGCAATGTCCCATTCCCCAAGTTAACCTCAGAAATGAACTTGTCCCCCAAGGTACTTGAAAGCTGAACCTGGGTGCTATTACTACTTAAAATTGTCAAAAGATCTATGATTTCTTCAGTGACTACTCTCCCTCTATGAATGTAAATCACAGCTTATTTATTCCTTAGCACACTGTCTTCATGACTTAATGTGACAAAAACAACAATGGCAACATATATACCCAGAAAGAAAGAAAGAAAGAAAGAAAGAGAGAGAGAGAGAGAGAGGGAGGGAGGGAGGGAGGGAGGGAGGGAGGGGAGGGGAGGGGAGGGGAGGGGAGGGGAGGGGAGGGGAGGGGAGGGGAGGGGAGGGGAGGGGAGGGGAGGGGAGGGGAGGGGAGGGGAGGGGAGGGGAGGGGAGGGGAGGGGAGGGGAGGGGAGGGGAGGGGAGGGGAGGGAAGGGGAGGGGAGGGGAGGGAAGGGAAGGGAAGGGAAGGGGAGGGAAGGGAAGGGAAGGGAAGGGAAGGGAAGGGAAGGGAAGGGAAGGGAAGGGAAGGGAAGGGAAGGGAAGGGAAGGGAAGGGAAGGGAAGGGAAGGGAAGGGAAGGGAAGGAAACTTATGGTCTTGAAGAGTTGTATGAGGCCACTTGCATAAGCATTCATTAACATAGCTACTATATGGTAACATTGTGTTTAGCTCTGGTGGTACAAAGACAGTCTCCACTGTCACAGACATCACAGTCTAATGGGTCAAACAGCTAGTATGAGTCAGAGGCAACACTTGACCCCTGTTCTTCCTGACTCTGAGGCCAACTGCCTTCCACACCACACTGCCCCTCAGTAGACATAGAAGTAGTAGTAGTAGTAATAGTAATAGCTGACATTTTGTGTAGCATTCTTCGATTTGCAAAACATTTTACATAAAATATGAATCATTGAACAAGAATAATCTTATATAGTAGTTTACAATATTTTTCTTTGCAACAACTCAATTGATGCTGATAGTACAAAGGTTGCCATCCCTATTTTATAGATGGGGAAAAAAACAAGGTTTAGTGGGGGGGTTGATTTCTGAAACTGTTCCAAATGAAAGTATATCACTTTGGCTAGGTTTTATCTAAATGTTGTTATTGTTCAGTAGTTCAGTCATGTTCAACTCTTCGTGACCCCATGGACCATACCACATTAATACTGGCAAAGATACTAAAGTGGTTTGCTATTTCCTTCTCCAGTACATTAAGGCAAACATAAGTTAAGTGACTTGCCCAGGGTCACACAACTAGTATCTGAGGTTAGATTTGAACTCAGGTCTCCCTGACCCCAGGCCAGTGCTCTGGGCACTATGGCACAACCTAGCTGCCTCTTCTCCAAATGTAACTCCCTAGAACTGGACTGGAGGGAATACAGTAATAGTCCCAGCATAATGTAGGTTCCTTCAGCACAGGGGTTCTATCTCTTTCTTTTTTGGCATTATATCCCCAACTTCTAACAAAGTACCTTGCACACAGTAGGCACCTAAGTTGTGTTTGACCAGATTTATGTGTTCGATTAGACAATCAAACTTTTCTAATGATTAGACATGTATTATGATTAGACACAGTAAGTCAGTTGTATGACATCTAAGCAGGAGTGTGCAGGAACCAGCTGGAGCTGGCTTAAGAGAGTAGATTATTAAATTGTCAGCATGAATATTTATTTACTCCTTGGAAATTAGCAAAATCTACAAATTGGGGTTCAGTTTTTTGGTCCATTGATTTCTACACTTAAGAAAGTCATGAAGAAAATGTTAGTTATGAAAATGATCATTAAAAATCCTGTATAGATTTTTTTCTGGAAAGTCAGTGGTTCCACATTTACCAACACACTCCTTAACTAAGCTATTGAAGCCCTCTCCCTGAGTCCTAGTATATACATTGACCTTGCATTCACCTACTATTCTAGATTTTTTGAGACTCCTTTCTCATGAAGGTCTGAATTAGAGTTTACCAATGGAGGGGGGAAGCAAACTGTGATTCAAAAAGGGATATGATCAAAAATTGCACATTCATGAAATATATGAGTAGGTTTTTCATGGATTGATCAGCAAGTTTGAAGAGCCCCTGGAAACTGTTGAAGACAAAGTCAAACACAAAAGAATCAGCCAGAAATTCAGAATCCTAGGACCTTAGAGGAAGAAGGGACCTGTGAGGTTATCTAGTCTAACTACTCAATACATGAATCTCCTCTCCAATACCTCCTGTGACAAGGAACATGTGATCCTATTTTATTCCTAATATTTGCCTTGAAAATGTAATATCTATTTCCCAAATCACAGGAAGATATTCCCTTTATGAGACAGAATTCTTGATAAAATAACTGGGATAAGAATGAGGAATTCTAAAATCTTAGACCTGCACAAATCTTTTCATGTCATTGTCATTATCACCACCACAACTAGCATTTATATAGTGCTTTAATTTTTGCCAAGCACTTTACATTAGTTATCTCATTTGATCCTTACAATGACTTTAAGGGGTATTATCCCCTGTTTACAGATGAGGAAATCGAGGCTAAGATAAGTTGACTTGCCTACAGTCACACTGCTAGTACTAGACAAGACCAGATTTAAAATCAGTCATTCCTGATTCCAATTTCAACATACTATTGGCTATGCCACCTGGCTGACTCAAGAAGAGAAATTTCTACAGAAGACAGCCTATTGGAGTGATGTACCTTGATAAGCCAATTCACTTATGAAGATCCTCTCTTGAAATCATCCTCATGAGAAATATAAACCCCTAAAACAGATTTAATCTAATTAGGTCAATGAATCTTTCTAGCTTCAGGCTCAACCATGGGGAAAGTAAAGATAATGATTCTCTTCCCTCTCATTTGCCATTTCAATTAAGGGAATTATTTATGCAACTTCTAAAGAATTTGTTCTGATTTGCTTACCTTACTAGCTGTGGTTGAAAGTTCCAATATCCCCTCTGGATTAAGGAGTAGAGGGCCCATGAACAGTCATTTCATTTTCCAGATGAAAATTTGGATGAGTATTTATTTCTAACTCAATACAATAGAGAAAGGGACATTTAATGTATTAATTAATCCATAAAAAATTCAATATCCCAGAGGCCTCATTAGAAAGACTGCCCAAAAGCACTCAAAAAGTCATTCAGCGTTTTTGAATAGAAGACCCTTGTGATCATACTGTAAAGTTTTGTCCTGTAGTAATACTACCAGTAATTCTTTCACTAACAGTTTCTTCTGATGCCTCATCATGTGGCCTTTTTTAAAGGCTAAACCAAGGAGAGTTCAAGATTTGGCAGGCCTTACCAACTTGGAAGAATTCAACTATCATCTCAGCAAAGGCCTGACCATGTATTTATCTTTCATCCAGGGGACCAGTACAGCTAAATTCATTTGCAGCAAGAATCCAAGGCAATACATGTTATCTTCCTTCTCCCTTTAAAGAGAATGATCATATCTCAGTGAAAACCCCAACATATGTTTTTGAAAGTCTGCAAATGTTTTTCAGCTTGATTCTTCATACCGAGGAAGAAAAACTCTGCATTCAGCATTTTAGCTGAAGTATGTCAGTTGCAATTTATTTCTTATACAAGTATTCCTACTTAGATCCAAAGGGGCAAAAGGCATCCCTGCTCATTGGAATTCTCTCTGACCTAGGCAAAATAAACATGAAACAAAAGACAAAATTCTACATCAAGGGGGACAGCTAGGTGGTGCAGTGGATAAAGCACAGGCCCTGGATTCAGGAGGACCTGGGTTCAAATCCGGACTTAGACACATGACACTTACTAGCTGTGTGACCCTGGGCAAGTCACTTAACCCTCATTACCCCACCAAAAAAAGCAATTACTCTTTCTTTAATTACTTCCCTTTCAGTCTGGCCAAAGGTAAATTCAAATGGTCAGCATTAGTAAAACTAAGTCTCTTACTTTCAGGGAATTAAGATTTCTTCCTGAACTTGATAGAGTCTTCTATTTAAATTTTTAAAAAGAAAACTGATTAGATCTTTAATTCAAGTGAAACAAAGGGTTTCTGAGTAGGATATCAGCTCTTTGCTTTTGTTAAATTTTCTTGTTAAGAAAGGCTGACAAAGATTTTTCATTCAGGTAAGAACAAAAAGATGGGATGATAATATTGTCATAATATCTTTCTTAATGTTTTGTAAAACAAAATACTTATCTTAGCTGATAACAATAAAATGGGATCATGACCTAACCCAATGATAACCATTCCATCAATAATCCCTTATTAAACACAATGTACAGAGCATTAAATGAGACACTGCATAGGAGGATTCAGCACTCAATAATCAATCAATCAATGAACATTTATTGAGTGCCTATGTGCCAGGCACGGTGTTAAGCCCTAGGAATACAAAAAGAGGCTAAAGATAGTCTCTACCCTCAAAGAGTTTACAATCTAATGGTAATGATGAATAAACAATGATTTCACAATAATTTGCTAAATGCCTGCTGAGCCTAAGGCATTAAGTAAACTAAGATCATTTCCCTCATGAAGGGACTTATTGGGACAAGAAGATATGCACACAGTAAATAGTAATACAAAGTAGAATGTGTTGTACTCATATAAGGGATGAAAAAAATACCATGTTTTGGGAGATCATAGGAGGATTTAAAACTAAGAAGGGCCTTAGAGATTAGATAATCCAACCTCCTTTGATTACAAAAGAGGAAACTGAGGTAGTGAGGGAAAGTGATTTGTTCGAAGCCATTTAGGTACTCAGAACAGAACAACATCAACTCAGTCCTTTGATTCTAAATAAAGTAGTTTCTTTCCCATATATTACATCTATCTCTAATCAGGGAGGACTTTATAGATGAATTGCCATTTTATTTAGAAGTTAAAGGTTGAATAGGATTTTGATCAATGGTGATCATGTGAGTAAAAACCTGGAGACAAGAAAAGTTTATAAAATAACCAGTAGTAATCTCATATCTATGGAACATAATGGGGCAGTTAGATGGTGCCATGGATAGAGTGCATGGCCTGAAGTCAGGAAGATTTACCATGACCTCAAATTTGACCTCAGATACTTACTATGTGATGCTAAGCAAGCCACTTCACCCTGTTTGCCTCAGTTTCCTCATCTGTACAGTGAACTGGAGAAGGAAATGGCAAACCACTCAAGTATATTTGCCAAGAAAATCCCAAATGGTGTCACAAAGAGTCGGACACTACTGAAACTACTGAGCAACAACAAAAATGGAACATATCTTGTGTAAGAAAGGAAACATAATAGTGGGAGATAAGGTGGAAAGGTAGGTCAGAGACAGATTATGAAAGGCTTTGGGGTATGGAAAAGCCATCTTAAAGAAACATACATTGGAAACCAACATTTGAAAACAAATCTGGGGGAAAAATGTGGAAAATCTCACTTAACCAGACTTTAGTGTGGTGGTGGGGAAAAAAACTTATTTGTACCCACTATAGTCCAATCCTTTTTTTTTTCCATTTTTTAAAAGTAAAATAAAGATTTTTAAAGTACTTAGAATCATTTCTCTTTCTTATATATTCTATTTTTTCTTTAGTCTTTCTAGTTCTTGAGATAATTTGAAGTTCAATAAATGTGTCTCTAAATCATATATGTCTGCTAATCCTTCTATTTGTCACCCCCAAAATTCTCATGTTCGACTGAAAAGAACAAATAGCATCCTGTACTGCCCATGCAGAATTCCACAAAAGTAGGGTCCTTAACCAGGGATCTACCAGCACCTTGGGATCTATGGATAGATTTCAGGGATTCCATGAATTTGGGGGCAGGGGGGAGAATATATCCTGATTCAATCAATATGAATTGGTTTCCTTTGTAATCTTATGTGGTTTTATATGTATTTATGAACCTTATTCTGAGGAGGGGTGTATAAGTTTTATCAGACTGCCAAAGGGGTTCATGATGCATACAAACAGGTTAAGGACCCCTGACCTAGGATAATCCTGCTTTACTGGGACTGTCAGTGATTGATGGCTGATTGCATTAGCACTTCTGTTTGGGCATTTAGGAGAACCACATAATGGGCAATGAATGGGATTGGTATATCTGAGACCCAAACAATGAGCACCAGCATAGGTCAGTGGAGAGACTACTGGAATTAAAAGCCAGGATCCAAATGTTCCAATTCTGCCTCTGACGATTTCCCCCAGTATGACTATAGGCAAGTCATTTTACCACTGAGTCTCGAGGTTAAACAAAAATTCAATTCAGCAAGCATTTTATTATGGACCTAGAAAGCTATGCTAGATTCAGTGGATCCAGAACCAAAAGTGAAAATACTCCATGATCTCAACAAGTTTAGATTCTACTGAGGTAGGAAGAGGGAAGAATAATAAAGCTTATACTACCTAGTTCACAAGCTTGCTGTGGAAAAAGCACTTTATAAACTGTAAGGTGGGAGAGAAATGTGAACTGTTACTAATCTTTGGCTTGGACCAGATAATTGCCTCCACTCTCCCCACATGCTACATGCTATGCAGAGACAGACTAGGAAATTATCTTATGTATAAATGGTCCAGGGAAAGACAGGTATGGGAAAGACTAGGTTATCAGTCCTCCTAATATACCTTGGGCTGGGAAAATCTACAATCAAAAGGGGGCCGGGTGTTTGTTTGTTTTTCTTTAAAACAGATGTTTAGAATATTTCTGCTGAGATGAAACACACACCTGACCTCTAGTGGCCACTGGTCAGAATGAAAACTTTGGGTTCAAAAAAAAAATTTAAGCACAAGAACAAATGGGAGAAGATATGGCAAGATAGTGGTTTAATGAAAATGGCATTGATGACTTTTAATGGCCTGCAAGTTCATTAAGTCAGCAGGCTAGCATAGCATCCCAAAAAGATAATTCAATTTTATTTTTCCTTTTGGGGGAGGGATGAACCAGCCCTGTGATTTCATTACCTGAGGGTAAAGCCCTGTCCCAATGCAGATCAGGAACTGCAGTTCAATGTGCAGTCTTACAGAGTTCCCTGGGGCAATGAGAGGTTAAGCAACTCGCCTAGGGTCAAGTAGCTGGCATATAGTCAATATATGTGAGTGGCAGTATTCTGAACTCAGATTTTCCTGGCTTGAACGCCAGCTCACTATCCACCATACCACACTGCTAAACTCCAGCTTAGGCTTCTGTGTTGATGGCACTATCCTGGATGACAGAGGTGACAGTAAATCCACAGTAGTGTTTTAACTCCTGGCACCATCTTCAAAAAAGGGTGTTGACAACTGGAGTGAGTCCAGAGAATGGTGAGATTTGAATCCTTGCCATACAATGGCAATCCAAAGAAACTTGGGGGGTTTAGCTTGGAGGAGAGATAACCTAGAAGGTAAGTATCTTCAAAATATTTAAAGGGCTTAGACAGTTTTCTTTGTTCCCCCCACCCAGTGGATAGAACTAGGACTAGCTGGAAGAAGTTATAGGGTGTTCGATTTCAACTCAAGATTGCAGAAAAACTTCCTAACGTTTAGAGCTGCCCAAGAATGGAATGAGCTTCTTTGAAAAAGTAATATCTCCTCCATGGAGATGTTTAAGAAATGTCTGGATGACCACTTGATGGGGTTGGAGAAAGGATGTCTTAGGGTTCCTACTTTAGGTAAAAATTAAATCAGATGACTTCTAAGTTCCTTCTGGAGGTAGCTGATAGAAGACTAGGCATAATCAGGAAGACCTGAGTTCAAATCCAGCCTCAGACACCTACTAGCTGTGTGAATCTGGGCAAACCACTATTTGCCTTAATCTACTGAAGAAGGAAATAGCAGACCACTCCAGGATCCTTGCCAAGAAAACTCCATGGACAGTATTGGCGTCATGGAGTCATGAAGAGTTAGATATGGCTGAATAACCACCACAAAGGTTTTTTCTAGCTTTAAAATCATTCAACCTAGTCTTAGCCTTACCAATGTCTAGGAAATCTTGCCACCTGACTCCTAGAAGGGAAGTAAAGGTTTTGTGAAAAAGAACTTTGTACAAACTCCAAGACTGAATGTAAAGAAGGATTTTGATGACGTGATTTTTTAAAAAGTATTTACAAAGTGTCTCACTTTTCAGGATCACCAAATTCAAATGAATATGTTTAGTATCCTCTTTATGTGTTGCCTCTCTCCACAGAGGTGGAAAGGAAAGAATCTTGTGTTCAAGTAGATTGTCACCTTCCTGATGTGATGTTTTAGGGGAAAGGATATCCAATCCTGATAAGACACTACCTCCATCCTGTGTGAAATTCCACTAATTAGAGACTTATTTAACAGAATCACAGAACTTCAGAGTTGGAAAGGACGTCAGCAGTTATTTAGCCCAATTCAAATCCAAAAAGGAATCCCAATATATCAAAGCCCACATGTGGTCAGTCACTACATAAAGATCTACAATGAGAAGGAACCTGCTGCTTCCACTTAAGGATAGCTCTACTTTCTAGGAAACTTCTAGCAATTCATATTTAATTATTCAAATGGATCTGTGGTCATCTATTTAGGAATTCCTTCCAACCCTATAGATTGAAACCCTTTGATTCCTGTCCCCCCTCTCCTCCCCCAGTGTCCTCATCCTGATTGTCCCAAAAGTTCACCACTTTTACATGTTAGCTTTTCAAAAACCAAAGGACATTTATGACATTCTCCCCTCCCCCAATTAAGTGCTTACAAATTCATTTTGTTTGTAAATTTGGTTTGCCTTACCAAGTACCTTCTTTTTTTATTCAGTCCTTTTTGGGGGGTCCTTTTACTTTCAATCTTTTTGTTCCTTCAGATTGAGTCCTTCTTCACTGACATTTTTTCAAATTTCTACTCCTCAGATTTGTCCTTCACAAATCCCAAAGTCTTCCAAATCAGTTCCATAAGTTTCTTCTCCTTCTCCAGACCCTTCTACAAAACTTTCTCTATTTTTTGAAGGAAAAATTAGAATTAGTTAACAAGCGCCTATCCTGGCTCTTTCCCACCCCCATTGCTACCACTTTCTAAACCAAAGAATATTCATTCAATAGACACCATGTACCCCCTCAAGACAATACTTATAATGTGACCTACCTATTGAAGGTCTCCTCCTTGTGTGTGTATCACAAAATACAGAGAAAAAAAAATCTGTTCTTGCATCTGGATTTGAATCCTATATCTACCCATTACTACTTTGTAACTTTGGATGAGGTATAATCTCTTTAAACCTTTACTTCTCTTCAAAAAGGAGAATTAGACTAGACCAGTGATCCCCACATAGTGATGTGAGAACCCCTGGTAGGGTTGTGACAATATACATCAAATTCTGCTTCTAAGCACAATATGCTGCTGAAGTTTCTCATCCTGTCATCAAATTGTTTCCAAATTGACACCAGAGCTTGACATTCAAAAGCAAACTAATTCCAAATGATTGTCAGGCACATCTTCATACCTTCATTTGTATTCTGAATATTGCAGCACAGTAGTTCTCTCGTTCCCCGCTATTACCCTATAATTGTGTCTCATCAGCTGAATAATCATATGATCAAGATGCTGCAAACATTCATGTTCTTGCAGTACAAATGTCAGGCTATTTGAAAAATTATGTTCCCTGGGCATTCACATTACAAGTCATTTTGAAACTCAGGATGGTCACAGACCATCACAACCATTCTGCAGAAATGAACCTCATTTTGGCTCTCCTTGCAGTATTAATGTTGTTTTCCAATTTGAATTTATCCTCTCTTGATATTAATGATCTTCTATCTGGAGGATTTTCAAACAATGATCATTCAGCAGAGTTTCTATGTGTGTCAGTGTACCAGAAAAGAAAGTCACATCTGAAGAGATTCCTTCCAATGTTAATTTATATGTAAATGTTGTTCTTTTTAAAAAGAGAGAGAATATTACATGCAATTGTACTTAAGTACATTTTAATTTAACATAGCAATTGTCCTTAGCCGGTAGGAAAGTAAATGTTTTATATCCCAACTATTGATTTTCTTTGATTGATTAGATAGCCATATCTTCCAATGTCCCAAGTGTCCTTGTACATGTCTACTGTTTAAGAAACTAAGTCTCTTAGGGAAATATACATTGGCACCAATTGAACTGGTATAATACTTGGACAGTATAACAATAATGGCTGACATTTATATAGTGCTTACAGTGTAGTAGGCAATGTGGTAAAAACTTTACAATTGTTATCTCGTTTGATCCTCACAACAACCCTGGGAATGCTATTATTATCCCCATTTTACGGAAGAGGCAACTGAGTCAAACAGAAGTTAAGTGACTTGTCCAGGGTCACACAGCTAGTAAAGTGTCTGAGGCTAGATCTGAACTCAAGTCTTCCTGAATGCAGGCTGGGCACTCTATCCACTATACCACCTGAGTGTCTAGCATTGGTTTGTGTTTAACTAGTACTGAAAATGACATTTTTGTGGAAATGTTTTTATTTCATATTTTTCAACTATAGCAGCCCAGTGGATTATTGCATAAAGCCTGAAAGTACATGAAAAAATACATGTTGAAGAATGCATTAATGAGGGATCTCCAAATATACACTCAGCTTTGGCATACTCCAATCAGGAAATTAATAAAAATTATTCAATAGCCAAAATCCTGAAATAATATACAGATGTTTGAGATACCTGCATTTCAATGGGTATGAAAAAGGAAATATAATAAAGAATATGTGAAAATTCTTTTTTCTTTCATTTCTGAGAGACAATGTCCATGATCGGAATGTAAAATTTCTGAAGTTCTTACAAATAGCTTTAAAACCTTCTCTTTTGTTTCAACCTTTAGAATCAAAATATGAAAGCTGTGTTATGACCTGGTGACTTTTTAAAGTAGAAAAAACAAAATTTGAAAACAACCAATATAGATTCATGTATTTCTGTGAACAAACGAGAAAGTTGAAAACTGGTTGAAGCTACATATTTCGTAAATGACCAGATCCAAAATGTGAGAAAACTTATACTTTAACCAAAAAAAAAAAAAAGTAATTTTGCCATGGGCCAAAGCAATTGTCATGGGTATATTTGGAGATGATTCTATGAAGAAATTAGTGATCAGTTCCATTTTTAACAGTATAGTATCCCATCACATATATGATATCAAACTAGTTATTGTAGAATTTTTTAAGTGGCATTTACACTTTGCAATTAGATAATTAATACTTGTAACTTAGAAATTTTAGACCTATTTATAAGACATCTTCATGTTGGTAAAGTGGAAAGGAATATGCTATTTTGTCATCAGTTAACAGGTAATACAACTAAAGAAGACATTTTTAATCTAATTAATTCATCCTTTGAAGGAAAACCAATTAATTAGTCCTCTTGTGGAATTTGCACAGATGAAGCAAAAGTGGTAAATGGGAAAGTTGGGGGCATTGTTTCACATGTCAAAAAATTAACACAAATATGGTTCAACATACTACAGCATGCACAAAGTTTTGACACTAAAGAGTATGCCAAAACAATTTAAAGGCATAAGACAAGGATGTCACGATAATTAATTTTGTCAAATCAAGACCTATTCTCAGTTGTTTATCATCTTATGATGAAAGATGGAGTATGTGCATGTTACACCATTTCAGAGTCTATCTGAATTGAGAAAAAAGTTGTCTTCCTCCCTAACCATGCTTTTCATCTTACAGTGGACAGGTGATATGTAGTTAGGAAGAATAGTATATTTAGCAGGTATCTTTTGGAAAAATTAGTAACACAATTTTAGGGCACAAATAGAAGCACATGCAATATTCAAAAAAAGGTAAAAGTGTGATTAAGAAATTAAAATTTTGGAAACACAATTGAGAACAAGAAAGAGTGCTTTGTGATATTACCTAATTTCTTATTAGAAAGTGAAATGTCTTTGAATTAGGCTGTCAGGAAAGACATGAATAATGTTCTGAAATTTTTAGGAGTTACTCTCAATAAATATTTTCCTACATTTTTCAATAAATTGAAGTAAATTAACAAACCATTTATATGTCTTTTATATCTCTGGCTGCTGAATTGACAATGGATTAAAAAGAAATTTGAATTCACATGTCAATGTATTTTGGACTACAAACATTATTCAAAATAACAGCTGTATAAATTTCTGACCAAAAAGATTTTAAATGAATTTCCATCTGTCAGCAGGAAAACTTGTAAAATTCTCCTACCATTTTCTACCACATAGTTGTGTGAGCAAGCATTTTCACTTTATTTTTATTTTAAATAAAATACAAAAATAAATTTGATGCAAGATCAGATTTAAAGCTGTATTTGTCTGGTGTTAAGCCAAATATTGCAAAACTTTGTTTAAATCAAAACATTCCAAAAATCAAAATTAAATTTATACATGATTATTATGTTAAACATCTTCCAGGTTATAATTTATTTTCTTAAAATGTTATATTCAACAAAATTTTTAAAGTAAAGAAATTTAATATGAAGTATTGCAGATGATAGCATATGAGAATTTTTTAAAATTCTTAGTCCCACACAAAATATTTGTAATTAATTTACAATCAGAATTTTATAATTTTGTATTTAAAGTTTTCATAATTATAAATGTAATAGAAATTTACATTTTAATTATATTATATAAATTTTAATTTGGAGCTTTGGAGGAGAGACACTGTCATTGTAGTTCTTGAAAGTGTCTTTTGAATACATCTAAAAAAGTAATATAAGTAGTATATTAAGTTACTCCAGGCATTAATAGCACATATTTTAATGTTGTTATTGAAAAAGGTTTACAGAACAAAAAATTCTGGAACCATGGGTCTAAGAAACCACAAAGGTCCCTTCTAACCATGATTTTGTGACTCAAGTAGAAATGTGCGTGCTTATTCCAACCTCGGTTTGCTTTCTGATGCTGTGATTAAAGAACCACAGTTTCCCAAGCTTAAGTTAAAGTAATAGCCTTGTGTATGTAAGCAAAAGAACCACTAACATTATTGAATTATAAGAATTCATGAGCTTATTTCAAGACCAAAAAAGGTGGATGTCAACTGTCACTATTTATTACTTTCTCATGAGAAGAACCAAACCCACTTGAGGTAACAGTTTTTTAATGAAAAATCCAAAAAGTGAGAGGATATTTATTTCCTTATATGTCAGTCTCACACTGCTGTAGGAGTCAAGAGTTCCCATTTACAGTCTCAGCTCAGCCATTCTTTGAGCAAGGGCAAATCATTTCCCCTCTCTGAGTCTCTTTTTCCTCATTTCTACAATGAAAGAATTGAACTAGGTAATAATTTCATATTTATATTCCACTTTCCAGTTGTAAAGCATTTTACATGCATGATCTCATTTAATCCTCACCATAGCAACATGGGATAGAAGAAAAAACTCTGTATTTGGAATCAGAGAGAATCTCAGTTCAAATCCTGGCTCTCTCTGGTCCTAAGTACCTCTGTGACCTTGGACATGCCTCAACCTCTCTGGCTCAGTTTCTTCACCTAAATAATTAAGGAATTTAACTAGATTCTCCAAAGTCCCTTCCAACTCACAACCCCATGATTTTGTGAGATAATTCAAGGTATTATTTACTATTCCCATTTTACAGATAAGGAAATGAAGAAATGGAGTATGTTACCCATGGTCATATTGCTAGTGAGAGGCAGAGCCAGTACATGAAATGAAGTCTTGGGATTCCAAGCCTAGCCCTTTTTCCATTCTTTCCCACTGTCCTAATGATTTCTAAGATGCTCAAAGTTACAAAGAAATGTAGCATAGAGTGTTAAAAGGAACACTGTTTTAATTAAGTGAGCAACTATAAGGACTAGAACAGCAACAAATCCAAAACCCCCAACTAAATACCAAAATTCTGAAAAATCAAGATGAACAAATTCAAAAGAAAAAACTAAGAGCTGTGTGGTGTGGGGTTTTTTTTTTGGGGGGGGGGGAACTAATAGAATAGATGAATAGATATAAAATCTGATTTTTTTTAAAGAAGAGGAAGACCAAATTACAGTATCAAGAATAGAAGAAAAAAGGAGTAATCTTAACAAATGAAGATAAAATTAAGAAATTATCAGAAATGATTGTGCAAAATTATATTCTCCAAAATAATAATTTAGATGAAATGGATGAATATTAAGCCAAAAAAAACCCTCTTTTAAGAGTCAAGATATCTTGGTCCTACTCACAGTTCTGTGGCATGCTAGCTGTGTGACCTTGGGTAAATCACTTCCTTTCTCTGATCAGAGCCCTCATCTGTAACATTCTAATTTGCCTTTTAATGACTTATTGTTAGAGGGGGGAAATCAGAGAACCAGCTAAGACCTGAATCCAGTCTGCACCAGTTAGGAAGTTGAAAAGTTGAAAAAAAATCATATTTCAACATGAATCAAATAAACAGACAGAACCTCATTTTCTTGTTACAATGCTGTGAAAATATGCAAAGTGTCACATTGTAAAAACATTGGCTTGGGTCACTGGAGCAAAATGGGTAAGTACAGTTTGCCATATGAAACTAGCCAGTAAAATGAAGATCACAAAATTGTTTGTTGCTATTATAAGGCTCATTTTTTTCCCTCATAAAAAGAGTAATTTTCATTTACAGGGGCTTAGGGCAATTTTCCATCTAATTTGATGTTTTATAATGTCTGCTGAAGTCGTAGTGCCTTATTAGGTTGTGTGGTCGTGTAGACTTTATTTTCAAATTTTCAAGGTTATTGGTTCATCAAGAGCAAAGGAAAAATATAGCTAGGTTTTCATAGACCCCGGAAAAATGCAGGCAGTTCATATCCCAGGAGACATTAAATGAAGCCCACTTAAAATTACCCTTGTCTTAGACCCAGCGTCTAACAAAGGCCCTAACACATGTTGTTCTTTAGTCATTTTTCAGTTGTGTCTGGTTCTTCATGACCCCTTTTGGGGTTTTCTTGGCAAGGATATGAGAGTGGTTTGCCATTTCCATTTCCAGCTCATTTTACAGATGAGGAAACTGAGGCAAACAGGGTTGTGACTTGCCCAGGATTACCCAGCTATTAATTGTCTAAAGACTGATTTGAACCCAGGTGTCCTTGACTCCAGGCTCAGAACTCTATCCACTACCCTACCTCATTGCCCTTTAGCACATAGGGGTTTAATAAATGTTTATTCAATAACATGACCTAGAAAAGACCTTAGCACATAGAACAAATTTTTTTTCAAAGAGGAAAGGACCTTAGGATTATAGAATGTTAGTGTTAGAAAGGACCAAAGAATACTGAACAAAGAATGTTAGAACTGGAAGGGACCTTAGAATATTAAACATAGAATGTTGGGATTGGAAAAAACCTTAGAACATAGAACACATTTATTTTTTCCAAAATGAAAGAGACCTTAGGAATGTTAGAGTGAGAAAGGACCTGAGAATGGAGAGCATATAATGTTAGAACTGGAAGAGACAAATATAACCTCCATTTACTGAAGGGGAAGTTGAAGTCCAGAAAGAGAAAGTGGATGAGAGGGGAAGCTAGGTGGCGAAGTAGATAAAGCACTGGCCCTGGATTCAGGAGGACATGAATTCAAATCCTACCTCAGACACTTGACACTAGCTGCGGGACCCTGGGCAAGTCACTTATCTCTCATTGCCCCACCAAAAAAAAAAAAAGAACAAAGAAAGTGGATGAGAAAGAATAGAATTGAAAGGTAGAAATAAAGCAAGAGCCTATGAGAAATAGAAAAACTAAGCAGTAAACTCAATATATGGTAAAAATAAAATTAAACAGAGAATGCCATAGAAGGCAAGAGAAGACCTGATTTCAAGAAGGAAAGAACCATAAGCATCTATATAGCATGGCCTGGAATCCAAAAGACCTGGGTTCAAATCCAACCTCAATAAGTTATTAACTGGGTGACCCTGAACAATTCATTTAAACTCTCAGTCGCAATTTACTCAACTGTAAAATGGGGATAATAATAACACCTGACTCAGGTCAGGTTATGTGTCTCAACTGATGTAACATTTTGAAGCATTTACATAGTGCCTGGCACTAAGATTAATAATGCTTGTTTCTATCCTAGGGAAAACAAGATGAGAAAAGAATAAAACAGAGAAAGGAAAATGAGGAAACAAACCATTTAAATATCAGCAAAAAGACAGGTACCTGATCCACCCAGAAAAAAGTACCCTTACCAGAGGATGTTAGAAAAGAGAACCCTTTAAATCTCAGTAGGTCAGTCAGGTAACTATGGAAGAAATCTGTGTTTTCTTAAGCTTCAAAAAGAGCAGAATCAACCAAAAAGGCATTTATTCTGTGCTTCCATGTGGCAGGCACTGTGTTAATCACTGGGGATGCAAAGAAAATCCCTACCAGTGCCTGCCCTCAAGTTGCTTGTAGTCTAATGAAGTCTGGTAGTAGCTATTTTAGTAACTTCTGCTGCAGATCCCTCCTGGGTGATCTGAATGACAAGAGGCTCCAGCGAGCTTTGCCACATTGACCACTGGACTTCAGCTCTGGACATTTCCCTGTATACCTCCCAGACCTTGTGGTACATACTCTGACACAGGACAAAGAAAAGTAGACTGAAAATGAAGCTTTGGACTAGCTTATATCAAAGGCTGCTTCTGGCTCGGACACCATGACTTCTGGAATCAAAGGATCTCAATTTTGGAAGGAGCTTCAGAAAATGGCGAGTCCAAATCTTAACAAAAGAACCCCAACAAGTGGTCCACCAGCCTATACTTGGACATTTCCAGTGGTCAAAAGCTCATGATTCCATGACTAATTTTCTTCACCCTCTCCCTACCTCCTATTGTCACAGTGACTGACCCAGCCAGGCTGATCATGTTCTTGCCCACCTAATAGAGGTGTATTCCCAGTGATCAAGACTGCTGACCTTGAGGGTGTGTAACTTTCTTCTGCCTGTGAGGGCTACCAGCCAAAGGAAGATAGGCATAACAAGTCAAGAGGGTAATTGAACAAAGAGATAGAGAAGGAAATCCAATTAAATAGGACAAGGATGAATGGGATGATTAGTAAGTGAAGAAGAAAAGAATAAAAGAAAAATGAGACTGCTTTTTATTGCTTTTCCAGTTTCCAGTGATGTTATTTTACCACCTTTATAAAAGAAGGAGAAAGGAATTACAAGGCAAATGAGTAGAGGGATGAGGACTAGAGATTTTCCTGTGATACAGATTTCCCACTTCAGGTGAAGTTACAATTGGTGTTTTATTCCATACCATAAGCTTGTATAGAGTACAGTCTGGGTCCTCAGTCATAATACATTCATGTCTTTTTCCATACTTATAGTGCATAAGCTTTCTGCTGTGAAGAGGGGGGCATGTGTTATCACTAGTTCTCTGAACTTAATTCGTCTCTTCGTTCATTGATCATTTAGGATGTCTCTTAATCACTGCAGTCCTAGAAATAGTTTTCTTAGTTCTGCTTATTTCTTGGTACCTCAGTGTTCTTAAATATTTTTTTCTGAATTTGTCACATTCATCGATTCTTATGGCATTATAATATTCTGCTACATTCACATAACACAATTTGTTCAACAATTCTTCAGTTGATGGGCATCCTTTTTTTTTTTTTGGTTCTTCCTCCCCAAAATTTGGTTATAAATACTTTTGTATATACATGCCTTTTATTCTATTTTTAACCTGCTTATAAGTTCAGTGGTGGTACCAGTGGATCAAAACCTATTAGAGCCCAGATTAACAGAACAGGAAATAAAATCCTTAAATAAGTCCATTTTAGAAAAAGAAATTGAACAAGCCATCAACAAACTCCTTAAGGAAAAATCTCCAGGGCCAGATAGGTTTACAAGTGAATTCTACCAAACATTTAAAGAACAATTAATTCCAATACTATACAAATTATTTAGAAAAATGGGTGAAGAAGGAGTTCTACCAAATTCCTTTTATGATGCAATTATGGTGTTGATACCAAAACCAGGCAGACCCAAAACAGAGAAAGAAAATTATAGACCAAATTCTCTAATGAATATTGATGCAAAAATCTTAAATAAAATGTAGCAAGGAGATTAAAGCAATTCATCAACAGGATAATACACTATGACTAAGTGGGATTTATACCAGGAATGCAGGGCTGGTTGAACATTAGGAAAACTATCAACATAAACAACCCCATTAATAACAAAACTAACCAAAATCATATGATTATCTCAATAGATGCAGAGAAAGCTTTTGACAAATTACAGCACTCATTCCTAATTAAAAAAAAAAAAACACTAGAGAGCATAGGAATGGGTGGAGCTTTCCTTAAAATAATAAGCAGTACCTACCTAAAACCATCAGCAAACATTATATTAAATGGGGATAAGTTAGAGGCATTCCCAGTAAGATCAGGGGTGAAACAGGGATGTCCATTATCACCTCTATTATTTAATATTGTACTAGAAATGTTAGCTTTAGCAAGAAGAGAAGAAAAAGGAATTAAAGGAATTAGAATAGGCAAGGAAGAAACAAAACTATTACTCTTTTCAGATGATATGATGGTATACTTAGAGAATCCTAGAGAATCAACTAAAAAACTACTTGAAACAATTAACAACTTTAGCAAAGTTGCAGGATATAAAATAAATCCACATAAGTCATCAGCATTTCTATACATGACCAACAAAGCTCAGCAGCAAGAAATAGAAAAAGAAATTCCATTTAAAGTAATGGTAGACAATATAAAATACTTGGGAGTCTACTTGCCAAGACAAACCTAGGAACTATATGAACACAATTACAAAACACTTTTCACACAAATAAAATCAGATCTAAATAATTGGAAAGATATCAATTGCTCATGGATAGGCCAAGCTAATATAATAAAAATAATAATTCTACCTAAATTGATTTACTTATTCAATGCCATACCAATCAGAATACCTAAAATTATTTTATAGAGCTAGAAAAAAATAATAACGAAATTCATCTGGAAGAACAAAAGGTCCAGAATATCAAGGGAACTAATAAAAAATGCACAGGAAGGTGGGCTAGTCATACCAAATCTCAAGTTTTATTATAAAGTGGCAGTCATCAAAATTATTTAGTATTGGCTAAGAAATAGAGTAGTGGATCAATTGATTAAGTTAGGCACAGGATACACAGCAGTAAATGACTGTAGTAATGTACTGTTTGATAAACCCAAAGACTCCAGATTCTGGGATAGGAACTCAGTACTTGACAAAAACTGCTGGGAAAACTGGAAGAGAATATGGCAGAAACTAAGCATAGAACATCATCTTACACCTCATACTAAAATAAGGTCAAAATGAGTCCATGATTTAGATATAAAAGGTGATACCATAGGTAAATTAGGAGAGGAAGGAATAGTTTACCTCTCATATTTATGGAAAGGAGAACCGTTTATGACAAAACAAGAGATAAAGAATATTATAAAATGTAAAATGGATGATTTTTGATTACATTAAATTAGAAGGTTTTGTACAAGCAGAAGCAATGCATCCAACATTAGAAGGGAGGCAGAAAGCTGGGAAACAATTTTTATGGCCAGTACTTCTGATAAAGGTCTCATTTCTAAAATATATAGGAAACTAAATCAGATTTATAACAATGAAAGTCATTCCCCAATTGAGAAATGGTCAAAGGATATGAACAGGCAGTTTTCAGATAAAGAAATCAAAGTTATCTATTGCCATATAAAAAAATGCTCTAAATCACTATTGATTAGAGAGATGCAAATTAAAACAACTGAGATACCACCTGACACCTATCAGATTGGATAATATGACAAAAAAGGAAAATAATAAATGTTGGAGAAGCTGTGGAAAATTTGGGACACTAATGCATTCTTGGTGGAGCTATGAACTGATCCAACCATTCTGGAGAATAATTTGGAACTATGCCCAAAGGGTTATAAAGCTGTGCATACCCTTTGATCTACCAATACCACTATATTAGGTCTTTATACCAAAGAAATCATAAAAAAGGGAAAAGGACCCACATGTACAAAAATAATTATAGTCGCTCTTTTTGTGGTAGTAAGGAATTGGCAATCGAGGGGATGCCCATCAATTGGGGAATGGCTGAACAAGTTGTGGTATATGAACGTAATGGAATACTATTGTGCTGTAAGAAACAATGAGCAGGCAGATTTCAGAGAAACCTGAAAGTACTTGCATGGCCAAGTGAGATGAGTAGAACCAGGAGAACATTGTACACAGTATCAACAGCATTGTGTGCTTCCATCAATACAATGGGTCCAAGATAATTCCAAGGGACTCATGATGGAAAGTTGTTCTCCAAACCCAGAAAAAAAAGAACTGTGGAATCTAGATGCATATTGAACCATACTATTTCTACTTTTTTTGTTTTTGTTTTTTGAGGTTTTTCTCTTTTGTTCTGATTCTTCTTTCACAGCATGACTAATGCAGAAATATGTTTAATGTGATTGAACATATTTAACCTATATCAGCTTGCTTGCTGTCTTGGGGAGGGGGGAGGGAGAAAAATTTGGAACTAGAAATCCTATAAAAACAAATGTTGAAAACTATTTCTACATATAACTAGAAAATAATAAAATACTTTTATGATAAAAAAGGCTATTAGAGTTCAGTGATTTTTCTAGTGTAGTTCAAAGTTGCTCTCCAGAACCAAATCATAGTATATTGTTGTGCCTCACTTTCCATAGCCTTTCTAACATTTATAATTTCAGCTGACTGGTGTGAGGTAAAACTTCATTAGTTTTAATTTCCATTTCTTTTATCATTAATGGTTTGCAACATTCAGGCAGTTGTTGATATTTTTCATTTCTTCTTTTGAAAACTCCTTGATTCTATCCTTAGAGGCAGCTAGTTGAGGCATTGGAAAAGTACTAAGTCTGGAATCAGGAAGATCTGATTTTAAAGCCATCCTTAGAAAGTATGTGACCCTGGACAAGTCATTTGACCTCTGTCTGCCTCATTTTCCTATATTGTAAAATAGAGATAATATAATTTCCCTCTCAGGTTGTAATGAGGATCAAATGAGGAAATATTTGTAAAAGTACTTAACATAATAATGCCTGGCAAAGAGTAGGCATTTATTACTTATTCTCTTCTTTTCCCTTTGACTACTTATCTTTTAGTGACTGGCTTTTAATCCTTTATATTTGTATCAATTGCCCATATATCTTGAATATAAGACCTTTATCAGAGATATTTCCTGCAAAGATTTCCCCCCAATTCTCAGCTTTTCTTCTGACTTCAGATGCATTCATATTGTTGGTGTAAAAACTTTTCTTTTAAAAAATTTATTAAAAGTGTCTACTTTATCTTTTAAGATGGTCATCTTAAGAATTCTCCCCCTACCCATAGTTGTATAATATACTTCCTTCCAAACTCGTCTAGTTTTTCCCAGATGATTTTTTATCATAAAAGTATTTTATTATTTTCCAGTTACATGTAAAGATAGTTTTCAACAATTGTTTTTATAACATTTTTTAGTTCCAAGTTTTTCTCCCTCCCTCCCTTCACTGTCCCCTCTCCAAGACTGAAAGCAATCTGATATAGGTTATACATGTACAATCACATTAAACATATTTCTGCATTAGTCATGTTGTGAAAGAAGAATCAGAACAAAAGGGAAAACCCTCAGAAAAAAAAATAGAAACATTATGGTTCAATCTGAATTCAGATTCCACAGGTTTTTTTTTTCTGGATGTGTAGAGCATTTTCCATCAAGAGTCCTTTGCAATTGTCTTATATCATTGTATTGCTGAGGAGAGCTAAGTCTGTTACAGTTGATCATCACACAATGTTGCTGTTACCATGTACAGTGTTCTCCTGGTTCTGCTCACTTCACTCAGCATCAGTCCACTTAAGTCTTTCCAGGTTTTTCTGAAATCTGCCTGCTCATCATTTCTTATAACCCAATAGTATTCCATCACATTGATATACCACAACTTGTTCAGCCATTCCCCAATTGATGACATTCCCTCCCCAGATGATTTTTAAATGGGTTGCCTCTATCTACATCTCCTGCATGCTCCGCCCTTCAAACTGAGAAGGCAAATTGTCAGTAAGGGGGAGAATATACTTCTATTCAGCTTCTATCAACCAACAATTTGCATTCTCAGATTTTCCCCCATTCCTGTACCTCACCAATGACCATAATGCTTTGGCGCAATAAAAAGTATAACAGCAAAGGATCATGAGTTATAATGGACTTTAGAACCTAGAACCTAGAATGTCATTTCTAAAACAGATCTTTGATCATAGAATCACAGACTGTCAGGATCCAAAGGGACATTGGTGAACAACTAGTCCCACCAATCCCTGAAAAAGAATCCTCTCTACAAAGATCTGCTAATCCTTCATATAATTTGTGTTTCTAGAGGAGAAACCCAGACCCTCCTTACGTAGCCCATCCCATTTTTGGAGAGCTCCAACAGTGAGGAGGACTTTCTGTACCTGGGACCTAAATTATGATACAGAATGCTAGAAGAGGAAAGTGCCTTCAAGCTCATCCTGTTTTATTTTTCAGATGAGGAAACTAAGTCCCAGAGATGTGAAGTATATCATCCACCCTAGACCATACACAAAGCATGTGGTGGAAAACACACTGAGCTAGAAATAAGAAAAGCTGGGTTAAGGGCCCAGTTCGGCTTTTTAACTTGGTGACCTTGGATGAGTGATGTTATCTCTGAGCCTCAGTTTCTATAATTTAAAAATTAGGAACTTGGACTAGTTGATCTTTAAGGGCATTCCCTAAATCTAAATTTCTATAGTTCTATGATTTAATTAAAACTGGACATAGACATGGGGAAAGCAATGTGCTTTGCCAATCCTTCTCTTTAGAGACAAGCTTATGGGGCAGTTAGGTGGCACAGTGGATAGAGCACAGGCCCTGAATTCAGGAGGACTTGAGTTCAAATCCTGCCTCAGACACTTAACACTTACTAGCTGTGTGACCCTGGGCAAGTCACTTAACCCCAATTCCCTCAATAAAAAAAAAGAGAGAGAGAGAGAGACAAGATTAGTGGAGTAAGTAGTATGGTTTGATGTTCCTATCATTGGTCTTTCCTCTGGAATAAGTAATTCAAGACCCCAGTTAAAATCCTAATGTTCTGTGGTGTTGTTATTCCCATTGGCTTAAAGAGGTAAAGGGGTTAGCTGTTGTCAGTCAGTACTCAATCCCACAGCATCTGATGTCAAATTCGGTGATTGTGCCATGACATTCTATAGAATCTCCTTAGTTTATCACATTAGCAGAGCAAACCACCAGAGGAAATGGGACATAGTAAAGGGAAGGGGGCTAGAAAGAATAGTAGAGAAAGAGTTAGCACAGAGAACACTACCAGGAAGGGGAGTCCATAGTGGTGCAGGAGAATGTTGGACTCTAGACACAGGAAGGTAGAAAACTAGAAGGGAACCACAGAGATGCTGCAAACAGATTGTATGCTGGTCACCAATATGCTTGGCATTGCTCTTGTTTTACATGTCTTTGTAGTCTGCTTAAATAGTTAGAGGCTACCAGATTTGGGAAGTACATTAAAGGGTCATCTAGTCCAGACCCAGACTAATGGACTTCCCAGATCATCCCCTTACATGCTACTTCTACTTGACCTATGGTACTCAGAACTTGCACCCTCTATGAATGTCCCTTTTCCAGCTCCCCTTTAACTATTATCTTCCCCTATTAATATATGGGCAACTTGAGCACAGGGACTGTCTTGTTTTTATTTGTATTCCACTGCTTAGCACAAAGTCTTTCACCTAGGAAACATTTAGTAAAACATTTTATCTGGCTTGCTAGCTATAGGGGCAGCTAAATGGCACAGTGGACAGAGTGCTGAGCATGGAGTCAGGAAGACCTGAGTTCAAATCCAGTCCCAGATATTTACTAGCTTTGTGACCCTAGGTGAGTCAATTAACTCTTTTTGTCTCAGTTTCCTCATTTGTAAAATTAGCTGGAGAAGGAAATGGCAAATCACTCCAATATCTTTGCTAAGAAAAGCCAAAATGGGGTCACAAAGAGTCAGAAATGACTGAAAACAACTGAATAACAACAAAAAGCTTGCTGGCTGAAGCCTGAATCTCTTCTGAATCACCCTCATAAGAATTTGCTCATTCATTCGATTAATATTTAAGCATGAACTATACCAAACACAGTGCTAGTGCTAAGTACTGAGACCTGGCCTCACAAAGCTTATAGTCTAGAAGAGAATAGAATAAAAACATAGATGACTACAGTATATAATATTAGATGGTAAGGGCATAAAAGTTGTAAAGCAAAGTGCTACATGAATTTCAGGGAGAAATATTTATTTGTCAAGTATTCACCAAGTACGCACTATGCACTGGAAGGGGGCGGAGGGGGAAATGCAAAAAAAAAAAATTCTATTCGATCCATTATAGGGTGTTCAATGAGTACTTGCTGAATTAAAGTAGATTGGAAAAAAGTGCCAGTTCCACCAGTGGTTTACATGTAACCCGAGGCAAATCACTCAAAGCTTCTGAAACTCAGTTCCTTCCTCTATAAAATGGAGATGTTTGTATGCCATCCCTATCTGATGGGGCGGTTGTAAGAATCAAACAAAATGATGGGGGTGAAAGAACTTGGCTGAATCATAATGGGGTCAAGAAATGGGATTTCAGTAAGGAAGTCAGAAGGCAGGATATTCACCTTAGTACCAGTTTCTGCTCTCAGTCTCTCCATCAACCCCAGCTTCATGGCAGAAGAATAAAAGCCAGAAATACAGTCCACTTGGAAAATCCTTTTGTCCTGTTGAGATACAGCCTAAGAGGACTTCATCAGGCCACATAACAGCCAAAACCCTACTTCTCCTTCCCCTAGAAATTCCTGGAGCTGCATGAGAGAGGCTGTCTTGTGGTATTAATTTTCCCTTATTTGATGATGAAGCCATGCAAACAGAGACATATAAAACAGTACTCCTAAAAACTCTGGATGGCAATAAATCCTTAACCATGTTTCATTTCTGCAGCTTGCAATTGCACCCACCCCACTGAAAGAATGCATAAAAACAATCCCTGGATGCAAGTGAGACTATTAAGGAGTTTCTGGAGCCACTAAGCTCCACTAATAGACCTAGATTCTTTTTTTTCCTGGGATTCTAGCTTTGATATGTTAGGGTCCAGGTTTGTCTGTGACTCAATCATTCTAGACAGTCTTGTGTTGCAATGAGCTGCCCACTGGGGGTGAAGAACAACTTTCATGATCTAATACGATCCATACAAGTCAGAGTTAAAGGCCTACTTTGCCGTGTTTTGATTTTTTCAGCCACTGTAAAAAGCCACTAAGTACTCAGTGGGCACAAGTCCCTGGAAAACACCAGAACAGAATAATAAAAGCCTATGTAGGAGGAGGCATTAAGTTGTTGAATGTAAAAAATGGTGCCTTCTCATACCCAGAGAAAGAAAGACTTTCCAAGACCTCAAATTTTTAGCCATTGCAGTGGAAGGACCGATAGAGTGCAAATATAATTACAAGCAAAAAAAAAAAGACAGTGCCTGCCCTCAAGTCACTTACATTCTAATAGGAAAGACAACACACAAAAAGAAGCCAAAAGGGGGATGAGGAGAAGGTACCCAGTATGAGGCCACAATAGGAAAATCCAGAGAAGTACAGCCTGGTAGGAAATGAAGAGATGCTTGGCCTGGGTAACTTTAAATGGGGGTTCTGGAAGGAGATGTCCAATCAGAGGAAAAGGTTAGGGGGCAGCTAGGTGGCACAGTGGATAAAGCCCTGGCCCTGCATTCAGGAAGACCTGAGTTCAAATCCAGCCTCAGACACTTGACACTTACTAGCTGTGTGATCTTGGGCAAGTCACTTAACCCCTGTTGCCCTGCCCAAAAAAACAAACAAACAGAGGAAAAGGTTACCAGCAGTGGAAGGTACCTCTGAGGTAGAATTTTCCCAGTTGAAGTGATCCCCCAAGATGAAGAGGTTTCTGGGATGAGTTGGAAAGGCCCAGAGTAGTTTAGCCTGGTGGAAAATGAAGAGGATCAGAAGAAGAAAAGAAGTAGCTATCATACAGTTTATAGCTAGTGACTTTGTGCCAAAGGGGACCAAAACAGACATTTGTCAACCTGGTAAATAACAATCTAAAGTCACTCTGAGGCAGGTATCCAGAATATGGCAGGAAATATCCTAAGACTGGCCTAACCAGAAGACTACTACCCACTTCTGGTAATTCAAGTGATACTGCAGCAAGAAATTTACAAAGGATTATAAAGAGTAAGAAGACCTGATCAAGAAATGGAAGCCAGGCAGTGTTTCATCACCGCTGGTAATTGGCGGCAAAGGCTTCAGAAGAGAAAGGCCGACTTGGGAAATAAAAGTTACTTAAGAAAATGTCTGTGAAATTGCTTTGGCTTTCTAAGCTGTCACTAAAATTCAAGTAATAAGATGCTTTTGGTCAGGGAAAGAGGACACCTAATAAAAGTTAGTAAGAATGCATTTACCCCGAGTCTTGCAAATATAATCCAATGAGTTTTAAATTGAAAGGAAAGGGGGGCAGCTAGGCGGCACAGTGGATAAAGCACCAGCCCTGGATTCAGGAGGACCTGATTTCAAATCCAGCCTCAGACACTTGACACTTACTAGCTGTGTGACCCTGGGCAAGTCACTTAACCCTCACTTCCCTGCCGGAAGGGAAGGGAAGGGAAGGGAAGGGAAGGGAAGGGAAGGGAAGGGAAGGGAAGGAAAAGAAAAGGGAGGGAGCAGCTAGGTGGTACAGTGGATAGAGTACCAGTCCTGGAGTCAGGAGGACCTGAGTTCAAATCCGACCTCAGACCCTTGACACTTACTAGCTGTGTGACCCTGGACAAGTCACTGAACACCAACTGCCTCACCAAAAACAAAAAAGAAAGAAAGAAAAGAAAAGAAAAGAAAGGGGAAAGAAAGAATCCAGCCTACATTTCATCATCAAGCTAAGTACTATAAGAAATAATGAAAATGTAGAAAGATTCATAGTCATTTCATAAGGAAGTCATGCCTAGGCTTTACATGAGATAAAATCCAAGAAAAAAACAGCATAGACAAAAAGGGAAAATAAAATAAAATACAACCCAAGACCTCAGGTGTCACTTCAATTCACCAACAACAGCAGCAACAGTAAATTATTAAAAATATATGCAATATCTTTTGACCCAGCAATACCACTGCTAGTTCTGTATCCCAAAGTGATTTCTTTAAAAAAAAAAAAAGAAAAGAAAAAGAAAAAAGACCTACCTGTACAAAAATATTTATAGCAGTTCTTTTTTTTTTTTTTTGGTGGCAAAGAACTATAAATTGAGGGAATAGCAATCAATTGGAGAATGACTGAACCAGTTGTGGTATATGATTGTGATAGAATACCATTATGTTATAAGAAATGAAGAGCAGGATACTTTGAGAAAAACCTGGAAAGACACGAACTGCTTCAAAGTGAAGGGAGCAGAACCAGGAGAACGTTGTATATAGAAACAACAATATTGTATGATCAACTGTGGGTGACATAACTATTGTCAGCAATACAATGATTCAAGAGAGTTCCAAAGGATTTAGCATTAAAAAAATGCTATACGCCTCCAGAGAAAGAACTGGTAGAGGCTGAATGCAGATCAAACATACTATTTTTTAAATTTTTCTCTATTTTTCATGGTTTTGTCTGTATTTTCTGTCATAATATGACCAATATATTTTGTATGAATGTACATGTATAAGCCATATTAGATTGCTTACCACCCCAAGGAAGGAGGAGAGAAGAGAGGGAAGGAGAGAATTTGGAACTCAAAGTTTTTTCAATGAATATTAGAAATGTTTTTATTTGGAGGAAAATGGAATTTTCAGTTGATATAAAAAATGAAATATTTAAATCAAAAAGTACGTGCAGGACTCTGTGCTAGGGACTGGCTTTAAACAGTTGTACAAAGTATTATCATCAGAGTGTATGTACTGCAGACAGCCTGAACAGAAGAAAAACTAGTGCAGAAAACAGATCTCATGCAGTATGATACAGTGATAAGGATTTCAGTTATGCAGACATCTAAAAGAGCACACACCTCTACTGTCTCCCCTTCCCCCTCTCTCTTTCCCTCCCTCTAAAAAGCAATATTTGTTTTAAACTTGGTTTTACCAACAAGGAAAAATTTGTTCCTGTGCTATTAATCAAAGAAACCTTGAGAGAAGTGACCACACCATCTTAAAATTTGAAATAGGGAAAGAAAGGCAAGCTGTACATAATTTGACATTTATCCTAGATTTTTTTTTTTAGGGCGGCAATTGGGGTTAAGTGACTTGCCCAGGGTCACACAGCTAGTAAGTGTTAAGTGTCTGAGGCCGGATTTGAACTCAGGTCCTCCTGAATCCAGGGCCGGTGCTCTATCCACTGTGCCAGCTAGCTGCCCCCTATCCTAGATTTTTAAGGAAGCAGATGTCAAAGTTTTCAGAGAAAATGGATAAGCAAGGTTTGTTGGTCTAAAATTCTACAAGGGAAATCAGATCAGAAGGAATGGTAAGATCCTTTTTTTTTTCTTTCTTTTTTTTTTCAGTGAGGCAATTGGGGTTAAGTGACTTGCCCAGGGTCACACAGCTAGTAAGTGTTAAGTGTCTCAGGCCGGATTTGAACTCAGGTCCTCCTGAATCCAGGGCCGGTGCTCTATCCACTGCGCCAGCTAGCTGCCCCCAAGAATGGTAAGATCCTAAGAATGAAATTCTGAAGTCACCAAGAGAAAACATTCCAATGATGAATAAACTGGGAAACTGTCTAAACAGAACAGTGTGGATGCACAGGGAACTTATCAACCAGCTTAGTTATTTTTTAAAGATTACAAAAGTTAGAAGCTAAGACAAGCAATAGAAGATGAATAAAAAAGTATATTGGGATCCCACAAGCATACTGTTGAAAGTATTAAAATTCAGAATGAGAAGAGGTTGGAGAAGGAAACCAAGTACAACAGAAAAGGTTTTTTTTCTGTTTTATGAGCTATGATAGAAAAAGAAGAGAATCAAAGAAGGCATAAGTTAGATAGAACTATAAAAACATATTTTTAAAAAGCATATCGGGGCAGCTAGGTGGTGCAGTAGATAAAGCTCTGGCCCTGGATTCAGGAGGACCTGAGTTCAAATCTAGCCTCGAACACTTGACACTTACTACCTGTGTGACCCTGGGCAAGTCACTTAACCCTCATTGCCCCTCAAAAAAAAAAAAGAAAGAAAGAAAGCAGGGGCAGCTACATTGCACAGTGGATAGAGCATCAGCCCTGGATTCAGGAAGACCTGAGTTCAAATCTGACCTCAAACACTTAACACTTACTAGCTATGTGACCCTGGGCAAATCACTTAACCCTCATTGCTCCTCAAAAAAAAAAAAGAAAGAAAAAAAGAAGAAAGCAAGAAAGCAGATATTTTTAACTCATTTCTATTGTCTCTCTCAAGTAAAATGATCTTTTTGATAAAAAGGAGAAAATGAAAAAAAGGCTAATAGGGAGCTGAGACTGAAGTAGAGAGAAACCCCAGTTCTACATGAGTAACAGGGCTTGTTCCATTCCTCAGACATCCAGCTGCCCATAGTGATTTAAAGACCCCAGGCCTGGATGAACTATGTCCTTAGGTACTGAAAGGACTGGCAAATGAATGGTTGAGCCAATGTCAGTGAACTTTTCAAAACTGTGGAGAATGAAAGAGGTGCTACAGGACCAAAGAAGGGCAAATGTTGACCTGATCATCCAAAAAGTGAAGCAAGTAGAGCCAATGAGCTTGACTTTTATTTATGGTTTTATTCGGATTCAAAGTCCATCACAACATGGTCCCAGTCTACCTTTCCAGCCCCCTTCTAGAATCTTGTCAAACTGACTTCACACAGAACACTCCATCCCTTTGCACTGGCTATAGCCCCTTCCTGTATATCAAATATATAATATAATCTCTCCTCACCTCCCCTTCATATCATGTACTGAGGATTCAGCTCAACAAACAACTTCCAGGTGAAGATTTTCCTTGCTTCCTCCTACCCCAAAAATATCTAGTAGTACCCTCCATCCCTCAACTTATTAATATTTATTCTATGTTTACTTACATACATATGAGTTGTCTCCTCTTTGAGAATATAATTTCCTTGAAGGCAAGGATTGTTTGATTGTTGTCTTTGAACTCAGTGCTCCCTCACAGCATCAGGTATGCCTTTGGTGTTTAATAAATGCTTATTGATTAATTCTCTTCCCTGGAACTCTTCAATTTGGGTCTTTCTATATGTGTGCTAACTTTGGTTTGATCTTCACTGAAGCAATTCCTAGCATTTAAGTGGGATTACTAATTAAGCTAAATCATTCATTAATCAGTAGAGTGAACTGACTCATGACTGGAACTGTCCATGCAAAAGCTGAATAATCACTTGGCAGGAATGTAGTAGAGGGAATTCATGCTTCAAACAGGGAGTGGCTGGACTAGATGATTTCTGAAAACCTGCCAATTCTGAGATTATCTAAACAAAAAATCACTGGATTTGGATTCAAAGGAAATGAGTTCAAGTCTTGGATCTTACGCTCAACTAGCTGTGTGAATTTTAAGCATGTTACTTCAGTTCTCTAGGTCTGTTTCCTTGTACAATTGGCAGATTGAATAAGAGTTATATAGTCCCATTCAGTTCAGAGGATATATTGGAGGAGAATAGATAGGAAAGATTGGGCTGGGTTTCAAGTGGGGTGCAGTGTATTGGTTTTAAAATGTCTTCTTGGCCCAATTTGGAGGAGTAAACTATTTAACCCTACAGGAAAGTAGGAGGGGAAGAGGATAAGGAGGGAAGGGCGAAAGAAGAGAGGGCAGAGTGGGGGAGGGGGAAATCAGAAGCAAAACACTTTTGAGGAGGAATAGGGTAAAAGAAGATAGAAAATAGACTAAATATCATGGGAAGGGAATAGGATGGAGGGAAATAGTTATGATGATTGACTATAATGGTAAAACATATGGTACCTACTTTGCTGGGCTATTGTGAAGAAAATTCTTTGTCAAGTTTAAGGTACTATATAAAAGTTATGATGAACAGGATGCTTTCAGAACAACCTGGAAAGACCGACATGAATTGAAGCAGAGTGAAAAATGACTAACTGTATACATACAAAATACACTGCAATAGTGTAAGATGATCTGCTGGGAAGCACGTGGTTATTTTCAGCAATGAAATGATCCAATATAACTCCAAAGAACTTATGAAAATTGTAATCCATCTACAGAGAAAGAACTGATGGTATCTGAAAACAGATTGAAGCATATTTTTGATAGTTCCTTAATCTGAAGTTTTGTTTTATCTGTTTTCTCTCACAATCTAGCTAATGTGGAGATGTTTTCCATGACTACTCGTGTATAACTTATATTGAATTGCTTGAGTTCTTGGGGGCGAGGGGGTAGGAAGGGAGGGAGGAAGAGAGGTTGGAACACAAAACTTTTAAAAATTGATGTCAAAATTTGTTTTTATGTGTAATTCGTTTGGTTTTTTTTTTTTTTTTTTTTTTGGTGAGGCAATTGGGATTAAGTGACTTGCCCAGGGTCAAACAGCTAGTAAGTGTCATGTCTGAGGCCGGATTTGAACTCAGGTCCTCCTGAATCCAGGGCTGGTGCTTAATCCACTTCTCCACCTAGCTGCCCCTTACATGTAATTTGGAAAATAAAATTCTAAACAGAGAAAAAATGTCTTCTTGGAATATCTATGGAGTATTACTTGTAGTGATATACAGTCCATTATTTATGATCTTCTATAAGTGTTATCATATAAGAAACATTTACTGAAGGGAAATATGTTAGAATTTCCCTGCTCCATGATTTTAGGGGTGGTCAAGAACTGCCTCTGGTTACTCATGTCAAATTCTGGAGAAAGCATACCCCAAGACACTCCTCAGAATGAGTCATCCAACTTCATCTTTGGCTTGGGGCCTTTCCTCAGTGCATGTGTGCAGGCTAAGGGTGGGACATTAAAGAAAGTTTATTCAAAATACAATCTGATTTTACTGACAACTTGGGCAAGTTAGGCAGAGAAGGAGGAGGAGGAGGAGGAGGAGGAGGAGGAGGAGGAGGAGGAGGAGGAGGAGGAGGAGGAGGAGGAGGAGGAGGAGGAGGAGAAGGAGAAGGAGAAGGAGAAGGAGAAGGAGAAGGAGGAGAAGGAGAAGGAGAAGGAGAAGGAGAAGGAGAAGGAGAAGGAGAAGGAGAAGGAGAAGGAGAAGGAGAAGGCTTGACAGATAATGTACAAGACTCCAGAAGCCATTGTTAAGCATGTCCTTAAGATTAGGAGGGTGGTCACTGACAAAGATGGACTGGGCTCTGAGTCAATATAAAGAAGTCTAGAGTTCTTTCCACTTGAGCCTGGTGCTATAAGACTATCTTGCCTTTGTACTAGTAGCTTCCACTTCTAGGATAGTGCCCAAATAATTCCTCATTAATTGGCTTAGTGATTGGAAAGAGCAGTGAAAATTTGGGTTGGAAAATCTGAGTTTGATTTCTGACTGTCATTTACAGGTGTAGGGATTGAAATTGTATAATCTACAAAAATAACCACTGAAGCAGAGCTCTGAGTCAATGGCACTTTATTAAAGAGTCCATGACCCCTTCTAATGAAGTGGACCTCAGATCTTCCTCATTATCTGAGATGTCCCCTACCTCCAAAGCCTTAGTTTTATAGTGCTTGATACCCAGACAATATGGGTGGAGTAGACCAAAATACAGTGTCTTATTGTTGCCTTAACCCATTAGGAGGGTCTATACAAAACACAGAATCCCATTGGTTGACAAATAGGCTAGTGATCAGACCTTAACAGACCTTTCAGGAGGTCCTACCAAGCCAATGAACGCACCCATGAGCTGGGCTGATAAACAGATCTCAAAATACCTACATGGGCCAATGGGCCATTAGAAAGGCAGGCAGCAGGGGCAGTTAGGTGGCGCAGTGGATGGAGCACCAGCCCTGGATTCAGGAGTACCTGAGTTCAAATCTGGCCTCAGACACTTAACACTTACTAGCTGTGTGACCCTGGGCAAGTCACTTAACCCCCATTGCGTCACCAAAAAAAAAAAGAGAAAGAAAGAAAGAAAGACAGCAGGCAGGCAACCAAGGTCACTCATTGGCCAAGTGCTCATGGTCATCTCCCCATGTTGGGCAATAGAGGAATGGCAGGGGATGAGGTGGCAACAAAAATAGGTGGTTGGCTGGGGGGGAGGCTTTCCATGTAATTGGGTTACCTCTGCCACACTGGGCTTGGTCACCATAACAAAGAAAAATTAGTGTAGAGGTCCTCAAGTTAGCTTTCTGTGATGAAGCAAGTGAACTTAAAACCTGCAGTTCACAGCTCTAGGGATTAATATAGAGAATATATGTACAACCACTACCCCTATGGAATCATATCAAATTAATTGGAATAAAATAGGGGTCCAATTAATTACATATCACAAACACTGTGAGACCATGAGCAAAGAATTTAATTAATCTGCATCTTTGAAATAAAGATGCCATTTCCTCCTAAATACCTACATAATAATAGCTAGCATTTAAATAGTGCCTCCTATGTGTCAGGAACAGTACTCAGCACTTTAAAAAAATATCTCATTTGATCCTCACAACAACCCTGTCATGTAGGTACCATGATTATCTCCATTTTGCAGATGAGAAAACTGAGGCTGACAGAGGTGAAGTGACTTACCCAAGGTCACACAACATGTAAGTGTCTGAGACTAGAGTGGAACTCAGGTTTTCCTAACTCCTGGTCAGGCACTCTGTCTACTGTTACCTTCATTTATTCCTAAAAATATGATAAAATTTGATCTCAATCAATATTTGTTCTTCTATTTATCATTTATCATTTCAGAGATATCTTCATCTAATTTTTGTGTGACCTTTAATAGGCAGAGACATAACACCTGAGAGAATGAAACAGTGACAGTATGGTAGAGTGTAATGACCATTAAACTTACAGTCAGGAGACCTGTTGTCCAGTCCTGACTCTGACACCAATTCACCAAGAGGCCTTAAGTCACATGCCTTCTAGGTTCTTCTCTATGTACCTATAAAAATGTATAGGTTTCACTGGACAACCTCTAAGGTCCTTTCCAGTCCTACCTTTTTATGTTCTAAAGTTCATTCTAATTCTGATCTTCTGGGTTCTAAGAGTCTCTGGACTCAACTGCTATTCTAAAAGGTTCATCATCCTTCTGCCATCCCCTGTTCTCTGTTCTCAGTTCCCTTCCAGCCCTCCCATTTTATGTTCTAAGGCTCATTCTCATTCTGATGTTCTGGGTTCTAAGAGTCTCTGGATTTTATTACCAATCTATGTTCTAAGGTTCATCATCATTCTGCCATCCTCTGTTCTCTGTTCTCAGGTCCCTTCTAGCTCCCTATGGGTACCAGACTTTCCCCCAGAAAAACAGGGATAAGAATCCTTACATGATCTACCTCTCAAGGCTGTTGAGAAGAAAGTGCTTTGTAAATTTTAAGATGCCATAAAAATGAGAACCCCTCTTGCTTTTTATTCAGGCCCCGTTTTGCTCACTATGAGGCCCGAGATGCTAACTCAGGGAGAGAATTCAGGCTGGTAGGAGAAGCAGTAGAACTGGAATCAGTCTGGTGCTTGAATTCCAGCCCTGCCTCTGACTTAGTACATCTTTTCTCCTAACTATGCTTCCTCACCTGTAAAACGAGGGTAGCACAGTACAAGTGATCTCCAGGTCTGCTTCCAGGATGCTTCCAGGTCTCATCACACTTAATTCTATTACCAGCAGCATCTTCTGTTCAGCAGGACAAAGGCACAAAGCTTCGTTTCCCTCTGTCACTTGGCAAAGATGCTGCATTACTCTTGATGGACCCGGCCGGGAAGTAATTCAGCCCTCATCCAGGTTGTTATGCAATTTCTGCAATCAGGGTTAGTATTAATATTATTATTAACAGTTAGTCATTTTTCAAATATTAGTCACACCCATTGCCAACATTATGCTCTGTACACACACAAAAAAACCCTACAAAATTGAGAAAAGGATATTTGTGTTCATTTCCTCAAGGGCATCAAGCAATACGTATGTGCAAGCATGCACACACTCCAACTTCTCTCTTGCTGTATTGAAAATGTTATTGCTTACATATCCTTCCACATTTACCTTCAAAAACCCTCCTGGATTTGTTTTTTTGTTTGTTTGTTTGTTTGCTTGTTTGTTTGTTTTTGGAGGGACAAGGGGTCTGAACTTATGATATCAAAATTACAGGGAACTCCAGATATGGGAACTCTCTCCAACAATGCTGCTCAGCCATTCTTTTCTAATTTATGGTCTTGGAGAGTTGCCAGGGGCACTGTAAGTTTAAATCCAGTCCCCCTTCCCCACACTGTCATACAGCTAGTTTGTATAAGAGGTATGATTTGAACACAGGCCTACCTGACTCCCATTATGACATGCTGTCTTGAAAACCCCCATTTTGTTTTGTGATTTCATTGGGATAAGGAATTCCCGATAAGGAGACTCATCCTTCAAGGACAGAACAGGGGCAGAATGCTTTGCAACTGAGTTGATTTTACTATAAGAACTAATTCATTTCTAGGGGCGACTATTCAAAAGGATAACTGCAGCCGTGTCAACACTAATATGTTAAATAACTTATTGAGGGTCACACAGCCAGTATGTGTCAAAGGTTTTCCTGATTCTGAGGGCAGCCATCCCTCTATTATACCATGCTGTCTCCCTAAATGCTGATTAAAAGGGCTTAATTTGGCTGTTTGATTGGAGAGGCAGTAGTGTACAAAGCTAGGAAGACCCGGGTTCAAGTCTCACCCCTGACATGTGTTAGCTTTGGGCCCCTGGGCATGACATTTAACCCTTCAGTACTCTAAGCAACTCTTGAAGACACTAAGTTGCAGATAGTGTGCTGGCTTCCATTGATAAAGGAAATTTCATTCTCTAGGAATTCCTTATTCTAATGAAGTCAGAGGTTCATCTCTGAGTTCCAGAATCGTAGAACAAAGAACACACTGCCTGTGTTCAAGTCTTAATTGAGCTCTCTGGGACTTAGTTTCTTCAACTCTGAAAGGGGTTGGACAAATCATTTAACATTTCTAGAACTCCATTTCCTCTAAAGTGAAGACATTGGCCTAGATGAACTATTCCTTATAGCTTTAAATCTACGATCTTTATCATGTATTTTGTCTATAAATAGTTGACCTCCAAAGTTCCTTCTGGGTCCAGATGCTATGATTTTTTTACCCTAAGTATGCCTAGATAACTTCTAAAGGTAAAAAATTTCAGCAAAAATTCTCTCTTATGCCCAGAAACACCTCACTTTCAACATTCTCCAGTTCTGACTATTGAAAACTGTTTCCCTCATTCACACATCAGTGTGTCCTGACAAGTCCAGTGTTCACACTAGAGAACCGAAAAACCAGGAAACAAAACAACCCACATCCCAAAGGGAGAGCTGTAGTCACAAAGCCAAAGTTCCTCCCAGAACCTCACCCTATCTCCCTCCCCCACCTCAAATCACTGAAGATAAAGGTCATCCAAGCTGGTGGGCCTGCTGGCTCCATGCCAGGTGAACTAGGGGGCCAGCTGGGCCATTGTGTGATTTCTCCAAATGGGAAGACTGCTGCTGGGTCTTACAAAACAGACTTCTACCACCCAGCAAGCAAATCGAAAGCCAAGAACAAAATGACATTTTTTGCCAGTTGGCCTTATAACTTGAAATGGCCCCATGCCAGCGGCTACTAATTGGTTATTTGCAATGAGATGGAAAACAACGTTGCTGATGTGAATGCAGTTATTATTTGGACCATTCGCCCCCAGAAGTGAATTAGTCCCTGCTGTAAAAGCTACCCGCCATCCATCAATTCACCCCAGTTTCTTGAAGGCCAAATGGGTGAGAGTGACTTATTCAGAACAAAGAGGGGAAGCAGTTTTGAAGGGCAGCTAAATTGAGTCAGGAAGGGGAAAGGAAAGGTTTCATTGTTTATTGGTTGGTTTTCCTTTCTAATTTCTCATCTTCTTAATGGAAATTGGGAGTCCCTGACCGTTCATAAAATCTAGAACTTTCTCCCACTATTGTCATGGAATCTTTATCTATCAAACAATGGGGCAAGACTAGACTGTTCTTTCTCAAAGATGATATTTCTATATCTCCCCTATACCTTTGCAGAAGCTGCCCCTCTCCCCTTCAATAGAATGCTCCCCCTATGAGTCCCAAACTCCTTTCAAGGCTCTACTCAAGTGACCCCTCTTAAGGCCTTTTTGCTGATTCCTTCTTACCCTTAACACTTGTTGTTGCTCAGTTGTTTCAGTCATGTCCTACTCTTCATGACCCCATTTTTGGAGTTTTCTTGGAAAGATATTGGAGTTGTTTTCCATTTCCTTCTCCAGCTCATTTTACAGATGAAAAAATTGAGGCAAACAGGGTTAAGTGACTTGCACAGAATTACGTGGCTCACACATGTCTGAGACCAGATTCGAACTCATGAAAATGTCTTCCTGATTCTATCCACTGAGTCACCTAGCTACCCTATCCTTCACATTACCCCCCACACACACACACACACACAAATTTACTTTGTATATATTTTCTTATCTGAGAATCTGTTATTGCCCACATTAAACCATAAATTTCTTGAGAACCAAGACTGCTTTTGAAGCCCGTAATCACTTAGCACAGTGTCAGGCACATAGTAGGCATTTAATAAGTGCTTACTGAATTGAACTGAATCTCTTAGATACCATCCTGCTCTAAACTGGATACTATGATCCTCCAAAATCTCTAAATCTTTTCCCTTACAGCAGGCTACTAGATTCTCTAGCAGAATGGATTGTACACCAACAGAGACAGCAGGAGCATGATATAAATCAATGGATTTGGGTTCATGTGCCCTGGAGATTCTTGCTAGCACACGTGCATGTTATGTCAATTTCTTCTTCTACATAATTGGGATAACAGCTGCTCTTCCTATCTCATAAGGATGTTATAATACTAAACATGAGCTAGTATTATGTGCTTGAACTTTATCTAAGGTTTTGGTCAATTTTTCATAAACAGACCACACTGATGTAATCAATGTAGAAACAACCTTCATTCCCTTTAACTCAATTTTGTTGTTATTGTTGTTGTTGTTGTTGTTTCCACTCTAGAAGGAAGTCTAGGAGACTATAAGGAGAAACATATTAAGTGTGAGGTATAAAGTATTTAGAAACTAACTGATGAATCCAGATGCCCTATGAATGTTGAGCTATAGTTGTCGTTCAGTTGTTTCGGTTGTGTCACACTCTTCATGATACCATTTAGGGTGTTCTTGGCAAAGTTACTGGCATGGTTTGCCATTTCCTCCTCCAGCTCATTTTACAGATGAGGACACTGAGGCAAACATAGTTAAATGACTTGCCCAGGATCATACAGCTAATAAGCGTCTAGGCCAGACTTGAACTTATGAAGATGAGTCTTCCTGATTACAAGCCTGGCACTCTATCCACTGTACCACCTAGGTATCCTGAGCTATAGAAGGAAGGCATTAACCACCCCACCTTCATAGATTACTTCTATAGTCCCCATGTTGGGGGTAGAGTACTAACCTCTGAATTACATGAACACTGATGTTTGAAATAGGGCAATGGAACAAAGTGAAAAGAGATTTGGAACTCCAAGACATGAGTTGGAGTTCCCAATTCTGCCATCTGGGTCAGTCAATAAAGAAACATTTAAATAGCACCTAGCATTTAACAGGCATTGTGCTAAGTGCTAGGCAACCTTGGACAAGTTACTTTCATCTATAATCTGAGAAACAGATGGTTAAAGTGGACAGAGCATTTCATTGGCTTTGGAGTCTGAGGACCTGAATGTAAACTCTGCCTAAGTAATTTACCATCTATGTGTTTGGGTAAGTCACTTTAATTCTTTGGACCTTGGTTTCCTCATTTTCACAATGAAGGGATGTGAATCAAATGATTTCTAAGATCCCTTTCTGCTCTGAATCTATAGTTCTACCAGAAGTAGTATGGAATCAGTTTCCTTCCTTATTGCTGGGAAAATTTAGGTAATACAGGTTTTTTTTTGTTTTGTTTTGTTTTTTTGTAAGGCAATTGGGGTTAAGTGACCTGCCCAGGGTCACACAGCTAGTGTTAATAGTCTGAGGCTGGATTTGAACTCAGGTACTCCCGACTCCAGGGCCAGTGCTCTATCCACTGCGCCACCTAACTGCCCCAGGTAATACAGTTTTTCAAGCCATTGCAATTAGAAGTCACTACCCTATGTCATCTGCTACTCCTGATCTTTGGTATATAATGTCAGACAGTTCTCTGTGTCCAATACCAGTATCTTTCATGTTCCTGACCCAAATCTTTAATTGCCTATATAAGATTCCACCTACAATCACACAAGCAACTCAAACCTAGCATATGCAAAATAGAGAAGTTGTTACCTAATCCCCTTAACTTGCTTCTCTTTCTAAGATTGTGCTGTTTAGCAGTGGTACTTTATTGTCTAAATTAGGCCAGCACTAATGAGGGAAACTGATTCCACACTATTTGCTACAGAACTGTAGATTTAGAGCTATGAGGGACCTTATCAGTGATCTAATTCCCATCCCCTCATTCATTAGTCTCCTGTGTTTGAAATTTGGGCATTTCCTTTGTCTCTTCCCCTTCCTCACTTCTATCCACTTGGTAACTAAGTCCTATAGATTCCACTTCTGCTTCATCTCCAGTGTCTTACTCTTAATTCTCACTGGAGGGGGATATGGGTTAGGAACAAAAGGAGGGATCCGGAAAAGTTTCATGCAGGAGCCACCACTCAATTTGAGCTTTAAAGGGTGTGTAGGAATTTAGCAAGCCAATAGGGGTGGGATTGGGCGTTCAGAAAAAGATGTTTCAGGCATCAGGAACAATGTTTTTTTTCAAGCACATTGGCTTGAAAGTAGAGAGCATGTCCATGGGAGGCAAAAAAATACCCAATTTGATTAAAGTATAGAATGTTTGAGTATTAATTATAATAATATATCCAGAGAGGGAGTTAGCACCTGATTCTGGAGGGACCTAAATCCCAGAAAAGAAGTTTAGACTTTGTTCTTACCACCCAGCCTAATAGGATAATGTCAGAACTGTGGTGAAGAGTATCTCAGAGCCCTCTTCTCCTCACCATAACTTCTTAGAGCTCTGAGATTGTTGGCCAGTGCCTGAGAAACAGAGACACGGCTAAGAGCTCCATGAAGCCACAAAGCCCCCTAGCTCAACAACAAGAAGATGTCTGGGAATTTACATTCTTTCCACATTAAGGGAGTGGGTTGGGAAAATAAGGGAACATGTTGGTGTAGCACCTGAGACACTCCCTTTTTAGATACAGGACCCCCACTTACCCACCCAAGAGAAATTAGCTTAGGTTTGACATACTCTGGGGATCGAAGTCCTTGAAAAAAATAGTCCATTAGTTCCCATCAATGTGTTAATAATTACTAATCAGCCAGAGGGCACAATTAGTTCAAAGCAAAGGCATTTAATAAAATAGCATGTGAAGAACAGGGTCAAAGGAATATTTCATCCCTAAAATTGGGGCACACTCTCCCACAAACACACAAAGCATCAATGAAAAAATAAACACACCTAGGAAGCATGCATGGAAGGAGACATACATTGAGAATAATTGTGGGGGGCAGCTAGGTGGCTCAGTGGATAAAGCACCAGCCTTGGATTCAGGAGGACCTAAGTTCAAATCCAGCCTCAGACACTTGACACTTAATAGCTGTGTGACCCTGGGCAAGTCACTTAACCCTCATTGCTCTAAAAAAGAGAAAGAGAATAATTGTGACAATAGTGCATACACACTTGGAGGGGCAACTCATGTTTCTGGTGTTACAAGGCCACTGATGTCTCCTGGGACAGTTAGCACACTGCTCCTTCTAAGCCTGCTCCATATTGGTATAGTGTTGTGTGTAGTCTTTGCCAGGCATGTGGTCTCTAACAGATTTGTGCATATGGTGTGTAATCTGCCAGGAGTTGCTTCCTACATCTCTCATAATTACATGCCTCTGTTGATCTTTGTTTTTGTTTTGTTTTGTTTTGTTTGTGGAGCAATGAGGATTAAGTGACTTGCCCAGGGTCACACAGCTAGTAAATGTCAAGTGTCTGAGGTCGGATTTGAACTCAGGTCCTCCTGAATCCAGGGCCAGTGCTTTATCCACTGTACCACCTAGCTGCTCCCTCTGTCTATCTCTGGACTTCTGTCTGCTCCCAGTTTGGGGACTTCATCTCTTCAGTGCACCTTCTAACCCTCTCAGTTCCTGTTTGCCAGGATATAGTAACTAGGAAGTTCCTTCTTGAAAATGATAGGTTTTTCATCATAGCTAAAGATGTGAGGCCCTGGCACCCAGCTAGGATCAAAGCCAGGGCAAGTGCCCCCAGGATAGGTTTAAGTCTATCTTTTAACTCCTCTTCCCTACTCACTAAAAACTGAGTTTAGGCACAAATCCATTCTAATGTTTTGATTTAGAGTTAGAAAATCTCTGTAACTGCTTAAACTCTGATCAGTAAACTGCACCCCTTTGGGGTCACTTCAGGGAATGCCATTTTAATAAACTGATGAGTCCAAGGTCCCTCGCTTCTCCTCCATACCACCATGTTCTCAATCTCGAGACTCCTAACATTGGGACATGCAGTCTCTGCTTGAAAACCTCCACTAATTGGGGAAACTCTCTTCCTCAGAAAGTAATATATCCTGCTTTGGGACAGTGCTACTCCAGAGGAAATTTTTCCTTAGTTTAAGCACAAATATATCTCTAAACTTCTATACACTGCTCCTAGATCTGCCATCTGGGGCAAAGTATAGAATCATAAGGGAAGCTAGGTGGTACAGTGGATAGAGCTCCAGGTCTGAAGTAAGGAAGACTCATTTTCCTGAGTTGAAATCTGGCCTCAGACACTTACTAGCTGTGTGACCCTGGGCAAGTCACTTAACCCTATTTGCCTCAGTTCTTCATCTGTAAGATGGACTGGAGATGGAAATTAAAAACCTAATATCTCTGCCAAGAAAGCCCCAAATGGGGTCAGGAAGAGTCAGATACTACTAAAATGACTGAAAAGCAAAATAGAATCAGAGCTTAGGCTGGAAGGGGTTTTTGATATTATTGAGTTCAACCCCCTGATTTTACGGATGAAGAAACTGAGAATCCTCCAAGGTCATAATAGGTGGCAAAGATGAGATTTGAACCCAGGTGCTGGGCCTCCAAGTACAGTTTTCTTTCCAGTGCTCTAGGAAACCTCACCATTGTGCCTCCAAGAATAAATCTAATCCCTCTTCCCTATGCCAGCTCTTCAACTATTTGATGACCTGCCACTACATCTCTAACATTTGGTGATTCTTCGAGGTTAACTTTTTTTTTTTTTGGTGAGGCAATTGGGGTTAAGTGACTTGCCCAGGGTCACACAGCTAGTAAGTGTTAAGTGTCTGAGGCTGGATTTGAACTCAGGTACTCCTGACTCCAGGGCCAGTGCTCTATCCCCTGCGCCACCTAGCTGCCCCTGAGGTTAACTTTTGATCATTGAATTTGGAATCACAAGACCTGAGTTCAAATGATACTTCTGCTGAGTGCCAACTCAGTGACTTCGGCAATTTGCTTTCCCTCCTTGGGGCTCATCTCCCTTCTTTGTAAATAAAGGGATGGGGTACATGGAGCCTGGGGTCCTTTCCAGCTCTCCATTCTATGCACCACAGATAGATTTGCCATTTACACACTTAGAGGTAGCCAGTTGGGTGGTTAATAGTGTTTTCTGAGCTTGGCCCCAAGATCCAATGTCATCTCTATTCAATTTAAATAATTAACAACATCATGACATCCAACTTCCTACATGCCTTGCAATGGTAGAATACAAGTTAAGCATGCTCCCATTGTTTCACTGCCTGCCTTGTTAACTCAATCCAGACACTGTGCTGCACCAAGTTATCATGTTCTTAGGAGTCATGAAATCCCAGCATCCCCCAGTCCCTCTTACTGTCCCAGCATGGAACAGAAAATGGGCTGTAAAAATTAGAGGTTGCTTTAATTGAATTACTCTCCTAATAGTCCTTGTTCTCCAAGAACTGCTTACCCCCTTACAGGCTAAAGAGCCCTTTGTTGTTCAGTTTAAAACCAGTTGGTGTAAGTTGGATGAATATCAAATATTATGCTAATATCATAGAAAGGCAATTGGAGAAAGTCCGTGAAAGACAAGCACAGAGAGTGGAAGAAGACACTGAATTCTAATGCCAAACTAAAGTCTGGGAACAAAATCTTTAAAGTATTTTTAGTGGGATTTCTTTTCCCTCCTAGTGATTGTTCAGACTTTTATATCCCCAGATTTTGGTCTTTTCATATATTTAAATGCTGTTTTTATAAGCTGTGTTCTCTGTAATGTTCATTTCCCAAAACCTTTGCTCTTGCTTTTTTTTTTCTTTTGCAGAAATATCTACTCAGGAGACCCCAGCAAAGGAGGAGGCTGGGATATACTCCTCTTATAAGTGCTCATCTCTAAAGCCCCTTGTGGTCCATACCATGTGGTTATCTCTCCAATAGCTTGCTGCCCTCCATCCCCCTTCCCTATAAGCCTCCCATTAATATCCAGCAGGAAGGAATTGTTCTTCATGGCCCTCATTTTCCATCTTCTCAAGTCCATCTCCTGTAACTCAACCCCCAACTCCCCTTCACATAGCTCAGTTCTTTGCTGGTTTCTGTAATTCTGCTCCTGCCCAGCAGAAAGCATCTGTCACCTTCCCCAGGTAACAGCTCCCCACTAACTGGTCCCTGTGAAGAGATCACTCTGGTGCCTCTGCCTGGCAGAATGTGCTTATATCCTGAAGATGTGCCCCCAGGGTACCTTCAACCTTTGAAACCAAAAGGTTTCCAAATGAAAGTGACCAAAAGTTGAGTCAGGTGTTGCTGCCCTCAGAAAGGTTCCCTCTGGGAGCTAGAGGAACTCTGCTAGTATGGGTCAAACTTGTCTCTCTTTCCATCTCCGTGTTAGCTAGTGGCAAATTATGGCCATTGGCCCACTCTCTTCACCAGTGCTGTGGGACTCCAGGGATCAGAACTAAGACCAGGAAATGGAAGTTATAGGATCAAAATAGAAAGAATTGCATAACAAATACATATAACATATAAATCTACATATAACAATATACTCATTGGTCAATGAATCCAGTCCTTATGAACATGAGAGAGTATGAAGGGAATAAGCATTTAGATAAGACCTACTATGCACCAGCCACTGCTTTTCAGTTTGTTTTTTTTCAGGGCAATGGGGGTTAAGTGACTTGCCCAGGGTCACACACCTAGTAAGTGTCAAGTGTCTGAGGCCAGATTTGAACTCAGGTACTCCTGAATCCAGGGCCAGTGCTTTATCCACTGCACCACCTAGCTGCCCCTGCTTTTCAGTTTTGATCTCACTTGATCCTCACAACAACCCTGTGAGGTAGGTGCTATTATTATCCTATTTTACAGGTAAAGAAACTGTGACAGAGGTTAAGTGACTCATCTACAGTCACGCAACTAATAAGTATCTGAGGCCAGATTTGAACTCAGGTCTTCTTGACTCCAGGCCTAGCACTTTAACCACTTTAACCACTATGCCATTAGCTATCTTTCAATAGAGATCTTGACTGATTCAATCCCCATGTGGACTTTTGGGCATGATTAGACTGGTCAGTGGTTCCAGTTTTCTTACCGATAGTGAACCTCTTTGATTAGCTATAGAGCCAGAACATGAGTGAGTAGAAAAGGCCTTGGTCAACTTGGGCCTGTCCCTTTTAGCCTAACTGCATTCTGATGAGAGAAGAGAAATAATTCTTCTTTTTTTGTGGGACAATGAGGATTAAGTGACTTGCCCAAGGTCACACAGCTAGTAAGTGTCAAATGTCTGAGACTGGATTTGAACTCAGGTCCTCCTGAATCCAGGGCCAGTGCTTTATCCACTACCACACCTAGCTGCCGCAAGAGAAATAATTCTTAAAGGGAAAGGCAATGGCCTGATAATATAGGGATCTGTTCTAAACCTTTTTGCATTTATTGTTCCTTCTTCTAGGTCAGGGAGATTGGAGATGGCTACAGGTGTATGACCTTCAAAAGATAAGGAGAATGAGCTACCAAGACATATGAGAGTGGAAACCTTAAGGGCTGGGCTCAATGGCAGGTCCCCTGAGAAAGAGGAAAATGAGAATCTAAGAGGCTCCCTTCTTTAAGAGAATACATCTCATCCATCTTTTTATGCTAATTTGAGGTCTAGCATATCCTAGGTGTTTACTTAATGGTTCACAAAGGAATGAATGAGATTAGCTGCCAAAGTCACACAACCAGAAGCTAAGTATTCGACTCAGTCTAGGACTACTTCATAGTTTGCCTCTTTTCATTTCATCATCTCTACATGAATGAATTTACATCAGAGTTGTAGAATGTCAGAGTTACAATGGACTTTAGAACATAAAGCTTTAGAGGGAAGAGACTTTGGAATATAGAATGTTATAGCTGGATGGCACCTTAGAATATAAAATGTCAGAAGTGGATTCGACTTCAGAACACAGAATTTTAGAGTTGGAAGGGACTTTAGATTATATGGTGTTAGAGCTAGAAGAGACGATGATACACAGTTGTAAGAGCAGGATTGAAACCTGGGAGAGATGTTGGGAGCCATCTAAGCCAAACCCTTCATTTTTACAGATGAGGAAACAGACGACCAGGAGAGTAGCGTGTCCAATGACACGGAGAGTGAGTGACATGCCTGGAATTTGTTGTTGTTGCTGTTTTGGTTTTTGGGGGGTTTTTGTGGAGCAATGAGCATTAAGTGACTTACCCAGGGTCATACAACTAGTATGTGTCCAGTGTCTGATGCCAGATTTGAACTCAGGTCCTCCTGAATCCAGGGCCGGTGCTTTATCCACTGCGCCACCTAGCTGCTCCCAGGCCTGGAATTTAATTCAAGACTCCCTGACCACAAATCCAGAAATATTTCTGCACTAAGACAAGTTACAGAGGGGCAGCTAGGTGGCGCAGTGGATAGAGCACCGGCCCTGGAGTCAGGAGGACCTGAGTTCAAATCCAGCCTCAGACACTTAACACTTACTAGCTGTGTGACCCTGGGCAAGTCACTTAACCCCAATTGCCTCACTAAAAAAAAAAAAAAAAGACAAGTTACAGAAAACCTTAAAACATTGAATGTCAGAGCTAAAAAGGACTGTAGAATTCAGAGCATAGCATGTTAGCATCGGAAGCGATGTTAGGGAATATGGAAGCAACCAGGTGGCTCAGAGAACTGAGTACTACACTTGGAGTCAGGAATATCTGAATGTAAATCCTGCTTCAAACACTAACCAGTTTAGTGACCCCAGATCAGTCACTTAACTTCCATTAGCCTCAGTTTCCTCATCTGTAATATGAAGATAATATAGCACTTCCCTCACAAGGTTATTGTGAGAATCAAATGAGGTAACACATGTACACACTTTACAAGCCTTACAACACTTTACATATGCTAGCTAGCACTGTTTTTATATTGAGTCCAATTCTATCCTTTCACAGATTAGAAAATGGAGACCAAGAGAAGTGACTTGTGGAAGTCATTTGTCAAGGTCACATGAGAAGTTGAAGTCAAAGTTGAATCTGAATCATATGACTCAAAACCAGTGTGATTCCATTGGTCTACCTGGCCTTCCTCAGTTCAGCTGCTTTTTTAAAAAATATATTTTAAAAAACTAAATGTTTAGAAAATTTTAAAATTTTATTTTTTATTTTTAAATTTTATTTAACAATTTTAGATGTTTAACATTTTTTAATTTTTAAATTAAAAAAAATTTTTTTGATAGAATGTGCTCCTGGAAAAGGTCTTGGAGCAAGGTGAAACCCTACCAAGGTAATGCTTCATTGCCTTCATCTGTTAGAAGTTGGCCATGAACAGCCAAAAGCAGCAAGAAGCAGATGATAGGGGGGTTGTTAGGCACTGGGAAATGAACAGGGAAGCAAAATATGGGAAGTGAAAAATCCTGAATAGCCAAGAAGGGTCGCCTGTCCTTTTTGAAAAGTCCAGTCTCCTGATGTCTTTAGCACAGTCCTAAATGCAGGTTCCCCACAAAGTGCCCAAAATGGCCTCTCTGTTGCAAAGACTGCTTCCCCAGAAAAATAAGGAGCGGCCTCCCCAGCCTGAACATCTATCTCCTATTTTGACAGTTTCCGGGGAGCATGTTTGTGCTTTTAATAATCAAGGGAAGGCAGCTAGGTGGCACAGTAGATAAAGCACCGGCCCTGCATTCAGGAGCACCTGAGTTCAAATCCTGCCTCAGACACTTGACACTTACTAGCTATGTGACCCTGGGCAAGTCACTTAACCCTCATTACCCCAACAAATAAAATAAAATAAAATAAATAAAATAAAATAATAAAATAAAATAAAATAAAGAAGGGAAGGAAGGGAAGATTTCACAGGTGACCACTTTGTGCCGTTGATGAGTTAGATATGTTGTGTCCACAGCCTCCCCTTCCCTTAGGTAGGCCAATAAGTTTTTCCCTGCTTCTGAATTCTAGCATTTGGTAGAAACCATGAGAATGGGTAATTTTGTCACTTATGCATTGTAAGAAATAAAACAGGCCAGTTTCAGCTTTTTCCTCCCCTCTCCCTCCCCACTCACCCACTTGGAGTGTCAACCAAGGAGGTTCCAAATGAGTGCATTGATCAGGAAGACTTGGGATTCAATCCTACCTCAGACCCTTATGAGTTAGGTAGCCCTGGACAAGGCACTGAATATCTCTCAGCCTGACTTTCCTCATCTGTAAAATAAAGATTAAAAATGGCACCAACCTTACAGAGTTGTTATGAGGATCAAAAGAAATAAAAAGTACATTTTGCAACCCCCAAAGAACTATGTAAATATGAACTGTTTGTAAGTAAATAACATTTTGTTGTCATCATTGAGAAACACTTATTGAGCCCCAATTGTGGGCAGGATTTGGGTGGTCTATCCATTATGCCAAGCTTCCTCTCCAGCAGTACCAGAGAAGGAAAACCCTCACCATCATGGCACAGTGGATACAGAGTGACAGGCCTGAAGTCAGGAAGACCTGAGTTCAAATCAGGCCTGATACACATAGCTTTGTGAGTCTGTGCAAGTCACTTAACTCTGCCTCAGTTTCCTCATCTGTAAAATGTGGATAATAATAGTATCTACCTCCCAAAATTACTGTGAGGATCACAGGAAATAATTGTAAAACATTTAGCATAGTACTTGACACATAGTCAATGGTGGTGGTGGTGGTTATTATTATTATTATCCAATCTTTGCTTGATAACCTCCAATGAGGGAAGGAGGCGGCCTCTGGAGGCAGCCCCTTCTGCTTTTGAATGCTCTAGTTGTTAGGGAGATGTCACTTCTTCCATGAAGCCTCTAAATACCAAGTGGAAATCCTGCCACCTGAGAGTGAAACTCTCCCCCCTCAACCTTTAGTCCTTAGTCTGGGCTCTGCTTTATCCAAAAAGCAGAAGGGTCAGGTAGAAAGACCTTTGGGCCTGAAGCCAGGCCTCAGATGACCCAAGGTTTCACTCTCTGAGCTTCAGTTTTCAGCCCTGGAAAATGGAAATCGTAACACAGCAGCTACTTCATAGAATTATTGTAAAGAAAGTACTTTAAGAGGTAACAGCCAGCAATGGACTTTTGTTGTTTGCTTTTAAAGAGCTTGTTGAAAACCCAAATTGCATCAGTTTAACGAGCCAATGGAAAACAGACATGTTGGTTTTAATCTAATGCCAGCCATGGAAGAGGAGATTTCTCCCCGCCCCCCCCCCCCACTATGCTCAGTAGGCAAGTGTATGGTTTACCTCATGATAGGTCAGAAGAATTTTTTTTTAAATTAAAGTGATCACATTTTATGAAACATTTTAAAGAACAAAGTGCTTTGTAATGCTTAAGATCCTAGATTAATGTGGGCTGCATTCATAATATCACTCTCTCTTATAACATGGTCTCATTGAATGTACCTGCTCTTAGTCCAACATGAGATTGTAAAACCCTTGCAATCAGGCTTTATCTGACTTTATATCCCTAGCAATCATTCAGCCAACAAGCAGTGATTAAACACGTAATACAGAGGTTGCCAGCCTTTTTAGTTTCTCTGTGATACTTTAACTTTTCACTTATCCTCCCCATGCCAACTATTCAACATAAAAGGAAAGAAATTCTAAGCTTGTCATGTATATTCTCATAAGAAATTATATGGAGAGATTGATGATTTTTTTTCTCCCAGGGTATGCTAAAAATGTTATAACTTCATTGACTGAAAATCAATTTAGTGTTTCTGGAACATTTCAGTAAAATAATATGGGGCATACCAAATGTTCCCCATGCTCCTTTGACAAGCTTCTAATATGAACTAGGTAGGTGTACATATACCTAGGCTGGGAACTTTTCATCTGACTCTGCCATATAATAAATGCTTGATAAATATATGTTTTTGGTCATCTTTTAAAGCGTACTCCTGGGTGGAATAATATATTATTATGTCAAGTAGGCAAGCATTTGTTTTTGTTTTTTTTAGTAAGGCAATTGGGGTTAAGTGACTTGCCCAGGGTCACACAGCCAGTAAGCGTTAAGTGTCTGAGGTCGGATTTGAACTCAGGTCCTCCTGAATCCAGGGCTGGTGCTCTATCCACTGCGCCATCTAGCTGCCCCGACAAGCATTTGTTAAGTGCTTGCTATATGCCTGGCACTATGCTAAACTCTAGGAATACGAATATCAGCAGAAAGAAAAAAAAAAGTGTCTGACCTCAAGGAGCAAACATTCTAATGGAAAAAGACAACAGATAAAAGGAAGTTGAAAGAGGAAGGAGAGACAGGGCAGAAGGGTGGCTAAGTCAAGAGAATGAATGACAGTGTCCTCAAAATAAAGGTTTTTTGGGGAGAACTCATCAATGAGAGAAGGGGGACTAAAGGATGGAGGAAAAAGGTAGCTGAGGTATTGTGTCAAAATCTAGAGAAAGTCCCTAGCACCTAAATGAGTTTATGCTATTGCTTTCCTCAGGTACAAGGAAGAGCCTGGGGGAAGAGGGGCAGGGAAGGGGGAGTGGGAGAGCGAAGGAAGGAGAAAGGAAGAGAGAAAGAGAAAGAAAGAGAAAGAGGGAGAAGGAAGAGAGGAAGGGGAAAGGGGGGAAGGGAAGGAGAGTCAGAGAGAGAGAAAGAGAAAGAATGAGGGAGGGAAGAGAAAGGAGGGGGAAGGAAGAAAAGAAAAGAAGGAAGAAAGGAAGAAAAGGAAAGAAGAAAGAAATGGAAGGAAGGAAGAAAGAAAAGGAAAGAAGAAAGGAAGGAAAGAAGAAAAGAAGGAAGGAACTGTAAAGAATTAATTATTATTTGAGGTTTTTATGCCTCGGCACGCACTGACCTGGGGCTCTGCAAACCTTACAGTGCTCCACCCAGGGCTTGTAGCCGTTGCCATGGCGTTGGCACCTGACGTCATCACCAGTCGCCAATGCCTACATGGGCCTGGCAAAATTATGTTTGGAAGCCTAGTGAGGGCAGTCATGTGACTGTCAGAGCCGCCAGACAATTGGTTGGGGGTTGTGTGGGGTTTTGGGAAATGGGGAGAAGTCGCTATTCTAGCTGGAAGCTAGGCTTCCAATCATTATAATTTTGCCAGGCCCATGTAGGTGTCGGCAAGTGGTGATGACGTGAGGTGCCAGCCCCATGGCAACGGCTACAACCAGTGGGTGGAGCACTGTGAGGTTTGCGGAACTAGAGGCCAGTGCGCACGGAGGCATAAAAACCTCAAATAACAATTAATTCTTTACATTATAAAGAAGGAAGAAAAGAAGGAAAGAAGGAAATAAGGAAGTAGGAAGGAAGGAAGAAAAGGAAGGAAAATAATGGTTGTTATTTATATAGGTTTGACAGTGACAAAAAAATACTAATTGATGTACTTTATTGGAATTCAGTCCTTATGACCATCACAACTTATGATGTAGGTAGGGCTGCTCCTCATTTTAAAGATGAGGAAACTGAGGCTGACTGATCTAGTCATATTCCTAAAGTGACGCAGTGATAAAGCTCAAACGAAGTTCTGACTCCAGACTTCTTCCTACTACAGCACAGATGCCTTCCCCAAATGAAAAAAAAAGAAAAGTTCTCCTCAGTGCTAGTCACAAATACCAAAAGCTTCTCTGTAGGGGCCTCTGCCATAAAGCCAAAGCATTAATGAGCAGCTTTAAGGCACACCTTATTATTATTTACCCTTCTTTCATGTTTACAACTCCCTGGCAGTGCTGGGGGCATTGTCCAGAACATAAAGGCAAACACAGTCCCTTTAACATAAATAAATCAAACTCTGAAATATCATATTTTTATTTGGACTATGGGCTTTTAAAAAATAATATAGCAAAAGCTAGGGGGGTTTTATTCCCTTCCCTAAGTGCTGTGCTTGGGAAGCACTGATCATAGCAAAGGGCAGGCTTTTAAGGCTTCAGAGTAACAGAGGCTCTCCAATCACTGTGATGCCTCCAACCCCAGAGAGCATATTTAGAAAACAATGAACAGACTCACCGATTGTTCGGCTTCAAGACACTAGAGAACATGGACTCCAGAAAGTGCCTAGGTCAGCCATGTTTTCTTTCTTCTCTGAACCCCACTCCTTACTCTTTCTCCAAGGTGCTACTGCACCTTGGAAGCTTGCTCTGACCTTTCCTGTGATTGGCTATTTCCTTTCAAAACCTCCATTTTAAGGAACACACCCAAGCCAACCCTGTCTTCATTCTTTTCAGGGTTCTTCTCCTAATGGGCTTGGCTTCCCAGCACCACCTTCTCCTTCCCCCCAACCTTTTTTAGCTTCCTTTCATTGTTTTCTTCCCCCATTTGAGTATAACCTCCTCATGAGCAGGGACTATCTCTTGTTTGTATTTGTTTGCCCAGCCCTCAGCACTGGAGGTCCCATGTTATTCATCCTTCATTCTGGAAGAGGACCATGACATCATATAACATCATGTGATGGCATGATTTGCAATAAATTGGATTTAAGTGAGGGAGGGCTGTGCAAGGTCACCCAACCTCACTCTCTCCTTCAGAGCCATATGGGTCCAATGGCAAAAATGTACATCAGAATGATGGGAGATGGCCAAGGATGTTTAAGGTAATTGGGGTTAAGTGGCTTACAAAGGGTCACACAGCTATTAAGTGTCTGAGGTGAGATTTAAACTCAGATCCTCCCAACTTCAGGGCCAGTGCTCTATCCACTGCGCTACCCAGCTACTCACATGCACAGGGTCAACCCCCTACCAGTCTTATTTATTTGTTTGTTTTTGGAGTGTTTTTGTGAGGCAATTGGAGTTAAGTGACTTGCCCAGGGTCACACAGCTAGTAAGTGTCAAGTGTCTGAGGCTGAAATTGAACTCAGGTCCTACTGAGTCCAGGACCAGTGCTCTATCCACTGCACCACCTAGCTGCCCCCTACCAGTATCACCAGTGCCTCAAACATTGACTGACACAGATTTAGAGCAGAAAGAAAGAGGTCATCTAATCCCAACTACAGATGAGATCATTGAGAACCAGGTAGATGACATCAATGATCATGAGTGAAATTACTAAACAGCAGAACCCAAGTGGCTTAAGCCCCACCCCTGTTGCTTCCTCCACTGTACCAAACTGCCTCTTCATTAACTTCTGGGCTTCTGGATATGGGCTGATTCTTTCCCCCTTCTCAGCTCTCTAGTCCCCACCCCGCCCCCCCCCAACAGTTCAGCTGTTCAGCCAATGTTCCTGTTTATTTCTAAGGTTAGTGGTTCAGCAATAATGCCTGGTTCGAATTAAGCTCTCTTTGGACACACCTTTTAAAACAAATCAATGGCATTTGCATTTGTTATTTATTAAACCAGAGAGGACTTTCATATTAACAAGAGGTGAAATATGCCCAAGCTGGCCCAGAGGTGGATGGAAGCACCCTCCCTTAACTTATGTCTGCTCGATGATTGTTTGAATAGGTCATAGAGTTTTCTCAGAGGTTTATAGCTGCATTGGGTCATTCTTGCACCTCCAGCCTAACAACTGGGCCTAGAATTCTCTGAATTGACTCTCCCTTCTGCAGGGGAAACTGGATTAGGTTGGCCTGGAGAAAGCCAAAACTCTACCCACCCCACCACCTCAGAAGAACAACTTGATATTCATAATTCAGCAGGGCATCTGTTTAAGCATCTTTTTCCTTTGCAGGGCTTTGCTGAGCTTGATGGAGTCTACAGGCTTATATGGCCCCATAGAACTTATTTTTTGAGCCCCTTAAACCCAGACCCAGACCCAGAGAGACTAATGCTTCATCTAGCCAAATATTCCTAGGTCCATATAAGTTTTATGACTGTTATCCACCTCCAAATGATTTTTTCTTTAATAATATTTTTCCCAATTACATGTAAAGATGATTTTTAACATTCTTTTTAAAAACTCTTGAGTTCCAGATTTTCTTCCTCCCTCCCCCCCACCCCCTAAACAGCAAGCAATTTGATATAGGTTATACATGTGCAGTCCCACATGGTTTTTTCACTCACTATTGTGTGGAACTGCCTACTGAGACCAAAAATGACCACGAAAATAGATTCGTGTTTAATGAACCCAAAGTGCATGCCCCACCTTCCCTACCCCCACCCCAAGGGCACTGCTAGCCTTTGGCCTTGGTCTTAGCTTTCTTTCTTACCCTAGTCTCCCACTGAGCATCCCCCTCCCTCCCCCCCAAAAAAACCATATATACAGGCTTTTCATGAAGGAAGAGGAAAAGGAAATGCCCAAAGATTGGGGGATAAGGTCAAGGTTGGGATCCCCAGGCAGGGTTTATTCATTCAACTACTCACTCCTGAAGGACTGGCCTGCATATTAAGCACATATAGAGAATCTTAGGAATCAGAATTGGAAGAAATCTTAAGGGTTCATTGAGTCCAACCCTGTTATTTAATACAAGAAGAAACTGAGGCCTGGAATATAGAAATGATTTGCCCAAAGTCAATGACCTTATTAAAACACTATGTTAGACACATGGGGAGATGCAAAAACAATTAAGACAAGAGCCTTCAAGGCTCTCACACTCCAGCAGGAGGAAACACATAGCATGTGTATCAATACAACAACATATGTGAATACCAAGAACAATTTCTCAAGGATCTGGTCAAGAGATCCACAGAAGGTACCGGGCATAGACTTCAAAGGTGAAGAGCAGAGAGATTAAAAGAGTTGGAGCAGGGTAAAGGTCACTACTGTGGAGACAGTCTTTTCTCCAAAACCAGAGAAAGACAGCAAATAGTCCGTCCTCATCCTACAGCAGTATTGGAAGTAATCTCTTGATTATTTCCAATTTTTCCTGATATAGAGGGTTTGTACTGCTCTCTCCCCCATTAGATTGTGAACTCCTTGAGAGCAGAAACTGACTTTTGCCTTTGTTTGTATCCCTGGCATTTAGCATAATGCTTGACACACAAGTGCTTATTCAATGTTTATTGTGGGTATGTGGAGATGAGCTGGACACTGGGATGACAGTAAAAGTGAGAGTATGCAAGTTCCTTGCAGACAAACATGGAAAACCAGAAAGTGAGGGGTGAGGTGATCTTCTCCCATTGTATGAGGAGAATTCCAGCTCCCAGGTCAGTTTTTTGTCCTTCTTTCTCCAAGAGGACCATGACATTGGGAGGTGATGTCATGACTTGCAGTGAGGTGGATTTAATTGAGGCAGGGCTGTGCAAAGTCACCAGCCTCATTCTTTCCTCCAGAGCCATCTACGTGCATTGGCAAGATATTGATCAGGGCGATTGGAGTTAGCCAGCAGACTTGGGAGTGGTGGGATCATACCTCCCCAGAACCTCTGCAATTTGGAAGATTGGCATTAAGCAGGTGAGCTTTCTCTTCTTTTCCCCTAAATCCTAGCCAGCTAATGTAAACATTAGCTTCTATTGAGATGCAGGGCCTATTGCTTGCATCTCAAGTACCCTTTTATCTGAATCAATTAACCTGCTTCCTAAAGTAAAGAACCTTTGCAAAGAGGCTGGATTGACATAAAGAGGTGGAGAGGAAAGGAAGGGGTATAACTAAGGAGGAAAAGATAGGAGCCATAGATTGAATGAGACTTGTTATTCAGTTGTGTCCAACTCTTCAAGACCCCATGTTGGTTTTCCATTTCCTTCTCCAGCTCATTTGACAGATGAGGAAACTGAAGCAAACTGGGTTAAGTGACTTGCCCAGGATCACACAGCTAGTATCTGAGACCAGATTTGAATTCACAGAGATGAGTCTTTCTGATTCTAAGCCCAGGGTTGTATTCACTTCACCACTAAACTGCCCCACCTAGCTGAATGAGATGATTCCTAGATAAAAAAATAATAATAAATTCTAGGTAAAGTAGTGATGGAAAAGAGAAATTGGGTGGAGTTCTGGTTTATTAATTCCTCTTCTGCTCTGAGGCCCTGAAGATTTACAAGATCAAACTGTTAGTCCCCTTATCACTTGTTACTTATAAATGTTTTTACTCTCTATAGTTTCTCTTAAGTATTTTCTACTAAGAATTATAAGGAAATATAGTTGGATTGAGATGAGAAGAAGAGGGCAATGCCGAAGACTGGAAATAACCAAACATGTGGAAACCGAACCCATCGATCAACCAGCACTCCACCCCCACCCCATCCCCTATTCCCCATGACTACTTTTACACCCAGGATCTTTTTATCTAGGAAGTCTCAAACTATGGTTCCTGCTGCCTCCTCCTCCTTAGTCACATCCCTTCCTTTGCTTCCCAGCTCATTATGTCAATATACCCTCTGTGCAAAACCTCATTACTTTAGTAAGCAGTTTAATTGAATTAGACAAAAGAGTAATAAAATGTAAGCAATAAAGTGGATCGGTCTACTATGGCACAATTTTGAGATGTTTTCTAGGAAACCAGTGGTTTTCAGTGTTGAGGCTATACATTAGGTACTAATGGGTCCCTGATTCAGGGAAAGACAAGGAGATAACCCTCACTTGCTTAGTGGCCACTATCAGAAATGTGTTAGCTAATGCTCATGTAGATGGTTAGAAGGATAAACTACCTAGATTGCACAGGTGTTAGTATAGCTGGTTGATTGCACAGTCTTTGGAATGACACTGGAATAGTTTTCATTGTTCACTCATCTTTTCAGTTGTGTCCAACTCTTCGTGGTCTCATTTGCAGTTTTCTTGGTGAAGACACTGGAGTGGTTTGCCATTTCCTTCTCCAACTCATTTTACAGATGAACAACTGAGGCAGAGTTAAGTGACTTGCCCAGGATCACACAGCTAGTAAATGTCTGAGGCCAGACACCACAAAAATGAGTCTTGATTCCAGACCCAGTGCTCTATCCACTGGGCCATCTATCTAACTGCCCTGGAACAGTTGGCAAACTGTTAAATGAAAGATGCTAGTCAGAAGCTTTAAATTGGCATATGACAGTTTTGCTGTCATGTTTTACAAGCTTGTGAATCACATTGCATCTCAATAAATACTGATATAAAAAGGAAGTGCTACTCAACTGTCCATGTTGAAAAAACATTTCCTAGTGCTAAAGATTTTTCTAGGTTGATTCAGCTACTATCTGAAATTTATGACTTGCCATCATTGCTAAGCATCTCACTGTTCTCAACCATGTGGCTTAAAAGAAAGAAAACCAAAGGATTAGCTAAAAGGTGCATTCTGGCATGCACTTTTCAGCACTACTGGAGATCATAAGTCAAGGGCCTCTCACATTCATCTCAGGCATATCGAAGCAAGTCATTTGAGCTACATACTAGATTGTGGAGAGTGTTGACCATCAGAAACCTATCGCTTGTACAAAGGGCTGACCTTGACTGAGACCTGCTATATTGTTGATATAGGCTTAGACATAGTGGGTATGGATCTCAATTTCAAGTGTGGAAATAACAACAATAAAGTACTTTACAAATATGACCTTGTTTATCATCTTCATAACAGCCTTGGGAGGTAGGTGCTAATATTATCCTTATTCTATAATTGAGGAAAACAAGGAAGGCAGAGATAAAGTGATTTGCCCAGAGTCACTCAGCTGGTTAAGTATATGAGGTGGGTTTTGAACTCAGGTCTCATGACTCCCGAATCTAGAGTTCTATCTACTGTATCACCTAGCTGCCCATAGGGTTACATTCCATTTTTGTATGCCTTGCTCACCTATTAGAAGGTAAGTTCCTAGAAGGTAGAGGCAGTTTTTACTTTGTTTTTTGTATCCCTACCATGTTAAATGCTTGTTGATTAACTGACTGATTTATTATCTGCAAACTTTATTGGATTGGGTATTTGGGATGACTATCTATCTAAATTGTATACTGACTAGTGATTGTTTACAATGTTCACCTACAAACTATCCCAGGGTAGTGAAAGTGATTCGTCCAGATAACAGGTCTATTATTTGGGAGGTATAGAGGACACAGCAATGTTGATTGCCTGGAGTAAGCAGGACTGAGGTCCACCCTTTAAACTAGGTGGCTTAATCCCCATGATTTGCATGAACACTATCAATAAGCATGTATTAAGTGCTTTCTGTATGTCAGGCAGTGTACTTGCTGCTAGGCATTCAAAGACAAAAACAGAGATCAAACAGTCCCTGCCTTTAGAAAGCTTATATTCTACCGAGGAGATGTGTATATAAAAAACCACAATAAATGTTTATTTGTTCCTAGAGGTACTAAAACTTGAAAAAAACATAGCTCCATGGTACTTTCAGATCAAACCATGGGAATGATTTGCCCAGTCCATTGGGGTATGATAGGAAATAAAAGGAATATAAAAGGAATTTTCTAACTACAACCCAGATAAAAGTTTACAGAGGAAAAAAAAAAAGCCATTCAAAAGATGGACATAAAGATGCCAAAGGGACTATTCCTGCTCTTAGCTAACTCTTCTGCTGCTCACCAGAGTTCCTGGAAGAAAGCAGACAACTGGACTATCAAAAAAAGGATTATGGCTACAAAAGAGATTACTGAAAGTCTCCAGAATATGCTCACCTGCCACGTTTGTCAGGCCTATCTCAAGGACCCAGTGGAGGCTGATTGTGGACACAGTGTTTGCCAATCTTGTCTCAGTTCCTCCAGGGGAGTTTCTACGCCTACCTCTTGCCATACATGCAAGGAAATCTCCCAACCAAGAAGTCTTATTGCCACTTTAAGGAGAAGGGGAAAACTCCCTTTTTTTTTTTTGAAAAGAAGACCTTATACCTTCAAAAGATATCTACAGAAGCCTGAGGGACCCCCCAGCAAGTGTGACAGACACCAAGAGGATAAGAAGTTGTTCTGTGCTAATGATAAGACCCTAGTCTGTGTGTCCTGTTCACAGTCCCCGAAACACAAGGCTCACAACATCCTACCCATAAAAGAGGCTGCTAAGGGCTATAGGGGAAAGCTCCGGGAGAATCTGAAACATGTATATGAAAATTTAAAAAATGTTCACAAGCTAATTATTGACAAGAAGAAGATACCTCGGACATGGGCAGTTGTGTTGACAGAACAAGTAAAAATGACAAGAAAATCATTTGAGCAAAATTTTCAAGAAATAAGTGAATTCCTGAGTGAGCCAGAAGAGGAGGTCCACAGTCTGGTGGAGCTGGACGAGGAGGAGAATGAAATGTTTGAGCAGCTGAAGGAGAATGAGGAGCAGCAAGTAATCCAAAACAGAGAGAAAAAGAGGATGAGCAAGCTCCAACTGTTGGAGTACAAGAATGACCTGAGGGAGATGGGCATAGCACTGGAAGAAAAGGCTGTGATGGCAGATACAGACCTTCTTCAAGATTCAGAAGACATATTGAGCAAGAGTCGGTCGCTGTTGTTTCAAATGCCAGAACCTTTCACACCAAAACCGAGTGATTCTTATTGCATGCGTTTAAGACAATTTCTTAGGAAATTTCAAGAACCGAGACTGTTGCAATGTAATTATCCATATGAACTACCAGATGATGACAGAAAGAGGACTTTCACATTTGCAGATCTATCCTCTGGTCAGATGTATGCTATTTATACCTCTGGAAGTCTCCACTACATGAATGGGAGAGACAGACTATCTATTACCCAACTGAGTCTGAGTATGGATATTTCTGAGGAGGAAGACTATCCCCTTTTCACCTGTTACTGTTTGCCAATTGAAAGGGAGCCAGCTAGTAGTGACTTCTCTCCTAACCCTTCAATAGAATGGCACTAGGTCAGGGTCCCAGGCAAACCAAGTAGAGATACTTCAGGATGATCCTGGAACTATATCCCACTTTTTAATCTTATGTATAAAAGGGAGCCTAGTGGAGAATTGGAAGCTGAGTGCTTAAGTTTTTGTTAAAACTGTAAATACATTGTCTATTCCTATATTTGACAAATGTTGTCTGCTACAGAAAATCTGTAAAAGCTTGCCCATTTCCCTCTCTGACTTCAATTTCTATACCACGATAGCATCTGTGGGAAATGGGTGTTGGACTTGGAATGAAAGACTTGGGAATCCCACCCTTTGGTAACTATATGTAGCATAAACAGGTTGTGCCACAGGTTGATTCTTAAGAGTGACACAGAATATATGTTAATAAATGTTTTTCTTTTTTCAAAAAAAAAAAAAAAAAGATGCCAAAGGACTTCTCTGACTAGCTGTCTGGGTGTGGCTAGTTGGGGGCTAGCATCACAAAAGAGCTAAAGATTGCTAGTGGTGATTATCAAGATAAAGAGCAAAGTCTGAAGCTGCAACGCTGGTAAGTACCAGCAGATGGTAGCAGAGAGCAGCAGCATCTGTAGACATGAAGATGGCCAACTAAGGCAGCAGTAACAGTAAAAGCCCCACAAGAAGAAGCTGCAAAAAGAGGGGAATGGCGTAACCCCTGAGGCATCTAGCAAAGGGTAACTAACATGGCAGAAAAAGGACAATAGCAGAGAACTCCAACCCAGGGAAGTGTCAGCTCACTGACACCGACAACTTTGTAATTTTAAAGGCATGAGTCTTCACCCTGTGTTTTCAGGTCATTTGTGTTCTACACTGTCACATATGTTCCCACCAGGTATCCCCTTTCCCCACTCATGGTAGGACAACCTATAGAAGAGTGTTCTCTTGTACACCTGGACCTGTGTATGAGTTGGGTTGGTGGGGTGGGGGGAGGGGAGATGGTATATTGACCTTCTTCAATTTGGCCAAATATAAGACTTTTTAAACCCTGACTATATCATGCAGTAGGTTAGCTATGCCTTCCAGCTTTGTGTCAGCTAAAAATCTGATAAACATGTCATCTCCACTTTTATTCAAGACATTGATTTTAAAATATATATAATGATATATACACTTATACACGTGTGCATACACATGTGTATACATGTATATACACATGTGTATATATAAATGTGTGTTGTGTATATACGTGCCTACATGTGTATGCATGTGTGCATATGTGTGTAAATATACATTATGTGTGTATGCACATACACATATATACATGTATGTGTACATACACACATATATACAACAAGGTGTTAACCGCAGGTCCTGAGGCACTACTGGACACCTCTTTCTGAGCTGGTTTTCAGTGATTAATAACTGGACATAACCATTTGACCATTTCCAAATTCACCCAATTCTATCATCACCTAGCACCAAATTGTCCAAAAGAATAACAGGAGAGGTCTTATCAGGAGCTTTCTCCAGTTCATTCAGCCTCTATTCCCCTGATTTACCAATCTAAATAGAAACCCTTTCACAAAAGAAAAGTGAGCCTGGCCAATCCTGATCTTAAGGAGGTTATGCTAGCCCTTTCTGGCCACCTCTTTCTTTTCTAGATTGGTCCAGCCTCTTTATTAATACATTTTAGAAATTTGCCTCTTCTCAGCCCCTTGTAATGCAAGATTTGACTCCACCACTCAACTAAAACTGTACTCTCCAAAATTAACAGCACTCTACTAACAGCTAATTCCAGTGGATTTTTCTCAGTCGTTTACTCGGTCCTTCTTGAAGAGGCAGCTAGGTTGCATAGCAGATAGTGGAGACTGGAATCAAGAAGACAGTTCGAATCTGGCCTCAGATACTTCCTAGCTGTGTGACCATAAGCAAATCACTTAACCCTGTTTGCCTCAGCTTTCTCATCTGTAAAATGAGCTGGAGAAGGAAATGGTAAACACTCCAGTATCTTTGCCAAGAAAATCCCAAAAGAAGTTACAAAGACTCAGACACAACTGAACAAATCCTTCTTGACCTCTTGAAGCATTTTACGATCTTCACCACTCCCTCCTTTTAGATCTATATGCTCTTCGACCTGGTTTTGTATCACTGTGATTACCTGGTTTTTCTTATACCAGTCTAGCTTCCAGTTTACTATTTGTGATCTCTCTCTCTTTCTGTGTCTCTTTCTGTGTCTCTCTGTCTGTCTCTCTGTCTCTGTATTACAGTACAATAATATTCCATTACATTAATATACCACAACTTGTTCAGCCATTCCCCAATTTCCAATTCTTTGCCACCACAAAAAGAGCAGCTATAAATATGTTTGTACATGTGGGTCCTTTTCCCTTTTTTATAATCTCTTTGGGGAAAAGACCCAAAAGTGGTATTGCTGGGTGAAAGGGTATGCACAGCTTTATAGCCCTTTGGGCATAATTCCAAATTGCTCTCCAGAATGGTTGGATCAGTTCATAGCTCCACCAACAATGCATTAGTGTTCCAATTTTTCCACAACTTCTCCAACATTTATTATTTTCCTTTTTTGTCATATTAGCCAATCTGATAGGTGTGAGGTGGTACCTCAGAGTTGTTTTAATTTGCATTTCTCTAATCAATAGTGATTTAGAGTATTTTTTTATATGGGAATAGATAGCTTTGATTTCTTCATCAGAAAACTGCCTGTTCATATCCTTTGACCATTTCTCATTTGGGGAATGGCTTGGATTCTTATAAATTTGATTTAGTTCCCTATATATTTTAGAAATGAGGTCTTTATCAGAAGTACTGACCATAAAATTTGTTTCCCAGCTTTCTGCATCACTTCTAATTTCGGATGCATTGCTTCTGTTTGTACAAAACCTTTTTAATTTAATGTAATCAAAATCATCCATTTTGCATTTCATAATATTCTCTATCTCTTGTTTGGTCATAAACTGTTCTCCTTTCTAAAGATCTGAAAGGTAGACTATTCCTTCTCCTAATTTACCTATGGGATCACCTCATGTCTAAATCATGTACCATTTTGACTTTATTTTAGTATAAAGTGTAAGAAGTTGGTCTATGCCTAATTTCTGCCATACTCTCTTCCAGTTTTCCCAGCAGTTTTTGTCAAATACTGAATTTCTATCCCAGAAGCTGGAGTCTTTGGGTACAGTACATTACTAATGTCATTTACTACTGTGTCTCCTGTGCCTAGCCTATTCCATTGATCCTCCACTCTATTTCTTAGCCAGTACCGGATAGTTTTGATGACTGCCACTTTATAATAGAGCTTCAGATTTGGTACAGCTAACCCACCTTCCTGTGCATTTTTTCATTATTTCCCTTGATATTCTTGACTTTTTGTTTTTCCAGATGAATTTTGTTATTTTTTTTCTAGCTCTATAAAATAATTTTCAGGTAGTCTGATTGGTATGGCACTGAATAAGTAAATTAATTTAGGTAGGATTGTCATTTTTATTATATTAGCTCAGCCTATCCATGAGCAATTAATATCTTTCCAATTATTTAAATCTGATTTGATTTGTGTGAAAAGTGTTTTGTAATTGTGTTCATAGAGTTCCTGGGTTAAGACAAATTCTTTAATTGGCCAAATAAAAAAAAAAAGTCTCATCCTGCCTCCTTAGCCCATCACCTCTCTGTCAGTAAGTGGGCAGCACATTTCCTCGTCAGTCCTCTAAACTTGTGATTGGTCACTGTGTCGATCTGAGTTCACAAGTCTTTCAAAAGTGTTTGGCTTTACAATGGTACTGTTTTTATACAAATTGTTCTCCTGGCCCTGCTCACTTTACTCTGCATCAGTCTCTAAAAGTCTTCCCAGGTTTCTCTGAAGCTATTGCTTTTTATAGCTCTTTAAGGATAAAGACTGGACCAGTGATTTCATTGCTGCCTGGAAAGGAAATTCCTTCTACAAGATTAGGGTGGCACCTTCTCTGCAACTTAGTCTTAGAAAGTTGCCAATAGTGGTTAAGTAACTTGTCCAAGGTCACATCAACACTAAGGGACAGAGATGGGATCTGACCCACTTCTTTGCATCTTTGATGATGACTCTGTCCACTGCTCCACATTACCTCTCACATAGCTTTTTAGAGTTTGCAAAATGCTTTCCTCACTACAATCCTACAAGGTAAAGAAGAAAAGACCTGAGTTCCAATCTTTTCTCAGACACTTGCTTGCTATGTGACCCTAAGTAAGTCACTCAATCCCTGTTTGCCTCAGTTTCCTTATCTGTAAAAATAGAGATAAAAATAACACCCATCTCCCAGGATGGTTATGAGGATCAAATGAGATATTAATAATTGTGAAGTGCTTAGCACACAGTAAGTGCCATATTTAGCTATTATTATTGTTACTATTGGTAAAGTAGGTGGTATGGCTGCTATCTCCATTTTACAACTTAGAAAACCGAGTCTCTGAGATGTCATAGGGTCTTACACAATCAACAAGGAGAGGCACCAGGATTCTCTTTGGGGAGCTCAGCCTTCAATAATTTTTCTAGGAGGAAACTCAAAGGTCTTGGGTCCTTCCCATGTGTCTCTGGCTGCTTCTTATTCCGTTCCTCAGGTTTTCCCATCTCTCAGAGGCCTGGTGGCTGAGGCCAGTTTATAAACACTTTTCTTGAGTGCCTATCATTTCAGCTTTGTGACCAGTGTTTGTTTTCTTTGTTGCCTGGTTGCTCAGCTCAGGGACGCATGCAAACAGAGCCATTTCCACCCTCACTTTGTTAATTACATTTGTAACTCCTCCCAAAATTAATTATCTCCACCCTTCCCCCCTCCCTCCAAATCCAGGCATAGTCTTGGGTTTCTCAGTTGAAGGAAAAACATGCATGCTTCATTCCAAGCAAAATTGCTTCATAACCAAAATGATTTCATCCTGTCTTTCATTCTCCCAGAAGAAATCCTTCTGCTATTCCTCAATGGAAAGTTTTAGGGCATGTCTGACAGGACAGCTCCAATTGTCCCAGGGAGAAGGTGTGATCTTACAAAAATCTGTACTCGTTCTCCAACTCTGTTTCCTTTCCCAATAATTGATTACCTTTCATTTTTAAAGTCTGAGAACCTGAGAAGTTTGCACTTGAAACAGGTTAGAAGACTCACAGGTATTCATATTCTTATTGACAGAGAGTTTTTATAAAGCTGTAAAGCAAAATGTATTATATTCATTATTAGTTCACTGGAACCTCACAGCAATCCCACAATGTGGCTTGTTCAAGTACTACAATTCCTGGGACACCCCCTCCTGCCTGAAGAAAAGCCACCCACAGTTTAAGACACTTTGTTAGTCAGTTCCCACTCAAAAATATATCTCACAAGCCCCCACTGATATATTTACTTTTATGAGTCTGCCAGAGGATACAATAGTTCAAACGAAAGACATTTAATCAAACAACAGAGTAAAAAAAATCCCCAAAGTGCCTATGTGGTTCTATTCTGTCTCAGATTATTATGACATACTATGTGGGGCAGGGCACACAGAGAGAATGTGAATGATCAGGACTATGCACGTGGCCAGGAAGTATGAATAAAGAGGTACATAATGGGGATCCATGTGACCAGGGCTCTGTGCTGGAAGGACACACAAGTTGAAGGCACTTGTGGCTAGGGCTCACGTATGTCCAGGGAACTTCACACTTCTGAAACTGCAGTAGGGCTTTCCTCTGGAGGTGCCATCCCATTGCTCTCTTTTGGGGATAGCATCCTCATTTAGGTTGGTTGTCTCTTCTGCTAATCTCACTACTGGGCACTTCTGCTACTTGTGTGGTCACTGAGTTCTTATCCCCTAGTAGTTTGTGGGCTTCATCTGCCTTCAAGACTACTTGCCTACTATGTTGTATCCTGTCTACAGTGACTGGAAGGTTTCTCCCTGGTAAGGACAGACTGATGGCTCTTTAATCTTGGTCAGAGGGTATGCTGTGCACCCCTGCACCTAGCTAAGGATGCTACTGTACAAAAATCAGGGATGGGATAACAGGGGGATCCAAAAGTATGTCTTTTCACTCCCTTCATTAAGCTAAATTTCCACCCATCATTCCAAATAATCATCTCATTTAGGGTTAGACAAGCTCAAAATTACATCCAGCTTAGCCAGCAAATGAATTTGAGCAGAATAAAAGCTAAATTCAAGGTCACTATCCTCCACCTGCTGACCTCAAATTCTGTCTGTTATGTATATGTCAGCAGTCGCATTGCTGGTATATTCTGGACAATGAAAAGCTTGCAGATGGAGAAGTGACTTAGTAAAGGTCATGTAGCTAGTAAGGGATGCAAGGAAGGACTAGAACTCATGTCTTCAAATTCCAAGACCAGAGTTTTTTACACATTTACTATGCACCAAGTACTCAACTAATCCCTGAAGTCAAGCTCAACAATTTTCCATCATATTGGACTGCTGCTCTAAAAATGGATAGGTCATGAGAATCGAAAGAGGAAAGAGTTAATAGGCTCAAAAATAAAAATCATGGAAGATTATTTTTTCCCTAAATAAAATAGACAGTAAATATGAGGGAGACTTTGAAAGGAGCTAAGTTCTTTCTCTATTCTCTGGACCTCCACTCTTTCTTACTTCCATACTTATCCCCCTCCATCTCCAACACCACTACCTTTTTTCTCCCCAATTTCTTTCCCTCCCTCCCTCCCTCTCTCACACACATACACACACAACACAAAACAAAAACCTTTGTTTGACCCTGTCTTTATAACTACCCTTTCTTCTCATTCCTTCCTTTCAAAGCCAAATTTCTAAAATGCATAGTGATTTTTTGTCTATATACAATGTATCCCACAGAAATGGCATAAAAGGCATTGTGTGCTTTATTCATCTATTTAAATACCTCAGAAGGTGAAGAAATTAATTGTGTGGGTATTCCTTTCACTAATGCAAATCACAACTCCTTAAATGCCAGAAAACAGCTTCATGAATAATTTTGTTGTTCAGTTGTCACTTGTGTCATACTCTTCAAACCCCGCTGTGGGATTTTCTTGACAAAGATACTGAAGAGTTTGCAGTTTCCTTCTCCAACTCATTTTATAGATGAGGGAACTAAAGCAAACAGGGTTAAGTGACTTTCCCAGAGTCACACAGTTAGTAAGTGTCTGAGGCCAGATTTGAACTCAGGAAGATGAGTCTTCCTGATTCTAGACCCAGTGCTCTATCCACTGCACTACCTAACTGCCCTTCATGTGTTATGCAACAGCCAAATAATTAATCACCTAGTGTCAAACTTTACAACAATGAACCTATCTAGATATAGCTTGGTCCCTTTCCATAGCCCACCATGGTACTCAACTATTCCCCATATCCAAACAAGATAATATCCCAGGCAGCATAGAAGAATGGACGGAGTCCTAAATTCCAAGTTAGAAAGGCCTAAGTTCAGATACCACCACTGAGACTTACAAATATGGCAATTAATCTTTATATGTTTAATGCAACTTCCTAGGATTTATCTACAAGGTCATAGCTGGATTGGCATTTGCACTTCCCATGGTGGAAGTGCCCTACCTTGACAAAATCATATATGCCTCACACATTTGCATACACTGTATTATGTACATTATATTTTTAGTTGCATGCCCAATTCATTTTCATCTTTCTCTATTTTATTCATGTAAGCATTTAGAGATATAAAATTTCCCCTAAGAACTACTCTGGCTGCATTCCATACATTTTGGTATGTTGTCTCATTATTGTCATTCTCTTTGATGAAATTATTGATTGTTTCTGTAATTTGTTGTTTGACCCACTCATTCTTTAGGATTAGATTATTTAGTTTCCCATTAATTTTTAATCTATGTTTTCATAGAAATTGATAGATTTTCATAGATATTGAATATCATTTTTATTGCATCATGATCTGAAAAGAATGCATTTAATATTTCTCTTTCTGCATTTAATTGTTCCCTAATATGTGGTCAATTTTTGTGTAAGTGCCACTAGATTTTTTAAAATGTATATTCCTTTCTATCCCCATTCAATTTTCTCCGGAGGTCTATCATGTCTAACTTTTTAAAAATTCTATTCACTTCCTTAACTTCTTTCTTGTTTACTTTGTGGTGATATTTATCTAGTTCTTAGAAGGGGAGGTTGATGTCCCCCACTAGTATAGTTTTACTGTCTATTTCTTCCTGTAACTCACTTAACTTCTCCTCTAAGAATATGGATGCTATACCACTTGGTTCATATATTTAGTATTGATGTTTAGTATTAATATTACTTCACTGTCTATGGTATTTCTTAGCAAGGTGTAGTATGCTTCCTCATCTCTTTCAATTACATCGATTTTTTGCTTTTGCTTTGTCTTTGATCAGGATTGCTACCCCTGCTTTTTGGTTTTTGTTGTTGTTGTTGATTTTTACTTTAATTGAAGCACAATATATTCAGCTCCAGCCTTTTACTCTATATGTATCTCTATGTTTCAAATATGTTCATTATAAACAACATACTTGGGGCAGCTAGGTGGCTCAGTGGATAAAGCACAGGCCCTGGATTCAGGAGGACTTGAGTTCAAATCCAGCCTCAGACACTTAACACTTACTAGCTGTGTGACCCTGGGCAAGTCACTTAACCCCAATTGCCTCACACACACAAAAAAAATTGTATAAACAACATACTTTAAGATTCTGGTTTTTAATCCACTCTATCTGCTTCCATTTTATGAGTTCATCCCATTCACATTCACAGTGATGATTACTGTGTATTTCCTTCTATCCTATTTCTCTCCTGTTTATTCTTTTCTCTCCTTTCACTCTGTCCTTCTTCACCAGTGTTTTGCTTCTGACCACTGCCTCCCTCATTCTGCCCTCCCTTCTATCAGCCTCCCCTTCCTTTTCTTTCCCCTGTCCCCTCCTACTTCCCTATAGGATAAGATAAATCTCTATACCCAACTGAGTGTGCATATTATACTCTCTTGAGCCAAATCTGATGAGGGTAAGGTTCAAACAATGTTGATCCCCTCCTTTCTTCCCCTCTACTATAATAGGTCTTCTGCATCTATGTGATTTAATCTACCCTATTCTGCTTCCCCTTTCCTCTTCTCCCAGTACAATGCTTTTTTTCAGCCTTTTAATTTTTTTTTATATCATCACATCAAAGTCAACTTACACCCACACAATCTGTCTATGCATATTACTTCTAACTGCCATAAAAGAGAAACATTTCTCGAGTTAAAAGAATCATTTTCATGTGTAGGAATGTAAACAGTTTAACCTTGTTGTATAGCATGTTGTTTTTTCCTGTTTACCTTTTTATGCTTCTCTTGAGCCTTGAATTTGAAGACTGAATTTTCTGTTCAGCTCTGGTCTTTTCATCAGGAAAATTTGAAAGTCCCCTATTTCATTTAATATCCCTGTTTTACCTAAAAGATTATGCTAAATTTTGTTGGGTAGTTGATTCTTGGTTGTAATCCAAGCTCCTTTACCTTCTGGAATATCATATTCCAAGCCCTCTGATCCTTTAACTGTACAAGCTCCTGAATCCTGTGTAATCCTGACTGTGGCTCCTTGATATTTGAATTATGTCTTTTTGGCTGCTTGCAGTATTTTCTCCTTTACCTGATAATTCTTGTATTTGGCTACAATATTCCTTGCAGTTTTTATTTTGGGATCTCTTTTAGGAGGTGATTGGTGGGTTCTTTCAAGTACTATTCTACCCTCTGGTTCTAGACTACCAGGGCAGTCTTCCTTGAAAAGTTTCTTGTAAGATGCTTTCCAGGCTCTTTTTTTAATCATGGCTTTCACGTAGTCCAACAATTCTTAAATTATCTCTTCTGGATTTATTTTCCAAGTCAGACATTTTACTATTAATTTGGTTTTCATGTTTTTTTTAATCACATTAACCAATCATATATTTATTTTATTGATATGAACTCAACTCCTAGTTTTATCTGCTAATTCAGTGGGTTTTGACATTCAATTCTATTAATCTCACCTTACATTTTCAGGATTTCCAATTTAGTTTTTAATTATGGATTTTTAATTTGGCTTTTTAAAAAATTATACAACCAATTATTTGGTCTTCTCTTTCTCTATTTTATTGATGCAAACATTTTAGAGACGTTCCTCTAATTTTCCTCTGGTTACTGCTTTTCTTGCATCCCAAATATTTTGATACATTGTTTTATTATTATCATTCTCTTTAACAAGATTATTTGTTGTTTCTATGACTTGTTCTTTGACCTTATTTTAGTCTCCAATTAATTTTTAATCTGTGTTTCCATAGTCCTTTATTAAATGTAATTTTATTATAGTATGGTCTGAAACAGATGTGGTTTTTGTGGGGTAATGAGGGTTAAGTGACTTGCCAGGGTCACACAGCTAGTAAGTGTCAAGTGTCTGAGCCCAGATTTGAACTCAGGTCCTCCTGATTCCAAGGTCAGTGTTTAATCCACTGGGCCACCTAGCTACCCTCAACAGATGCTTTTAATATTTTTTCTTTTCTACATTTGACTATAAAATTTTTATACCCTAATATATGGTCAATTTGTGTAAAGGTGACATGTGCCACTGAGAAAAATGGTATGTTCCTTCCTATTCCTATTCCCATTCCCATTCCTATTCCTATTCCTATTCCAAATGTTCTCTCTATATGACTATCATATCTAGCATATCTAAAAATCTATTCATCTCTTTGACCTCCTCTTATTTATTTTCTGGTTAGGATTATCTATTTCTGAGAGGGGAATGTTTAAGTCCCCCATTATGATAGTTGTACTATTTCCACCTATAATTAATTTACCTTTTTCTTTATAAATTTGGATGCTATAGCATTTGTTTCATATGTGTTTAGTATTGGTGTTACTTCATTATCCATGGTACCTTTTAACATAATATGGTTTCCCTGCTTTTCTCTTTTAATTGTCTATTTTAACTTTAGCTTAGTTTGAGATCATGATTGCTACTTCTTTTTCAGTTAAAACATAATAAATTCTACTCCAGCCCTTAATTTTTACTCTGTCTCTTTAATTGTGTTTCTTGCAGGGGGGATGGTAAATGTGTTTCTTATAAATAACATATTGTTGGGTTTGATTTTTTATCCATTCTGCTATCTATTTACATTTTATGAGTGAGTTCATCCCATTCACAGTCAAAGTTATAATTGCTAGTTGTGTATTTCCCCTCACCCTATTTTCCCTACTGTTTATCCTTCTCTTTCTCTTTCTTTTCACCATAACCCTCCTCAGAAGTCTAATTTACTTCTGACCATTGACACCCTAATCAACACACCCTTCTATGAATTCACCCTCCCCCTTAACTTGTCTCATTGCCACCCTATTTCTCTGTAAGGTAAGAAGACTTTTTTCCCCAACTAGATGTATATGTTATTTCCACTTTAATCTAGCTCCAATGAGAATGAGGTTCCCACACTACCTGTCTACCATCCTATCCTTCCCTCCACTGTAACATGTTTTCCATTCATTTCTCTTTTGTATAAGATAATTTGCTCCATTTTACCTCTCCCAACCCAATTTCATTTTTCAGAATCATCCTATCATAATCAACATAACTCCAAGTTTTCTATGTATACTCTTTCCAACTACCCTAGAAAAATAACCTTCTTAACAGTTATACATATAATTTTCCCATGTAAGAAGTAAACAGTCTAACATTAAATTTTTTATGATTAGTTTTTTGCATTTACCTTCTTATGTTTCTCCTCATTCTTGTATTTGTAAAGTCAAATTTTCTGTTCAGTTCTGGTCTTTTCCTCAAAAATGCTTGAAAGTCCTTTAATTAAATAATTTTTCCCTTGAAGAATTACATTCAGCTTTGCTGGGTAGGTTATTCTTGGTTGCAAACCTAGCTCTTTTGCTCTGCAGAATATCATATTCCATGCCCTTCAGTCATTTTGGGTAGAACCTGCTTAATCTTGTGTTGTCCTGACTTTACCTCCACAATATTTAAATTGTTTCTTTCTAGTTACTTGTAATATTTTCTCCTTGACCTCGGAACTTTGAAACTTAGTGATTATGTTCTTCTGAGTTTTCATTTTGGGATATGTTTCAGGTGGATTTTTTCAATTTTACTTTACCCTCTAGTTCTAAAATTTCAGGGCAATTTTCCATAATAATTTCTTGAAATATAGCATCAAGACTGTTTTTGATCGTGACTTTCAGATAGTTCAATAATTTTTATATTATCTCTCCTTGATCTTTCCAGGACAGTTTTCTAAAGACATATTTCATGTTCTCTTCCAGTTTTTATTCATTTGATTTTGTTTTAATATTTCTTAATGCCTTATGAAGTTATTAGCTTCCCCTTACTCAATTCTGATTTTTAAGGAGTTATTTTCTTCAGTAAGTTTTTAGATTTCTTTTGAAATTCCTTGACATGCTTTCATAATTTTCTTGATTTTCTTACCTTACTCATTTCTTTTCCCAATTTTTCTATCACATCTCTTATTTGATTTGCAAAGTCCTTTTTAAGCCTTCCTGAGAACTCTTCTTGGGCTTTTTACATTTTTCTTTGAAGCTTTTTAATTAGCTGATTTAACTTCATTGTATTCTTCTGAATTTAAACCCTGATCTTCTCCATCACTATAGTAACTATCTATGGCCAGGTTCTTTCTCTGTTGTTTACTCATTTTAACGGCCTATTCCTTGACTGTTAACTTTATGTTAGGGTCAGGCTCTATCCTTGGGATGTGAGGGATAATGTCTCAGACTTCATGTTTTTCATGCCATTTTCAGACCTCTATCTGGGTATCTTTGACTTTTTCTTCCAACGTACTATGATCCAAAGCCAGTTATGGTCACTGACCTCTGACTCGAGCCTTGATCTACGAGTGACCTCAGGTACTTCCCTACACCACTGAGCTGACAACCAAGGACCCAGCACCATTGCCACTGCAACTGTTCTCACTCCCGTGGTCCCTCCACTGTAAGAGTTAGTTCACCCCTCTGTCCTGAAACCAAAACCAAAGACTCTCCTATGAGTGACCATAATCATTAGGACCCTGCCTTTCTGCTACTGTACTCACCTACATGGCAGGCACAATCTGAGATCTGTCTGACCAAAATGCTTGGGTCCAACACTAGCATGAGCACCAGCAGAGGGCCCTTGTAGCCACTAACACCAACACTCAACTGTGGGGTGAAATTTGCCAATAACCCTAAGGTTTGCTGTTTGTTGACACAGCAATATCTGCAATTAGCTCCCAGCCAGACCAACACCCAGATAGGTCAGATCTTTCTTAAAGTCTTCCCAAGTTTTCTAAGGCTGAATAACTGCTTTACTCTGACTTTAATTATTTCCGCCTCTCCAAAATTCATTTTGGCAGGAGTTTGGAGTGGGAAGGAATTTCTTAGTGGGGAATTTAGGATAGCCAGATAATTTCCTGTCTTACTCCACCATCTTCCCACAATTCCCTCCTGAGATATGTATTTTTGAAGTGACTGGCCCAGGCTAAGGGTATTCTCTATTTGACTGCTGAGCAGAACAAAACAAGTTGGTGTACTCAGAGATCAGAGGCACTATTCAGCTTCATTTAGATTGGGATCTCAACCACTGAATCCCTCAACACCAGCCTGAGTTCACATAGACTGTCTACGACAACTGCCTATAAGAAAATAGTTCCCCAAGGGAGAAAGATGCTGTTACTACTGCTGGCAAGGTCCACCCAGGAAAAAGCCAGATGTGGTTATGGGTTTGTTTTGATGTTTATAAACCTGAGTCACTTTTTCAAAAGGAATAGTTTTACCCCAGGCTCCTCTTCTAACTGGCAAGTACCATTGGCCAGAGTTAGAGTAAGCTTGCTGGGAAAGTCCATTCCAGTTTAAATCTCCCTAAAATGTTAGCAAAATATAAGCAGAGAGAAGTTAACACAAGATGAAAAATAGGAACATCCTTTGAACACTCCCCCTTAAATCTATCATCTCTGGCCAATAAAGCAAAGCTAGCTAACCAAATGGACACTCCATAGGAACCAGTGGTTTGGGATGCTGAATCACAAGCAACATGAGCCAAAGCCTGATGAAATCCTGGGGATGGTATATCAGAATGGAAAAGAAAATGAAATTCAAGATGTTAGCATTAGATGAGAAATTAGAACCTAGACCAAAGAATGTTAGAGGTAAAAAGAACATTAGAACATAGAACAAGAAAGGTAGACTTGGAAGAGGCTTTAGGCTACAGAATGTTTAACCTGGAAAGGGCCTTAGAAGATGGAACATAGAATACTAGAGTTTGATTGGCTTAAATCATTGAATCCAAAGTTTCTTAGCCTTTTTTGTGCCTTTTAGTAGTTTGATGAAGCCTATAGATCCCTTCTTAGAAATGTTTTCAAATGCATAAAATAGAATACATAGACTTTCAAAGGAAATCAATTATATTGAAATAAATAAGTAATTTTTTCCATCCAAGCCCACTGACCCCCTAAAATCTACTTCTTAGGAGTCCACAGACCCTAGGTCATTAACCCCTGATTTCATATAATCCCTTCATTTCACAGTTATAAGAGAGTGATTTGTCCAGGTTCACATTGCTAGTTAATAGCATAGCTAAGACATCTAGATTTTCTGTAGGGCAATAAGTTGGAGTATTTATGTTTGAGGAAGCATAAATCACACCTAGGACAAGTGTATGAAATTTATTTTCAAATGTGAATTTCATTTTATTTGTTTGTTCGTGTAATTGTTCATTCATTCATCTATTTTTTAAAGTAGGGGCAGGGTAGATCGGTGCTTATAAGTCAAACAGTTGACTTCCTATGCTGCTATTCTCCACTCCCACACATAAATATGCAAATAGACGGGGAGAAAGATCAATCCAACATCCAAAGCTTGGATGCCATGACTATTGGCAAATGTCATCTGGTAGAGATATCATGCAATTATCTTGTTCCTGCAAACCCAGTCAGGCCTAACATTTGGCAAAAGTGTGAATTAGAGAAATATGTATTCAATGACCTCTCATTTCCCTTTTCCTTCCCTTCCTCATCTACACATCCTTCTATCCTGTCTTTCCTCTTAGCCCATGCTTGACTAAAAGCACACCAATGTGCAGCCCCACAAGGACATGCCCAACCAGGCTTGGGTCTGGCCCATCCTCTAAAAAAGTGGTTCATAAGATAGACTTCAGGAAGTCCATGAAGTTGGATTGGGGTGGAGGAAACAGCTTTATTTCAATATAATAATTTATTTTGTAATTCAATGTATTTTAGTATTTAATTATATATTTAAGACTTGATTCTGAGAAGAGATCCACTGGCTTTACCAGGCCACCAAGGAATCCAGGCCACAGAAAAGAAGAAATCCTGCTTTAAGTAGTGTTCTCCTGAGTCAAATCTAATAAATCTATGGACACATTTAGTTGAACATTTTGATAGCTGTTTTCAAATAAAATTGGTCTCCATTGTAATTCTACATATTTTATTTTATGCATTTAACAACATCATTAGGAAAAGGGGTCCGTAAGCTTCACCAGACTCCCAAAGGGATCCATGATACAACAAAAGGTTAAGAACCCCTAAGCCAGATACTCTCCCAATTCAAACTTAATTTGTGTCCTAAACTTCAGGGAGCTTCCTTCAGTCTTGAAACTGTCCCAGAACCCCAGCAGTCTAGAAAATTAGGATGGGAAGAGTACTTAAGAGTCATCTAAGCCAACCCTCTCATTATACACATAAGGAAACTGAGGCCTGGATAGGAGGAGTGAGTCATTCAAGGTCTCACAGTGGCAAAGGTGGGACTATAACCCAGGTCTCCTAACTCCCAGACATAAATATTTATTAAACTATTTGCCCATGCAACACTTACTAGTATACATGCCCCTTCCCTTTCCCTTTTCCCATTGGAGTACCTGGACAAAGCAAGACATGTTCAATTTAGTGGAAAAGGATAGTGTCATGCATATCAAGGTCTGGCATCTTTGAGCCATGGGAGAGTCGCTTATGCAAGGGTTAAACCTATATCCACAAATGACTTGAGGCAGCTTACCGGTAAAACAATGTTAAGACAAAGCATTTGATAATAAAATAAAGCTGAATGGAAAAAGCATACTGTTACCGAGGAGATTGGTCAAAGTCAAAAGAAAGATCCTGTTAAAGAGCTCCCATAGTTCTCTCTTTTTTCTTCTTTCTTTTTTTTTTTTTTGAAATTGCAAATCATGGCTATATACATTATATTGCTGCTTTTCAGAAAGCAGAGAAAAATAATATTTAGTATTTTTTAAAAGGATAAAACAAAGACCGAAAACCAGATGCTTTTAGAAACCTAAGTTAAGCTGATTAAAATCCCTGGGCACCATCAAACTTTAGCCTTCCTATATCCCATTTCTTTGGGATCCTGCTAATATGATTACGCCCTTTGAATAAAGTTAAAAATCATAGAAGTCTACAGTTCGAAAGGACCCTGGAGGCCCTCTATTACAACCTTCTCATTTTACAAATGAAGAAACTGAGACCCACAAAGCTAAAGTGATGATATTACCCAGCTAGTAAGTGGCCCAGCCCAGATTTGAACCCAGGAACTCTGAATCTAAATGCAGCATTTTATGCTACCTAAATAACAAAAGAGTCTATCCCCTGGAAAATCTATTCCAAGCATCATTTTTTTAAAAAATAGAATGTCGGAGCTAGAAAGGAATTTAGAAAATAGAGTGTCATAGCTGGAAGGGACTTGTAAACATATAATGTCAAAAGTGGAAGGATTCTTAGAGCACGGAATAATATAACGGGAAAGAACTTTAGAGACCATCTACTACAAATTCCCCCCTGCTTTCCCCTTTCCAATTGTAAATAGGAGGACACCAAGGCACTGAGAGGCTAAGTCACTTGCCATTGGTAACTCCACCCCCAAATGACTATCACTGAAGGGAATACTGTCAAATGCACTGACAGACATAAACATCTTTTCCCCAACCTTTACCACATGCCTAATGACCCAGATCAGACACGTCTCCAATAGGAAAACATTAGACGGCCAGAAGGGAATTCATTGGTCAAAGCTAGAGATATTTGATATAAAAATTACAGGAAGGGGGTTACATTGATTTATGTGCTGTGGGAGGAATTTGCTGATTACCTGACCTAGTAGCCTGTCTGTCTGAATCCCAGTGCCCCAGGAAACTATGTGAGCTCTCTGGGCCAGCCATCCTCTGCAACCGATTAACATTAAGTTGCTGGCGTTAGGTGGTGCACATATCAAATTCTTTATTTTTAAAAAAAATGTAGAAAAAAGCTCTTAATGTTTTGGACACCAGGGGGCCTGATGGGAATTTGGGACCATTTATGGAAAGTGCTAGGGACAGGGCCAGACTTATCCACTGACCCACATACTGGACTGCCCTTAGAATAATTGCTTGCTCTTTTTTATATCCATCTTTTGCCTTCCAGACTGGGATTTCTTCTTTTGTGTTTTTCTTCTGATTCCCCCTCACAAAAATTGTTCTTAGAAAAGGCTCATGTCTCAGTGCATTATACCTGGCTACTTATGTCACTTTCCCTGTTCCCTGTCTCAGGGAAATTGTACAAGGTGCTGATATACAAAGGTAAGAAATGATCATCTTGGCACTTGAGGAGCTTACAGACTGGTGGGAGAATTTGACACTTAGACTAATAACTACAATTAATGCAGAAAGTGGCAAAGGCAAAGGAAATATTCACACAGAGGTTTTTGGAAAGTTTGAGGAAAGAGAGGAACAAGTAGGTTAAATGATTTGTCTGGGGTCTCAATGCTAATGCATCACAACCAGGATACAGTCACAAGGCTTCTCAGTCCCAAACTATTGCTCTCACAACATGGTACTCTTTCAGCAATGAGAGAAATCATTTTTCAGCTAAAAACAGCTAAGGAAGGGTTGAGAAATCTTCCTCTAGGAGGTGGCAGCCCAAAAGCAAGACGTACACAGATAGCTTCAATATGCATATCAGAATGTCAAATGCTACCAAGGTTCATGCCTCCTGGCAAACCAGGACATGGTGGGTTCAACCATCTGTCAGTGGTCATTTTTTCTGAGAAGGATATAGTTGCAGAAAACTACTACTGCTGCCATCCAGCTCTGATTGTGGGACCCCGGGACTCACAATCTCTAGAACTCATAAAGTTGGTTTTTTTCCACCTCTGCTAAGGAAAAGGAAAAACACAGAAGAAGAGGCAACAAATAGTCCAAAGACTAGACTCAAACTTGCCTAGGAAGCATATGTGACATTTGTGATGCATGAGCAGCCAGTATAGCTACTTATGGGAAGGGAGAGGAGGAAGAGCCCTCCCACATCCCAGCCCCTTCTCTCAGTTGTCCTTACATATTCAGCAGATATAAATACAAAGTGCCAAAGAGCAGGGTGATTTCCCTTTAAGGTCTACTGTGTGGGCAACTCTTCAGACTGAACTCAAATTCCTCTAAACTTTGTCCAATAAGAATTGGGAGATTTCAGGCTAAATTATTTTAAATTATGTGAATAAATGAAAGGTTAAGGGTTCTATTTGGACTGGTCTATACCATTGTGGTAGAAATATTATCAAGCCAGAATGTGGAGACCAAAGTCATAGGATCTGGACTTGGAAGGAGTCAAAGACATCAGTGCTTTGTGTGTAGTAAATATTTAGTAAATGTTAAACTGAATCTTGTGTAAACCCCACCACCACCTTTTAGAAAAGTAGAAAGTGTCTCAAAGAAATGAAATTACTTACCAAGGGTTACACAGATAGTAAGTAGCAGAGCCAGAATTTGAACTCATGTCCTCTCACTCCAAATCCAGAATCTTTCCCCTGTACTACTTTCTGTCACTTATTTACTAGGTCACTGTTGGGTAAGTCATTTCACCTTTTCAATCTGATGACCCTCAAAGTCTCTTCTAAGACTCTATGTTGCCAGATAAGCATTTCCAAATGTTTGGCTCAATCTTTCCCACTCTTCCCTCTCACTGTCGGGCTAAATGAAACAAATACTAAAGATAAGGCCGCACCAAACTGACCTCAACCATTCAGGAGGCTGTGAATGGGATTGGGAGTGATATATTGGCTCAGTCCATATAACACCTGGGTGATTGACTGAGGTCTTCTGGTTGGCACCACACACAGACAGACTCTGACTGCCAATCAGGAGGCATTTGTCTAGAAAACCCTAGTCTGGAAAGAGAGACAAGAACAAAAAATGGAGAGTCTGGGTTTAAAATATTCAAATTCACATTTCTGTTTTGCTTATTCACTCGGTTTTTCCCTGCCAAAGTAGCAATCTGTTCTTCAGGACTGCCAAGGACCAAAAGTGTATGTACACCAACCAATAGTCAACCTTTCTAGTGTAAGCAATAATAGCAGCTCAGATTTCTAGCCCACTTTACCACTGAAAAAGCCCTTTATGCACAACAATACTATGAGGTCATCAGAGAAAGTTATTGTTATTCCATTTTGCAGATGGGAAAACTGAGACTCAGATGTTAAGGGGAATAGCAGCATGGCATAATAGAAAAAGTCAATGACTGGAAATCTGGAAATCTGGATTCTAATCCCTGATCTACTGGTAAATTGTTGTATGACCTTGGGTAATTCATTCCTCTAGATAAGGGTTAGATTAGGTGACCTCTAAGGCTCCTTGCAACATCAATATTCTATGACTTGCTCAAGGTTACTTGGTGAGTAAGTAGTAAAGCTAGAACTTGAGCCAACATCTTCAGCCTCCAAGGTTTGTTGTTGTTCAGTTGTGTCCAACTCTTTGTGACCCCGTGGACCACAGCATGCCAGGCCTTTCTATCCTCAAAGTCTCTCCAAGTTCATGTTCATTGTTTCCATGACATTATCTATCTCATCCTCTGCCACCCCTTCCTCCTTTTGCCTTAAGTCTTTCTCAATATCAGGGTCTTTTCCAATGAATCCTGTCTTCTAGTTACGTGGACAAAGTATTTACGCTTCAGCCTCAGTATTTGTCCTTCCAATGAATAGCCTGAACTAATCCAAAGCTGGAGCTCATCACACCAGAAGATGCTGCCTCTCCACATGATGTGAATCCTTAAACAGAATAATACCCAAAGAAGTCTATATGCATATAATAATAATGGTATAAATCTGTTAGCAGGTGGTGGTGATGGTGGTGACGATGATGTTGTTGGATGGTGATGTTTGATGATGATGGCGGGCGGTGGTGATGATTCTATTTAGGGGGTGACAAAATGATAATGGACAGATAGAACTGGGGATTGAATAAATAAAGGGTTAACCCTAGAGAGTCTATTAGGGATGTCATGAGCAAAGATACCAAGATGGAAGAGGGTACAACAGGAACAAAAGGGTGAATAGTCTAGCTTAGCTAGTGCAGAGGGTTATTTACTCTTCATCCTCCTTGAGCTCTCTGTGGCTCTTGAATCTGTTGACTAGATTGATACCTTCTTCCTTGTTATCCATGATACTATATTCCCATGGCTTTCTTCTTGCTAGTATGAATATGTTCATTCTGTTTTATTTTCTGGCACCTCAACCTCTTTCTGCCCTCCTTTAACGTGGATATCTTCCAGAGTTCTGCCCTTGGCCTTTTTCTCATTCTGTGCTCTCTCCCTTGATGATCCCATCTATTTCTATGGTTTTAATTACCACCTTAATGCAGATAACTTCCAAACCTTTATTTCCACCAATGTTCTCACCCCAGAGCTCCAGTACCAAATTTCTCACTGCTGACTGCATATTGTCACCTAAACAGCTTGCCAGTCCTTCAAACTAAACAAGTCTAAAATGGAATACTCCATCTTCTTTTCAAAATTTGCCCTATTCCCTATTTTTTCTATTTTTGTTGATGAAAACATTCTACTCTCTGGTACTCTCTACTCTAAACCTCAAGGAGATTATAGGTTTCCAAGTCATTTTCTTACCAATTTAATAAAATTAGGTTAACAATTTCGGCACCTGATGATCGAAGATCTCTCGGGAGTCCGCATAATATTGAATTTTTATTCCAAATTTCAAAATAGGGTCTTCAGTAACAATTCTCAAAAAAGGAATTTCGTCCAAGGCAAAAACACCACAATGCATTGGGGAGAATATTTTAGCCTATTTTTTCCTGTTAAACGAATCCACTTCAAAAATATTAATTACCAACTAAGACTGAAGTCCACAGTTAGGCACTAGTGATGCACAGATGAAAAAAATACATCATAAAATGCCTCTGAGACATTTTCAATCTCATTGAAAGGGCACTTGTAGATACTATCCCCCTTTCCCTCTCCGTTTCTCTCCATGAGAGATTTTCTGGGCTGGTAGAAATGTCTTGGAGAGACTCCACATGTTCATGGATGTCCATTATCATTTTGTCACCCCCTAAATAAAATCAGCACCATCATCAGCACCATCAAACATCATCATCAAACAACATCACCAACACCTAGGGATTCTTATAATAACAATTACTGGTGGTCTTCAAACAAGGGCTGTCTGTGTGCCTGCCTATGTCATGTTGTAGAAGGGATTCATGCTAAGCTGGGGCTAAAATTAGATGGCTTCTGACACCCCTTCCAACTTTGAGGTTCTATTATTTAGTTACATTTCTATTATAATTTATGGCTTAGAAAGCACTTTTCATATCTATACTTAAAAGAATACAAAATTAAATGCTTAAAACTTACCTAGGCATAATGACTTTGCACAGCTGTGCCACACTTAAATTCAATTCACACACAAGTCAAAACATCACCTGGAGATGTTATTAGTCTTCTTTGAAAATGGAGGACCAACAATAAGGCATAATAATGGTCCTTTACTATGGCAAAAACACATTTTTATAGTTTTGTAGTGAAAAGAGTAAATGAAAGATTGAAAGGGCCTTTTAGGTTGATGGGTTCCAATGCCCATTGGCTACTCTGAGGTTCAAATTCTCAAGAGATATTTGTCTATCTCAGTCCACAGCTCATGAACTTTTGTTTCCACTGAATGAACCCAACCAGGACAAATAAAACAGATTCAGAGAGTGATTTGTCCATGGTCACTCAGCTAGAGTCCACAACTCGGGCTTCTTGACTCCTCTCCACTACTCAATGCTGCCTCCCTGATCAAGTGAGATACTCTTGTCTCCATTTTACAAATGAGGAAATAAAACAAAATCCCTAGGTAACCATGAGACATTTGCTGAGAAGTCCACTGCTGAGAAGGCTCAAAGTGGACAACAGACTCCACTTGGGCCAGCCCACCATGGTCAGGGAAGCTGCATTGAGTAGTGGAAAGGAGTCAAGAAATCTGAGCTCTTGACTCTAGCTGAGTGACCATGGACAAATCATTCACCCTCTCAGAACCTGTTTTTTCATCTGTAAAATGAGAGAACATTAGGGGCAGCTAGGTGGCACACTGGATAGAGCACTGGCCCTGGATTCAGAATGACCTGAATTCAAATCCAGCCTCAGACAACTGACACTTACTAGCTGTGTGACCCTGGGCAAGTCACTTAACCCCAGTTGTCTCACAAAAAAAAAATGGGAGAACATTGTAACTGTAGAACATATTTCAAAGGCTTATTTTGAGACTCAGATGAGAAAATGGATTTGAGATGTTTGGCAAATATTAAAACCCTGTATAAGTGTCAGTTATTTTTATGTAAAAAAACTATATAATTATCAGCTATTGGCACTTTTCTACAGCCAGATTTCTGGGTCAGCTATAGCTCAGTATTCTATCCTATTCTGATCCCTCCCTTGAATGCCCAAAGATCTCAGAAACACCTTGATTTGGCATCCAACCTGTTACCTCCTATGCCTTCTACCTCAAGTGTGTTTTTCCTAGGACACCTATTTACACAAGAAGAATATTTACATCAATAAGCAAAGTGAAGATCAAGTGGCATGCAGGACTGGAAAACCAACAAAAAACCATTGTAGAAAAAGCACAAATAAGCAGAAAGGCCTGAATTCAAATCCTCCCTTAGACACTGACTATTTTTGTGATGCAGGGACAGTTACTTGATCTCTCTCAGTACCAGCTTCTTCATCTATAAAATGAGAGTAATAATTGCATCTACTTTACTGGGCAGTTGTGATCAAATGAGATAACATGACAGTGCTTTGCAAACCTTGAAGTGCTAAATAAATGCTATCTTTCTGTTATTTATGTTTAGGGTTGGGTTACAGTTAGATTTAGGTTTAGGTTTGTGTTAGACTACACCAGGGGGGGTCAAATTCATGAGAAATGGATCCCTGTGGGTAGCCTTTTTAAAATTTTAATTTAAATTTTATTTTTAATTTGTTTTTGTGGGAAAATGTGGGTTAAGTGACTTGCCCAGGGTCACACAGCTAGCAAGTGTCTGAGGCCATATTTGAAATCAGGTCCTCCTGAATCCCAGGCCAGTGCTTTATCCACTGTGCCACCTAGCTTCTCCCCCTGTGGGCAGCATATTGACTTAGAAAACCACAAATTAACATTATCTGTGTTGTATTATATTTTTTTTATTTGGTTAAAATTTCCCTGTTACACTTTAATTGGATTCTGTGACTTAATTGGACTTTTGCTGTCTTCAGGCTGGTAAGATTGACACCTTTGGACCAGATGACCTTTTGAGTCCCTTACAGTTCTAAGATCTGTTAAGCCTTCTAGTCTGATGGGATCAGAGAGGCTTGGGGTAGGAAGGGACTTCAGAAGTCATCTAGTCCAACCCAAAACCTAAACCAGAATCACTTCTACAATAGCCAAGACAAGCGAAGACCTGGTCTCTGTTTGAAAGACCTCCAGGCTTCAAGAGGTTATAAGGTTCTTATTGAGGTTTTCCATGGACTGCAAGTTCAATGAGTCAACAGTGAGATAGATATGAACAGTGAAGATGGCTAATGGGATCTTATCAAGGGAGGAAGAGTACTCAGACCCAGGCAGGGAATAGTACTACTTTACTCTGACAAGATCACAACTGTAATATTAAGTTTAGTCTGTGCTTTTAAGAAGGACAATGACAGACTAGAGAGCCTCAAATTCATGCTATCAAATGAGGGGAGGGGCACAGAGCCAAGATGGCAGAGGAAAAGCAGTGACTTGCCTGAGCTTTTCCCAAGACCCCTCCAAATACCTTCAAATAATATCATAAGACAATTCCTGGAGCAGCAGAACTCACAAAAAGACAGGGTGAAATCATTTTCCAGCCAAAGACAACTTAAAAATTCAGCAGGAAAGGTCTATTGTACCAGGGTGAGAGTGGAACACAGTCCAGTTCAAGCCACACCAGCCCTAGCCCCAGACCCAGAAAACCAGGAGCAGGCCTTGGGAGCATCTGAATCATCAGCAGCAGCAGCAATTGCTTCTGGAACTTAGTCCACAGACAGTGACAGGGGTCAAACAACTGGCCAGAAGGAAATTACAGGGATCTCTGTACTAGCACTGAGACAGAACTCTGTTGTTTTGCCCATACTCTCATCTAGGTCACAGGCTTGGGTGGCAGTCCCAGACCAGGGAAGAGCACAAGCACATTGAAAGCTTGTGGCCACAGTAGAGTGGGATTCTGTTCATAGTTCCAGGACAGAAAAGCAGGCCTCTGGTTGCTTGAAGATCAGAGAACAGGCCAGGAAAGTAATAAGCATACCTCTCCTTAAATCATCCCTATCATGGAAACTTTCTATGGTCAGAATTTTTTTTCTGTTTGCTCATTTTCCCAGACTATTACTTGAATTTTAACTCTTTGTTGAAATGGGGTACTGCTTCCAGGGTGGAACATACACTGTCCCAAGTTTCAGGTGGTTTGTGCAACTGTTTTCAGAGATACTTCTAGGGAAGAACTGAAAACTTATAAATCAAGGAAAGATAATTTGAAAATTATTGGACTACCTGAAGGCTATGACTGAAAAAAGAACCTAAACATCATCTTCCAAGAAATTGTCAGGGAAAATTGCCCTGATATTTTAGAACCAAAAGGTAAAATAGAAATGGAAAGAACCTGCCAATCACCTCTTGAAAGAAATCCCAAAATGAAAACTTCCAGAAATGTTATAGCCAAATTCCAGAGCTTCCAGGTCAAGGAGAAAATATTGCAAGCAGCCAGAAAGAAACAATTCAAGCATTGTGGAACCACAGTCAAGATAACACAAGATCTAGCAGCTTCTACATTAAAGGATCACAGGGCTTGGAATATGGTATTCTGGAGGGCAAAGGAACTGGGATTATAACCAAGAATCACCTACCCAGCAAAACTGAATATAAACCTTCAGGGGGAAAATGGGAATTCAGTGAAAGAGAGGATTTTCAGGAACTCTTGACAAAAGGACCTGAGCTGAATAGAAAATTTGACTTTCAAATACAAGACTCTAGAGAAGTACAAAAATGTAAACCGTAAAAAGAAATCATAAGGGATATTAAAAGGTTAAATTGTTTATATTCCCATATGCGAAGATGATGCCTATAACTCATAACAAGTTTCTCATTATTAGGGCAGCTGGATGGAATATATTTAGACAGAGGGCTTGTCCCTCCCTAGAAGTCTGCAGGGTGGTTGGTTGTTGTCCTTCATGCTCAACCATGACATGACTATATTGGGATCACGGTACAATCAGATCAATATGAGCTGGGAAGACTGGGCACAAATAATCCATGTGAATATTTGGACTGGAGATGTCTCTACATTTGTGCATCTCACATTTCTTTTGAGCTACTACAATGGTACTTTGCTCATAGAGCACAGCACCTTCTTTCATGAGGGCATGCCATGCTTGGCAGTTCTGTGCCAGTATCTCCTGTATCTCACAATTGATTCCAATAGTTCCAAATTGATTCCAAATATCTTCAGAGAGACCTTGAGAGTATCCTTGTATCACTTCTTCTGACCTCCATGTGAGTGCTTCCCTAGTGAGTTCTCTGTAAAATAGTCTTCTAGGGAAGTGTACTTTTGGCATTCAAACAATGTGACCAACATGTTGGAAATGGATTCTCTGTGATAGAGTTTGAATGCTTGGCAGTTCAGCTCAAGAAGGGGACTCAGTGTCTGGTTCCCTATCTTTCGAGCTGTTCTTCAGAATCTTCCTACAACAGTCCTCCCTCTCTAGAGGTCTACAAGGAAAGGCTAATTGTCCATTTGTTGAATCGTTGTAGAAGAAATTCCTGTTCAGGTACTGCTTAGGACCAGCATGCCTCCTGAAGTCTATCACATCTTGGAGGTTGTGATTCCAAGAATTTTTTCCTAACATCAAACTTAAACCTACAGCTACAACTTCCACCCAGTGCTTCAGTTTCTGCCCTTTGGGGTAAAAAAAAAAACTATTTGAATCCCTCCTCTACCTGGACCTTCCAAGATCCATCTTTTTACCTATCTTCCCCTTCCTCAAAACTTCCCCTCTTCAGATTAATCATAGAAGTTAGGGCTGGAAAGTTAAAAGGAATTTAAAGTTTGTCTAGTCAAAATCCCTCATTTTACATATTGAGGAGACAGAGGCCCAAGATAAGTGAAAGGACTTAGCTAAAGTCACACTTCTAGTAAGTAGAAGAGTCAAGACTGAAATGCAGGTGTTCTTACTCCAAATCCAGTGTTCTTTCCTACATCACAGTACAATATGCTACATTACCAGTTCTGTGAGCTGAGTTTTATATGGCAAAATGTCTAGCTTACAGCTCTCTAGATCTGTGCAAGATTGTTGTTGTTTTCCTAAATTGATAAGGGATCTGGCAAGATTCCTATTTTATCCTGACTAATTCAGATTATCCATTGAGGGGGAACGTGAAATAAGGCATTCGTTCTCAAAATGTGGTCCATAGCGCCTTGGAAGTCCCCAAGACCTTTTCAAAGAAAGTCTATAGGGCCAAAAACATTTTCATAATAATGCTAAGGATATTATTTGCCTATTAAAAATACTCCTCCCTTTCCCAACTACATATCTCTATGAGGCCAGATTTCCTTCATATACTTAAACCAAAATAACATATCACAACAGATTGAATGCAGAAGCAATATGAAAATTCAGCTGTCTTTTATTAAGCCAGACATTTAAAGAGATTTGCCAAAATATGTAAAACAATGCCACTCTTCTCACTCAATTTTCATTTTAGAAAATATAGTTTCCTTTTGATTTTTTTAATGTTACATTTGTATGTAATTGGGTTTACTATCATTATTTTTATCAGTTTTAAATCTAATTTCATCAATTTTAATTATAATAGGGTAAATACCGCTATATATGACCCACATAAACCAAAGTTCTTTGAGGTACTCAATATTTTTTTAGTGTAACGGGTCCTAAGACCAAAAAAATTTGAGAACTATTGATATAGAATAAAGGAAACAGGAACTAGAATCAGGGAAGAACCAATTTCAAGTTCTGCTGCAGACAAAAACATCTGTGAGCCTCAATTACCTCATCTATAAAATGAAGGTAGGTAATAGCTATAGTGCCCATTTCACAGGAGTATTATAAGGATCAAATGAGAAGGGAAGTGTGATGTAAATGTGAATGGACTTTGTAAACCACAAAGTGCCACATCCCTTTCAGCTATTACTATGAATTGGGGATTGACCTAGGCAAGTACTCTGGATAAAAGTCACCCTCACTGAGTCAGGAAGAGTGCTGAAATATGGTGACCTTTTGAAGCTCCAACTACATCTTTCACTGAATCAAACATTTGCCCCATTCCTCTCCCAGACAATAGTGTTCCATGACTCAGGACACCACAAGAAGTAGGCAGGAAATAAGACCACACATAATGAGATAACGCTTCTTTTTCATTCAATTTTTTCATTCTTTTATTTTTTTTTTGGGGGGGGGAGCAATGAGGGTTAAGTGACTTGCCCAGAGTCACGTAGCTAGTGTCAAGTATCTGAGGTCGGATTTGAACTCAGGTCCTCCTGAATCCAGGGCCAGTGCTTTATCCACTGTACCACCTAGCTGCCCCCATTCATTCTTTCATTCAATCTCTGTGAGAGGTAGAAAAACTCTGAAAAGGCATAGGATGATTTTGCTTCATTTAGACTACTCAGTTCCATGAGTACATGTGAATTGGACTCTACCAGCAAAGTTGGTCATATCACTCAACTATCATCCTTCAGCATCAGTGACAATGTAACCGGAGGTCTACCTATACACCATATTCCACTTCCTTGAGAGTGCCTGGGGAAAGTTGACATAGATACCACCTAATCTTCTGGACTTAGAAATGGAAAGAAATTATATTTGGGATGTTTTGTTCTGGGTCAGAAAAGCAGTCCAGGTGGAAAACAACAAAGGCTTCTCCAGTCTCAGGTTTCTCATCTGTAAAACAAGGTCATTTGACTAAAAATAATTACTTTTTAAAGAGACAACAGTTTTGCAAGATATTTGTTGTAGGAAGGGGAGTACAAGGTTGTAGGGAAGGAAGGGACCTTGGATCTTTAATTCAAAGCTCTGCTTCTTCAGGACAACCTTTGGGGCTGTCTTTTTGAGGCAGGTCTGTTGAGAATACTAAAGAGAAGGCAGGGAAGCTAAAAAAAACCTTCAATCAACAAACTATGTGAGCGTAGATAAGTCATTGTCCCTCTCTCAGAGTGGGTTGACTTCTAAGGTACCTTCAAGCACTAACATTTTATCATATATTTTCTTAAGTCTTTTCTAGATCTGATAGTCTGTTTGTTCTAACATCCCATCCCGCTCTGAAATTTTATGTTCTATGTTCTAAGTACCATTCCAATTCTGACATTCCATGTTCTATATTCTAATGAGCTGTATGGCTCTGGATGTGATGTTCTGTGTTTTAAGTACCATCTCAACTCTGACAGTCTATATTCTTAGAATAATTCCAGCTCTAACATCCCATGTCTTATGTTCCTAGGTCCTATCCAGCTCTGATATTCTGTATTCCAGATCTGACATCCTATCTTCTAAAGACTATTCCATATGTGACATCTTATGTTCTATGATCTAAGCTATGATATTCTATATTCTTAGGACTATTGCAGATCTGACATTGTGTTCCAAGGTCCTATCCAATTCTGACTTTTTCTATGTTCTGAGGCCTATTCTAAATCTGACATTCTGCATTCTATGTTCCAAAGTCCCATCCAGCTCTGATAGTCTATGTTCTGAAGACTATTTCAAATCTGACATTCTGTGTCCTTTCTTCTAAAATCCATCTTATCCCTGACATTTAATACTATATACCATTAAGTCCCTTTTCCTTCTAATACTTTTGGGTTCCAGGATTCTCACCACATCTCCCTCTCTGAATACCACTTAGTGAAATGTGTGTTCACCTTTATCTCCCCAACCCACCACTCCCCCAAACCTTCACTGTCCTAGGTCATAAGAGGTGAAAAAATATCAGAGCCACGCATGCCATAATGATTTGAATCTGTACATCACTAAATAGCCATGCGACAGCTTTTTGGATGGCTAAACATTCTAAGCTCCAAATGATCTGCTTTGAAAAAGCTGCCTACTATGCATGATCTTAATCAGCTTGATTTTCTGTTTCCAAACAGCTGTCACTTTTTTTTTACTGAACCAAAATTTTCCACATATCAAGGGCACTGAACCCAACTCTAGAGAAAGCCAATGCCAAAATTGGTTTTAAAAATAAAAAACAACCTTACAACCCTTATTCAGTTACCCAGGCACCATTTTTTTCCTTTTTAAAAGGCATCTTATCTGATGAAAATATGCTTTGACATTTTCTCACCTTGGTTACTAAAAGCCATTTAACTGGATTTCAAGCCAATTCAGCCCTGGAGTAGCTAGTGTATTCCGGAGTTAAAGAACAGAGTCACAGGATCTCTGGATCGGAGAGTGACCACTGAGTTCATCTGATCTCAACCCCACCTGATTCTCCTTCCCAAGATCCCACACTTTTTTTTGTGAGGCAATTGGGGTTAAGTGGCTTGCCCAAGGTCACACAGCTAGTTAAGTGTCAAGTGTTTGAGGATGGATTTGAACTCAGGTCCTCCTGAATCCAGAGTCAATGCTCTATCCACTGCACCACCTAGCTGCCCCAATCCCACACTTTTAGATCAATATTTACAAGCTGCAATATGCACAGAAGAGAATGAAGGCTTGAAACTCAGTCATTCAAAGATTGATAGAGGGAACTACAGATGTTTATCCTGGAAAAAAGAAGACTTAGAAAGGCCATGGTAACTATCTTCAATTACCTGAAGGGGCAAAGGAGGATCAGATAGTCTGTTTGGCTTCAAAAGATATAACTAGCATTAATGGGTAGAAGCTAGAGAGACAGATTTCAGTGCTCTCACTCTGTCTCCATGTATGTATTTGTGTATATGTGTGCATGTGTGTACATGTATACATATACATAATATATATGTATATATACAGACAATTAGGGTAACCCAACAATAGAACTAAGGCATGACATAAGTTCTCTGTCAATGGGGACCAGTGAAAATAGACTTTATAATCACCAGTTGCTATTTGTAAAGGAAGGGGTACATGCTTCAAATAAAAGGGTTGGACTACATGATCTCCAAGTTTTCATACAACATTAAGATCATGGGGTTATATACAGTGTCCCAAAAGTCTTAGTGAACTTTAAAAGTTATTAAAAGCATTAAACTGCCTTAAGACTTCTGGGACACCCTGCATTATAGGTTTAATCTCCATGTGAGTCTGCTAGATTCTCTGTGTTTTCTGGCCACAAGACTCCACACTTAGCTCAATTATCTCATAATTGTGATCATCCAGGTGTTGCATAAGAGAAATTGAGCAGATCTTTACATTCCCACTGCTGGGGGAGGGAGTGGGAACCTATTTGAAGCACACAGGTCCTAGTGATTGTGGAAGGGAGTGGTCATATCATATTCAGAATATCATAGCCATGAGGGAAATTTGATCCACAACTATCTCTGTGATGTGAGTCATCAGTAGAGGTGCCCTGACCAAAAAATATACATAACCCACCCTATCTTCTAGTGCATAAAATTTCACAGTTAGAGTTTCATTTCTTTGGTTTTCACTTAAATAGGAACTTTTTTCCTCTGCAAAAATGAGGGGTACCATGGACAATGAATTCATATCAACACTAAACATCTATATGCCAAGTTGGGTTTTTTTTAAGAAGTTGAATAAATTAAAAAATCTCTAGGGCCAGATGGATTCACAAGTGAATTTCTACCAAACTTTTAAAGAACAATTAATCCCAATACTATATAAATTATTTGAAAAAATAAGAGTTTCAAAAAAGCTTGGAAGGACATATATGAAATGATGTGTTGGGAAGTGAGCAGAGCCAAGAGAATACTCTACACAGAGAAAGCAATATTGTTTTGATGAAGAACTGTGAATGACTTGACTATTATCAGCAATACAATGATCCAAGACAATCCCAAAGTAACATTGGTGAAACATACTATCCACCTCCAGGGAAGGAACTGATATTGATGAAACAGATTTGGGGCATGCTATTTTTCACATTCTTTCATTAAGTGACAAATATGGTGATGTTTTCCATGATCATATATGTATAAACCATATCGGATTATTTACCACCTCAGGGAGAGGGGAAAGGAGGGGGCAAGGGAGGGATAGAGATTGGAACAGAAAAATATAAATAAAAATGTTTAATTTGAAAAGGTGGGGGAGGGGTGTGCTGGGAAGGGTACAGGAGGTATATATGTATATACACACACATATAGTGCATTTATAAGTTATGTAGGTATTATTTATATAGTAATTATATTTAAACAAATTTATCATATAAATTATATGGATTTGTTTTTTATAAAACAGTTATCTAAGGACTTAAAATATTAAGTTATATATATTAGAATATATCTAGGTATATCTAAATGTAATAATGTAGAAAATTTACATCATATATGTCATATATGTGTATATTATGTCCATGTTTGATATATGTATAAAATATAATTATATATCACAAATAAAAAAAATTTTAAGCAGAAAAAAAAATGTAAATCTCCCTGAGAGGAATGGTGGATCACATGTTTACACATCAGAGTGAATGAATTTTTCATTCATTCATCAACCATTTCACAAAATCACAGAATGTCAGAATTGAAACACCACCAACTCATACCTGACAGAGAATTCTCTCTATAACACCCTTGGAAAATGGACATCCAGCTTTCATTTACAGGATTTAAGGGAGTAAGAATCCACCATCTCCCAAGGCAACACAATTCACTTTTAGAAAGTTCTGAAAGTCAGGAAATTATTCCTTACATCAAGCTGAAATCTATCTCACCTAATCTTCTACTCATTTCTCATAATTCTGCCCTGTGGGGGCTAGCAGAACAAGGTGAATAGCAACTTTGATATGCAAACACAAGTGTCAAGAGAAAGCTAGAAATTTAAATTTCATTGAGTGATTGGAAGGGGTTGTATGAGGATGTGGTATTAACATTCTAATAGGAGGAGAAGAAACCCGGGTCCCTTCCGAACTTTAAAGCCTTCACAGGGTATTGAGGGACTTAAAATAAGAAAAACTGAGGTCCTGGGGCTCCATTGATTCTGTTCTGAAGGTTTTTTGGAGGAGGAAGAGAAGGGACTATAAAAGGAAGACACACTACTATTAAAAAGGAGGAAGAAAGGAATGCAACATGCTTTTTTCTCATAATTGTTGTACTTCACAAGTGTCAAACTCAAGCTTGCATGGCCCCAAGCCACCCCCCAAAACTTCTGAGTGCAGACTATCCCTTCCTTGGGCATGAACACTTCCTCTCTTGGTTCAGGGTAAGATCACATTAGCCTTACTGCATATCTATCTGACTGTTAACTCATTGAACTTGTAATTCACGAACCCCTTCTAAGAACCTTTTAAGCTCTTGAAGCCTGGAGGTCTTTCAAGCAGAAGGCAAGTCATCACTTGTCTTGGTCATTGTGGAAAGGATTCAGGTTCAGGTTTTGGTTGGACTAGATGACCTCTGAGGTCTCCTTCTGCCCCAGGACTTTATGATCCTATCAGACTGGATGGCTCACAGGATCTCAAAATTGTAAGGGACTCAAAAAGGCCATCTGGTCCAAAGGTGTCAATCTCACCACCCTGTGGGTTACAGGGAGCATAAAACTACACAGTGGGGCACAGAACAGATTAAAGATTGGGAAACGTTTAATGAAATAAGAAAAAATACAATACAGCAAGTAATGTTAACCTGTGGTCTTCTATGTCAATATGCTGTCTACCTGGATCATTTCTATTTGAGTTTGATACCACTGGTGTACATGAAAAGAGTACACAAACATGGAAGACAGGATGAGTGAACATCAAATGAAACTTTTATCTAAAATGGACAAAATAGATTGAATACACAAACATGATTATATACATACACACACACACCATGTATGAACACAAAGAGTTTGGTGCAAACATAAAGAAAACTGAAAAGGGAAATACATGGGAATAGGGAGGAGGATTTAAAAAGGGCCTAGCTGTGTGACCCCAGGCAATTCACTTCATCACGTTTGCCTCAGTTTCCTCATCTGTAAAATGAGCTAGAGAAGGAAATGACAAACCTCTCCATTCTTTGCCAAGGAAACCCCAAATGAGGTCACAGAGAGTGTGACATGACTGAAAGACTGAACAACACCAACAAAACATTACCAGAGAAGAAATATTCTAAAACGGTGGTTCTCAAAGTGTGGTCCGTGGGGGGGGAGGGGGGGGTTCTCATGTCAAAACTATTTTCATAAAGATTCTAAGTTGTCTGTTAATACACTCTTCCCTCTTCCAACTAAATATCTGTGTGAGGTCAGATTTTTCTTCATACACTTCAACCACAACGACATATTATAATAGAATGAATACAAAAGCAGATATGAGAATCCAGCTGTATTCTATTAAGCCAGACATTTGATTTACAAAAATATGTAAAATAAGCTCACTCTTTTCACTAATTTGTTTTGAAACAGTAATTTTTCTTTAAAAAATGTTCCTTATATCAGCATGTAATGGTTTTATTATTGTTATTTTAACAAACTGATAAAGAAGTATTTTAAATATATAGGTTGTAATTTCTAACACAATAAATCAGTAGCTATAACCCACTTAAAGAAAAGGAGTCTTTTGGAGTCCGCAATAATTTTTTTTTAAATAGTTCTCATATATTAATTTCTTTACTTTTGGGGGGCAGGGCAATGAGGGTTAAGTGACATGCCCAGGGTCACACAGCTAGTAAGTGTCAAGTGTCTGAGGCTGGATTTGAACTCAGGTCTTCTTGAATCCAGGGCCAGTGCTGTATCCACTGAGCCACCTAGCTGCCCCGGTCCGCGATAATTTTTAAAGGTGTGAAGGGCCCTTCAATAATTATTAAGAATGTAAAGGGGACTGAGGCAGCTAGGTGGTACAGTGGATAAAACACTAGCCCTGGATTCAGGAGGACCTGAGTTCAAATCCACTTGACACTTGCTAGCTGTGTGACCCTAGGCAAGTCAATTAACCTTCGTTGCCCCACCAAAAAAAAAAAAAAATGAAAAGGGGACTGAGATCAAGAAAGCTTGAAAACTATTTGTCTAAAGTAAAAACCTTCCTGATCCTGAAGAGATTAAGAGGAGAGGAGGGGGACTGGAATCTAAGGGAGTGCCCATAACTGAGAAAATTGTTTTACATGAACATAATGGAATAAAATTGCAATGTAAGAAGTGAGGAACAAGAAATTATTTCAAGGAATCCTGGAAAGTAGGAAGTGAAAGTAGAATAAAATGAGCAAATCCAGAACAATTTGTATGTGAATGACATTTTAAATAAAGCCAACTCTGAACTCTGACCAAAGCAAGGACCAACCAAGCCTCCAGTGATCCTTTATGTTACTCATCTCCTCTTAAGAAGGATGGTGATACAGAAGGAGGTACAGAGATATTTGGAGCCATGGTGATTGTGTGGATTTGTTTAGTTTAACTATGCTTATTTGTTTGAAAAAACCTATGCTTATTTGTTACACAGGACTTTTTGTCCCCCTAAATTTAAGAGAGAGGGGTTGTGAAGGAAAAGGAGAGGTTAGCAATAGTGATATCAAAAGGAAAGGGTTAGGGGCAGCTAGGTGGCGCAGCGGATAGAGCACCAGCCCTGGTGTCAGGAGTACCTGAGTTCAAATCTGACCTCAGACACTTAAAACTTACTAGCTGTGTGACCCTTGGCAATTCACTTAACCCCAATTGCCTCACCAAAAAAAAAAAAAAGGAAAGGATTAGAGAAATTTTTTTTTCTTCCCTAATGCCCAGAAGAGAACAAAAGGAAATTCAGAAGGAAGGACAGACAGGCTGGAGGGTTTTAAAAATAAGATGTGAAATTTATTATTTTTTAAAAAGCACATCTCTTTTTTAATTCTGTGGTATCTACGGAAAAGTTCTTTTGTTTATGTTTAAAGCTCAGAATAAAAAATTAGTTTTTAAAAGTCTGGTCAAAAGTCAGCCACTATATGTCAGAGTTGAGACTTGAACACAGGTATTCCTTGCTTGTAGGCAAGCTCTTTATTCACCATTCCTTGTTGTCTCTCAATAACCACAAAAATGTAAATGAAAAGATAAATTAAAAGAAATTAAACTCCCAAATTACTTGCATGTGTTTTATATATACTAAGTTGACATGGCTACGTTGTCTCCTTCTATAAAGTGTAAACGCCTTAAGGACAGGAATCATTTCATTTTTTCCACTGTATCCCCAGTGCCTCAGTAGCAAAGTGGATAGAGAGCAGGGCATGGAAGGCCCGAGTTCAAATCTAGCCTCAGACACTTACTTAATTTCTGTTTTCTTCAATTGCAGAATAAGGATGAGGGCAGCAGCTATCTGTCAGGGTTGCTGTAAGGCTCAAATAAAGATGATATTCATAAAGCACTTAGCACAGTGGCTGGCACATAGTAAGTTACATATAAATCCTTATTCCCTTCCCTCTCTGTCTAACAGTGCCTAGAACATGGCAGCACTTCAGTGTTCATTGATTGACTGGTTGATCAGAGGAAACTAAAGAACCAATAATGATCTTGCACACAAGACAATGAAATTCACCACCCTTCTCTACATAGATATCATTTGGGTTGTTTTTGCTTATCTGTTTTCTTTCGTTAGAAGGGAGGGTTTGGTTCTGAGGTAACAAGATTTGACATGAAGGGAAGAAGCTAGTATGGGGAAGAAATGATACTTGCTGTGGGTTCTGGAGATGGCTGATTTCTGCTTCCTCTTCCCTGCTCGATGAGGGTTTCTTTGGCCTTTCCTCTCACCTTCCTTGCAGGGTGGTTTAGAGTGTGATCTTTTAGCAAATCACCACTCCACTTTTCTATCACTCTTCTCTCAAATCAGTCGTATCTAATTACAACAATTAGCTCTTTTTAGCCTAGGGACATTATAATGATCTTCAGGTGCCTGGTCCTTTCTATTTTATGGATTCCATAACTGATGAAAAGTTATTCATATCAGCTCAATCGTTCAGAGGCCTCAGTTAGGAAAACTATTTCTAATTAGATTCTCTGCTCTAATTTAAATGTTTGCATACATCTAGTCCACTACCAGGTGGTACAATGGATAGAGTCTGGGCCGGGAGTCAGGAAGACCTGAGTTTAAACCTGGCCTTAAGACACTTTATTAGCTGCCCTCAAGGAGCTTACAATCTAATGGGAGAGACAACATGAAAACAAATATATACAAAGTAAGTAAACTATACACAGGATAAATAGGAAATAATTAACAGAGGAAATAAATTAGAATTAAGAAGCATTGGGGATGACTTTCTCTAGAACATGGGATTTTAGTTGGGATTTATTGTTTTTTGTTTTGTTTTTGTTTTGGTGAATGAGAGAGTATCAATATGTATGTTTAAGGCTAGGAGTGGGGAAGACATAGAGGTTGTGAGGCACACACTGAAGTCACTGAGAAAAGAAGGAGAGTGTCCTAGAGGTCAATGGCTACCAGAATTTTGACTGAGTAGTTGACATGGACTGAGTGAACCTCAAAGGAAAGATTACTGGGGGCAGCTAGGTGGCACAGTGTATAGAGCACTGGCCTTGGAGTCAGGAGTACCTGAGTTCAAATCCAGCTTCAGACACTTAACACTTGCTAGCTGTGTGACCCTGGGCAAGTCACTTAACCCCAACTGCCTCACTAAAAAAAAAAAAAAAAAAAAAAAAGGAAAGATTACTGAGTAAGTATCAAGGAATGCTCCAACTCTTCTGCCTCCTCTAGCCTCTAGCTAAGGAGGCTGTATCATGAAGGAGGGATTCAGATATCAGTCAGGTATCGACCAGAAGATGGAAGGATAGGTAAAGGCAAAGATTTAAGATGAAAGTAAATTTGTTATTTCTGGAGCAGACATTCCAGAGAGCAGAAGGGCTGGGGAGCTGTAGAATGGAACATTATGGCATTTGGGTTGAGAAGGATGATAATAGGGGCAGCTAGGTGGTGAAGTGGATAGAGCACCAGCCCTGGAGTCACGAGTACCTGAGTTCAAATCTGGCCTCAGACATTTAACACTTACTAGCTGTGTGACCCTGGGAAAGTCACTTAACCCCAATTGCCTCACTTAAAAAAAGAAAGAAAGAAAGAGAAGGATGATAATAAGGGGCTCAGCAAACTCCCAAACTGCTGGGAGTTTATTCATCTAGAGGCAATTCAAGCAAGAAGACCAGTTTGGGGAGCCAATAGAATAGCCTTTCTCTCCTTTCCCTGCAGGCAGGCCAGGCCAGGAGACAGGGAGAGGAAACTGGGGAAAGAACAGATTTGGTTTTTTGTCTTTTTTTTTTTTTTTGGAGAACTTCATTAAGTTCCTGAAAAAGTTAGTACACTCTAAAACTGAATCTTTTCAGGATCCTATAGCCCATATTGATATCTTCCTTCCTTTTCGTACCTCAGTCATATTTTCAGTTTCTCCTTCCAATTATTGCCCTGTACTACTTTCTTAGTTCCCTAGGGGCAGCTACGTAGCACAGTGGATAGAGCACTGGCCTTTATTTATTTCCCCTGACCTATGCTTACACCCCACCTCATCTACAACAGAGATGGCCATACCTTAATTGTGTGAATTGTAATGGTGACTTCCATGTTCATGGACTTTGATGTTTCTTTATCTGATTAGAATCTGTCAGGAGTCAGGAGGACCTGAGTTCAAATCTCACCTCAGACACTTAATAACTGTGTGACCCTGGGCAAGTCACTTAACCTCAATTGCCTTAAAAAACCCAGGGCCAGGGGCAGCTAGGTGGCACAGTGGATAGAGCACCAGCCCTGGATTCAGAAGGACCTAAGTTCAAATCTGGCTTCAGACACTTGACACTTACCAGCTGTGTGACCCTGGGCAAGTCACTTAACCCCAATTGCCTCACCAAAAAAGAAAGAAAGAAAGAAAGAAAGAAAGAAAGAAAGAAAGAAAGAAAGAAAGAAAGAAAGAAAGAAAGAAAGAAAGAAAGAAAGAAAGAAAGATAGATAGATAGATAGATAGATAGATAGATAGATAGATAGATAGATAGATAGATAGATAGATGCAGGGCCATCTCTAGTTATCCTGATCTATATCTTGCCACTGGACTCAGATGTCTCTGGAGGAGAGAGTAAGGTTAGTGACCTTACACAGCCTTCCCTCACTTAAATCCAATTCAGTGGAAATCATGACATCACCCTGATGTTATGGTCCTCTACAAGAATGAAGGACAAACAACAATCTTAATCCCAGGCAGGGTTGGGATTCCATCTACTACCACTATAGGTGCTAAACCTTTTGTAGCCCCCACCCATTCTGGTCTCTTTCAAGGTTTTGTGGGCCCTTCTAAAATCTGCTAGATGTGACTCAAGTCCTCTTTTCAGATCAGGGATTACAATTACAATAGTGAAACTCAGTCTCTGGGCTAAGAGAAAACACTTGTCCCTCCAAACTACCCAGAATGCCATCAGTTTCCAAACCACTAAAAACAACAGTCATATTAAAAGAAAAAAAAAAACAAGCATAAACAAACCATTGGGAGGGGAGGGGAGAAGACACCTGCCCTGCCTACCTAACAGTGTTGTGAAGAAAGAGCTTTGAAAAATGCAAGACTCTCTGTAATCATAACATACTCTTAGAGTTTAGGAGAGTATCTTTGAATACAGAAGTCTTCAAGATACAATGGAAAGAAGCTACAAGGAAAAGCGGTGAAATTGATATTTGATGCAAGAAGCCCTACCTAATGCCCCTTCCAGTCACACCATGTGGCCAGCCAACTCTACTCATTAGACCAACTGTGAAAGAACATTTGACTGCATTTTTCCAAAGTATATATTCAATTCTGGGATCATGTTACCATTTCTGATCCAGGACTCTGATCATTTTTTGAAGGAGACGAACTTATTTTTCTTTAATCTCGATTTAGCATTCTTCTCCGAGTTGTAGATTTGATACCATGAGACCTAGGATTTAAACTCTTGCTTTAACATTTACCATCTGGCTGAACAGGGACAAGTCATTTGAACCACTCTGAGTTCCAGTTTCTTCATCTGTGAAATGGGAATAATACTATGTATACTTCCTATCCAACAAGGTTACATGAGAAAAATTCTTTGAAGTGCTAATGAGTAAGAGTTTGCATCATAGTCATTATTATCCACAGCTAAGTATTCAAGTTTGGAGAACTTCAGCACCTAAAATTAAAATTCTAAAGATTTTCCCTAGAAGGCCTTGAAGCTGAATTTTTTTAATGGCCTGAAGGATGGAAAAAGTCTCAGAAACAGAGACTGGCAGAAAATACTGGCCCATTTCTGTCTGATATTTCTTTCTCTATTTTCTTGGCAGCGACTAGCTCTTTCAGCGCCAATGGAAAATTCCCAAGTGCCAAGCCATTTTCAGATAATCTGTGCACACACATACACAAAAAGGCTTTCAACTGGTATAGCTCATGGGGGATTAAGACACAGCCTCAGCCAAAACATATATTTTTAAAGATTCCTAACATCCTTTTCATGCCAATTAGACAATTCACACTCAGCCATTACCCATAACTAACTTCAAGATGTCACCGAGACAGGGCTGGGGCCAACCAGAGTCAGGCCTCCAGGAAAAGAAGTCACTCAGCCTACTGAGAGTGTAGTCTTCCCTCCTCCAAGACTGGAATCCACCCTAGGGAATAAATTAAAGGCCCCCAAATACTGGAGATGAGAATATTCTCCCATGATCATCTCCAGTTTGCTGGCCCTTATGGTTACTGACCAGAACATTGAAATAAATGAGTGTAACTTTCATACAAGCTTTTAAAACAGTTGGTAAGAGGGTGAAAGAAAGACAGAGATTGAGACAGAGACAAATCTACAGAGAGGTTAATAAAGATAAAGAAAGAGGGGAGGGAAGAGAAGGAGGGAGAAAACTTTGGAACTAGAAATCTTATAAAAACAAATGTTAAGGGGCAGCTAGATGGCACAGTGGATAAAGCACTGGCCCTGGATTCAGGAGTACCTGAGTTCAAATCTGGCCTCAGACACTTTAACACTTACTAGCTGTGTGACCCTGGGCAAGTCACTTAACCCCAATTGCCTCACCAAAAAAAAAAAAAGACTCGTGATTTTTATACATGTAACTGGAAAAAAATAAAATACTTTTATTAGAAAAAAACAAATATTAAAGACTATATTTAGGGGCATCTAGGTGGCTCAGTGGATAAAGCATTGACCCTGGATTCAGGAGGACCTGAGTTCAAATCCGACCTCAGACGCTTGACATTTACTAGTTGTGTGACCCTGGGCAAATCACTTAATCCTCATTGCCCCACAAAAAAAGAAAAAACAAACAAACAAACAAAAAAACCACTATATTTACATGTAACTGGAAAATAAGAAAATACTTTTATGATTTTTTTTAAAAGATAGAGAAAGAAGAGGATGGTCAAGTGTCTTTAGCTGACATTGATGAAACCTGGTATGTTTTTTTTAAAGTTCTTATGATGACCATGGCTTTGTAGCCTATAAAAATTGCCCATGTAAAATTTATTTGGAGAAAGGCAAAGGATAATCATCTTAAGCTTGCTCTTAGTAGTAAGAGGACTACATTCCAAACATTGCCTTCAGAGGTAGCCCTTTCTTAAAGACAAAGATAAAAAGGCATGTGGATAACTTAGAAGATCTAACCTCTTAGATACCATCTCCAGAATTTATTAGCTGTATGACCTTAGGCAAGTTCTTCCCCTCTTCAAGTCTCAAGTTCCTACTCTATAAAATGGATGTATTAACATTTGAACTAGCTCCTTCATGAGGCTATTATAAGGAAAGTGCTTTGTAAACCCATAAAGTACTCTCCAAATGTGAAATGTCCTTCGAATTCTTATTCTTTGCAGTTCTGGGTCACTCCAGCTCTGATATTCCAAAGTCTGTCCCAAAAAAGAATAGAAAGCCAGTTTAAATGGAAGAAGAGAAGAGATACTGAAGGGGACTCTGGAAGGAGAGAACAAAAGAGACAAGGAGGAAGACAGTACAGAAAAGGAAGGCAAAGAAAAGCTTTCCCCTGACATAATTACCAACTTCTGTAACCATGACTACTAACATAATCTTCTGTTTTTGATCCACTCCCAGCCACGAGGTAAGAAGTCCAGACATATAGGACTAGGGGAAAAGAAAATTGAGTCACAGGATCATGGGCTTGAAGGGATTGGCTACTTCAACACCCTCATTTTACATATGAGGAAACTGAGGCCCAGAAAGAGGCAATAAGTAGCACAACTGGGACTCAAGATAAATCCTCTGGCTACAATTTTGTCATCTGGCTAAAATTTCAGTCATCTCCAAACTCTTTGTGACCCTGTTTGGGATCTTCCTGGCAAAGATACTGAAATGATTTACCATTTCCTTTTCTAGCTCATTTTACAGATGAGGGAATTGAGGCAAATAGGGTTAAGTGACTTCCCTGGGGTCACACAGCCAGTAAATGTCTGAGGCTGAATTTGTACTCAGATCTTCCTGACTCCAGGGCCAGGGCTCTATCCACCGTGCCACCTAGCTGCTCCCCCCCCCCCTGCAATACACCTTTAAACTTAATGTGTATTATTTATGTTTCCTCAATTACTTACTTAAGTCTAGACCAAAGCTTCTTAAACTGTGGGTCTTGACCCCATGTGGGGTTACATAACTGAAAGTGAGGGTCATGAAAAATTTGGCAGTGTTTGATTTCTATACCTATTTTGTATACCTATTTACCTGGGGCCACGGAAAAATTTCTCTGGCAAAAAAGGGGTGATGAGTGGAAAAAGTTTAAGAAGCCCTGGTATAGATAATCAACAAAACAATAAATCGCAAGCTGATTTGTACCAATTTGCTAATTTTGGAGGTGTAAATGCTCACACTGAATATTTAACTATCGGCCCAGTCCAAACTGGCTCCATGCATAACCCTGTGTTTCCAGACTACCAAAGGGTACAGCACCTAGAATCTGGGTGTGTGTGTGTGTGTGTGTGTGTGTGTGTGTATGTGTGTGTGTGAGAGAGAGAGAGAGAGAGAGAGAGAGAGAGAGAGAGAGAGAGAGAGAGATAGAGAGAGAGAGGAAGGGTCTTCTATCCCTGAAATAACAATAATAGCTAGCCCTTATATAGCACTTTGGCAGGGGGGGGGGGCAATGAAGGTTAAGTGACTTGCCCAGAGTCACACAGCTAGTAAGTGTCAAGTGTCGGAGGCTGAATTTGAACTCAGGTCCTCCTGAATCCAGGGCCAGTGCTTTATCCACTGCACCACCTAGCTGCCCCTATATAGCTCTTTTAAAGTTTGCAAAGCACTTTATAAATATTATCTCATTTTATCCTTACACAACTCTGAGAGGTAGGTGCTATCTCTTTTTCACATGTGAGGGAATTGAAGAAGATGGGGTGGGGTGGAAAGCATGTTGTGCTTTTTTTTTTCCTTCTGGGGAGCTGTTTGTTAAACATTTTGTAGCACACCCCTGTGGTGACATCCATGGATCCCTTATCAAAATGATGTTTTTTTTCATGTATAAAATAAAATGCATTGAATTCCAAGAGAAACCAAAGGTTAATGAAAACAAAGATGTAATTTTTCTCTTCCAACCCCATGGGCTCCCTGAAATGTATCTATGAATTCACCAGAGCTGAGAGAGGGAGGGGGTGTTGCAGACTTCTGCACTAAGTGGAACTCTAGGGTTCCCTTCTACCTCTAAAATTATAATCCTATGATCCTGGCTAATGAGGTCATGATACCTGCCCTGTGGGGATGCCTGAAGGATAAGCCTACATCATTCCTGTGTGGTGTTGTTCATCCTTCATTCTCAAAGAGCACCAATGACAACAGGAGGGTGATGTCTTGACTTGCAAGTGAATTGGATTTAAGTGAAGCAGGGCTATGTAAAGTCATCAACCCCACTCTCTCCTCCAGAGTCATCAGATATTATTCCTACAAAAGAAGGGAGGAGGAGCTGATTTCTAAGGTCCTCTCCAGGTCTAACATTCTCAGTGATCTGGTGGGCTGGTGATGCATCGGGCCAGACTTTCCAATTGCACCCACTGAAACCACACTCTCCTGAAACTACACAGTGCATGACATCTCATGCTCTGATCATATCTCCTCTTATATCCAGGCAGTGGAGTGCAATGGAATATATACTAGATGGGGGGGGGGGGGGCGGGGAGGGTTAACCAGAACTTGTTTTTTAGCACTGGGACTGAAGTCAAGAAGACATGAGTTCAAATCCAGCCTCAGACACTTACTAGATGTGAGACCCTGGGCAAGTTACTTAAACTTTGTCTACCTCGGTTTCCTCATCTGTCAAATAGAGGTCATAATAGCATCTACCTCCCAGTTATGTTGTAAGGATCAAATAATATAATTTTGTTAAAGCACCTGGTATGTAGTAAGTACTATATAAGTGCTACAAATTATTATTAATCACCATTAAATATTTGCTAATTTTATTTCAACAGAGCTATTTCTTTTATAACACTATATATTTTATAACATGCATTTTATTTATTTTTGGTTTGGTTTTTGTAGGCAATTGCGGTTAGGTGACTTGCCCAGGGTCACACAGCTAGTAAGTGCCTGAGGCCTCATTTGAACTCAGATCCTCCTGATTTCAAGGCCAGTGTTCTGTCTACTGAGCCACCTAGCTGCCCTTATAACAGGCATTTTAAAACATTGTGGGGGCAGCTAAGTGGAGCAATGGATAAAGTATCGACCCTGGATTCAGGAGGACCTGAGTTCAAACCCAGCCTCAGACACTTGACACTAGCTGTGAGACCCTGGGCAAGTCACTTAGCCCTCATTGCCCTTCAAAAATAAAGTAATAAAAATAAAACATTTGGGGGGAGGGTCCATAGAGTTCACTGTCTTAAAAAGTAGTACATGACACAGAAAATATAAAGAAACCTTATTCCAGACTCACTACCAGGAAACACAGATGCTAGTCTGAGCTGTACAACTCATTAGCCAAACAACCTTGGGCCACTGACCTGACTCAGTTTCCCCATCTGTCAAATGGAGTTAGTCATCTCTGCCCACATCATAGGGGTCTTGAGGCAGAATGGTATAGAAATAAGAACACTTGGCTCTGCCACTTAGCACCATGGTGACAATTTGAAAGTTGTCTAACCTCTGATCCAAAAAATGATTAGGGTAGGGTCACTGAGACTTCACTGAAGGCAGTCAAAATTTAGAAGGCACCGAAAGTCTCTCTTTCTCCCCCATCTGAGGGCTGGTTTTCAGTTGTCCTCCCTCTTCTCCTCTCAACCCAGAGCACAGACTCCTTACGACTACGTTGCTAAGCCTGTTTCTTCATCAGTTCATCAAATGATAGACCTCTGTAGAAGTCTCTGCCATTCTCTGATTCCATAAATTAGGTAAAATATGGGAAAATTAAAAATTACTATGCACCTGCATTGTGCCAGACTCTTAGGATACCAAGAAAGGCAAAAGCAATCCCTGACCTCTGGGATCTCATAGTCTAATGGGGCAGCCAACGTAAGTTCCTAGGGACATATAGACAGAGCAGGTGGAAAGTAATCTCATGGAAAGATACTAGTACCTGGGGCTGGGGAGTGGACAGAGAAGACTTCCAGGAGAAAGTGACATTTGAATTGACTCTGGAAAGAAGCCAGGAATAGCAATAGTAGCAGCAGCAACAGCAGTACTAGACACTGTGCTAAGCACAGATAGGAAGGGGCCATGGAATGAAATTGTAAGGCATTATTATCATAATTTAGCCAAATAACCAGGTGTCAGGAAACAAGTGCTATCAATTAATCAACAAACATTTGTATTGTTTCTTTTCTTTCTTTTTTTGTGGGGCAATGAGGGTTAAGTAACTTGCCCAGGGTCACACAGCTAGAAAGTGCCAAGTGTCTGAGGCTGGATTTGAACTCAGGTCCTCCTGAACCCAGGGCCGGTGCTTTATCTACTATGCCACCTAGCTGCCCCCAAACATTTGTATTGTAATAGTATTCTATGCCAGTTTTATTAAGGCATGCTCACATGGGCTCTGGATGAAGGATGATACTCTCGCCCTTTCCCAGTCGTCAATAGAGTAAAGTAGGTCTGTGTGCTTGCTCGTATGTTTTTTAGCTTGATGTTTTCAATGATGTTGTTGGACACCTTCAACAAGGACAGAAACAGCATCAAGATCAGCCACCTTAATGGTGGTAAATTATTTAACTTGAAAAGGCTAACAGCCAAGACCAAAGTGGAGGGACAATTGGTGCATGACTTTTTATTTGCAGATGATTGGTCTCTCTGAAGTCTTTGAGGCTGAGGTGCAACAAAGTATAGAATCGATTCACTACCACTTGTGCTAATTTTGGCCTGACAATCAACACCAAGAAAACAGAGGTCCTCCACCAACCAGCACAACACCATCTGTATGTGGAACTATTGGTTAAACAGTAAATGGAGAAATTTTGAATGTTGTAGATAAATTCACATACCTTGGCAGTATACTTTCCAGGAATCTCCACAAAGTTGATGAGGTTGGTGCAAACAATATCAGAGAGAGCTAGCTCATCGTTTGGGAGGCTCCAAAAGAAAGTATGGGCAAGAAAAGGGATTAGGCTGCCTACCAAACTGAAGGTCTACAGAGCTATTGTTCTGACTCCACTGTTAGATATTGGTAAAACCCGGACAGTCTTTCAGGGCTATGACAGAAAACTGAACTGCTTCCACTTGAATTGTCTTAGGAAGATCCTGAAGATTATCTAGCATGATGAGGTACTGGGCCCTGGGGTCCTCCCTCAAGCAGAACTGTCAAGCATTCAAACTCTACTGCAGAGAGCGAAACTTTGATGGGCTGGCCACATACCCAACTGCCCACAAGGCAAGTGCTTACACAGAGGTCAGAAGAAGCCCTACAAGGACACTCGTCTCTCTGAAGAACTTAAGGATCAGTTGTGAAACATGGGAGATGTAGGCACAGGATCACCCAGCATGGCGTGCCTGCATCAAGGAAGGTCCTATATTCCTTGAGCAAAGTAGAATTGCAGTGTCACAAAGGAAACATGAGCTGCTCAGATCCAGAGACATCTCCAGCCCAAATACCCTAATGAACTACTTGGGTCCAACCTGTGGCAGAGTCTTCGCAACTTGTATTGGATTGATCAGCCACAGCAGAACACTGCACCCTGACCCCAACATCTCCATGTCATTGGCCCTCTTGGAAAATGAAAGACAAACAATAATGTTAAATTCCTAATATATGCCAAGAGTTGTGCCAAGTGCTGGGGGTACAAAGACAACAGCAAATTGGTCCCTGCTTTCAAGGATCTTACATTCATTTGTGTGTGTGTGAAGCAATTGGGGTTAAGTGACTTGCCCAGGGTCACACAGCTAGTAAGTGTCAAGTGTCTGAAACTGGATTTGAACTCAGGTCCTCCTGAATCCAAGGGAGCTTACATTCTAATGGGGAAGATGGCATACACAGATATAAGTATATACAAGCAATATGCTAGTGAATGTTTAACTGCCAGCTCTACAGGGGGAAAAGATGTGGGCACAAGAGACTTTTACTCCACATTTTAGCATTTCCCCCATCACTTGCTTAAGTCTAAATTAACAATAGAACACTAAATCAAGCTCTCTGGTTACCCCAGCACACCCCTAAATACATATACAAATGTATATACGAGGTCAACTTGGGAAGGAGAGGCATTAGCAATTGGGCAGGACCAGAGAAGGCAGAAGATGCTGCTTTAGCTAATGAATGTTGAAGGAAACCAGGGATTCCAAAAAGAAGGAAGTGCTTTGAAGGCGTAGAGTATGGCCAGTCCAAAGGCGAAAAGACAGGAAATGTCATTTGTGAGGAAAAGAGCAAGTTTCTGGCCCATAAAGTGATGAAGAGGAGTAATATATAAAGCTGATTGAGCCAGGTGGGAAAGTTTTAAATGCCACACAAAGCAGTTGATATTACCTGGAAGTAATAGGGAGCCACTGGAGTTTACTGATCAGAGGAATGACATGGTCAAGCCTTAAGAAAATAACTTTGTCAGCTGTGTGAATGTCAGATTGGAGCAGAGCAAGGGAGACTTGAAGCAGGTGCAAGCAATCTTTTGACAGTGAAGAGAGACCTGTAGATTCTCCACATCTGCATTTCTTCGAATGGGTAGAAAGTTTCTCTTACAAAAATATTTTTTCAATCCTTTTCCCTTACTAATTATTTCATGAATCAAATGGAGAGAAATGAGTGCAATTAAAAAAAAAAACCACCATCCTTGAAAATTCTACCTCATGCCTGATGGTTATTTTTAGCATGGGGCTTGATGACATAAGCTTCAATAACAACAGTACATATTTGTAGAACACCTAGGACTCCCCGGGGATATGTGTTACAACACTCCTAAGCTTGGGGCTGGGGAGGGAAAACTAAAGAAATCTCAATTAAAGTGGGACAACTTCCTTCTATAAATCACAGCTAGAGGAAACCTCGGCTAAGATGGGAGAGTGGTCACCTGCCTGTGTGAGGACCTACCCAGACTGCATTTTCTATGCCCCCAAGAAAAAAATTTAGCATTCTAGAACTGGAAATGGATTTATGAATTGGGGGCAAGATTCATGTCCTCGACCCTACTCATTACATCTGGAGAGACAGCTTTGAGAGTAATAGAAAGGATCAAGAGCACTGAGTTTGTATCCCAGCCCCATTCTGACTAGCTACTTGACTTCTGCTCCTTCGAAAACCACCTGTATGAAAATCAGTTTCTTCATCTGTAAATTAGGTGCAATAATTCTTTCACTAATAATTTCCCAAGGTCATTGTGAAGGAAAGCTCTTTGCAAATATACTTTTTTTGTGGAGCAATGAGGGTTAAGTGACTTTCCCAGGGTCATACAGCTAGTAAGTGTCAAGTGTCTGAGGCCGGATATGAACTCAGGTCTTCTGGAATCCAGGGCTGGTGCTTTATCCACTGTGCCACCTAGCTGCCCCCACAAATCTTAATAGTGCTAGTGGAATGGGAGTTATTAAATCTGAAATATGATATTTCCCTCCAGGTACCACATTTCAACAGGGAAAATGTCTTCATTTTCTTGCAGAAAGAAGGACTTTAAGGCTTGAAGGAAACCAAGAAGCAGAGATGAGGAAGGAGAGAGTTCTAGGCATGGGGAATGGCCAGTGAAAATGCATGACATCTGAAGATTGATCATCTGATGTGAGGGACAACAAGGAGACCAGTGTTACAGGATCAAAGGGTATGTGGAAGAGAATCAGGTATAAGAAGACTAGAAAGGTAAGAAGGAACCAGATTTTGATGGGTTTAGAAACAAAACAGGATTTTCTATTTGATCCTTAAGGTAATAGGGAGCCACTGGAATTTATTGAGTAAGAGAATGAGTGATATCATTAGACTTGCACTTTAGGAAGATCACTGGGGGCAGATAGGTGGCACAGTGGATAAAGCATTGGTCCTGGATTCAGGAGAACCTGAGTTTAAATCCAGCCTCAGATACTTGACACTAGCTGTGTGACCCTGGGCAAGTCACTTAACCCTCATTGCCCTGCAAAAAAGAAAAAAGAGAAAAAAATCTAGACAAAGTCCTGGGGAAAACCCATTCTAAGGTGGCAAGAGAGAGATGATAAAACCAGCCAATGAGACTGAGGAGTGTTCAGAGAAGTAGAAAGTGAACCAAGAAACAGCAGCGTCACAGAAGCCAAGGGAAGAAGAAAGTATACAGGATTGAATGGTAAGTCAAGAGTATTAGAAGTCTTGTAGATGTCAAGAAGGGTGAGAACTGAGAAAGAACCATTGCATTTATCAGTTAGATGATCATTAGCAACCAGGGAAAAAACAATTTAATCAAATGGTAGTGAAAGAGATTAAGAAGTAAGCAGATAGTGAGAAATTAGAGGTAGTCAGTGTAGATGATTCCTTATAGGAGTTTAATGGTAAAAAGAAGAGCTAGATGGAATGGTAGTGCCTAGTGAATATTTTGTTTTTGTTTGGTTTTTTCGCCTAGCATACCATAGGCCTTAGTATATTTCCAAAAATCATGGGAAAGAGCTAATAGAGTGATAAGTTAAGGAGAGGAATTGGTTGGTGGGGCAAGCTACTACAGGAAAAAGAAGGAAGTGGGATTATAAATATTATAAATATATTATAAATATTATATAATTATTATATATTATATTATATAACTATAAACAATAGAGGGGTTAACCTTGGCAAAGCCATGTGTTCCTCAGAGATAGGATAAAGGAAGAGAAAATGATGAAGATGTAAAAGGATTTTGAAGTATGGAGTAGAGAAGAGGAGGGAGCTCAAGTCAAATCAACTAATTTCTTAATAAAGTAGGAGGTGAGAATGCCTCCTAAGAAAAAGGTATTGGTGGAGTCATTGAGGGTTGGAGAAAGAAAGAATAGATTTTTAACAGCCACTGAAGGAGGTGACTTAGAGCATCAATCAAAGAAAAATAAAAATTTTATTTTTCTGAGCAACATAAAAGGAACAATTGAGATTATAGTGTTCCTAATTGGCACTGAGGTCTGCCTTCCTCCATTGGAGATAAATAATCAAGAGTGCAAGCGGGGAAGGGAGTGTGAGATGATATAGTTTTAGGACAAGCAGGACCAGAACAATGGTGAAATGAGGGTTCATAGGATATTTCAATAATTTAAGGACCTGTGTGCTACCTTGGGTAGCTCCAACCTGGCAGATCCTAACCCTTGACACCTTAGTACATGGTCTTCAAGAAGCTTACAAATCTATTTAATAGCAAGCATGAGGGGCAGCTAGGTGGCGCAGTGGATAAAGCACTGGCCCTGGATTCAGAAGGACCTGAGTTCAAATCCGAGCTCAGATACTTGACACTTACTAGCTGTGTGACCCTGGGCAAGTCACTTAACCCTCATTGTCCTGCAAAAAAAAAAAAAGGAGGTGAAATGAAAACAAAAAAAAATTTCAATTAATAGCAAGCATGAGCATGCAAAAAACATAGGCCAGTAACCTAGGGCATGCAACTGACCCACACTCAACATACTTGCAAATACCAATAAGGGTTATATACATCTTTGTTAGGTCTTTATGTTGCATGTGGGAAGATAAGATACATGAAGAAGGTAAATATATGAAAGTACATAGTCCCACCACTAACATGCTCATCCAATGATTCATAATATAGAGAATATACCATGTTATAGAGTTTTGGAAAAGGACATGCCAACCTATGGAAAGTCTTACCAAATGGGAAAGGCTTCAATCCTAGCAATGGACTGAGTCTGTCACCTGAAGCCCAAGCTAAGTTTGGAGAGGCTCATCATCTCTTCACCAGGTAGGCCACCAGGTGACAATTTTCTCCTTTTTTGACTATGACAATTGATGAAACCATCTAAGTCAGGTTTTTGCTGGTAGAAAGAGCCTCCATGGGGGATGAGACCATTAATCTTTGGGGAAAACAACATATATCAATTTAGGAAAATCTGTGGCCCAGATGGCTTGGTATAGAAGCTGAAAACAAAGAATTCTATATAGATTGCAGAAAGTTTTCCTACAAGAAATGGGACTTGAATTGGGCTTTTAAAAACATGCAGAATATGGATAGGCAGCAGGGAGGGCATTCTGGTCTGGGAGAAAGCAATAAACATTTGCTCCCTAGTAGCTGGCAGAAAACTCATCACTCATAAAATGAATATGATGTTCAACTTTGGAAAATGTATTTTTTCATCCCTAATTTATTTTTTTAAATGGATGACTAAGAATTGTTCAAAATTAGATTTTAACAAGAAAGAAACTAATAACGTTTCATTGGGATTTTTATGGGCACATTATTAACAAGTGTTAGTAACTTGTTTTAAGAGGCTCTATCCTATTATATGATGTCTCCAATGACTGAGAGGCATAAAAACCCAGAGAAGGTTGTGGTGTCTTCTTTTAGGCATATATGTACACATGTATAGATATACGTGTACATAGATGTACACCTAAAGATGTATACATATATACTCACAGTCATGCACGTATTATATATATTTTGTGTATGTATGTATATATGTATGTATGTGCGTATGTATGTTCCTGTTTATTCCAGTAAAGATTTTACATGACTTCTATATTTTTAAAAAGATTCCAAGGTCTTTTCAGAATTGATGAATATGTTGAAAAAGCAGATTACACTGGCTTAGATCTGGCTTCTTTGTAAACTCATCCAATGCAGCTATTTCCTGCTTATATTTAGACCCCATGTCAGTGAGTCTAACAACTTGGATGGAAAAAAATCACATTTTTATTTCAATATAATTTGTTTCCTTTGTAATAGTCTTCTATATTTCATGCTTATATATATCTATATATATCTATATATAATTTTAATTAATGTTAAATATTTTTATTTATAGTTTGGGGTTTCAATTTTTATCCCTTTTCCCTCCCTTCCCTCCCCACTCCCTGAGGTGGCAAGCAATCAGATATGGCTTATACAAGTATGATTATATAAAGCATTAACATATTTGTCATTTTGTACAAGAAAACTTGATTTTTTAAAAAATGAAAGAAAGTGAAAAATAGCATGCTTCAGTCTGTGTTCCATCAATATCCGTTCTTTCTTTGGAGGTAGATATTATGTTTCACCAATAGTCCTTTGGAATTGTCTTGGATCATTGTATTGTTGTGAATAGTCAAGTCAGTCATTTCTTCATCAAACAGTATTGCTGTCTCTGTGTACTATATGCTCTTGGTTCTGCTCACTTCACAATGCATGTCTTTCCAGGCCTTTCTGAAGTCATCCTGCTTGTCATTCCTTATAGCACAATAATATTCCATCACCATCATATACCACAGCTGGTTTAGCCATTCCCCCAATGGATGGTTATTCTTTGATTTCCAATTCTTAGACACCAAAAAATTTTAAAACACTATTCTAAAAGAATTTTTTTAAGAATTTTTAAAATTTTAAAAATAAAAAAAAAACATTGTTCTGAGAATAGGCTTCACCCAACTGCTAAAGAAGTCCACGTCATAAAAAGGGTAGGAGGGGCAGCTAGGTGGCGCAGTGGATAGAGCACTGGCCCTGAATTCAGGAGGACCTGAGTTCAAATCTGGCCTCAGACCCTTGACACTTACTAGCTGTGTGACCCTGGGCAAGTCACTTAACCCCATTTGCCTCACCCAAAAAAAAAAAAAAACAACATAAAAAGGGTAGGAATTCTGATTCTAAGTGGTTTTCCCATAATTGCATTCAAGTCTAATTTGATTCAACTGCATTTTAAATTCCCAGAAAGACTCATTAATAGTCATTATTAGAGACTAATGATGCAGATGAAGGTTTCTTTAAGAAATGAGTCTTGGAGACTGCTTCTTGAAGAGTCTGGCAATGAACTGAGTCACTATTAAAGGTAATAATAGTAACCATTGACATTATAGAGCATTTTAATAGTTTGCAAAGTACTTTTACATCTATTATATCCTTTTGATCCTTAAAACAACCCACAAGGGGGGGGGGAAGGGAAGTATTACTTCTCCATTTAAAAAAAAAAATGTTTATTTGCAGGTGAGGAAATTAATCTAGGGGGAAAGTTCACCATATTTTGTGACAGTGATTTAGATACAATTCTCAGCTCTGCTACTTATTTCCTATGCTCCCTAAAACAAGTCATTTCACCTCCTTGAGCCCCAGCTTCCCTACATATAAAGTGAGAGGTTGGAACTAATTAAGTACCTTGCTGTTCTAAAATCTGTGATGGGGAAACTTTAGTGAATCTCAGTGAAGACCGAGCTGGACTTTGGACCTGAGCTGAAACCCTTGTATCAGACACTGAACTGGCTGCATGATACAGGGCGAGGCACTAGCTAAGCAAACACAATATAATCAAAGACATTAATTTAAAAACAAAAAACATCCTTCAAAATGGCAAAATGAATGAAAAGTTCAGGATCCACCTAGGCATCAAAAAGGGGATTCTAGTTTGTGAATATACTTCAAGGTCCATTTCCAGGCTAATGTCATATGATACACTTCCTAAATACATTGTTTCAACCAAACTGAGCTCTTCTCTATTCCCCTTTCTCATGCTACCTTCTTCAGTCTCCATATCACTCATCACTGGAATGAACATCCCTCAGCATCAAGTCCAGTCCTTGCAGAGAAAGTTCTTTCCTTCCTAAAAGGCCTAACTCAAGCACCATTTTTTTCCATGAAGCTTTCTCTCCCTGTCTTCTTCCTTTCCCCCATTCCAGGGGAGTAGTTTCTCTCTAATTTCTTGTCAGTCTTTGCCTGGTCAGCTAGGCAACATAGTGGAGAGAACCTTGGGCCTGGAATCAGGAAAATGAGAGTTCAAACCTAGCCTCAGACACTTACTAGTTGTGTGACTTAACCCTGTTTACCTCAGTTTCTTCATCTATAAAATGAGCTGGAGAAGGAAATGGCTAACCACTGCATATCTTTGCCAAGAAAAACCCAATGGAGTTATGAAAAGTCAGACGTGACTCAACAACAGGCCCTAAGCAATGGAGTAGGCATTGATTTCTGCTCTGTGGAATGTAAATTCCTTGAGGGCAGGAATGGTTTTATTTTTGTACATATATCTCTAGCACCTAGTTCAGGGTCTGGCCCACATAAGTGCACTAAGTACTTTTCCAATTATTAAGTAAACATGAACTGCCTTAAAGTATTAACATCTTTCCATGGTAGTGAGTCTCAAATCATTCTCCTTTCCCCCTTCCCCATTAGTTTGAAAGTTTGACTGCAGGATCAGTGATGAGTCTACCTTTATGTTTATGACAGGGTCTTGTATACAGCAGGCACTCAACCAGTGCATATGGCATTAAAAGGTCCTGCTACTCTCTCCGGTCAGCATTGGGAAGCTCTATGCCAGACTATAATAGTATGTTTGGCAGGACATGGCAGCTGGACTCCAGTTGGACAGCAGATGGTGTCATTCCATAATTCTAACCATAGGTCCCAGATGGAGGTGGGGGGGGCGGGGGAGAAAGAAAGAAAGAAAGCTTTGAGGAGTTTCTGGACTGTTCCCATTTGTGTTTAACTTCATTACACAATGAAAATGAATAATCCCCACATCAGCAAATAAAATTAAACTGTTTGTTTTCGGATCCCATCATATCCTCCACAGTGAGCTCAGTACCTTATTGTCTTAACAGGGAAAAACAGAAACCACATGGGCAGTTCTCAGAGGAACATAGCAAAACTTTAGCATCTAGCATTTCCCACTTAGCATTTCAGGACACTTGTATTTAATTTCCCAACATCCCCAGTCAATACATCTTTGCAATACCACTGCTTTAATTTGAGCTCTAACACTAGCCAGCTGTTTGACCTTTTGCAAATCACTCAACTTCACTGATTCGTTTCCTCATCTATAAAATGGGAATAATCAGATTTGGACTATTCACTTTGGGGTTTTTATGAAGAAAAAGTTTTGTAAACTTGAAAGCACAATATAAATGTAATTATTATCATGATTGCTGTGAGCTATTGATGCATAAATATATACATCTATATAGAAACATCATTTTAAATTCTATTTTCATTTGTTGAAGTGAGCACTCAGTGTAAATAAGAACATGGTGAAAGCAGTTTGTAAGCAAACTGTTGTCTCTTCTTGTATATTACACATTAAGCTAAGTGAAGCACCCATCTTCTGCAACCAGCTCTTAAATCCATACCCTGGGCCTGAAGTTGGATGGAGAAAACACTATTATAAGCTAAAAACTGGTGGCAATTTGGGTGTGTTCTTGCAATGCTGGCCCTTGACTCCACCACAGAAATCTGTTTACTTGCCACGCGTACCTCATAGGCTTTCTATAAGCAATGCACTCTATATACTCTAGGTAACTACATAAATAGGAATAATGAGGAAGAGAAAGAAGGGGATGGATTAATGTTATTCAGATCCCAGGATGAAGAAATTTAAAATTGATATAAATATTTCTGACCCAGACACTCTTCTGTGGAGCAACATAGCAAAGTCTGACAATAGGTACATACTCTTGGACTTATTAAATGACACTAATAATTGTTGATATCCAGATAGCTTATGAAAGGGGTTTAAATACATCTGAGGAAAGAATCAAAAGACCCTCCATGGGCAACACCAACATGAACTCAACCAATAACATTTTGGCCAAAATGTACTGAACAAATGACTGCATCGTTGAGTCATGTTAAAGAAACAGAGGGTTTTATGATCATGATATGAAGTTGTCATTGCTACCAAAAATTATAGAAATGACATCCTTAAGGAGCTCATAATTATTGACCGATGCAAAATTTGCAAGGAAATGATTGAAACTGTACACCATGGGGGGCAGCTAGGTGGCACAGTGGATAAAGCACCGGCCCTGGATTCAGGAATACCTGAGTTCAAATCTGGCCTCAAACACTTGACACTTACTAGCTGTGTGACTCTGGCAAATAACTTAACCCCCACACCCCCATCATCCAGAAAAAAAAAAAAGAAGAAAGAAACTGGACACCAGAGATTGCCAAAATTTTCACACCTACTGAAAACCTACCAAGATACAAACTTGTGGCCAAAATTATCCTTTATAAATTAACAAATGACAAACCCCCATACAACAAACACTAAACCCAAAATATCCTTAAGAATTCAACAAACAACTGTATTGGAATTTCAAGCATAATCACAGACAACAATGTTGCATTCAATCACCTGGTTATGACATCTATACATTAAAGTTTAAGAATAATGTTTTCCATAAATCTTGCTATATTAGATGTTTATTTATAACTTCTAAATTATACAGAATGAAAAGCTTTCAGAATATAGAGACCTAGCAGAAGAAATTGAAACCATCTTAGACCAGGATGAAGTATATATTTTCTCTATCCTCCTATCTGCTACTGAAGTTGGTCTGAAAACTTTTTTGTGTGTGAGTCTACCAAGGATGAGCTTATGTTCCCACACTTTGATTCAATTACCAAAAAGCAAACTTTGTTTCCATCTATGCAATGATGCATCTGTGTACCTCACTTTCAACATAAAAGAAACAGTGAGATAGTGACTTGTCCTAGAGTTGTTTCTACCTGAACTCCATTGAATATGAAATAAAGACAACAACAGTAATCTTAGAGTAGTGGGTTTAGTGTTGGCCTTGGAGTCAGGAAAACCTAAGAACAAATCCTGGCTCTGACACAAGGTATTTGACCATGGCCATATAATTTAATTTCTGTGGGGCTCAGTTTCTTCATCTGTAAAATAATAATAATAATAATAATTAGAACTGTGATACCTACTTCACTGGGTTATTATGAGGTACAAACGATATAACATATATAAATGACTTACAAGCCTTAAAGTATTTTATAACCCATCAATTGGGGACTGGCTGAACAAGTTGTGCTATAGGATTGTAATGGAATACTATTGTGCTATAAGAAATGATGAGCAGGATGGTTGCAGAAAAAATCTGGAAAGACTTATATGAACTGATGCAAAGTGAAGTGAACAGAACCAGGAGAATATTATACATAGTAACAGCAATATTTTATGATGATCGACTGTAGTCATTCACAGAAATAAAATGATACTAAGACAATCCCAAAGGACTCATGATGAAAAATGCTATCCACATCCAAATAAAGAACTGAAGAAGTCTGAAAGCAGATCGGTGCTTCCTATTTTTCACTTTTTTGTGTTTTTTTCTTTTAATGTCTCTTCTTTCACAACCTGACTAATGTAGAAACATGTTTTATATGACTGCACATACATAATCCATATCAAATTGCTTACCATCTTAGAAAAAAGAGAGGTGAGAAGAGGGAGAAAATTTGGAACTCAAAAATAATTTTTAAATGAATGTTAAAAATTATCTTTACATGTAATTGGGAAAGAACAAAATACTATTTTAAAATAAAATTATAGCTATATAAATGTCAGACATTATTATCATAGGATCAGAGCTGGAAGGGACCTCAGAGGAATGGAGTTCAATCCCCCACTTTAAAGATTAGGTCATTGAGGTCAAAGGAGGTCAAAGAAGGCTAAATGACTTGCCCAAGTATTCCACACAGGTATAAGATACTGGAAATGGAATTTTAATCTGGGTCTTATGATTCCAGAGTCAGGGGTCTTTCCACTGTACTATACAGCCTTCTCCAATGTACCAGAATGCAACTGTAGAGAATGAAAGCACTTTTCCTTTCTGGGTCTGTTTCTTATTTGTAAAATGAGAGTGTGGAACTGACTAATTTCTAACATCCCTTTTAGCATCTAGCATCTCATGGACCTAGGTGAGATATTTTCACATAAGGATTTGTTGTGTGTGTGTGATTCTTTTATTTCAATAACACAAAGAAACTATTTTATTAGAATTAGACGTTACTTACAATTCTTGGGGGGGGGCAGGGCAATGGGGGTTAAGTGACTTGCCCAGGGTCACACAGCCAGTAAGTGTCAAGTGTCCCAGGCCGGATTTGAACTCAGGTACTCCTGCATTCTGGGCCGGTGCTTTATCCACTGTGCCACCTAGCTGCCCCCAACTTACAATTCTTTTGAAGCTTTAAAAACAACTGGGGAGGGTGCCTTTTTCTGAGCTAGACAATTCCCATGGTCCATTTGACCTCAGAAATTCTACTATTTTTATTGAACCAGTAACATTTTGTTTCTATTTCAAAAAAGCACTTTTAAAAATTATAAAATTATTTTATTATTTTCCAGTTATATGTAGAGATAGTTTTCAACATTTGTTTTTTATAAGATTTCTAGTTTCAAATTTTTCTCCCTCTCTCCCCTCCCTCCCCCCCCCTCCCCAAGACAGCAAGTAATCTGATATAGGTTATATATGTACAATCACATTAAACATATTTCTGCATTAGTCTTGTTGTGAAAGAAGAATCAGAGCAAAAAAGGAAAACCTCAAAAAAGAAAAACAACAGCACCAAAACCAAAAGAAATAGTATGGTTCAATCTGCATCCATATTCCACAGTTCTTTTTTTCTGGATTTGGAGAGCACTTTCCATGATGAGTCCTTTGGAACTATCTTGTACTGTTGAATTGCTGCGAATTAATTGTATCACAGTTGATCAACACATAATGTTGATGATACTATGTATAATGTTCTCCTTTGCTCATCTCACTCATCATCAGTCCATGCAAGTCCTTCCAGGTTTCTCTGAAATCTACCTGCTCATCATTTCTTAAAGCACAATAGTATTCCATTACATTCATATACCACAACTTGTTCAGCCATTCCCCAATTGATGGGCAACTCCTCAGTTTCCAATTCCTTGCCAACACAAAAAGAGCAGCTATAAATATTTTTGTACATGTGGGTCCTTTTCTCTTTTTTATGATCTCTTTGGGGATAAGACCTAATAGTGGTATTTCTGGGTGAAAGGGTATGCACAGATTTATAGCCCTTTGGGCATAATTCCAAATTGCTCTCCAGAATGGTTGGATCAGTTCATAGCTCCACCAACAATGCATTAGTGTTCCAATTTTTCCACAGCTTCCCCAAGATTTATTATTTTCCTTTTTTGTCATATTAACCAATCTGATAGGTGTGAGGTGGTACCTCAGAGTTGTTTTAATTTGCATTTCTCTATTCAATAGTGATTTAGAGCATTTTTAAAAACACTTTTTATTGTTGTTTTCAGAGTTGTACAATGAATTACCTCAATGATATTTGTTAATATGATTCCACTTGACTTTAGTTAGCCTTTCTGACTTTTCCTTAGGAGAACAATCTATCAAATGAACACCAGGAACAACTGACTTCTGAACATTAAAAAGAAAGAAAGAAACAAGTCGAGGAGACTTACTTCCTGGCTGTCAATAGAAGAATTTTGGATCTGGAAGAGAACCTGAGGATATGTTTCATTTTATGCACAAGGAAAATGAAATCCAGAAAAGTTGAATGATTTGCCCAAAGTCATATAGCTAGAGCCCTGGATGTAACTCAAGTAACAGATTCCCAGTCTAATGCTCTTTCTACTGGATCATGACAAATTTTGGTTTCTTTGTATAAGTTAAAGTTTCTAAACGTTTGCTTTTATTTTCTTCTTATTTTTATGGGGGTTTCTTTGGGAAACCTTTTAAGGATGCCTATTCCTCTCTACCCCCACCCCACCCCTTTTGGTTAATTGGTAACGAAATGTCCTCATCAAGGTAAGAAGGAAGGACCAAATATGTATTAAGCACCTAGTATTGCTTTATAAATATCTCTTTTGGTCTTCAACCTGAGATTAGGTGCTGTTATTATCCACCTTTTACAGATGAGGAAACTGAGACAAATGGATGGATTTACCCAGGGTCAAGCAACTAGTATTTGAGGCCTGAAATTTAAATGGAGTCTTCCTGACTCCAGGCCCAGCTCTCTAATCATTGCATCATACAGCTGCCTCTGATAGATCATAGCTTGAAGAACCCAAAGGCACACAGAAAGGGAACACATGAATGTTTTGCATGTCATACCAGGAAACTGGAGGAAAAGGAAGGAGGACAGGAAAGAGTAATAGAAGTGGGCTGGGAAAAGAACCTAACTAGACATCAGGAGACCTGGGTCTGGTCCTGGATCCACCATCAATTAGCTATATGCCCTTCAGGTAAATATTTTGTCCTCTCTGGGCCTCAATTTTCCCATCTGTGAGGAACTAGGGGCAGCTAGGTGCCGCAGTGGATAAAGCACCAGCCCTGGATTCAGAAGGACCTGGGTTCAAATTCGGACTCAGACACTTGACACTCAGTAGCTGTGTGACCTCGGGCAAGTCACTTAACCCCCATTGCCCCGCAAAAAGAAAAATGAAGGGAAGGGAAGGGAAGGGAAGGGAAGGGAAGGGAAGGGAAGGGAAGGGAAGGGAAGAAGAAATGAGGAACTATGTGGACACTGGGGATAGTCTTAGATTTAGATCTAGAAGGTACCTTAAGGTTATCTAGAGAAACTCGCAGCCGCACCCCACTCCACTCCACCCCCATTTTATAGAGGAAGCAAATGAATCCCACAGAAGAGCTGAAGCTATGTTTTCTGGCTCCAAACGTATACTCTTCTGCACGACGTGAATTTTTCCAGTTGCATGTACAAGATGCACCCACACACGACAGCAACGTTGTTTTTCTCCTGTGGTCTTCCTTTCCCCTACCCAAACGGTTGCTGCGATGAGGGTTCCTGGATACGACCAATCCCCATTCCAACTCTCCTTTGCTGGACAGTCAGGGTTGGGGTGGATAAACCTCTGGAGTCAGTAGGCAGTAGACCGGCTATCCTTTACCCCATTACCACCATCCATTTACGGTTTATGTAAACGAGCTTTCAGGAGTCAGTCGGCACTCGGGGATCACTTTCCCGAACATTTCAAAGCCCTTTCACATCGAAAAAGAAGCCGGGGCCTTGGGCCCTAGTCCACGCTCGCCGAGGCCTGATTTATTGCCCTTCGGGGTTTGGGGGAGGCGGGGGACACGCAGGGAGGCTCAGAGAACCGAGCTCCGTCGAGAGACCAGTCCTTCTAATCTGTATTTTACAAGAAACGGATGTGCTAAAAGAAACAGAAAGCGGACGGGCTTCTGGTTACATTTTCAGCCTGATTTATGGGGTAGTAAAGTTCTCCCGAGATCAAGTGTCTCTCGGCCCTGGCCGCCCCTCGTCTCGTCCGGCTGCGCTTACAGCGGAGAGAAGTACGAACTGCCCTTATAGACCCTGCCTCTCGGAGCTGCCCATGCTTGGATTGACAAGGGGGTGGGGGGTGGGGGGATGCCAAACCTGGGTATCCAGCAACGAGAACGGACGTGGTTGGGGAATGATCCCAAGGCACTGAGAAGCAGTGTCGAAGTGAAAGTCCAGAATTGGAGAAAGGGGTCAAAGCACTGGATTCGAATTCTGATTCTGCTGCTTGCCAGAAGTGTGAATTACACAAGTTATTTCCCCTCTTTCCACCTGCGTTTCCTTATCTGCAAAAGAAGGAAAATAGTACTTACCGCACAAGTTTGTTTCCAGGAAACGAGAGTTGTCATTAGGAGTGGAAGGAGAAGTTTAAGTGTAAGTAGTCCAATCCTCCCGTTCATTTTATAGGCAAGAAAACGGAGCCCTAGGGAAAGGAAATGACTTGACTAAGGCCACATGGGGCTAATTGCTAGCAAAGCCTGGGAGAGAACTGTTCTTCTGGTTCCTAATCTGGTGCTCTTTCCACGCTTCCCTTTAACTATGTGACCTTGAAAAAGATTTGGCTCCCCTGCGCCTCAGTTGCCCTCATCTCTAAAATGGGAATAAATGGTACCAGCACCGCTGACTTCCTAGGGTAGTTGTGAGGAAGAAACGGGATGAATGTGGACGGGAAAGTTTTTGCCGACTGCGCAATTGTCCGCGGTTCAGGGATTTCACAGCTGGCCCGCATATGGAGCTCTGTCCGGGAGCTGCGCTGGGTGTCGATGGAGAGGGAGGTGACAGACTGAATGCTGAAGTTGGGAGCTTAGGTTTGCGCGGTAGCAGCCCCGGGAGATTGTCTGGGACTGGCCTCCTCCCCAGCTGGTACTTCAGCCGGTTGAGCCCGACCGTTTTCGGGCTGGTGATGAAGATGCGCGCCCTGGGCGCCTGAGCACAGCTCGAAGCGCCGAGAGAGCGCTGGGGGCGCTCAAGGACCCGAAGATGGGGAGAATGGAGGCAGAGCCTGGAGCCTTCGACTAAATTAAAACTAAAATAAAGCTGGAAACTCGGGACTGAGAATAATAAGCTCGAGACCGGAGTAAGAGGGTCAAAGCCTCGTTTCTGTTTGAGCAGTTTGTTGGGGGTGGGGGTGAGGGCGGGAGAGATAAGGGGACAATCAATCAACCTCACTTCACAGATTCACATCATAACTGTGGGTCTGGAAAGGATGTTAGGTAGGAATCATCTCTAATAGGATGCCAAGTTCACCCCCACAGGATGCAAATTAATTGTAAGAGCAAGGATAATTTGGATTTTTTTTTTAATTTTTGATCCCTCCCCTCCCTCAGCTAGGATAAATGCTTGTTAATGAAACAATATGGTCCAACCTGATCGTTTTTACAGAAGAGGAAACTGAGGCCCAGGAAGGTTGTTCAACCTCACTGGCAGGAGTGAGTAAGCGATAGAGCTGGAATTTAAGCCTACATCAACTACCAGCTCATCTTGGAGATTCAAAAGAGTGAAATGGGATGCTCGGGAAGAAAGGGAATTCCTTCAAATCCCTCAGTATTTCATATATTCATCCTAAACAGGGAGTGTTGGTGGTAATTATGGGGTGGGGGGAACTTTTAATTCACTTAAGAAGAAATTGTGGTGTATAGAAAAGAGACCATAATGGGGGAAAGGGGGGGGTCTTTCCACCAGGCAACCTGGTTTCTTTACTGCTTTCTGGCTAAGTAACGTTGGCCATATCCCTTTGAATCTGTAAATGGAAGGATACTTTCCTACAAAATGAGAAAATTGGATTAAATAACTTTCAAGGTTCCTTCTTTTTCTAACTTTCTGTTCTTATCATGGAAGGCTATCTCTCCGTAGTATTTAGGGAAGGCAAACATCCCTGGGCACACCAACAGCCTGTATATCCTTCCTCTCTACTACTCCCATAACAACAAGAATTTCAGCATAGTTATCATAGGACACATCCCAGAGAGCATTTCTTAAGATTTTATGAACCTACTGGTCTGCTGCGTGAGAAAAGGACTGGGCTTCTCCTGAAGGCATTGTCCTTGCCTTCCTCACCCCACACTCACAACCTCCACCAGAATCTCCCCATATATATATCCATTGGAAAGTATGGTCTTATAGATCGGTTTATCCTCATCATAGAATCATGATAGATCAGAACTCAGAGTGATCTTAGAACATGGAGCATAGAAAGTTCATTTGAACCTAGAAGGGACTGTAGGAAAAAAACACAAAATATTAGACCTGAACAGGACTTTATCACACAGAATATATATTATCATTCAAAAGGAACCTTTGAATATAAAACTGTCCTGGGAACCTTGGAACATTAATTATTAAAGCTAGAAGTGATCAATCCTAGTTTGCCTCTTAAACTCCCATTTTAAGGATGAGTAAACTGAGGTCCAAAAAATGGAAGGGATTTGTGCTCCTTATCTCCCTCACCAAACACTTGTTTGAACACCTGTTATGTGCAATGATGGTATTGGTTTGATTCCATGAAATGAAATCAATTGTTTTTGATTGTCAGGTTTCCTGAGCCGAAAGAACAAAACAATTATGACAAAAGCAACCCTAACACTCTTCCCTGCCTCATCCAGCTCCCTATTTGTAATTTTCTAAATGTCTTTGGTCACACTTTTCTTAAAAGAAAAAAAAAGAATTAAAATGCTTGATTTGATTGCATATAATAAGCTACTTAGTATAGTGGAAAGAGCCATTCACTACACATTAGGAGACCTGAGCTCTATTCCCTGCTGGGGACACTACCTGTGTGACTGTGGAAAAGTCACTTCATCTCCCTAAGCCTCAGTTTCCACAACTATAAAATGGGGTTAATAATAATCTAGCTTGCTAAGCTTACAAGAGCCTTATGGGAAAAATAGTTTTGTAAACTATTCAGGTGCTTCATAAATAATAATCATAGTAATAGCTGAATATATACATAAAGTTTATGATTTACAAACATACATCTCATTTGAGTCTCACAAACATGGAGTGAGCTGGGTAGTAGTTGTTATTATCACGATTTTTCAGGTGAAGAAGTTATTTTTTTATATATTAAAGTATTTTTATTAGTAGCAGAACAACTTGTGAGGGGTTGTTGCAACAGGTGAGAGTCCAGCTATCTCAGGAATTCAGAAAGCTATAGTTCCAACCAAAATGTTTCTGCTCCTTGGGATACTTTCTCCCCCTACAGAATACCCACAGGTGAGAACCGACTGCCTCAAGGGATGTTGGGTCTTCTTCCTGGAAGGATTTGCTAGCAGGATGTCTGATACTGACAAGTGTCTGCCAACTCAGTTGGTAAATAGTATTTTGGCATCACAGGGCATCCAAGGAGAGAGCCCCCAAACTCTGGGGAGTTTGGGGGATCTCTTTTGATGAGCTTGTGCCAGCCCAGGGCTGATTTACCCAAGGTCTGAATAATAATAACATGGACCCCTGGGAAGGAAAGGGTGATGACTTTTATCTTCAGGTATGAACTTCATCTGAACCTTGAAATGAAAGGAGAGTAAAGAGATTTGTGCTTAGGAGAGACAAGGAACTTTCCTGAGGTGGGATGACTCATCGAATGCAAACTCAGAATTACAAATTCATTGAATTTATGTAGAAGTTTAGTGGACTGATTTAAGACAGCCCAAATCACAGGCACCTCCCCTCTATACTTTTGAATAGCAAGTGTATATGGCATTTCACTTGATCATCCCAACAGAGCTCCAACAGAGTTAGGGAGGGTAGGTATATGTTGTCCCCACTTACTGACCAAAAACAAAACAAAACAAAAGAAAACAAAAAAACCCGAAAAACAAAAAAATAAAAAACAAAACCCGAGGCTTGGGACACCGGAGTCACAAGTTACATGGGAATTAGGGTTAGAACTTGGACAGGAAGCCAAGTCTTCCTCTAGAATCAGGCATTCCTTCTCCTATCGTACTTGGTCGCTCATTTTAAATGTCCTAATCCTAGTATCATAGAGCTAGAGCTGAAAAGGATGGGGGGAGGGGTCATCTAACCCAATCTCTTCCTTTTACAGATGAGGAAACTGAGGCCCAAGGAAGTTAAATAATTTGCCCAATAAAATAATCAAACAACAAACACTTATTAATTGCCTACGTGTCAGCTACTACATTAGATGTTAGGAATGCAGATACTAAGCTGATCCAAATGAGCTTACATTCTAGTAGGGGACCACAAGTACACATGGAAGTATGTGGACAATAAATATAAAGAAAGTAAATACAAAGTGATACAAAGTAACTAAATATAAGACAGTTTGGGAGGAGGACACTGTAAGTGGGATGAAGATGGACTTCACATAGGTCGTCTCGAGCTGCATCTAGAAGGGATTCTATAAGGCAGAGATGTGGAAGGAGTGAGTTACAGGCAGGGACCTGGAATGTAATGGGCAGGAGGCAGATTAATGCACAATGACTGGATATGGAAAGACAGACTAGGGTCAGGTTGGGATGGGCTTTAAATGATAACATTGAAAACTGCCAGGTGATATAGGAGACTTGAAGTCAGGAAGCCCTAAATTATAATGCTGTTTCACTTATCCGTGTGATGTTGGATAAGCCACTTAACCTTTCTGAAACTTAGTTTCCCCATTTGCAAAACCGGGTTAATAATAGCACCTACCTCCCAGAGGTATTGGAGGGATATGAAATAGCATGGAACGTTCTTTTAAAATCTTTTTTAAAACCCTGCAGAAATAACCTACGTTTCTGTAGCACTTTAAGGGCTTGCAAAAAACTTTGATCACCAAAGCCTGGAGGCAAAAGGAGCTACTTAGGGTTTCACAGCTAGTAAGTAGTAGAGCCAGGTTCTGTTCCTCTGACTCCAGATTCATGCTCTCTTTTTCCTACATTAGACTGTCTCTCACTCTAGCCTGTAGAAATTGTCAACCAAAAGAATCCAAGACAAATGCTTTAGAATTGCCCAGTGTCCTGGCCTTAGAATCTTTACACTTAGACATCTAATCCCCATTCTTAAAATTCAACTCCTATTGGTCCTTAAGGGCAGGGGGTGAAAAAAAAAGGCCCCAGTGCTGTCTACTGAGACTCTTGACCAATCCCTCCCTGCTGGCCCCAAGACAGTGTAAGGGTCTTGACTCCTGGGTGAATTCTTTGAAAGAGGTCTAGGCATAAAGTCAAGCTCCAATGGCCCCGGGTCTCATCGGCCTCCAAGTACCCCCTATAGCCAGATCTCTAAGAGCTCTTCTGGAATTTGTGAGCCCTTGGTAAAGGGTTGGTGAATGGATTGCATGCTTCCAGTTGCCATTTTAAAAACAGCCCTCGGTTTGGGGAATGCTCCAACTAGATAGGACCTCGGAACTCAGAATGTCAGAAGCTGAAGCGACCTCAGAATATAGAATGTTAGAGCTGGGTGGGACTTTGGACATCATCTAACTCGATCGCCTTATTTTAGAGAGGTTAAAATTTAGACCCAATAAAAGGAAGTGACTTCAAACTAGTGACATCAGTTTCAAACCCAGGCCAGCTAACTCCCAGTCCGTAGTTCTTCCGACTAGAATTCTCTGCCCTGGGAATTCAGAGAAGATCAAAGGCCCAAAAGCTGCTTCTCAGCACAGGAAAGATCCAATTGCACTGACCTGATAATCTTGGCCCTGTTTTGCATTAAGGACTCAGTAGTGAGCGAGGGCAGCTAGGGTTTTCTGAAATGTTTTGAAGCTTCTCACTGCTGGAATTCTTGTAGCTTTGCAAATAAAGGGGTGGGGTGGGAGGGAGCTCTCACCGGACAACTGAGCAGCGAAGGAAAGAAGCAAGCCAGAGTGATTGGGGGGTGGGGGTGGGGGGGGCTAAGATTTCCTTCCCGCAGTGATTACTGGAAGAAAAGTGGAGCAAGAGAATCCGATTCGAGTGCTGGTTCTTCCACTAATTCTTTGTGTGACCTCCGGCAAATCACTCCCCTTCTCTGGGTCTCAGTTTCCACATCTACTAAAATCTAGGAACTGCACTAGGTGATCTTCCTCTGCTTAAGTATTATGGTTAGAAGGAAAAGACAAGGACAGTCAAATAGGGAATTTGAAGGATTCATCACATGAACTTTGTTGTGTATTTTTAAAATGAGTCCGTTGGAACTGAGTTAACAATCAAGAGATTGGGATTTGGAAAAGCCTGAAATTCAGTCGGGAATATTTTAAGACAGAACAGGAAGACAGTTTGAAGTAGCTTTAAGAAAAGTGAGCTCCAATTTCATCCTAGATAGAGTGTGAATCTTTGCCATCAGTTTCCCCAGCTGTGATAGAAAAGTGGGAGTGGACTAGGTGATTTCTAAAGTCCCTTCCAGCCCTACTGTTCTATGCTCTAAGGTCTCTTGGAGCTCCGACGTTATTTTCTGTGTTGCAAATATCCTTTAGCTTATGTTACTCCACCCAAGACTTTTCACTCTTACCCTGGTCTTTTCTGAATAAGTCCACAAACACCCGAAACCCAACTCACACCCCACCCACCTCGGCTTCGGACAAGCAAAGAAATAACTTCCTAGCCCCGCCTGATATGAGCCTTCGGGTCTCAAAATTTAGACTCTGCTGGATTCTTACAATTGATCTCCTGAAAGTTATACTCAGGAAGAATTCTCACATTCTCAATTGGCTTCTCGGAAACATGAAAAGCCAGCTGGAAGTTCCTCCAAGTTTTCAAGACGGTTGCTTATTCCTCTCTGATCCTTTCGAGCATTCCCATCATCCCCCTTTTACTTTTTCTCTAAGTTGTCTCTGAAACGCAGCTCTAACCGATCTCGCAGAAACTATCCAGCTATCTGCGATCCGTCTTGAAAATATGACTTACTCCTTTCCGTCACTGTTAGCCTGAGATTTCTCCGACAGCAGGAGATGATTGAAAAGGTTGACTAACTTACTCCATCCACGCTTGTAGTTTAGGAGACTCTGACCCGCCGGTAGCAGATCGTTCTTCCAGAAGTTCTCAAACGTCTAGGTGAGGATGAAAGTTCTTAATGATTTGACAAAATAAAGAGGAGGTTCCTCCCCTCCTCAGTTACTTCATAAACGCTTCTTTAATATGCCTAGACGTGCGTTAAAGAAGACATTCCTGTCTTTGAGGGCTATTGTAAGGAAAACACTTTCTAGAAAAGCTAAGTGGTAATAACAGTTGTCATTTACAAAGCACTTTCTTACGCAACACCCTACGCAATTTGCATACAAATGGAAGGGAAAAGACGGAGAGGAAAAAGTAGAGGAGAGATAGAGGAAAGAGGGTGGGGAAGTCCGGGGAGATGGAGAAACGGGAAGGAAGGAGAAAAAGAGAAGACAGAGATGAGTGAGAAGATCATCTTTTGTAAGAGGTTAATAAGTCTTTACTTTCTTTTGTTAGACGTTTCTTCCACTTGAATTGATGTTAACCATAAAACGCTATGTTACGTGAGGAATTATGAAATATCTTTGGCCCAATTTTCAGATTTCTTGATAAGTTTTCAAGTATCTACGAATTCCTTCTCTGTGGGTTCCTTTCTTACTCTGTCTCCGTCTCTGTTCTTAATCTGGGGATCTCAGCTCAGTCTGTCTCCTCTGACTATCTCTCTTCTCTCTTGCTGCATCTGTCTCTGTCTGCCGGTCTGCACCTATCTCCCACTCCCACCGGCCCCTACACATTCATTCCCCTCCGCGAGCATCTCTCAGAGCTCCGAGGTTGTAAGGTTATGACCGTGGAGGTTGTGTGTGGAGATAGGGGATCGGGCAGGCGTTCGGGTAGGTGTGGCCTGATTTTGTGTGTGCCTGTAGGTCTGCGTGTATTTGTGTTTCTGGTCGGCTTATTGTGCTTGGAAGAGGGAGGATGTGTGTTTTGTGTGTGTGCACTGGGACAGAGAGCCGGGGGACAGTAGAGGTTAGGAGAGGAGGAGTGTGGACCTGATTAGGACCCTTTGCTTGGGGATTCTCCACACAGGGGCTCGGTGGCGCCAGCACCCTCCAGTTGAAAGCCAAACACCGATTCTCACTTCTAACGACCCACTGAGATGCTCCAGGCGACAAAGGCACAAAAGTGAGTTTTATTTGCTGGTGAGCCCGAGGCCAGAAAAAGAAAAGCCAACCCTCCCGCTTTAAAAGAGCCGCCAAATCCTTTTTCCCTCTATTGTGTGAACTTTTACCATTCACATGGACCGTTCATCCGTGTGATTCTCAACTTATTGTCATTACTTAGTTATTAATTGTTCTCATCTGGGTTTAATTGAGCAACTAGGGACTTTAGCCCAAGGGTCAGGGAGGGGAGAAAAGAAACTTAAAACAAAGGCGCATTTAGTGAGGACGGTCCTCCAGCCCCGGGTCCTCCCAGTTGACCGGAATGTAAGAAGTCCAGCCTCTCCAGCTGCGAGCGCTGAGCAGCGCTGCCGCCTAGATTCGCGAGCCGGAGCGCGAGCATTGTGTGCCCTTAATAGCCGTCTCCGGCGCTAACAGCCCTGAAAACCGAGCCCCAAACGGTAAATAGATTGCTAGCCGAAGACCCTGGGATGACTCCTGGTGTTTGATCTTTCTAAAGCTTCGCCAAGGTAAATTTGGTGAGAGAAGCTAATCTCTCCTCCCCCTCTCCACCATAGCATTAGTCTCCAGCCTTGCTTCTCCCAGACCAGACCGAGAGTGGGGGGAGGAGGGCTAAAAAGGGAGCCTCCCCCCATCCCCTCCCGGACAGGGGAGTTTGTTGTGGTCAGGGACACATAAAGACAAGATTTTAGCCAGCTGGAGCTCTAAGTGACCCTTAGTCCACCTTTCTTACATTACAGAAAAGATTGAGGCCTAGGAGGGGAAGTGACTGGTCTAAGGTCACACAACAATCTAACTAGAGACAATAGAAAGAACCCTAGCTGACTCTCAGTCACTTCTCCTTCCTCTACAGCAAGACGTCACCGGTGGGAGAAGGCGAAGAGGGGAGTGGACGGGAAGGCAGGAGGAAGGTAGAGAAAGGAAGAGTCTTGGGAGAAAGGGGTGAAATCTGGGGAGAAAAAATAGGAATAGAAGGGACAGGGTGAGAGATAATGATACTGCCCAAGTAAAGGAAACGCACGAGATAAAAAGTTGCGCGCACTAGAGGCCGCATGCAATCTGCAGTGTCTGTGCGCTCAGGATGTGAAAGGAGAGACAAGAGGATGAGGAGCCGCAGAGGGGGGCTGCAGGTAGGCAAGGCTGACTTATTGAAAGCCTGGCTGATCTTTAGAGGATGATAAGGGTTCCGCCTCGCCTCCAGCTACAGTCTCGCTGGAGCCTCGGCGTGTCTGCTGAAGGTTTTGCAGTTGTTCATTATAGCAATTACTCTCCCCGACCCTAAATTGCCAGGGTTCGGAGCCAGTTAAGTGTACCCATTGGCACAGCCAGAGAGAGATACCAAATCCTGCTCCAGCTCCCTCCAGAGTCTTGGCAAACAGTCGTTTCCGAGGGAATGGGGGGGGGGGGTGCGCTAGGGTGACTAGAATGTAGAAACAACCCACCCTTAAAAAAAAAAACTCCAAAACTTTATCTACTAGATTTAGAAAGTGGGAGAAGACCAGAACATTTCACAAGTGTAGAGAAAACTGATTCTCCGATTGGTACCCTCCTCCTCACTTCAAATGAACTTTGCTGACCGATTGTCCAATAAATACGAATTGCTTACATATGTGCATATGAATTCTAAACGTATACATATTTCTTTCCCTGGGGACCCAGCTGCTCCTGGAATAGTATTGGCATTGAGAGAGAGAGGGAGAGGGGGAGAGAGAGAGAGAGAGAGAGAGAGAGAGAGAGAGAGAGAGAGAGAGAGAGAGAGAGAGAAGGAAAAACCAGAACTCTTCGTCAATGTCTTTTACAGGTCCCCACGGTGAAATTGAATACCCTGTAATGCCTTCTAATATTTTCTGCTGGGTAATTCTAACAAGTTCAGACTTCAGTCAAAGCCGATGGGATAATGACCTCTGTCCCTCTAAAAGTCCAGAAAAACTAGCGCTTAGCTTCGTGTCCTAGGCTCTCCAAAAGTCAGAGCAAAACTCCGCTGGGTTTAAGGTGAAACTCATTCATTCCTGCACAGGGCAGGAGCAAAATTCCTGAGCGAGTGGGAAGCAACACCGCAATTGAATTCCCCCTCTCCCACGTCCTATCTCCCTATCTGAGCCACTGCCTATATTTACCCAACTACCCAAGAGGAGTTCAAATCTCTCCTCCCTCACACCAATCTCTCCAATGGTTTCTGCCTTCATTCAAAAGAATTCTATATAGGTCCAGTCTACCTCCTCTTGACAGACCTCTTCCCTTTCCCTTCTCTCTCCTTAAACCAAACACCTGGCTCCTGGCCAAGTGGGCAAAGGGACTAAAGAAACATACCTCCAGAGAAGGGAAAAGATTTTCCAACATTTCTTAGATTTGAAAGATGAGTCTCTCTTCATGTCAGCATCCATACAAAGTCTGGTTGCTCTCCTCAAACCACCCTCTAGATTTGACTTGGGGTTGTAAGGACCAAAGAGGGACAAATTAGCTGAAGTTCTCCCCCTCCTGTAGAACCCTGGGCAGATCTGATGATAAAACTGGTTCTCTTTCCCACCCAGACTGTGATGGGGGGGGGGCGTGTTTCTAGGCATCAGTTTCCTCATTTGTTAAAGGAGAAGCTTGAACTTCTAACATCCTCTGACTCTCAAACTTAATCTACCTACTCCACCACTTCCCATGGAAGATAAAATGGTAGGGTCAGATGAGACAGTTAGTTATTCAAGAAACCCTCACGGAGTACAATTTATCAAGGATATTTCCTTAAGAATCAAAGGCTAAATTTAGGGAGGACCCCTCAGTCCTTCAATGGGCCTAGCTTTTAAATGACAGATATCCTGGAGCCAGGCTTTCACTGGAAATGTACTTAACTCACAAGCAGAATCAGTATCATTGTCCTAAATTTTGGATTTAGGGGAAGCACTGTGGGAAAGGAATGAAACTCTGCACTCAGTCTAATCCTACAAAGTTGCATCTACACAGGTGAGTTGTAGAGGCTAGGTAACTATGAGAATCATTCCTGTTTCCCTTCCCTCTCAAAAAGAAAAAAAGTTCTGAATAGCCTATCATTGAATAAGAATAAGAGGTTTTAAAGTATCTTAATAGGTTCTCTATATCCTAAGGATTTGGTGTCAGAGAACCAGTTGCTTCACTATTCTTGACTTGTTTTACTAATTAAAAAAAAAACCCTCAAAGATCCTTTCCAAAATTTTAAAACAAAAAAAGAAGTTATTGTCCTTTTAGCTTTCCATAGGCAAGTTAAGAAAAATAAAATACGACTTCTAGTCCTGAGAACAAATAAATCAGCTAAAAATTACCCGTGAAAACTTAAATTACATTGCTCCATGAGGCCAAAATGAATTATTCCAGGAAATTGGTTTAATATTCCACTTTACCAATGGGAAAACTATTCCACTGTGTTTAAAAAACACACACACAGCTTTTCTCCTGCAGAAGCGGATGTCACCACTAACATGACATCAACATTGGTGGGGAATTGGAGATTAAAATATCGTTAGAGACAAAACACTACAGAGAAAACAATGAAAAGAGAGCAAATCACTGTAGCTTAAAATTAATTTATTTAACAAATATAGCTATAATATAAATGATAATAAAATTTCAAATATACATTATATTACATAGTACATAGAGTCCCTTCCAAAGGGACTATTTGGGAAAGAAACAAGTGGTGTTGCTTAATAGAAAGTGGAAATGATTCATATGTTGGTAGGAAAGAGATCCCTTTCATCCGGCCTTTATCGTTTTATCTATTATGCATTATTTTTCCCCAAAGCAAATTTTGCCCAGGACTCCAGACTTTTCTTAACTCCTCCACCAAAGTCTCTAACTTGGGAAACATCTCTCTCACAGACACCCGATCTCTCAACTCCCCTCCTATTGATGAAATTAGCCTGCCCCCCCCCATCTTTAAAATGAAGAGGTTGAACTAGAAACTTTCTAAGTTCCCTCCCAAAGCTTTAGCATTCTAGAGGAGAAGGGAAGAGTGGGAAAGAGAATGTCAAGGTCGTGGGAGTTTCAAAAGGATCAAAGAGATAATGGGGATGGATTGTTCCTGCCACTTGTGGTAAAGGAGATGGGGAAGGGCGGGAGAGAGGAAAATCAAGTTGGGAGAGAGAGGGGAAACCTGGAAACAGGCACCTTCTGTGGGTGCTCCAAAGGCTCTCGCTGCTGCCTGGCTGAGGGCCGCTCGAGGTCCGGTGGGGTCAGGCCCCTCTTCCTCCGCCCCTCTCTTATGTCAGATGATACATGCTGTAGCCCACGTGCGCCGTGTACAGTCCCACTGGCGCCACCGGCAGCCCGGCCCGCTGGAAGGGGTTGGAAGTGCCGTAGAGTGAAGCTCCTGCGGCCACAGCTGCCGGGCCTCCCAAGGGGAAGGAGATGCCGAAAGCAGCGGGGGGCAGCATGGGCTTGGCTGCCATCTTCAGCTTCTCCAGCTCGGCCTCTTGCAGTCTCTTGGCCTTGGCACGTCGGTTCTGAAACCAGATCTTCACCTGGGTCTCGGTGAGGCTAAGAGAGCTGGAGAACTCGGCCCGCTCCGCGATGGACAGATACTGCTTCTGGCGGAATTTCCTCTCCAGAGCCAGCAGCTGCGCCGTGGTGAAGGGAGTCCGAGGTTTTCTGTTGGTCTTGTGCTTGCGAAGAGTGCAGGCCGGAGGACTGAGCCGCCCTGAAAGAGGGGAAGGGGTGGGAGAGAGGGAGAAGATATGGGGGGGGGGGGGCGGGGAGAGAGAGAGAGAGAGCACTGATTAGTAACGCACAGCAAAGGGTACAGGAAATTCCCACCGATTCCCACGGAAGCTTTGACCTCCTTGATGTCTCCAGTATCCTCCAGGCCTGGCATTCCAAGGGTCCTACCACTTATCCCCTGTGCCCCGAAAAGAGACCTAACCGGGCCTTCTTTTGGCCTGTGTAAGGAAGACAGGAGAGGACCCCAGGGGAATGAAAATGTGTTCTTTCCTTTCTGTGTAAAATCAAATAGATTTAAGGAGAGTCAGGGAGTCTGCAGGCCGGATCAGAAAAGCCATAAAGAGACAGTTCAGGAAATTGTGCTGCTCAGAAAATCCTAGATTTAAGCAGAGCCAACTCTGGACATAAATTGGACAAGTCTAGTACAGGGCACATCCCCAGCCCGTTCTGGCCCATGAGAAAGATGTGAAACAAGTAGTGGATTAATTAAGAGTTCTATTTGAAGAACTCTTGCTTTTCTGGTTGGGGCGCTGCACCCTAGCCGACTTGCCTGAAGGCTTCTCTAGGAAAGGTCGCAATTCTGAAAAAATCAGACAACTTTGTAAAATGCAGAAAATAAAATTCTAATTTTAGGGGTCATAGGAAACTTCACTTCTAAAATGTCCTTTGAATTGTCTGTGTGGGTAGAGATATTGAGCAGCATTAAACTATCATTTAATACCACCCTCTTTTCCCAGCTGAAAGGTATTTTTCCAAATACCCTTGGGGAAAAAATGGGCGAAGAGGATATTTAAGCATTTTAATTCAATGAAAAATTCCCCTAACTGAGTTTTAGTTAAAAGCGGAGAGGCCATTGGAGTCTAGTAAATGCAACATAATTACCCTGCAGTGAAGTCATAACATTTTTGTCGGCCTTCTTTAGTCATTAAATGAAGGGAGGGGCTTTCATTTCAAAGAATTTTAATCCCCAGATAAAATCGTTCTTAAAGATCACGGCATTGAATTCCTTCTATTATTTCATACACACACAAAAATAATAATAGAAGGAAATGAGGAAAACTTGGGAATTTCCCGTGCTATTTAAATCCTGAACACTTAACCATCTTTATAAGTTCAGGGCGTGTGTACAGGAATGACCCTTCACCCCCACCCCCATCTCCCAATCGTTCGAGCTCCATTTAATTGAAAGCAGGTTATCAGAGTGCTAGAAGACAGTTCAAGGCAAAATTGGGTGCTCACTGGGTTCAACTTCCTGAACCAAAAAGCATTTTGGCAGCAGGAAACTAAATGGAGTGTAGACCGTCTCTGAAGTACCCTTTGAACCAAAGTGAGTGCCCTCACTCCCTAAATAGCGTTCTGACTTTCAGTTAGGAAAAACTAGCAAACACTCCATCCGAACTAGATCCAAAGGGGTTCTTTTAACTGGTGGAGGCGGCGGGGGACCGGGTAGTGTGCCGAGGTGGGGGGAGGGAGACTAGGGACGTGGAGTGCTTGAAGAAACAGACCGAAGCATCAACCAATGTGGAAAGTGACACAAGCAACTTCAGATAAAGTATGTGATAACAGAGGTTCCCCCTTCACACACACACACCCAACCTCCCTTTCGGTTGTTTTGGGTCTGGGAGGAGAAAGGGGACAGTGGGGTAACGAAGAATAGGGTGTTCAGGAATGATTTACCAACAAGTGGGATCCACCAACAACCATCGAGTTCCTGGGCGGAGGCTACATTCTCAGAAGAGTCTGGCCTCCCCTCAAGATTCGGACTCGAACGCTCCCCCTCCCTCATTTCGAGAAAACGCAAAGCTCCGTTATAAATGGAGAGACGAAGTTGTGTGGACTGTAATTAGAAATCTGGAGACGTGGGTTTTCTCCATTCACTAACACTGGACATGGGGCAAGTCACTTCTCTCTGGGACTTAGTTTCCCCATTTGTAAAACGAAAGGGCAGGACTCCTAGGTCTTCAAACCCTGAAACTGTAATTGTAATATACATACCCGTACATGCCTACGAGCAAAAGCAGTAATATACATACCCGTGCATGCCTACACGCACACTGCATGTCTTTTTTCTGATCCCCTCTACCTACCTACCCTTACAAAACAAAACAAAACAAAAAAAGAGTTCAAGGACCGCCACCCCAAGTTCCCTACTTACTAGGGGGAGGTGGGGAAAATCTGGAATTCTGCATCCACGGGGTCCTCTCCTGCTTCTCCGGGCTTTCGGATTTGACAAGTGCATCTTCCGGCAGTTTTATGAGTCCTCCCACCGAAAAATGGCTGTTGAGAGACAGCGGGGAAGCGGGCGTTTCTGGGGCAGCCCCGGCGCTTAAGGATCCGACCCTGGTGCCCAGGGACTGAGCCGAAGTTCCTGCTGCCTGGGGCCCGTCGGGACCGGGGAGGGCGTCTTTGAGCCCTGGCTTCCTGTGGTCAGCCATGAGCGCCTCCACGCTGAAAGGCAGGAGGGAAGGGGGCACTTTAGGCTTCTCGCCCTCTTCCTCTCCCCCCATAGCGGCCGCCGAGGCACTGGGAGTCTGGCCGCCGCCGCCGCCGCCTCCCGAGCTGCTGCCACCGCCTCCTCCGCCGCCGGGCTTGCTGAAGGCAGACACCGGAGACTCCTCGATTTTGACACCGATTTGTAAAGAAGTCATATCAACAGCCGGGGCCATACAGAGCCGATGTCCCTTCCAGCCTCAGGACGCAGCAGCAGTTGCCACCGATCATGGGGTTGGGGAAATGTGCGCGAGTGGGGTTTTTACTTAGAAACGTCTTGGCTCTCCAGTCCCCCACCCTTTCTTCTGCTCTCTTCCCAAAATGCCAGTCTTCAGTGGCTAGCAACTCACAGCTCTCCGTCTCTCGGTCTCAGGGGTTTGGGTACTGTCCAGTCCCGGCTCCCAGTAGGACTTGTTAATAAGGCAAAGCCAAGCGCGCTCTCAGCCAATCAGAATAAAGAGGGGAGGAACAGGCGCTCTCTATTGGTCCTCGGGCTCCGGGACTTACCTACCGAAAACCTTCTCCAGTCTTCTTGTTCGGGATGGACTAAGCTGTAAGAGTGGGGGTGGGGTAGGGATGAGGGTGGGGGTATAGGAATAACAGAAAAAGAAGAGGGGAAAGGGTATTGTGAATGAGAAAGTTAACTCCGAACTAGATTTTTTGCGTCTTTTCTCTTCTCCTCCCTTTCCTTTCCTCTTCTCCGGCGTGTCTCCCTTTGTCTGTCTCTTTTCTTCCAACATATTCAGGTGTCCTCTCTTTCTTGGATTTGGTTTACCTTTTTATCCAGATGGTGAGGTACATTCCCTCTTCTGACACAGCGGTCCCTGCCTTTGCTCGGGTTTATTAAAGCAGAACAAGACCAACACCAACCAAAGTCCAGATTCCTAGATAGAGATGGCACTTTTTCTAAACAGGACTTTACCAGAAAGGAGTGGTTCGCGTTCTTTTTTTTTCCCTCGGTTTTAATTTAATTTTTCCCTTCGTAAACCCGCTCTTTTGGAATGAGGTTACATTGCAAACAAAGTATTGAGGGGATTGTGTGTGCGGGAGTGGTGTTAGGGGTGCCTCATTTCTATTTTGACTTATCAAAATAAAACCAGCATCTATGTCAACAAAATCCAGGGCTGTACTCAGTGCGACCTCAACTGCAAGTCTTTTGAAATAACTTGATCCTATCAGCTTTCTGCATATACATACATACTTAGGGTTTGGGGTTTTTTTAAGTTCTTCAAGTGGGGTGGAAAATAGTGCAGGATGGGAAAATAGCGAATTAAATATCGCCACATAACGTTGATCATCCCTTGTGCTTCGTGTGAAATGGTTTTATTTTTCCATTTAGAAGGAAAAGTTGGCTTATGTATATATACACGTGTGTATATATTATATGAATATATACATATAACCTTAATTTAAGATACATGTATGTGTATGTGCGTATGTATATATTTATATATACATTCGTGTGTACATACATGCATACACCATCGTCACCAGAATTAGGACTTTTCCTGGCTCTGCTCGGGAAGCACTAGAGACCTGGCTATTCTATTCTGTGGCTCCCCCCCCCCATTTTTATGATCTCTTATCCTTGTGACCAGGATGGACCGGCACTAAAACGGAACGGTTCTCTAATAACGTGATTGGCCGCTCGCTGAGAAAAGTTTATTGATGGCTACAGGGCTCTAATCTCCTAGAAACACAAGAGGCTCTAGCAGCCATTTAGGGGTAATTATCTCTAAGGCTGTGGGACAGAGAATTCCCTCTCCTTTTAACTGGGCCCAATAAAGGCTGTAGATTATGCTCATAGAGATTAAGAAAACGGATGGATGAGAGCAGAAACTTTAGAAACACAAAAGGAATCAGGTCTGGGAGAAAGGTATAATCTCGTGCACTGTACAGGGGGTGTGAATAGCCACCATTCCTGTTTGGTTTTTGGTGGGGGGAGGAGTTGTTGTTGTTTTTGTTGTTGTTGTTTTAAAAGGCGAGAGTACAAATCCGGTGGGATATTTTTAAAAGGCCTTGGCGCCTCTGTGTGTAAAATTCGCCTATTACCCTAACTGGAAGTTTACATCATGTCTTCTGATTCGTTACATACCTGAAACATAGAGGAGGAAATGTTGGGTCTTTGCGTGCCTACGGGAGGGAAGGTAGAAGCTTTCACCTTCTCATTTAAATTTAAACGGGGTTTGGGGGATAGGGACCCAAAAGTCTGGGAAGTTTGGGAGCCTAAGCAGTCACCCAGACAGAATGTTGGGGGACCCAGAGGCCATCCATTCTCCTAAGAGCCCTCCAGTTCCTACGGCTAGGTGAAAAACCCCTTTACTCCAGGTTGGCCGGCTCTCTGCCCCGAGGCTGCGGGGTTGGGCCGATCGGAGGAGCAAAGAGCAGCCTCTGCTCTTTCCTAGAAGCAGCAGCATTGCTAATTGCGAGAATAAACAATCTGTCCCGATTAGTCAGTGCCTCTAATAGGCAGACAAGTGATGTTGTTTTTAGGCGCCAGCAGCGGCCTGATCAAAGGCTTCAACTGGAGTGGGACTGTGGAAGACTTTAACCCGCCTCCAGGGAGCAAACCGCCTTAGCCTTGAGACCCCGGCCCATTCAGCCTGACAGCTTCAGTTTGCTCTACTCCGCCTCAGGACATTTCCCCCAAATTCTGCTTTTATTTTTTATTTTTCGGTCGAGGCTGGAGAACAAACAGGATTTCCCCCGGCCTTTTGCTTTTGTTTTAAGTAGGAATGAGGCTTGTGTATCAATCAGTGTGGCAGAGAAATATAGAGATAGGAATAAATTCCAAGTACCCATCATAATCACTGTAATAATAGAACCCCTTCCGCCTATTGATCTTGGGCTGCACCCTCTCTGAATGGCGCTGCCCGCCTGCTGCCGGCTCTCAGAAAAGAGTTACTGGAGAGAAGAATAATGTGCTGTTGGAGTCGTTGATTGCAACAATCCCTCAGGCTTTCGATCGCATTGTTTCTGGTGGAAATATGAATGGGGCGGGGAGGAGAGGAAGGGAAAAGATGTATCTAGATTCATGTGTGTATGCATGTGTGTATGCATGTGTGTATGCATGTACGTATGTATGCAATTTTAGCTTTAAGGGGGTGTTGATGTGGTTTTGGCGAAGTTAGAGTAGCTTCACTTCTCAAGACTGAGCTTTGACTGCAAAGCCCAGAGTGGATGACAGGATGAGATGATTATGCCATATTTATCTCGCAGTAATGAACTTCAGTGTTTACATTTTTCATACTTCATGGTATTTTAATCATGGCATCATCGGAGAAGCGACTTGATTGTAATTCATATGCTGGCAAGGGCTTGTCTACACAGACAATGTACAAAGATTGGGCTTTCTCCTTTCCTTTATCCTATTGCATCCCTTTTAACTTCCTCAAGCCCCGCTGTTGTAAGGGCACTTTAAAGAAGACTTGGGTTGGCTAACCCCGCTGCTGTCACAGATTTTGAACACCTAAGCATTGTCAGATTTTCTTGTATGAACATCTATTTCTGTCTCTCTGCCCCTCTGTCTTCGATTGTCTGTCTTTCTGTCTTTGTCCCTTTGTGTCTTTCTTCATATCTGTCTTTATCTCTCTAGCTCTCTGTGTCTCTCCTCTCTGTATTTCTTTGTCCGACTCTGTCTGTTTCTCTGTCTCTGTCTCTATCTCTCTCTGTCTCTCTGTCTCTCTGTCCGACTCTGTCTCTCTGTCTTTGTCTCTCTGTCTCTGTCTCTCTCCCTCCTTCTCCCTCTCTTCCTCCCTCCCGTTCTTCTCCCCCTTGTCTCTTGAAAGCATACTTGTATGTCTGTCTGCAGTTCGCAAAGGAGATATTTTTCACATATACCCTTCCAAAGCTCTTTCCATCCTTTCTCTAGGTTAGCTTCTTCTTATAATGAATCCATAGCAAGGAAATTCCTTCCTGGAAGGAAAAGAGATAGACGCGGTTCCTGCTCCCTCCGTTTTTAGTTTTCCTATCACACCCCCTACCCCCCCCCCCCCCGGTTTTGTTTTTAATTTGCTTTGTTGCAGTTGTTGAAGTGCTTGTGTGTGTTTATTTGAAACTAGCAGCTCAGTGGGGCACTGGCGCTAGATAACGATATTGCGCAATTAGCTTCTCAAACAGTAACCGTTTAATATAATGAATGTGCTGTGAAAACCGATTACCCATAGCATTTTATTTTGGTGCAAATGCAGCAAAGGAGTCTAGGGGATGAGGAAGCCGGGAGGCAGCGGGAGTGCTATGGCCCCCGCCCTTCCGAGGAGCTACTTTGGAATTCGCGTCGGGACGCGAGGAAAGATTGCAGAGACAGTGGCTCTGCCTTAGGTTTTTAGGGTATTGAGAGGGCAGCCTAAGCGCCTCTAAAATGCTTGGTGGAGGAGGTATGCAATTTAAGAGGTGGAAAAGAAATTATTGGAGCTTTGCAAGTTCTTTGAAAGCACAGTACGCGAAGTTTCAGCCAAATGGGAGTTGAGAGCAGAAGTTTTCCTGCCTCCTCAGCTCCGCACCATGAACATTTGCCCCAGAACTGTATTGCATTTAAAGGGACCAATCCCTTCCCCTCCCCGGTACCTTGGACAGACCTGAAGTCTGGGCTTCCGTTCCTTCTCTATCGTGGAGATCTCAAAATTCCCAACTCATTGCTCTGTAATTCCTATCATCTAGTGGGGCCGAAGCAGGACACTCCACAGTGAAATCCACCAAGTCACTTGGGACTCCAGGATTTTAAAAGGCGCCGTCGCAGAAATTGACCTCAACCCTCCCTTACCTCCTTTACTTCTCACGTCACCCCCCCCATGCCCACTCCTACCCCTCTTGCCCCATTCCCTTCCTCCCCGTGGATTAGTCGCCTCGTCTCTTTAAAGTTGGGGGAGCCGTAAGGGTAGAGGATTGCAGTGGCACGGGAGTAGAACCGACTGGGCTAGAGGTAGAGTGGGGGTGGAGGAGGGGAAGAAGGGAGGCACTATTTCAAATAGCCCAAATTAATTTGATCGCGACATTATGATGCACTTGGAAAAGATGAAAGCGGAGGCTGGCCGTCTCCTCCTAGATCTCTATAATTATAGATAATATATCCTATTTCAAAGCAATTAGCCCAATCAGGCGTAACGAACCACTTTGCTGCCAACCAGTAACAATGCCTTACGGTTATTTAAGCTTCAAGATGTCAAGCAGACCCTGGGGCTGTGGGGGCTCAGTCCTAAAGCAAGCTCTCTTGCTAAAGTGCTGGATAAATGGTCAGGGCCAGGGCACCCTCTCTAAATCAGCACCTCTTCTCTCCGTCCTTAGGGACCAAACCCAAAAGATTTACCTTGTGAGCTATTGTGGGGATAGGGTGTGTGAAAAAAAGGGAATTACTATTAATAAGCAGGATGCTGCGCGTTGGGTGACGATCAGGGGACCCTCCCCGCCATGTAAGGGGCTTCTGTGCTTTCTTTGGGGACCACATTTTTTTTCATTTCCCTCCCATCCCCAACTACCTTTAGATTCCATCCAGCGATTTTCTGATTTTATCTCGTCATACTTAAAAAATACAGAGGAAGAATACTTTAAAAATACATAGGAAGAAACACTTCCCTGTTTTCTGCCAACCAACATAGAACTTAAAGCTAGAAGGAACCTGGAGAAAAGCTCTAGTCCACCTCTCATTTTGTAGAGAAGGAAAATGAGACTCAGGGGGAGAGGTGACTATTCCAAGGTCACGAAGCTACTACTTTAGCAGAATAAATGGTATTCTAACGGTGCTGTTCTGTAACTCCGTGATCTGTGATCGCCACCATGTCTAGTGTGTCACCAATATGAAATTCAACGTGAAGTTTGGGGTTATCTCCTATGTATACCTCCTTTCAATACACACTGCAAACTCTCCCCCAGGCCCAGACAGTTCGAAGGCGACTGGTGGGTGAGGGTGGGGGTGGGGGGATGGGAGAAGAGGGGTGAAGGTCAGAGAGCGGAAGCTTTAGAGGCTCGGGTAAAAACCTGGGTCATTCAATTAAGAATATTCATTGCATGGGTGGTAACGATTCAAAACTAAATAAACATTATTTCCAAGACGAACTTCTGGGTACTAAGAGAGGATCAACCCTAAAGGTGTTATTTGCTCCTTGGCGCTGGTGGGATTGAAGCCTTAAGTTGCCAACCCTTTGCAAGGATTTTGTATTTGTAATACGTCATACTAGATACGGAAGGGTTGGCTGTCAGGAATTCAGAACCCCAGAACCAGGGAACATGGGAAATTCTTTAGGGAGGTTCTAGAAGAGAAAACAGTTCTTTAAAATCACGGCCTGCCCCTCCAGTATCTGGATAGGAATGCTCTCTCAGGCCGTCTCCATCCGGGAGAAGGTGGGAGGGAAAGACAAACCGACCGAGAAAGACAGACATACGCGCACACACACCGAGACTAGAGGCATTCTGAGAAGAGGCAGAGAAAGGGGAACAAATTTGTTTCCTTTGAAATGTATATTCACAGATTTCAGATCTTCTCACCTAGAGGACCGGGTTTATCCCTAGCCAAGCAGAATCGGGCGCAGTTCTAAATTTAAACCAATCCTGTGGAGAGGGAGGGGGAAAACCTGGGTATTGAAAAGTTTTATATGGAAAGAGTGGAACTTCCCATCTGCCCTGGTCCCCGTCTTTTTTCTTTTTCAGGCTTCTTTAGACACTATCACTGACCTAGGAAATATTTTAAAATGGGATTTACGAAGCTCAGAACTTGGTTCTCCAAAACATTAATGAAGGAAAATGACTGTATGGCTGCACTATTAAGCTGTCAGCGTCCCTTCCATGACCTGAAGGGCTCTCCATCTTCCAGGGAAGGTGAGCTTAAAAACGCGAATGGAGAAACTTTACACCCCGCCTCTTGGGAACTTGGAGGCTAGGCAATTCAAAGCAGCCAGAACTCTCATCTTCCTGGACAGTCCACAATCCTCCTCCTCCTCTTCCTCCTCCTCCTCCTCCTCCTCCTCCTCCTCCTCCTCCTCCTCCTCCTCCTCCTCCTCCTCCTCCTCCTCCTCTCCTTCCTCCTCCTCCTCTTCCCTCTTGTTCTCCTCTCCTCTCCTCTCTTCTCTTCGCCTGTCCCCTCCTCCAGCCCCATTTAAATGGAAGCTTTATTGAATGATTCACTCTGAATCACGGACTTGAATGTGATCATTATGAGTAAATGGGGCCCCACTAGTCTCTTTCTAGAGGCAAAGTTATAAAAAATCTAGAGATGAATTGGATGCATCTCACAGAGACTGCCATCCTCAATTCCCACAATCCCAGTTTACAGCCGCTGCTTTCCTCTCCCTCCCCCCCACAAAAAATTTATTAACTCAAACTCCTTTCCCCGAAATCCTTTTCCAAGAATTTTGAAAAAGACAGCACTGCAGGTAGACGCTGAAGCAAGGGCTGACTCTTTAGTGTTTGTTTATTGATTCCGGACTGTAATGAAATGCAATTTGTCCCCAGCTCTGCAACATGAAAATATCAATTTCCAGCCTGTGGTTTTAGAAACTCTTGTTATTATTGTCAGTAAATATCACAGGCTTACTGATACTATTTTTAACCCCCTCTTTTCCCCTCCCCCCTCAGTCGTGGAAAGAACAGGGGACCATGAGTCAGGAGGTCAGGATACTGGTCAGGCTTTACCAGCTGCTTAGCCTTAGGCAAGTCTTCCAATTTATCTGTGCCTCAGTTTCCTCATCTGTAAAATGGTCTAATGATCTCGAAAGTGTCCCCCAGCCCTTATATTCTGTTTTCCCTGTTCTAAAGTTTCCTTCAGTCTTACCTTTCGAACTTCTTGCTCTATTGGTTAACTATAAATCACTCCCGCTCTCACATTCTAGGCTCTAAGGCTTTAATTCCTCTCCTATTTCCTACCCTCCACTTCGAAACAGTTCGCCTGTCTTTGCCCAAGTCGGGATATTTCACCAGATCCCTCGCTGAGTTATAAGATTTCCTACATTTTTATAAGCACAGCGGTTCACAAGGGCTGTATTGTTTGGTTCTGAGCTGATTTCCATTTGGGGTAATTATTGTATTCCCAGTGTTCTGCTAATCATTTGCTTTCAAGGACACGAGGTTTTTTCCTCCCTCTCTTTTGAAGACGGTGAAACACCCCAAATGGCTCGGATGAATATTGAAACAATCCCTCGCTCCTGTGATCTCCGGTTCTCTAGTTCCAGAGTTCGTTGACAAGAGTTGGGGGGGAGGAGGCTGGGGGGCTCATTGGTGAGGGGGAGGGGCAGGTCCCTCTAAAGAATTCTGGGGGGAACACATCACAGGTAGGTAGTTTGAGAAACACAGAATAATAATAGTTCCCATCTCTATAGAGTTTTTACCGGTTAAGGAGGGCAAGAATTACCATCATCATTTGACAAACGAGTAAACTAAAGCGCAGAGGGGTCCGCGAGAAGCAGAGCAAAGACTCGAACCCACTTCTGCTGAGGCTAGCTCATTAGGAGCTTCTGATCCAATCCTTTCGACCCTGGCCTGCCAAAAGCCCTTAGCGTTCTCCTACCCAAGAGAAAGTTGGCTCTTTCACCAAGTCGGAATTCAAAGGAAGGTTTCCATCTAACAGAGCCAAGGCTCTATTCAATTTCACTGTTACCCTGAAGTAGATGAAGAGCAGAGGGAAAGGAGGAAAGGGGAAGGGGGAAGTTGGAGTCCGCTTGTGATTGTCCCCCAAACAAGAAAAAGCCTCATTGCTCCCTGCGAGGAGATCCCCTGCTTCCCTGTGCTTGGAGGGAATTCGAGTATTTTAGTGTTCGAAGTTGGACTGGACTTTAGAGATCAGCTGGTTCAATACCTTTCTTTTGTAGACTAAGAAGCTGAGACCTGGATGGGTTTGAAAGTGACTTGCCTAAGGTCACAGATGTAGTAATAGGGAGAACAAGATTGACACCTAAATCTTATAATTCCAAATGCAGTTCTCTTTCTACTACGTTGTAATACCCAGAAGTAGTCTAGACCCATATCCTAAAAGGAAGCTTTGAAGGAAAAGAAGCTAAAAAGGAAATCAGTCATGGCCACTTGCAGACTCCCTTCAGTCTCTACCAGGATCTCCAACTTCCTTGGAATCTGCTGGTTAGGGTTTAAACCGGGTTGATTGCTCTTCATCCGAGTCAGCTAGTTTCCCGAGAGGGGACAACTGAGGGAATGACCCAGAGGTGATGGGATGTGAGCCTAGATTTACCAAAACAAGTCTCTTACTTAGGATGTGAACAGAGGAATTTGGAGTTCTCTCTGTGCATGTGTTTTAATCTAGTTTCATTTTCCCCCCAAAATAAATGTTCTAGTAAGGATTTAGGAGACTGTGGTCTCTTAAAGGTGCTATAGATCTATCTGCCACAGATGAAATCTGTGACCTTGGAAAAGTTACTAGTAGCTTTCCTCTACCTTGGCCACTCATTTCCTCACAGTTTTGAGGGAAATGGAGTAGATGAGATCTCAGATTCTAACAGTCTGATTCTGTGGTTCACTCACAGACCTTCCAAGAAGTACAAGCCCAGACACAATCCAAACTACTCTTTGGCTTCCCCAGGTCTTTGGCATCGACAACTTGGGTGTGTATAGGGTGGGCCTGGGGAAGGGAAGGAGTGACAGGGCTGTTCCTCCCTTCCTGAGGTCACTTTCCTACCTTACTTTTGGGCACAATCTGTCAGTTGGAAAATGTAGATTCCTGGCCCAGGGGCCATCACACCCTCCCAGAGATCATGAAAAAAATTTCCTAGTTGCTTTCACAGGAAGAGCCTGGAAGGGGTTATTATTTAAGAGTCACGGAAATTAAATCATCTAGTCCAACCGTTGCAATTTTTTTTGCAGGTAATGAGGGTTAAGTGACTTGCCCAGGGTCACACAGCTAGTAAGTGTCAAGTGTCTACGGCCGGATTTGAACTCAGGTCCTCCTGACTCCAGGGCCGGTGCTCTACCCACTGCCCCACATAGCTGCCCCCTAACCCTTGCATTTGATAGATGAGGAAACGCAGGCCCAAGAAGGAATATGATATGCCCAAGGTCACATAGTCAGTAACTGGAAAAGCCAAGAAATAATTCTGGTCCTCATACTGGGTCATACACTACAACTATTACAACAAAAGCAAAGGGACTTACTCCCACACTTATCTAGCAATAGCATGTATCTTTGGTGTGTCCAAGAGTCACAGGAGGGTAGTCACCACTATGTATGAATGAATCTTTATAGAACCCCAAGACACTTGCCAACCCCCAAGGCTTAATTCAAACAGAAGATGTAGCAGGTCAAAGAATTCTAGAGCTATAAGGGACTTGGCTAATACAGTCCAACCCTACCATTTGACAGCTGAAGCAAGAGACCAGATTCAGTGGTGAAATGACTTGCCCAAGCTAAGTGGGTATTTCAGGTCACTCCTTTTTAAAACCCAGGGGAGAACATTAGATTTAGAGTCTGGAGACTTCAGCTGGAGGACTGGTTCCCACTTGACAATAGGCAAGTCACTCCTGCCTGAGAAACAACTTATTCTGTAAAAGGAGGGTAATAATAACTGCTTCACTAATCTCTCAATATTATTTCAAAGATCAAATGACATGCATAGAGTACTTTGTTAAAGTAAAGGATTATCTCTGATCTGCTTTTCTCCTATTAATGGGTTAGAAAGATCTAGGCCTCTGGCTGAGATTGCCTTCATCAGCTGAGATGAAGAGAGAAAGAGAGAATGATAGACAGACTGACAGAAAGCCAGAGCCAGAGTGAGAGACACAGAGAAACAGAGAGGCAGAGAGAGAGAGAAAGAGAGAGAGAAACTGGGAGAGGAGAGGAGAGAAGAAAGAGGGGAGAGGAGAGGAAAGGAGAGGGGAGAGGAGAGGAAAGGAGAGGAATAGAGAGGAGAGGAGAGGAAAGAGAGTAGAGACAGGAGAGGAGAAGAGAGGAGGGGAGAAGAGGGGAGGGGAGAGGAGAGGAGAGAGAGATCACTATTTCTGGGTCAAGTACTTCTTGCAGAGAGTCAGAATGCATCTGGAAATCAGTCCCAGATATCAGAGGACTCAGTACCTTAAGTAGCAAGCAAAAAAAAAAAAAAAGAAAAAATCATTTAAATCTTTCTAGAGTAAGTCTTTCCCCTCCCTCTATTCCCTAGCCATAGTTTCTCTCCAGAAGGAAAGAGGTTTGGTATTAATGAAAGAGCCAATTTTCCCTAAGAGTTCAAAATCATGGACTTGAGTCTTGGCTATACTATTTACTAGCTAACTTACTAGCTTGAACAAGTGCCTTCCCTCCTTTGGCCTTCAATTTCCTACTCTGTAAACGAGGGAGTTGACCTAGGTGAGTTCCCTGGCCCCTTCTAGCTCTAACATTTTAGGATTTTGTAACTGCCACCCCATAACTACAAGATGGGAGTGTGTCTGGTGGAAGCAGCCAGGGAGGTTAGGCAGAAAGCTCTTGGGACAGAAAACCCTTAGCTTGCAGAAAGAGGTGGGAATTTAATGGCTTGGCCCCAAAGCAAGGTGTGAAGGGTCCAGGGAACAGGACTCATATTTATATGGGCTGCCGTGTTATAGAGTACTTTATATCCCCTTTAAGCCTCACATAGCTGACCCTGTAAGGAAGGCAGTGCAAATACCATTAACTCAATTTTACGAAGAGGAAATTAGTTCAGAGAGGTCATGGGCCCACCGCAAAGTCACACAGCTAACAAGTGATAAATCCGAGCTTCCAGGCCAGGTTTTCTAAACTCAAAATTCGAAAATCAGAACTATTGAATTTCCCATGATCTGAAGATTCCTCCAAGATCTATTCTCTTCCCTGTGCCCAGAGATAAGCCACAGAGGAAATATCCTGTTCCAGGGGATAGAAAGTTAGGGAAAATTCATAGGCCAAGAATTCAAGGTAGAGAGCCCTAGAGCCAGGAACCCCTCTGACCCCAGCCCCTTTTACTAACCTTTATCTCCCCACAGGAATGTATTCCTGGGCAGTAGCTTCTGAGGCCCTGTCCCCCTTGCTGCTCCTGCTGCTCCCGCAGTGCTGGATATCCCTGCCATCCCAGCTGGACCAGTCCCTGGCTATCTCAACTGTTCAAATCCAAATCAGACCCTTTGAATCAGTGGTTTAGTTCAGCTCAGATGGCTCCATACCTACCATGAGCCTATCTGATCAAAAGCACCGGCCACTCGGAGGAGCCCAATTATGTGAAAGCGTATCCTAGATATGTGGGCCACTGGCCTCGCTGGAAGAGAAAGGGAAGGAGCTCCCTGTCGGCTTGCTTTTCCTGTTCAGACACACTTGTTTAAACAGACCCCACAAGGCTTTGGGTAACCTTACCCTCACCAGGTTCATAAAGCAATCACCTTGAAAACCCCTGAGCTGTGGGCTCACCAGGTGGGCAGGCTGACATTCAGATGTTCTGTGGGGAGAATGAGATGAGAAGAGAGAAGAGGAGGGAGAGGGGCTAAGGCATGGATGGGGGATGAAAACTAACAAGAACCCTGAGCTGAGGAAATCCTGTTCACTCAGCATTGTCAGGCTAGGAGAATCCACCTCATACTAACCAATCTTCTCAGATATCCAAACGTAGAATTTCCAGCCGTGGATTACTGTTATGAAAAGAAAACATTCCATTTTTTCCTTTGTCCCTGATACCCATCTCTGAATGATGGGAGTATAGAATTTTAGCCTTTCATAACCACAAACCAGGAGCAGCTAGGTGATGCAGTAGATAGAGAGAGCACCAGGCCTGGAGTCAGAAAGACAACTTCAAATCAGATACTTACTGGCTGTGTGGCCCTGGGCAAGTCACTTAACCTTGTTTTTCCTCAGTTTCTTCATTTATAAAATGAGCTGGAAAAGGAAATGGCAAACTACTCCAGTATCTTTGCCAAGAAAACTCTAAATGGGATTTCAAAGTATTAACTAGACAGGACTGAAAAATGACTAAACAACAATCATAAAATATTATACAATTTAAAGTTATTTTTATCACTATCTCCCACTACAGAAAGATTGCAGAGATAATTTAATTGATTCAATTGATTCAATCAGTTTAATTGATTAAATTCATTTAATTAATTTCATTGATTTCGCTTTGCTAAAGGAAACTAAAGCTCAAATTAGGGGTGATACTTTGCCCAAGATCACATAACTAGTTATTGGTAAAAGTAGAACACACATCTAGGTTCTTCTACAGTGCTTTTCCAACAATTTCATCGTTAAATGCCAAATAAGAAAAGCTGTTTCCCTGACCACTCTCTTTGACCTTGCCCTTCTTTCTCTTCTTCCCCTTTCTTCTCCTTGAATATCTTTTATTCCTCCATTTTTTTCTCAGTCTTCCCTTCAACACCTGTTTCCCAGCCTGGCTCTCCCCTAGACTTCAGTGGTACCACATAACACTCTAGTAGGAGCTAATTCACCAAGTTATTTATTGAAGGTCTGCTGCATGCTCACCTGAAGCAGACTGAAGTTAATTGGGGGGAAAAGGTACTTTAAATTCTTATTTTTCCTTTAATATTTAGCATTTTTAAAATAAAGTTTTATTGATGCCTTTTATTTTTGTCACCCCTGAATATACCGTCCCAACCCTTGGAAATTGAGCCCTTCTTTGTTACTGCATAAAAATTGATTCTTTTCTGACCAGAAACTCTGGGGGTCTTCCCTTCCCAGACTAATTCTTTTGTTAAGGCAAAGGAGGCCATCTTTGGCTTCCATTCTTAACTAGGGTTCACTGAGGGTGTTGCCTCAGACAAATTGAGACCTGGGAAAGACCTTAGCTTACAATGGTCACCCACTGCATCCAGGGCCATTGCCATGTATTCCTCACCCATGTCTAGCCACTGTATTCTGGAGAAGAGGGTGAGGCTGATAACTGACTGCACAACTCTACCTCACTCAAATCCAATTCACTTACAAGTCAAGATATCACTCTCCTCATGTCATTAGTCCTCTTCAAGAGAGATGAACAGTAAAAACAGCAAAGAAAACCAGGTTAACATAAGCACCCTGAATGGTGACCAGGTGACCAACAGGAGGAAGCAATGGATCTTATGTCCCTTGGGTAGGCCACAACCTCTGTGGCCCCGAGTTTCCTCATCTTAAAAGATGAGGGGATTGGACTATATGACAACTAAGGCCATTACTAGTTCTGAATCCACTAGTAGATTAATTCCAATGAAGTCTCGAATAGCTGATAACTCCAATCCTCCACCTCTAGAATTGTTTGCACCTTAAGAAGCAAATATGTTAACTCAAAAAAGGCTGTTATGACTATAGTTTTAGGCCCTGTCACAAGGTGAATTTCAAACTGGGTTGGGAGAATGAAGAAGTCACATTATCAAGACTCATGATTTGCCCCTCTTTTTCTCAGAGACTGTGTCTCTTCTGGAGCTCAGAGTTGGCATTGGATAAAGGTGGTTGGTCGAATCACATTTTTCACACAGACATTTTGGAGCTCCCAATCTAAGGACTGGTGCCTAAGGAGGCACTAGCCCCAGGGCATTTGGAGTTGTCCCACAAAACGTAGCTTCCCAGCAATAATAGTTATTAAAGCCTCCAGGCCCCAAGGGCTCATTATCCTTCCCTGTGTTTACTGCCTGGAGGAGCTACAGACAGCTCAGAAGAAAAACAAAGACCAGCAGAACTTTATTCAAAGGGGGTGGAGGGGGTATTTTTAACAAGGGCCCATCTCAGGAGAAATTCCAAGTCCAAACATTTCTCTTGACCCTGGAGTTTGAGAGGCTCTATGAAAACAGATCCATGTCTATGTTTTTCTGAATCGTCAGGACTCCTGAGAGAAGACGGAATAAATGACCCCTGAGCTTTCTTCCTCCACTGTCTCATGGGACTTGTTAATGGTTTTTAGTAGACATACTTAGTCAGAATTGGACTCGATGCTTTCTAAAGTCTCCTCCAGTTCCCCTAGAATCAGTGGGCACAGCTAGAAGGCACCTTCGGTTCAGTTCTTTTGCTTCAAGTTGAGGATAAAAAGGAAAAATGAATAATTGTTCCTGTCCTCTAGGAGATTTCGTTCTATGGGGAACGTGCATCATTTATAAAGATAAGTAAATATGAAGCAATTGAAAAGGAGCCACTGACCACTGCGGGTAGGGGTGGGGAGGATGGGAGCAGGAAGAACAGGACTGCTTTCCTGTAGCAGGTTACACAAGATGGTAGATTTGGATCAAGAAGGGAACTGTTAAAAATGGTGGGAGGAGAATCAGAATCACTTCCATGGAGGGTAGAGTTGCTAGGAGGAGGGGTGGTCAGCAGTGTAAAAAAGTATAAAAAGATCCAGAAGCCAAAATGGAATGAGCCCTGGATTTCGAGTCGGAGGAGCTGGGTTCAAATTTGGACTCTAATAATTGATACCTGGCAGCTAGGTGGCACAGTGGATGGAACACTGGCCCTGGAGAAAGGAGGACCTGAGTTCAAATCTCACCTCAGACACTAGCTGTGTGACCCTGGGTAAGTCACTTAATCCCAATTGCCTTAAACAACCAGGGTCATCTCCAGTCATCCTGATATATATCTTGCCACTGGACCCAGATGGTTCTAGAGGAGAGAGTGAGGCTGGTGACTTTACACAGCCCTCCTTCACTTAAATCCAATTCAGTGCAAGTCATGACATGATGTCATTGTCCTCTTTGAGAATGAAGGACAAACAACAATAAGTTTGAGCAAGATGCTAACTCTCTAGACTTCAGTTTCCTCATTTGTAATTAAGGGGGTTGGACAAGATGATTTATGGCTCTAAATATGTAATTTGTATAAATAATCCAATAGGATTCACTGATTATAAAATCCTTCTTGAATCTTCTTAGAATTAATTGATTATTGTTGTTCATTTGTGTCCAACTTTTCATGATGCCATTTGGGGTTTTTTGGGCAAAGATACTGGAGTAGTTTGCCATTTCCTTCTCCAGCTCATTTTATAGATGAAGAAACTGAGACAAACAGGGTTAAGTGACTTGCCCAGGGCCACACAGCTGGCCCTGTGTTTGAGGCTGGATTTGAACTCAGGAAGATGAGTCTTCCTGACTCCAGGCCCAGATCTCTATCTACTGTATCACCCAGATGCCCCTCTTGGGCAGTTTCAATCAAATGGTGTAGTCAGGCCAGCTTGTAACAGGCTGAGAAGTGAAAAGCAGATGAGGGAGTAGAGGAATTTGGTAGTCTTATCTCTATAAGGCACAGTCTGAGTTAGCGAAAGGGTTAAATGAAAATATATTTGTGTACAGGGAAGAACCAAGAATGTTTAGAGGCAGTGGGGAAGGAGCTAGTACATAAAAGTGTTTGAGGTGGACATTGTCATCCAGGAAACAATTTCTCCGCCCAGGAGACGGGACAGGAGATCAAAATTACAAGTAGAGGGATTGGTCTCTTCAAACAAAAGTTCCACTTCATAAGTAGAGGGGGAAAGTAGCAATAGTATAGGAGGTGGTGTAGAGGGTTTTAAGGAATGACAGGGAGAAAGATGAATTTTCTCATTGGAGTAGTAAGCAAGGTCTTCTGATGAGATAAAAAAAAATGTTGCATAGGATGCTTAAGAAGAGAAATTTTGGAACTATGGTGAACCATCTTAAGAATTAATCAGGGAGGCAGCTAGATGGCACAGTGGATAGAGCACTGGCTCTGGATTCAGGAGTACCTGAGTTCAAATCCAGTCTCAGACACTTAATACTAGCTGTGTGACCCTGGGCAAGTCACTTAACCCCAATTGCCTCACCAAAACAAAAATAATAATAAATCATTAATCAGGGAAAAATAAAATAATTGCCAGGCAGCAGTGAGGGCTCAACTGAGATTAGATCACATAATTATGTAGTTGACTCAGTAATAATTTTCTCCAGCAATCCAGTAAATACTTATTAAGCTCTCACTTTGTGTCGGGCACTGTGCTAAGTGCTGAGTATTCAATTAATTAAACAAATATATACATATTAAAAGAAACAAACAAACTATATATGTATAGTCCTTGTCCTCAAGGAAATTATAATCCAATGAGGGGAAAAACACAAAATAGGATGCAGAAAAGAGGTGGAGGACAGGAGGGGATACCCATTTCAGGAGCATCTTATTCTAGGGAGTTGAAATCATGCAAAGCAGGACATTAGTTTTAAAATGCAATGTTATCTATGGTTTATTGTACTTTTACTTATTTTCTTAAAATTGCTTCCCAATTATGTGTTTTTGGAGGGGAGGAAATTGGGGTTAGATGACAGGACTTCCCTAGGGTCACACAGCTAGTGGGTATCTGAGGTTAGATTTGAGCTCAGGTCCTTCTGACTCCAGGGCCAGTGCTCTATCCACTGTACCACCTAGCTGCCTCCCCCTCCATTTCATTTTAATTTTTTTATTTTTTTGTTGAGGCAATTGGGGTTAAGTGACTTGCCCAGGGTCACACAGCTAGTAAGTGTCAAGTGTCTGAGGCCGGATTTGAACTCAGGTCCTCCTGACTCCAGAGCTGGTGCTCTATCCACTGTGCCACCTAGCTACCCCCCTCCATTACATTTTTATATAGTTCCAGAATACTACAAGCCAGATGGGTATTTGACACCTCTGCTCTATACCACACTTCCCTCATGTCAAGATTCCACGATTCTAAAAACTGGCTGTGTGGATATACAATTTTATTCAAACATTTTGAAAGCTAAATTTCAAATGTCTTTTTTTTAAAGCTAAATTTAGTTTTATAAAAAAAGCACCTGGGAGTGAATAAATCTATATTCTCAGATCAGGTGCCTGTTTCTTTTCTTTTTTTTTTCTTTTTGCAGGGCAATGAGGGTTAAGTGACTTGCCCAGGGTCACACAGCTAGTAAGTGTCAAGTGTCTGAGGTCAGATTTGAACTCAGGTCCTCCTGAATCCAGGGTCGGTGCTTTATCCACTGCTCCATCTAGCTGCCTGCCTGTTTCTTTTTAATGATTTCCCAGAATCACACTTAAAAACAAACAAACTCCATAGCATACTACTATCCACGATGGATGGAGCAGGAAGCATTTTTGTTTATCAGATTTTATCTTTATTGCTTTTGACAAGGTTGCATCTGGGAAAAGTGCTACAGGTGGTACTTTCTAAATTTGGGGAGTGAATTAGCTAGAGTAATTCACTCTTTTCTTTCTGATTTCTTTTGTTGCCTCAGCCTACCCCTTCAGAGACTTATAGACAGTTTAACTAGAGCACAGATTGGAAGGGAATTTAGCAGGTATCTGGTCCAATATTTTGCAGCTGCAAAAACTGAGGGCCAAAGAGAAGAATGGACTTAGCCAGGTTCATCTGGAAAGCCTTGAACCCTGATCTTCTAATGACAAAACCTAAGGTTCTTTCTACTCTACCGTTGCTGACGGCATGGTGCCACCCTTGGAATTCCAGTACAGCTTGGACCACTTGTACCTGTCTGACAATATGTGCTTCCTCATCTCTAAAATGAAAAGATTAACTAGATAGAAGGTCTCTTAAGCTCTCTCTCTCTTTTTTTTTTAAGTGAGGCAATTGGGGTTAAATGACTTGCCCAGTGTCACACAGCTAGTAAGTGTTAAGTGTCTGAGGCTGGATTTGAACTCAGGTACTCCTAACTCCAGGGCCGTTGCTCTATCCACTGCACCACCTAGCTGCCCCTTAAGCTCTCTTTTAGTTCAAAAGCTATGTCCCTCCATTCTGCAACTGTTCTCCAGCCTAGTTTCAACTCTATGGAACAAGATGCCCCTCCCAAGATAAGTCCATCACTTCTACACTCACCATGCTGCTAACTGGAGCCTTGATTGACACCACCTTGCTCAGCCTCCTCTCTCCTCTGACAGGAAGGCAGAGCATCAAACTCCACCCAACACCTTCCTTTATATAGGGGAGAACCCTGGGAGTCAGCTCACTACCCTTTGCATCTGCTCTCCTGCCTGGTTTCAATACCACAGAACAAGATGACTTCCAGTCAGGTATCCCTTGCTGTTCCTTTTCATTTTTCTGTGTGTTGCCTCCCTCTTTATACTGTAAGCTACTTGAGGGTAGAAATTGTCTTTATTGTATCCCTAGTGTTTAACATGGTGTTTGGTATTTAGTAGGTGTTTAATAAATGTTTATGGTATTGGATCCTATGACTCTTCTACTCAAGCACTATTTTTATTCAGTGTACAGATACTTACAGCTGTCTATACAGCGTTCAATTGCCTTCTCTACTCTAACCCCTTCACCTGCCACCTGATCTATTAAACATTTCCCTGTCTTTATCTATCTATCTATCTATCTATCTATCTATCTATCTATCTATCTATCTATCTATCTATCTATCTATCTAATCTTTCTGTCTGTCTGCCCGTCTCAATGGATCTCTTTCTCTCTATGACCAGTTGCAACATTGATGATCCTGCTCTTACTAAAACACTATATAGCTCTTTAAGAGCACTTGATTGTCTTTTATAGTACAATGAATTAGAACCAGTTAGAGTGAAGGAGTCATCGCCAAGGTCTGGAAAAGATGGAGAAGTCTTCATAGTTTAGTTCAGTCAATTGCTTTCTTCTTCATAAGAGTCTTCTCCAGCTGTCTATCCAGCCCACTCTGATGCCTCCTTTCTCACTCCCATTCTATTTAATTTTTTTTTTCAGTAAGGCAATTGGGGTTAAGTGACTTGCCCAGGGTCACACAGCTAGTAAGTGTTAAGTGTCTGAGGCCGGATTTGAACTTAGGTACTCCTGAATCCAGGGCCGGCGCTTTATCCACTGCGCCACCTAGCTGCCCCACTTCCCATTCTATTTAATACCACTGAGCGCATCCTCAACTAGACTTGTAATCAAGACACCCAACTTCCAGTACCAGATCTGTTACTTACTGAATAGCAATATGGAGCTATATAATCTTGGTTTAGTCAGTTTACCTTTTGGGGGCCTCAATTTTCCCTTCTGTAAAATCAGGTGGTTGGTGTAGATCCTAGCTTCTTAAACAGTGGGCCCCAACCCCATATGGGGTCATGTAATTGAATGTGGGTGTCATGAAAAATTTGGCAACAGTAAAAGGTTATGTATACCTATTTTATATACTTATATACTTGGGGTCATGTAAAAATTTCTTGGGCGAAAAGGAATTGTGAGTGGAAAATATTTAAGAAGCCCTGGTCTAGATGACTTCTAAGATCCATTGCAGCTCTAATATTTGTTTAAAATTCGAATCATTTCCTTAACTTTGTCTTCTTAACTATGTTGCAAGATCTTTGAGGACAACACAATGCCTTATACTGTTGCAATGCCCCCCCCATATTGACTATGTAGTAAGCATTTATTAAATAGTAGACACTTGTTGGAATAAGGAAACAAATCTGAGTCCCAGTGCTCCCACTCACTATCTGCAATGTCTTAGAATTTCAAGATTGTTTCTTCATCTGTCAAAAAGGGGATAATGTTGGATTGGAAGACAGAATTCTTGTGTTCAAATCTTGGCTCTGTTATTTATGACCTGTGTGACCTTAGTCATGTCAGTGAACTTTTCTGGGCCTCAGCACAATGAAGGGCCAGGACTAAATAATTCTACTTCACCCTACCTTTGCTTGCCATGTTTTCCCATTACTACCTACCTGACACATGCCCTTCACTCTACTCTGGCCTTTCTCCTCATAGTATCACAAATTCAATAAATTCATTCCCAGTTTTGCATCTTTGTCTTCTTCCTTTTACCTAAAATGCCCTTTTATCCGTCTGTGCCTCCAATTCTACCCATCCTTCAAGGACCAAATCAAGACCTTCCTACATGAAGTCATCCTCAAAAGTCCGTCCTCATTGATCTTGTTTTCATCGAAGCTTTTAATTGGACATGTGAAGACTGTTTGAAGGAGGAGAGGATGTTTTGACAGAGAAAAGAATTGGGAAGGAGTATATGGCAACTATTCCAATGTTTGAAGGACTGGAATTTAGAAGAAAGGTTAGGTATGTTCTGCTGGTCCCAGACCAATGGATGAAAACAAAGGGGAAGGAGAGAGGGTTTCTGGCCCCATGCAAAGAACAACTTCTTAATATTCAGAACAATTATCCCAAAGTGAAATGATCTGCTTAGGGAAATAAAGTGAGTTTTCCATGACTGAGGGCCTTCAAGTCAAGAGACTAAATGGCTAATTATTGGAGATGCCTTAGGGAGGATTCCTATTGAGATATGGATTGGACAAGATGAACTTTGAGCTTCCTTTTGTGATGATTAAAAATATGAGAGATAATTTCTGGGTAATTTAATAATTTTTATTAATGGGCTGGCAGGTTATTAATAAAAGGAGGTCTATCGGCCATCTCTCAGACCAAATGGCGATGGGGTCATACACCCTTCCAACTGTGGGAATTCGATCACATAGCAATCAAATCCAATTGGTTAACAACAACCAAATCTAATTGGTTAACATGATTAGAGGTAGGTTATACTAAAATGAAGTCCAGGTCATGTAGTTATATAGTGATTCAGGTCACTCAATTCTTGGTACTGACTTCAGAGAAAGAATTTAAGACCCCTCACCCAAAATGATTTCCATCTAGGTGTGGTTGTGCAGGACAAATCTTATCAGCAAAGTCCTTCAGCTATCTAGATAAAAGGATCTGTCTCTACCCACAACTCCTTTGACCCAAATGAATCATATTTTCAAGGAGAACTTAGATCTTGGAATGGGGGTAAGAAAGGATGACAAAAGAAGGGGAGATCACTGGGTCCCCCAAGATTTTGATTATTAATAATTATTTCTCACACTTTCAAATATGCCATTTTGTGATTCTAGATCTAGAGGTCCATTAGGATGGTCACCATATTTTAACATGGGTAGGCCTAGCCCAATTTTGGACACACAGGAAGTGATCCAATAAATTCTTCTTGACTGAAACAGTCTGAATGCAAGTAGCTGGGAATGTATTTTGGAATCACATAAGTATTAGATTTCTCTGAACCATATTGATATCTTCAGATTCAACATCCATTCAGATAACATTCAATATTAAGCCCAGAAGTATATGAGGCTCTTGGACATACAAAAAATACAAGACAAGCTTCCTATTCTCTACATGTCTTCTACCACATTAGATGAATTCTTATTCATCTTTTTTTTTTTTTAGCTTTCTCCCAGCGAAGGCATTTATTTCTATCCAACCCTAACCCTTGCTCCAGGCCCTGCCAGGCCTCTCCCCTTCTGTCTGATCCTGGTGTTCAGTCTTCCTTCTTGTGGGGGAAGGAGGCCCAGCCGAGGCAGTAGAAACAGTAGCAAGTGCCTCCAAAGCATGTTAATATTGTAAATTTGAACAGGAGGCCGTCTGTACCTTTACCCTTCAGGCAGATTGGGAGGTCGTTGTTTTCCTGGAAGAGTTTTTGTTTTTCTGCTATTTTATTCAGAGTTTCTGCTACTGGAGCTGAAGGTTTGGATCAAGGTCCGGGAGTGGGACACCAACAAGCCCCTCATGGCGAGTCCTGTGCTTGTCCTGTCGGGTGCCAACAATCCAAGGACATGAGGAAGTCTTATTCATCTTTTTAAAGTCTAATTCAAGTGCTATTTTTTCCATGAAATCTCTGATCTCCCCCTTGGAAATGATCATTCCCTGCCCCCTCCTCCCATCCCAACTTCACAGTCTTCTCAATGCTCATTGCATGCTCTTATCTAATGTATTTAATATCTATTATTGTATACCACAGGTATGATTATATCTTTTTATTTATGAAGTCCATGAGAACAAAAAGAATGTATTTCTTATCTAAACTTTGCATCTTCCTCAGTGTACACTTTGCACAAAATAGGTACTTTGCAAATATTTATGGAATGAATAAGGTGTCCTGAAAATCCTAAAGTTTGGAGGGCTGTTAATAGCTGCATCTAGTAGAATGGTTTGCCATTTCCTTCTTCAGCTTATTTTACAGATGAGAAAATGGAGTCAAATGGGCTTGAAGTGACTTGCCCATGGTCACACAACTAGTAAGTGTCTGAGGCTGGATTTGAACTCAGGAAGAAGAGTCTTCCTGACTCCTGTCCTAGTGTTCTATGTATGGTGTATGTGTTGCAGGAGATAAAGCACTGGCCCTGAAGTCAGGAGGACCTGAGTTCAAATCTCACCTCAGACACTTGTTAGCTATATGACCCTGGGCAAGTCACTAAACCCTGATTGCCTGAACATCCAAGGCCATCTTCAGTCACCCTGATGTATATTTTGCCACTGGAGCCTAAGTGACTCTGGAGGAGAGAGTGAGGTTGGTGATCTTGGACAGCCCTTCCTCACTTAAATCCAATTCAGTGCAAGTCATGACATGGTAGGATGTCATTGTCCTCTTAGCTGTCTCTAAGCACAGGAAGGGCTGTCATATGAAAGAGGATTGGATTGATTCTACTTGGCTCTCGAGGACAGAATTCACAGCAGTAGACAGAAGCAGCAGAGACATAGATTCATGTTTGATACAAGGAAAAGCCTCCTGCCAATCAGAAGTGTTCAAAAATGAGCGGGTTGCCTTGGGAAGTAGTAGGTGGGGTTTTCCATCACAGGAGGTCTTCAAATCGAGACTGTATATGACCCATTAGGGAAATTGTAAAGGGGATTCCTGTTCCTGTGGGGATTGAGCTAGATGACTTCTGAAAGTCTCTTCTAGTGTGGAACTTCTGTAACAAGTTCAGGCTGCAAACTGATCCTCAAATTCTAGGTTACCGGCTGAATCATGGTTTTCTTCCTGCTGTTTACCTGAAGTCATAATCCTTTGGACTTTATCGTGGGGTGTTGCTGGGGAGATGATTAAGATGTCATAAGGGATTATGATGTCAGTGGCTGAAGCCTCGGCATGTGGGTGAGGGTGCACATGCCTAGTAACCAAGCCCTGATATATGTGGTGCAAATCATTTTTACTAAAAACCTCCAGGAGGTTACTCTAGCCTTGCCCTGGAGGCAGAAGGGCTTTGGTGGCTGTTTTAAAGGCTCACGAGAAAGTTTTGCCAACTGATTACACTTGAGTTCAGACTCTTGCCAACCTCGTGTGTCCTCTTTGAAGGAAAAGTCCACAGCATATGAAGGGTACCCCCATTCCATCATGTTCCCCTGCCTCCTTTCCTCACTGCCCTGATGAGGGCCACAATCTCAGGGCTCAAATTTTCTCTCTGCTCTAAATGAAGCGTATTGTGCCACAGAGCAGGTCTTGCTTAATCCCACCAATCCAAACTGATAAGAATTAAGTGCCTACTATGGGCAAGGAAATGTGCTATGGATGCAAAGACAACATGGAATGTGTAAATAAATAATTATAAATGAGAGAGCCTGAGGAGCAAGAGTACTGACAACTCAGGGAATCAGGAAAGGCTTCCGAGAAGTAGGTCAGGACTTCTTGAGCTGGGTCCACACACCTCTTATTTCAGGGGATTCATGAAGTGGGATGGGGCAAAAATTACATCTTTATGTTTTACTTCCCTTCGGTTTCCTTTGTAATTCTTTGCATTTTATTTTATGCATTTAAAATTTTATTCTGAGAAGGGGTGCTATGGGTTTCATCAGATTTTCTTTTTCAAATGAAGATTTGCCTTCTTTTTCTTCTATCTCCCCTCTTCCTTTGAGAAAGTAAGAAAACACATGCTATAAACATGTGTAGTCAAGCAAAACCAATCCCCAAATTGACCATATAAAAAATTGCTAAATTTGAACTCTGAGCCCATTACCTCTCATTACCAGAAGATAGGCAGTCTGTTTCATCATTAGTCTTCTGGAATTTGGGTTGATCATTGTGTTAATCAAAGAGTTCCCAAGCCCTTCAAAGTGGTTTGTCCTTACAGTGTTTTAGGGATAATCATGTTGTTGTCCCCCCTTCATTTTCAAATAGGACCAGTGACATCACAGGGCAATATCTTGATTTGCTCTTGAATTGGATTTAAGTGAGGCAGAGTTATTAAAAGTTATCAGCTTTACTCTCTCTTCCAGAGTAATCAAATTTCAGTGGTAAGACAAAAGTTAAAAAAATGACCCAGAATGACCTTGGCATCTTGATCTTGGACTAAAGGTAGTTAGTGGGGAAGAAAGAAAGGGAGGTTAATGACATTATAGGGTGCAGTGTATAAGCAGCATGGGTAGGTTCAGCCATGAGACTGGTACAAGGGGCATCTCTTTATCAGAACCATTTATAAGTTTGATAAATTCATTTATTTTCCACCCTGCTCTTTTTGGCACCAAGATGCTGATTTTGAAATGTTAGCTCTCATGTACTCTAATATGGAAGATTCAAATCCTCCACTGAACTAAGTAACACATAACCCCATCCAAAGCACTCAAATACTACATTCAGGCTCTGCTTACAAGGAGTTGAGTTTTTGGCTTCATGCAAGAGAATTAAAAAAAAAAAAACACAAGAACAATCAGAGCTGTCCTAAGGGGAAGGGACAACCTTGAAAAGTAGCTCCTCACTATAGGCCTTCAAAGGAGAGGTCAGATGGCCACTGTCTGGGTAGATAGTGAGGGGACCCCTGGACCAAGTCCACATAGCAGTGCCTGTGATATGAGAATACAAACTATTTATGAATAGTCAACTGCAGGCATAAAGGCAGCTAGGGGGAGCAGTGGATAGAGTGTGGGGCCTGGAGTCAGGATGACCTGAGTTCATATCCAGCCTCAGACACTTACTAGCTGTATAACCCTAAGCAAGTCACTCAACCTTGTTTGCCTCGGTTTCTTCAACTGTAAAAAAAAAAAAAAATGAGTTGAAGAAGGAAACTACTCCAATTTCTTTGCCAAGAAAGCCCCAAATGGGGTCATGAAGAGTTGGATGCAATTGAAACTACTGAACATCAGCAGCAACTACAGGCACACAACAGAACAGCTACAGTTGACTTTAGGAGTAAAGGTGTATTATGGCTCCTGGATCTGAATACCTCCATCTAACTACCATAATCTAGCTCATTCCAAATCCTTCCCTGTCTAGCCTCTTGAGAAGTCAGTGTTTGCTTCGTAAAGACCAGGTGGCTTACTGGCTAGAAGGCTGGACCCTGAGCTAGGAAGGCCTGAGTCCAGATCCTGCCCCAGATACTTACTAGCCCAGACCCTGGGCAAGTCACTTAACCATTCTCATCCTCAGTTTCTTCATCTGTAAAACAGGGATAATACTAGCACCTAACTCACAGGGTTGTTGTGAGACTCAAATGAAATAAGTAAAGTATTTTGAAAACCTTAAAGTGTTACAGAGGGGGAAGCTAAGTGGTGCTTGGATTCAGGAGGACCTGAGTTCAAATCCAGCCTCAGACATTTGACACTAGCTGTGTAACCCTGAGCAAGTCACTTAACCTCCATTGCCCCACAAAAAATGTTATATAAACACTTCTACTAGCTTCTACTCCCATGCCTGAGAAAGTTCCTCTTGCCTTCATGACAAACTTTCCCCTTATAGGCCTTAGATCCTACTGAAGAATATAAGACCTTCCCACTAGGCTCACAGCACCCCAGATAGCCTCTTGTGACCCTTCGCCAAACACACACATCCCTTCCTCCCTCACTTCATTATCCCATGTCTAGTCATCCTCTGGCCTGGATTTGGACTGAATATCAACCTTATAAAAGACAATGTTATCCAAAGCAGGTTTGTGATCGTTTTAAGGGACAAGGCTCACAAAAGATAATTGAAAAGATTACCCTGCTGTGGAATAGAACCATGTCTGAGCTGCCCAAATTTATAGCCCATAATTCCCACTTCAAGAGCTTTTATTAGAATTTGAAGAATGGTTTGCCAACTTTGGCCTCCTTCCCCAGTGGGTGTTATGATTTAACCACTACTAGCCATGCAAATTAGTACCAGTCTGTGAGTCCAGGGCCTACACAGAATCACACAGAGAATCAGAAAAACATTGCACAGTGGTACACTAGTATCCAGCACAGTGTTTTGCATGCTAGATGTATTATGTCTGTGATTAAAGTAAATTATTCCTCTATTTTTCTTGGAAATGTGATGCCAAGTCAATTCAATTGAATAAATTATTCATTAAGTGACTACTATGTGCAAAACCTTGTGTTATGGGCTAGAGATACAAAGAAGGAAAACAAAGACCATCCCTTCTCTCAAATGGGTAGGGAAGGTTGAGGATGGATATGATAAGTGAATAAATAAAGATGACAAAGTGCTGGGGATGGAGTCAAGAAGACCTGAGTTCAAATCTTGATCCAAATATTTTCTAGCTGTGATCCTACGCAAGTGACTTACTCCTTCAGCTTTGATTTCTTCTGTGAAATGAGGAATATAATAGCACCTATCTCACAGGGTTGTTGTGAGGATCTAATGAGATAATATTTGAAAAAGCACTTTGTAAACATGAAAATACTATAAAATGTTAACTATTACTACTACTATTACGATGATGACAAGGTAGGGTGAGATAGGAGCACAAAGGGGGAGAGCAAAACAAAATGCTCTAAGAAAACTTGAGGAAGGCAACCTTCCTTGGTCACAGTGACCTTGGTGACAAGGACTTTCACTGGGTCTCAGTTTCCCCCTCTTTCCAGGAAGGGCACTACACTAGGGGATCTCTCAGTTCCCTTCAAACTCTAAAGCATTTCATCTCTTCTTTCTCCTTCTTCTTCCTCCTCCTCCTCCTCTTCTTCTTCCTCTTCCTCTCCTTCCTCTTTCTCCTCCTCCTCTTCCTCAACTACTTCTTTTTCTTCTTCTTTTCAAATTATTAGCAAGAGAGACAAGGGAAGAGTCTATGGAAGGGGTAACATCTGAGCAAGTCCCCAAAGGAAGAGAAGTATCTTGACATGGGGAGGTGAGGAAGAAGACGACAGGAGATCAGAGAATAGCTAACTTTTGTCAGAACACAGAATTGATGACTATGTGATAAGGCTAGAAAAATTAGGTTAAGTTGTGGAAAGCTGAGTTAGAGAAATACTATAGGTAGAATCATAGGATGTTAGGCTCAGAATGGATTTGGAAAGGGGCAGCTAGGTGGCACAGTGGATAGAGCACTGGTCCTGGATTAAGGAGGACCTGAGTTCAAATTTGGCCTCTGACACTTACTAGCTGTGTGACCTTAGGCATGTCACTTAACCCCAATTGCCTCACACACACACAAAAAAAAGAAAAGAAAAGAAAGGATGGACTTGGAAAGATCTTCCAGTGCAATTATTTTACAGAGGAGGAAACTGTGTTTCAGAGAGGGAAAATGAACTTGTCTCAAGCCACAGTGGCTAACTTGAAGTAGAACCTAGGATTCCAGCAGTTCAGTCCTTTGTTTTTCCTTCTACACCATGCTACCTCTCTTTTAAAGGTTATGTCATTGAGAACATGGCTTATCTGTCTACATTTCAGATGAATGTAGCTAGGTGGCACAGTGGCTACAGCGCTGGAATCAGGAAGACCTGAGTTCAAATATGACTTCAGACCCTTAGTAGCTGTGTGACCCTGAGCAAGTCACTTAATCTCCATCTACCTAAATTCTCTTTTCTTTAAAATGGGCATAATTATAGTACCTACATCCCAAGGTTGTTGTGAGGCTTAACTGAAGACGATATTCATAAAGTGTTTTGAAAACTTTCAGGTGTTATATAAATGTTAGTTATTATTTTTTCATATATTATATTATTATTCAAATGAATGTAGAAGTTGATGGTTAATGTGAAATGAAAGATGCTTCTGCTTCCTTTGGAGATATGCTAGATTCTGATTTAACATTGGGCAAGGGGTAAGAAGGGAAGAGAGGAGGAAGAAAAAGCATTCAGTAGAAGCTTATGGCTATAAGAGAAAGTATGTTCTGATAGCAAGAGGATCTTGGTCTGGAATGGAAATAGAAACAAATTAGAATGAACAAAAAACCATTGACTTCTCAGGATACTTAACAAGGAAGGACTTAACAAGGAAGTGAGCTGGACAGAGGTACACAGACCCCAAAGCCTTGATCACACTTGTCCCCTAAGCTGGACCAAGCTGGACCCTATAACCATTCTCTTTCCTTGTCCTCTGAGTCTATCATCTATAGTTTGTACCCTCATATCATAGGCCTCAGAGGATGCTGGAGTCAGAAGGGATCTCCTAAGTCATCTCTGGTCCAATAAACTCAGATGAAGAAACTGAGGCTACGGGGAAGGAAGTTATGGCAGAATTGGTCTTTGATTACCATCTAATAAGTTTTCTAGCACAATGATTGTATTCCCTGCTGATTAAGGGGGGGAAACATATAAGCAATTGTACACAACCCTCTGCAAACCGTTCTAAGACTCAGCTTGCACGATGCTGTGATGAAAAGAACTTTGGGCTGGGCATCAGGAGACCTCATTGTGAATCCCAACTTGGCCACTTTCCAACTGTTTGATGATGGCCAAGTTACTTAATGTCACTAAGCCTCAGTTTCTTCATCTGTAAAACAGTGATTTGGACTAGCTGATGACTTAGATCTCTTCCGGCTCTAAATCTTTTGACAATTGTTACTTCAATTCTTCGATTCAACAGCGCTTACTTCACAGAATTGTTATGAGGAAGGAACTAGGAATGTGGGTTGTTATTACTTGTGGGAGAAGCATACAGTTCATTTTTCAAGTGGCATCCCATGTCCCAGATGCAACAGTAGCCTTCTGCAATATGTTACCCATAGCATTTGGGACCCGAGAAGCCTGGAGTACATCCCAAGACACTAACATGTCCTTTCTAACAACTGCTTTTGTTGATCTCTCCTGTACAGTTATGGCACAGAAGATATTGGCCAGAAACAGGTCTGCGGCAAGAGTCGTGGGCCAGTCACATTCCCCAAACGAGTAAGCAATAATAAAAGCTGACAGATCTCTGAGGTTCTCTTTGCGAGGCATACCAGAATGTCATGTAATGAAACCCAGCCTTATTAGCGTGCTCTGGCAGCCTCTGCCTCTGCTTAAAAGTATTCTGTAGAAACCATGGGAGAGGAGACAAGGGAGAAAGATAGCCATTCTCATGATGATGCCATGTAGAAACAGCATCACTCTCACTGCGGGGCTGGAGATGGTGTCCAGCTTAAGGCACATCAGTAAATACTCAATTAACTTTTTGTTGAATTGCATTCATGGTCTATTTGAAAGAACAATAGATTTGGACTTAGAAACCCTGGCTTTAAATTTTGGCTCTATTGTGACTTCAGACAACTCATTTATTTCTGCATCTCAGTTTCCTCAAATGTAAAAATAAGGCAATTTGATTTCATGATTTCCAAAGTTCCCTGCACCCCCACTTTCTTTTTCTTTGTTTTGTTTTGGGGTTTTTTGTTTTAGGGGGATTTGGGGGCTTTTTTATTTTGGGGTTTTTTTTTTGCTGGGCAATGCAGGTTAAGTGACTTGCCTAGGGTCACACAGCTAGTAAGTGTCAAGTGTCTGAAGCCAAATTTGAACTCAGGTCCTCCTGAATCCAGGGCTGGTGCTTTATCCATTGTGTCACCTAGCTGTCCCCACCACCCCACTTCCTTGTTCTAAATCTTATGCCTCTTTTTTTTTCTCATCTGTAAAATTAGGAAGTTGAGCAAGGTCTCTTCAAAGGTCTCTAAATCTGTGAGATCCTATATGCAATCCTAAAAATTAAATTGAATCGGATGGAATTGAATTGAATTGAATGGCTAATTTATCTAAGGGGAAAAAACAGGCTGCCTAGCTCTCTATCTCCTTCTGTTTTTTAGTCTAAATACTTCTAAAAAGTTTTCCCATACCCACCTATTAAATGTAGTATAGTGTGAAGAGCACTAACCTAAGAGCCAAGAGAATTGGGTTCTGATGTAGACTCTACCTTGAAATCAGATTGGGACCTCAGGCAAGTTTTCATTCAGGCTCTCTGAAAATTAAATGAGGAAAAATGCATATGGAAATGATTTTTAAAAGTATTATGTGCCATGAAAAGTTCATGCTATTACTAAATGCTGTTGGGTAGGAGTTTTTTAAATGCCTATGTTAGAAATGAGGAAACTTAGGGAGAAAGCTTTAGTGACTTGCCCAAGGTTACATAGATAGCTAATCACAGACTTCAGGCCTCTTGAATTGTAGCTAAAGAATTATTCCCAATACACCATGTTGTCTCTGACATTAAGCACCTCTCTTTAAGGAGGGCCAGCTCTGGTCAAAATCGTAAAGTTTATCTTTGACTTCCCAAACTATCTTCTTTGCACCCTTTTATTGAATCATAGAATCCAAAGGCCCCCAAAAGTCATATAAATCAAACCTTCATTGCCACAACTCTAACAAGCAATTATGCCCATCAGCCACTGGAAGATCTTTAGGGATGATCAGCTCATTACCTCCTGAGCAGCTCAAGAAATTTTGGAAAGCTCCTTGTTCGGAAGTTCTTTCCATTGAGCTGAAATATCTACCACAATTGCCCCTACCTAATAGCTTCTTCCCACCACTCCTACTTTTGTCCTCTGAGGCCAAGAAGAATAAATTGAATCCCTCCTCTCCTTGATAAGATTTTTCACATACTTGAAAACTATTTTCAAGTTTAAAAGGCATGAACAAAAGTTTTATCAATTTTCTTTTGCTAAACTTTCCACATATGGTAAGGATGGTCAGTACAAATGAAAATATTAGAGGTAAATACTTTTTCAAAGATCTGTGATTTCATCAGTCTGGGATCCCTCCCCCCATCCCCCACTGAAAATTGAAACTACTCTATAGATCTTTATATGGTCTTTTAGAGTTGCTATATTCTAAAATGAGATGGGTAAGGGTTTTTTTTTCAGTCACGTCTGACTCTTCATGACCCTATTGGGGGCTTTCTTGGCAAAGATACTAGAGTGAGTTGCTATTTCCTTCTCTAGCTTATTTTACAGATGAGAAAACTGAGGCAAACAGGGTTAATTGACTTGTCCAGGTCACACATCTAGTAAATGTCTGAGGCTAAATTTAAACTCAGAAAAATGAGTCCTCCTGATTCCAAGCCCTATGCTCTATCTGCTGCATCACCTAGCTGCCTGGATGGTTAAATTAGATGACATTTAAGGCCCCTTCCAGTTCTAAATCATTGATTCAATGTTATGCAATGAAAATATTATCAAATGACATATTTCTAAAGCACTTGGCATAGTTCCTGGCATGTGGTAACCACTTAAATGTCTGTCCTCTTCTCCCTCCAAATCCCTTCCAGTTCCGAATCTATGATTCACTGCAATGCAATACAATTCAAGTATTTATTAAGCAAATGCCTATTCCATATGAAACACTGGAGATACAAAGCTCCAAAAGAAACACTTCCTGTCCTCAGAGAGCTTACATTCTGCTTCTAGAACCTGGGGTCATGGCTACACAAGTGTGAAGCCCTGGACGAAGACTTCAGTGGCAGATAGGCAAATGATATCTATGAAATTGCAAATTCATCTTCATTACTGATTTCCAATCCATTAAGAACTTTATGGAACAGGGCTGCTTTTGTTTGCCAATATATCTAACTGTCCAAAAAAGGGGTCAATAACAAGTTCACCATAAAAAAGCCTTCATTATAATCAATGTTCCCATTTATGTTGGAGAAATTTGTAAAAGCCACTCACAGGACTTGAAGACTAAAAGGGACCCTATAGGTAAGATCTTGTTTAGTCTGTCAGTGAGTCCCAGAATGCTCCTTAGAGAAACTAACCAAACCATGCTAGCTGAATTCACTACAAACTTATATTCCCTCATCCAAACTAGGTGCCATCTGATGCATGACAATCCTCCCCCCCAGACCCCACAATAGAGCCTCCAACACATCCAGTACTTAGCACAGTGCCTGGAATATAGTGGATGTTTCATAACTGCTTGTTGACTTAACTCATCTCTTCACAGTGGCTATTCCAAACCTTTTCCTTAGACCCTCTTTCCCACTCCCTCTCAGCAGGCCTTATTTTCCTTGCTGAGAAAATCAGAGACAATTCGGACTGAACACCTGTTCTTTTGGCACAAGGTTCTCCTTGCCAAAGCTAACCACTCCACTTGTGATCTTTATCACCTCCCAGACCATCTCCTTTGGCTACTTGCTCCTTCAATCAGTTCCTCTCTTTCATCCAAAATCTTTCCTTCTCCCTTAGCCCTTTCTTTGTCATCCTATCTCTCTGACCAGTCCTGACTCCCCAGAGTCCTTTGCTGGAGCACTATCATCTTCCCACCTTAGTGTGGGTTGGCATCATCTATACTTGTGATGTAGTTGTCTGCCACAAACTATTACAATCCAGGTCCCCCATTCCTAAGATGGTGTTCTTTCTACTGACAAAAGTGGCTTCTTCTTTCCGTTCTTCCTTCCTCCTACTCATAACCTTCCTGGTCCTCTTCCTTATCCTCCCATTACACTCTTTTCCCTTACTCTTCCAGCTTTTCTAGCCTTCTCATTTTGTCTTCCTTTCTTTCTCAGCCTCCTCCTTTCTCCTTTTTCTTTTCCATCTCTTTCCCCTTTTTTCCTTTTCCTTCTCTTATTTCTTCTTTTTCTATTTGCCTTCCTCAAGAGGTGGTGGTGTATTATAGAGAAAGTGCTGGGTTCTAGAGTCATAAAACCTGAGTTTGAAGCCTAGCATTGTAAATATTCTGTGACCTTGGGTGTCTGTCTGTCTGTTCACTCCTTCTCTCTCTCTCTCTCTCTCTCTCTCTCTCTCTCTCTCTCTCTCTCTCTCTCTCTCTCTCTCTGTCTCCCCCTTCCTCCTTCCCTCCTCTCTCTCTCTGTCTCTCTCTGTCTCTCTGTCTCTCTCTCTGTCTGTCTCTCTGTCTCTCTGTCTGTCTCTCTGTCTCTCTCTCTCTCTCTGTGTCTGTCTCTCTCTCTTTCCTTTATGGCAACTAGGTTTCACAGTAGATAGAGCACTGGGCTTAAAGTCAGGAAGACTTGAATTCAAATCCAGCTTCAGATATTTCTTAACTTGTGTGACTCTGCTGGGCAAGTCACTTAACCTTGACTTGCCTCTATTTCCTCCACTGTAAAGTGGGGAAAAAATAATAGCCCCTACCCCTATCAGGGTTGTTGCAAGGATCAAATGAGATCGTATTTGTACAGTGCATGGAACATAGTAGGTACTTAACACAGTTCATTTCCTTTCTTTCCTTCCTCACCTGTTGAATGAGAGGACTGGATTAAATGATGTCTAAGGTCCCTACCTACTCTAACCTCTCAGGAGCTCTTCTTTCTGTTCCTTTCTCCCCAGTACACTGGCTGGATGGTATGCTGATTGGCAGGCCCATTTTCCAGGTCATTAATCTGAAGCCATGTGTTTTCTGCACCTACATGTGGTTTGAAAAGGATTCCATTTTTATTATACAGTATTATGTCTTAACTGAGGTTGGCTTATGCTCTTGGTGACAGCTGATGTGAAATCCTATAGCACTAATTATGAGCAGATATTAAACAGATTAGTGGTGAATGCTGACAAAAGGCCCTCCCTCCAATTGGCCTTTCAGCATTGCTTCTTCAATTCTTTCATCTCTGAGCTGCTGGCTTGGCTGGACCTGCTTTATTTGGGGGCATCCTAAGGACTAGGCACAAAGCAAGAGGGTGGGTCCCAGGAAAACAGACTAGGATGCTTGAAAGGACACTGATTTTTCATTTGATAGGCACAACATTAGACCCATTTTCACTTTCTTATATGGGTTTTAAAAGCCCAGATCAAACAAAAGCCTTAGAGCATCTTTTAGACTAAAAATCAATCCTATTTTATTAGTCAAGAACTCATGGTCAATCTTTAAACAGTCTCCCTTTCTCTTTCTCTCCTTCAAATCTTCTTGTCTCCTTTTTCACCTTCCCTTTTCTCTCCCTTTTTTCTCCTTCATCTAATTCCCTCTCTTTATTTCCTTCCTCTTTCTCTTCTTCCTCTTTCATATACCTCTCTTCTTTCCTTTATGCCTTTACTTTTCTCTTTCCACTTATATTTTCTATTCCATCTTAACATCTTTATTTCTCTCTCCTATCTTTTATTTCTCCATCTTCCTCCTCTCTTATGACATTCTCTTCATCTTTTTCTTACCTCACTCTTTTTTCTTCATGTCTGCCATTCTCTGTATTATTCACTATCTCTCCCTGTTTCTGTCTCTACCTTTGTCTCCCTCCAACACACACACACACACACACACACACACTTCTCTCTCTCTCTCTCTCACCTCTCTCCCTGTCCCACCTCTACTATCTCGGAGCAAAGAAACTCATTTTAATTCTGACATCAAATTAATTTCAAAGAGGATGAGGAAAATCAAAGGCCTGGATATTACAGAAGCTCCTGCTGCCAAGAAATTTTTGAGAGATTTCAGAGGCGATGAATTGCAAACTGTTGGGTGTCACTTAGCTCTGTTCCCATAACGTCTGCCAGTCCTCATCTCTCTCACCTGGCAGCCTCATATCCTGGGTGGACCCTACAGCCCCTATCTTTCCCATAGACAGTCTGTCGCCTGTGTGCTGACTCCCCAAGCCCCTGGCCTGGAAGCCTTGCTGGAGAATGGCCCTCCTGTGGAAGTTACATGTGTTGGACCTGCGGGATCAGATGACTGACATGATTAAGGTTGATCAACCAATATGCTGCACCAGGTAGATATTCACTGACAGTAGAGCCCAGGATTTTATCTACTGGTTTTCTCTTTCATTAAAGCCTGTTGTTATGATGACTAGACTCCAGTACTACTGAGAGAAGGATGGGAGAATAAGAGGGGGCCAGCAGGCAGAAATCTCACTTATGTGAAACAGTACAGACCAATGCACTTTAAGCATCCTCTGGCCTGTGTCCCCCAGCAGCTCACCCATCAAAACGGCTTCTTTTGATTCCTTCTCCCTAGGGTGTTACATGGAGACACCAATCTGGAGGCGGATTAACTGGGCCTCTTTCATCAAGTTGGACTTGTCTTCTTTCTTCCCCAGGAACTAGAGAGACCTGCTATCACTCTCCCACTTGAAAAAGAGAAATACCTTCTACCTGCATTCCTCTTTCAGATCTAAAGTTTAGCTTGTAAGGATTAGGATTTGCTAGATAGAAGATAAGCTTCCTTTAAAAGGTTTGATTAAAGAGGGGGGGGAAGAGGTTTAGGATTTCCACTCCTGCTCCAAGCATTACTGGTCTTTGGAAATTAATGTTTGCTTCTAATTCTAATTTTTCTGGTTGTCGTTGTTGTCCAGAACCGTGATTTCATTGGTGTAGGGAAACTCCCTGGTAAGGAAATTCTCTCTACCAAAGCTGATATAGTCCTAGAGGATTGCCTAGGGCCATAGAGAGGGTAAGTGACTTTCTCAGGATCTCAGAATCAGTATGTATCAAAGGTGAGACCTGAACCAAGGTTTTCCTGGGCTCTCTATCTTAGTCTGCACCATGATGCTTTTCTGATTTAATCATCAAAAATGTGATTTCAAGGCTGAATTAAAGTTCGTTCTTTTTACCTCCCTGTCTTCAATTTTTATTCCCTAGATTCTGATTCAACCAACATACCGGGTGTTCCAAATGTCTTAGTGCAGTTTTAAGCTTGAATCAATTCAGAAGTGTAAATATTACACACCTACCGGAAAAAAAATAGCATCTGAAAGATTTGCTATTAAAATGTCAAATTTATCTCTGTATTTCTTATTATAATTCCAACATCACCACCATCTTGTGCTATACATCACTTTGGTTGGGTTTTGAACTTGGTTAAAACTTTCATCAGCAACTGTTCAGTAACTGGATGGCATCTGCAAACCTAGCTGTAAAAACTTCTGAAGAAAAAGGTTTTGATGAGTATTTGACAGTTTTGACATGCCCCTACAAGAAAAGTCTAACGGAGATGCATCAGGTTATCAAGATGGCTAAGCAAGAGAAGTGAATTCCTTCATTAGACTGTGAGCTCCTTGAGACTTGTTTGCCCTTCATTCTTGAAGAGGACCATGACATTGAGGTGATGTCATGACTTGCAGTGAATTGAATTTAAGTGAAGGAGGGTGCTGCAAAGTCACCAACCTCACTTTCCTCTCCAGAGCCATCTAGGTCCAGTAGCAAGATAGATATCAGGATAACTGGAGATGGCCCTGGATGTTTACAGCAATTGGGGTTATTTGTCTGATGTCTGGTTTGAACTCAGGTCCTCCCAACTTCAGGACCAATGCTCTCTCCACTGCAGCACCTAGCTGCCCCACTCCTTGAGAACAGGGACTATCTTTTGCCTCTGTTTCCCCAGTGCTTACCTAGCACAGTGTTTGGCATACAACAGATCTTAATAAATGTTCATCAACTAACTAACTGACTGACCTATCTGCCAGTCTGAATGAAATGTGTCATTCAGAAAATGTTCTACACATACAGTGCATAATGACAAGGTAGCCCACCTTGCTAAAATTAAAAATCAAGATTTTGTCATTCAAAATTCATAACATTAAGTATAAAAGAACTTGAGATAATTAAGTTTTCAAGTGATTTGGGGGATAATTCTCTAGAATGTATAGGCCTGAAGTTATTAAAGTTTAAAACTGCATGAAAACTTTTGGGATATGCTGTGCTCCAAACACTGAAGAATATAGAGTGTCAGCCCTGCCAGAGACTTACTAACATAGAATGTCAGAGCTAGAAAGAACATAGAAGGTTAAAGGTAAATGGAACTTGAGAAATCATCCAATAAATTCAAACCTTTCATTTGTAAGATGCTGAAATAGGCTTAGAGAGAAATTATTTGCACAAGGTCATAAAGCAGAACTGGTACCCAAGTCTGTTCATTCTCAGTCCTCTGTGCTCTTTAAGATTTGGGGACAAATTGAACCAACTAAAAATTTAGAGATGGGAAATACTTTCTAGCAAGGATCCAGTTCCTATAGCCAACGAGCTCCTGCCCATATGCGGGGGGGGGGGTCCCAAAAATCTTAGAGGAGTTTTAATATTTAATAGCTTGAAACTCTACTGGGACTTTCGGAACACACTGCAATTTACTCTGCGTTTGTGTGTGTGTGTGTGTGTGTGTGTGTGTGTGTGTGTGTGTGTGTGTGTGTGTGTGTGTAAGAGAGAGAGGAAAAGAGAGGACAAGGGGGAAGAGGAGAGGGAGAGGAAGTGGGGGAGAGAGAAAGAGAGAGAGAGAGAATGTGTATGTATAAGTTTAATCCACATTGCTCGGGAGCTAATACAGCCCCCAAAGAAATGAATCACTTTTAATTCTTTTAAGTGAGCAATCAATTATTGTGGTAACAGGAGAAGCTCCATCACTGAGCAGGTGCAGGATGACTTGAAACTGCCCAGTCATTCTCTCCTCCACAGGTACTATTTCCAATAAATCCACAATTACCCATCAAAGGGTGGAATCATGAGTAGAAACCAAAATATATTAGCTTCCCATGAATCTACCTAAGCCCCCAAATTGCATACATGTATTTGTTACATATGTTAGTAGGACATTCTATATGAAGACTAGATCCAGGGTAGCTAAGAAACTACTATGCCAGAGAAATAAAGCAATCACAGAAGACTCATAGACTGTGATACCCGGAAAGGACTTTTGGCATATAAAATATCTGAACTGGAAGAACTCAGCAATCTTGGGATATAGAATATTAGAGCTGGAAGAGGAGGGAGAACACAAAATGTATAATGTTTAAGCTGAAAGAGACCTTTTACGATGGCTTGTAAGGGCTGGAAGGGACCCTGGAATACAGAACAAAGAATTCTAGAACTGGAAGGGCTCTTAAGACAGTATCAGACCTGGACGGGACCTCAGAACACAGATCAAACAATGTTAGAACTGGAAGGGCCCTTTAAACATAGACGAAAGTCAGCCTCAAGGGGGGACCATCAAGAGCAACCTTTGCATCTATAAGATGAGGAAATTGAGGCCCAGAAGGAGGCAAGTGACCCACCCAAGTCAGAAGTTAGTAGCAAAATCCACATTTTCTGATAATTTCTGGCCTTCTTTCTACTATATTATCACCTTCTGCATTTTCTGGCCTCTAATTACTGTTCAGAGGGATTAAACTCATGGTGTTCCCCAGGTTCCATGAGCGTTAAAAGGAGATGCTTTGTGCAACTTTCTTTTTGTATTGTTCGCCAATATTGTATTTAATATTTTAAAAACCTCTACTCCCAATCCATTAACAAACACAGACAAGAAAACAGAAAAACAGTGCATAGCAAACTGTTACGTTTCTGTTATCTACACATGGCACCTGCGATGCCCCCTTGTGTGTGGGAACCCAGAAAAGCTATCTTAGGGTCAAGGTATTCTGTGAATCCATATCCACTAAAAAACATAACTTATGAGTCCCCATCAATGGGATTGCTTTTACTAGTCAACCAGAGGACTCAGTTCAAAGTAAAGACATTTAATTTAAGAGCGTAGAAATAAAAGTTACCATAGAATATTTTCTCCCATAAACCTGGGGCACCTCCTACAAATATGAATACCATGCTTGGTCCAGACAATGGTTATGATCTCAGAGAAAGAAGAAATTACATCCCTCTCTAAAGATTAGGTAAAGTTTGGGTACCTACCCAAAGGATGTTGGGAGGAAGGTGAAGCAAACACCAGCAAAGGTTAGGAAGGTAAGATGCACAAGGCATATTTGATGAATGGTGAATGGAATCCTTTGTACTACAGAATCCTGTAGGAAAATAGCCAATAAGCATTGATTAAGTGCTTCCTCTGTATTAGACATTGTACTAAGTGCAGGGGAGACAACACTAATGAAGAAGATTATCTTAAAAAGCTAATGTTCTTTTTTTTTTTTTTGCGGGGCAATTGGGGTTAAGTGACTTGCCCAGGGTCACACAGCTAGTAAGTGTTAAGTGTCTGAGGCCGGATTTGAACTCAGGTCCTCCTGCCTCCAGGGCCGGTGCTCTATCCACTGAGCCATCTATCTGCCCCAAAAGCTAATGTTCTAATGGAGGAGATGACATTCAATCAAGGAAGAGGCTGGGAATTCAGGTTGGAGTCACATTGTAGGGAAGGTTTGAATGGGAGGTCAAGGACACTGGACTTGCTCATTCTGGCAATGGAAGGTAATCAAGGGTTTTTGTACAGAGAGGTGATATGATACAGGTGATTTCTTTTTGACATCTGGTTGCTTTTTAAAGTCAATCCTTGTGCACTTGAAATGACCTATAGCACCAGTATTTAACACTAACCTAACGAATGCTGTCTCCAAGATACATGCCTGAGATTTTGCAGGCCAGCAAAATCCGGCTGTGTAGGTTCGAAATTGACTGGGACCTTCCCTTTATTCGGAAACAATGCATTACAGAAATCCACATGAATTCTGGGGTTCACTGCCTTTTATATCCTCTGCTGTTGCCAAGTAATAAGTAACTACACCTTGGGCTTGGGCCTTGGGATTATGAAGGTTGCTCAAGATGAAATGGCAATCCTCAGAGACTGGGCTGGAGTTAAGATGACATCTTCTTGGCTGGAACGCTACCCCTTGGCATCAGCATGCTCCTTCCTGCATGTTATAAGAGGCTATGGGGAGTAGTGGAAAGAGTACTTCATCTGCAAAGAAAAGACTTGGATTTAAATTCTGGCTCTCCTATTTATCATGTGTGACCTTGAACAAGTCACTTAAACATTCCTGAGTCTCAGGTGTCACATCTGTAAAATGAGGGCTTTGTACTAGATGATAATTAAGCTAGCTTTAAGCCCTAAAATTCTATACATTTTGGTGGTTGCTTTTTGGTTGCATAATTCCATTTTGTTAATGTTCTGTTTATAAGGATATGATCCCCCCACCCAGGATTGCTTGGGCTACATCCCAGAAATGTTGGTATATTGTTTCATCATAGTTATTAATTGTTTGTACAAGTGTTTTTTTGGTCCATTAATTACTCAGAACATCATTGTTAAGTCTTCATTTAGGTCTGTATAGTTTGTTGATGGATTGTATAACTTCAAAGGACAGCATAGGAGAGAAGCCCTTAGGGAAGCAGATCTCAACTCGTTCCTAAGATTTAGAGCTGACCAATAATAGATTAGATTAGTGTGTGAGGTAGCAAGTTCTCCATCATGAGAGAAGAGGCTGGACAACCATGGCGGGAGGTGCTGAAGATAGGATTTATGTTTGAGGAAGTGGTTAGACTTCTGAGGTCTCTTTCAATTCTGACATTTTATGACTTGACTTCCCTACCCACCCCTGCCAATCCATGGTCCAGCACAGGAAACGGATATGATAAAAATGTAGACAATTGGTACCACGGCAACTAGCAGAAATTAAATCCTTGATGTGGTTTTATTTTCTTGTAACTGATCTCTCTCCTATACAAGTGAACTTGGGGCAGGAGATCTGGGATTGGCTCTTGGCCCTGCTACTGTGTGATTTAGGGCATATCACTCAACTTCTTATAAAATTAGGAACCAGACTCGATGGCTTCCAATGTCCCTTCCAGCTTCTATTTTTGCAGAAAAATAAACTGAGGACAGAGAGACAACATGTTTTTCCAAGGGTCACAGTGGTAGGAAATAGCAGAACTGGGATTGGCATCCAAGTCCTCTGCCTTCAAAAACCAATGCACTTTATATTGCCATGTGATGTGGCCAAAAAGCAAATGGTACCTTGGGCTTGATTAAGAGATGCAAACTTTCCATAAATAGGGAGGTGATGGACTTCTTGTACTCTGCCTTACTCAAACTCCATATAGAGTCTTTTGTTCAGTTCTGGCACGACCATTCAAGAAGATGATTGATAAGCTGGAGGGTATCCCTTTGGATGGCAACTGGGATAGTGAAGTGCTTCAATTCCACATCATATGAGGAGGGCTTAAAGAAAGTGAGGATGGGGGCAGCTAGATGGCGCAGTGGATAGAGCACCGGCCCTGGAGTCAGGAGTACCTGAGTTCAAATCCGGCCTCAGACACTTAACACTTACTAGCTGTGTGACCCTGGGCAAGTCACTTAACCCCAATTGCCTCACTAAAAAAAGAAAAAAAAAATTAAAAAAAAAAAATAAAGTGAGGATGGCTAGTCCAGAGAGGAGAAGGCTGGGAGGTTCCTAGATGGCTGTCAAGTTCAAGAGGTATTCAATTGCTTCAGTTTGGTCCAAAGCTCAGAATCAGGAAAAAAGGATGGAAGTTGTCAGGAAGGGAATTCAGGTTGGATATTAGGAAAAATTTTCCTAATTACTCACCCTGTTTAACAGTCAAATGAGCCTTCAAGAGGTGGTGAGAAGCCTTCAAACAGAAACGGGATGACCATTTGTCAAGTATATTTTAGTGGCTATTCCTTTCAAATATAGTTTGGACTGGATGGCTAATGAGTGTTCTTCTCTCTCAATTCTATGAGAATATGTTCCCACAATTCTTCGACTTTGGATGACTTGAATCGTTGAGATTTTTTTTCCTTTGTTTTTGAGCCATTTGACTTTCTATAGCTTCAACACTTTTCCCCTGGTTCTGCTGGACTTCCTTGACACTGTCTGCCTGAATTTCCTACTAATGTGGTTGCCTTGATTTCCCCTAGTTGTCTTCTCTGCAACTCATCCCTAAGCACCCACATGTTTTGGAAACTTTTCATTCTGTTCTCTGCTGCCTCTGGCTATCCTAGGAACCATGAAGGTAAGAAGCCATCAATGTGGGCTTTCCTTTGAAAATTACTCACTGAGTGTAAGCCAGAGGATATCACTTAGAGGTAAGCATTTTTATACCAAGTCTTTTTATGGGGCAAAGAACTGGAAACTTATTGGGGAAAATGGCTAAACAAATTATGTTATAAGAACATAATGGAATATTATTGTGTACCATAAGGAATGAGCAAAGGGAGAGTTTCAGAGAAACTGGGAACTACTGCTAAGTGAAAAGAGCAGAACAAAGAAAAAATAAGAATAACAACTTTGAAAGACTTGAGAACTGATCAATGCATTGAAAAAACACAATTCTAGAGAACTGGGGGGTAGAGTGCAGGACCCAACTCCTTGCCAGAGTGGTGATAGATTCAAGATGCAGAATGAGTCATTCATTATAGACATGGCCAATTGCTTTGCTCTACTGTGTAGATTTGTTACAAGATTTTTATTATTTCTCTAAGTTCAATTTGTAGTGAGAGGTGAGTGAGACCAAAAAAATGCTTGTTACTTGAAAAAAAATAAAGTAAAAATAATAAATCCATGAGCCCCCATTTTCTCAGTCCAGATAAAGCAACTGAGGCTTAGTCAGTTCCTTTCTCTACATTATTTCGAGGGGGAAAATTTAATCAGTCCATTCAGAGTCTTTTATCCTCATTAGAATGAACAGCAACAAATTAATATTTGTTCCATGTAGAACATTGGAATGGATACCGTGGAATCTTGTAAGAAGAAAATATCTTGGCAATCCTTCAGGAGTATGTAGTCAAATGAGAGAGGACAACATGGGTGTATATGTAAGGCTTACCCCTGCCCCAAACAACAACTTAATTATATAAACAACACAGGAGAATGGGAATAATTATAATTCAAGCCACCTTATTATCCTCTCAATCCATTCTCCCACAGACATCATCTTCATTCCTTTCTCCATGTCATGTGCTGTTTATCCAGTCTCTATTATATCTTCCTTTCTCTTTTCCCCTTAAACAAATCTTACACACCCCTCAGGGTCTAGCTCAAGTTGTACCTTCTTCATGGAATAGAATGAACACCAGGTAAGGCATCCAAGGCTCTGGATTCTAATGCCAGTTCAGCTCCAATCTGTGTGACCCTGGGCTACTTACTTAACTTGTCCAGGCCTCTGGTTCTTCCTCTATAAAAGAAGCTGGTTGCACAAGATTGGGCGTTCTCAGCCTTTTCTGTGTCCTGGACCCCTTCGTCAGTCTGATGAACCCTATGGGCCCCCTTCTCAGAATCATGTTTTTAAATGCTTAAACTAAGAGACATAGATAGGACTACAAAGGAAAATAATGATATTGAAACAGTGTTTGAAATTTTAAAAGAAAGTTTAGAGACCACAGGTTAAGAATTCTTGTACTAGATCATTCCTACTGTCTCCTCTAGGATCATAGATTCATGGGAACTCTTCCAAAGTGTCCCAGGAACAAACTGAAATGAATATTCTAGGGGGATTCTGCAAAGTGAGTTTCTGTGCTGTGGAACTCTGGCTGTGCTGGGAAACAAGGAGGGAAATCTACTGTAGGAGGAGGTCATGTTTTTAAGTCTTCCATACTCTAGTCCTTGAAATGAATGTGTTTTTGTTTTTTTATGGAAGAAGAGGCCCAGTCCCTAGAAAGGTGACTAAGTGGGCATTTGAGGCTTCTGAGGGACAGGGTAACATTTTAGAAAAGATTTTGGTCTAGGAAGCAGGAAATCTGAGTTCTGGATCTAGAATCTATGGACAAGTCATTTAACTGAGACAGTTCTCTCATCTGAAAAATGGGAATAATTTTATCCCACTACTACTTCACAGTTTTGTTGTGAGGGAACCTCTTTGCCATCCTTAAAGAACTATAAAAACATGAGTTATTATCACCTGGGAAAATTGGTCTGAATACAAGGCAGGCCATATTGGAAAATAGAGCTGGATGGGGGGAATTTGATTTTAGACTCAAGAAAGTGCTTTCCCATGTTCACACAATGTCTGATTCAAAGACATTTTGCAGATGCCTGCAATTTCCTGCCTGAGAAGTTTGCAACTGAGTTCTGTCCTGCAGTAAGTATTAAGAAAACTATGGAGAAACCAAAGACAGCTCTTTCTCTTCCCTTCTGCCCCAGTCTTTGGGGGGGGGGATATTTTAGGGCATATTTTAACATTTAAAATGTAATTTGTTCATTCCATTCCAGCACAGACTCTTTATTCATATAACTTAATGCTTCAATGGGACTCAAGCATGTCCTATGATGAAACAAAACCATAGAATGTCAGATATGGAAGAGAACTTGGGCATCAAGTGTTTCAACTTCTTCATTTTACAGATGAGGAGATGCTGAAGCCCATAGACATTAAGCCACTACCTGAGAACACACAGCTAGTGAATAGTGGAGAAATCTCATCTTGTGCAGATTTTGACAGATGTGTGGTCTTCTGTAGTTGTTACTGATGCATTCTCTTGTATTTGTAGCTCCTTCTTGGGATCATAAGAAGCCCCAGCCCCTGAAAATGCAGTTTTCCATTTAGTTCCTGGGCACCAGCTCAAAGGAGTCACCTCTCTTCTCCATATCCCATGGTTTGAATGGAGGAACCAGGTGAGGAGAAGGGAATTTTTCTTTCCTCTGGTTTCAGGTACCAGGTTGTTTCTTGCTTTGTGGGTGAGCTAATGCTTAGTAATTAGTTGCAGGAGTGCCATTCATCCACAGATTTCAAGATACTTTGGCATCACTGCCTGGCATTTTCCTACCCCCTTATACTGCAACCTATTTACAGATGGAGAAATTGAGGCTCACTAAAGTTAAAAATAACTCGTGTATATAGTGATTTCAAGTTTACAAAGCACTTTGTAAACATTATCTGGGCACACAATATCTCACTCTCTCCTCCAGAGACATCTAGGTCCAGTGGCAAGATATATATGTATTATGTATTTATGTTTGTATATCAGGATGACTAGAGATAGCCCCAGGATCACATAGCTAGTAAGTGACTGAGGTGAGATTTGAACTTAGGTCCTCCCAACTTCAGGGCCAGTGCTCTATCTACTGAGCAACTTGGCTGCTCTGATTGGATTGATTAGCCACAGTTGAACACATTACCCTAATCCCAACATCATGAGGTCATTTGTCCTCTGAGTATAGAGTGAACAACAGCTGTGGATGCTGGGCAAGTCACTTAACCCTGTTTGCCTCAGTTTCCTCATGTGTCAAATGAGCTGAAAAAGAAAATGGCAAACCACTGCAGTAGCTTTGCCAAGAAAACTACAAATGGGGTCACGAAGAGTCAGACAGGACTGAACAACTGAACAACAAAAACCTAAGGTCACACTACACCACAATGAGACATCCCTCAGAGTAGTTCTTTAATGGATGATATATACCTTTTTTTGGGCCAGGTCTTCGATTGCTATAGTGAGTCAGTCAATAAATATTTATTAAGCACTGACTATGTTCCAAGCACTGTGCTAAGCGATAGGCAGACGAAAACAGGCAGAAGACCACTGCCTTCAAGGAGTTCATAATTCAATGGGGGAGACAACAAGTAAACAAAAATGTACAAACAAACTACATGCACAATAAACAGGAAATAAAGAACAAAGGGAAGGCACTAGAATTAAGAGGGATTGAGAAGGACTTCCTGTAGAAACTGGGATTTTAGTTGAGATTTGAAGGAAGTCAGGGGAGCCAGGAGTTAGAGATTCAGCGGGAGACAAGTCTAGGTATGAAGGGCAGCCAGAGAAAAGACATGGAGCTGAGAGATGGAATGTTTTATTTGGAGAACAGCTAGAAGGACCATGTTACTGGATCAAAGAGTATAGGTATAAGGTATAGTATAGTATAGTATAGTATAGTATAGTATAGTATAGTATAGTATAGTATAGTATAGTATAGTATAGTATAGTATAAGGTGCAAGGGGGCAGCTAAGTGGTGCAGTGGATAGAGTACCGGCCCTGGATTCAGGAGGACTTGAGTTCAAATCCAGCCTCAGACACTTAACACTTACTAGCTGTGTGACTCTGGGCAAGTCACTTAAACCCAATTGCCTCACTAAAAAAGAAGAAGAAGAAGAAGAAGAAGAAGAAGAAGAAGAAGAAGAAGAAGAAGAAGAAGAAGAAGAAGAAGGTGCAGGAAAGGGTAAGAAGACTGGAAATTGATGGGAGGACCTAGATGATGACAGGGCTTTGAATGTCAAACAGAGGATTGTAGATTTGATCCCAGAGGTAATAGGGACCCAAAACCTGATCAGGAAATTCCCTCTACCCATGCAAATGACAACTGCTTTATGATTTATAATCTTAGAGAGAGCTGCCTGGGGCAAAGAACATGCATCGGGACATTCCCACCTTCCCCGATTTTGCTCATGCCTTTCTCTCTTCTTGGGGCATCCTTCCCCTCTTTGTCTATCTAAGCCTTGACGTTCCCTGAAGAATAGTTCAAGTTTCCCATCCTCCACAAAGCCTTCAGTGACCACTCCAGCCCCATGTGTCCTCTCCCTCTTCTGGAACACTAGCATTTGGCACCTCTCACTTGGATTTGTTTTGTTATGTTTATGGACTTGCCTGGACTCCCCAACTAGACTGTGAGCACAGTGCGGGCAAGGACTCTGACTTATTTGAACCTGTGCTACATATGATTACTAGCATAAAACTAAGCTGTGGAAAGTGGACAGGAGTCAGGAGACCTGGGTTCCTTTCATAGTTATGTTACTTATTACTGGTGTAGCCCTGAGCAACTTACGCTACTTTCTGAGCCTAAATAGTCCTCATTTGTAAAGTGAGGATAATAACATTTGTACTCTTTGCCCCATAGGACCATTGCAAGGAAGGCATTTTGTAAATCCCCTGTAATTGTCATACATGATAATGTCATTCAAAATTCAGCTACATATACTGATTCTGCCATTGTGACTTTGGGCAAGTCACTTCTCACTTCTCTCAGTCTTAAAAAATGTGAGGACTGACCTAGATCAAGCCTAAGGAATCTATCTCCCAGTTCTCTGACATGTGGTACCTGAGATGTATCAGTTCAAAGCAAGAATAAAGAATCTTACCCAGTTGAGTTGTTGAGTTGAAAGATGTTCCTACAGGAAAGCTTTAAGAGGTGTTACAGATGGACAGATGGGAGCAGGAGCTCTGAGCATCCATCTGTGTGCTACAGTGGAGAAAGCTGAACCTGTGGTGAGGGATCTGAGTTCCAGGACTTTTCTTGATAATTTGCTAATTGAATCAACTTAAATCAACTCTCCAAGCCTCAGCTTTCTCATTGGTAAAATGGCATTTATATTATTTGTACTGTGGTCTAGCTCTTGTGATGAAATAATGGGATTTAGCAGATACTCAAAGACCCACCTGGAGATTAATCAAGACTGATTGAATCAAGTAAGAGTAATTGACTGCTGATTAAGCCTACTTCAAGTTAATTGGATTATAATCACACCTGGCTATCCCTTAAGAAGGTATTGTTCTCAGAAACTAGACTGTGAACTCAACTTGAGAACACCTTCAAAGACAGTGGATTTGGATGATGCCAACCAATCACCTTGAAGCAGTGTGTAAGGACCGCCTCTGTTCCAGATCTATAAAAAGCTTCCACAATCAGATTGCTGGGGAATGCTTATTAAAACAGGCTGGGGAAGGAGTTCCTGATTAAAGCAGACTTGTGGAGGAGGACTTCAGGAAGAACCCAACCAAGCTGGAACTCTAGGCTAGGTAGGACTTCTTTTTCATAACCTTCTGAACTCTTTGTAAATATCTGTATGTTCTAATAAATGTTTAATGCCCAAAGACTGGTACTGAAGCCTTTTAATTTTTGGTGACCACAATTTAGATTTTAAGCATCACACTCTCAAAGTTCACATTTAAAGCTGAGAGGGATCTAAGAATTCAATTAGTCTAACTGCCTCATTTTATAGATGAAGAAATGGGCCCAGAGAAGGAAAATGACTTGTCTAAGGCCTGATGGCCAGCAAGTGATGGAGCTTAGTTTTGAATCCACATACTATCCCATCACACTGGTTGCTATGAGGACAGTGCTTGGTAAACCTTAAAGCACATCGTTATTTTTCTTTTTCAGGTATAAATTATATTTGTTTTCAGTTAATAATTCCTCTGTAAGACTGAATATGGGTTCTCTCCAGAAATGTGTGTTGAGCATTGTTGTTCATAGCAACAAATGTATGCATATCTATAAAAATAAACAAAATGAGTAATGTTATGTAAACTTAATTAAGATCATTTGGGTGGTATAAAGACTAAATATTCCTTGCTCTCTCCTGTCACTATTAGTGAGAAATTTATCTTCAAAAGCATAGGACCAAGAAGGACAGCAATTCAACTGAATAAGATGTGGGGGTTTTAGTAAACAACCTCAATATGAGTCAATGGTGTATACAAAATGGCAGCCAAAAAGCCCAGTGTGTTCTTGGTCTCCATCAAGAGTGGGATAGTGTCTAGGACTAGGGAGGTGACAATCCTACAATATTTCATAATGACAGCAGTGATATTGCATTCCATTATGAGTTCCATTTTTTTTTGTGGGTCAATAAGGGTTAAGTGACTTGCCCAGGGTCACACAGCTAGTAAGCATCAAGTGTCTGAGGCCAGATTTGAACTAAGATCCTCCTGAATCCAGGGCTGGCGCTTTACCCACTGGGCCACCTAGCTGCCCCCTTGAGTTCCATATCTTAAGAAGGTCATTGATGAGTTAGAAAGTGTCCAGAGGAGAGCAACCTGGATAATGAAGAGTCTGGAGAGTATGCCGGTCATACGAAGATCAGGTGAAGGAATTAGAGATGATGGCTTAGAGAAGAGAAGACTGAGGAAGGCCTAGCTAGCTGTCTTCAAGTATTTGAAGAGCTATCATGAGGAACAAGGATACACCTTGTTTCTCTTCACCCTATTGTGAAGCAGTAGTCAAGCTAGACTTGATGTCAAGGCAAGCTTCCTAACAGTTGACCCTCTCCTAAGGGGGAAGTGGGATGCCATGGATTGGAGTGGGTTTCCCATAATGGAGGTATTTGACTAGGTAGGGATGTTGTGGAAGAGATTCTTGTTCAGCTGTGGGGGGAGGGGGACTAGAGGAACATTGAGGTCCCTTCCAACCATAAGACATTCTGCAAGAGAATTTAGGATAGTCATCTCCTTCTCTCTTATTTTCTGTGATCATAGCAGCACCTCCTTCTGTTCTTTCTCTGGCATTCAGATCAAAAATATTTCTCTACTGCCATGGATACATCTCCCCAAATGGACTGGGGGAACTGCCATGAGACAACAACATGACAGATGGCCTTATTTAAATCACTGGTATACCAACCAATTCAAAGATAAGCATTTTTTAAAATGAATCCCTGCTGCCCACACAAGGCTCATAACTTTTATAAGCAATCCTTCAAAATATATGAACTAGGCATCTTTTCATGCAAGATGTCCATACAATTCCACAGGGTACCAATGGGGGCCTGTTTGATGCAATAGCTATGGCTTTGTATCCATGGTGCATCAGAGCTTCCAGTGTCCAAGGGTGAAGGCCACCCCACTATAGTCCATGAATCAATATTCTTATTTGGGTCCTTTGACATGTTGGTGGGATGGGAAAGTTAAGAATAGGAAGGGGTCTGGGTAGATCCATTAGGATTCCCTGGGAACCACTAGGTGCTATTTTAATCTCCTGCTCAGTGAAAGCCATACTTCCTTACCTTCAGTTTAGAGGGTAAGGTTAAAGAGAAACTGGTTTAGGATTATTCTGTATGCACTTCCTCCAGTGAGTCACAGACCTTCTTTAGCTCCTCCTCACAGCAAGAACCATGAAGTTCTGTGAAATCAGGAGATGAAGATGACCTTGAGAAATCCCTTAGTCCTTCTACCCAGTTAAGCATCATAGAGCATACCAGAAGGTAGCCTTATGCCACAGAAGCTTTGTAATGTGTAACCTCTGTCCCAAAGTCCACTGGTATGGGACCCTCTCCTTATTAGTAGGGCTGAAGGTCCTGCTCAGCATAAGGGGTGAGGTAGATTTGGTAAGAGGCAAGAGCTTCAGTTCTCAGCTAGCTCCCCTTTAGGGACTCTTCAAGCAAAAGCAGGAGTCCCCCTTTGGGACCCTCCAAGTGAGAGTTTTCTTTGAGTAGCTTCTAGGTTCAAGAAATAAGGTGAAAGAGGTCAACCCCACTTCAGGTTGCTGGAGAAGAAGACGCTAGGGAAGATATGAGAGGAGTGGGCAGTCTGCATCATTGCACTATTCCCCTCTTGCTACCCTAGAGACTGAGGAGTTTCCCTTTGGGTGAAATTCAGGACCCTGTCTCTTAGTTGAGCTGAGTTACCTTGCTCCCAAAGAGAGCTCTTTAATAATGTATTGTCTGGTGTATATTCTATGTATTCCTTCTCTTATTTCTGTTTTGCTACAATTTGGATAAATGGGTTTCTTTATCATTCACTGTGTGTATTCATTATAGAACTAGTATTAGATGGGAAAGGGGTCAAGCCTTTGATCTGGAGCTTAGAGTCCCTCTCTCCCCCTCAAAATGATAAGTGATCAAAAAGTTAGATATAACCCAATCATATCCTCTAGACAAACAATCTTTAAGGGAACAAATAGATATATCTCTGGACTAGTGTCCCCTCTCTCTCCTGCTTCCCACCCTGGCAGGAATGAATGTCTCCCTTGGAAAAGAGTTATGGGAGAAGAGGTTAAAGATGTGTATTCTGTCTCCCTTCCAAGGACAGCTCCTTGCCATCCATACATGGAGTCCCACCATACACATGGGATCCTCCAACACTCTTTACATGGGCTGGAGTAGAAAGGACACAGGAAGGAAGAGGACCTTGTGACCATCGAGACCCCAAAGCTTAAATTACAAGCCCAAGGTGGTTAAGAGCACAGCTAAGATTCAAATTCAACTACTCTGACTCCAAACATTTTCCATAACACCAAAGTGAATTCAAGCATCCAATAGCGATGTAACCTTGGGGAAAGTCACTTCTCCCTTCTGACTGTCTGGGTCCTCATTTATAAAATCAGGGCGATAATGCTTAGGTTACCTACCTCACTACTCAGAGGAAAGTCCTCCATAAAGTCAGATGCAAAAGAGTTATTTGGCACCATGAAAAGGGGAGGAGAGCATACCCCACAGGGTTGTTGTCTGGCCCAAATGAGATCGTGTACGTAAATCACTTTATAAAATGTAATTAAATTTTTTATATTTCAAAGCCATAAAAATGGGAGTTGTTATTACTATTAACTGTTATGTGGGCACTGTGTCCCTGTGGCTCCTAGATATCGGGGCTTGCTTTACCTTTCAGGAGATCCCCGTGGTGCGACTTAGAGTGTTTACTGTGATTAAAGTACTTTGCTAAGCAGGCCTGGTGGATTATTTTGACTCTTGTGGCCTGGAAAACCCAGGGTTTGTCCACTTTCAACAATCATCTCTCTTCTCCTAGAGTTGTCCCGGTAACAACTTCACCATTTGAAAGGAATCTCCTTCAATAATCTGAGCCTCTGATCTCTGACAGGCTTGTAATGAAGGGACAGTTTGTTAGTGCTGACATAAACATTTGGGAAACCTAGAGGTTTTATTTCATGTCATTTAAGAAGTTAGTACTCCCTAGCTGTGCAGAAGAGCAAACTGTGAAAAAAAATCAGCTTGGAAAGTTGTCTTTGGTTAGAACCACTGATGGACTGTTGGGAGAGTTTGGTTACACATTAGGAACAATTTTTTTTTTAATGATAAGTGGGGAAAAGTCAGAAATAATGGCTATCTCCTATTTATGATGTGTTCTTAATGAAATGGTAAGGCATATCACCAATTGCTAAAATAGAAAACCATATGTATGTTTGTAAAAGATTCATTTATAGATCCTATACTTTATCAGGATCCATGGCAAGGTACAAAAGTGGGGGGGGGGAAGGGGAGGGCCTGTGGGATTGATTTCTTGATAATTTGAATTTTGGTCACAAAAATGATCCAGAAGAGTAGATGAGGGTTAACAGAGGAGAGAGGAGGAGGAGAAAAAAGGAGACGGTAGGGAAGAGAGAAGGTAAAGGAGTATAGGAAAAGAGTGGAGAGAAAAGGAAGGGAAAAGAGAGGAGAGGATTGGAGAGGACAGTAGAGGAAGGAGAAAAAGTGAGAGGGAGAGAAGAAGGCAGGATGATCTAGGGATCTAAACATCTAGGCCTCATTGCTCCCGAACTCAGGAGTGATAAAGCAAAAACCCCAGTGGGAAAGAAACTCTGTCTCTGTACTTTGTAAGTCAAAGACCTGAGTGGAGGGTAGAGGAGGAGATTTGGAGAGGGGGATGGCGTGGGGAAAGGACGCCCATTACTCTTGGAGCAATTTTCAGTTGGAACTCCAGTGTGCCAACTGTCCTCGGGGGTGAAATCCATCAAACGGCAGGCTGCATTCTATCAAGTCGTGCTCAGTGAAAGGGTCAAGCGGTCCGCTGCCGGGCGGTTGGAGCTCATCAGAGACATATTTAATTTAATTAAGGTTGTCAGCACTATTGATTTTGGCAGTTTCAATTACCAAGCTGTTATGGCTTCTGGATCAACTGATCTGTGATGGGCTCTATCAGCTCAGGCACACATTGAGGAAAGGGCCCTTTGTCTCCTTTAAAACCTGACATAGCCTGCCATAGGCCGTAACTTATTACTTTTATCCAGCCCAGCTCCTCTTCTCTTCCTCATAATTAATTTCTCATTAGACAGCTCTTTATTGTTTAATTTGTGCAGTTTATAATCAAATTGGGCACATTAATTGTCGTTGAATTTAAGGCTAATGAAAAATAAAGGTTTTCAATAACTTACTCTCCCATTATTTCAGACAAGATAAAATAAAACACTCCCTGAGTTGTCAGCTTTTTAAATTATAAATTGAGTTGTTTAAAGAGCATGGGCATTTAAGAAGCAGTTATCGCACATTTAGTAATTATAAATCCTATGCTGCAATACAATTATTAGGGTATAATTACACTTCTTAGGCAGCTTCTGTTGTTGTTGAAATACATGGTTTTTTACTGTTTATTATTACTGCCCCTACTGTTAAAAAAAACCTATCAAGAAATGACCAAGTTTGCAGTCTTGTGAACTCTGGAAACAGTTTTTGTTTTTGTTTTAAAGCGAGTTGCTGCTGTGGAAATACTTTGACTTCGTCAAGTGAACTTCAGGGACATTTTCTGACCATCTCAACTCTGTAGGTCAGTGCCCAGAAGCTTTGTAAGTATATTCCGGCACTATACTTGGGGAGGACCATCAATACCCATGGGTTCCCCATGATTTAGCACTTTACCAAGTGAGTGGTATGGACTTAAATCTATGGACAAGTATTAGCACCAACCTAAGTCACCACCCATACAATGGCAGATGAGCATCACAACTCCATCTCAGTGGACAGCATACATAGGAGTCATTTGAAACTAAAACAATGTCCAGACATGAGATTTTAAGAGAAGAAATACAATCAGACTAGACTATAAGCTCCCTGAGGGCAGGACCTGGGTTTTTTTGATCCTCTTGTATTTCTTCTTACAATATAGTACACTCTATTACATGAATGAGACACCTACTTAAAAATGTTTGATAGGGGACAGCTAGGTGGCGCAGTGGATAAAGCACCGGCCTTGGATTCAGGAGGACCTGAGTTCAAATTTGACCTCAGACACTTGACATTAGCTGTGTGACCCTGGGCAAGTCACTTAACCCCCATTGCCCTGCAAAAAACAATCTTTGATAAATGAATGAAAGGAACTTTTCCCCTTGGCAAATAGTGCTTTTCACTGACAGTAATTAAGTTGAGGGTTCTTGACCTGGGAACCATGAACTTATTTAAAATATTTTGATGGATATATTTTAATATAATCAATTTCCTTTGTAATCTTATCAATTTGATTTTATTCATTTAAAAATATTATCCTGAGAAGTTCTCTGTAGGCTTCACTAGACTGCCAGAGAGGTCCATGAACTCCCAAAGAAGTCAAGAACTGATGGTTTAAATGTTCCTATGATTTTATTTCCCAAAAGGCTGTATATTGCTGGCTTTTTACAATATTAATTTCAACTTGGCTAGTGTGATAAAGTCACCAAACTGAAAAAAAGGAAAAGAAAAAACAAAAAAAGCAGGTTTTTGAAGCATTAAATAAGGCACAAAAGAGAACAGCAGTAAAGTCGTTGGGAAAATAGACAACCAGGACAGCTCTGAAAGGAACATATTGGAATTGTATACTTCGAAGGAGAAGCAAGCTGCATTTGGTGCAGATTTTCAGGTGTATATGTACTTTTCTTTCTGTTCTGCTCTGTGTATGGAAATTGCTCATCTTATCTGCTGGAGATTTTTAAAGTTCAGAATAAAAAGCAAAATTCAATTTAGCAAAGGTTTATTGTCATATAGAATCAAGAATTTAGGGGTTGGAAGGAACCTCACAGCCATCTTTAGCAAACCTAAAACAGAAAGGGATCTCTTCTAAAACAAATCTAAAAAAGTGGTCATCTAGCCTCTATTTGAAGGCCTCCGGTGAGATAAATCTCCTAGAAAACCCAAAAAGTTCCACATGAAGTGAGTTATTATTATTGCCTTTTTAATATTATTTGTTATTTCTCCATAAGTTATGCCCTTCCACATAGATACCATAATAAATAAATTATATCCAACCAAGAATAAGTGATAGTTCTCCTTCTTGCATTAGAATCTCTAGTTCACCTTGCTTATTACCAATACTTTGTTAATGCACAGACTGTGGTAGGAGTAGCACCTGTTTTAAGTTGAGCTGGTTTGCCTTAGTCATGGGATCCTCATTGGTTTGGTTTCCTTGCCTCCTGAAGCACAAAACTCTCAGACTATGGGGAATTGGTGTTTGAGGTTTTAGCCTAATTCCCAATGCTCTGCCACAGGACTTTTCTGACCTAGCATGGGTGGTTGCTGTGGTGAATGGGCAGGCAGAAGGAAGTAGCAGTTTTAATCTGAATTACTATTTTTTTTAACCATAGGAGGTTTTTTTCCTCTTTTTACCCTTTTTTATTAGTAAAGCCATTTTTATTGCATTTTATTATCCACGAGGGTCTCATTGTATTCTAAGCCCCCGTCTGAATCATTTCTTAGACTAGCCTGAGTTTGAATACAAACTACTGTGCTATGAATGGAGATTCCAGAAAATAAAATGACAGTTGTAACTTCAAGGAACTTAGATTTTAGTAGGACAACACATAAAGGAAAGGAGGTAATGGACAAGGAAGTTTCCATCTGGGGGGTTAGAGGGAGTCAATTCACATGCCCTTTCCAAAGGCCGTGGTTCTGTTGAATTGATTACTATGCCTAGAGCAAGAGGTGGAAAACAGGTGGGAAATGAATTGGAGAGTAAAGATAATTTTACTGCAAAGCATTGATTGGTTCCATTGCTTTAAACATTGAATTCAATTGCATAATGTTAAATTTACTGGAGAGGTAGCCTGTGCAGGTATAGAACATGATACTTTGGATAAAATAACCACTGATCAACAAATGTGTAATGTTGATGAAACACACTTATTCTGGAAATGAATGACTTTCATAACTTACATTTTCTTAAAAAGAAAAAAATTCAACCTGAATTTAAAGTGTATAAGGATCACCTACACTTTTATTGGGAGGTAATTCTTTGGAAGGGGCAGCTCTATTTGGTGGAGAGGATAGAGAACCAGACTCATCTTCCTGAGTTCAAATCTGGCCTCAGACACTTACTAGCTATGTGACCCTGGGCAAATCACTTCACCCTATTTGGCTCAGTTTCATCTTCTGTAAATGAGTTGGAGAAGGAAATGGCAAAGCACCCAAGTATCTTTGCCAAGAAAACCCCAAATGAGGTCATGAACAGTCAGACATGACTGAAAATGTCTCAATAACAATGATGAAGAGAGAGATTTAAAATTCAAGCCAATATTTGCTTACTGATCTCAAAATCCTTGAGTTTTGAGAGGCTACAAACGTTGATTGCTTTCAGTTCTTCATTGGTCAAATAAGAAACACGAATGAACAAAGTTGTTTTTGAAGACTGGTTTTCAAGTTATTTTAGCCCAGCTGTTGAGAAATATCACAAGGATAATAATATAGAATTTAAAACATTACTGATTTCAGATAATGCCCCAGGTCATCCAACTATACTTGGTTCATTGTGTGAGAAATCTAAGCATGCAAATTCACAGAGATGTGGATAAAACTTTCCAAGCTCATTCACATATGTATGAAAATTTAAAGAAAGAGAAGATAACTCATTCTATGCCACTAAAAGATTTTAAATGACAATAATGATGTTATCACATCAATATGCTGGACTTATCTTTTAGTATGATACTCATGAATTTCTAAATTTCTAAAATTTGCTTTCTATAACTTTTCTTTTACTTTGTTATAAACTTTAATCAGAAATACATTTTCTCATTCACTGTTATATTACATTAACAAATAGATGAAAACTTAATCTTTAAATTTTGTCATTGCATATTTCCATTGGCCTGGAACCAATGATGATATTTTACATACATTATAACCTTGAATAATACAAATTTAAATAATGTGACCACTTCACAGGAATCATCATTTGCACTAATCAGGACCTGGTTGTACCTGTTGATCTGCCACCCCCCCCCAGTCAAATTGACAGTTTCTTTTCCCCTGCTAGCTGCATTGCTTTTGTTCCAGCAAAACCTTTTCCATTCAAGTGATTGTAAATATCTAGTTTGTCTTTTTTTTTTTTCTCATACCTTTTTTTGGTCAAGAATTTTCTTTGAAGCAATAGTTATGAAGGAGATCTCCATTCATTTTTCTTTGATTTTTAAGTGATCTGAACTTTTATATGTAGACCAAGTTCCAAAAAGGCACTAGTCTAAATAAGATTCTGGTATAAATACATTTTTTGCCAAACTTTTTTCAATTTTCCCAAAAGTTATTATCAGAGGGGGAGTCATTTCTCCCAAAGGTTCACATTTTTTTTATTAGTACTCACATTTATTTCAGGTATGCAGTTTACAAACATATTATTGAGCAAAATTGGATTGCAAACAAATATACAAATATCATAACAATAATTATCAAATAGCATAACTGGCACTAGTGTTAGAAGCATATCAATGGAACTGGTAAGGAAGAATCATGCAAGAGGACTGCAGCCCATGGCATTTTGCTTTTTAACCAAACCAAAACTCTTGGTAGCACCATCATGGCAATACTTAAAAGAAACACAGAAGAGAGGACATTTTTACTACTATTTTTTTTCAGAATCATTTGCTTTGCATTTTCGTGAATTAGGCAGGAAAGTTAACAGAGCATGCATTTTGACCAGTGTCAACTTTTTTGTTAACAAAAGTAAAATAGGTATAGAGCTGGGAAAGACCTTCAAGTGCATCTAGACCATGTGTTTTTGTTTGCTTGTTTTTGCAGGGCAATGAGGGTTAAGTGACTTGTCCAAGGTCACACAGCTAGTAAGTGTCAAGTGTCTGAGGTCAAATTTGAACTCAGATCCTCCTGAATCTAGGGCTGGTGCTTTATCCACTGTGCTACCTAGCTGCCCCCCAAAGGTTCACATTCTTGGATTTATGAAGCAAGAGGGCTTTAGAGATGGAGAGTTTGACTAAAAGGAGGTATGGAATAGTGGATAGGGCACTAGACTTGGAACACCTGGATTCAAATCACATTTCAGATATTCACTGTGTGTTTCTGGGCAAATCACTTAATATTTATGTGCTTCAGTTTTCTCTTCATGTAAAATGAGGACTTGTAAAGTCACTTTTGGTTCTAAACTTAATAATTGTTCCTAATTGTTGTTTATCTAATCTCTTTAAGTGATCTATTATCCTATTTTGAAAGGCAGTACCAAATACTTTTGAAGCAGAGATTTTAATGCTTCAGTGGGAAGTGGTTTTTGTTGTTTGTTGTTCATCCTTTCTAAAAGAGGACCAATCATATCAAAGGAGTGATGTCTTGACTCTTAAGTGAATTGGATTTAAGTGAGACAGAGCTGTACAAAGTCATCAGCCCCACCCTTCCAGTCATCAGAATCCAGTGGCAAGACATAGGTCAAGATGACTGACAATGGCCCAGCAATGGGAAGTGAAATGTGAGTGGAAATGGAGGACAAAAAGCCAAAGTGGTCCAAACTAACATGACAATTTCATCCCTGATTCAAAATATACCTTAAGAGCCTTTGATTAGGAAGGAAAAGGTGGAGAGGGAAATGGAAGTGGTGAGATGAAAGGAGGAGAACTATGGGAGCCAGATGATTCCAGTCATTTTATCCCTGATACACCAAGATAAATGGTAACATAGAGTGATGGTAAAGTGATAGAGACTGTAGTTCAGAAAGCATGAGATGGAGGAAAGTGAACAATTTAGCCCTCATACTGCCTTCTTTTGAGAAATTATGTAGAGTTAAAATAAAGTAAAGATGTGGCTCCATAGTGCTAAGAAAGTGGCAGGAGAAAGCTAATAGAAAGATAAGAAAGAAGGATGCATGATTGTTGGAGTACTCTACCTATACTGACTAGCATGACACTAAGAACTAACTTTATGGACACTGTGCTCTGAATCTATGTTATACCTGTGAGTGGGAGATGTGCCCAGGAAATCAAATGGCTTATTACTTAAGTTCATTTTCCAAACAGCGCAGAAGTAGATTGTGGAAAATTGTGGTCAGCATCTTCTTCCACAAAAAAAAAAAAAGGCAGAGGAGATGAAAACAATTCTAAAGAAAATTTGTTGTGAGAGGCAACTAAGAGATTCTCCCAAAAGCATTTATAGATGAAAAATAAAATAAATTCGTCTTTATTTCTATATCAACTTATTTTTATGATTCATAAAAGCAAAAGTACAACTTTTGGATGCTAATATTTCCAGCCTTATTGTTCTATAGGACATAGAAGCTGAAATTGCACTTAGGATTAAATTATTATTAAGATGAAATTGAAGAAAGCAGCGGTATAAGAACCCATACCCTATACATAAAGAAGAAATCAATTTTCAAAGCACTAAGGGATTCATTTTTAAGATCTTAAACAAGTAGAATATGAAAAGAATGAAAAAATGTCCTATGGGTATTACTGTTTTCAAAAACTTTCCCACCTTTATACATTTTTATGAAAATGATCTATTCATTATAGCTTTGATGAAAATATGAAAAAGACATGAGCTTTTGCAGATTCTTTTCTATTGCAGACTCCATCTTTGCAATCATACACATGACTGAAAAGTATAGAAAACATAATATCCCACTATTTTCTTATTTTTAAAAAATTGATCTAATAGCCTAATATGAAGCCTTAAAGACCCTCATTCAAGAAGGATACTCTCATGTTATAATCTTATAAGATTCATTGATATATGGCATCCACAAAAATAACTTTGTTCAACAATCTTTTGATAATCAGTATCCTGTGAGGCATAAAGTAGGGAGACATAAATTCTCCAAAACTACTATCATGAAGGACATCCTGTGCAAAGTCCAAATAGAAGGCTTTACTACAGAAAGTGAAGTTCTCCTTGTGCTTTAATCATAAACAATATTGTCCTAGTTTCATTAAGCCCCAGAATTCAACAGAATTTTCTCAATAAGTCCCACAGCCACTTGAAAAGTCTGAATGATCTAGTCAGGAAAAAAATCAAATCGAATAAGAATGCCTATTGCCCAGATTATGATGTAAAGTTGAATGGGCAGTAGTCCATTGAGTTTGTTCAGCAGTATATATTTCTTGGCCAGACACTACAGTTAGACATGAAGCTAGATCCAGAAATTAATTTGGATTGCATTAGGGAAGTTTTACAGTTATCCTAAGATGCTCCCTTACATAAAAAATATATTTAAAACATCAGTATTCTCCTGGTGATGCTATGTGCTTTTATTTATTTTTTTTAAGTGAGGCAATTGGGGTTAAGTGACTTGCCCAGGGTCACACAGCTAGTAAGTGTTAAGTGTCTGAGGCCAGATTTGAACTCAGGTACTCCTGACTCCAAGGCCAGTGCTTTATCCACTGCGCCATCTAGCTGCCCCCCCTTTTTTTTTTTTGCTATGTGCTTTTAAATCAAGCTCTCCCAAGAATTTAAATTGTGGGAGATTCAAGGGATAATGGAAATACCTTTTGTGAACATAAGTAGGCTAAAAATATTACTAATGATGATTTGAACAAAAGAATTTATAAGAGAAATCATCAAGTGATGAAAGAAAAGTGTAAAGTAAGACTCTGCCTTCAAGGTTTTTATACTCTAGTTGAATAAACAATTTAAGCAAGAATGCTATAAGAGAGGATCCCCAAGTTTAACTCCCCAAGAAATGTAGTTCCCAAGCAACAGAGTTCCCAGGTCAAAGAGAAAATATTACACATTACCAGAAAGAGATAAATCATGTAGTAAGGAACTTCAAACTGAATTTCATAGGACTATTCACCATTAATGAGGAAGATAAGAACAAATTGGCATATTTTATATTGAAACAGCTAGGGCTGTTACTATTGTCTCCACTTTTCAGGTGAGGATATTGAAGCTCTAGAGAGTTCTGGTATTTACCCAAGGTCACCCAGCTAGCAAGAGGCAGAAGACTCCAAACAAACTCAGATCTTTTGACACAGCATTGGGTTTTTTCCCCATATACTATTCTGCTTCCCTAAACAAAGACATATCAAAGGAAGTCTGTCTCCATAAACTAGAAGCTGAAGATTTAGAGGACAAGGACATTAAAACTGTCTTTAAGGGTCGGAAGCAAATGGGAGAATTAGGGCAAAGCAGAGATGTCATGTGGAATGTTTTATCTAACAAGCTAGTGAAAGCAAATAGAAATCGTGGGAGGCCAGAGGAGCAGCACCTGTTCCAGGGAAAAGTGTGGAGGATGAGATAAAGCCATGGCTAGTCTCATAATGGGTGTCAGCCAAAGATCTGCATAGCCCTTGGCCAAGATGATGGGCAAGAAATAATGGGCAAGTTGCAGCTACAAAGGAGAACTTATGTGTTATTGGGGAAAGGAAGAATGAGGGGGAAAAGAAGAAAATAGATGTTGATAAAGAAAAACAGAGGTATTCTAAAAGAACATAAAAAACACTAATGTATTTAATTTATATAAAAAAGTGGAGAAAGAAACCAAGCTGGTCAAAAGGGTAAAGCCAGCAGTGGGAAACAGTTCTTTGGATGCATATTGTATTTTTCCAATAGATTTCTTGAGATTAGGAAATATGTCCTTATGTTTTACTTTGAATCTTATACATCCAGTGGATTTACAGATAGTCAATGATTAATAAATTATTGGTCAATTGAGATGGTTTTTCCCCAGGAAAGAATCAGAGAACCAGATGAATTCCAGACAGAGCTAGGACCAGAGCTAGGAAAAGTGGGGAGGTACCTAGGATGTGGCACGCTGGGGTAAATTTTTCTAAATTTTTATCCTTGATTTCAAAAAATCCTGCTTTTGTTGGCATAGGAGTCTATTTATCTGTCTATTTATTTATTAAATCATTTATTTTTGCAGCAGAGATATAACTTGGTGGAGTTGGTAGAGCACTAGACTTAGAAACAGGACAACCCAGGTTCAAATCCTACCTCAGACACTGTCTGTGTTACCCAGGGTTATTTCAAAACCACCTGGGGACTGCTTTCAATGGCCCCTGAGGTCCCTTTTAGCTTAAAATTTCTGTTTCAATACTAAACCAAGCTTCCCATTTTCCTGAGAACGAATGGCAACACTCAGAGAATGTAACTGACAAACCTTGCCTGGGCCACAAAAATGTGTTTTCCTGGTTCTGATTCCAAATATAATTAGAACAATAACAATAGCGTTCTTGGAAGAAGTGCACAGCCACCCAGGGTGACTATTGTAAACTCATTTGTAGGGGTGAATTCTAGTCTGACTTTTAAAAATTAGTCACTGATGGCTTTGATGTTTAATAATCTCCTAATTTACTTTCTCTGAGTTAAGATAGGTTTCTACCCTAATGATAACCATCAGTTCTTTGGGGTTTTAAGGCTTGCAAAGTACATTATTCATGACTTGTTCGATAGTCAGTATGATTATCACCAATTTACAGGGAGGGAAACTGAGGCTGAGGTGAAGAGATTTGACCATGGTCACAAAGCTAGTAAGTGTCGGGGCTAGGATTCAGTACAGAAGGCTCTTTTTGCTCCTACTCCCCCCCAGCCTGGGAGTTTATCTGATTAATCACTCATAACTGTCTATTGTGACCTAGTAGAGAATTGTACAGGTAGGGATTAGGAAAAGAGTATGTGGATTAATTGAAAAAATTGGATTCCCACCCAAAATATGAGTTACTATCCAAATATTGGAGTGCCATAATATTTTAAAATGAGGGAAATATGGTACCTGATGTGAGACAAGCTGAGGAAAGTCTTTGAAATCCATCAATATGGGTTTGAATTCCAGCTCTGCAACCATAGACAAGATACTTCATTTCTCTTGGCCTCAGTTTTCCCATCCATAAAATGATCATATTTCTAAGATCCCTTCCAATCCTAGGACCAATGAATCCCTTCCTTTTATAGATGAGATGCTGATATACAGAAAGGGGAGTTGACATGTCTACGCTTACACAATCCACGTACATAGTCACAGAATCTCAGAATTGGAGGAAAACTCAGTGTCCACTGAGTTCAACCCATACCTGAAAAATAATTTCCTCTTCAAAATAGCCAGATGTTAATCACCTGACCTTTGCTTGAAGAAGGACAATTCAACAGGAACCCTGGGCAGATGATCTTCATTCTCATTGTTAGGGGACAGCTAGGTGGCACAGTGCATAGAGTGCTAGGCTTGGAGATGGGAAGACATCTTCCTGAGTTCAAATCCAGCCTTAGACACCTAACTACCTATGTGACCCTTAGGAAGTCACTTAACCCTGTTTGCCTCAGTTCCTCATCTGTAAAATGAGCTGGAGAAGGAAATAGCAAACCACTCCAGTATCTTTGCCAAGGGGGTAACGGGTGAACAACAATCTCACTTCTACAAGACATACTTCCAAATTCTTGATGATGGCTGGCATAATTTTACTGTCTTCTCTTCTTTAGGGTAAAGAGTCCTCTCCCCCAACATCCCAATTCCTTTAACCAGCCCTCAAATGTCAGGAACTCAAGGAAGGGTCTTTACCATTCTAGTTGCCCTCCCACACCCTTCACTTGTGAAGTCAATTTATTCAACTCAAAGACAAGATTTTACATTTAACCCTGCTAACTTATGGTATTAGGTTAGAATCAATGTTCACAGGATTGTATTTAGAGGTAGAAGGGGCTTTCAAGGTCTTCTAGTTCAACCTTCTAATTTCACATATGAAGAAACTGAGGCCTTGCACAAAGTCATACGGGTGATAAGTATAAGACCCAAAATTTGAAGCCAGGTTGTCTTAACTCTAAATCCAGTACTATTGGATGTTGTCTCTGCAGTCAACTAAGTCAAGTTGACCCTCCCAGCTTCAGTCCTTTGGCAGATCAGATAAGGAAACCATTTATGCCTTTTGGGAGTCACTGATAAAAATGTTGAATAACATAGAACCCAGTGCTAATCCCTGGGGCTCTCCAAGGAGACCTCCTTCCTAGCTGACATTGAACCATTAAGAGGACTCTGGGTCTGGCCATTCAACCATTTCCAAATTCATTTAATTGCACCTTAATCTAGTTCACATCTCTCCAACTTTTCCATAAGAATAACACTGTGGTTTCCAAACTTCTGGGAATCCACATGCAAATCCACAAATGCGCAAACATACAGGCCAAATAAATAATATCTGATACTTATATATATCATTATTTCCACAATGGTGCTGTGATTAATAAAATAAAAATGTTTTTAAAAGGGTTGCTAAATCCAAAACAGCTTTTTGCCATTATCTATTTTTGTCAATACTAATAGTAAAAATACTATTATGTTCAGATGTGATCAATTTGATTGAGGTTAGGAAGGGATACTTCTGCTCCAAAAGGTTGAAAACCATTGGTGGCTCAGGCCCTCATCACCTCATGCCTTATGTATCACAATGGGGACAGAGCTCTTGTGGTTGATCTCCCATCCTTAGGCTTCCCCATTCCAATCCATCCTCCACTCAGCTGTCAAAGTGATCGTCCTAAACTGAAGGTGTGACCATGTTAAACCACCCCACCCCCTCTTTCACTAAAGTTTAGTGGCTCCTAATTACATCCAGGACCAGATATTAAAAACCCCTGTTCGGCTTTGAAAGCCCTTCACAACATGGCCCTGTGCTACCTCTACAGTCTCTGTACACTTTGTTCCATGTACTTTCTTTCTCTTCACCTCCACCTTCCAGCTTCCTTAAAGATTCAGATCAAATCCTTCTTTTCCTCAGGACAGCTTTCCCAGTCTACCTCCCATCGCCCACCTCCACTGCTAGTGTCTTCCCTTTGAGATTCCCTCTGATGTACACTACCTATATGTAAGTTCCTTGAAGGACAGAACTATGTTCTTAACTTTCTTTGTATCCCCAGAACTTAGCACAATGCCTGACACATAGTCAGCCCTTTATAAATGTTTGTTGACTGACAATAGTTCTCTTCATCCAGAAAAAAAAGGGGGGAGTTAATTAGAGGATGAAGTCCATAGATTTGTGACAATGAAGAAGAAAATGGGTTCCTACACATATGACGGTGAATCTCAGAGCAGCATGAGAATGTGACTCAACTCAGAGGGTGATGAGCCCCACTGATGTTTATTCCATTGAAACAGCTGTGCTTCTTCATAACAGCTCCACTGTGTTAATCTCACGTACTCCAGCTGTGAAGCTGCCCAGTCTGTCGATTGGTTCTTTGCTCTAGCCCTTCAGAGTTTTCATTAAATCTCAGGGCATTTCACAGAGCCCTAAAAGACATGGCTCCGCTACCCCTCCTTCCCATATGTCTGGATTAATTGCTTGCAAATGTTGGCACCTATCCGGAAATCTGCTGCCCCAGTCTGGCTCTGTCTATGATTTTATTAAAATTCACTTTGCACACCAGGCCCACGAGATTTACTGCTGGAGCTAATAGGCTGGTTCTCCCTGAGACATAAATCCACTGCCTGTTCAAGGAGGCCTGTGGACATTAAGAGTGCAGTTAATTGTTACCTCAAGTGTTTGGCTTAAGAATGTTCAATTATGCTGCTTAGTAAATTTGTTGGATTCAATAAGGTGGGCAAGGATGCTGGGCTGTTAGTTTATCGAGGGGTCCCCTAGATCATGTCAGGGTCCTTACTTCCTGAGACAACTTTGCTCCTAGTCTTGCCCTTCTCAAAGGAAAGAAGCCAGGTTTTGTCAGGATCCAGTACCCTTTGCTTCTAGCTAGTAATATGGCTCTGAGATGTAAAGACCCCAATCCTCCAGACCTCTTAAATCACCCCAATTCTAATGCCAACTCTAAAGCTGTCCTCCATTCTGCCTCTGTCCTCTTCCCAAGAGATTATATATTGTAGCCAATCCAGGCTCCTGAGCACAAGATAAGGTCTAAGCTCCCCAGGTAGGTAATTGAGATACTCCAGCTATCTTGTAGTAGGAAGAACCCAGAGAAGTCCATCTGTGAGAGTAAGCGTGATAGCTAGAAAGTTTATTGACTCATAGTAGGGCCAAACCAGGGATTGAATACCACCTCTATCATGGGCAAGTGAAAGGTTGTAGGGATTAGAGCTGAAAGAAAGCCTAGAAAACATTTAGTCCAATCCTTTTATTTTGTAAATTAGGTAACCGAGGCTCAGAGCTCAAGTCACTTGTCCAAGGTACACAGGCAGTAAGGGGCAAAGTCAAGATTCAAACCCAGTATTCTCTGGCACCAAATCCAAGACTCTTTCCATTCCCCTAAACTGGGCATGTATTAGGAAATGACAATGTCTAAACACTCAAGGATCTCTCTGATTTTCTTTGTCAAAGGAGTGGAACATAATGAGAATTCTTCAAACATCTTGCGCCCCCCATAAACAAAGAGATTTTGTTGTTTTTGTTGTACAACCAAGTTGAGTACAATGCTTATGTACATAGTGAAACACATTTTATCTTCAAAGTCTGAGCATTTTGAAAGAGTAAAGAACAGTGTTTGGGTCTAAACATAGTTTTGGTCTAAGCTGGAGTCAGAAACTGGAAATTTAAAAATGTGTGAGTGTGAGTGTGTGAATATGAGTGTGAGTGCATGTGTGTAAGAGGTGTTTCACTATAAGGAATTATGCAAACACATATCCATTTTCTAATGTGCAGCAATGAAGTATTTTTAATAGTGTGAATATTACTTCGCTTCTTGCCAATCTCATGGTGTGAACAGACCCTTCACCAGTGCAGGTAACAGCCCTGGAGCATTTTCTTATCCTATCCCATTTTTGTTCCTCTTTTTCCATAAACCTTCCATAGAAGATCCACCTAGCATCTAGGAAGGAAGCCTTCCTCTGGTTCTTTTCTTATCTCTTGACTTCCAGTTAATGCTGCTGCACTTGGGCTGTCCATCTGTGGTCACTTTTTTTTTCAGGGCAATGAGGGTTAAGTGACTTGCCCAGGGTCATACAACTAGTAAGTGTCAAGTTTCTGAGGCTGGATTTGAACTCAGGTCCTCCTGACTCCAGAGCCTGTGCTCTATCCACTGTGCCACCTAGCTGCCCCCAGATTCACTCATTCTTAATATGTGATTGATCTGCCTCCTTTTTGGGTCATACATATGATAGAATGACATTTGGTTTCCTCCTTCCTCTCAATTGTCTTATGCCTCCATCTCTATACCTCTCATCCCACGCCCCACGCACTCTGCCATCCAATGACACTGGTCTCCTTTTTGTTTCTTGATCAAGATACTCCATCTCCTAACTCCCTGCATTCTCACCAACTTCCCCCTACACCTCCCTCTTCGATCAACTCCTCATATTCTCCAGGGTCAAATACCCAATCCTTAACTCCCTTCCTACCTCTCAATCTTCTTGCCCCTTATTCTCCATCCCCCCCCCCCACCTCCCTGTACTCTCTAGGATCTAGTGATACTGGCCTTGCTTGCTCAGAACATTCAGTCTCCCAGTTCAGTGCATTTTCACTGACTGTCTCCCATGCTAGCGATTCTCTCCCTGCTCCATCTCTGCCACCTGACTTGCCTGGCTTCCTTCAAGTCCTGGCTAAAATCTCAGTTTCTAGAAGGAGCCTTTGTGGATCCTCCTTTATGCTGGTGCTTCCTCTGCTGATTATTTCCAATTTATCCTGCATAGAGCTTGTTTGTATGTATGTTTTCTCCCCTATTAGACTGTGAGTTCTCTGGGGGCAGAGACTGCCTGTAACTTTCTTCACATCCCCAGTGTTTAAAATAGTGCCCCAATAAATAATAGGTGCTTAATAAATGCTTGGCTGACTTAGTGTTGGTGTTGGAAGGGCCCTCTGTGGCCATCCAGCCCAGCCTATGCCCTATGAATCCCCACCCAGAAAACAGGTCCTCTGACTCCCAAATTGCCCTAAAATGGAATCCACCACATCCAGAGGAAGCCCATTCCACTTGTGGATGCCTCTGAATGTTGGGAGGTTTTTTCCTGATGTCAAACCTAAAGTTGCCTCTTTACAAATTCTGGTTCTTGCTTCTAATTTAGCTTTCCAGGGCCAAAAGACTAAGTCTCATCCCTCTTCCATATAACAATACTTCAAACACCCAGCAACAACTATCACACCCAAGGAAGGCCAAAAGTTCTTCATCTTTTGTGTGTCATGGATGCCTTGGGTAGTCTGGTGGTGCCTATAGGCCCTTCTCAGAATAATACATAAAATGAAATATATAGGTTTAGGAAGGAAATGAATTATATTGAAATACAATGATTAAAATATATAAAAAACAAAAAGACAAGTTCACAGACCCAAGGTTAAAGACTTCTGCTCTAAGCTAAAGATCACCAGTTCCTTCATGTCATTTTCATAGGGCACAGACCCGAGGCCTTACGCCATCCTTGTTGACCTCATTGTCACTGAAGATCTACTTCCATACTTCTCATCTTGATCAATTATCAATTTGCTGTACACCCACCATATCGCTTTCCATTACCCTTTGGGCTATTTGTAAAATGGATTTTTCCAAGGTTGTATCATTCCCAGATTCACATACACAATAGGTAGATAAATGGAGAGAGAGAGAGAGAGAGAGAGAGAGAGAGAGAGAGAGAGAGAGAGAGAGAGAGAGAGAGAGAGAATTTGGAATTTCATTGGCACAGGGAATTCTGGGATAAAGAAATTCATTCAACTAATACAAGTTATCACTTTCCCCACAACTGCTAGTACTAGAGAGTTACCTAAGAGCACCAAGATGTTAAATGACTTGCCCAAGGTCATGCAAGAAATAGGCATCAGAAATAGGATTTGAACCCAGGTCCTCTGACTCCCAAATTGGTATTCTTTCCATTTTACCACCAGTTCATCCTTTTCTATGATGTTGCTTCCTTAACCCTCTATAGTGTTATATCTGTGGTCATGGATCCACATTACAAACATCTCTGTTCGAAAATTCGCTTTTTAGCCAGCTCCCCCCTCTGCCGAGCCACCTCTAGGATGTTGTTTCACCATGCAGACAGTCCAGCTGTTTGACCTTGTGCTCCACTGATTTGAGCTACCCTGGGGACCCGTCTGTGAATCAGGCCAGGCTCTCCTCTGGAGTCTTTCTCTCTCTTTAGGATCCTTGAGGTGACCCAGGCAGGGGAAGCAGCTAAGCTTTTCTCCTTCTGTCCACCCACACAGTTTCTCCTTTTGACAGGCCTCCTTGTCTTCCTCCTCCGGAGCATCTGCTCTCATTGCTGGCCAGAAGCTCTCAGTTCCTGGAGCCGGGCAGAGCTTGGCATTCGAAGGCGGAGACAGATTCCTGGAGTTCCTGTCTGATCTAGCGGGGTGGGTCACTGAGGTTGCCCTTCCTGCTGACTTCAGTGAGGGTATGGAAGTGACCTCTGACACCCCTGCAGAGGCTCAAAGACACAGTGGGATTCATATCAATTTAGATGAGGGACTGAGTCTCTTCCTCCCCACTTCCTTTCATCATGGGAATCACCCATTGTCTCTCCCCTTCAGCGTGTAACCTTTCCAATCACTTCTCAGGTTTAGATTCACGTGGTCCTCCCCACTGGACCAAGCCAAGCAGGATTCAGTCAGGAGGTGTGGCTCCTCATACCCAGCATCTTGGCGATTCCCAACACTGGGGACCCTTGTGGCCGGCAAGACTGTCCTGTGGCTTATTAGACCATGAACAAAGATCATTTAGGAGCAGCAGAAGTGTGTGGAGGTAGAAGAGAAGGCCCCCTCCCTTGTGTGTTTCAAAGGACTCCTCTCAACAACAAACCTGCCACAGTCCTTGAAATTCCCCCTGTTGGAGCCCCTCCTTTAAGTTTAGGGTTTGGGTTATCAGCCCCTTTAAAATGTGGAGTATGACCCTGGGAAAGTCATTTCCCCTTTCTAGTTTCCTATCTCTAAAATAAGGAGCTTGGACCAGATGATCTCAATGTTTTCTCCCAGCTCTGAAATCCATTCTTTAGCAGCCAATCATCTATTAAGATCATACTTTGCGGTGGAAGTGACCTCCAAAGACATCTAATCCCATCTTTTCCTGTTATTGATGAAGAAACTGAGCCCTGAGGGGGTGGGGTGTGGAGGAAGCTGGTTGTTAAACATTTACCAACACACCTCTGAGTTAGTGTGATGGAAAGTGTCTTAGAATCTGGAGAGATGGGGTTCAAACCTAGCACCCATACTTAGTAGTCCTTAGCAGTAAGCTGATTCAGAGGCCTAAAAATCCTATTAAATGATCAGATAGGGCTCAAGGGTCCCTTTCATTTTCCACAACTGGAATCTTTAGATGGACAAAAAGGAAATATGCGCTACAGTTTAGATTCGTAAAAGACTTAAGTTTTTTTTTTTTTTCAAAAAGAGCTTTTACATACATTGTCTCCCTGGCTCCTGGGACAACAGCTCTGTGAGGTAGGTGGAAGAGGCATTATTATCCTTCCCATTTTAAAGTCAAGAGCACTGAGGCTGAGGGAGGACCATCGATCCCTGGGCAGCCACTTACTAGCTTGTTAACCTCAAGGAGATTCACTATTATTTTGGGGGCTTTGGTTTCCTCATTTATAAAATAAGTGTGGGGGGGGGTAGCTAGGTGGTACAGTGGATAAAAGCACTGGCCCTGGATTCAAGAGTACCTGAGTTCAAATCCGGCCTCAGACACTTGACACTTACTAGCTGTGTGACCTTGAGCAAGTCACTTAACCACCATTGCCCCACAAAATAAAATAAAATAAGTGGGTTAGATTATATGATCTCTGTGGTCCCTACTCCATCTAGATACCATGATTTACCTAGTGTCATGCCCCAAGTTAGTAACACAATCAGTATTAGAACCCAGGACTCTCACAACCTTACTTGGCATGGGGATGCCTTGCCTTTCCTACTGCCTTTGTAGGGGATGGATTCTTAGCCTTGTTTGGCTCATGGACCTCTTTGACTGTCTAGTGAAGTCTATGGGTCTCTTCCCAGCATGATGTTTTTAATTGAGTAAAGTAAAATACAGAGTATTACAAGGGAATCAGTAACATTGAAATAAAATTACAAAAATAGCTTTAAAACCTAGTTTATGGATCCCTTGCCATAGGGATTCATTACCATCTACTTGCTATCACTATGTCTGCCCGACCCCTTGGAGAAACCTTAGTGACAAACTTCTTTTTATCTCTAAGAAAATCACCCCCAAGTAGAACTGAAGGAAAGAATGATTTTGTTGGTGAAACTTAAGAGAAAAAAGACCATCGAACCCTTCCACTCAGTCTGGGACCTCCTCAGAATGCCCACTGAATCACCCATCTTAGTGGCTGGGTGTTTTCCCCGGCTCCTAGGCACCATTTAATAATGCCTTAGTGTCTCCAATTCTGGGGAGAACCCTAAGCGCTCACATACTTCATAAAGTAGCTCAGTGTTAATTGTTTTAAAACACAAAGGGCATATAATTTGGATCAAAAGGGCGCTCTCTGTGAAGTCTTAATTATGAACCTCACCACTTTGTTCCCAGTACGTTACAGGCCCCATGTTCTAACACAAACAAGGGCCCCAGTCATTATAACAGGAAATTTCATTATTATATCATTGTCTCACCTTTCTAAGTTAAAAGCATTTTTTTAATGTTTTTGAATGGGCAGTGTGGCCACACCCAGATGTCAGGGGCCCCCTTCCAGAGGTGCAAGGTCCCAAAAACCTTCTGGAAGGTTTCCAAAATGTAAATAAGCAGTTCAATGATGTTGGTCTGATGATCCTCCTAAAAAAAAAAAACAACTAGTGAGAGTTTTTGAGTGTAGGTCCTGGGCAAAGATGTCTCCTAAAGAAATAGAAATGTTTGGGTTGGTAAAGACTTGAGTTTATAGGGTGGGGAGCTTACTGGGGGCTGGGCTTCCCATGGAAGGTATGGCATGACCACTGAGAACCTTATTGAGAAGACTGGGAACAATCTGCTGAGGCACACTAAGTAACATTGCTTTGAGGAAGACAACATGTCTTATTGTCAGTCTTGGCATTGAATGGGAATGATTTAATGGGATCTGTTGTTGTAGGTTGGAATCTCTTCCTTGTACTGGCCAATAAAAGTGAGTCTTCAAGAAGAGAATTGCTGTTTTGGGGTTTTTTTCCCCAAAGAAAAGATGAGAGCATAGCTGAGCCCATCTGTACCCTTTCTAAGATGAAGAGAAGAGAGGAGACTTACGGACTTGTTAAGAATAGAGGTACATAGGATCTATGTGTGCTCTGCTCTCACCCACATGGTCCTAGAGGAGAGTTCTGAAGCCCAAGGTGCTGGTCTCATCTTCAGAGAGATAGTGGTATAACAAAGAGATGTTGGCTGTGGAGAGGGGGAACCACACAGTCCAGTGGGGAGAGTTCCTTGGATACAAAAGGCGAGGTTTTCTAAGCACAATCCCAAAATTCAACCTCCTATTGAGGGAAGTGGATTTCCTGGGCAGTACCAGCCTAAGTATTGCATCCATAGCAACCCCAAGTTTTAAGATTCTAAAGGGGCAGCTAGGTAGCACAGCATACACAGAGTATAGACCTGAAGTCAGGAGGACCTGAGTTCAAATCTGGGCTCAGACACTTATTAGCTGTGTGTCCCTGGGCAAGTCACTTATCCCCAAATGCCTCAAACAATGCTCCCCCCCAAAGACATTTACATAGTGCTTTAAGATTTTCTAAGGCACTTTACATACTTTCATTTGATCTTCTCAATCCTGTGATATGAGTATTCTCGTAAGTCAACCCTTGTGATGTGCTCTTCAAGAATGAAGGACAAGCAACAATAGGTATTATCATCTCCATTTTAGAGATGAGGAAACTGAGGACATTAAGTGACCCATCCATGAAGAGGCAGCTTGTCAGAGTGCATAGGGTACTAGACTTAGAGTCAGGAGCATCAAGAGCCCTAGTAGCCCTAAAGAAGGGGAGCACAAAGGTAATGAGTGCTGTATGTTCTGGGTCCAGGAATGTTGTCCTTTGGACTACAGGAACCTGTAGAACCTACAAGGCAGGAGGTTCTGTACCTGGGGGACGGTGGCTCTGCTTGACATGTTCCCCAAGGACCCATCTATGACAGCTTGAAGATTGGACACCAAGTCTCTCCCCCACTAAATAACAGAAACAGGCAGAATTGAGATTGCAGCCACTTCCAATAACATGATTTTTAGGAAAGCCATTCAGCTTCCAGGCCACATAGATCAAAATATCCACTGGATTGGAAACAGTAAGCAGCTTGTAATTAGGGCTGTATTTAATAATATTGTGAATGAGGAATTTAAAGATATTCACATTCTGCTGGACCAAATTAAGAAGACTTTTGTTCATGTGCCCCAGCAGAAACAATAACCAACTTCAAATTTGCAGCCACACTATAGTCTTTGCCAGAACAATCTTTGGTATTTTGAGGGTGTTGGAGATCTAACATTTCTCCCCTTAGTTTGTCTCCTATAATGCCAACTAGGGTAAGTTCATCAGCCAAATCCTTCATTAAGATACTAATGGGACATGCCATGCCAACTGCACCAACTCCAACAACAGCGATCTTTTTATGGAGAACGTGATCTTCCTTTAGGACATTCACAATCAGCTGATCCTTGACAGTAATTCCCATTTTGGGGGGAATCTAGGTTTCTGGGCAAGCTGCAAGGAGTTCTGAGTTGAGATGTGAGACTGCCACTTCCCACTCTCATGCCTATGATTTCCTTTAGCATTTTACACCTCTCTCTGTTGTGGCCTTTCAGTTCAATTCCATATGCATGGACCAATAATCTGCTATTTGCAAAGAATCGCATTGCTCTGGGAGAGTTAGTCACTTTTATCTACTGAGGACAAATGGGCCTATTTGTTATAGAGTCTTGTCAATAATAACACTGAGGTTAATGCTCCCACCAGATTCTCCCTCTTGGAAAATCATAATTGGGCTCATTTTAGCTCAGCCCTAAGGGTGTTTGACTCTATTCCTGCAAACAACCTGAGGTTTCAAATGACCATTTAAAAATAGAGCATTTTTTTTAGAACAGTAATGGACATAGAAGGCCTAGAATCCAAAACTCTTCAGCATAGCAACAGGAAGCGGACCTTACCTGGAAGCAGCTGTCATTTCTTACCACTTTATCCCCAGAATAGTTCAGTCTTGGGGTCGGAAAATTCACTGCATCAACGGTGAAAGTCTAGGAGCCTGAGTCCAGTGGAATTGCTAGTCTTGAGGCTAGCATTTCATAATCCCACTGTTTAATGTCACCACTTCCCTTATCATCCCATTCTGGTCCTTATATCCCCTGCATGAGTTTCTGTGATTTCTCTGGTCATTTCTTTCCTTTTTCCTTCTCTTTCCCAGAACACCTTGCTTGGTTCAGTAGAATGTGAGTTAAGTTCCTTGAAAGCAAAGGATTATTTTACTTTATGTTCAGATACAGAACCTAGCATGGTCCTAGTAGGCACTTTTAATAAGTGTGGATCGATTGATTATTGATTGATTTTTTGAGCATGTCTTCAGTTCACAGTATTATGGGAATTTGACTTTTTTCTTTAATACTAGTGCCATGTCTGTTACAGAATATGCAATAGGTCAAGAAAAAGAGAGGAAGGAAAAAAGCTCTGCTGACTACCCTTGCTTGCAATAAAACAGAAGGCTTGACAAGTATGGAATTTAGAGCCTAGTTTAAAAAAATATATATTTATATAACATTCTGAGGTTTACAAAGTTCCTTCACAACAACATTGAAGATAGAGAGTTCGAGTATTATTAAACTCTTTTTACAGATAAGGAAATTGAAGCTCAAAAGTTGTGACTTGCCCAAGGTCCCACAGCTAATATATTTCAGAACTAGCTCTTCCTATTCCAAATTCAGGGCTCTCTCTATTTCAGTATAATGTACTTAAGACTTACTGTCAGCCTCAGACTAGATTTTTCTGTGTACTGGTCAACTGCCACACAGTACAGAGGCCTTTGATGGTAGGCACCTGTCCTTTTTTGTCTTCGGACCTCCCAGAGACAGGGAGGTCTATACCCAGTAACTGACTAAATCTTGATTTGAGAATAAATGTTTAATGAGAAGCAACAAATGAATGAACGAGCCATCTTATTCTCCAATTTATTTAACATCTAACAAGTCTTACCTACAAAACAAGATCTCATATCTTATCTTGCTAACAAGATCTGTAAGGATGAGCACTACACAATATACTTTTTTATGCATTCTCCACAATTAGCACAATGCAAAGCAAACAATAGCAGCTCCATAAATATGATAAATGAGAGTCCATTTATCCACAATTTAGTGGAATGACAAAATACTCTGGGCTTAGAATAAGAAAACATGGGTTTGAATCCAGGCCCTGATAATTATTGGTTGTGTTACCTTTGACAAGTCACTTTACCTGTCTGGGGCTCAGTTTCCTCTTCAACTAGAGGATGTCTAAGGTCTTTTCTAGCTTTAGTATATTATGATTACTTTTGACCTGACAATTTCCTATGTTTTTTCCCCCAGTGCATTTATTTTTTCTGATATCAAGAGCTATTGTCCCATGCTACAAATGGGAAAATGGAAGGATAGAAAAGAAACAAAGAGAACACCAGAGAATTCTTATCAATGACATGGCAGTTCATGAATGCCACTGGTACCAAGGTTGGTCCATTGTTTGCCATCTACCAAGCAGTTTGTATTTTCCAAAAACCTTTCCATAATTATGAATTGGTATCTCCTGTAAAAATAGTGAAAGACATGACCCACACTGCTTGTATTTTCCAGCAGTTGAGAACAGTGATCAATGGTGCCTCTACCATTTACTGCATGCATCAATGGCCCAGGAAACTAAGCTAGCAGTCCAGGTGTCCACCCCAGCTCAGATCTCTGTCTTGAATGTTAATGATTCTTCTGCTTCCAGGAAAACCAAAGGGTTTCTTTCTTGTTGTTTTTAATATAGGCGAATCCCAGCATTTATCTTCCAATTAAGGTATCTGAGGATAGGCCATTCAAAAGCACAAGCTCTAGAAACAATATACAATTTAAACAAGATTCTATGATTCTTAGTTTTGCAGATATTTTTAAATTTTACTATTTGTTTTGCAGTTGACATTTACAAAAGCTCTTTTGTGTAGAGCAATTAAACCAATATTTACTAAGCACCTACTGTGTGTAGAGGATGGTGCTAGGCCCTGCAGGAGAGATAAGGTGTAGATAAGATGGGGTGCTTGCACTCATGGAACTCATAGTCTGGTAGGGAATAAGAAGCAAACATTTTTGTCGTTTGGTCATTTCAGTACTGTCTGACTTTTCATGACTCCATTTGGGAATTTTTTGTGGCAAAGGTACTGGAGTGATTTGCCATTTCCTTTTCCAGCTCATTTTATAGATGAGGAAACCGGGCAAATATGGCTATTAAGTGACTTGCTCAGGATCTGAGGTTGGATTTGAACTCAGGTCTTTCTGACTCCAGACTTGGCAGTCTATGTACTGGACCACCTAGCTGTCCAAATAAATAAACATGAGTGATGATAAAATGCAGCATTATACTAAAAGTACATTAGTCAGGTGCAAAATGATGGGGGGGGGAAGCAGTGCAGGGAAGGTCATTAACAGTTAAGTGTATTATATAAGGCTTTTTGGAGGTGATTGATTTGGGTTTCAAAGGATGGGTAAGAATTCATCTGATAATGCAGATTGAACCATACTGTTTCTACTTTTTTGTGGGTTTTTTTTTTTAGGTTTCTCCCTTTTGTTCTGATTCTTCTTTCACAACACGAGTAATGCAGAAATATGTTTAATGTGATTGTTCATATATAACCTATATCAGCTTGCTTGCTGTCTTGGGGGCGGGGAGGGAGGGGAGGAAGGGAGAAAAATTTGCAACTAGAAATCTCATAAAAACAAATGTTGAAAATTATCTCTACATGTAACTGGAAAACAAGAAAATACTTTTATGAAAAATAAATAAATATATCAATACAAACATGTGCATTAAAAAATAGAAAGATATCAAAGAAAGAAGATGACCCATGGTGTCAAAGGCTGCAGAGTGGTGGAGATGAAGATTAAGAAACTGCCATTAGATTCGAACCATTAAAAGATCACTACCAACTTCGCTGTTTCAGTTCAATAATGACATCAGAAGCCCACCTGAAGTTTACCAAGAGTTCAGAAGAGAGTGAAAGAAAAGGAAATGAAGGCACTGATTGTAGATGCCTCTCTCAAAGACTTTAGTCATGAAGAAAGGAAAGATTTAAGATAATTAGCAAAGAGGGATAAATGAAGTCAGGGTTTTTTGAAGATGAAAGAGACATAGACATGTTTATAGGGAGGAGGGAAGTAGGCAGTGGATGGGAAATAGAGTCTGAAAATTAATGAAGACGGGATAATAGCAGGGTAAAACTGCTGAAGAAAATGAGATAGGTTATAGAATTTTGTGGTGGCTGTTCTGACTATGCCATCTTAGTAAATGCCTTTGTTAAGGGCTAATTGTGTTTATAGTTTATTAATGGAAAGTATACCAATGGGGGGCTTGGGAACTAAAATATTAGGAGTAGATATTCCCCTAGAATAACTTGGCAAAGTTACTGGAGTGGTTTTCCATTTCCTTCTCCAGATCATTTTACAGATAAGGAAACTGAGGAGAAGAGGGTTAAGTGATTTGCCCAAGGTCACACAACTAGTGTCTGAGACCAGATTTAAACCCCAGTCCTCCTGACTCCAGGCCTGATGATCTATTCACTTCTCTACCTAGCTGTCTTCCTGACTCCAGGAGTTGTGCTCTATCGACTATACCACCTAACTGCCTAGGAAATAGAGTGAAATGAGGTAGATGGAACTTTTAAGAAGCATAGAACAGGGGCGGCTAGGTGACGCAGTGGATAAAGCACCGGCCCTGGATTCAGGAGTTCCTGAGTTCAAATCCGGCCTCAGACACTTGACACTTAACTGGCTGTGTGACCCTGGGCAAGTCACTTAACCCCATTGCCCCATAAAAAAAAAAAGAAGCATAGAACATAGAATGGCTAAGCTAAAAGGGACTTTGGATATCATATAGCACAGTTGTTTAATTTTACTAAGGATAAGAAAGGGGAAAAGAGACTTGCTTGAGGTCATTTAGTTAAGAAGAGGTATAACTGGAATTATATTCAGGACATCCATTCTGGTGCTCATTCCATCAGATCACACTGCCTCAGGAGATTGATGTCAGCCTGCTGCATCTTAGAGTAGAGAACAGCAATCATAACAGGAGCCAGGCAGATTTCCTTTATATAATTTAATTTATCATCCAATAATCATTTATTAAGCTCTATGTGTACAGAGCACTATGTTAATGTCTGTAGGAGATAAAAAGTTTAGGGAAAATATAAATGGTCCTATAGTCATATATTTAGACATGGAAGGGATTTGAGAGGTCTTTTGGTCTTATCTCCTCTTCTATTTATAGGTGAGAAACTGAGGACCAGAAAGACAAGGTCACATAGGGAAGAAAGGATTTGAACTCAGGTCCTCTGACACTAAAACTAATATTCTTTCCACTATACTGCACTGCTTCCTTCAGAGAGTTTCTAGTCTAGTTATTTAAATTTGAGTTCTAGTCCTGGTTTGCCAATACAAGATACGTGACTCTTACACAAGTCCCTTCACTTCTCTGGCTTTATGTTTCATAGTAATATTAGCAACAAAACACAGAATGAAAAATAGGGATTCCATATTAAATAGCTACAGGGGCAACTAGGTGGCGCAGTGGATAGAACACTGGCCCTGGAGTCAGGAGTACCTGAGTTCAAATCTGGCCTCAGACACTTAATACTTACTAGCTGTGTGACCCTGGGCAAGTCACTTAACCCCAATTGCTTCACTAAAAAAAAAAACAAAAAAAATTTTTTTTAAATGAAACACTACAGAAAGTATAAACTACTTAAGGGTCTACTTGCCAACATACATGTATCAACTTTGTGAATACAACCACAAAATACTCTTTACACAAATAAAGGCAGATATAAATAATTGGAGAAATATTAATTGTTCATGGATAGGCCAAGCCAATATAAAAATGAAAATAACTACCTAAATTAGTTTATTAATTAAATGATGTGCCAATCAAACCACTAAAGGATTACCTTATAGAACCAGAAAATATAGAAACAAAATTAATCAGGAGGAAAAAAAGGTCTAGAATATCAAAGGAAATAAGAAAAAAGGAAGGGGAAAGAAAGGTTTACCAGTATCAGATCTCAAACTATAAAGTGTTAATCACCTCCAAAAAATTTGGTACTAGTTAAGAAATTGAGAGGCTGATCAGTGGTACCAATTAAACATATAATATACAGAAGCACATGAGCACAGTAACCTAGTGTTTGATAAACCCAAAGATCCAAGCTACTGAGGAAAGAACTCAATACATAACAAAAACTGTTTGGATAATTGGAAAGCAGTCTGGCAAAAACTAGATATAGACCAAACATCTCATATTATATAACAAGATAAGCTCCAAATAGGTTTATAACTTAAATATAAAGAGTGATGTCATAACCAAATTAGAGAAGCAAGGAAGAAAATCTCTGGTAGATCTATTTATAGAGAAAATATTACGGAAATGTTCATTTCATTTAAGTTCAGAATAAAATAAATACTTTTTAAAAAGAGTTCACAACCAAATAAGAGATACTAAGGATCAAAGGAGGTAAAGTGGATAATTTTAGTTACATAAAATTTTTAAATTTTTGTACAAACAAAACCAATTCAGCTAAAACTAGAAGAGAAGCAGGTAAATAGGGATTTTTTTTTTTGCAACAAGTTTCTCTGATAAAGGTCTTACCTCTAAAACTCAGAGAACTAATTCAAATTTATTAGAAGATTCTATCTTGGGGCAGCTAGATGGTGCAGTGGTAAAGCACCGGCCCTGGATTCAGGAGGACCTGAGTTCAAATCTGGCCTCAGACACTTGACGCTTACTAGCTGTGTGACCCTGGGCAAGTCACTTAACCCTCACTGCCCTGAGGAAAAAAAAAAGAAGAAGATCCTATCTTTAATTGATATACGGTCAAAGAATATGAACAATCAGAGAGATGATGAACTCAGAGTATAGAATAAGACTTTTTTTTTTTTTTAACGTGGTCAATGGAGGAATTTTCTTTGCTTAACTACATATGTTTATAATGGGTTTTGTTTTTCTTTCTCAAAGTGGAGGGCAGGATGAGGATGAGGAAATGACCTCTCTGAGTCCAGAAAGGGAATTAGGAAACCTTCAAACTCCTGAGTTACAGGCCAGTGAAGTTAAAGATGTGAGGCAGGGGGGCTGCTAGGTGGCGTAGTGGATAAAGCACTGGCCTTGAATTCAGGAGTACCCGGAGTACCCAAGTTCAAATCCAGCCTCAGATACTTGACACTTAACTAGCTGTGTGACCCTGGGCAAGTCACTTAACCCTCATTGCCCAGCAAAAATTAAAAAAAAAAAAGATGTGAGACAGACAGTGGAGGCAGAGACTGGGTTTGGAGATTCAGATGCTCAGATAGAATGGGTCAGCGCTTTGGGAAAACAAAGATTTTTGTTGAATGAAAAAAAATAAATTTGAAAAATAACATGAACCAAACAATAAAATAAAATCACGGCAAGGAAGTTGTTCCCAAGATATGACTGCCCCAAGGGGCTAAGCCTCAAGATATGTTGCTATTGACGCAGCTTCTTGTTAGCTTCCGCCTGTGTTGACATATTATCCTGGTCACAAAAGGGTATTAAAAGGGCATTTCCGGATTTGAGAATGACTATTCTCTGCTCTACTAACCATATGATTTTTTTTTTTGCAGGGCAATGAGGGTTAAGTGACTTACCCAGGGTCACACAGCTAGTAAGTGTCAAGTGTCTGAGGCTGGATTTGAACTCAGGTCCTCCTGAATCCAGGGCCAGTGCTTTATTCACTGTGCCACCTAGCTGCCCCCCATATGATTTTTAGCATGGAAATGATGGTACCATGTCTACTATAGCTAAGTGCTCCATCATTGTGGAATATCTTTTCTAGGCTTTGGCTAAATTACCCTCTTTTATTAATTGTTTTAACAAAATAAATTTAACAAAATTTAAAATGAAAGAATCTAAATAGATTTTTCCAGAGCTTCTTCCAGCTCTACCATTCCATATTCTAATGTCCCTTGCAGTTCTGACCTTCTATGTTACGAGATCATTTATGTAAAGTCCTTTGCAAACCTTAAAGTGTTACATAAATGCTAACCATCAGTTATAGTCATGTTCTAAGATCCCTTTTCATTCTGACATTTGGTGTTCTAAAATCCCACCCCCCACTCAGATTCTCTGTACTATGTATATGTGATGTGCCTGGTTATTTATAGGGAGGTAGATACATGCCCATTAGCTAGTTTGGCTGCAGGAACAGTATCCCCTCTACATGACCCCTGGGATGGCTTTGTGGTTTGGACAGGCAAGCTTAATGCACCTGAAATCGAAAGAATCAGGCAGTCTGGTCCCAGTTTTCCAACAAGGATGGGTAGAGAAATTGACTAGTTCACCCTCTTCCATGTTTGGATATTGCAGGTAAGCCTCAAGGCTGAGCCACTTAAATGCAGCACACTGAACTTTTCATGGATGGATGGATGCTTTCCAGTGTTCCAGGCCAACAATTCATCAAATCTTCCCCTTTCCTCCTTTTCTACATGTCTTCCCATTGCCAAGTTCTCAGTGAGTTGATCACTGCCATACGCATTGGAACAGACAAGCAGTCCTGGGGTATTGCATGAATAGATAGCATTTTGGCTTTGCACTTGTTTGGGGTAGAAGGAAATACATCAATTTAAAGTGATTCTTTGGAACCTTTGAGCTTTATGTGGGATTCCATAGTATGGAGGACAGTCACTGAGGACTGAATGGATCAAGGCTCTTTAACTATCAAGTTATGACCATCCCAAGGATTATGGTAAAACATCCTTCAATGGTTCTTCAGTGGCATGCACGAGACCTGATTTCTTGAAGCTAAGGCTGGTAAAACACAATCTTTGGTAGGTCCAATGGAAAGAAGACTGACTGAGAGTCTGGAGAATCTGGGTTTGAATCCCACCTCGGACACTAGCTGTGTTATAACAGACAAATCACTTAACCCTAATGAGCTTTAATTTTTTTCATATATCAAACTGGAATAAAAGTAGTGCCTGTCTCATAAGGTTGTTATGAGAAGTGAAATTAGGATGTAAAGTGTTTTGTATTATCTAAATATCATGTTAAGCCTAATATCAGCCTGAATGTATGCAACAATCTCATACCCAGATCTTGAGGTTGCTAGCATATTCCTTCCCTTTGCCAACTACTTGGGGATTTAGAGCTATGGCAACTCAGATAGCAGATGTGTACAGAGCTCATATGGCCATAGTAGAGATTGACTCCAGATGCAGGATTCTCAATCACTTCTGCCTCCAGAGAAATTCTCCATAGCATTCCTCCTCCCACCCCTACCCTTCTTCAGAGCCAGGCTTACTGCCTGGTTCTGAGATCTCCCACACTGTAGGGGATCCACACTAGCCACTAGCTTCAGGGGTCCACACCTGAGCCCAATGGCGTTCACAGTGCTGCCTGAACCTTCTGGATACCTGGACCAAACTAGTCCAGGATACACACTAGGAAAAATTGGTTCATAAAGAGCCATGAGCACCAAGTCGCTATTCACACTGGCAAACACATCTATTCACAAATCATGCCAAAGGTATGCATTGCTTGAAGTCTACACACTTGTGAAACCCCACATAGTCATGATAAATAGGCTCCCAATACTCATATTCTTTCACTATAATTCTACTCAATGTCTGGAAAGATGTCTTATCCAGACATTTCTTTCCCTGGGTGTACTTTCAGGGAAAGTTCCAGTCTTTTCTTGTACAGTCACTTCTGCTATAACACTTGTTTTAAAAGCATGAATTGGGGCAGCTAGGTGGCACAGTGGATAGAGCACCGGCCCTGGATTCAGGAGGACCTGAGCTCAAATCCGGCCTCAGACGCTTATCACTTACTAGCTGTGTCACTTAACCCCAATTGGCTCACCAAAAAAAAAAAAAAAAAAAAAAGCATGAATTAATTATAATCCAATTGATACCCATATGTACACACAAATATACATTTATATATATATATATATATTATATACCCATACATACACACACACATATATGAACATTTTGAGTATAGCCCCATTTTCTTATGCTGGATTTCTTTCATGAGAAACAGCAAGAGAACACAGTAAACTAACCACTTCACAATAACCCACAAGCTACAACCCTTCCGAGCCCACTTCTACAAGCAAAATTTAGGTCTTTGTCCAGGCAAAGTGGCATCTTTATTGTATTATTTTCTGATGTAGTAAGAGCTATGGACAGAGGCAGGTTGCATGAGACTTTGTCATTCCCATAGGAAGTAATGCACAACAGAGCAACAGTAGCAACCCAATGGTCTGAAGGCACCATAGCTAATTCAGGATGTATGGGGACAAGTGACAATTCAAGGGCATTGTGGACAACCCAAGGTCCTCTGGGTGGATAACTCCAGGGGTATTGTAGATAATCTCAGGGCGTGGTGGATAACTAGAGGGCACCAGGACCACTGAAGGTCACTATTTATTGTAGCAGTTATGCTTTTCTTAGCCATTTAACATGTATAAAACTATGCTATTTTTTCTCAGTTTTTGCATAGCACAGTGCATTTTGGGAACACATACATCTCAAGTTTAACAGCAGTGATTGTAGTTGGGGAGAGGAGGGGAAATAACTTATGCCAATGTCGGCTGTTTCTACTTTAGCTCACCTCACACCGGCAGCCCCTCAGTTCCAACACTGATAAATGTTATGCCCCTTGTTTTTGGAAATAGTGCTAGATGTAGATTCCAAGGACCCGAGTCTGAACCCAGTTCTACTACTATCTCCCCATGTGACCTTGGTAAAGTCATTTATCCTCTCTGGACCTCAGTTTCTTCATTTGTAGTTCTGAAATTCTCGATCCTATGAGATTCTCCAGGAAGGTAGCCATCAAATTCACCAGAAATGCCTCGAGATCATCCCTGAACAGCAGTGATTAGGAAATTGGGGGGTCAGAATCATGTGCCAACAGGTTTCTGTAGCATTTCTGTAGCATTTTAAATTTTCAGGTATTACTCTTTCTTAGAAATTCCAAGGCACTTGTACTCAACTCCAATAAGAACTCCAGAAGAATTCGCTCCAGGCTATCTCAGAAATCTCATCCAATTCTTTTGGAATTTTCAAATCTACCCAGGAAGCTGGTCTAATTGATGGGTTGTCACATGAGGTGGAGGGTCCTTCAAGCAAGAAAAGCAATAGCACCTAGGGACCAGGAACCCTCTTCAAAACAGACTTGCAATGCTCCCTTTTGACACTTCCTATCTATGTGACTTCGAACAATTCATTAACCTTCCTCAACCTTAATTCCCACATCTGCAAAATAAGCAGGTTTTATTAGATGGCCTCAGAAATCCAGCTCTCATTCTCCAATCCTCCGGATAGGAGGGCAGGTACCTGAATTGTTTTGATAGATAGGCCTCCTAACTCGTGTTCAGAGCAATGGGAAAGATAAGGCTCATGTTTGTACAATCTGAAAAATAAATCTCAGTTTTCCCATCAACCTAACTACCCCCTACTCACACACACACACACACACACACACACACACACACACACACACACACACATTCTCTCTAGGTCTGTCACAACCCAAAAGAGCATCAAAGAAGGGCCTAGCAGCCGCTGAATGGAATGTCTATGGTTTGGATTTTTTAAAAGCCCTTTTTATTATTTACCAGCACTCCATTCTCTTCGAACTTCAGAATAACTGTGGATATTCTCCAAATCATTAATTAAGCCTTCCTTAATTAAGCCCCTCGAATAGTGACACATAATGGGTGCCATCTATTGATGTTACTTCATTCTTTTCAGTTCTGGAAGATGGTGACTTTGAGGCCAGGGCTTCATTAAGCTCTCCCCTGAGCCTGCTGTTCCAGGACAATGCCCCTTGGTTTTCTATGCCAGCTTTCACACAAACTGGATCCCACGGGGCTCCGTATGGGGGGACCTACACAGCCACGAAGAAAAAATGCAAACAGCAGAAGGAGCCATCAACCCAGACAGCTAGTTAGCATTTACACAGCACTTAACACCCCAGTCCTCCACGCTTCAGCTATGGCTCTGGCCAGGGGCCAGACTCATCCAAGTTCCAAATTTAGGCCCTGGGAGGCTTTGGGAGGTGACTAACTTGGGCAGCTAAAGTTCCTAACTCAGGGCTGGGAAGCATACCGATGCACATGAGTGCTGGGAAGCCAGAGCCTCGATAGCTATACCTCTGACATTTGGAGTAGTTCTAGAAGGGCTCCTCGACTTATCTAATAGAAGTTCAGTATATTAGAGCCAAAAGGAGACCTTAGACATCTCACTCATTTACAGAGATGGAAATGAAGGCCTAACTAGGGGAAGTAGCATAAGTTAGTAAAGGGGATAAGCAATATTCATACGCAGCTCTTTTGCCTCCAGACCTAGGGTGCTCTGTATAAATTCATGATAATGTCTTACATTTCTATAGTGGTTTACCTTCAAGTATTTTCCATATCACAACTGCATGAAGTAGGTATTGAGAATACTATTATTCCCATTTTACAAATGGAGAATATGAGTGAGGTTCAGAGAGTTGAAGAGACTTGCTCACACAGGTAGTATGTACAAGAGTTGGGACTGAAGTTCGGCCGGGAAAGTGTGGGAGCACCTGTCCATAGCAAGTGAACTTTGTCGAATTCAGCAACAACACAAAAGTAGATACTTAATAAGTATGTACTGGATGGTTCACATTCATTTAATAATGTCCACTGGGTATCTTCTATAAGATTTAAGATGCAAGAGGTTAAAAAAACAGAAATAAATATTCATTAGGTGCCCAGAGAGAAACAAATCAGTGCAGTGCTTAAAGAAGCTGCTTTGTTATAAGGAAGACTTAGGTTCTAGGCTTACTCTTTTGTTTTTAAATTTTTATTCATTTTAAGCTTAACTATAAAACAAGAAAAGGGAAAAACATTTCTGTGTATGCAGCAGAACATGAGAAGATTCAATATAAAATTATAAATTTCCATTTGAAACTGTTTCCTTTTTTTTTAAAATGTAAAAAATACTACACATTGTTTTCAAAGCTATCCAACTTTTTTGCACTTCCTTCTAAGTTTTCTTTTTTCTCTGCTGTGCACTTTTTTTCTCCCTCCCCAACCTACACAAATATATTTCCATATCCATATATATACATATGCATACACACAGTTACATACATGTAAGATCAAACTATACATATTTTTGTTAATTTTTTTCCTCTGGAGACAGATAGCATCTTCCTTCTTAAGTTTGTCTTTCCGTGTTTTTTCCAAAATCAACTACCTTATCATTTCTTATATCACAGTAGTATTCCATCACAATCCTATACCACAACTTGCTTAGTCATTCCCCAATTGAAGGGCATCTATCATTTTAGCCAATCTGATAGGTGTAAGATGATATCTTGGTTGTTTTCATTTGCACTTCTTTAGTCAATGACTCCGAAAACTTTTTCATATGACTGTATATAGTTTTTATTTCTTCATGAAAGAACCGCCTGTTCATATCCTTTGACCATTTATCAGTTGGGGTATAACTCATATGCTTATAAATGTGACAAAGTTCTTCATATATTTGAGAAATGAAACCTTTATCTGAGAGATTGCCTGTGAAAAGTTTTTTTTTTCCAGTTTCCTGTTTTCCTCCTAATCTTTGGCAACATTGGTTTTATGTGTACAAGAACTTTTTAATATAATCTAAATTATCCAGTTAATACCTCACAATGCTCTTTATTTCTTGTTTCTTCATATTTTATTCTCCTAACCATGAGTCTGATAGGTAACATGTTCCATGTCCTTCTCATTCTTTTGACATTTTCCTTTATATCTAGGTCATGCACCCATTAGCTCAGCTCTTTGATATGATCAAAAGGTTTCCCTTCTCAAGTCCCTTCACCTCCCAGGCACTTCTGTAAGACTCTCAATAGTAGAACACTTGTTGATTTGTATTGGAAGGGAGATATTATCCATATCCCTAGTAAAATTACACATTCGGACCTCTGAAAAAGCATGTGCTGCATGTAAGGCACTATACCACAGGTAGCTGGTGACACCAGGGATACGATGCTGGGCTTGGAGAGAGGAAATATGGCTTCAGACACTAGCTCTGTGACCCTGGGCAAGTCACTTAGCATCTGTCTGACTCAATTTCCTCAAGTGTTAAATGTGAATAATAGCAGCACCTAGTTTTCAGGGCCAATATAAAAACCAAATGAGCCTAGCACATAGTAGGTGCTATATAAATATTTATTCTCTTCCTTTCCCCTGATAGCCTGAGGATATAGAACCAAAGATCCATAAAACACAGTTAGCATACTTAATATCTATATAAATGCTTATTCCAAAGCCTATATGAAGACTGATTCTCTTCTCTTCCCCTGCTACCCTAGGGATATAAAAACCAATTTCCATAAGACACAATTAACAGACTTACTTGGCTAGTAAGTAGTAATATTTGTACGAACAATAAAAACAAGGATTTATTAAGTGCCTACTATGTGCCAGGCTCTGTGCTAACTGCTGAGAACACACACAAACACAAAGTAAACAGTTCTTGAGGACAAGGAGCTTACAGTCTAATGGAGGAAACAACATGTAAAAAACTCTATACAAATAAGGTCACTGCTGACTCAAAGGCCACTACTCACTCTATTACGCCAGAGACACCCAGGCAGAAAACTTACTAGCTGTGTGAACTCAGATGAACTGCTTTTAATCCCATCACCATCACCCTCCATGAAAAAGGGGTTCAGGCAAATACCTCACCCCCTATTCTCTCCCAAACAAAATATGAATTCTATTTTCTCCCACATCCTCATGATCCCACTGACTGTTATATCACTAAGGTGACATCTCAGGAATGAATAACACAATTAATGAATCTTTGAGTTGGAAGGAACCTCAGAGGGCATCTAGTCCAACCCATATGTGAAGAGAAATCCCCCCTCTATGACATGCCAAACGTATCCAATTTTTACTTGAAGATGTCCAGTCATGAGCACTGGAGGAAGTTCATAACATTTGTGGATGGCTCAGATTTGGAGAAATTTCTCCTTACATCAAGCCTTAATTTTCCCGAACTTCAACCCACTACTCTGAGTTTTGTCCTCTGGGGCACTGCGGAACAAGGGTTTTCATTCTTCCACATGACAGCCCTTCAAACTCTTGAAGACAATTATTATGTCCCTGTGGGGTCTTCTCCAGGCTAAACATTCACAATTTCTTCATCCAATCCCATGATCTCAATATCCTTCACTATCTTGGTTACCCTTCTCTGGATGGTTTAGCTTATCACAATCCTTTCTAAAATGTGACATCTCTCCACACAACCAAGACGTCCAGTCACCATCTGTGTGGCTGTGGTTTTGTCTCTATTTCTTGGTCTCTGTGACTGGCTCTTATCAAGTGTCCATCTTCTGAAGGAGCCCAGGGGCTAGGTCAGGTTGTGATAGAGTTACTAGACCAATAGATTAGTGTAATGTTGTAGATAACATTTATTGAGATTTTAGCAATGCACTTAGCAAATTCTCCGAGGCTATGCTTGTGGAAAAGATAGGGGTCTGTGGGCTGGATGATTGATAGCACAGTTAAATGGATTTGGAACTAGTTAGAATGATTTCATCTATTCACAGGGCCACTTCAAAGAATGACCTAGGAGTGGAGAGAGAGAGAGAAGAAAAGAGAGATTGATAAGAGCGGTGATGAGAATAGAAGAAGAGAGAAAGTGGACATGCCCAACCTTGCTCAAATTTGGACATAGGTCATACCATCAAAATTGGACATAGGTTGTACTATCTGTGTAGTCCCAAAGGGGGAAGAGGGATTGGCATAGCAGAGAACTGTATGCACTGAAAAGGAGTAAATGGTGCCTATATCTTTGTTGGTACTATGAATCATGTAGATCAATGGTGCCAAATTCAAATAGAAATGGGGGGGGGGGCTACTAAACCAAAGAGAAAGAGCCCTGCATGCCACATATTGACTTAGAAATATATATATATATATATATATATATATTAACACAGAAACACATTAAAATCAGATAGGAATTACATTTTAATCTAGTTAAGGTCAAACCTTGGGGAGGGAGGTGAGGGAAGAAGGGTGGTGGGCCACATGTGACTTATGGGGCTTTTACTTTATACCTCTGTGGTAAATTATATAAATTAAGGTAGAACCTACTTTAGACAGCTTTTTCATTTTTTTTGAATCTTAATAGTATTTTTTCCCACTTACATGTAAAGATAGTTTTCAATATTTATTTTTATAAGATTTTGAGTTCCAAAATTTTCTCCCTCCCTCCTTTCCCTCCTCCCTCCCCAATACAGCAAGCAATCTGATATAGGTTATATATGTACAATCACATTAAACATATTTCTGTATTAGTCATGTTGTAAAAAAAGAATCAGAACAAAAGGGAAAAACATCAAAAAACAAAAAATGTAGAAACAGTATGGTTCAATCTGTATTCAGATTACACAGTTCTTTTTTCTGGATGTGGAGAGCATTTTTCATCATGAGTCCTTTGGAAGTGTCTTGGATCATTGCTGTAAAGAGCTAAGTCTATCATAGTCGATCATCACACAATATTGCTGTTACTGTGTACAATATTCTCCTGGTTCTGCTCACTTCAATCAGCATCAGTGCACTTAAGTCTTTCCAGGTTTTTCTAAAATCTGCCTGCTCATCATTTCCTATAGTACAAAAGTATTCCATTACATTCATATAGCACAACTTATTCAACCATTCCCCAATTGATGGACATCCCTTCGATTTCCAATTCTTTGCCATCACAAAGAGAGCTGCTATAAATATTTTTGTACATGTGGGTCCTTTTCCCTTCTTTATAATCTCTTTGAAATACAGACCTAGTAGTGTATTAATGGGTCAAAGGGTATGCACGGTCCCAAGGCCCTTTGGGCATAATTCCAAATTGCTCTCCAGAATGGTTGGATCAGTTCACAACACCACCAACAATGCATTATTGTTCCAATTTTTCCACAGCTTCTCCAACATTTATTTTTTTTTGTCATAATATCTGACAGGTATGAAGTGGTAACTCTAATCAATAGTGATTTAGAGCATTTTTTTCATATGGCAATAGATAGCTTTGATTTCTTCATCTGAAAACTGCCATAGGCAGTTTTGCTTGCATCCCTCTGGAAAAGGGAAAAGAGTTTTGCTCATAGTTGAAAGGCTTTAATATCTATTTTGCATTCTCTGTCAGGTTAATAAAAATCCCTTCTATATTTGGTGTCTTGTTAGCCTGAGTTCTTTCAAGGGAGCCATGGACCCTTTCAGGGAGAGACAAACCACATTCTGATATTCTAAGGAAAACAATGTGTGATATCATGAGCCAAAGAGATTTTGTTGATGGTGAAGCTTCCAGCTCCAAGATTATGCTTAGGCCCACAGTATCAAGGGCTAGTGTCCAATGAATATAATGGGGTACACATCTTACCTCTCTTTGTGTCTTTAATTGGTTAATTCATGGGCAAGCTTTTAGGAAATCTTTCAAGACAGTGACCTAAAACATGTGCTAGGACCAAGGCAAAGAATCATTTCATAAGACCACACTGGGCTGTGTAATTATTTGTTTTAAATCACTGTGTTTACTATTTACAAGGAGAAGGGAAGGGAAATCTGATAGTTCTTATTTTTAAAGGGTGGCATCATTAAAACATTTTTTTAAAAAAAATTCCAGTGGCCCCTCTATGAAGCTCTGATGTCTGGCCTTCTTAAGAAGCCTGGGAGAGACAACTGTCAACTTCAGGAGATTTGAATTTCACTACATCCCCTGCAAATATCCAAGCCTACAGTCCCTTCCCAGCTGAATGCCCCGAGACTTAGTAGGGGGATAAGGAATTCAGAAAGCTTCAAGGATAGAGAAGCAAGGCAGCGCATTCCACTTCTGGACTGCTCTGATCCACAGTTTTCACTTGAATAGATTCCACATCTTCCCTTCTGCATTTACTACTATCTATTCTAGAACCTACCAGAACCTAACCTTCTTCCTACACTATTCCAGATGTGGGAATCAGGATTTTAAAATTCCCCTCTCAACTATATGGTTTAGGGCTTTGCACGCAGTAAGCATTTAATAGGTGTTTTAATGGTAAGAGAGAGTGATTTCCGCAAAGCACAGGAGGATCTGGACACTTAGCTTAGCAAAGGCATTATTAAACCAGGAGCAACGCCGGAGGCACTGGGCCACAGTCCAGCTCCAAGATGCATTTCAAGCTATCCAGCTGTGATGCTGACTTTCTCAAAATCATCCCTGCCTCCCTAGAACATCTGATCAGTAGGAGTCTCAGGAGTCAGTGGCTGGATGGATTGTCCTTTCTTTTCTCCCTTGGAGAAACAGATCAGGCTTTGGGAGCCATCTGAATAAACTGTGATTACATCTTCATTTGTCCCTAATAGGATTACCACGGAGGATGAAAAAGACTTCAGACCCAAGGACAGGTTTAAATGGGTGTAGATTACCCAAGGGGTTGGGGAGGAAAATCCCCTGGGCTACTCAGAACCCCAGCACAGGCTGCTGGGTGGGTAGACCTGGAGGCGAGCTTCTTGAATAGCCCAGATCAGCTGACCACTCCCTGCTGGGGGCGGTGGCCCCATTTCTCTGTGCACATGTTCAATGAACTGGAAAATATAATTATGGAAATCCAAGGGAACAGTGTGTTTTCTGACTCCAGCTAACAAGCAGAGGCCTTCTGAGCTAATTGATTTTTATCTCTGGCTACAGAAGATGTCATAAATTGATCCCAGTGAACGATGATGAAGAGATGAAGGCAATTTGGTTGGAAAAAGGGAGAAGGAAGAAAGGTAAGCTTTGAGTTGCTCTCCATGGTGGGAGAGATAATCTTTTTTTTTTTCATTACCAAAGCAAGGAGCTCTCCCATGTATCAAGTATTCCCCATGGGCAATGAGCTGTTACTGAATATGAGTGGTGAGAGTTGAGAAGAAAGAAAAAAAATTGAGAGTGGGAATTAGTCCTCTTTAGACAAATTGCTTCATCTCCTTGGCCCTCAGTTGCCTCCTCTGAAAAGGGAAGAGATTAGAATACATCTTCTGAAATCCTTCAGAGATCCACCAGTTGGTGATTCCATGATGTCATTTCATATCCTTGGATCCGCATTTCCTTATCCATAAAATAAGGCCTCTGAATGAAATTATCTCTAAGCCCTCTTCCAGCTATATCTGGCCTAGTTCAGTATGAAAAGAATATTTATTTTCAGATATTCTGGGAGCAGAGCTGGAATGCTTCTCCCCGATGTTTCTGGGGTCTTTGTGACCCATTAGATTCACAGAAACCATTGCAAGACGCTCTCAAGAGGCAGTTCCAGCTGAAGTCAAGCACTTTCAGGGAATTCTCTCTCTTCTGTGAAAGAGTTTCCAAAGGAGAGCCAGGGAAGGCCTCAGAAAAATATATCCTTAGCCACACACCCACGAACAGATTCTGCCTTCTGTTTCCCCATTGCCTTGGCAATTGTTGCCAGCCCTGGCAGATCCTCAGAGTCTCCTATTGGCCTGTGAACAAAAGAAACCTTGACCAGAAGAGTCTTAACTTCTTATTTTAAAAGTGGCAGTGGTGTTTCCTTGTTAATAAGGAAGCATAGTCTACAGGATGTTGTTGTTGTCGTTGTTGCAGTGTCTCACACTGCATGGGGCCATCTCCAGTGGTTCTGATGAATAGCTCACCACTGGACCGAGGTAGTTTCGAGGGAGAAAGTAAGGAGGCTAAAAAATAGATTTGGCTTTGGAGGGTCAAGTCTAACCTCTGGAACATTCCGGCTACATAACTCTGGCCAAGTCACTGAATTTTTCAGTGCTCTAGGCAACTGCCTAACACTCTTAAGTTACAGAGAAGGTGCCTCCTCTTGAAAGAGGGAGTTTTTCCTATGTCAATGAAATCACAGGTTCAATTCCTCTTGCTTCTGTTTTTTGTTGTTGTTGTTTGTTTTTGACTCATTTATTTTATTTGTTTTTTTGTAGGCGATGAGGGTCACACAGCTAGTAAGTGTCAAGTGTCTGAGGCCGGATTTGAACTTAGGTCCTCCTGAATCCAGGGCTGGTACTTTATCCACTGAGCCACCTAGCTGCCCTGTTTGTTTGGTTCTAATTAACATACTGCCCACCTGCAGAGAACTCATCCTTGTAAGAAAAAAAAAACAACTGAGAAAAACAGATCAATACCACAACTATGTTAGTATAGGGGACATTCCACACCCATCATCTCCCACTTCTATTAAGAATAAGGAAACACGGGGGGGGGGGGGGGGGCCGCAGCTAGGTGGTGCAGTGGATAAAGCATCGGCTCTGGATTCAGGAGGACCTGAGTTCAAATCCAGTCTCAGACACTTGACACATACTAGCTGAGTGACCCTGAGCAAGTCACTTAACCCTCATTGCCCCACCAAAAACAATCAAAAAAAGAATAAGGAAACACACACACCCCCATTTGTCCTAGAGCCAGGCCTAGTGGAAGAAACCATAAGATTATACATGCAATGCACACCAGAGTTTTATGGATAACCTGCCAGTGCTTTCAATTCAACAGGTCCCAACCAGAACTTGCTATTTTTGCTCCCAAACACACTCCTCCTTTTGACTCCAGAGTTTTGCTCTACCATCATCACTATTCATCCAGTCTCCCCTTCTCAAATCCTTGATGTCATCACTGACCCACTCATGTCTGATACTCTGACATTAAAGACACCCAGAACTACAGCTTTGTCTTCTTTTGGCACATTGATAATGAGGTTCTTCAGGTCTTCTTAAAAGTTTTCTTGGAGGGGCAGCTAGGGGGCACAGTGGATAAAGCACCAGCCCTGGATTCAGGAGGACTTGAGTTCAAATTTGGCCTCAGACACTTGACACTTACTAGCTGTGTGATCCTGGGCAAGTCACTTAACCTTCATTGCCCTGCCAAAAAAAATTAAAAAAAAAAAAACGTTTTCTTTGACTTCCTCAGTATTTGTCATGTTGGGAGCATACACACTGATTGCAAGGAGCAATCTCCTAGTTGTGCGAGCCTGATGTTTACTCCTTTGGGGAGGCATATAAGCCTGTTGACTAGATTGCAAAACCTACGCCAGCTTCACGGTGCTCCCCATCCCTGAAAGCATTGCAGAACTCTGACTTCTGTGAGCTGGCCTTCCTTTGCCAGCCTTGTTGCACTCAGGGCTGCTCTTTGGACATGATACCTGCCACATTCTCTTGCAACAAGAGCTGCTCATCTTTCAGGTCTACTGGATTTCTTGTTGTCCCTAAGCGTGCTCACATTCAATATACCTATGGTGGCTGGAATCATCTTCACAAAAGTTTTTGTACATGTTTTGGTGTTTTGACCAAAGGGTGGGATCCCTGCCTGTCACGGTAAGCAAAGTAAAGCAGACAACTTTTAGGGCACCTTCTCTAGCCCTTCCTTCACACCAGGAGGTGAGCAGCGCTGTCCTTAAGAAGGCCGTTCAGACACCCAGGGGGATGCGGAATCCCATTGCTGCTTCAGTCCAGTCAGAAGAAGACCCTATGGCCTGGGCCACCATGTTCGGGGCTGTGACTACAGCTCCCAGTATATCTGTCCCTGCTGCTTCCTCACTAACCCATCACCTCAAAAGGTGGGTAAAATAGTAAGATAATAAAAAATGACAACATTATCGAATAACAAAATAATAAATAATGAAATACTACAATGGCATGATGGATGCCTTCTGACTGGCACACAAACTGGGTGTAAGTGAGGCAGGGTTGTGGGAATCATCAGCCTCATTCTCTTTGCCAGAGTCATCAGAGCCCAGGGACGACGGGCATTGGCTCCTCGGTGTCTGACCACTGCCCCACAGTGCCTGCCTCCACCACCTTCACTGCCAACGCTTTTGAAACAGAATGTTCACAACTGCCTATTCCACCAGTCTTCACATGCTTGGGGTAGACACACCTCCCCCCACTCACCAATCAGTGTGAGCCCCCTTGGTGACACTTATCCTGGTTTAGCCCATCTGCCAAGACCATTTACTAGGGTGTGACCACTGTGCATACTATGGTTTCTTGGAGCCACAGGTGAGAGTTGGATGGATACTGTAGATGGACAAGCATCCCTGAAGAGGACCTGGCAGCTCTCCCACCTGAGGTACTAGTCCTCCCCTAGACTCTACCTCCCCATACTATTGCAACAACAGCAACTCTCTTCTCCATCTAATATATTCTTTTTTTTTTTTTTTTTGGTAAGGCAATTGGAGTTAAGTGACTTGCCCAGGGTCACACAGCTAGTAAGTGTCAAGGGTCTGAGGCCGGATTTGAACTCAGGTCCTCCTGAATCCAGGGCCAGTGCTTTACCCACTGCGCCACCTAGCTTCCCCATAAAATATATATATATATATATATATATATATATATATATATATATATATATTTTAGTGAGGCAATTGGGGTTAAGTGACTTGCCCAGGATATCACACAGCTAGTAAGTGTTAAGTGTCTGAGGCCAGATTTGAACTCAGGTCTTCCTGAATCCAGGGCCAGTGCTCTATCCACTGCACCACCTAGCCGCCCCAATATATTCTTTGTTTTTTTGTTTTGGGTTTTTTTTTTTTTTTGCAGGGCACTGGGGGTTAAGTGACTTGCCCAGGGTCACACAGCTAGTAAGTGTCAAGTGTCTGAGGTCAGATTTGAACTCAGGTACTCCTGAATCCAGGGCCGGTGCTTGATCCACTGCGCCACCTAGCCGCCCCCATTTTTTGTTTTTGTTTTTCCAATATATTCTTTAAAATTGTACCAGACTTATCCTCATCATGCTGAGATCTGGCCTTGTCACTTCTCTAGTCAAAACCCTAACATGGCTTCCACAGCCTACCAAGTGCAGTCTACACTGCTTGTCTAACATTCTAGAATCAGTGGCTACCCTACCTTTCCCAGCTTTATCTCATGTTATTCTCTCCCATGTTTTCTATAGCAGTGGTTTCAAACTCAAATAGAATTAGGGTCCACTAATCTACATGTAAAGATCCCAGCAGGTCCCATACTGACTTGGTTTTAAAATGTATTATTATTATCTATATTTTAATGTATTTTTATTCATTTTGTTAAAAAAAATTTTCGATTCCATTTTAACCTGGTTTGTATTGCACTCAAGAGTGTTGTGGGCCTCATGTGGCCTTCAGTTGCATGTTTGACACCTCTGTCCCACAGTACATATACATATATACATACCTGACATACACACATATGTACATGTATGTGTGTGTAAATATATATACCTCAGATCCCCTTATGAGATTAAGTTCCATGAAGGTTCAGACCATATTGAATCTCAACTAGTATATTTCCCCATTGCCTCACAATTATATGTATGTACTTAGTTGATGAAATGGAATAGAATTGGGTGAGCAGCAGCAAGTGTAGTGGATGGGGCAGTGAATTAGGAAGCTCTGGTCTCAAATTCTACCCCAAATGTTTGCTATCTATGTGACCCTGGACCAATCACTTGACTTCTCTACACCTCAGTTAGAGATTAGATCTCTAAGGTTCCTTCTGGTTAGTAGATCCTATGAATGAGTCGACTGTCAGGGAAAGGAAAATTCCCACTGCCTCCTGAATAACAGAGATTCCCTTAAGAAAATAAATAAATCAACAAATATTTACTAAAAGTCTACTTTGGGCCAGGAATGAGAAGCAGTATGTGGCCTGGTGTATAGAGAGCTAGTCTCAGAGCCAGGAAGAACTGAGTTTCAGTCCTGCTGCCTCTGATTCAGGATCACAGACTGTGACTCTGGGCATGTCTCTTATTCTCTCAGGGTTCTGAGACTATGTAAATTGCTGAGAAGAATCAGCCTGCACTGGCAGAGGGATTTCTTTCTCTGGAAGTTTCCTTCACCAGTGAATTCAATAGGTCCAGTCCCTATCTCTATGTTCCAGGCACTGTACTAAGTGTTGCCAATTCAAACACCACGTATAAAACTCTTCATACTGGCCATATGTCTGCCACATGCCTAACAATCTTTGGCAAATAACTGCCCTGGTGAGATTGGGGGTAAGCGGAGCATCAGGAGGATTCCTAGGTCACAAACCCGTGTGGCTAAGAGAACAGTGGTGTTCTCCACAGAAATAAAGCTGTCAGGAGGGGCCTGTTTTGAGGGAGAAATATAACAGGGTCAATTATGGACATGTGTTTGAGATGTCTTTGGGACATCCAATTGGAGATACTGGGCAAAGATTTTGAGTTGCAGGACAAGAGTCCATGAGAGAAATGAAGACTGGATCCTGAGATCCAAGAATCATTTGGACAGAGATGTCAGCTTTCACCAGTGGAAGCTATTGAGATCACCAGGAGAGAATGTAGACAGAAGAGAAAGAAAGCATGCATGATGACCCAAACCGACAGAGCAAGTCACTTTATTTGTCTGGGCCCCATTCTCCCTCAATCTATAAAAGAGGCAATTGAGTTAGGATATGGGGCTAGAAAAGGCCTTTGTTATCACCTAAAACAACTCTTCATTTTACTGAGAAGGAGGCTGAGGCTTACAGAAGGGGTTGGTCATGCAGCAAAGGAGTATCAGTGCCAGAAGTGAAAGCCAGGTCTTGCAACCTCAAGATCCAGTTTCATTCTGTATTCTAAATTCTCCATGACCTTCCAGCTCTGAAAGTGTACATGCTAAATATTCACTGTGACAGGCATCCATTTTATCATTGACCTTATTATTTCACTCATCTTTTTTATCACTAATCACTATGAACAATAACAAAAATATCCATAAGTGCTTCCATGTGAATGTCCTAAAACATACTTATTTTTCTCAAAGACCAACATATTGCCACTGAAATAAACCATATGCACCACCTGTCCATTGGGAAGTGGCTGAATAAATTAAGGTATGTGAACATAATGTAATATTATTGTCTCATAAGAAATGATGAAAGGAATGGATTCCAAAAAACCTGAGAAGATTTATATGAACTGATATAGAGTGGAGGCAAAATAGAGAAACAATTTCTACAATGACTACATTCATGTGAAGAAAAAACAACTTTGAAAGAGTCAAGATTTCTGATCAATTACATTGATCCGTCATAGCTACAGTAGATTGATGAGGAAATATGATTCCCACCTCTTGGCAAAGAGGTGGTAGACCATAGGTGCAGAATTTAGACAATCAATTTGTGATTTTGCTTTCACTAGCTATACTTTTTTATTATAAGGGAAGGTATTTTGGGGTGGGAGAGAACTGTGTAAGATGGACTGGTGGAAAGTAATAATGATACAAAAAAAGAATAAAAAAGCATCAGTGAAATATATGAGAGCAAAAAGAAATTCAGATGGGGACAGAGACAAAATGATAAGTATTGGTGGTACTGTTATATTTAATGTATACTTAAAAAACAAGCTATATACCTCTGTCCTTACAATATACATGTGTGTATATGTATATGTGTATGTATGTATGTGTGTGTGTGTGTGTGTGTGTATATATATATATATATACCTATAGGAATACAAAATGTGAAAGTTCTAAAAGATGATGAACACTTTAGGTCAATAAATACAGTTTGGTTGTTGACTGATGGTTGGAATTTCCAATTGCTTAGTACCCCAAAAAACATATTCAGGAGGATACCACAAAGTCCCAAAGCATTCACCAGCATCGGGCCCCTACATGCAATAGTAAGTACATTGTCACCTAAAGCTGTCCAGTATAATGGGGGAAAAAAGAAATTATCTTAGAGTCAGGAGATCTGAATTCAAATTCTGACTCAAATGCTCACTAGATTTATGACCCTTGGCAAATCACCTCACCAGTTTCCTCATCTATAAAATAGGAATAACTCTAAATATATTCTACCTACTTCACAGGGTGGTTGTAAGGAAAATAATTTGTAAATCCAAAATAATTATATAAATATGAGCTATTATTATTAAAGCCATCAGGCTAGATATGGCTATTTTTAGAGGGTTCATATAAAATTGTTGCAGACAGGTGGAAATTTGATGTCCTGGAACCCAAAAGAACCAGGTGAAATTTTGAAACAAAAACAGAAAACAAACATGTGTCTTTTGTTTTTTGGATCAACCTCAGGGTGACTTGGTAATTATGGTCTTTTATTAGTTACTTCAGACAATTTAGAACATCTCTAATAATAATGAAATAAAGGCAAGTCACTGGATTAGTCAGCTCAAAAAGCAATTAAATGCACTTCATACCTGTTACTGATTAATATTTGGAATGTTCCCCAAGTACTAATCCTGTGTTGGGTTTAAACACTTAAAATGAAATCCTATTCTTGCTTTTTATGCCCCTTTTTTTGCAAACAATAAGAAAAAAATGAACTGTAACAGTAGAAACCAGGAAAAATTAGCATTCTGTCTAAGCAGGAACATGTGCACATAGGATGTCAAAGGCAGAAGAGGCTAAAAACTATGTGTGACAGCATTCTGTGTAGACAATTTGGAGAACGGTATCAGTAAAAAGAAAAAATAGTATGATCATCATTGACTGAGGCCAAATCTTTCCTAAGTAACCTTGCACACTCTTCAGTGATACCTATAACTTACATCAAGGTTTGTATACTGGTTTTCAATCTGATGGTGCATTCATTTGACAGAGAGCTACTATGTTTATCATCAGAGTGGTGTTGATTGGGCTGGGAGCAGTGATACATCTGGCTTCTGCTCACTCTTTGGTTCTAGGAATATATACATATATGTGCACATGCATATACGCAGAATATACACATGTATTATATATGTACACATACACACATATACGTACATATATCTAATAGTGATAAAGTCACAAATCTGTCCTCTGATAGATACTGGGGATACAAAACAAAAATTAACCACCAGGTCTTCCACTGAAGCTTATGATTTTAATGAAACAGTGTGATTTAGCAGGATAAATTTTGGATGGAGAGGCAAAAATAAAAAAATTTTAAAACTTGGCTTCCACTCCTGGCTCCACCACCAGAGGACTCATGTGACTTTGGGAAAGCATTTGACTTTTCTGAGCCTCAGTGTCCTCCTCTGCAAAATGGAGTCAAACTATATGATCTCTAAAATCCCTTCTAGCTTTGACACTTTATGGCTTTCAAATTTAAGTTAATGTAATTTCTTCTAGGAGTACCTACATTTTTCACCTTGTCTTTGAATATGAAATTGAAGATTTTATGAAGAAGAGTTTCAAAGACTTTCAGGGAGGCACATTTTTAAAATATTTTAAGGAATCCATCTGGCCTCACTCAGATCACAGAGACTGCATCCATTAGATTGTGAGCTCCTTGGGGGCAAGGATTGATTTTGCTTTTCTTTGTAACTCTAGAACTTGGCACAATGCTGCCACACAGTAGGCATTTAATATATGCTCATTGACCAGACAATTTTAATGAGTCTCACTAAGGTAGATAGGAGCAAGCACTAACACAGAACTATATGTATACATAACAGGCATTCAATAAGTGTTTGTTGAATAGATTTTTCCAAGATAAAGGATATATATGGTATCTCAGAAGTGCTTTGAGATCTCTGGAAGAGATTTAGTTATCTTTAAAGTAAAATGATTCAGGGGCAGGTAGGTGGGCAGTGGATAAAGCACTGGCCCTGGATTCAGGAGGACGTGAGTTCAAATCCAGCCTCAAACACTTGACACTTACTAGCTGTGTGACCCTGGGCAAGTCACTTAACTCTCATTGCCTTCCCTGCCCAAAAAAGTAAAATGATTCTGATTCCTTGAGAACACTACAGGTTAAGAGTCATCTTGAGGGGGCGGCTAGGTGGCGCAGTGGATAAAGCACCAGCCCTGGATTCAGGAGTACTTGAGTTCAAATCCGGCCTCAGACACTTGACACTTACTAGCTGTGTGACCCTGGGCAAGTCACTTAACCCCCATCGCCCCGCAAAAAAACCAAAAACCAAAAACCAAAACAAAAACAAAGAGTCATCTTGCAATAGCAAGAATGATTTCATAGGAGCAAGAAAGCAAGGCTTCCATTTTATAGGGGAAGTAGACTAGATGAACCTTTAAGGTCACTTCTAATTTTGCCCAGTCTTGAACTTCTTGTAATGGTAGAAATAAGTATGGCTCTCAAGTTAAAGATCTGAACTTAAATTCTGGCTTTGCTACTGATCATCTGTATTCACTCACACAAGTGACACTGCCTGTCCAAACCTCCATTTCCTTTTCTGTAGAATGAGAAAACTGAATGTTCTCTAAGGTCCTTTCTAGCTCTAAATGCTATGAGCCCCCATCAGTGGAGTCCTTTAAGCAGAGACTAGATGGCCACGTATAAAGGACTGAAGAGCTTAAGAGTCATCAAATCCAATTCCTTCATTTTAAAGCTAGAAAACTCAAGTCTAAGAAGCAGGAAGTGCCTTGCCTAAAAATCACACAAATAATAACTGGCAAAGCAAGAATCCCCCTGACTCTGAGAATAGCCATCTTTCCACTATACTACATAGCTGCTGAATGTTCAAAGCCACTGAAGAGGCTCAAAATTTGTGGAAGGAGAAACTAACCATGTTCTCCCCAAAGGCTCTTCCAACTCTTATGAATAAGTTAATGGAGTCCCTTGGATGACACTAGGCTTTGGGGAACAATGCCTAATTCACAAATGCCCTAAAATGCTTTACTTCCTTTTTCTATGCCTACTTTTGGGAAAAAAAAATCACAAAAAGATACAAACAAATTAGAAACAATACTAAAGACTTCCTTTCAAATTTACCACAAAAAATGAATCTGTGATTAAAACTGAAACTCAGCCCTAAATTTACTTAATTTCTATTTAGGTAGTGACTTGATACCCTTAAAAAGATTATAAAAAAATATAATAGGAGATTTTAAGCCTCAGTGAGCAGCAGTACTAAGAAGGGTGAATTAGGAATGCTCTTTCATTCTTAACTTGATTTCCTGGCTTTTATGGACTTAACATTGGTCTAACAATTTTTTTTTTCCAAATGTATGACGAGACTTTCAGTTCTATTGGAAACCAACTGAAGTGTTTATTATCGTTTTGAAGAATATAAGTGGATAGGGTTTTTAGTGCCTCTCTAAGGAGTTGAAGGAGTGCTGAGTTTTGTGTTAAAAGCAAAGATGGCAGCATAGATCTGAGGACTGGACTTCTAGCAAGTAATAGAAAGGACTTTTTGTTGGAAAATTCCTTGGCTCTTTCATTCTAAGTTGTAACAAATCTGATGGAGAAAAGGCAAGAGGATAAAGTACTTAAATTCAAGACAGAGATATAGATACATAGAAAGAACACAGGAGAAGGAGAGAGGGGTGGAGAAATCAAGAAGCTAGGAAGGGAATGAATATCTCTGTCATTACCCCTTCCCCCTCCCAAAGGAAAGTACTATTGGTGAGCTGTCAAATATTGACTCTTGAAAAATATAATTTAGGCAAGGAAAGTGCTTTCTCTCACACAGGATGGACTGGGGCAAAGTAAAAAAAAAAAATGAGGTTTTGAAAGTCAAAGGACTTTTTTACAATGAATGGCCTGACTGAGAAAGGTAAGTAACATAGCAAACAGCCCATGGAGGGACCTGTTCACAGAACAGTTACATTAAAGAAAATGTTGATACTGTAGTTTTCCCTTTGATGTCTTCTAGGATGAATAAAAGGATGAAAGGACCCTTCAAGGTGATCTAGGATGATTGGAATTTTCCCAGGAATAGGAATCAGCTTCCCTGGCTTACAATTTGCAGACTCTCCTCTCTTCCCTTTTTTAAAACTGGAATAATATTTGTCCTTCTCCAGTCCTTTGATTTTTGGTTAAATTCTAGAACATATTAGAAAAATAATTAATGAATATCTAGGAAAAGAAGTGGTGATCACAAAATGGCTTCAAGGATGGGTCTTGCTACACTAATATAATGTCCTTTTTAGAAAGTGTTATAAACATCAACATTGAGTGTTGATCTACTGTGATGGACTATATTCTTCTCACCAATGCAATGGCACAGAAGAGTTCCAGGGAACTTGTGATGGAAGAGGATCTCCAAATCCAGGGGGAAAAAAAAAAAAGAACTGCGGAGTATAGATGCTAAATGAACCATACTACTTCTTTTGTTTTTGATGCTGTTGTTTTTTTTCTATTTTGAGATTTTCCATCATTGCTCTGATTTTTTTCTCTTATAACATGACTAATGCAGAAATAGGATTAATGTTATTATGTGTATATATATATATATATATATATATAACCTATATCAGATTGCCTGCTGTCTAGGGGAGGGGAGAGGGAAGGGAGGGAGGGAGAAAAATCTGAAATTGTAAAGCTTGTATAAACAAAGGTTGAGAACTATCTTTACATGTAATGGGAAAAAAATACTTTATTAATTTAAAAAAAAGAAAGTGTTATAAGACTGGTCAATCAGGAATGCAGCAGATATTTTAGCAAAGTGTTTGTTATACATGGTATCTTTTTTTTTTTTTTTTGCAAAAATTAAGAGATGTAGACTAGACAACAGCACAATTTGGTAGATTTAGAACTGTTTGGATGGCTGGACCCAAAGAAAAGTCATTATTGGTTCAGTGTCATTTAGTAATGAAGCCTCTAGTGGAATGTCCTAGAACCGTATTCTTGGCCCCACACCATTTAAATGTTTTTTAATCGGTGTCTTAGACAAAGGCATTGATGACATACTTAACAAATTTGTAAATGGCACAAAAATCAGAGGGACAGCTAATATGTTGGGTAACAGTGCCAATATCCTAAAAGATTTCAACAGGCTGAAGTCATTCTTGTTTCCCAAGAGTGGAAGAAGCAACAGTGGACTACATTTCATAGAAGCTCCCATACCTAATCTATGAAGACCTTCCTCTTCCTGTAGAGTAATAAGTCTCCAAAAGCCTGCTATATATTTTTAATTTTTTAATTTTTTTTTTTTTAGTGAGGCAATTGGGGTTAAGTGACTTGCCCAGGGTCACACAGCTAGTTAAGTGTTAAGTGTCTGAGGCTGGATTTGAACTCAGGTACTCCCGACTCCAAGGCCAGTGCTCTATCCACTGTGCCACCTAGCTGCCCCCCTGCTATATATTTTTTTTTAATTTTATACTTTTTTCCCAATTAACAAGCATTTTGTCCTCTCTCTCTCTCTCTCTCTCTCTCTCTCTCTCTCTCTCTCTCCCCTCTCCTCCCCTCCCCTCCCCACACAAATATTCCACTACAAATATTCATAGTCAAGCAAAACAAATTCCCAAATTGGCCATGTTCAGAAATCTGTCTCATTCTGCTTTTTAGATGCATCCCCTCTCTGACAGAAGGTGGGAAGACACCAAGGTCATCTTGCACCCCTGGCCATCACCAGTCATCTTGACTTTTGTCTTGCCACTGGACTGCTATAACTCTGGAAGTGAGAGTGAGGCTGATGCCTTTGTGCAAATCTGATTCACTTAAATCCAATTCATGAGTAAGTCAAGACATCACCTGTGATGTCATTGGTCTTCTTCATAAATGAAGGATGAACAACACAGACACTTCATCATTAGTTCTCTGGAGCCATGGTTTGTCATTACATCAATCAAAGTTTTAAAGTCTTTTAAAATTGTTTTTCTTTATGATGTATTGTCATCATATAGATTATTCCAGTTCTGTTCACTCAACTCTGAATCAATTCATAGAAGTCTTCCTATTCTCTTCTGATGCTGTCTATTTTGTCTTTTCTTATGGTGCAATTATATTGCATTACATTCATGTGCCACAATTTGTTTAGCCATGCCCCAATAGCTGGGTATATTCTTAGTTACCAGGTTTTTTGCTACTTAAAAAAACATACTATCAACATTTTTGTATTTATGGGTCCTTCTCTCTCTTTTTTTTTTGTTTGCTATCTTTGGACTATATGCCTAGTAGTGGTATTTTGTCATTTGAAATTAGATGGGGGTGCTTATCTCTGTTCCAAGTTTTAGGAAACTTAAGCTGGGGTTTCTAATGTATTGCTACTTAGAAATTAGAGGCTACTGCACCAGTTTTGGGCATTAAGCATTTATTAAAGCATATTAAATGTTAGGAGAGAGAGAGAGAGAGAGAGAGAGAGAGAGAGAGAGAGAGAGAGAGAGAGAGAGAGAGAGAGAGAGAGAGAGAGAGCACATGGCTCTGAAAGTTCCGAAGCTCTACATACCTAGGATGGAGGGGAGAGAGAAGAGAGAGAAAGACCCCTCTCCAAGGATTTTTATCCTCTCGTACGTAGAGGAGGTGGGTCACTGCACATTGATCCAAGCCAATTGTCCAGGAACATTCCAGTCCATTAATTGCCGTGACTTGAGAGTGGTCTAGGTGAGTTAATTTCCCTTAGGTAGTCAGGAAGGTCAATCTACATTTCCTTTGCAATTCTACGGACTCTGGGGTAGCCCTGCAAAACCAGCCCAAGTTCCTCTGTGTGTGTGGGGGGGGTCTCTGAGTCCCCAAAACACTCCATTATTAATAATTTTCTCACAAGTATAACTGGGTCAAAGGGTATACACAATTTAATGACTTTGGAGAGATGGTTCCAAATTCCTCCAGCATATTTTTCAAAATGGAAGACAGAAGAAGGAAGGTCAGAAGGGGGCATAGACAAACAGGGCAGTGTTGGTACCATCGTGTTTTTATGGTTTGTTTTGTTTTGTTTTGTTTTGGTGAAGCAATTGGGGTTAAGTGACTTGCCTAGGGTCACAAAGCTAGTAAGTGTTAAGTGTCTGAGGCCTGTGCTCTATCTACTATGCCACCTAGCTGCCCAATACTATCATGTTAAATATAAAAGAAGTTTAAAGTTTCATATTCAAATCTTCATTTTCTGTTCCTTATCTGTTGAAATGTTCATGTTTGTTCATGTCATAATAAAAAGGAAAAAAAATTGAAGTCTATGATCTGGTAATGAATATGGAATAGCCGATGTTTAGCTCCTGTACTCCATTGGTACCTTCTGAAGAGGAAGAAAGGTAAGTCCCCAGCACATAGGGGTGACTTTCTGTGATGACCTTATTCAAGGAGATGGACCTGAACCAGACAGAATGGTAAGGTATGGAGAGAATGTCCATATGGATAAGATTACACTTCCATTTCAGGATTTCAGTTTCTCCTGTGGCTACCACAGAGCCTCATACCTAGAAGACACCTCAAAAGTGTTTGCTGAGCTGAAATGCATTGATTGACCCAGCCTACCCAGGCAAGTCCAATGGGCACCATGCTCCAGGCGGACTTTCAAGCGATCATGGCTTTCAATTCTCTCCTTCCCTAGAGAGAAGTAGATATGTTCAGTGACTCCGCACAGGACTTGACATAGGAGCATGCTCCTTATACACAGTTAAGAAACACATTGTGTTCCTTTCTTCTAGTGAGGAAGAGTGAGGGAAGGGTGGGGAGGTGGAGGGAAGGGAGGGTTTCTTTCCCCATGGTTCCCCCCTCCCCCACCCTTGCCTCAGCAGGGTTGTTCCTTCATCCGAGCTCAGGAGAGACACAAGGTGACAGAATAAGGAGCCAGGAACTGTTTTTCCTGAAGCTGTTCCCAGTTTTGTGTCCAAGTCAGTTAAGGAAAGCCCAGATTTTGGCAGAGGGTAATTGTTTTGCAACCCTCTGGTGACTGCAAAGTTGTTAACATATGTCCTTAATCTCACCTACCAGCGTTTTCCCATGTAGGCGAATTAAAGGCTGCATTGAAGGGCTACTGAGTTTGGAAGCAGCGGTCCGACCAGCCATGGGGCTGGGAGAGGTTTCCTAGGTTGTCGATGGGCCCAGGAACTGACAGTAAGCTAAGAGTGGTGCAGGGGGAAATGTATGACCTCCAGAGGCAGAGGACCTAATACTGGCTCTGCTGCTGCCTCTGGGAGCATGAGTAAATGACTTCACCTCTGCAAGTTCCTGCTTTGTAAAATGAGGGGGTGTGGACTAGATGATGGAGGCAGAAAGGACTGGAGAAATCAGCTGGTCTGATCCCCTCATTTTCTAGAGGAGGGACCTGGGATTCTAGAGAGGGGGGAGTAACTTGTCCCAATCCACTTAGGAAGTAAATAGAAGAGCCAGGATTAGGCTCACTCCAGATACAACATACCACTGTGCCTCCCAAGCCCATCTGGGGAGAGAAACCATGCAATAAGATTAAGGAGAATGGGGGCAGCTAGGTGGCCCAGTGGGTAGAGCACTGGCCCTGGAGTCAGGAGGACCTGGGTTAAAATGCAGCCTCAGACACTTATTAGCTGTGTGACCCTGGGGAAGTCACTTAACCCCAATTACTGTGTATGCGCATGTGTGTGTGTGAATGGGAAGGGCCTCCTGCTCAAAAGAAGGAAGAGAAACTGAACATAGAACAATACAAGACAAATTCAATGTAAGGCGAGTGAGAGGAAGGAAAAAGGTAGTGAGGATGTCCAGGGAAACAGGAGGAAATGACCCTGTAAAGAAGTAGTGGAAAAGAACTCGAGAAAGATAGGCCATGGGGCAGCTAGGTGGCGCAGTGGATAGAGAACCGGACCTGGAGTCAGGAGTACCTGAGTTCAAATCTGGCCTCAGACACTTAACATTTACTAGCTGTGTGACCCTGGGCAAGTCACTTAACCCCAATTGCCTCACTAAAAAAAAAAAAAGAGAGAGAGAGAAAGATAGGCCTTTCAAGCCCCCTCAGGTGCTCTCCACCAGAAGTTTGCTGATGCAGTTGATACTACCTGAAGCCTTGCTCCATCCCCCTTTCCAGCTGTTACCACCTTCCCCCTCCCCTCCAAAAAAAAAAAATCAAGTGGTATTTTTGCATATTTTTATACATGTTTACGTGTGGCTATGTTGTCTTCCGCTCTAGAATGTAAGCTTCCTGAGGGTAGAGACTGTTGGTTTTTGTCTTTGTCCTCCTGCACCCTAACATAGCGCCTGTAGAATAGAGACTGAATAAAAATTTGTTGGTTGATTTGTTAATTGATGTGATGGGTCAGATCTGATTTATGAAGCCTCTCTTGCGGACTCTGAGTAGGTAATTTAATTTAATTTTTTTTGTGAGGCCATGGGGGTTAAGTGACTTGCCCAGGGTCACACAGCTAGTAAGTGTCAAATGTCTGAGGCCGAATCTGAACTCAGGTACTCCTGACTCCAGGGCCAGTGCTCTATCCACTGCGCCACCTAGCTGCCCCCTAGGTAATTTAATTTTGATGAGTTTCCTCTATAAGGAGGAAGGGGGTACTGATGCAATCTACCCCCAGTCCCCATGGAAGAGGCTGGGAGTTCATTTCCAAAGAGGCAAGATTCCGTGTGGTAGAAATGTTTTGCTCCCCAGTGGGATTGATATCCACACAGACAGGCTGCAGCTGGTTCTGTCCTGCTAACCACAGCATGAAAAGAACACGGACTGTCGGCCATGCTATACTCAAAAGTCACTGGCCAGGCAAATCCATGCTTTGGGTCTGCTTTTTCCTTCCCGGCCCCTGCATTCTGGTGAGAGAAACAATGCTATAAAGGGGGAGGCCTTGGGTCCTCTCCATCTGAGGCCAACATGTGACCCATGAATATAGGCTTCTGTCCTTGGCCTCTTTGCATTGGTTCTTTCCTATTTTAGATGGAGAAGATTGAGGACATCCATGTGCTGTAAAAGGAGCTTTAAAAGGTTGGGAGAGTGAGGCACCGGAAATCCAGGAGTCATCAGAAATGGCTGAAATCCATGGCATCCAGGCCACGATTTAGTGGGAGACAAAAAATGAAGAATAAAGTCCTGATTGACCTTTCAGACCCAGTCCAGCTGAAGCAGAAATGTAGACTCATCCACTCATTGGCCATATAGCATTTGGAAGTGAACTTGATGGAGGAAATGCTATGTAGAAACTGCCCTAAATTTGAGCCTGCTTTCTCCAAGGACTGATGTGGCACAGGGAAAAGTATGCACCACCACCATCCCCATTGGTTTTTGGGGAAAATATCTTTAACTTTTGTTCTTGATGTAGCTTCAAAGTAAACATCCCTCTGTAAGGCTAACTAATATAAAATGGTTAATTTGATCCTAAGTGATAATATCTGATTTGCCACACACCCAAAAGGGGGTTTGAGTCAATGGCATTAGAGAAAAGATACCCCAAGTTCTAAAGGGTACCCCAAGAACCCTGAGGGGAAAGATGGAGTCATTCTTACTCTGGAAGAATAAGTTCAGGGTATTGCTATAATCTACAAAACAGAGTAAAAATACTTATACTCCCTACCTCACAGAACTGTAAGGAAAGTATTTTGTGAACCTTAAAGTGTTAAAGGAAGAAGTGTGAACATTGACCATAACTAGCAGTAGTAATGCTAACTGTTGTTTACATGATGGGGGGGAAGATTCCAAATTTCATCTGCACATTTCTGTGCGTCTTGAAACTCCTTCTGCAGGTAGACAATAAATATGAAGGCTCCAAACAGATAAAATTTGAGGCAACTCCTGCCCCCTACAGAAAAAAAAACCCACTACCATCAATCCTGGCAGAATATTAGCACCATTGATCTAGGACTATAAGGGACCTTTGAGGTCATCTAGTTCATATGATATCTAGAGGGCTTGTTGGTATGGTGAATAGAGTGCTGGACTTGGAGTTAGGAAGACCTAAGGTCACATCTCACCTCAGACACTTGCTGTGTGACCCTGGGCAAGTCACTTAACTCTTTAAGCTTCAGATTCCACATCTGCAAAATGGGGATAATAATAGTATCTACCTCACAGAATTGTCATGAGGATCATGACAGCTAGGTGGTGCAGTGGATAGAGCACCGGCCCTGGATTCAGGAGTATCTGAGTTCAAATCCGGGCTCAGATACTTAACACTTACTAGCTGTGTGACCCTGGGCAAGTCACTTAACCCCAATTGCCCACCAAAAAAAAAAAAAAAAGATATGTGTAAAGTGTGCTATGTAAATTATATTATTATTGTTATTATGTGAATAGGTACTTGTTGCTTCTCATCTAAACTATAATAGCCACCTAAATGATTTCCCTACCTTCATACTCTCCCAAGTCATGCCTGAGTTACAGATGCCTGACAAAGAATGTCTCTGGGGATCAGATATTGGTAGTTAGCTCAGCTGCCATTATCAGATCAGCATCTTGAGCCTGAACAGGAAGCAGAGTATCATCATTCCTCAACTCCCCCTTTTCAGTTATATTTTATGTCTGGGATCTGGAACATCACAAGCCATTGTTGCAAATCTACACCCAGATAGCCCATGAATACTTCCTCATATTCACTAGGCTCTCTTACAAGGAGAGAAAAACTCAGCAATCCCAATACTGCAGGGATTGTAGCTAACCATTTCTCTCAACCATGTATGATCTAGACTCTCACACCACATACTCTACTCCATATCCCACAAGCATATAAGGAATGATTATTAATACATCTGTTCAGTCTGTCTACACTAAGGCTGCTCACCATTTCATAAAGGTTGGTCTAATTCAATAATATACCAGCTCTATTACTGCTCTCTGTTTCTCAAATACCTGGCTAGATGTAATCCCTGGTGGGGGAGGGGAAGAGAATTGCTAGTTCAACTTTAGTTTTTTCACTTAATCTATTTTATAGATGGGGAAACTGAGGCTCAGATAAAAATGCCCACCATCTACTTTACAGTATAGTTGTAAGGAAATCACTGTTCCCTGCAGTATCAGCACAAAAAAGGACCATCTCCTGTTGTACAAAGAGGTCTCTGTATCCTATTTTACCTCTGCCTCCATGGCCTGCAAAACCCTTTTCTGTCTCATATACTGATACCCTTTTCCATTCTATCTTTTGCATGGTACCAGATTAATTTTCGTAATGCACAACTCTGATTAAAATAGTCCTTTTTCTGCAAAAACTTTTTTTTTTTTTTGGTGAGGCAATTGGGGTTAAGTGACTTGCCTAGGGTCACACAGCTAGTAAGTGTCAAGTGTCTGAGGCCGGATTTGAACTCAGGTACTCCTGACTCCAGGGCCGGTGCTCTATCCACTGCGCCACCTAGCTGCCCCCCAAAAAACTTTTAAGGCCCATCATTACCTACTTTAAAAATTTACATTCAGTATTGAGGTGGTAGAAGTTAAATGTGGTGGTTCCTTTATTATCAGAGATGGGCTACCATAAGAATGCAAATAGATTTGTTTCACTTAACATTTATTTGTTTTCCTTCTTCTAGTTTCATCTACAAATATTCTTGGGATAATCTCTATTGGCTGTATCTCATGGTGATTTGGGCAAGATTTTTACTTTCACTATTTTTTAAGTGAAACTACATGTGCTCTTTACCCCTCCCAGTATATATACCACTATATATACATTTTGTATTCTAAACCACTATTGCCTTTGACTATTGTGTCTCTATAATTGGCAAGAATATTGGTTTCTGGTTATAGAGGCTTTTAGGTTCTTTTAGGTCCTTGTTGGAGTGACTGTTTTGCATTGGTTAAAACATCCCAAGAAATGACAATAATCAGATTCATCATCTTTAGTCTATTTCCCATTTTTCATAATTAAAGCATTTGTTTAAATGGTTCTGGTTGCAGCTGCTATAAATACATGGCATATCTCCTTCAAGATTGGTGCTTCTATGGCATCTAGGTGGTGCAGTGGATAGAGCACTGGCCCTGGATTCAGGAGGACCTGGGTTCAAATTCGGCTTCAGACCCTTGACACTTACTGGCTGTGTGACCCTGGGCAAGTCACTTAACCCCAATTGTCTCACAAAAAAAAACCAAAAACAAACAAACAAAAAAGATTGGTGCTTCCTTGACCTTTCCTTTAGCCAGATGACCCTCTGACTTTCTACAGATAGCTGATGCTTTAACACTCATTTCATATCTATTAAGATATAATGTTGGGGCAGCTAGGTGGCGCAGTGGATAGAGCACCGGCCCTGGATTCAGGAGTACCTGAGTTCAAATCCGGCCTCAGACACTTGACACTTACTAGCTGTGTGACCCTGGGCAAGTCACTTAACCCCCATTGCTCTGCAAAAAAAACAAAAAAACAAACAAACAAAAAAAAGATATAATGTTGTTGTTTAGTTGTTTTTCAGTTATGTCTGACTCTTTGTGACCCCATTGAGGTTTTCTTGGTAAAGATACTGAAATGGTTTGCCATTTCCTTCTCCAGCTCATTTTACAGATGAGGAAACTGAGGCAAGCAGGCGTAAGTGACTTGCCCAGGGTCACATAGCTAGTAAGTGCCTAAGGTCAGATTTGAACACAGGAAGACAAGTCTTCCTGATTCTAGGTCTGGTTCTCTAGCCACTGCACCGCCTACCTGGATCAATTTCATTTTTTATGCTCACAAATATCCTGAGTCCTTTCTCTTTAGAGAAACGACTCAAGATATACAAACATGAGGTTTCTGAAGAGTTCCTAAGTGTTGGCCTTCTTTCATTTCACAATTTTTGGTCTTATTTTCACCATTCTCTCTTGTATCTCCCTTCACTCTGAAGTCGCCGAGAATAAAGAATTACTTGTCATTTACTTCTCACCAAATATAAAAAATTACTTTGTCATACTAGGAGTATCTTCTCAGATTCATCATGGAATTTCTCTAATTCTTCACCCTCTCGAATAGATGTTGACTCATAAGCCACACATCTCCAGTGTGGTCTATTTGCTTATACCTTTAAGCAACATAAGCCAAGACAACCAAATTTTCGTATGGCCCAATGTTTCTTCTTGCCTTTGCTTACACCATGAAACCCATTTCACCAACTCTTTTGTTGGCCTGCTGAGAAGAGCTTGGGAACCAGCCTTCCATTTTAACTGAAGCCTCTTTATGGCTTCTGGTTTCATTTCCATGGCTTCATCCAGTTCCTACAGTAATGGGTAAACTGGCTGATTGGTGAACAAAGGGCACATTAAAATGCTAGTACTATGGGTATCATGGTGAAGTTGATATTTGTAAATAGGCTAAAAACTGTGATTCTTGATACTCTTTGCCTTGTTTTATTCCTTTACTCTGCTCCCAAGAAGTCAAAAGGAAATACAAGAGACTGATATTATGTGAGAGATTATTGTCTGTTTTTCTCTATATGACACCATAGCAGAAAATAAAAACAAAAGTCCATCAGCTGAAGGCTAATCTTCTTCTGGTGATGTCTCTCCACGCCTGACTAGGCTCTCCCTGAGGCAGCAGACATACTCTGGAGCTTGGGCCTGACTGGCAGAACCTTGGAGATTTCAGGGGAGACTTCAACAAAGAGGATCAGATTTTACAAGATGAGGTTTAAGAAAGATGAGGTTCGGGGCAGCTAGGTGGCGCAGTGGATAGAGCACCGGCCCTGAAGTCAGGAGTACCTGAGTTCAAATCCAGCCTCAGACACTTAACACTTACTAGCTGTGTGACCCTGGGCAAGTCACTTAACCCCAATTGCCTCACTAAAAAAACAAAAACAAAAAACAAAGAAAGATGAGGTTCCAGAAAGGAGAAATAGACAAGGATTCAAGTTTTATTTATTTGTTTGTTTGTTTTCGTGTTGAAGGGAAGCTCAGCATAGGCTTGTATGCTTCATTTAACAGAAATATAGTTACCAGAGCAAGAGATAGAAACCCAACTCTTTGGACTCCAAGTCTAGTGTTCTTTCTTCTACACCATACTTTCTCTCAAGGTAGTGAGCTCCTCATTACTGGCAGTATTCAATCAGAAAATAGAGGACTGTTTCTCAAAGGGGATTTTAGATGGTTTCTCGGGTTAGGAAGCTATAATAGAAGACCTCTAAAGTCCCTTCCAACTCTGAGATTCTAGGAGAGTAAACTTATCCTTTATCTTAATGTGAGAAGATCATCCCACCACAATACAAATAGAAACTTGGTTCCCAGAGGTTCCTTGTGCCAATCTCTCAGCCCTCAGGGTACATTTTTAAGGAGATTTCTGTTGAGAACATTCCAGAGAAGGAAAGATTCCAGCGGAAAATCCTGGTGCTTGGGTAGGCATAATTAAGAATTGTCCTGGGAAGAAAGCAATTTTCTAGTTAATTTTCTAAAACAATAAACAGCTCAGGGAAAGCCAGGATGGTAGGTCTAGCTACTGAAAGCCAGAAATGAAATGCCACATTGAAATTTCCATTTGCCTCTTAAGAACATTAGCAGGCCATTTGAATAAAACGAGAACCGATTATTTCTTTTCTTTCTGGCCTCTGTGATTCTCCGTGGGCAAGCATGGAAACTCAAGGAGAGACAACACTTTAGAATCCATCCAAGAAAGGATCATTGAACCCATGAAGAGTCCAAACCATAAAGTGATGCACCTCAGTGGATTAAGTGGATGGCCGCAGCTTTCTGACTCAAAGAATGATTAAGAATTTGAGAAGGGCCTATAAGATCAACCATTGAAGGAGTTTCAGCAAATGCAGACTGATTTCTGTCCTGTTTCAAGACCTCTGTCCAGCCTAATTTTTACTGTCTCCATGGGTAAAGTTCCCACCCCTTCTCTGGGAAATACAGTCATCGTATGTTTATTTGACTCTTAGGGTGTGGGTTTTTTCTTTTCCAGTTTGTTGATGTGAAGCGAGTAATTTTCCCATTTTACCACCACCTCCCCCTTCCTCCTCCACCCTGCTAACCCCCACCACACATACATACCCTAGTCAAAGCTCAATCTTTCAGGAGACTCGTTGACCACAGCTATCTATCTCATGTACTCTGGACCAGGCCCTCACCCCTCTTGTTTATTATAAATCTGACAGAATCTCATGCCTTGGGTTTATTTGTTATGTAGTCTTAATTAGCATGGCTCAGTTGAAAACTAAATACATAAATATACACCATAGGTCTTCAGAAGGTCAGACTTTCTGGTTGATCAGTGACAGGCAGTTTTAGCCACTGCACTGGGGGACAATGGGAGGGGGGTAAGGGGGAAATGTAGTGGGGATTTTTTTTTAAACAACACAAACCTCCCCCATATCATATGTAGATTTGTGAGCATTCTCAGCCTGAAAAGAAAGCCACCAGGGTACAGGATAGTGAAAAGATCACAAACCAAATTGAAGTCTTGGGTCTTAATCCTGATTTTGTTACTTACTATCTTAGTGGCCTTGGGCAAATCACTTTAACTCCCTGAGCCTCAGTTTCCTCATCTGGTAAATGGGGACAAGTACATCTCATACAATTGTTGTGAGACTCAAAGGAGATAATACCAATGAGCCACTGAGTCGCTAAAATTTAGCTACCTTGTTTGACCAATTTGTAAATCCGTCTCATGCCTTGGGCTGTGAAGGAGCCCCCCTTACCAGAAGATGTTTTATGTTTGTGGTCCTTAGATGCCATGTGGTAGGGAATGAGAAAGAGAACAAAGACATAGTAGTTTATGGTTTATATTATCTTGTATTTATTTATCTGTTTACATGTACTGAACCCCTTCTTCCACTCCCAAGATTTAAGCTCCTTGAGAGCAGGGGACCATGTTTTCTTTTTTTTCCTTTTCTTTTCTTTTTTTTTTTTTTGGTGTGGGGCAATGAGGGTTAAGTGACTTGCCCATGGCCACACAGCTAGTAAGTGTCAAGTGTCTGAGGCCGGATTTGAATTCAGATCTTCCTGAATCCAGGGACAGTGCTTTATCCACTGCACCACCTAGCTGCCCTTGTGTTTTATTTTCAACTTCATATCCTCACCACCTGGTAAAGCCCTAAATGTAGCACCCACTTAATACATATTTGGTGGATTGGATTGAAGTGAAATTAATTAATGGAAAGAGCCTCAAAGTTCTCTTCTGACTCTAAATTTATGATCCTATGAATTAATGTGAGTCATTATCAAGGTCAAAGTAGGTAAAACTTATAGATATGCCAATGATTATATTAAGAGTTTGTCTGCTGATGTGCTCATATATGTGTCTACTTGGGAAGATTGGGGGTTGGGGGGGCAGGAGGAGAGAAGGATGTGATCATCAAATATGAGATGATGATATGGGAACTTCAAAAGAATTTGGGGTCATCAGGGCATCAGGAAACTCTATTGAAAGTTATTTCTCTCACTTGAGAGGAACCCAGGATGAGCTGATCAAGGCAAGCAACTGAGATATTCAGCCCCATGAAGAGGCAGTGAGAACAGGGAAATCTAAGGATACTTGGAAGGGACAGAATGACCAGCACGGAAAAATTGGAAGTAAGCTGCGGGCTCAGCAGAAAGGTGGCTAGTTCAGGGAACTTCTTTGGACAGAAGCCAGGATATGCCATCTAACTCTTTAGGTGATGAAAAAGAGGGTAGTTTCAACTTGAAAAGAATGGAGGTGGGAGGAAACGAGGTGGCACAGTGGATAGAGCACTGGCCTTAGATTTAGGAGGATCTAAGTTCAAATCTGACCCCAGACACTTGACACTTACAAGCTGTGTGACCCTGGGCAATTCACTTAACCCTCATAGCCCTGCAAAAAAAAAAAAGAAAGAAAGAAAGAAAGAAAAAGAAAAAAATAAGAAAAATATGGAGGTGCCCAAGAGCCTGGGGGTCCAAACATGTCTAAGCTCTTTTTTTGATAATGGTTTTCAGGTGGTCCAATAATTTTCAAATTATCTCTCCTGGATCTATTTTCCAGGTCAACTGTTTTTCCAAGAAGATATTTCACATTGCCCTCTATTTTTTTATTCATTTGGATTGCTTTATTGTGTCTTGATTTCTCACAAGTCATTAGTTTCTATTTGCTCTATCCTAATTTTTTTTTTTTTAGTGAGGCAATTGGGGTTAAGTGACTTGCCCAGGGTCACACAGCTAGTAAGTTTTAAGTGTCTGAGGCTGGATTTGAACCCAGGTACTCTTGACTCCAGGGCTGGTGCTCTATCCACTGCGCCACCTAACTGCCCCGTAATTATTTTTTTTTAAAAATAAATAGCTACTTTTATCATTTGGTACATTATTATTGTTGTTGTTATTATTGTTGTTATTGTTATTATTATTCTTTGCGAGGGCCAGATTTAAACTCAGGTCCTCCTGAATCCAGGGTCAGTGATTTTTCCACTGCACCACCTAGCTGTCCCCTATCCTAATTCTTTTTTTTTTTATGGGGCAATGGGGTTAAGTGACTTGCCCAGGGTCACACAGCCAGTAAGTGTCAAGTGTCTGAGGCCGGATTTGAACTCAGGAACTCCTGAATCCAGGGCCGGTGCTTTATCCACTGCGCCACCTAGCCGCCCCCCCCATCCTAATTATTAAGCAATGATTTTCTTCAGAGAGCTTTTGCACCTTCTTTTCTATTTAGCCAATTTGACTTTTCAAGCTGTTGACTTTTTTTTTCATGAACCCTCCTGCATCACTCTCATTTCTCTTTCCATTTTTTCCTTGACCTCTCTTTCTTTGGGGGTCCAAAGATGGAAGGATCCCATGGGAATAAACTAGAAACATCAGCACTTGCATAATAGAAGTCTTTTTTTCTAATACAAAGCCCTACCATTTGAATGTTTACACAATGTTTTCAGAGATGTTTTTTGCATATGGGGAAAGGGACTTCATGTTTCCAGAAAGGAGCACAGTGATTCAGAGCCGAAAGAGAACTAGTCACAGTGTTTTCCCAGGATGTTTCAGCTGTGCTGGGGCTGCGGGGGAACAATTAGGAGAAGGCTCCAGCTAACTGTACAGGATCCTCTGCCCAGGCCTGCAAGTTAGCCAGGGTATGTGAGGTAGTCAAGAAAGAGGGGAGTTGGGGGGCAGCTAGGTGGCGCAGTGGATAAAGCACTGGACTTGGATTCAAGAGTACCCGAGTTCGAATCTAGCCTCAGACACTTGACACTTAACTAGCTGTGTGACCCTGGGCAAGTCACTTAACCCTCATTGCCCTGCAAAAATTTAAAAAAAAAAAGAAAGAAAGAGGGGAGTTGATGTATCCTTAATCCAATTGGATGTACAAGATAGTCGACAGAGAGTGGATGAGAGATTTGTCAGCATAGAGACCATGGCCCCACCCCACCCCCATACCCCTAGGAACAGTGCAATGGGCTGCTCCCAGAAGAGCCCGAGTATTTTCCTCTCATGTTTTCCTTACAAGGAAGAAAGATAGGGTGTTGCCAGGTGTCTGGGCAGATCTGTATTCATATGCTTCACCCTGCTTCAAAGCCCAGACACTGCTTACATCAGAATAGGAAACCTTGGCTGAGATGAAGCTGTGTTTCAGATGCAGCCATGAGCTGCCCATCAAATCACACAGGCTATGCTCCCTAGCCCTCTCCCACCCTTAAAATCACAGAGCCATGGACAGACATTCAGAGGTTGTGCACTCAAGCATACTGAAACTGCCTTCATATATTCTACCTGTTTCAGCCAAATTTGATTCAATTCAATTCACAAAACAGTTATTAAGCAAGACCCTGAACTCTGTGCTGGGGTAGAAACAGAAATGAAGAAACATCAATGGCCTCTGTCCTCAAAGAGCTATCTATAGTCCGGGAGCCATGACCTACACGTGACCCATCTCCCCTCCAGTCTGGAATGGTGTGGCGATGGTACCTGCCAGATGCTATGATGTTCTATTTTGCATTACAGAATGATCACATCTACTGCATAATAGTCTACATCATGTATATGCCATAGACCCTATACCAGACGTAGAGCCCACAAGCACAGGCAACACTTCATGATTATCTATGTATTGTGCCCAGTGCCTAGCATGGTGGATAGGGTGCTGGACTCCGAATCAGGAAGAACGGAGCTTGAATCCTGTATCAGAAACTTGTTAGCTGCATGACTTTGGGCAAGTCATTTATCCTCTCTGAATTTCATTTTTCTCCTTTGTAGAGTTCCTACCTTGCAGAGTGGTTGTAAAGATTAAATGAGGGGCAGCTAGATGGCGCAGTGGATAGAGCACCAGCCCTGGGGTCAGGAGTACCTGAGTTCAAATTCAGCCTCAGACACTTAACACTTACTAGCTGTGTGAACCTGGGCAAGTCACTTAACCCCAACTGCCTCACTAAAAATTTTAAAAAAAAAAAAGATATAAAGATTAAATGAAATATCATGTACAAAGCACTATGCAAGGGGCAGCTAGGTGGCACCGTAGATAGAGCATCAGCCTTGGAGTCAGGAAGACCTGAGTTCAAATTTGACCTTAGACACTTGACACTTACTACCTGTGTGACCCTGGGCAAGTCACTTAACTCCAATTGCCTCACCAATAAAAAGCACTATGCAAACCTTAATGAGTAAAATGAAATAAAATCTGCAAAGCACTTAGCACAGTAACTAACACATAGTAAACCCTCTATAAATGCTTGCTCCCTTCCCTAGTACTACTAGTAGTAGACATACAATAACTGGCTGCTGACTGAATGAGCCTGTAAAAGGTTAATTAACTCACTGGTCTCATTGTCTGGGATAAGGTGGAGATGTACAAAAACTGGTGAGAGCCAGAAATTCCAACCCAGATCCAGAGCTCTTTTTGCCTCTCTTTACTCTAGTAAATAATGCACAAAAAGGTTTTGTTTCAGAGTGACTGGAGAGCTACCCAATTTTTACTTAAGAAGAGTTTGTACTTTATAAAAATAATTTGCATGGGGTCCCCCAATTTTGAGCTAAACCTCAGTGAATGACCAAAGTTGCCCATTCAATGTGTCCATATTAAGCAGCAAAAATAAATAGCATAAGTGGGAAGAGGCTTTAGTTATGTTTAACCTAAGGGCCCAATCCCAGAAAACTACTTTAGGCATCACACAAACAAAAAGTAAAAATAAGTTGATAATTGCATTGGTCTTTTCGCTCCTAAATGTAGCCTAATAGGTTCATGAGTATGCATGGAGACCTCATCAAAGAAATATTCATTCAATATTAAAAGGCTCTAACCAAAAAAGAAAATGTTTCCATATCTGTGAAATGAAGGTGTTGCCTAGATAATTGCTAAGGTGTTCCCAGCCTTAAAACACTCTACCTTCTGGGGGCAGCTAGGTGGCGTAGTAGATAGAGCACTGGCCTTGGAGTCAGGAGTACCTGAGTTCAAATCTGGCCTCAGACACTTAACACTTTCTAGCTGTGTGACCCTGGGCAAGTCACTTAACCCCAATTGCCTCACACAAAAAACAAAAACAAAAACAAACAAACAAAAAAAACCAACACTGTACCTTCTGTGTTCTAAGTTCCCACCCAACTGCTCCAACATTCCATGATCCTATCATCCTATGAGGTATAAAAGGAGAAGACCCTCATTTCTTTCCTACACATCCCAGGGTGAAGGTGGGAGAAAGGAAAGATGCTTATTTGCAATCTGCAGAGAAATAAACTAACAAGGAAAACCCAAACTTTCTGTTTATGCATGTGAGTAATTCAATTTCATCTCATTTGCTTCATGACAGAAAGATGAAAACTAAAATGGAAACAGCTTTTGAATTAAAGACAATCTTTTAAAATCAATCAACATTAAAGAAGAACCGAGATTGGAACAATAAGTGCAGGACAGGCATTATTGCCTGGCAACGTTTGAAATCCTATCTCTGCAGACCAAATAAAAAACTTCTATCTACTCTTGCTCATGGATGGGACTGATTTCAACATATACACTTAACCAGACCCCCAAATGAACAGATTGAGAATCATGTCTACATACGCATAGGGCAGCATAACACATTAGCAAGAATCTATCTTCCAACATTCAACTCATCACACAATTATATGTATAGCTCTTCTAAGATCTATGATAGTTTAAAGTAAACAGATTACCCCCCCCCAAAAAAAAAAAAGAATAGCCCTGCAGGGGCCAGTCTACTTGATTCCCAAGTTTGTGCATATACCTCAATTTATGAAATAAACAAACATGTTTGTAAAGTTTATGTGCCAATCAAAAAAAAAAGTAGGATTCTGTATCCAGTACATAGTGAGAAATGCACCATTGTCAAAACTGGATTGGGGAGCAGCTAGGTGGTGCAGTGGATAGAACATTAGTCCTGGAAGTGAGGAGGACATGAGTTCAAATCTGGCCTCAGACACTTGGCACTTACTAGCTGTGTGACCCTGAGCAAGTCACTTAACTTCAATTGCCTCACACAAAAACAACAACAACAACAACAACAAAAACTGGATTGGGAGGGGGTGGTGATATGGTAAATTCAAAAGAACAGTGGACTTGGGATTCCAGACCCTGAGATCTATCTAGTTCCTATCCTACCACCACCTCTGAGATCTTAAAGCAAGTCTTCTCAGTGTTCTCATCTATGGAACCAAAAGCTTGGACTGAATGGCTTCTGAAATCCTTCCAACTTTAACATTCTATGATCTGTAGAAGGCAATGTGGTACAGTCAAAAGACCATTGTGTTGAACTTGGGGGTCAAGTTCACTACTTGGGCAAGTCACTTACACCCTGGGCCTTGATTCTTCATTTATACAACAAGGAGATTGGACTAGATGGCCTCTGCGGTTCCTTCTAGGTCTAAATCTATGGACCTATGATCTTTGAATTATCTTATTATGCTATCAGAAGATACTAGTTCTAGTAAGAACCCTGCCTCTGATTCTATGTGTGGGTCACTCATGAGCAAGTTGCCCTACTGTAGTCTGTAGACCAGTTCTCATCTGTAAAATGACAAAGTTGAATTGAATAGTCTTTAGAGTTCCTTCCAGCTCGAAATTCTATTATTCTGCATGAATTCTTCTGTAAATGTAATCATTCCTACATTCCTACCAGATCATACACTTTATGCAGAGCTTTTAACTCTGTCTGATGAGAACATCAGTTAAAAGCCCTGATTGACCATTCAATCATTCAATCATTCATTCATTCATTCATTCATTCAGCCAGGATTTAAGAGCCCAACTTAATCATTTTACAGATGACCCACATCTCTGTGCTTTTTTCCATGCCAAGGAATGGAGAGATGCACAGACAAATAAGATATAGTACCCACCCAAGGGGCTTACACTCTTACAGGGAGGAAAAAGACATATGTATCCAGTCAAATGAATTCATAGTAGACTGGGATACAATGTATAAGAGAAGCATAAGTTGCTATGAGACAAGATGAAGAAATTGAGGTTCAGAGAAATGAATGACCCTGCCCAAGGCTAACAATTCCATTAGCGGCAGAGTTAGTATTATTGTATATACCTGGATTTTTCTATTTTAAATTTGTTTAAAATGGGTCCTACATTAACTATGAAAAAGTGCAACACACACACATGTCACTGCCTCCAGGAATGATCTAACATTTGTTCAAAATATTAACAACTGAACATAAATGTCCCAAGGTCTATGTAACAGATTCTGCTAAGATTCTAACCAAATATACTTTTTCCTCCCTTGCCCTTATTTTTTGTGAGTGCATCAGGAGACTGCCACCAGTTCCAGCATCCCTGGCTACCTGCAGTCTCAAACCTTTCTGGTTTATTTTCTCCATCCTGGGAACTGAAGATAATTATCATGTTTAGCAAGCAGCCTTAACTCACAGAGGGTGTTGTGAGGATTCGGAAGTGGGTGTGATTAAGGTACTTTGAAGATGAATGAGCTCCCCAGAATGATATTTTACAATATATTATTACAAAGGAGACTCGAATAGACTTGTAAAGAGCCCAGCCTATGCCATTCATCGCCATTCATCGCTCTCTCCTCCTTCTAAGATCCTACCTTAGAGACTCACCTGGGTTAAGATCAACTGAAAATGTTTCTGTTTTATTTCATTTTCATTTCAACAAACATTTCTCATGTACCTACTGTATTCAGAGAACTCTGCTGGGGGAGGGGATCTAGGAGGCAAACAAGATATTTTCACAGATAAATATAACACATAGGTGAACCAGAGAAGGACAAAACAAGGTGTTAAAGTGAAAATTCAGAGATGATGTCATTATTGATCTGAAAGATTTCCTAGAGGTGGTAGGTAGCATTTGAGTTGTGCTTAAAAGGAGAGGAAGGAATTCAACAGGCAGAGAGAAGGAAGGAAAACATTGCAGGCATAGGACATAGCCTGAGCAAAGTCATAGAGGTGGTAGAGTATGGTGTATGTTCAAAAATAGAAATTAGTCAGATAGTATTTAGACTTCATAGAAGAGAAACATATACATATGTGTGTGTATCTATATAATGTGTATATAATATATGTGTGTATGTGTCTGTGTACATATGCATATATATATATATACACACACATACACACACAAACACATAAAGATAGACCAGTTCCATATCGCAGAAAGCCTGAAATGCCAAAGAAATTCAAACTTTTAAAATAATAAACATTTTTATTTATAGTTTGGGGCTCCTATTTTTATCCCTCTTTCCCTCCCTCCCCTAAGCCTTCCCTAAGGCGGCAAACAATCAGATATGGTTAATTCATGGAAGATTATGTAAAACATTACCATATTTGTCATTTTGTATAAGATTAAAAGAAAGAAAGTGAAAAATAGCATGCTTTAGTCTGTTCCATCAATATCTGTTCTTTCTTTGGAGGTGGATAGTATAATAATTAAGGAGCCATTGAAGGTTTCTGAATAGAAAAGTGATAGCAGGATAAAACACAGACTAGAAAAGGGAGAGATTGGAGGTGAGAAGACATATTTTATTGGTTTTTTAATTTCCTCCAAGATTCATTCTTATATGGACATCTCGGAATTTATATTTAAGGTGGAAAATGTGCCTTCCATGATGTAAATTTGCTTTGCAACCATGCAAAAAATTATCTATGAGCCCCCAATCAATGTTGACTTATCAAACTTTCATTTCGGTAGTGGTTATAAGACTATGCTCCGAACAAAACAGTGAATGCAGACACAGAGAGGATGTTGGGTATATATAGTTACAAATTAAGCAATTCATGGAACCTGAGACCTTTACAACAGGGGATGTGGTCAGCTCTGCTTCCATTCTGTTTCTTCCCCCACCCCCACCCCCACCATGGCACCCCCTTGCATTTCCTGGAACAAATCCACTTTGGGACTCTACCTTAATATCTGTCAATCTCATTCATGTTCCCCTGATAGAGTTTAGGAATAATCTATAGTCAGGCAGCTTGAGTAGGATACATGGGGCAGTGTAATTACAGGGTAAACCATTTTTAATAGGGAGCTCTGTAAACATTTCTCCCTTATCCTTTCATTAATGATAATTGCCTCCAAGAGCCCACAGGAATAGAATATTAGGCCTCCAAATGCAAATTCTCAAAGAAGGCCCTGTCTAGAAATCCAGCTAGGCAATGCACAGGTTTGCAAGGGACAGATGAACTGACACATGTGCACTCGGTCCACATTTACTGCCACTGTCCAAAAGCAGATGCCTGCACTTCCTCACAGAGGTTTCCTAACATTCCAGTGCCTCTCTTTTTCTCAGAACTAAACTGAATTTTAATTCCCTTTCATCTCCTTCAATTTCTCCCCTATAAAATTTTGAAGACAAGACTCCCAAATTATAAGCATCAGAAGGACAGTGTCATGTACCAGGAAACATATTGGATTTTAAATTAGAGGACTTGATTTAAAATTTCAAATCTCCTACTAATTTGTGACCTCATTGAGGTACTTTCTCTCTTTTGGCTTATACATCCGTAAAATGAGGGGGTTGCATGAGGAGACCTCTCAGGTCTTTTTCCAGGCTGAAATCCTAAGAAAGGGTATTGACGAGCCCAAAAGATTAGGGATGCTTTTCTGGGCATCTCCAGAGCTATGGGAATTAGTCTCATTCACACTCTTTCATCATGCACTGCACAAGTATCTCTGTAAAGTTTCCTTGAAGGTTTGTGATTAATGAACTAAACGAAATTGCAGGATCATAAAAGGGGAAAAATATACATTTTCTTGTCTATACCACATCAAAGGTTCAGTTTGACTTGCCTTTCAATGAAGTGGCCAAATCGAACAAATGTTTTACTATTGTGTAGACAGAGATGATTATGACAGAATAGAGACTGTCAGGTCACAGGTAACCTCCTCATTGTGCATCAGCTGTGGGACAGAAACCCTCCAAATGAACTAAGTTTAAGAGGCTGCCAAGGGCACCAACTGTTCTCAAGTGGGAATGACTTTATTCAAGCCATATACATAGTCCTCAATGAAGACAACTTACCCATTAAGGGCCAAAACCTTGGCCATTTTTGAATGTCACACACCCACACATAAATAACAGTATCATTGTTAATGAGGCTTTTGCATTTCCTCTGATAATAGTTCAGATTTCAGACAGACTAAGCACTTTCAGCCTCACAAAAACAATCTAAAATAAATAGTTCAAGTGTCAGATGATCAGATGACCATAGATTGGGAGCTGGAAGGGACTTGCGAGATCATTCAGACCAACCCCTACTTTAGACAGTTAAGGAAACCAAGGCCAAGGTGAGTGAAGTGACTTGCCTAAAGGAGGTGGGACTCAGACTCCAATAAATTCTGTTCTCCTGTTACTATCTCACATCAATATCCCTATTTAACCACTGAGGAAACAGCCTCAGAGGGAAGAGACTTGCCCAAGGTGACATAGCTAGTAGAATATATGAGGCAGAACATGAACTAGTCTCTCCTGATTCCAAGTCTGACATTTTATCTACCAAATCCTACCAGGGCCCATATTTTTTTATTAAAAAATTGCTGTACAGCACCTCTTAAAGAGCTTCCCATAATCTTTCATCCTGTTGTTAGTACAGTTATCATATAACTTCAGATTTTAAAACTTTCCCCTCTGATACCATTTCATTGGATCTAAAAATTAAAACAAGAAAAAAAAAAAAACACCTGACCAAGATAAGACCAGCTGAAATCAAAAGATGATAGGAGATATAGTACCTCTGGTTTAACTTGAAGACTTCAGAAAGCACAGCTGCTAGGAACATTGTCTATTAATAGTAAGTCTATTTAAACTATTTAGAACCCGAGTAGCACTCTCTACCCTCCCAGGCAGGCAGTAACCAGTTACTCTTCCCACCATCTCCAGGCGTAGGCGGACAGGCAACCATCTGAAGCCCGAAAGCAGAGTCTAGGACACTAGACACTTTGTGAAGCTTCCCCCTAAGCCATAACATGTGCAGAAAGGCTAGGGCTTCAGCAACAGAAGGAATGAGCTCTTTGAAATCACGTACCCCAATGGCCGACAGTCCTACCTGATCTCAGGGTGTCTCCTCTTACTGTGCCCACTAAATAACCCACTTCATTGGCTCCCCAGAAGCCCTTGAATTTATTTACCCCCCCCCCCCAACAGTTTCATCCTGTCTTTGCTTCTTGGATCTGTTTGTCAGGTTCCCAGCTACAGAGTAGCCGGGGAATTCACAACAGGAAATGCTAACCCCCGGAATGATCAGACACACGCTTGTTGTCTACAGTTGGCGTTTTATTTTGAACCAGGCACATTCCTTCCTTCTATAGCTAAAGGTATTTCTCTGCTGTGATGAAGGCCCCCCCGTATTAGATGACCTTTACTCTTCTTTCCCTGACTTTCCTCTTAAGAGTTAAATAAAGCCTTCCGTTCCTCTACAGGCTACTTAGACCCAAGGCACTATGGCGCTGAATGCAGGTTGGTTTCATTACATTGATAGGATACATGTGCTGTTTTTATCTCTAGCATTTTCTCAGTAATTCAGCACTTTAAAGTCTCAGCTGTCTACCGATCTGCAGACAATTGTTTGGTGTAATACTATCCGGAAAAAGCTGATAAAACGCAGATGTGGCTAGGTCTCTGAAATTTGTGGCTTGCTAAGTGGTTTTTTGCCATTCTCTCTAGCCCATGGCAAGGCGGCTTCCCTGCAAGGTTCTGGAGGCTGGGGTTGGGCTTTTTTTTTTTTTACCCCTTCTTTTCTTTCTTTATTAAAATGTTGTGAAGAGGAAGTAATTGCTGGATATTTCTACAATTAAGGAAGTTAGCCAAATGTAAAGCAGCAGAGTTGTAATTCCCACTGTTCCCCCCACACACACACTCCCCAATTTTGTTTTTATCAGATCATTTGGCAAGCCTTCCCTTCCCTCTCCTGCTCTTACTCTGTTTTAACCAACCTGTCTGGTCCAACAGGGCATGACAGAACTTGGCCCTGACACCTTGGGTCCTTTTGGGGAAGCTGAGTTAGCCCTGTTTCATTCTAGCTAGGGAAGGATCCAAGAAAAAATCGCTTGACACATGGAAACGAATACTGAACTCCCAGTGAAGTAGACAGAGATCTAGCTGCCTTTGTGAATTTCCCTAGTCCTAACTCTTATTTTCAGTTGGGCTGCTAATTCCCAGGGGACTCTGATTGCATCTGTCCAAGGAGGAACTTCCAAAATGATTGGAGAAATATTTTATGCCATCAATAAATCTCACATCAGATAATAGCTGGAGAGCCAGAAGGGACAGACGCTGTCTATTCTAATTTTAAAGATGCAGAAACTGAGGCACATGGGGAGGTCAAGTGACTTGCCCAAGGTCACACAGGTAGTTGTGTATGTGTCTATCCAAAAGACTGATCATACAAAAAGCAAGTTGTACTCGGAATAATCGCAGAACCATTAACGCTCAGGAGACCTCCAGTCAGAAGGGTTTCGGTTTTTAATTAACTGATTTTCTTTAACATAAGGAAGGGTTCAGTTTGAGGGGTGGGTTTGGGCACAAGTGACTATGATATTTTTTAAAAGGGGGGACACAAATGAAATGTATTTTTAAAACCACTATCATCGCCACACTGGTCATTACAGAAGCAAAGTTAAAGACAAACAACTTTCTGAAAGTTTGTGTCGGTATAATATGCCCTCCATCTCCCCCTCCTCTTAAAAAAAAAAGAGAGGGAAGAGTTGGGGGGGAAGGGGAATGGGGGGAAGGGGGAAGAAGCGCTGCTGGGTGAACAGACATCTGTGTGATAACTACCCACAGCTTTGGTGATTTATGAAGCGGACAGGGTTTTTCCATTCCAATTGAAAGGAAAGACCGGCTTGCCCTTAGAGGGTCCGCTTTGCAGTTGCTGATTGCCGAAGAAAGAGGGCGTTCCTATTTATCCCCTGAAAATCTCTCCCAGTTCCCGGAGGGGAGCTGGCAGCAATTTCCCACAACGTGTAAATTAGTCAATCGCAGAGTCAGTAAACTGTGGCTTTGAAGTGGACGTTAATGAAGTGCACCATTAGGGCCTAATGATTGTTCACATTTGTATTCTAGGGGCCCCGGGGTAGCTTTTGATGTCTTACTGCCTTGGTTTCTCCGATTCCACTTATGTAAATGCCAGGCCAGCCACACACAAACACACACATTATCTAACTGCCAAGCCATTCCCCTCCCCCCACACACACACACATTATCTGACTGCCAGGCCATCCCCCCTACACACACACACACACACACACACACACACACACACACACACACACTCTAAGAGAACTTGAACAATTTTTAATGAGAAAAAAAAAGTGAGCCTTGGTCTGACTGATGTCACTTCAAAGTCAGCACAGACTAAATTGCTGTAGACTGCTTAATTCAAAAGTGCTCCCTCGCGGATGACAGCCGCATGGTGACAAAGTTCAATTGGCAACAGGAGACAGGCGAGATCAAAGGCTCGCTATTGTAACAGTTTTGTTCCATGAAGAATCGCTCTTTGTGGGGAAGTTTGCGAGCCTCGAGCCTCGGCTGGCTGTAGCAGCAAGCGACTTCGGCTGCGGCTCCGGCTTCAGCCCAACTCGGGGATGCTCTCCCCCGCCTTCCTTCCCTCCATCTCTCTCTTGGGTTCAGAACGAGCTTTATCTAAATACTCAGAATTACAGCCCTCGGATATAGCGGCTCTTCTGTCTTAGTGAGCAGAACTGAGGGGAGGGCTGAGCTTCAGGAAGCCACGGGCTTGTAGAAAGTTCGTAGACCTGTCCTGCGGAGCCCAAAAGAGGCAACAAAAACAAATCAACAAAAAAAGATACAGATGGATGGATGGATGGATTATGGATGGATAGATGATAGATGGATTGAGGGAGGGAGGGACGGAGGGGGAGAGAGAGAGAGAGAGAGAGAATGTCCCATTTACTTTTGACTAATGTAAGGGAACAATGGATAGACGAGGGTCAAGAAGACCCCTCAGACACTTCCACTTATATGGGCTAATTTCGTAAGATCTCCAAAACTCAGTTTCCTCATCTGTAAAATAGGAATAATAATTTTGCAAGGTTGTCACAAAGGTCAAATGAAATAATTTTACGCATAAATATTAGGTTGGTTTGGCTGTTTTTTGTTTTTGTGTTTTAGACTTCTCATTTTCTCCTATTTCATTCATTGTATTCCTATCCCCTGCTCTTGAGTAAAGATGGCAGATTTAGGATTGGAAGAGATCTTAGAAATCAACTAACCTCCCTCATTTTATAGGGGCGGGGATAAGGCCCAGAGAAGGGAAACATTACACAGGAGGAAGAGACAGATCCCAAATCGCAACCTGGATCTTGGGTCCAAATACATGTTTCTTTCACTATACCATTGTTTTTGATCTGGGGCCAAGCCACAATGTGGGTCACTTTCGTCTCCTTGCATTCCTTCTCCTGGAAGACTGGTTAACTGACTTCCTTCCAGGTACCTGTTAGCAGGCCTTTAAAGGAAAACTGCTTCAGCAGCAATTTAGCTGCATAGGCCAACCCAGCTTTAGTGTGACAATAGAGGCTCTGAGTTCCAACCCTATCCCTACTCCTTTCTACTTGTGTGACCTTGAGCTAGTTGTTGTTGTGCCCTAGATACCAGTTTCCTCTTCTGTCCAAATGATTTAGGGTCCTTTGGAGCTCTGAACTGATATGCCTCCTATGTAAGGAACCCAAGTAGTTAACTAAAGATGGGGCTTTAATGGTCATTCAATAGCAGTCATAGGGAAGCTGCCCACTACATGCCAATGATTTGTCCATAACTAATTAAGACCCCTTCAGATAGTGATAGAGACAAGCCTGGCCAGATTTGGGGGGAGATTACTGGCCCCGGATAGCAACAGCTTGTCTGCCTGATAAAATAGTCTTGTTTACATCTAACTTGGGGTGGCAAGGAGGGGTGGGAGAATGGCTCAGACTCATGTTTTGGGTTTTTTTCTTGATGCTAACTCCATGTTTTCACTTTTCTCTTTAATTTTCTTTCTAAACCCTTCACAGTCCCTCCATTCATCCCTGTGGGGTTTGATGTGTGTGAAGTCTGGCTTTTCTAGAAGGTTCTGAGCGGACATTCTAAGCCGGCTTAGAAGGGTTCTGTGTCTATACAATTAAGCTCTAGCAACTTTCCTCTTGTAAATTATGATGGAACACATCATTAGCTGCAGACCGGCTTGTTCCCCTTAATCACACTAAAGTATGCATAAACCCCAGCTGAGCAATTATGAATAATTAAATCAATTAGAGACAGTCTAACACCAGGGCTTGTGGCTACACTGGTGTTGGCCACTATAATATTTTAACAGTAAATGCAAAAGGGTTGTAGAGGGTTTGAAGCAGAAGAGAGAACAAAAGCGTATACAAATGCCAAAGCATGTTGCTTAGTGATGGGCCTACCATAATATCACCAAGATTAGACTCAGCCTTCTCAAGGAAAACAATAGTAATGAAATTCCAATAAAATATTTTTGAGCAAGTCTGAAAGCTTAGAAATGAGTTCATTAAAAAGGGATAAAACATGATTCCCTGAAACTATGCTGAATAAATTAGTACTTTAAATTTGTCAGGAAGAAAAACGGGTTGTTGGGTTTTTTTTTTCTCTCTCTCTCTCTCTCTCTTTTTTTTTTTGCCCAAGGATTGGGCCTAATTTATGCGAGGCTTTGGGGGTATTGTTTGTTTGTTTTTCAGGGTGGAGAGGTGAATAGAGGGAAACCAGGACCAGCATTGAAGGATGCTGTGTCAAAAGAAAGAAATCCCAGGCCTTTCCCAAACCAGGTTTAAGGGGTATAGGAAAGGAAAAAGTTGTACTTGGAATCAGGAGACCAAGGTATACATCCTGTCTCTGATGCTTAGGAGCTGTGTGAGCATGAGGAAATCATTTAACACCACCTGAATCTCAGTTTCCTGGTGTATAAAATGGGAATAACAATACATGGGACAGGGCTGGTGGGAGGAAAGGGCTTTGGATGATAAGAAGTCAGAAGCGTAACTGGAACCCACGTCTTCTTGGCTTGATATTCATTCAATTAGCCTGTCTTTCTTAAGGTCTGCAGAAATGTCATTCTATCTTAAGCTGAAGTCTTTCAAGAAGATAAAATATAGAGCTAAGTAGTCATGCATTTTAAATGTAGAAAGTAAGAGGGTTGTATGTGGGGTGTGTGTGTGTCTGTGTGTGTCTGGACCTGTGATTTCATCAGTATAGGGGCAGTTCCACTCATGGAAAATTTCTATCCTCCCATCCCCCTCAAGATGCAAATTAGCCAATAGTTTTATAGGATTTTGAGAGGTGCCTGGAGCTTTCAAGGTCAAGTGATTTGTTCATAGTCAAAAAGCTATTGTGTATCATGAGGAAGACTTGAACCTAGGTTTTCCTAACTCCAAGGCTGGAATTCTCTCCACTAAGCTGGCTGCTCCTCTCTGAATTTGGACAAATGAGTCAGTGCTTTCACTTTCAGACATTGGTTGGACGAGATTGTTGTTGTTGTTGTTGTTGTTGTTGTTGTTTATCCTTCATTCTCAAAAAGGTTCATGATATGGGGGTGATATCATGACATACAATGAATTGGATTTAAGTGAGGCAAGGCTGTGCAAGGTCACCAACCTCACTCTCACCTCCAGATCCATCTGGGTCCAGTCAAGATGTACATCATTACAACCCTGCATGTTTGAGGCAATTGGGGTTAAGTGACTTGCCCAGGGTCACACAGCTAGAAAGTGTCTGAGGTGAGATTTGAACTCAGATCCTCCTAACTCCAGGTCCAGTGCTCTATCCATTGCACCACCTGGCTGCCCCTTCCAGCAGGAGACAAATTTACACAATGACCAAAATGATGGCAAGGAAGACAACACTGAAAAACATCAAACTCTGATCAGTGTAGTCACTGATCCTGACTTCAGAGGCCTGTTGATAAAACGTACCTTCCTCCTCTAGCCAAAGAGGTGGGGGGATATAGGTCCAGGATGGTATACGTTCTCAGACAGGATTTGTTTTGCTTAATTGTGATTCTTAATTCTTTTAGGGAAGGAGGAAAGGGGTCATTATGAGACAATGGCCATGTTTGGTTCTAAATGACCATGAATAAACCATTCATTTAAAGAAAAATAAACCCTGTGCCGACAGACTTACAAGTCTATTAGACAACCAATTTATAAAAGTCATACGCTGTCTACATTACACTATTTCCCAATAATTGTGGGGTCTTCAGTCTGAGCCAAAGACCTGAGCTCAAATCATGGTGTTTATTATCATTTATTATTATTTATTACTTTGGTTATTTCCCTCTTCTAGTCCTCTGTTTCCTCAACTATAAAAGGGAGTGGGAATAGATGACCTCAAAGATCCCTCCCAGATCTCAATCTACAATCCTGCAAAACTTGGGGGAAATTGTCAAACAAACAAACAAAAAACAAATCAATAAATAAAATTTTTAAATAAGAACTTAAATTTGTAATATTTTTTAAGAGGTTGGATTTCAATATTTTAAAAAACAAATTGAGGGGCAGCTAGGTGGCACAGTGGATAGAGCACCGGCCCTGGAGTCAGGAGGACCTAAGTTCAAATCTAGCCTCAGACACTTTACACTTACTAGCTGTGTGACCCTGGGCAAGTCACTTAACTCCAATTGCCTCATCAAAACAAACAAAAAACACATTGCAAACTAGTTAAGTGTTGTCAAATAGAGATCCTTCAGTAATGGATATGTAATAGGCACATTATTCATTAAACCTTTTAGCACCTACTATGTGTGATCAACCCTTCCTTTCAACAGGAATAATGTTATTATACCACTTTCCCAATGAAGCATGGGAACTTCTGAAATCCTAGGAAACAGCCATCTTCAGGTTAAGCAATCTCATCTATATAATTAATTTGGAAGTCCCCCTTTTTTTTTTCAGAGGAAGACAGAACCCAAACCCTAATTATCAAAAATTCCTTATTCTCATTTCTAAACAAGTAAGTTTTCCCCCACGTATATGATAGTCTGTGCAGGGTATATGTGGTGCATATAAAACAGTTTCTACAAGAACAGCTTTTAAAATTGTTATCCAGGCTGCTATCAAGGACACCAATAAAAACCTTTGAATTCACATTCTAGTCTTCCTCAAAAGTATACATGGGGAGGGAGACATTAGCTCATGAAATTCTCCCGAGTTATATAGTTGGTTTGAAAAAAGAATTCTTAAGTATTATAATCATAGCTCCCATTTGCATGATCCTTTATGATTTACAAGTAGTGATGATGGTTAAAAAACCATCATCGAGGACATGTATGATCAGAAAAGGAGGTGGGCAGGTTATATAGTGAGAATAAAGGATCATGGATGGGTAATCCAAGTGTGGCACAGCTGTAGCTCATGAATTATTAAAAACAACCAGAGGGGCTGGGTAGATTCTCTGCAGGGGATTTAATGGAATGACATCAGCAAGAGTGGCGCCTGTGATTCACCTCCACTGGTGGAGCCAGTGCCTTAACATTGATGAGATCACAGATTCACTCAAGTATCCAGTTGTTAATGGTCTACTAACTCTCTCACAACAATGAGAGATAGTATCCTAGAACTGGAACTGCAACTTTGGACCCACAAGGAACCAAATCCCTTTCTTGAACATCTCAATAAGTGAGACCTAACTAGCTGTGAGACCCTGGGAAAGTCATTTTGCCTCAACCTCAGTTTTCTCATCTGTAAAATGTAGATTAGAATAGCACCTACTTCATAGATTTGTTGTGAGAATCAAATGAGATAACATTCTTTACAAACCTTAAAGCACAATATAAATACTAATTATTGTTATTACTATTACTCTTTGGCCCCACCCTGAGTTCTGCCAGGAAACAGGAATTTGACTTAATTTTTACCTTTGTTTCACTTTCCCTTTGCAAATAACTGAGGGCTAGAAAGGCATTTGAACCTAAAGCATCATTACTGCAAGAGACAGAAGGAATAGGCAAAGAAGTGGTTGTAAGTAGCTGAACTCTCATCTCCTTCCCTTCAAGTTGCCATCCCCTCACAAGACTAATAGGCAAAGTCCCCAAAGTTCATGTATATAGGTCCAGGAGGGACCTGACAAGTCATCATTTTATAGATAAGAAAGCAGATTCAGAGAGGGCAAGTAATTTGCCCAAGATTACAAAGGAATCCAAGACAATGTAGTGGGTATATCTCATCCCATTCCATCTTGGGATGAGGCAAGCTGCCTCTATCTCTGCTCCTGGTGTCCTTCCTTTCTGCTCAATAATCCTGCCCCAAGTATATCCACTCCCTTCTGGACTCTTTTCCAGAGGTGCCTATTGTCCCTGGATTGCTTTAAGCAGTCATTAGTGACTTGCTACATTTCACAGATGCTCCCCCCATTTCACAGATCAGGTCAATGGATTCAGACCTGTTGTGACTCGGACATAGCCACATAGTCACTAAGTGTCAGAGGAAGGCATCGAGCCCAGGTCCACTACTCCTTCCAGTCAATTACCCTCTTATTCCCATGGAAAGATGCTTGGATAAGGAAGCTTTGTTTTTCATTCGTTTATTTTTTACAGTTTAATCCAGTAAATGTTTGTTGGGTCAGGCTGGTATCAGATAACTCCATTTCCTAAACCAATGTCACAATTTGGCCTCCTTTTATTCTCTCCTGCCTCTCCTGGGTGCTACTGAGGTTGGAAACTTGTGGAGGAGGAAATGCCATGGGAAATGGGGAGACAGAAATGAATGTCTGGTTACCTTCCAAGAACACACTTAACAACCTATCTGCTGTATATTTGGAAACAGGAGATTTAGGCCATGCCTATGAAGCCAGAACAGATTCAGGACCCCTTACCCAGTGGTTTTAACCAGCCCATCAGCATCCTTCCTGTGCTACTCCTCCCTCAACCACCTCCAATTCCCCTCCCCCCTCCAAGATATCTACAGAGTCACCAGAGGCTAAACTGATGGTCAGATCATAGATTTAAAACTGGAAGAAACCTTAGAGGCTATAGCATTAAACCACTGCATTTTTACAGATGAGGAAATTGAGGCATAAAGAGGTTAAGTGACTGACCCAGGGTCACATAGCTGGTACATGTCTTGGGTTTATCTGAAAGAGAATTTTGCTTCATTATGAGCTTGACAAAAATCAGTCAGATGGAGCTGTTAAGGGAAACAAATATCTTTGTAGAGGAGGGGTAAATTGATGGGAATGAATCCCCCCCCCAAAAAAAAAAAAACCTCGAATGTAAGTTGATGAGGGCAGGGACAATATTTATTTATCTCATTGTGGTTAGGGGAAAAGGATGCAATCTGAAGTCAATAGACATGGGTTCCAAGCTCTATTTCTGCTATTTACTTGCCCAAACTATTCTTCTTCCCTAGGTCTTAGTTTCTCCATGAGTGTGTCAGACTAGAAGACCTCTAAAATTCCTTCCAGATCAAATCTATGGCCCTCCAATCTCCATCACCACCACCACCACCCCACCTTGCATATTACTACTGATACAAGTCAACAGCATTGGTTGGCTTTAATTAGATGGAATTGAATAGGGATAAGATGTCTACACTGACTCAAATAACTAGATAAATGTTCATCCCTTGGCTATAAAAAACATACAATATAGACCAGCCATGTGGAAAAAGATATGCCTTGGAGTTAGGAAATCCTTTGTTCCAGTCCATGCTTTGCAATTTTTTAGGTATGTAACTTTGGGCAAATTTGGACAAACCTTACTCAACCTTTTTCCTCATCTGCACTAAGAATATTGGGGTCATGGGATTGGATTTTGCCAAGAAGGAAGAGCACAAGGTCAAGGCAAAATTAGACATAAAGCCAGCATAGGTCATGATAATGTTCCCATACTAGAAAATTGATTTGAATTGGCTTACTGTATCTTCCATTATTTACTTCCTAGAAGGAAAGTTTAGAGAGAGAAAGCTTGATCATATAAGTTTGCTGAAAGGAGCTAGCCCCCAAACCAGGCATCCCACCTTATCCCTAGGTCACAACCAGGCAGGCCTTGGGATTTGAGGCCACAAATGGAATTTAAAAGTCTCCCATTAAAAAGCCAATACTCCTATGAAACCCTCAGTTCCTAAACTAATGCCTATTATCAATTTAGCATAGATGACCAAGAAATCCCAGGCTAGCCAAGGAAAGGTAAGAAGAAGAACAGAGAAGGAAAATGAGAAACAGGGAGAAAAGAAGAAAAGGAGGAAAAGTGAAGAGTGGGAAAGAGAAAAAGTGCAGAAAATATAGGGGAATGAAAGGGAAGGTTAAACAGTACCAATGACCATCTTCCATTTCATGACTCTGCTGAAGTCTGAGCAGTTAGTATCATTTTAAAACAAGATTTTTATCGGTACCATGTGGCATGTTAAGAAATCTATCATGGGGCGGCTAGATGGCTCAGTGGATAAAGCACCAGCCCTGGATTCAGGAGTACCTGAGTTCAAATCCGGCCTCAGACACTTGACACTTACTAGCTGTGTGACCCTGGGCAAGTCACTTAACCCCCATTGCTCCGCAAAAAAAAAAAAAAAAAAAAAAAGAAATCTATCATATTGATATAGTGCCCACTTTACAAAAGGAAGCTGGGTGGCACAGTGAACAGAGCCAGCTTGAGTCAGGAAGACTCATCTTCCAGAGTTCAAATACAGCCTCAAACACTTCCAGCCGTGTGACTCTGGGCAAGTCACTCCACCCTGTTTGCCTCAGTTTCCTCATTTGTAAAATGAACTGGAAAAGGAAATGGCAAACCACTCCAGTATCTTTGCCAAGAAAACCCCAAATGGGGTCACAATGAATCAGATATAGCTGACATGACTGAATCATACTTTACAAAAATGCTACAATGTAGGTTCTAAAAGTGTTACTATTATTCCCATTTTACAGATGAGGAAACCAAATTGTTACCTGCCTAATTGATGAGTCACATTTCTTTAAATTCACATTTAACTGTAGTGTAAACTTACTGCTACAGTATTCAGAAGAAGCATTCTTAATTTGTTTCCTTCATAGGAATATAGATTGTACCATAGATTTAGGGTGAGATGAGATCTTGTGAGTCATATAGTCTAATATTGTTATTTTATAGACCAGGAAACTTGAGTCCTAGAGAGGTTAAATGATTTGCCCAGGGTCACACAGGTAGCAAAAGCTGAGCCACCATTCAAACCTAAGACTTTTGACAATTACTTCTGTGAGTTTTGTTTATTTAAATAACGTGAAACTTCTCTTTCTTCTCATTTCATATAAGATATAGTATAGCCGGGACAGCTAGGTGGCACAGTAGATAAAGCACCAGCCCTGGATTCAGAAGGACCTGAGTTCAAATACGGCCTCAGACACTTTATACTTACTAGCTGTGTGACCCTAGGCAAGTCACTTAACCCCAATTGCCTCACCAAAAACAAACAAAAAAAGCAAACAAAAAGATATAGTATAGACATAATAGAGTATATATGTATAGTATATATACATATACTATATAGTATGGTATAGTCATATGTAGTATAGTCATAATAGAGTTCTGAGAAGTGGCTTGTCCAGGCCAGAGAAAGGAATTAACCCATGCCTTCCTGGCTTTCAGATCACCTCTCTATCCACTATATCAAGACATCTTTCCAATGACAGCAGCCCCCCTAAATGGAGCAGGCTGCCTGATCAGTCAGTTAGACCCCTGCCACTGGAGGTGGGGAGGGGAAGGGAAGGGTGTCGCTGTGAAATGGGAGGGGGGGGAGCTCTATAGATAGAAGATAAAGGTTCAAATCCTACCTCTGATGATTGCTGTTGTTGTTTGCTCATTTCAGTCATGTCTGACTCTTCCTGATCCTATTTGAGGTTTTCTTGGCAGAGATACTGGAGTGGTTTGCCATTTCCTTCTCCAGCTCATTTTACACATGAGGAAACTGAGGCAAACAGGGTGAAGTGACTTGGCCAGGGTCACACAGCTATTAAGTATCTGAGGCAAGAATGGAACTCAGGAAGATGAGTCTTCCTACCTAGGTAACCTTGGGCAAGCCAATCTCCAGGCTTTGATTTCCTCATCTATATAATAAATGGATTGAACTAGATGATCTTTGAGGTCCCTTTTCAGCTCTTGGCCTATAATCCTATGATTTAGTGCTTTAGTTTAGGTTTGGGATTGGACAATACGACCAGCAATTTCCCTTCTCATTTTGAGATTTCATGATTCTCTGATCTCTACCTGCCCTGCCCCCAATCACTAGCTCCGACAGACTCTGCTGTCTCACTCTCCGATCATCATCCTTCAGTCTTTTGCCCCCCCACCGAGTCCCCTACAAATCCAGTCACAGCTGAATGCAGAAATGCTGACCCAAAACAACCGTGTTTTCATTTAATAGATTAAATCGCTACATGGACAGGGACTTTCCAACACATCTGCTCTACAGGATTTTTCGTTTAATAGAATTAGTTGAAACCAGATCACAAAGCCCTGTTACCCAGGGCCATCTGCCCAGACAGGGAAATAGCTTCTCTAAATAGAACCCCATGCTCCGAGAGCCCTGGTTTAAAAAGAAGCTTGTACCAGTACCCACGCGGCCCCCTGAAACATCGTGTCTGTTGGTAACAGTGCCTGTTTATGGGCTTGCAGGGTTTTCTATCAAGGCATCCGGGTGTCAAAGGCTGTGGGTGTTTCCATAGTTCTTAAAAGAATATTCGGGGGTAGCTAGGTGGTGAAGTGGATAGAGCACCAGCCCTGGAGTCAGGAGGACCTGAGTTCAAATCTGGCCTCAGACACTTGACACTTATTAGCTGTATGACCTTGGGCAAGTCACTTAATCCGAATTGCCTCACACACACACCCCCCCCCGAAAAAAGAATATTCAGTGATAATTTCGATCCCTACCACCACCACACCCCACCACACCTCGCACAAACACCTGTTTTAAGATTCTGGTCAGACTTAGAAAATAGTAGAAATGGGGGCTCTCACAGAAAGAATCAGGTTATCCAGTAACTCATTCCTCCATCCCCCCTAGTTCAAATTGAGTCCCTAAACCCCAGGGTTTTTAATACCTACAGGCAAAGTGAAGAAACATATACAATAACGGGAGAGATCTCAGAGCCCCATAGTAGCCTCAAAGGGAACAATTGAGAAGTCACTTTGACGACACTAGATCCTATAAATGTTAATTGACTGGTTTAACATCTTAATGACTAGAGATGAGAAGCTCTGTGTGTGTGTGTGTGTGTGTGTGTGTGTGTGTTTCCCCAAAGTGACATTCCAATTTTTAAAAGAGGTTATTAATGTGCCATGATTAGCCTGCCTAGGGGGAAAAAAAAGAGGATAAATTGTACGGTTATCAACTGCAGCTTTATTGGTCTGAGACTTCCACCGCAGGGAGTGGCTGCTGTATGGAATTGATAAACATAGAGATTTATAAGGTCAACTTTTATGAGTCTACAGATTCCTTGTGGCGTATTACCACATCCTTATTACAAGCTCCCGCTGCTGTCCAGCTAAGCCAACAGAGGTAATATATTACACTTGCTTGACTAGACCAGAGATTTTTTTTTTAAGGAAACAGTTCAAAATAAAATATAGCTTTGGGGAATTATGTTTTCAGTTTGGAGAGTGGGGTTTTTTTCCAGTTTCTCTAAAGGTGCAAAGAAGGTCTCTCTGGTTTGTTTTACTTGGACATTAAAAACACATCCCCACCCCCTAGAAAGCAAACTGGGGCCTTATAACTGATTGGGATTGCAGAAAAAATAGATAAAAGTTAAATTATTCCCTCATACTAGGACTAGGGAAGGTGTTGCTCCTTTCAGGGCTGATCTCTCCCTAACCTCCCAGTAAATTAATGTTGGCTTGTTTCCCTTCCCTTTTTTTCTTTTTTAAAGGGGAACTTGGGGGTGAGAACAAATCAACCAGCAGCTAAAATGGGACCATAGGAACAGGAGGAGATTTGGTAAACTTGGATTTACACATTCGTTTTGTCTGCCCCTGGGATCCGCTTGAGGACGGCCCACAATATACATTAAGATGAAAACTAAACTGGAGGTATAGGGAAGGGGTTGGGTGAATTACTGTTAAATCCCATGCTGACTTCAAATATCCTAGTCTATCTTAGAGGCCAAAGACAACCATTATTGGGACTCACAGAGGCTCAGGATGCTTGCTTCTTCCTGCTCTTTCCCCTCAAACAAGTCAATGAGTATATATTAAGAACTGACTTTGGACTAGGCACTAGGCTATGCAGTGGGACAAGAAAGAAGTGCAAAAGCAGTCCCTACCCTCAAGTAATTCACAATCTAATGGGGACATGTAGTCATCTGGGTCCAGGTTCACTGGAGTCAGGTGAGCCTGACTGCTTTCCTAGAGAATTGTACTTCTATTCTCATATTCATTATCACCCCCATTTTGGCTACTTTGGGATGATTTTTCCTCTAGTCTAGAGTTTCCCCTCAATCTTTTACAAAGTTACCCAGTGTACAAATATGAATTATGTATAGAAACGATCATTTACTCCTACTACTAAGAAGAAAGAATCATAGAACGCATTTACAGAATGATTAACACAGGATTCAGAAACAATTTACAGCCAGGTTACAATCTGCTGGAAGGGTGGTAGTAAGCCTCATTAAGCCATCATTCAGTCTGGAAATTCTGCTCATTAGCCATTTCATCACTGCCCTGAACATTGTCCAATCAAACAGCCAACCTTTATCATCTTTCGAAATGATTTCTCCCAACTCAGCACTAGCTCACCCCTGCCACTGCTTAGCCACTTGCTCCTGGAAGTGGTTGGACTACCCGATGCATGCATTTCTTCCTGCTGGTGGACAGTTCTGCTCTAGGGGATTTGCCAGTGGAAGATTCTGCTATTTGCAATGAAACCCCCCCCCCGGGCCTTTCAAGTTCTGGGGAGGCCCCTTATCAAAGAAAAGAAGACAAAAAAGGGAGAGGGTCCCATCCCTAGCACTGGCTTGCTTACAGGGGTCAGTATTCTCATGGCCTCAACCGCCAGGTACCTCAGAGAGTTATCTGCATGCTACAAAGCTAGAAGAGGGTCTGCTAAGGAGAATGTCTTCTCTTTGGTTTTGCTTAGTCATTTCAGTTGTGTCCAACTCTTCATGACCTCTTTTTGGGGGTTTCCTTAGCAGAGATACTAGAGTGGTTTGCTATTTCCTTTGCTGGCTCATTTTACAGATGAGGAAACTGAGGCAAATAGGGTGAAGTGACTTGCCCAGAGTCACACAGCTAGTTACTGTCTGAGGCCAGATTTCACCTCACAGAAATGAGTTTTCTTGACCCCGGGCCTGGAGCTCTATCCACTGCACTACCTAGCTGCCCCATTTCTTTGGTAGCCTAAGTTTTAGCCCACCCACAGAATTCTGACTCAGGTGCCAATCACAAGGACTCAATCCTAATTTCTAGTCATACAAAACAAGAAGTTGCCTTTGCCCTAGACACACACACACACACACACACACACACACACACACACACACACGCGAAAGCTCCCCTGTGGTCACTAGGAATGGCAACTAATCATACTCTAAAAGGAAGGGAAGGACACCCACTGGGCTAAACAGAATCCAAATCTATGCTCTGAGGATTATTTGCCTGTGAAAATTTCTTCTCAAATAAGAATTTTTTTTTCTTGAATAAGAAAGTAAGAAATGTTTGGAACATATACTCTCCCCCCAGCCCATGGAAGCCATATCTAATATACCTACTGCCAACACATACACAACTACATACAACCCCCATCCGTATAATTTCCCTCACATACAATCTCTCTAACCCAGATGTTTCCAAAAAACCCACGCAGCTACCCATACACACAACTCCCCACATTCCCTCACAACTGCTCCCAAGAACTCTGCCATGTCCCAAACAGCCCTCATGTGTAACCCCTGACACACCCCATGCAACACTATCAAATGTCACTCAGATCACCCCCAGCCCCTATACCCCCTACTCCCCCACACACTAGTGGATGCCTGTTGGTGAATAGCAGGAAAGAGGCAAGAGAAAGAAAAGACAACTCTTTAAAGCGACTTGTGAGGTGGTGTCCTTATCAGCACCTGCCAGATGAATTATCATCTCTGTGCCGATGACTCCCAGGTCTATGCATCCAGGACGACTCCCTCCCTCCAGAGCTGCACTCCCACATCCCCAGCTGCCTAGTGGACATTTTAAATTGGAAGTCCTCTAGGCATAGGAATCTTAGGGTGTCCAAAGAGAACTCAGTAACCTTTCCCCCAATCCTCCCCTTTCCTCCCCTTTCCTATTTCTGGTGAGGGCCCCAACATCCTTCCAGTCTCACAGGCTCAAAACCTGATTGTCATCCTCTGCTCCTCTCTCCCTCTCCCTCCCCCCTCCCTCTTCCCCTTCCCCTCCCCTTCCCCCTCTCTGTGTTTCTGTGTTTGTGTCTGTCTCTCTCTGTGTTTCTGTCTCTGTCTCCCTTTCTCCCTCTGTCTCTGTCTTTGTCTGTCTCTCTGTCTCTGTCTCTCTCTCTCTCTCTCTCTCTCTTTCCTCACATATGCAATTAGAGATAAATCTTGAGATTTCTAACTCCACATCTCTGGCATCTGTTCCCTTCTCTCTACTCATACCTCCACCAACATAGGCCCTCAACACTTCTCCCCAGACTGTTGCATTAGCCTCCTGATTGGTCTTCTTGTGCCCCCTCACCCCCAACTCCATATTCCACACAGTTGTCAATGTAATATTTCTACATCCTAACCTTGGTCATGTATCTCCCCTGCTCAACCAGGTGAGCTCCTTGCTTACCAGTGGCTCCCTGGTTTACTTTTTCTTTTCTTTTTTTTGTGTGTGGGGAAATGAGGGTTAAGTGACTTGCCCAGGGTCACACAGCTAGTAAGTGTCAAGTGTCAGAGGCCGGATTTGAACTCAGGTTCTCCTGAATCCAGGGCTGGTGCTTTATCCACTGAGCCATCTAGCTGCCCCATCCTGGTTTCTCTTGAATCAAATATACAATCGTCTGGCATTTCAAATCTTCTGCAGCCTGGTTCTTTCCTAAGCCTTCTCAGCCTTATTATACATTAGTTCCCCTCATACTTGCTTCAGTTTAGACCTTCTTTCTGGCCCTCACACCTGACATTCCAATTCCATTCAGAACCAGAGAATTCCAAAAGGCTTCCTCTTACCTCATCTCTGCCCTCCCCAACTCATCAGGCCTCAAATTCACTTCCTCTTCACCTCTGCCCCTCCTGGTCCCTTTGTCTCCTTCAACACTAAGCAAATATTGCCTCCTACTTGTAGTCTTTCCTGATGCTCCCAGATGATAGGATTTTACCCTCCAAACTTATCGTGTGTGTGTGTGTGTGTGTGTGTGTGTGTGTGTGTGTAATACACTTATGTGTATTCATGTTGTCTGCCCCTTACAGAATGGAAGCTTCTTTTTTTTTTTTTTAAGTGAGGCAATGGGGGTTAAGTGACTTGCCCAGGGTCACACAGCTAGTAAGTGTTAAGTGTCTGAGGCCAGATTTGAACTCAGGTACTCCTGACTCCAGGGCCGGTGCTCTATCCACTGCACCACCTAGCTGCCCCCCAGAATGGAAGCTTCTTAAAAAAATATTTTATTTATTGCTCTGCATACCCAGAGCCTAGCACAGTGCCTAGCTCACAGTCTGTACTTACTATGAGCTTGTTTGATTGATTTTAGTCACGTTAGTGGGAAGTAGTTAACAAATAATCCCTGTTCTCTTCAATTCATTTTAAAGTGACCATCCTATCTACAAAAAGGACCGGCTGCCTGACTCTACAAACTACCTTAATTTCTGAAAACTTGTGTTTTTACAACAAGTGGATCAATGATTATTCACAGCACCAAGAGTGTATTCACATGTCTGTTTTCTGGCAGCCCCACCAATGTTTATCTTATTCCTTTTTTGTCAATTTCAACAATCAGATGGGCATGCATGTTGATTTTTTTAAGTTTAATTTGAAAAAAAAAAGTATATAAGCTGGTTAGCCTGGAGTTAGTACTGGCTTCTCCTAGAGGGATTTCATAGGCGGAGAAAAGGAGCTAACCAATGATTAGTAGGAATGAGAGTAATTATAGTTGGCCTTCAGCACTGTGGCAAAGTTTGTCACTCCTATTACTCCAAATCAGCCCCTGCCAATTTACCACCTGTGTGACATTGAGTGAGTCACCTGCATTCTTTGGGACTCAGTTGTCTTAACTGTAAAATGGAGATTTTGAACTAGATGACCTAAAAGAATCCTTTCAGATATAAATCTATTATCCCCCCTCCCTTTTGTTTTGTTTTTTTAATTTTTTTTTTTTGCAGGGCAATGAGGGTTAAGTGACTTGTCCAAGATCATACAGCTAGTGTCAAGTGTTTGAGGCCAGATTTGAACTGAATCCAGGGTCAGTGCTTTATCCACTACACCACCTAGCTGTGCCCCCTTCCCTTTTTAAACAATGTTCTCTCCATTCTCCCTAATCTCCTCTGAGTGCTCCCATCTTTAGAGAAATCTGATTTTTTTATAGTTGGAAATCAAGTATTGGCTCTTTTAAAAATAAATCACAAAGGGCAGCTAGCAGGTACAGTAGATAAAGCACTGGACCTGGAATCAGGAGGACCTGAGTTCAAATCCTACCTCAGACACTTGACACTTACTAGCTGTGTGACCCTGGGCAAGTCACAACCCTCATTGCCCTGAAAAAAATGAAAGAATGAATAGATAAATAATAAATAAATAAATCACAGTAAGGTATTAAGGACAATGTGACACCCTCCTGAAAGAATTTGCATTTTAAAAGATGAAAGAGGAATAAATCCCAAATGGTACAGTTTGAGGTATTGGTCAATGAGGAAAATATTTTTGAATGAAGGTGATCTTCTTCCCCTGAAATCATGACATGAATATAACCAGCAATGTGAACTAGGCCATGGCAGTAACAAGGAATAATAGCTGATTTTACATACTGAAGTGCTACAATTATCCCCATTTTACAGATGATAAAAACTGAAGCCACCTCTAGAATGCTAGACATGAAATCAAAGGTCTGAGAAAAATCAAAGATCTGAATTCAAATCTTGCCTCCAACACCTACTAGCTTTATGGTAAGCAAGTCACTTAAGTTTTAGCTACTTCATTTTTCATAATGTGTGGATAAGAATAGCACTGATGTCACTTTTTGTGGGGACCAAATGAGGAAATATATATATATATATATGTATATATATATATAAAATGTGTGTACTTATAATTATAATTTCTATAATACATAATTTATTACCTATCTATCCACCACTGGAGTGGTTTGTCATTTCCTCTTCCAATTCATTTTGTAGAAGAGGAAACTGAGGAAAACAGGATGAAATAACTTGCCCACGATCACACAGCTAGTAAGTGTCTGAGGCCAGATTGGAACCCAGGAAGATAAGTCTTCCTGAACCCAGGCTGGGTGATTTGCTCAACGTCACATAACTGTAGTGGCAGAGCTGGGATTCGAATTCAGATCCCAGGACCCTAAGTTGGGTATTCTTTCCTGTGGACCACCCTTTCCCTGAGCAAATTATTTAAACTCTCTGAACTTCAGGTTCTTTACCTGTAGAAAAAGAAAGGATGGAACTACATGATTCTAAAGTCTCTTCCAGATCTAAATCCTATGACCCTCTCACCAGGAGCTAATTGGAACTTAAGTCCTAGTTCCCACATTTTCCTTCCAGATATTGAGAAGCAAGAGCACCGACTGTGGAGTCAGAGGATCCGAGTTCAAATCTCCCTTCCGATACTATCTATATGACCTTGGAAGAGTCACAGTCTCTCTGTGCCTCTCCTTGTCCTTACCTTCAAAATGAACGGGTCAGACTACATGGCCTCTGAAGACCTCCACAACTCTAAATCAATGAGCCCATGATCTTCTGGCAAGGTTAGACCCAGCAGAATTTAAACCCTATTTAATCTGCTTTTCCCCTCACTCATGGTTATTGGGGAATGGTGGGAGGAACATTAGCTCCAACAAAGGGTGGTAGCCTGGGTAAAGGGTTCCCAGGGAGATTGATGAGTAGTGAAAGCCAAGATGATCTGCTTAATCAATCCTCTGGCCTCTTTATTGCTCCACATACTACAAAGCAAGAAGTAGGGTTAGAGGGGTTAGATTAGCACATGCCCAGGGCCTGGAAAATCTCCCAGGTCAAGCAGATAACTTTAGTCCCCAGCTACTCCTAGAGACACATGGAAAACACCAAAGGAAAGGACTGGAGATCAGCAAGCTTGGGAGTCTAGAGTGCCCAGAGAGAGAGAGTCTCTGGTCAGATAAGAGAAAAGGGCAGGGAAAGTTATCTTACTAAGTGGAGAGCTTTGGAAGAAATTCTGCATTCTTCTTCATCCCCAAAAAGAAAAAGAAATCGTAATCGTACACAAACAAAAGATACACACACACACACACACACACACACACACACCCTTTGCCTTTAAAGTCCTAATTGCTATTCTAACTTGGAAATCTAAAGTAGACATTTGGGTCTAAACTCCTTACCTATATACAGGCTGGACATACCGGTAAGAACCAAGGTTGAGTCTTTTTAATACCCTTGCTAATAATACCTCATATTTCTAAGTCGCCTTTTACACAAAGCTTTCGGGAGCTTTACAAACACTTGCAAACATTAATTAATTAGGCCTGATGGGTCCCCTGGGAACCTTGTTCCCTTTATTTATCTGGAGAAGGAAAACAGGGATAAAGGGACTTGCCAGGGCCCAGACAGGAAGCCAATGGCAGAGGACAGAGAGGAAAAAAGCCAAGAGCCCTGGAGTGACCAGAAGGCCAAAATGGGAATTACTTGGTCATCAGAATATCAACTGAAATAACAGCTTTAGTCTAATATAATTACTGTGTACGTGTCTTAGCATCGTGGAATTTATGAGCTGGAAGAGGCCATAAAGATGACGTAGTCCAAGAGTTCTTAACCTGGGATTCGTGAACTTAATTTTTTAAAAAATATTTTTGTTACTATTATTGTTCGGTCATTTCTGTTGTATCCAACTCTTCATGACCCCATCTGGGGTTTGTTGGTTTGGTTTGTTTGTTTTTTAGCTAAGATCCTGGAATGCTTTGCCATTTCATTCTTCAGCTCATTTTACAGATGAGGAAACTGAGGTAAACAGGGTTAAGTGACTTGCCCAGGGTCACACAGCTAGTAAGTGTCTGAGGCTGGATTTGAACTCAGGAAGATAAGTCTTCCTGACTCCAGGCCCAGCCTACCTAGCTGCCTTTTGTATTTCACTGTAATTGGTTTCCTTTGTGATCCTGTGCATTCTATTTTATGCATTTAAGAATGTTATTCTGAGGAAAGGTGCATATAGGCCTCACCAGACTGCCCAAGGGGTCCAGGACACAAGAAAAGTTGAAAAATCGCTGCTCTAAACTGACACCCTGTTTTATAGTTTGTAGCATCTCCCTCTCAGTAAATTATAACCTTGTAGTGTGGACAGAACTGATGGAACTTGGCCATTATCTACTCAGACCCCGTCAGTGTGGGGTCATAGAAAAGAGTATTGGATTTAGAGTCAAGAACACAATGATAATGCTGGTTCTGATGCTTATGAGCTGTGGGATCTTCACTCTGGCTGAACCTCACTTTCTTCAACTTTCAAATAAGGTTAATAACACTCGTAGCAAGATTTCAAAGAGTTAATGGGAGACTCAAAGTAGATATTGTGTATAAAGGTTTTTAAACTTCAAAGGGCTACATAAATGTTATTTTTCATCATCATCATTATCTTACATCATATAGGTAGTAAGTTTCATTCTCCACTACACTAGGACTCTCTCTCTCTCTCTCTCTCTCACTTTCTCTTTCTCTCTCTATCTATCTCTGTCTCTCTGTATCTGTTTCTGTCTCTCTGTTTCTGTCTCTCTGTCTCTGTCTCTCTCTGTATCTGTTTCTGTCTCTGTCTCTGTCTCTCTCTGAATCTCTGTTTCTCTCTTCTCTCTAAGTCTCTCTGTCCATCTGTCTCTCTCTATACATATGTATATATTTATACATACATACACTGTGTGGGGAGGAGTCCAGGCAGGCCAACTTTTATCCACATCCCAACTGTGCTCCTGACTGCAGAACTCAACACCCCATCTAAACTGTAGTCTCACCCAGGAACTTTCCTCAGGGCCTATGGCCATCTTACTCTTGATGGTCCACCCTCTCCTGCAGCCTTGACCCCATAGAACACCCCTCTCCCATGCTGCCCCCTCTATTCCTTTGGGGAGTTCCTTCTGGTGCCTCCATTTTGGGAAAGGCTTCAGGCCAGAAAGCCTTCATTCTTCTCCCTGATCTGTTTCTGGCTTTCTGGACTTCTTCATCACGGTCCTGTGTGGGTTCCTTCCCCTTCCCCTCCCATACTTCCTTTCACCTCTTTTGTGTACTAGCTCCCCATTAGGCTGGAAGCTTTTTGAGGGGAGAGACTGCCTTTCTTTTTGCTGAAAGAGAAGAGAATGTTCACCAAAGTCAAACTCCAGCAAAGAAGTCAAGAAGGATGAAAACTGGGGGGGGGGGGGATCAGATTTAGTGATCGTAATAGCTAGGATTTATATAGTTCTTTAAGGTTTGCAAAGTGTTTTATATATTATCTCTTTTTATCTTCACAACAATTTTACAGAGGGGAAAAGTGAGGACAGACATTGTTAAATGACTCGTACAGGCTTACCCAACTAGCAACTGTCTGAGGCCTGGTTTGAACTCAGGTCTTCCTGATGCCAGGGCTCTATCCAGCGAGTCTCTTAGTTGCCTCTAACTACTTTGACAATTAGTAGACCACTGTTAACTTAGATCAGAGCATTTTCAGTCAAGGAGAATTACCCCCTCCAAGAGCTACCTTCTTCCCACCCTTCCTTGTCCCCTTATCCTCCCTGCTGACCTCCAGGCTGCCCCAAACTCCTGGGAGTGATTGCTTGACTCTTTGCACAGCTTGGATGAGATGAGGGTCACCAACTCAATCCCTTCTGATAAAATGGACCAAGCCTTGCCATCTGCCTGGCCTCTGTTCTCTCTGGACCACCTGTTCTCCCTGTTATCTGATCTTTTGGTGTAGCCTAAGGTGCCTTCCACCACACAACAGAACCTTTAGGATTCCCCAGTGATGCTGACCTTCCTTTTTTTGTACTGTTGTTCAGTCATTTTGTCATGCCCCACTTGTAATCTCCCTCAATCAAGGTGTGAGCTCCTGGAAATCAGGGATCATAGGGCCGGTTCTCTTTGTGTCCCAGCACTTAAAACAGTGCTTATCATGCAGGAAGTGCTCCATTGATGTTTTCTCATTCATTCATTCACCACCTTGGGAGCCCCCCACCCCCAACTTCCCTCTTCCTTAGGTCTGTTAACCTTTCAATGCCCCAGGCAAATCTCAAGTCTCTCAATGGCAGAGAAAACGCTGCTCTGAATTGCCCCCATTGGGATGAAGAAGGGGGCGGGGAAGAGTCCACAACCAGAGTTTCTGCATGAATGACATCATAGACAACCTCCCATAAATGTGGTCGGGAAGTTTTCCCCAACGTCACATCCAAGGCTATCGAGGTAATTGCCAGTCCTTGTTATGCCCTGTGGGGCCCAACAGAACAAGCAGATTTCATCTTCTACAGTAACTGTAGTCAAATGGGGGAAGACAGAAATCATGTCCCCTTCTCTAGCTTCCAGGTGCCTCACCAGCTCAGTCACCTTCCCCCCAGATGTACTCCCATTTAGACATACTCCATAGTCCCTGGTGGTGGTAATGGAATGTAATACTACTAATTCACATTTGGGTGCTGATTTCAGTTTTGCAAAAGGCTTTCTTCATAACAATCCCTTGAAGTTGGGAGTACAAGTCTTATCATCCTCAACCATGGTAGCTAGCTGTCCCAGTGGATAGAGTGCTGGGCCTAGAGTTGGGAAGACCGGAGTTCAAATCCAGCCTCAGATACTTTCTACCTGTGGTGATCCTGGGCAAGTCACTTAGCCTCCGATTTGCCTCAGTTTCCTCCACTGTCAAGTGGAGATAATTATGGCACCTACCTCCCAGGGGGGTTGCGAGGATCAAATGAGATAATTTTGGAAAGTGAATAGCATAGTACCTAGCACAAAGTAAGCACTACATACATGTTAGCTATTTATTATTATTATTATTAATTTCAAATCTAACCTCAGACACTAGCTGTATGACTCTGGGCAAGTCATTTAACCTCTATCTTCCTTAGTAACCTCAGTTACAAAATAGGAATAATAATAGTACCTAGTTCATAGAGTTGTGAGGATCAAATGAAATATTTTTTAAGTAATAAGTGTTAAGTGACTTGTCCAGGGTGACACAGCTAGTAAGTTTCTGAGGTCAAATTTGAACTCAGGTCCTTCTGACTTCAGACCCAGTACTCTATCCACCGTGCCACCTAGCTGCCCCAAGATAATATTTTAAAAGCATTTAGCAGTGTGTGGAACATAGTAGATACTTAATAAATGCTTATTCCCCTCCTTCATTTTATAGGTGAGGAAACTGAGGCTTAGGCAGAAGTTGAGTACCATATAATGGACTTAGAGTCAAGTTCAAATCTTTCCTCAGACACCACTAGCTGTGTGACCCTGGGCAAGTCACTTAACTTCTTCCTCTTCTGTAAAATGAAGGTTGCTAGACTAGATGACCTCTAAAGTCCCTTCCAGTTCTCAGTCTGTGATCCCATAATTCAACCCACCCTTCACCCGCAAAAAGCACACTCTGTACCATTTTTTGGTCCTGAACGCCTAGCACCTCTTCTAGGACCTGCCTGCAGGACGGACTCCCTAAGTATGAGTGGAATGGGAATGAGTGGGTGACTGTAATTTTCACCCGTATAAGCCACTGTAGCAGCCGTGGTGCTTTCCCAAGATTCCAGCTGAAGGGCCCCACGTGCACCGCAGCTGCGGCCCAAATCTGGTTCATATTTAGTGTAACAAATTATGCAAAGTACACCAAACAAGAGCCATTTAAAATTCCACTGGGCCTTTAGGAAGGCGTTTTAGAGAAATGTTTGCTCTGCTGTTTCCCCCTTCTGCTAACAAGAAAAAAGGTGATTCACCCAGAGCAATCATGTTAACAAAATAGAAAGACGATCGGTTCAGAGAGGCGCCAGGGGACGGGAGAGAAACAAAATCGTTCGCTCCTTGCTTCCCTTCTTCTCTTTCTGACTTTTTTTTTAATGCCGCTGGGGGTGGTTTTACTTCATAATGCAAATTGGAGACTTGGCCTCAACACTGCACAGTTCCAGCCAAGAAGGAAAGTTCTACATTTTTCTCACCATAAAATATTTTCAACTCCTCTTGCACCACAGCCCCTTGCTGGTAAAAAGACTGTTCTTCATTACTTTGAAAATAGCATCCTGGGAATGAGAAGTCTGAAAACATAACATGGGGCCCTTTGGACCTCTCCCCAGGACCAGTTTGAACTGGTCCAGTGTCTGCAGTGCAGTGGAAACTGGGTACATTGAAGGATGGTGGGAAAGGGAACGATTCTGAGGATGGATTCTGTATACGATGAGGCCTGAACTTTTTAGTTCTGGAGGGGTAGCTCTAGAGGGGTAGTGCAGTGTGGTGGAAAGAGGACCAGACCTGAATAAGATGCAGGTTCGAGCCCTAGCTCTACCAATTACTAGCTGTTAGACTGTGGTCACCTTACTTTTCTCTCATCTGAAAAATGTAACTGATAATACCATAAAGCAAATAGACTACAGGTCTCAGAGACAGTGCCTCACTTTTGACATATTCTGGCTGTATGACTCTGGACAAGTCAATGAACTTCTCAGGGTAACAGGCAACTCCCTAGGACTCTCAGTTTTAGAGAAGAGGCCAACCTGCATCATTTATATCATTTATCATTCATCATTTATATCAGTTAAATGATAAGTCAGACTCTATCCATCCCCAATAGGAGGAAGTTAATAATTGTAACATTAGCAACATGCAGAAGTGCCCCAAATCCCTGACAAGCAGGGTAGCAATGTTATAGCTTAAAGAAATAGTATATCTTATTAGTATATATTGTTACATATTAGGATACAATCTATAATATTGTATCATAAAGGCATAAATATTCACTTTGCCCAGGAGACCAACAACCTTATGGCTGACCCTACTTACTGGGTTCTGAGGATCAGATTTCTAAAGAGCATTCCAATTCTTTTTTTTTTCCATTCCAATTCTTAAGTGTCTATCTGCTCGTTTTTATATAGCACTTTCTTCACACAACCCTGTGAGACTGGTAGTTGGGGGAGAAGGAGGAAGGAAAAGGAATAAGCATTTATATAGAACCAGCTTTTTTCCAGGCACTGGGCTAAGTATTTTACAAATAGCTCATTCTATTATCACAACCCTGGGAGGTAGGTGTTATCGTGATCACCATTTTGTGGCTGATCTTAATCATTGTTGTTGTTTGTCCTTCATTCTCAAAGAAGACCATGATGTTGGGGTGATGTCATGACTTGCAATGAATTGGATTTAAGTGAGGGAGGACTGTGCAGGCTCACCAGACTCCCTCTTTCCTCCTGAGCCATCTGGGTCCAGCGACAAGATATACATTAGGATAACTGGCAATGGTCCTGGATGTTTAAAGCAATAGAGTTAAGTGACTTGCCCAGGGTCACACAGCTAGTATCTAAGGTGAGATTTTTAACTCAGGTCCTCCCACCTCCAGGGCCAGTGCTGTATCCACTGCAACACCTAGCTGCCCCCTGATGTTAATCAGAGTTTATGTGACTCACCAAGGCCTCCACAGAATGCATCCATGTGCCACTTTTCCAGATAAATTCTACTTCATGCCCTTCAAGCACTTTATGTTCTGTTGGAGAAAAAGTGGCCTACCTGTTATTCTTTGAACTTGGCATTCCTTCTCCTGCCTCCCTGAACAGTCTGTTCTCCACACATGTTGGGCATTCTTACCTCTGCTGTGTTTCAAGGCTCAGATCAAGAGCCATTTTGCTAAGGGAAGTCACACCTGGTTACTCTAGTGAGTGTTAATGTTAATGTTAATGGTCTCTCCTTCATCAAATAATCTTGTTTCTACTCATTTGTTTGCATGTTATAGTCCCTCCCAGACTAGAAATTACTTGTGAGCAGGAATTGTGCCTTTTTCTCTGTGTGTGTGTGTGTGTGTGTGTGTGTGTGTGTGTGTCTTTAGTTTTATCCCTTGCAGATAGGGTTAGGGTTAACCCTAATTCCAAGGTACTTAATAAATATCTGTTGTGGCTGGTTTAAGATTGAGACTCCAGGAGGTGAAGGGATTTGTCTGTGATCCTATAGCTCTTAAGTGTCACTGAGAGAATACTAGCCCAAATTTCCCGATTCCAAATCCAGGCTTTGCTCTTACTACAAAACAACAACTATTTCCCTGTGAGTCATGTGAGATATTATACAGGCCGTCCCAAAAGTCTTAGTGCAGTTTGAAAAAAAGATTTTTTAAAATAGCTTCAAAAGAAATATGATATTACGAAATACATGCAAACTCCTGGCATCTAATAGATACAAGGTTATTTGATGAAGGAAAGACCATTAACAAGAAGAATCAGAAAAGACTTCCTGTGAACCTTTAACAGTTTCAAACTATACCAAGAAGTTGAGAATAGCCTATATAGAGCAATACACCCACAGTAGCAGTGTTAGTGCAGAGTAAAAGACACAAAAGCCTCATCTTTTACCCGTGCAGTGGCTTTTGGTCACCATCTGTTTCTGTAACTGGGTTACCTCCAGTAGGGGGAGCTATCTTAGCATCTCCCTTGCCACGTGGTGATGCTGGGTTACCTTCAGCAGAGGGAGCCATCTTGGCATCTCTTTCACCACGTGGTTCCTTCCACAAAAGCCCAAGGCCACCTTTGGGGAAGAGAGAGAGCCGAGTCAAACACGTGCTCCTAATGGCAAGCCGGGCCCCGTCCAACTCTAGTCCGTGTCTGTCTGTGTGTCCCGCCAGTCATCGGACCAGGAGAGCAGGCAAGAGATATCCCACTTCTGTTATCTCCTTGCCTTTTAAGCTCGCACCCCAGAAGTGGAGTGCTTAGCAGCCGGGTTGGCATGCGTAGCCCATGCACGGCCGCCGTCGGTCTCCTCCCCGAAAGGGTGGTCCTTTAAAAACTGGCGTCTTTCCGTATTCACTAACCAACTGTTAAAAACTTTTTACCACAGAAACCAGTTCCCATCTCACTGGGCTGTCAACATCCCTAGGAAATCTGGGCAGTGAAGGATGCAGCAGCTGAGGAGAGCACAGTAGTGCCCAATGAGGCTTACAGACAGTCCTTGCAGGTGATTCTGCTCAGTCCAGGCTGTGGATGCTTCACCGTCAGGGTATTTTTAGGAGCAGAACAAGAGGACAAGGCTGGTGTATTTTTGGTCAAACCAAAGAGACCAGATGAGCCTAGGAACAGCAGTGCATCTGCATCCCAGAAGTGTGGGCTCTCTCCTCATGTCTTTATTGAGTATCAGAATGTTTACACACATCCGGAATCATGGTTTATACTGCTTCAGAGCCCAGCATATACCAGACTGGAGGAAAACGGAGAGAAACACACAGAGAAGGGTGACTGATGAGGTTTTCTTGATCCAACCCTAAGACTCTTCTATGGTTGTATGGGTCTAGCAGGCTACCCTTTCCCAAAAGAGGGGTGCCTGGTGACAGGCACATGAGGCAATGATGCTCTGAAGTAAGCTGGACAACAATTCTTATTTTCAAAAGAGAAAATGATACAGATGTCAAAATACCGTTGGTGAAAGACAACAACATATCTAGCAAATATTTCATTAATAGGGGGCAGCTAGGTGATGCAGTGGATAAAGCACTGGCCCTGGATTCAGGAGAACCTGAGTTCAACTCTGGCCTCAGACACTTGACACTTACTAGCTGTATGACCCTGGGCAAGTCACTCAACCCTCATTTCCCCTCAAAAAAATAATATCTCATTAATACTTTTCCTTGAAGATTTTATTTTCATCTTTGTATTCCTAGTACCTAGCCTATAGTAGGTGTTTAATAAATGCTCAATAATTGGTTACTTGTGTACAGAACACTCCTAAGTGCTAGAGGAGATACATAGTTTAAATGTGATATAGCCTCTGACTTCATGGAGCTTACAATCTAATGGGCAACACATGATATACAAGTGTATTCAAAAAGTATGGGGTGGGGGGAAGAGTGGCAGTAGATTATGAGAGACTCTATGAAAGTAGTGGCATTTGCTTGTTTTGTTGTTATTCAGTCATGTCTCCCCATGACCCCATCTGAGGTTTTCTTGGCACAGATACTGGAAAGGTTTGACATTTCCTTCTCCAGCTTATTTTACAGATGAGGAAAGTGAGGCAAAAGGGTTAAGTGACTTGCCCAGGGTCACACAGCTGTGAGTGTCTGAGGCAAGAATGGAAGGGTGGGGAGAGTTAGGTGGTATAGTGGATAAAGCACTGGCCCTGGATTCAGGAGGAATGTTTTTGCCCCACTAAAAAAAAAAAAAAAAGAATGAAACTCAGGAAGATGGGTCTTCCTGACTCCAGGCCTGGAGCTCTATCCATTTCACCAACTAGTGCCCATGGTATTTGCTCAGGGGTTGTCCATGAAAGAACATCAAGATGATCCATTCTGACTCCTCCTTGCTTTTCTAACACTTTCCTGGTCCCCTCTTATGTAATTTCTCTCCACTGCAAACTTCTTTGCCAAAACTGCCTTCCTAAGCATGTGGCATATAGTGGAAAGAGTCATACCAGCAAAAAGAAAGTCTAGCTTCCAGTACTAACTTCACCACTCACCAAGTGATCTTGGACAAGTCTCTTTACATTTCTGAGTCTCAGTTTTCCCCATCTGTAAAACAAGAATCATATTTGCATTGCTTGCCCACGTGGGTATGTTGAGAGGAAAGTGCTATGAACCACAGCACGTGCTATTGTCATTAGTAACGGTGTTTCTTAGAGCTGCTGAAAGGCTCAGATTTCTGTGCCTTTGTTTCCCATAGTAATGGTTCAGTAAATAATGGTTTTTCAAAATTGAGAGCTTGTACCAGAAGACCTCAGCCATCTCAGATGTCAAAAATCTGTTTACAGAATATCATAATGCAAGTGTGTCAGAGGGTCATTGTTAATGATTGGATGTAAAGATTGAGAAGACATGATCTCACCATGCTGGGAAGAAATTGTTTTGTAGAAAGAAAGGATGGGACCCAGTTTGCATAAATCACATTCTCAGACATACATACACAAAAAGATTGACATGAGACTGGAGCCGGGGGTCAGCCATTTTTAATCAGACAAGTGATCGTTGTGGAACTTAGCTTGGCTTCTGGCCGAAGTTTTACTGTGCTGCCAAAGGCTGAGGATTCTGGGCTCGATGCTATAAAGGACGATGAGGTCACTGCCCTGAAGGCTCCCAGTACACAGGAGGCTGACCAAACAACCCAGACACAACTAGGCTAGAGCCAGAGAGGGTTATATCAATCAGGTGGAAGACAACTGGACTTTATTTTTCTAAAGCAATGGAGGTGAGGAGATGAGGGAGACTTTCCCTGGAATGCCATCCATTAAAAAGCGATTTTGTCGAAATAATACTGGGAGTTCCATCTATTTGTTCCAAACTCAGTCCTTAAAGACTTTTGAAATCCCCATCCAAGAAGAAAAATGAGGGTGCATTTTGACTGCCATTAGGGCCAATATGCATGTGGGCAGATTAGGTGACAATTGAAATACCCCTGGATTGAGAGTCAAGAGACTAAATTTTGCCAGTGACTCACTGTGTAGTCTTGGGAAAGTGAATTCCTCTCTCTGGGCGTCAGTTTCTTCCTGTATAAAATGAGGAAGTAGAAGCAACACGATGTTACTGATGGTGTGCCGGACTTGAATCTCAGACAACCTGGGTTCAAACCCTACCTCTGATACTTACTACGTGACTCAGGGCAAGTCATTTAATTCCACTGCACCTCAGGCAGCTCCCTAAGACTTCTCTGCTAAATCACAGTCAGATTGTGATCTGAGTGGAGGAAATTTCCAAACTGTGAGTTCTCTGTGCTGAAGAACTCAAAGATTCTCTACATATTTTCATTCAATGAAAAGACTGATTAGCTGACCCCTAAATTCCCTTTCAGCTCTACTCTTCTACATTGCGTGAGTGCTAGAAGCCCTCATTGTCCCCAAGCTTTTCAAAATAATAGAATTGCTAATTTATTACAGATTTTGTAAATTAGGAAACTGAGCCACAAGGACAGTTAAGGGATTTACTCAAGGTCTTAAAGTAATTAACAGCAGCCAAGACTGTTATCCAAGTCTTCTTATTCTCAATTAAGTGTTCTTTACATCACACCTTGGTATCTTGTCATTTTCCCAGTAAGAACCTGGAATCTCCATCATTCCTCTGGACTAAGGTCTTGAACAGCCCAGCTAAACTACACAAAATTTTATTGGGAAAAGTTGGTCTATTTAGTCATTAGCACCTAAGCAGGAATTGATTCAATTCAGCAAATAATGAATTGAACTAGCATGACTATTCATTCTAAAAATATGTTAGGTTCCTACTCTACATTCAGGAGGATGAATAAAACTCTTTTCAAGGAGTTTATGGTCTATTAGGGAGAGAATAAGAAGTGTTCTTTGGAGGCAGGGTGCCATATTTACAACTGTAATTTCACTGGTATGGAGAACTTCCAGTGTGGAAAGTCTTCCCACCAATACAGATCAGCATTTTGTAAATTGTGGACTGAACACATTATTGCCTGGGGCACTGAAAGATTAGTGACTTGCTCATGGTCACATAACTATCCATCACCACACAGCTGGCATGTGTAAGAGGAAGGATTTGATCCAGACCTTCCTGTGTCCAAGACCCGTCCTCCATTCCCTACTTCCACTGCTTTCACAACCTGAACATAGCTAAACACAATAGATATTGAAATGTAATAAATAATGAGAATACAATATACTTCAACATCACCCGAAGGAGAAATTGATTCCAGCTGGAAGAATCAGTTGAAGTTTCTTGGAAAAGATGGTATTTGAGTCAGGTCTTGAAAGAAGAGTCAGAAGAATGTTACGAAGCAGAGAAAGTGCAGTAGGGCAGAGGAGAAGTCTAGGGATAGCATTCCAGGACCAGGAAACAGAAACAGCTTAAGAAAGACTAAGAGGCAGGAAAGCATGGGACATATGGTAGGGGATTGATGTGTAATCCAATTTAGAAAAATAAAGAGCACTTCATGGATCTGCTTGTTATCAGATTAACTTCAGGCAGCTAGCTGGGCTGTTTAAGAGACACAACATGGCGCCTGTGAATGGTACACAGGGTTAAAGAATGAAAATTCTGGTAGGGTAGCCAAGGAGGGGTGCCACAGAAAGGACTCTGGGAAGGCACTAAGTAATAAGAGGGTCCTAAGCACCTTGAGAGGAAGAAGATAGAAACAATAGTGGGGGATGCATACCCCAAATGGAAGAGGCACTAAGGCCATACTTCTCTGAGGCAGCCTGGCATAATGGGGAGAAAACCAGGAAACCTAATTTCATATCAAATGAAATCATACATGTAAAAAACTTGGCAAACTTTCAAGCACTATATAAGTAATAATAGTAGTGGCAATAATACCATTCATAGGTTATAGAAGTAGAAGGGGTCTTCAAAATCATCAGTGTTGGAGGGAATGTGGGAAAACTGGGATGCTGATCCACCGTTGGTGGAGTTGTGAAAAGATTCAACCATTCTGGAGAGCAATTTAGAACTATGTCCAAAGAGTTATAAAACTTTTCATATCCTTGGATCCAGCAATACCACTGCTAGGTTTATATCCCAAAGATATGCCCCAAAAGAGAAAAAGACCTATTTGTTAAAAAAATATTTATAGCAGCTCTTTTTTGTGGTGCCTAAGAATTAGAAATCAAAGGAATGCCCATCCATTGGGGAATGGCTAAACAAGCTGTGGTATATGATGGTGATGGAGTATTATTGTGCTATAAGAAATGACAAGCAGTATGATTTCAGAAAGGCCTGGAAAGGCTTGTATGAACTGATGATGTATAGTGAAGTGAGCAGAACCAAGAGGACATTGTACACAGTGACAGGAATATAACTACTCTCAGCAATACAACAATCCAAGACAATCCCAAAGCACTAATGATGAAGCAGACTATCCACCTCCAAAGAAAGAGCTGATATTGATTGAACACAGACTGAAGCATGCTATTTTCACTTTCATTTTTTTCTTTTATTCGTTTTCTTATACAAAATGACTACTATGGTAGTTTTACATAATTGCACATGTATAACCTATATCTGACTGCTTGCTGCCTCAGAGTGGGGTAAGGGAGGGAGGGAAAGAGGAATAGAATTTGGAACTCAAAACTTTAAATAAAAATGTTCTTTATTTTTTTAAATCATCCAGGTCAGTCTTCTCACTTTCCCATTGAGGACAGGGATGCCCAATGAAGCGAAATGATTTTCCCAAAACATAAGATGTGCTGGAGCCAGATTGAAAAAGTCAGTTCTTAAACTTTCAGTGTCAACCTTTATACTTGGAAATTGACAAATGATATTAATCAGGGCTTGATTTTTTTTTTTGGAGAGGCAATGGGGGTTAAGTGACTTGCCCAGGGTCACACAGCTAGTAAGTGTTAAGTGTCTGAAGCCATCTTTGAACTTGGGTTCAAAATTCAGGGCTGGTGATTTATCCACTGTGCCACCTAGCTGCCCCCATGGCTTGATTTTTCATTACTAATAAATACTTCTAATTATCTATATATGATCTTGGGACTAGAGGTATGCTGGTAAATGTTCAACAATTGGTTCCATATTCACTGCTCTTCACATGATGCCAGTGGTTCCCAACTTTTTTAGTAGGAGATCATCTTTTAAGCATAACAAAATTGTTAGAAATCTCCAGTTGCACCTCTAAGGGAAGGCCAGAGGGTAGGGGGAGATGGAAAAGAAAGCCAGTATGGAGCTCTTTGATTTAGTCTCAGACCTTTACTTCACATGGAATCACTCTAGGCTTCTGTTTTGGGCACCTATTTGCTTTAAAGATATAGAAAGGAGTATAAAAATGTCCCCCCCAATACCTCAGCCATATGCTTTCCTCTTTACTACCTCTATCCTTGGGGAGAGGGCTTCGGACTTCACACAGTTTCTAGATAGCACTGGTCCCACCAAGTTCACGTCCAAATGTGGCATTGTTACTAGATAAGCCCCTTGTTTCAGCTACTGCTGGGCTGGGTCCAAGTGGTCACTTCTCAGTCCCTTGGGTCTCAAAGCTGGACTGGCTGGCTAAAAATATCGTAATGGAATTGACTCTTGGATATTTAGAAACACTCAAAGCCTCAGCCTCCTGTCTGCTTCACCTAAAATGAAAACAAACTCCAAGGCAAAAAAGCATGATTTGTATTCATTTCCTGCCTGGCTGCTCTCCCTTTGACTTCTCCATCTTATCCCCAGGAATCTCATCATTTTGCAAGGTGGCATCAACTTTGGTTTTCACACCTCATCAGTACCCTTGCTACTCTGCCCTTCTGATTTTAAGGCACAACAAAGAGCTCTTCCCCAAAACTCAATTTCAGGAGGGTACCAGAGCCAGCCATCTCTTTCTTTCCAACCTGGCTGCTTTCCATTGTATTTCTCCATCACATCACCATCAATAGGTCCCTCCTCCCTCTTTCCCAATCTCTTCTTCTTCCTTTTGTGTATTGCCTTACACCATTAGACTGTAACTTCCATGAGGATAGGGACTGTTTTTGGTTTTCAAATTTATATTCCCAGTGCTTAGCACAGTGTCTGGCACATAAAAGGCACTTAATAAATATTTATTGACTGGCCTACTGACCATATTCAACAGCCACCTAGCCCCAGATGGGAAGGGTCCAAAGCCTCTCACTCTTTAGTATTGTTTCCCATCTCTCACCAGAACTCTAACCAACATGAAGAAGTCACCCAAAGAAAAGGGACAGGATCAGTTAATGCTTTTTGTTGCCACAGCTAATCAAGAGACCTCTCTTCACCTTGTGGATAGAAGACAGGAATCAGCTATCGAATGTCCACACATGTTCCAAAGTCCATGTGGGAATTACATCAGCCAAGAACACTGCACATGATAATAAGGATAGGGTTTATTGGTCAGAGCCAGTAACACCATCCACTTCTGAAATTCATAGCATCTCCTGATAATCCAAGATTGAATTGAATCCCTTGTTAGAGACATATAACTCATATTTGATAAGTGCATTAGTGAGGGACAAAGTATCCTGTGAGGTCCAAGGAGGGAAAAGCTGTACTGCTTGAAGTTGACATCAATTTATCGATCAATACTCTTTGAATCTAGTTATGGAAAGTCAGTCCCAGAAAGGTGGTAAAGGGAAGGAAAAAGAGAGACAAAGAATTGATGCATCATCTAAGCTGGAAGACTTTGGGAAAGCCACTTTACAAAAATCTCAAAGTTGGAAGTGACCCCATAGGTCAGAAAGTCCACACCATACCTAAACAGAACTCCTTTGAGAAAATCCATCATAAATGGATGCCCACCCTCTGTTTGCAGAGGTCCAATAAGACAGAACTCATTGTTTCCCAAGGTAGTCCATTCTACTTTTAGAAAACCCAGATTGTCAGGAATTTTTTGCTTACATTGATCAAAAAGTCTCCGGTACTTCTACCAATTACCTAAAATTAACAAATCAGAATAATGATGGCAATATAGAAATATAAGGGCAGTTGGTGGCACAGTGGATAGAGTACCAGGCCTGGATGGATTCAGGAAGACTCATCTTCCTGAGTTCAAATCTGGCCTCAGACACTCAGTAGCTATGTGATCCTGGGCAAGTCACTTGATCCTGTTTGCCTCAGTTTCCTTATCTGTAAAATGAGCTAGAGAAGGAAATGGCCAACCACTCCACCATCTTTGCCAGGATAGCCCTGGTCACAGAGTCGGACACAATTGAAAAACACCTAAACAACAACTTAAAAACATATACTTATTTTTTATGCCTTGTTGTCTCCCCCTGTAGATGTGTACTTTTTGAGGGCAGTAGTGATTACATTTTTATCCTTGTACCCCTAACACTAGCACAGTGCCCAGCACAGAAAAGAGGATTAATAAATGCTCATGGATTGATTGACCTTTCCTTCAAGACCTGGCTCAAATACCACCTTTGCACCAATGTTCCAGTGCAAGGGATGACCCGAAAATGGCCTGGAAGGAAAACCTGGGGCCCCGTGGCCATTTGGTAAACTAGACCCTAGGCCAAGGAAGCCAGTGAGTCCCACCAGATTATCTCCCTCAGGCTCTCAGGGAGCAAAAACTCAGGGCATGTTCACCTGACCTAGATGGAAAACAAGAACCTATTCTTAGTGAGTGCTTTCCCCGGCACTTTGCTAATTCAGCTGTTTTGCATGATTAATGAGCTGTGCTTTATGGCATCCGGGTGAGGTCAGGCCACAGTTTTATTCCAATATGGGAGGGGGGAAAGGAGACTTGATGAGATGAAGAAAGTTGGCAAGAAGTCCCGTAAGTCACCGGCAAGCCCCGGATTTGATTTCTAGATGCCTGACTCTCCAGCTGGAGCTGGGATTGGAGTACTGAAGCCTAAACATAAAAGGAGGACCCTCGGCTATTACTGAGCCCACTTGGCCCCCAGGCTCACTGCAGGTTATTTCAGTGTATCTGAATTCTGAAGTCGAACTCTCAGGGGCACAAAGTCCAAGCACAGAGATGTCCGGACCTGGCTTCCCTGGATAGTGGAGAAGTAGCGGGTCTGAAAGACCATTAGACTTAGAGCCAGAAGACTTAGGACTTCAGTCCTATAAAATGAGGATCATCACACTTGTTCTGCCAACTCATGGGGCTCCTCTGAGGCTCAAACTGACTAACATAGCTCAAGTACTATATAAACACAAGCTATTAATAGCAATAATAAAGTGGCAGTGCAGTCCGATAGTCAGAGCACCGGCTTTGGTTCTGGGAAAGACCTGGCTTTATGGCCTACCTCTCACCCAGGTGAGCTGTATTACCTTAGGCAAGTCAGTCAGCCTCTCGTTGTCCCAGGTCATTCCTTAAGACTATAAAACATCCATTGCCAGTTATCCTGACCAGCCTCTTGCTGTTGGACTCTTATGACTCTGGAGGAGAGAGTAAGACTTATGACTTTCCACAGCTGTACCTCACTTAAATCCAATTCACTTGCCAGTTGATACATCATCCTGCTCATGTCATCAGTCCTCTTAAAGAACAAAGGACTGAACAGCAATAAGAGAGATGCTGATCGATGGAGAGTTTCCATAAGCAGGAGTCTTCCTGCTTATGGAAACTCTGGTCTGGACCAAATAAACAAACAAAGCTTGGTTGGGCCTTAGCATTCTCATCTATACAATATCTCCCTCACAAACTTTTTGTGAAGATTAAATGAGGTACGTGAAGTGGCACATAAAGATAAGTCATCATCGTCATCATTTCTCCAAGCCTTTCTACCAGACTAATGACAGAATCCTCAGCAAATACACCCTGAATGGAATTTTAAAATATTACATGAAATCAAAATTATGAGTGTAGCCTAGGCCAGACTACACAGAGTAGACAATTTTTATCCCCCTACAAGGCCAACATCTCTCTCTGCCTTCCCCTTCCCTTGTACCTGGAATTCCACCATTAGAAAACTGTTTTTCCATTGAGTTAACTATTGCCCTCTCACCATAATCTTTCTTTTTTTTTTTCCTTTTTGCAGGGCAATGAGGGTTAAGTGACTTGCCCAGGGTCACACAGCTAGTTAAATGTCAAGTGTCTGAGGCTGGATTTGAACTCAGGTCCTCCTGAATCCAAGGCCAGTGCTTTATCCACTGCGCCACCTAGCTGCCCCTGCACCATAATCTTTCATATAAAATGGCCTAAGGGGGCAAGAGAAAGGGAGAGATGCAAAGAGGTCCTTGGCTTGAACCTTAAGTTTATTCCATCCTCCCTGTGTGAATCTGAGCAAGTGGCAGCTTCTCCAGGTCTCAGTTTCCTCATCGGTAAAATGAGATGGTTGGATTAAATGATCTCCGAAGGTTTTTTCCAGCTCTAAATCCCCCTGGCTATTATTCACCTTAGTTTGAGTCTGTTTATCTTCTGTTTTCTCTCTGCCCATTTTCTCCCAGGCTTCCTTCAAGTCCCAGCTAAAAATCCCCCCTTCCACAGGAAGCCTTTCCAAATCCCCCTTGAGTCTAGTGCTTTTCCTCTGTGGATTAGTTCCAATCTATTCTATATTTAGCTTGTTTTGTACATGGTTGTTTGCATGTTGTAGCCCCCATTAACCTCGGAGCTCTTTCAGAACAGGGACTATCTTTACCTCTATTTGAATCCCCGAGCCCCAAACATAGTGCTTGGCACATGGTAGGTGATTAATAAATGTTGATTGCCATCCTGAAATTTTGCCTAGGTTTGACCCTGGTCTACGTTTATACATTTAGGCCCAAATCATCGTTTCACAGATTTAGATCTAAAAGGAATCCCAGAAGCCATCTAATCTAAGCTCTTTATTTTAACAAAGGAGGAACCAAGGACTAAAGAGGTTAAGTGACTTGTTCAAGGTCACACAGGTAGTACATATCAGAAGGACAATTTGAACTCAGGTTCTCTGATTCCAGAGTTGTTGTAGTTCAGCTGTGTCTGACTCTCTGTTGCCTCATTTGGGGTTTTCTTGGCAGAGATAATGAAGCGGTTTCCCTTTTCCTTCTCCAGTTCATTTTACAGATGAGAAAACTGAGGCAAACAGGGTTGAGTTACTGCCTAGTATCTGAGTGTCTGAGACTGGATTTGAACTCAGGAAAATAAGTCTTTCTGACTCCAGACCTGGCTCTGTACCATCTTGCTGCCCCTAAAAATTAGAGCTATCCGAAGGTGAAATGGGCTCCTTCTAGAGGTTCTAGAGGGTTCTGCCTCACTAGACATCTTCCAAATAGAGGCTGGTGGAACACAATTCAGATATGTTATGGTGGAGATTCCTTTCTGGGTATGGGTTGGAATAAGTCACTTCTGAGATATCTTCCAACTCTCATTTTCTCTAAGTATCCTTTCTTAGAGATCATCCAATCAAATTCTATCCCTTTTTGAGACATGAGGAAACAGTCGGACCTGTGACTGTCCGTATGTCTCAAAGATAGACTAGACCAAAACTTCTTAAACTGTGGGTTGGGACCCCATATGGAGTTGTTGTATAACTGAATGTGGGAGTAGCAAGAAATTTGACAACAGTAAAAGGCTTATATATACTTATTTTACATACCTGTATACCCAGGTTCACATAAAAATTTCTCAGGCAAAAAGGGTTTGAGAGCAGGAAAGTTTAAGAAGCCCTGCTGTAGACTAGAACCCACATGTCCTGATTCTCAAGCCAGGATCTTCCTATCACATTGTATTGCCTTCTTGGCCACTGTTGAGTTTATATTAAGCACATTTCACATAGTAGACATGGGGCCTCTAGAAGACAGCAAAGGGATGGATACAAATTAAACTGTCTTAAGGACATTGAAATGAAGCTAATTGCTATTGCATCTTCCCCAAAACTGCTAAGACCTGACTGCAGAGGACAAGCTGAAAGGCAGCATGGTAAAGGGGAAAGAATACTGGTTGTATTCCTGGCTCAGCTATTAGCTGGCTGCGTGACCTTGGGAAAATGAATTAACCTCTCTAGGTCCCAGTTTTCTCATCTGTCAAGTGAGAAGGTTGGATTGGAACCTCTGAGGTTTACAATCTATAATCGAGTGAACTCTTTGTACCTCAGAATCCTCATCAGAAAAAAATACTTGCCATTTATTTGGTTCATTGGGTCTTGGGGTGGCAGACGTTTTTGTTGTCATCAGATGCAAATAAAAGAAGGATTCCCTTGGATGTGAAGCACATTACAAAAAGGAGCTTGACCATCCGCATTCAATCAGAGGCAAAGAACCATGGGCTAAATTAGAACCAGTCTTGGAGATCACCAGAAGTGTCAAACACAGCCATGTTGACACCAGCAACACTCAAAGGTGCTAAAGGAACCTGATTAAAAATGTAATTCAGAAATATTTAGCAAAATAAATAAAAGTACAATAGAACATAGCTAGTATTCATCTGTGGTTTTCTACAGGGCTCCTTATGTATGATTTGGTTACCTCTAACCCCATTTCTATTCCATTTTGACACCTCAAGTGTAGACCAAGCCTCTCATTATATATACAGATAAGGAAACTGAGGACCAAAGAGAGTGAGATTTCCTGAAGTACACAAGTTGGAAGTGGAGCTAGGAAAAGAACTCAGTGATTCAATGAATTCAAGGTCAATGCTCTTTCCAATACAGCACATACCTCTCCTCAGTTGAAATGATGACCCCCAAACATCACATATTCCCAAGTCTAAGGGTAAGGGTTTTTTTTAAGGCATTCCACACTCTAAGGGAGAGGGAAATTTGGGAATTGTTGACTCATCAAACTTTAAAGCTGAGAAGGACCTTAAAGACCATCCTCACCCAATTTTACAGATGGACAATCTGAGTCCATTCCACTATTTCCCTTCCTTTACTACACATAATTAAGACCTAGTATCACAACTTGACAAAGTGGATAGGGGACCACTGTCCAAGCAAGGAGTGACGGGCTCTTAGCCAGACATTGACCACCTCACACATATACTGTCCATGTGACTCCAGGCTAGTCAATTTCTCAGCCAGGGTAACTGATTTTAAGCTGCAGGAGAGTTGAGGATCTGCATTGATAGAAGGAGGTTCCTTACCTGGGCCTTGCTGACCCATCACAAGTCCAGGTAAAATTATAAAATCTAGACCCAACCACATAGACTGGGTCTTCATCTTGATTGAGTTGTGTATTCTTCTGCTTTGTCGGAACCAGACTGTAAGCTCCTGGAGAACAGATCTTGTTCTTTCTCTGTTCTGTTACCAAGCATTGCTGTTCATAAAAATCTGTTGAACTGAATTTTTATAGGAACTGTAAAAGAGAAATAGAACAGTGGAATCAAAGGAAAAACCCTCAGGATACTGCCTCTGTGTATTTTTCTTAATGAAATCAGAGAGCACAGTTGGTCAGCTGGAGAAAATCTTTTCTTTTCTTTCCTTTTTTTTTTTTTTGAAGGATAGCTGCTTCTTGGCAAAATCTCACAGTGCCTTCAGTTTCCACAGTAGCAACCAAGGGTGTTGAAGCTTTGAGGATGGGTGTGGTTCTTCTCAATTTCATGATCTTTTCTTTCTGCGCATCTTCACACCCTGCCCCCTCCCCAAACACACACCCATCACCAGCGCGCACGCACACACTCTGCCTGGATGAATATCCCTACATTTCAAAATCCATCTCTTAATTCTTGGATCCAAACATTTGGACCTCACTGTGTGTGAACTTTGCCTCTAATCCTGACATACTCACTGGACAGTTCTGTGGAGTGGGATAGCTTAAGTGTGATTTGAGGAATTTCTCCACCAGCTTTCCCTGCCCCTCCCCTCCCATCAACTCCCACTCTCTTGAATCTATAATGCTAAATGAAAGGTTGAAAGGAAATTCCAGATAAATGGAGAAATCTTTCTCTCTTGTAATATCTACTCCCCCAAGATATTTTTCCCTTGGTTCTCCTCACCCCCCCCCCAAAAAAAAACAGCATGTCCTCTAACTGATTAAATGTTTCTAGTTTTTCTTTGTTTATATTCTTCTGCCCCTTCCTTCCAGTTTAATGCCCCCCTCCTTTGTACCCCTCCCTTCTCCTCTGAACCCCCAATTCTCCTGCCCCTTAAGGCCATCTGAATTTGACTCCTTTTTTAAAAAAAATAAAACAGTAGTAAACCCCAAAGTTTCTTTGAAGTAAAGACACCACTGCATAATTATGTTTTGGATCTATAATACTAGGTCTTAGGCCGAGCCAGTTCTTGGAGTTACTTTTTCAAAAATCCATCCTATGTAAATATACAACATCTCAGACTTTTAGAAATGTGCAGCCTCTAGCTGAAACTCCAAATTATTTATAGCTCTCAATCAAATACATCGTCAAAGGCCTCAGAATGGCGATGGAAAGCCAATAAAGTTGAAGGCCAATTATTTCCAATAGGGACATCCATCCTACTAGAATGCCCACAGAGTTAGGTAGCTGGGGGCCGGGACGGGGGGGGGGGGGGGGGGGGGGTCCTAGAGAGCCACTCTGTGCAGCCAAACAGGGCTTTCCCTCCTGATCCTGGGCCATCTGGTGATTTGATAAAAGTGTTTGGTTTCTCAAGGCAATCCGAGTGTGCACTCCCTGGGCGCCACTGTTTATAGCTTAAATATGACTCGCATGTGGAGTCAGCATTACAAATGGGAAACAGCAGCTCTCTCGGGCTTGTTCACTAATGTAGCCCTTTCATCACCCAGTTACCCTTAAGCATCTCCTTTCCTATTGTAATTTGGGCTAAATGCAAAGCATTAGCCCCATCAATAAAAACTAATGGCTCTACTTTTTAAAAAAAAATGAAAAATCCCCTGAAGAGGTCTATTTAAAATAAAGGAGGAAAATAGCTTGCTCTCTTCCCTCCCCAAAAGCTCGCTGTTTCCCTTGTTTTTTATTCCTGCCACTAGAAGACATTCCCCCAGAACGGTCTTGGATCTTCTCTCATCATTGGAATAATCATTCACATTTATATGGTGCTTCAAGGTTTACAAGGGCCTTCTGTGATCTGCTGGGAATCCAAAGAGGAACAGCCCTCTGACCAGTGGTCACTTCATGCTCAACTTGGCTTTCGCCTGGTTCTTGGGCCCTCAAATTTGAATGTGCTTGAAGCTAAGCCAAGAAAGCATTAGCCACCAAGCATGAAGTGTGGGGAATTTATTTATTTACTTATGGTGTCCCCAAATAGGCCTTGTCTTTCTTATGCCCAAACCAATTCTGTGTCTCCCTTCCAACTACCCTGAGAACTAGAAAGTTTTCCTTTGCTAAAATTAAATTAGGAAAACCAGGCCAAAGGAAAAAAGGATCCAGAGTGATGGTTTGCTCATATCTTCATAGTAGAGTTTTCAAGAGAGAAGGGATCTTGGGAATCAATGAGTCCGGCAGCCTCAATTTATAGATGAATAATCTGAGGCCCAGAACTTTGTTACCCTTGACCTCAGGGTAAAGAATAACTAGTAGTGATGGATGTAAGTTGTAGATGAGGAGAAGGTGAAGGTTGTAGGCTAGATGTAAGTGAAAAATGTCCTGATAATTAGAACTGTCCAGACATGAATTGGGCTGGCTGGGTTGGTAATAATTGCTTTCCTCACAATAACCCTATGAGCTGAGAGGGGACAAGGGGTAGGAATAAGCATTTATACCATGCCTACTGTGTACCAGGAACTAAGTGCTAAGTGCTTTTACCATGACTTGCAGTGAATTAGATTTAAGTGAGGGAGGGCTGTGCAAGGTCACCAACCTCCTTCTCTCCTCCAGAGCCATCTGGGTCCAGTGGCAAGATATACATCAGGATTATTGGAGATGGCCCTGGACATTTGGGGGTTTGTTTGGTTTTGGTTTGTTTTTGTTTTTGTTTTTGTTTTTTGTTTGTGGTTTTGTTTTGTTTTTTTGCAGGGCAATAAGGGGTAAGTGCAGGGCCACACAGCTAGTAAGTGTCAAGTGTCTGAGGCCAGATTTGAACTTAGGTCCTCCTGAATCCAGGGCTGGTGCTTTATCCACTGTACCACCTAGCTGCCCCTAACATTTACATAATGGTTTTAGGGTGCACAAAATATTTTATTTTTATTATCTCACTTAATGCTTACAATGGTTCTATAAATTAGGTGTGAGGTTTTTTTTAATCATGATTTTACTGGTGGCTAAGAGACTCTCCCAGGGTCACAGTTTTGAGCCTTAGCTTTCTTGCCTGTAAACCATGGGTAACAGCAATTCTACTACCCATCTCACAATGCTGCTAAAGAATGTAGCAAGACATTGTGTGCCAAGGTCTTCCTGACTGTCACGTCAGCTGGTCCGATGATGACTCCGACATCAGATGCCCAGATCCCTCCCATCCTTCCCACAGCTGTGATTATCAATCACTTCTCCCACAGTGTCTCTTCAGAACCTGTCAAGGTCTCCAAACATAGATACCACTTATTTATAAACCAGGGCAGGGCTATATTAGCATGAACACAGGCTAATCATCCCTGGGAGCTTGGCTGTGGGGTTGCTTTTTAGGAGACATACAAGTGGGAACATAGACAAGCCAGGAAGGACAATTCTCTTTCAAAGTGACCTCTCCTGTTCTAGTAAGGCCATCAACAGCTAAATTTGTCCCTTCTCTGTTTCTTTGTCCAGTGTTAATCCAACAACAACATGAAGGCCTGCACCAATGGAGATGCCCCATGGCACACAGGAAACAATATAGGATTTATAGAAATGAATAAGCATTTTTTTCAGGGCAATGAAGGTCAAGTGACTTGCCCAGGGTCACACAGCTAGTAAGTGTCAAGTGCTTGAGGTCACATTTGAACTCAGGTCCTCCTGAATCCAGGGCCAGTGCTTTATCCACTGCATCACCTAGCTGCCCCCTGAATAAGCATTTTTTTTTTGCAGGGCAATGGGGGTTAAGTGACTTGCCCAGGGTCACACAGCTAGTAAGTGTCAAATGTCTGAGGCTGGATTTGAACTCAGGTACTCCTGAATCCAGGGCCGGTGCTATATCCACTACACCACCTAGCTGCCCCCTGAATAAGCATTTCTTTTTTTTTTCCCTATTTTTTTTTATTTTTTTATTTTTTTTTATGTATGAGGTATTTTATTTTTTCCATTACATGTAAAGATAGTTCTCAACTTTTGTTTATACATGCTTTACAATTTCAGATTTTTCTCCCTCCCCCCTCCCCTAGACAGCAGGTAATCTGATATAGGTTATATCTATATATCTCTATACATATACATATAGATATAGATATATATATATACACACACATATATATACACATAATAACATTAATCCTATTTCTGCATTAATCCTGTTACAAGAGAAAGAATCAGAGCAGTGATGCAAAACCTCAAAATAGAAAGAAAAAAAAACCAACAGCACCCAAAACAAAAGAAATAATATGGTTCAATCAGCATCTATACTCCACAGTTCTTTCTTTCCTTTTTTTTCTTGGATTTGGAGATCCTCTTCTATCATGAGTTCCCTGGAACTCTTCTGTACCATTGCATTGGTGAGAAGAATATAGTCCATCACAGTAGGTCAACACTCAATGTTGATTGAATAAGCATTTCTTAAGGCAGAGGACCTGGGTTTGAATTCTGGCTCTGATGCTTAATGCCAATATGACCTTGGGTAAATTATTTAATCTTTTGGGCCTCAGTTTCTTCATTATGAGACAATCTGCTGGTCAACAAATGTGGTCAATACTTAGAATACAAGGACCCCACCCCTGCCCTCAAGGACTTTTAGTTAGAAGACCAAATTATTTACTGGCCATGTGATCATGGAAAATTCACTTAATTGCTCTGCATCTCAGTTTCCTTATTTGTGAAACTTAGGCTAATCATACTTGTACTACCTACTTTGAAAAACTATATAGTGTATAGTAAACTTTACAGCCCAAGAGAAATGTGGGGCATTTCTCCTCAAATCAGGAGGAAGCCTGGGCAGGGCGACACCACAGGAAGTTTCATGCCATAAATACTCCTGATGATTTTCTGGTCATGTTTTGAGAAGGCCAGATTCATTCTTTGGGATCTTATCCTCTACAACCCCACCCTCCCTCAAGAGGTAAAAATCATACTGAAACTGAATGAGCCATTTCTTTCCATCCATTAGGTCTGACATTCAGGATAACGTAATAAACTTTTTTTCTGATTCAAACTCAAAGAGCCAGCCAAGCAATGATTATCAAACATAGTCAGCATTGTCCTGTGTATGGGCACTGTGGTGGGTGTAAGAGAAGACTAAAACATGTGATAGTGATAGTTCTGGGCTAGGAGTCAAGAGACCTTGCCTCTAGACCTGGGTCATCATGTACTCTGATTGATGGGAGCGAGTTATTTCATTGTTCTGAGACTTAACATTCTTTAACTGGGTCCTTGGATCCCTGATTTCCTTAGTGTAGGAACTTGCTACTCTACCCCTTTTTATCTGGTTCAATTTGTCCTAGACATTCTCTATAGAAGACCCACCTCATGACTAGAGGCCTTCGATTGATTAATAGTTCATGAATAGTAGCCCAACATACAGGCCCTTCATCTGTTATCCTTCATTCTAACTTCATGACCTTGCTAGAGAGAGAGGGAAGAAAGAAGGGAAGGAGGAGAGAAAGAGGAAGGAAAGGAAAGAAACAAAGGGAAGAAGGAGAGGGTGGGTGAAGAGACAGTGTTGGGGGAGAGACAGAGACAGACAGAGAAAGGAATAAAGAGAAATAGATACAGAAAGAGAGAGAGAGAGAGAACCTTGTACACTTCCTTGTAGAATTCCTTCAATTAACAATTGAGCCTGCTTTCTTTCTCCTATTCTATTCTGGACTCAATTCATTGCCCATTCACAATTTCTGTCCAACACACATATACTGATGGACCAGGTATGGGTCCAATCTGTACAACAGGTAATCCTAATTCACTTGGCCTTTCCAATATGGAGAGTTAGGCTGAACTCTCCAGTAATTAAACTATCTCATTTAAGAGAGTAATGCAGTATGTGAGCACTAGAATACCACAGCAGTTCAACAATTAAGACTGGAAATTCTTTTAAAAATTACAATCTGGATGTTAAGGGCATGACCAAGAAGGACCAGGTCACATCCTTAACATCTAGAAGGAGAAAGAGAATGAGCATTTAAGTGCCGTAGAGAGACAGGAATAACCAATTACCTTGGACCAGAAATTCACAAACCAATGCAAGGTTTATTGAGTTTGCCAGATAGGGTGACTCTCCCACTCAGGAGAGGGCCGGAGAATAGTGAAGATGAGGCATCTCTTTCTAGGACTCTGAGACAGATCTTGCTTCATACTTGTTCATACATCAAACCTAGAATACTGCAGTTATTACAGTTAAGTTAGTTCTCAGAACTGGGGTGCAAAAGAAGACGTGCCAATACCTTACTCTAAGCTGCTTGTAATTTCAAGCAGGGAGGGAGTCAGGAGGTGTAATGGAGGGGGCAGAATTAGCAAATGACAGGATGGCAGGGTCAGGACCCATAGTACCTACCATGTGCCAAGCACTGTGCTGAGCAACTGACAGATATTATCTCATCTGACCCTCCCAACAACCAGGGAAGGTAGGTGCTATTATTATTCCCATTTCTCTCTTGAGGAACCTGAGACAAACAGAGGTTCAGTGACTCACCCAGGGTCACACATCTAGTAAATGTCTAAGACTGGTTTTGAACTCAGGTCTTCCAGACTCCAGGCCCAGGGCTCTATCCACTGTGCACCTACCTCCCTCAGAAAACAGATATTATTAAATGGTGTTAGAACCAGATATGGTTTTATCTATGGAAATAATACTAAAGAAAATTCATTACCATTAGCCTTGCCACCACACCCTAAGAACCCTTAGGCCTTCCCATCTGTGTTGGAGCTAAAACCTCCTCTGGGTATTATCCTTCCCTTTTAGAATATAAACTTTTTGTAACTAGATACTATATTGCTTTTCTATTTTTATTTACATCTCTTATCATAGTGCTTCACACATAGTAGTTGCTTAATATTTTTTTTTTATTCATTCATTCCTCTCAAGGTTTTTCTAGCTTGGTAAAACCTAAAGAATTTGTAGTCCATTGGCATAGCTTTCAAGAACCTGGAAAGGGAGGCAGCTGGGTAGCTCAGTAGATAGAGCACCAGCTCTGGACTCAGGATTTCACCATGAAACTATATGGAGGAAACAGTCAAATAACCCACCATAATTTTTGTAACAAACTCTTCTCTATCAATAATAGATGGGGGCAGCTAGGTGGCGCAGTGGATTCAGGAGTACCTGAGTTCAAATCCAGCTTCAGCCACTTGACACTTACTAGCTGTGTGACCCTGGGCAAATCACTTAACCCCAATTGCCTCACAAAAATAATAATAATAATAGATGAGCCCCCACTCTAATCCCAGCCACCATTGTGCTAGAGGAGGAAGTAGAATTGTCACTAAAGAAAAGAAAGAAAGGAAAGGCAGGACCAAAACAAGTACACACAGAGGAGGCCTGGTTCTGGTGATAACATAGCTTTGAGGGCATCAAGGTATTGGTTTCCTTTTTTTTTTTAAGGTATTGATTTTCGAGATCTCTAAAAAAAAAAGGAAGGATGTAAATCATGTGGGGAAAAAAAATCACAGATTTTATTATGGCTGAAAAAAAGGGACAATCAGGTAAATACTGATAATGAATGACCCAAATGCCAACCTTGCCAACTCTATGAAATCTTTTTTTTTGTTTTATTTTTTATTTCTTTTTTTGTTACTTTTTGTTTATTTAGAATTTTATTTTTCCAAAATTGCATCTACACAATTTTTATGAGTATTATCTAAAGATGTATCTTTGAGGGTATCCTTGAGGAAGGAGTTAACAAATGGTATTCTGTAACAGGCAAATTCTTCACAGTCATACAACTGACTGGCAGGTACAGAGACTGCAAGATCCCACTATGCTTAATGTTTTTTGAATATAAAAAGGCCTGTGATTTGGTAGAGAAAAATACTGACTTAAGGACGATTCTCCAACAAGACATCTGCCATGCATTTGTTATAATCACGTAAGATTCCTTGAAAGATACAGAGATGACTTGGATGACTCTCTGATGATTAAGCTCAAGCGAGGCATAAAACATGGTGATACGATTCGTGCTCTCTGAAGGCGTCTGCCACTATCATGGCGGATGTCCACAACCACTTAGGGGCTGAGCCAGAATGAGAGTCCAGGCTCCTTCTTTCCAAATCCACTGCTGTTCTTACCACACAAAAGGCAGCAGCATGGCCCAGTGGACAGAATTCAATTCAACAAACATTCATTAAGTGGATACCCTGGGTAGTGCCCAAGCTCTGATTTTGAGTAGCTGTGTGGCTATAAACAAGTCACTTAACCTTTCTGAAGTTCCATTTTCTCATCTTCAACATGAGGATAATCATACGCATTTTTATTATTCTACCTATTCCCGAAAGTGGTTGTAAGAAAAGTGTTTTGTAAATGTAAAAGGCTATAAAAATGCAAACTGTTATTAATGTCTCTGGACCAGACTTTGAAAATCATAGTTCTAGAGAATACAGGGAGCCACTGGAGATCCTTGAGCAGGGGAGTGACAGTCAAATTTGTGTTCTAGGAAGATTATTTTAGCAGTTATGTTGGTTGGAAAGTGGAGAACCTGGTACCAGACAGGTCAATTATGTATTGCAGTAGTCCAGATGAGAGATGTTAGAGCCTGAACCAACATGGTGGCTGTGTGGAGAGAAGGGGCTGTGGAATGAGAATTGACAAGGCTTGCCAGCAATCAGGCAGAGGAAGGTCAAGGAAAGACTCCTATCCTGAGTGACAGGGAAGGTGGGGGTGCCCCGTACAGAAACAGGGACCTGTGGAGGGGTGATAGGTTTAGACAACAAGGCAGTGCTTAGTTAGAGAAGCCTTCCAACACATCCTGGAGAAGATGACCCCAAACAATGACATGAGCAGAGAGGGAAAAGTGAAGCTGACTTTTTAAAAAGCCTTTACAATTACTTTTCTCTTAAAGAAGCTATCGGGGCAGCTAGATGGCACAGTGGATAGAGCACCGGCCCTGGAGTCAGGAGGACCTGAGTTCAAATCCGGCCTCAGACACTTAATACTTAACTAGCTGTGTGACCCTGGGCAAGTCACTTAACCCCAATTGCCTCACTAAAAAAAAAAAAAAAAAAGAATGTAATAAAGAAGCTATCTCTGTGGGCTAAGCCTGATACCTAAGAAAGTCAACAGATGACATCCTGCCATTACATGACAGCTGTTAAGCAGGCCAAGTTGATCCGAAAGCAGCAGGCTCCCCCACATTAGGCCCCACTTTCCTCCTTTTGACAGCTCAGGTTATATGTTCTTTTGTTATTGCAGATTTTCTGTTTAAGTCAACCATCAATACCACCACCAGTGATAACTGACATTCACATAATGCTTTAAACATAACAATCGGCTTTCCTCACAACAACCCTCATGAGTTAGACAGTGACTGTATCATTACCTCCACTTCATGGGTGAGGAAATTGACATTCAGAGAGATGAGGGGATTTCTACTGAGTTACACTCATATCTGACATTTATATAGTAGTTGAAAATTGCAAGGCATTTTAGATACATTACATATTTGATCCTCACAAGAAACACATGAGCTAAGTGTCGCGGCTACCTACCATTCATCCCGTTTTACTGGTGAGGAAACCGAGTCTCAGAAAAACAAAGTTTCTTGACCATGATCTAGTCATTTGGAAAGCCTAGTGGACATGTGCTCTGGGCCCAGGAAGATAAAGAGAAAGAATGCATAGGGTCCCTGAGTGTGGCCTCATTTCCTTAATCTCTTTTTTCATGTTCTACTCAGCCTCTTTTAAATCTTCCATCACAGAGTCCTCTGTCATCAAAAGGCTGTATGTACTCTTCCGTCATACTTTCCCTTTCCCTCCACCCTCACCACCACAGCTGTATAGGTAGGGAGTAGAGTTACTGGAAGAAGGTTATTCCAATTATAGGAAACAGCCCAATGCAAAGGGGCAAATAGAGTTTTGTTCTTGAAGTTGTCGATAGTCCATTTAGGTGGGAGCAAAAAAGGAAGGTTGCTGTGGTTTGGCAAAAAGAATGCTTGATTCAGATGCACCCAGGCCTGAATCTTGGTGTTTATATTTATTCCTTCTTACGTTAGGTGATTCAACACAAGCTTGGGAAGTCATTTCCCCTCTCCTCTCCCGGTCTCAGTTTCTTTTCTGTCAAATGGAAAAATTGAACAAGATGATTTTCAAAGTTCCTGCCAACTCTAAACCCTGTGGTTCCATTTTAGAGTTCTCATTGTAAAAAAAAAAGGGTTTGGGGAGGTAGCTAGGTGGCGCAGTGGATAAAGCACCAGCCTGGGATTCGGGAGGACCTAAGTTCAAATCTGGCTTCAAACACTTGACACACTTACTAGCTGTGTGACCCTGGGCAAGTCACTTAATCCTCATTGTCCAAACAAAAACAAAACAAAAAAGGGTGTTTTTTCTTTATTTTGAACCAAAATTAACCTGTGTGATTTCTACTCATGGTTCTAATTCTGTCAAATCAGTCTACAGATTTGAATCTAGACTGAATTGAAAATTATTCCATACTACTTATTCCCCATAAAACCCTGGGAATGACACAACCTTTTTTAAGCTCCAGTTTCCTCATCTGTTAAATGGGGGTGTGGGTGGATCCAGCTCTAAATCTAAGAGCCTTTAAGAATTATTTTTACCCAGTGAGGCCGAGAAAGACTTAACTGTTGTCATGTTGAGACACCATGTCCCAAAAACATAGTCTTTTAAAAATGGATTAAATATAGTTCATAAACTTTCTACCTTCAGAGTCATCCTCATGTCTAGGCAAAGAGATGATTCATGGCCAACAAGACACAGGTATCAGAACAAGGATTTGAATTCAGGTCTTTGCTTCCAAACCCAGCCTCATCTTTATTATACTACATTGTGCCCTGTCTCTTGATCATTCCATCAGCTCAAACCTGCCTAAAAACAGGATCAATCATCTGGTGCTTGCTTTTTTATGTAAAAGGCTGGCAGGTAGAAAAGAAAGGAGGAGTCAGGATCATTGTCTTCAACTGTGTAAATGACTGTCACATGGGAAAAGGGTTAGGGTAATGCTCCAACCCAGAGAGCAGACCCAGGAGCAATGGAGAGAAGTAACAGAAGGAAAGCTTTTAGCTCAACCTGTGAAGTAATTGCTTAACAATCAGAATTGCTCAGAAGTGCTAGCAGTTTTTAATAAACCATCACCCCTAATAAACCCATTCTAATAAGTTATCTAGTACTGGGGTGGGGATGGTTCACTCTTTGGTATAAAATAATTTCAGATCATTTCATGATGCAGGTAGAAAGCCAGATTCTCTCCTTAGACACTGGGGTTCTTAAGGATTCATGAACTTTTTTTGTTTGTTTGTTTGTTTTAGTGAGGCAATTGGGGTTAAGTGACTTGCCCAGGGTCGCACAGCTAGTAAGTGTTAAGTGTCTGAGGCCGGACCTGAACTCAGGTACTCCTGACTCCAGGGCCAGTGCTCCATCCACTGTGCCACCTAGCTGCAACTCCATGAACTTTTAAAAGAAATTAGAGGCTGTATTTTAAGAAAATTTGTTTCCTTGCGCACCTACATATTTTATTTTGTGCATTTAAAAACAGTCTTCTGAGGAGTGCACAGGTTTGACCAGGCTGATAAAGGGATCTGTGAAAGGGGGGGAGGGAGGGAGAGGTGCTAGAGTCAACTTGTATTAGCTCCCAAGCCAATGGTTAGATTTTCAGTGTAAGCATTTACACATCAGAAATCATCAAATGTCACAAATCAGGGCTTGATTTACTGTTTCGTTGATTTTTAGACTTGAGAAAGCGATGGAGAAAATGTTAATAAAGCAAATTAAACTTTAAAATGTATCTTTCCTACATTTTTTCAGTGAGTTGGTTTTTAAGCTTTTACCACCATAACCCTTGGTCAGTGACTCAAAAAAAAGGCTAAAAGTCTCTGCTCTAGGCACTGAAAGTATATTCTAAAACATGAATTGTAGTAGTATTACTGAAGATGTTCAAGGGGAAGCAGGATGCCTACTTATCAGAGGTATAATAGAAGGGATTCCTTTTCAGGAATGGGTCATGCTTAAGCCCTCAGCTTTCTTCCATTTCCAAGACCCTGTGATTCCATGATACATGGGTTCAGACAGATTCTGCCAGACACATTCCTCTCGTGGATATACCCAATGTTGACAACATTAACACAACTGTCTTCTCGTCTTTTAGGTTTTCAGCAACTAAAGTATTGGCCAATGGATGTTCTCTGACACCTAATAAATCATCCAGTATTCAGAGCATGGAGAGGAAGAGCATTAGGTGAGAAATGATTTCTAAATGTTTCGTGCTGTAGGTAGAAAGCAGTACTTTCTCCAGAGACTCCCAGAGAGTGTCTAAAAACATGAGACATCGAATTTTTAAGAACAAAACCCAACTGGCTTTTACCATTTTTCTTTCTATTTTTCCCCTCACCAGGAGTCTACAGTCTGCACTCATCAGAAATGGCTTGTTGGACAAGTAGAAAGGAGCTGAGAAACCATGTTTTCAAACAGATGCTGTCAATTTGCCCCAATACCACAAAGTAAGAAGAAACTTCCCCACCATCTTGTACAAGCACATCCGTCTATGACTCAGGCATAGGACTGGATCATAACATGATTCCTTTTAGATTCCAGAAGGGCGACCCCTGGAATTAAGTTGTTTCAAGGCAAAATCCCTGGTGCTTCCCATGAGGTCTTCTAAATGCACCCCTCTGAGCTGCCTGACACAGTCATCCCTACCAAAACTGGGCAGTTTTCAGTAGATACGTCTGCCATGGGAAACTGGCTACAGTCCAGAGACACACAGCTGACCTGTCATTTGAGACATGCATAGAGAGAAAACTCTTCTTTTTCAAATGTATGGCATCTCAGTGTCACCTCACTGCCTCTTATTAACTGTGAGACCCTGGGAAAGTCATTTAACCTTGTTTTACCCCCCAGGCAGTTATTTGAGACTATATAAGTTGTAGAGAGGTGCTGATCACCATTGGTGGAAGAATTTTTCCTTACTGGGAATTACCTATACCAATGAGATCATATGCCCAGTCCCAAAAGTGTATACATTCTAATATTTTCTATCCCCATTTTCTACAGAACTAAAGATGAGAATTTTTTAAAAGATACTGAACCTGGTGAGGTGTATAGTTACCTGCCACATGGAGGAAAGGGTGGGGTATGACAACATGCTACTAAACCAGGGTAATTCCTAAACCAAGGGGGCTGGATCAGATTATCTCTCAAGTCTCTTCCAGATGGACATTCTATGGTTTTGTCCTATTTGATCCTAAGAACAAACCTATGAAGGAGGTAGTAATATATATATTATTATTGCATCTTTACAGAGGAGGCAATGAGATTCTCAATGGGGAAACGATTTGACCCCCACCCCAAGTGGTGGTATAGGGTATTCCTGTTTGTGTTAGATCCCAAAGGAAAGACATATATTAGTAGGGATTAGTTCCCTTTGGTCTATCTTATTCCTACCAGGAGTACCCAAGAATGAGTGGAGAGCTCTCTTTTTGCTAGTATAATACCACTTCTCCTTCTATCTTGGGGTCCTCTTGTCTAGAGTTGAATGAATGAATAAATGAATGAGATGAATGAATGTTTTCCTGCAGAAAATTGCAGGCCTGTAAATTCCATTACTTTTTTTTTTTTTTAGTGAGGCAATTGGGGTTAAGTGACTTGCCCAGGGTCACACAGCTAGTAAGTGTTAAGTGTCTGAAGCCGTATTTGAACTCAGTTACTCCTGACTCCAGGGCTGGTGCTCTATCCACTGCGCCACCTAGCTGCCCCCAACTCTTTTTTTTTAATCAGGATTTTTAACCATTTTGCATCATTGGCCTCTTTGACAGACTGATCAAGTCAAGTCAACAAACATTTATTAAAAATAAAAAGGGGAGGGGCAGCTAGGTGGCGCCGTGGATAGAGCACCAGCCCTGGAGTCAGGAGTACCTGAGTTCAAATCTGGCCTCAGACACTTAACACTCACTAGCTGTGTGACCCTGGGCAAATCACTTAACCCCAATTGCCTCACTAAAAAAAATAAATTAAATAAAATAAAAAATAAAAAGGTGGGGCAGGTAGGTGGTGCAGTAGATAAAGCACCTGCCCTGGATTCAGGAGGACCTGTGTTCAAATTCGGCCTCAGACATTTGACACTTACTAGCTGTGTGACCCTGGGCAAGTCACTTAACCTTCATTGTCCTGCAAAAAATTGATTAAAAAATCAAGCAAACAATCTTCAATAACAACAAACAGTATCTACTCTCAAAGAGTTCACAGTCTGATGGGGGAGACAATATGCAAACACCACCACCACCAATAACAACAACAGTAGTTAACATTTCTATAAAACTATGGTTTACAGGGGGCAGCTAGATGGCGCAGTGCATAGAGCACCGGCCCTGGAGTCAGGAGTACCTGAGATCAAATCTGGCCTGACACTTAACACTTACTAGCTGTGTGACCCTGGGCAAGTCACTTAACCCCAATTGCCTCACTAAAAAATAAAACAAAACAAAAAACCTATGGTTTACAAATATTATCTCATTGCAACAACTCTGAAAGATAGGTTCTATTATTATTCCCTCATTATAGTTAAGGAAACTGAGGCAAATGGAGGATGACTTACTCAAGGTCACACAATAAGAGTCTGAGGTTGGATTTGAACTCAAACCTTCCTAACTCCATCTACTGTACCACCTATGGACAATCAAGATATAGACAAGCTAAATTGTAGATAATCTCAAAGAGAAGATGCTAGCATTTAGGAGGATTGTGACCCCTTCTCAAAATAATGTTTTGGGGTTTTTTTTGGGGGGGTGACAATAAGGGTTAAGTGACTTGCCCAGGGTCACACAGCTAGTAAATGTCAAGTGTCTAAGACCGGATTTGAATTCAGTTCCTTCTGAATGGGGGCGGGGGGGCGCGGGGTGCTTTATCCACTGTGCCACCTAACTACCCCAAGGGAAATTATTTTTTCCGCCCAAGTTCACAGACCTCTAAAATCTATCTCTGGGTTAAGAAGTCCTGAACTAGATCACAGCAAAATAATGTTGTCCCCATTATCAAATTTGTTTGTTTTCCCAAGATAAATATCTTCAATTCCTCATCATATTATTATATAATAGAGGGTTGTTTCTTTTTTTAGTGCTCTTATCATCTGGGCTGGCAATATTCTGAATTACAATCCCAAGCAGGCTCAATAAACATTATTACATATTTAAATGGTGCTGAGATTCACTGTGGGAGAATCTGCTAGGCAGCATGGGGTAACAGAAGGCATTCTTTGGTTAACATCCTGGTTCTAACATTCACTGTGTGAGACTGGGCAAATCTCTTAACCTCTCCAATCATGAATTTCCTCATTGGTAAAATGGGAACAATAATTAATACAAATGCTACCTGCCCTCCCAAGGCTAAATTCAGGAAAGAGCTCTGGACATCCTCTGGGACCCTGCAGGCATATAGATGGCAGTGCATCCACACCTTGTCCTCCCTGTGATTCTTGTCCACCGGGTCCCATATAGCCTCCATAAATGTTGGATGCATTCCTTTGGATCTTCTCATAGCTCAGATAACAGGGAAATCCTCTGACTAGCCAGATAGACATATTCATTGTCAACATATCAGATGTTATGTTGGCCAGGAAAAACAAAAACAAAAACTATTTCTTTCTTTTTTTGCGGGGCAATGAGGGTTAAGTGATGTGGTCAGGGTCACACAGCTAGTAGGTGTCGTGTCTGAGGCTGGATTTGAACTCAGGTCCTCCTGAATCCAGGGCCGGTGCTTTATCCACTGCACCACCTAGCTGCCCCCCAAAAAACTATTTCTTTGAACACTTGATTGTGTTTTAATACTTTCTCCCCATAGAAACTTGCCCAGAGAGGATTTTCTCTTAATTGTTAAGCATGTGTTTGAGGCAGTGTGGTACAATGGAAAGACTACCAGTTGCTAGAAGACCTGGGTTCTAGTCTCAGGTGTGAATAGCTGTGTGACCTAGAGTAAGTTATTTCCCAATCTGGACCAGAGTCTCTTCCCTTCTAAAATGAAGGTGTTAGACCACATGACCTTCAGAATTCTTTCCAATTTCAACCACCCATGAGTCTAAGAATGATCATTTCATTGACTTGTGACCACCTGTGAACATTCTGGGGACAAAAACAGACTGTCAAGCATTTTTAAACACGCACCTGAAAAAGCTATATAAATCCTTGTGGTCATCAAAAAAAGAATGTACCCCTTTAACTGTATGAGAAGTCCTTACTTAGGATCCAACGGATGACAAACCAAGAGTTGTCTTCTTCCCTCTCTCTGTCTGTCTAAGGTGGTAGTCTCTTGGTTCTTTTGTTGTTATTTCTAGAGTTGAAAACAAACTTCATGTTAAGGAGCAGAGGATGACACATGAACAGTTTAACTGATTTTATTTCTTGTTCCAAACTCAAATATTTCAAAATCAATTATCTAACTTTCTGCTATAGTGTTTAAACATGTCTGTAAGTTATAAAGAACTACTCCCTGGAGAGGAGAGAGTTTGTAATTCTTTCTCTGTTGCCATGTTCTTAATGTATCAGGCTTGAGTACAAGTGATCTGTGACATCTACAGAACCTCCTGTTGAACCCCATACTCCAGCTCTATAAGTCTCTGGTGTCTCATCTCTTATTTCTTTCCTCTCCTTGACCTGAAATTCACAGGGATTATAGGCATAGCAGATTGAGATCTGGGAAGATGTGAAATCATGTTCTACATTTGACACATACTGGCTGTGTGGCTTTAGCCAGGTCACTCATTCCCTAAGAGCTCCCCAGGCCACTCTTTAAGTGGTCTATTAGATACCAGTCTGAAATGGTAGGGGAAATCTCTCATTGAGAATTCCCAGTGCTCATGAAATCATTGAACAAAAGGAAAAGTGGGGGAGGTTGGAATAATATTTTCTTAGAGAAAGCATTCCTGAATTTATTCCAAAACAGAATCCTCCATAGGCCACTTTAATGCTTCATCAAGTGTTCCATTGGTCAAACACCTATTTTATGAGCAAGTCTATCATAATTTAATTTCACTTGTGGTGTTCTCAAAATTATTTTCATAGCAAATGTAGCTTTAAAAAAAACAGTATAAATCAGAGTGAAATGAAACAAGCAGGGGGCAGCTAGGTGGCCTGGTAGATAAAGCACCAGCCCTGGATTCGGTAGGACCTGAGTTTAAATCCGGCCTCAGACACGTGACACTTACTAACTGTGTGACCCTGGGCAAGTCACTTAACTCCAATTGCCTCACAAAAAAATAAAAGAAGAAAAAGATTGAATAGACTCCCTGAGAAAGCTTGCTCAAGCTTCTTGGACAAGTTACACAAGATGGACAGGCATGGATGGCCTGTGATTTGCTGGACAAAGTACCCAAGTCAATGAGGTCACAGATTCCATAACCATATTGAAGTAAGAAATATTGAATATGAGAAATTCTGAGAAATATAGGAAGATTGTATATATTAATTCAGAACAACAAAAGCAGAGCCAGGAGAACACAAGTACACAAAGACTACAATAATTTAACTGAAAACAACAATAAAAGGCAGCTGGACTATGATTATATGCAATGACCAATTCTGATTCTGCAGGGCACACTTCCCTCCTCACTTGAGAGGGGGATGACCATAAGTGCAGAATGTTGCCCATGTTGTCACATTTGATCCTTGTGTTGATCAATTTTGCTTAGCCACTTTTCTTTGTTTTGACAAAAAGTCCTATTGGATAGGGAATGTTAGTAAATGACTGTCATTTTAAAAAATGAAGACATCAGTAAAGTTTCTTAAAGTGAAAACATATATGTCAAAAAGTCACAAGACCTAAGTTCCTGTAAAGTTGCTATCTATACAGGGCTAAAATTCTAGCTAAACTGTCTAAAGTTCTATTGAGTGGTCGCCATAAATGAGAAGCTTTAGCAAGAGTTTAGACTTTTAAGTATTTATTAAGGAACATAAGAATTTGGAGAGGAGAGAGAAAGAGGCCAAGATTCCTTCATCTATCTCAGGGAACCAGCATCTCAGCTCCACTCAAACCGAGGTGCCAGGCGAAAGAGCGCTCACTTGTTCCTTTCTCCTCCCAGAAGCCTCCTGTGAAACAGGAAACAGGGCTGTTCATGCACACACAGCTCCAAGCTAATTGGCTGGTAGCTCTGATTGACAAGTCTAACAGGCGGCTCTATAGATACAAGTTACTGGACCTGGACGGCCAGCTTTAGGATGTTAAAGTCACATGGCTATGTCCTTGGGCTAGAGCTCACAAAATGTTCCTCCCAGCAGGGAATGTTTTCCAACTCTCACATTCCTATGCTGTACCTGAAATAAACCAATTGTGTAAATTTCGATGAGTCAGTTTACCTCTGTTTTTCAGTTTATTTATCTTTGTCTATTTTTTTGTGGGGGCGGCAGCAGGGGAGGGAGGAATAGGAGCTAAGTGACTTGCCCAGGGTTACCCAGCCAGAAAGTATCTGAGGCCAGATTTGAATTCAGGTCCTCCTGACCCTAAGGCTGCTATTCTATCCATGGTGCCACCTAGCTGCCCCATTGAGTGTCTTTTAAATGAGGGAATGGCATAAGATAGCCTCACCAGTCTCTTCCAACTCCTATGGTCCCTGTTCCAAGAGCCTTTTTAGCAAAAAAAAAAAAAAAGAATTCCATGACTGCTAAGGGATATTTTTGAAGAATTGAATTATTATGGCAGGAAGGGATGCAGAGTTATTAAAGGTCATGCAAGTAGGACTTTAAGGTTTTTAAAATACTTTACACATATGATCTTATCATACAACAAATGGGTTACGTGGATACTATTATTACACCAATTTTCCAGATGAAAAACCAAGGCTAAAAGAGATTCATTTCTGAGGCAGGATTCCAAACTCAGGTCTGTCTTCTTCAATGCTCTAATCTCTATGCCAATCACAGGCCCTACCGAGCTAGAAAAGGCACTTACTGTGTTCCTGGATATTGTTTTGTCTTATCTCAGCTAAGTTTGGCCAATCTCACTACCAGAAGGCTGGCCACCAGATGATGCTTTTCTCTTTGGCCTATGCAACCCATGAGGTTTTCTACCATTCATTTCATTCCTGGCTTCACTCCTCACTCTCTGTACTTTTCCATGTCCTCCCCAACAGAGCTGGCCCCACACAGGTACCCCTCCCCCCTTTTATGTGTTGTCTTCCCCAATTCAAATTATGCTTCTTGAGGGTAGGGAGTGTCTTCTTTGCTTATATTTTCATCCCCAGAACCTAGCACTGCTTCTGTCATATATTGCATGTTCTTTCTAGCTCATAAATTGAGAAGGAATCAATATCTTCATCGACAGAGGGAGTGCTCTCATCAATAAAATCATGGATCTTTGAAATGTTGAGGGACTGAGAATTAAAAGTTAAATTGATCCTTTAATTTTATGGCTTCTTGCTAAAATATCATTAAATATACGAGAGGATCACACACATTTTCCACCCTGCTGTTACTGTTCTACCCTCCAATCCAGACCTTGAGAAGTCATACCCAGGAGGAGTTAAACTGTTTAGCTCCAAACTACCTGGATCATGCATCTTCATCTGCCACCTCAGTCATAATCCCTCCAGCCTACACTTTCCACCTCTTGCTCTGAGAACTATAATTAAATCAATATTACCACTGCCTCTGGAAAGACTACCCCATTGTACCACTCACCATCCCCATAACCAAAACACTCTTCCCTGGCCAGCACACTTTTATATGTGCTATCACACCCCTCCCCACCCCACCCCAATTAGATTACAAGCTCTTTGAAGACAGATGCTATCTCATTTTTATATTTATATCTCAAGGGCTTGGCACAGCAAAAATACTTTTAAATGATTTTTTCATTCAATTATAAAATGTTGAGTGAACTCCTGAACTCATGACACAATCTCTCCAAAAAACATCCAAATAAGGTCATAGGAAAATGCCCAAAGCAGCAAAACTCACAGAAGAATGTGCTGAAATCATCTTCTAACCAAGAACGGCTTGGAGGGTCAGAAGGAGGGAGCTGCTGATACAGCTGATACAGGAGTTGAGCCCAACCCCACAGTCACCCTGACACACATCCAGTCGCAGGAAGTCCTCACCAGAGAAGGAGACCTCCAGAGCCTCTGAATCAGCTGAAGGACCAGTATGGTCTGGAACTAAGCTCACAGTCTGGTGAGAGGGCTGAGCCCTGGGCAGGGGAGAGACTACAGGGGTCTATGCTGGTGCTGAGGCAGAACTTGGATTTTACACCCCTACTCAGAACCAGGTGGTAGGCTCGAGTAGAAGTGGCCCGGGTGGGGGAGGGGCACAGGCTCGTAGAAGCTAACAACCACAACACACAAAGCTGGTTGATTGGCAAGTTGGTCTGAGGTCATCTAGGACCAGGAAACAGGGTGGGCAAGGGAAGAACCTGATCCTCTCTAATTCATACCACCTGGGACTTCTTAAGCTTGGGATACTGCAGCCTGGAAACAGTGCCCCACTTTAAGGAGTTAAAAGTCTAGTAAAAGAAAGGCAAGATGAGCTGACAGAGAAAGGTGAAGACCATAGAAAGCTTCTTCAGTAACAAGGAAGACCAAGGGGCACCCTCAGAGGAAGATGTCAACATCAGGGCCCCTATATCTAAAGCTTCCAAGAAAAATATGAATTGGTCTCAGGCCATAGAGGTGCTCAAAAAGGACTTTGAAGATAAAATTAGAGAGGTAGAGGAAAAAATGGAAAGAGAAATGAGGGTGATGCAGGAAAGACATGAGAAAAAAGTCAACAGCTTGAAAAGTCAAATGGAAAAGGAGGTACAAAAGCTCTCTGATGAAAATAATTGCCTAAGAATTAGGATTGAACAAATGGAAGGCAGTGACTTTATGAGAAACCAAGACACAATAAAGCAAATCCAAATGAATAAAAAAATAGAGGGCAATGTGAAATATCTTCTGGGAAAAAGTGCTGACCTGGAAAACAGGTCCAGGAGAGATCATTTGAAAATAGAGGGCAATATGAAATATCTTCTGGCAAAAACTGCTGACCTGGAAAATAGGTCCAGGAGAGATAATTTGAAAATTATTGGTCTACCTGAAAACCATGATCAAGGAAAGAGCTTAGACATCATCTTCCAAGATATTCTCAGGGAAAATTGCCCTGAAATTCTAGAAGAAGAAGCTAAAATAGAAATTGAAAGAATCCACCAATCACCTCCAGAAAGAGATCCCAAAAAGAAAACTCCTAGGAATATTATAGCCAAATTCCAGAGCTCCCAGGTCAAGGAGAAAATATTGCAAGCTGCCAAAAAGAAAGAATTCAAGTACTGTGGAGCCCCAGTCAGGATTGCACAAGATCTAGCAGCTTCTACATTAAAGGACCGGAGGGCATGGAATATGATATTCCAGAGGGCAAAGGAAATGGGATTACAACCAAGAATCACCTACCCAGCAAAACTCAGCATTATCTTTCAGCAGAATGGGACTTTAATGAAAAAGACTTTCAGATATTTGTGATGAAAAGACCTGAACTGAATGGCAAATTTGACTTTCAAATACAAGACCCTAGAGAACCATAAAAAAAAAATTGGAGCTGGGGTCATATAGTAGGCAACTATCTTGTGTCTGAGGCCAGGTTTTGGCTGGGATCCCCCTGGGTCCAGGGGTGATGATTTGTCCACTGTGTCACTTAGCTAGTTAAATTGAGGGGTGAAGGGAATTCATTGGGGGAGGGGGAAGGGCAGAAGCGAAATCCTACATGAAAGTAACAGGAAAAGGCTTATGGAGTGGGGGAAGAGATAGGAGAGGAGCAGGGCAGTAAATGAATTTTACACTCATCAGAAAAGGCTCAAAGATCTTAAACTCATCAGAGCTGCCACAAGGAGGAACTAATAGACACACCCAACTGGGTGGAGTAATCTATTTAATCTGGGCAGTAAATGAGCCTAACACTCATTAAAATTGGCTCAAAGACCTCAATCTCATTAGAATTGGCTCAAGGAGGGACTAATGTACACACTAGTAATCTCTATATCACTGCAGGAAAATAGGAGGGGAAGGGGATAAAGAGAGAGGGGCAAAAGAAGGAAGGGCAGAGTGGGGGAGGGGACAGACAGAAGCAAATCCCTTTTGAAGAGTGATGGGATGAAAGAAGATGTATAATAGAATAAATATCATGGGGAAGGGAATAGGATGGAAGGGAAACAGTTAACAATTGTAATCATGAAAAAGAGAAAAGGGGGGAAAATTGTACAAAAAATATTTATAGCAACTCTTGGTGGAGGCTAAGAATTGAGAATCAAGGGAATGTCCATCAATTGAGGAATGATGCAAAAAGCTGTGTTATATGATTGTAGTGGAATGGACTTGTACTACAGGAAATGACAAACAGGATGATCCTCGAAAAACCTTGAAAGACTAATGAACATCAATGTATGTTGAAGTGAGCAGAGCTGAGAGGACATTGTGCTTAGTGACAGCAGTATTTTTCAATGAGTAATTATGAATGACTTAGCTACTCTCAGCAGTACAATGATCCAGGACAATCCCAAGGAACTAATGAGGAAGCATACTATGCACCCCTATAGAAAGAACTGATAAAAAGAACACTTGTGGATTGTACATATATAACCTGATTGTGATCTTGTGGAGGAGGGAGGAAAGGGAGGGCGAGAGAAAAATTTGGAACTCTAAATCTTATGAAAATGAATGTTGAAAACTATCCTTACATGTAAATGGAAATAAAATAAATGTTTGTTGAGAAAAAAATTTAAATAAATAATAAAAAATTTTTAATTTAAAAACAATTATAAAATGTTAGGACTGAAATGTTAGGACTTAGCCATCACCTAGTCCAATCTCTATTGTTTTACAGATGGGTCCAGCCCCACAGAGGATCAGTGACATGCCCAAGGTCATGGTGCTAGCAAACATCAAAATAAGAACTAAAACCCAGGTCCCCTGATGCCCAATCCTGTTCTCTTTGGACTACATGACACTGTGGGAAAACAAGAAGACAACAGGCAAGGTTTTCATTTAATCATTTATTTTTATGAAAATAGCAGAATTGAAAGAACCTTTAAAAAGCTTCAGGAGCCTAAAAAAAAAAACATAAAATGAAATGGGTGAAACATGGGTAAAACACAAAGGGAGGAAAGGACGCTGACAAAGCAGACCTGCCAGTTTCACAAAACGATTTTAATCTGAAAAGCTTAAGGGAGTCGATCACACGTCAACCAAGGGAAAAAGGCTACAAAGAATAATTACCACAACATTAAAATCTGAGTTGAAGATAAGGTTGTTGCCTCAGAAACGGCTCAAAAGGCACTATGGACGGTTCATAAGCATTCCTAGACATCCTGTAATCCCAACTCGAAGGAAATTAATGCTTGCTTACATGAATTCAGACTTCCCCTGGTTTGAGCCAGGGGCTGCAATACTTGAAAAGATATTACAGGTTTATTAAAAAATTATTTGGGGGGAAGGCAGGAAGCCAAGACTGACTGTCCACAAAATACTGTAAACCGCTAGTGCTGGTAATCACTAAGGTATTTAAAGGCCTTTTGAAAACTAGACTCATGCCACAAAATATGTGCTGGAGATACCTTACTTATGGGCTAAGAGGGTGAATGTGTCCTTTGGTGCCTGGTAACCTTCTCTGACCTCACAATGGCATTGCTTGTGAGGCTAGAATCTCTGGGGGTGGGGGAAGCATTTTGTGATGAAAAAGAATATTGGCCTGAGAGACCTGGATTCTATAAGCTAATCAATGTGTGACTTTGAATGTGAGTTCTCTGAGCCTCAGTTTCCTCATTTGTAAAATAAAAAATGATGCCTGAGGTGTTTTTAAAAAAAAATTTGGAAGTAATTGGGGCAAAGTGACTTGTCCAGAGTCACACAACTAGTAAGTGCCTGAGTCTGGATTTGAACTCGGGTCTTCCTGACTCCAAAACCAGTGCTCTATTCATTACACCACCTAACTGCCCGACTAGGGACTTTTCTAAGATCTGTGAATATAATTATTCATAATTGCTGAGGACAAAATCATATGAATACATTCAGCACCTAGTGTGGACAGGGTATGTCCTGTTCATTTTTATTAGATAGATATATAGATAGATAATATACATTATATTATATGTACATATATAATGTATACATGTATAATGTACATTGTATTATGAATAATATGTGCATATTATGTCTATACACATATACACACATAAATACATTATAATAGCTTTCATTGCCATTTAGCACATTAAAATTAATCAAGAACTTTCCTAGCAACATCCCTCTGATGGACAGGCAACATGATCTTCATTTTATCACTGAAGAACTTGAGGTTAAAAGATTAAATGACTTGCTTATGATCATACAATTAATATAAAAACCAGGATTAAATCTTCATTCTCCTGATTTAAGATCATTGTTCTTTAACCACATCATGCTGCTTTCAATTGAAAATGGAGTCTGTTCTTGACCCTTCCACAATCACGAATATTCCCAGCCCCCAAATCTCAGGTAGTACTTTAAGGTTAGGGTAACTGATTTACTCAACCCTACTCCATGAAAAGTAAATTAGAAGATACCTAATCAATCCATTTTTTCATAGGTCTTAGACCATGAAACGACCTTCAAACTTGAATGGCTTTACATAGAACTCTTATTCAGGTAGGACAAGGAATCATGGCAATGTCCTTGTAATTATCTAGAAATTATCAAGTGAGTCTAGAAGCAATTGATTCAAGAAATTGGAGCAAACATGGTATTCCAGGATAGATAGCCCTGAGGAGCAAAAGTCATACTGAGCCATGGCAGAGTTGAGGAGGGTCAACATCTTTACAGGCATCTTGGAGCAGAAGACCCTTGATGATGCCAAGAAAAGGTTGTCTTTTCCCAATTTCCTTTCTCAGCATCTATTTTCAGACACTCTATTATAAAGTGCTGTTTTGTTACTCAAATATTTGCCAAAAAAAATTCTTTTTCAATCACAAAAAGACCAAGGGGTTAACTAGAGAAAAATATAAGTGTAAAGTTAGGCAGACAGCCCAACTTTTGCCTAAATATTAGGAATTTTCCTAACTGGGGGCTCAGAGCAATTATGACTGAATTCATATCTTTTCATCTAAAATAAACTCCCTGAATCTGAATAGAAAGGAACTATGTGGGAACTTTAGGGGCCATTATATTGCCCCTCAGCTTGAGATACACTAATGATTAAAACAGGAAAATAAATATTTGTGGAGACACAAAGGGAAGCTTAGACTCTCAAATTTTAGTGTATTAACAGTGGGCTGGATATTTATTGGTAAAAGATCCCTTGCATTGATTTTATACTAAATGCATTGTCATGGAAAGTGAAGGCTTTGGAGCCAGAGGATGTGGATTCAAATCCTGGGTTTACTACCTATATATATTTTTTAAATTTTACCATCTATATTTATAAAGCACTTGGCACATAGTGAGCCCTACATAAATATGAGTTATCATCATCACCACCACCATCTAACTATTTGGTAACCAAGACAGAACTAGAACTGGGATCTGTTTTCTCTAGTCTAGTGCTCTTTTCTCATGTTTGTTGCTTATCAGACAGAGCACTGAGGGTTGTTGTGGTGGTGGTGGTGGTGGTGGTTGTGGTTGTGGTTGTACCAAGAGAGTGAAAAGAATGGCAGATTTGACATTCTTTTGACCATCAGGGAAGCATTTCAGTTGGCTGTAGTTAAATTAAATCCTACAAATATTAAACTCTCTTTGGTTTGTTTAGTTTTCATTTATTTTATGGGATTGTAGATTTTTTAAAAAAGCTATTGGGCAGGGATTCTGGAAGGGTGGCCATTCTGACCACATTCTTAAGACCAAATCTAGTTCCAAGAGCCTGAACTAGACACACAGATTCCTTTGGACACTTTCCCATTCAACTAAAAGAGTTTTTTCCCTTACAAAAAAGTATTTGAGGTTTTAATTTATGATATATCTACAACTGTTCTCATTCCCCTTCTAAAGAAAGGAAATGTGGTTTAGTGGAAAGTACACTGAACATGAAGTCCAAAGACCTGAATTTGAGTCTTTGCTTTGACACTTATAGCTGCATGAATAAGGTAAGTTACAACCTCTCTGAATCTCATCCTCATCTGTAAAATGGAAGGAACATTTTACTTTACCTACATCATGGGGTTGTTTTGAAAACTTAAATTGTAATAAAAATGTGAGTTATTAACAATAAAGGCAATCACTCCTAGGTGATTTTCTCTAGACAAATCACCCCTCATTGACAGGACCATATTTAGGTATGAGCTAAGTAAGCTGTAGCTTAGGCTTTACCAAAGGAGGAACCTCTAAACGCATTTCAGACAACAGCCTGAGCCTCAAAATCTTGACACAGAGCAAGGCCTTCACATGTGTTAATCTGGCTCCCCCTACACCCATGATATGAGCTCATGACAAGCTCTTGGATTTCCCTGATAAGATTTCTCCATTCATTCATTCATTCTATTTATTTGTTTGTTTGTTCATTTATTTATTGACCAGACCTGTGATTACATTAGGAGAAGGAAATCTCCAGAAGGAAATTCTTATCTATCGATGTAGATCAGCACTTGTTCCACATTATCCAATTTGGAGCACTGAGAGGTTAAGTTACTTGTCAGGGGTCACATGGTCAGTATGTGTTAGAGAGAGGACTTGAACCCAGATCATCCCAACTTTACTTGGAGGCCAGCTCTCTATCCACTTGTCCATTTGCTCTGTCTCTACCACTGAAAGAAAAATAATAGGTTCTGAGTAGGCTAGAACCCTATAACAGATGTCCTAATGAGATTCTGGATACAATAACAATTATATTGGAAAGTCAAGCAACTTGGAAAGACTTAAGAACTCTGAATGACTAGCCATCATTCCAGATGGCCAGCAATGTTGTATGTTACCCATCTTCTCACCAAGAAGTAATAGATCTGGGGGCAGCTAGGTGGCACAGTGGATAGAGCACCGGCCCTGGAGTCAGGAGTACCTGAGTTCAAATCTGGCCTCAGACACTTAACACTTATTAGCTGTGTGACCCTGGGCAAGTCACTTAACCCCAATTGCCTAACTAAAAAAAAAAAAAAAGTAATAAATCTAAGATGGAGAATGAGACAAGCATTTTTTTGGACATGACCAGCAAAAGGTTTTGCTTGTTTTTGCTTGACTATGCATTTTTGTTACAAGAGTTTTTTTTACCCCCAACTGGATGAAGTTGGGAAGGAAAGAAAATAAATACTCAGTATGTATGTGTGTGTGTGTGTGTGTGTGTGTGTGTGTGTGTGTGTGTATATATATATATATGTGTGTGTGTATATATATGCATATATATGCATATATATATATATATATATACTATGTTATAGAAAAGAGATTCTGGTAAATTAAGCAACTGCTATGATTCCATCAATCAACTGAGGAATAAAAACAATAATAACACCATCATTTTATTATAGTGATCATAATAATAGTTATTATTATAGCTCCACTAATGTTTTCTTTTGATTTGTTGCTATAACCTAAAGGTGACCCTAGATTCTTGAAGATTTTGCCGGTGTATTTCAAACTCTGGTAAGTCTTATTAATCTAGAAAGGTTTCAAGTCTGTTCTTGGGGTCAAGATGATATGTTTGTTGTCCAAGAATTATTCTAGATAAGTGCATAGAGGCTCATCACCAGAGGGCTGGCTACCTGTGATGAACTTTTTTTTGTTTATAGACATATGTGAGATAGCCTGCCATAGCTATGTATATGGGAGGAAGGCAATGGGGTACATTGGGGGAGGGGAGGAAGTGAAAGTTGTTACCTTTGTCAGTAGAAAAAGCACCTACACCAATAAAGTCTTGGTTCTCTGGAGTATTCAATTATCACTGCTCAGACCTATTTATTTATAATGCATAGCCACCATGATGGTGGTTGGCTACTGAAGGTAGCTATGGGGTGATGAAACAGCAGACCTGCATTCTAGCCCCAATTATGCTATTAAGTACCTATGTGACCTTGGTCAAGTAACTTAACTCTCCTGTATCTGTAAAATGCAGGATTATCCTAGATGACTTCCTTTTTTTATTTTGTATTGGGTTGGTTTGGGGGGGGGGGCGGGTTGTGGGGCAATGAGGGTTTAGTGACTATCGCAGGGTCTCACAGCTAGTATGTGTCAAGTGTCTGAGGCCAGACTTGAACTCAGGTCCTCCTGAATCCAGGGCCAGTGTTTTATCCACTGCACCACCCAGCTGCCCCCTAGATGACTTCCAAGGTCAATTCCATGGACAACATTCCACATGACCTGGGAGGTCACACTTCTTGAACAGACACAAGTAGGAAGTGTGTTCAGTGAGAAAAACAATGTAATCTTCCTTGAATTGGTTCACATAAGCAGCTTTCGATCTTTGATACAATAACCTAAAGCAATCCAAATCTCTGCATAAAATACCTATGATTAAAGTTTGAGATCTAAGCTATATAGGGAACGTACACAAATATATGAGACCAAGAGCCACTTTGCAATAAGTAAATGGTAAACAGTTATGAAAAATTTTCAAATGAAAAATTATCATTTTCATTTTTTGGATGAGGCAATTGGGGCCAAGTGACTTGCCCAGGGTCACACAGCTAGTAAGTGTCAAGTGTCTGAGGTCACATTTGAACTCAGGTCCTTCTGACTCCAGAGCTGGTGCTTTATCCACTGCACCACCTAGCTGCCCATCAAATGAAGAATTGCAGAGAATAAATGACCATGTGAAAACATTCTCCAGATCACTAATAAGAGAAATGAAAGTGAAAACTACACTGAATGTTCACCTTACACCTTGCAAATTAACAGAAGCAGTCAATAATGGAGGGAATACTGATGTCTTGACTGATTCTATGTGTACAGCACTCCTGTCTGCAGCATCATTCACGTCTGCCCTTCCCTCAGGTCATACGGCCACCACCCGAATGGTTCTCATCTTCTCCCTCCTGGACCAAAATAATAACCTCCCAACTGCACTCCCTAATTTCAATCTCTCCTCTCCTGAATCCATGCTTCATATGGCTGCCAAAATGACCTTCCCAATGCACAAGATTGACCACATCCCCCACCTGATCAAAATCCTCCATCAATGGATCCCTGTGGCCTAGAGGATATCACATAAACAAACACCTTAGCCTGACATCTATGGTCCTCCATGATCTGGCTCCCATCTACCTTTCTAGCTTTATTTCATATTACAACCTAGATTTCATACATTTTGCATGGTAGTCAAACTGGACTGCTAGCTGTTCCCTACCTGAACACTATCTCCCATCTCCTGTCTCCATCCATTTGCCACAAGCTATTCCCCAGTCTTGGAATACACAGCGACCTCATCTCAGCCTTTCAGAAACATAGTCTCCCTTCAAATATATACATGCACATATGGATATGCATATGCATATACATGTACACATGCATACACACACATATACAATCACATACATGTGCGTATATATTCCTATACATGTACACATGCCTGTGCACGTGTGCATGTACATGTATTCATACATATCTAGATACACATACACATGTATGCATATGCATACACATAAACACATACACATACACATACTCATACAAACATACACATACACATACGTTGTTGTTTCCTTCTAATAAATGATCCTTAGGCATAACAGAGCCATGAGGTTTGTTGAACTTTTAAATTGACTAATGTAATATTATGTGTTTTGACACCTGTCCCTTTTGGTGTCCTTTAGGACCAGGAACCTGTCTCACCAAAACTTTGTGTGTGTCTTCCCCAGAGCCCACAACAGTGCTCAGCACATAGCTGGCATTCAGTAAAAGCAGAATCAAATTGGACGGTACATGCCCAAGTTAGCTGGTTAAACAGCAGCCTTGGGGGATTACAGACCATACTGCACAGGGGCCTCCACTTTGTATTTCAAGCCTCCTTTAGGCGTATCTAAAGGACTAATCTTGCCATGAGGGGCAGCTAGATGGCGCAGTGGATAGAGCACCGGCCCTGGAGTCAGGAGTACCTGAGTTCAAATCCGGCCTCAGACACTTAACACTTACTAGCTGTGTGACCCTGGGCAAGTCACTTAACCCCAATTGCCTCACTAAAAAAAAAAATGAAAAAAAAAAATCTTGCCATGAGCCACCTCATTAGGTGACCCTTCATAGCTATGCTCACCCTGCAAGGGGTAACTGGCTTTGGGTTTCTAACTCCAAATCACACACATGTCAAAGGGTACTGAAAAGGCCGCTGTGAAAATCTTTCAAACTGAACCAGAAACCAGGCTGACCTTTGTCTCCTAGAGAGCAAAGCTCAGCCGGGTTCATGAACTTCAGATGAAGGGAACTGAACTAGATAAAATCTAAGTTCTCCACCAGCTCTAAAATTCAGTAATAATCGTCCTGATATTTTTTCTGTTCTAAAGTCCCTTCAGACACTAATATTCTGTGTTCTATGTTCTAAGGTCCTTTCCAGAAAGTACTAATAGAATATTTAGTGAGAATTCTGGTACTCATTAGGAGAGTGGGAATTCCATTTTAAGAGTTAAAGCTCCGGGGCAGCTAGGGGGTGCAGTGGATAGAGCACCGGCCCTGGAGTCAGGAGGACCTGAGTTCAAATCCGCTTAACACTTACTAGCTGTGTGACCCTGGGCAAGTCACTTAACCCCAATTGCCTCACTAAAAATAAAAAAAAAATAAGAGTTAAAGCTCCAACATAAGAATAGTGGATTAATAACATAGATTAGATACACAATACAGAGTACTAAATTACCATAGTGATCTAGTGTTTGATAAACCCAAATATCCAAGCTTTGGGAAAACTGGAAAGCAGTTTGGCAGAAACTAGTATAGATCAACATCTCACACCATATAACAAGATAAGGTCAAAATGAATGTATGAAAAAAAAGAAAAAGAAAAAATGAAAACCTGATTTTGATATGAAGGGTGGTATCATGAGCAAATTAGGAGAGCATGGAAAATTTTACCGGTCAGATCTATGGATGAGGGAAGAATTTATGACCAAACAAGAAATAAAGAGGATTACAGGAAGTATAATGAATAATTTTGATTACATGAAATTAAAGTTTTTATACAAACAAAACCAGTTCAGCCAAAATTAAAAGGAAAACAGGAAACTGGAAAAGAATTTTTACAGGAAGTTTCCCTGATAAAGGCCTCATTTCTCAAATATATAGGGAATTGAGTCAATTTTTTTATAAAAAGAGCCATTGCCCAAATGATAAATGATCAAAGGCTATGAACATGCAGTTTTCAGAAGAAATAAAAGCTAAGTCATATGAAATAATGTTCTAAGTCACTATTGATTAGAGAAATGCAAATTAAAACAATTCTGAAGCACCACCTCACATCTAATACATTGGTTAATGTCAGAAAAGGAAAATGACAAATTCTGGAGAGGATGTTGAAAAGCAGAAATACTAATGTACTCAGTGAAATTGTGAACTGGTTCAACCATTCTAGAGAACAATTTGGAACTATGTTTAAAGGGCTATAAAAGTGTGCATAGCCTTTAATCCAGTAATTTCAGTACTAGTTCTGTATTCCAGAGAGATCAAAGAAAAAGAAAAAAGACCCATATGTACAAAAATAATTATAGTAGCTCTTTTTTGTGGTGATGAAGAATTGGAAATTGAGGAAATTCCCATCATTTGGGGAATGGCTGAACAAATTACAGTGTACGAGTGCGATGGAATACTATTGTGCTATAACAAATGATGAGCAGCTTTCAGGAAAAACCTGGGAAGACCTAAATGCACTGATACAGTGAAGTGAGCAGAACCATAAAATCACTATACACAGCAACATCAATATTGTAACAATTATCAACTGTGAAGGACTTAACTAACTATGATCAAAACAATAATCCAAGACAATTCAAAAGGACTAATGATGAAAAATGCTATCCACCTCTGGAAAAAGAACTGATGAACTGAATGCAAATTGAATTTTTTAACTTTATTTTTCTTGCCTTTTTTTGCAATGTGGCTAATATTGAAATATGTTTTGCATGATTTCACATTGTATATTTGATATTCTATTGCTTGCCTTCTCAGTGGATGGGGGAGAAATGGGAGGGAGACAAATAATTTGGAATTCAAAATTTTAAATAAAGAATGTCAAAAATAAGTAAATGATTTTTTCTTTGTTTTTTGTTTTTGACCAGGCAATGAGGGTTAAGTGACTTGCCCAGGGTCACACAGCTAGTAAGTGTCAAGTGTCTGAAGCCAGATTTGAACTCAGGTCCTTCTGAATCCAGGGCCAGTGTTTTATCCACTGCACCACCTAGCTGCCCCCAGTAAATGATTTTTTAAAGTAAAAAAAAACCCTCCAGCACATAAGATAATGTGCTTATTGCTGAAAGGGACCTTAGAGATCAGAGATATAGAGTTAGAAGGGACCTTAAAGGTCATCTGATCCAACATCTTCATTTCATTTTGTTTTCATTTTTGAAACTGAGTCTATCTTGTCCAGGATGGAAGTGAAGTAGCCACTCATGACCTGAGCCTATCACTAATCAGAACAAAAGCTTTGATTTGCTCTTTCTCACCTGGGAAAGACTGCTCCCTCCTTAGTGCCTCCCATCTCCTGGGTGTTCACCATATTGGTGCCTGACTTATTCTGGATTACCAATTAACTTAAGCCCTACTGCAGCTCAGAACTTCCCAGCTCAAGTGACCTACAAACTTTAGCTTCCCAAGCAGCAGGAACTACAGGTGTGCACCACCACACCCAGAGATAACACCTTCATTTTAGAGATGAGAGAGTTAAGGCTTAAAGAGATAAAGTGGCTTACTCATTGAGTCCAACATCTTCATTTTACAGAGGAAGAAACAGAGGCCCAAGAAATATCCTATATAGGTTTCCCATTTCCTCATTGAATGGTTATGAGATTATAAAATATAAAGAAGGCAATTCTAATTACATGAAATTGAAAAGCTTTTTGCAGTGAAAAGCAAGTAATGTACCAAGAGTAAGAAGGGAGGCAGTCAACTGGAGAAATCTTTGTGTCAAATATCTGTGAGGAAGTCTAATATTCAATATTACATAGGCAACTAACAGAAATATATGAGACTAAAAGCCCTATTCTTTAATAGATAAGAGGTCAAAGGATATAAACAGGCAGTTCTCAAAAAGAGAATTGTAAACTATTAAAAACCATAGGAAAAAACTATCCGAATCATGAATAATAAAAGAAACACAAATCAAAACAACATGAGATTTCAACTTGAAATAGATAAAGAGGACAAAAAATAGAAATACTCCATTTAAGAGGAGTGGTGGAAAGACAAGCACACCAATTCATTGTTGGTGGAACAATGAATTGGTTCAACCATTCTTGAAAACAATTTGGTATCATGGAAAGAACATGACTAAAATGACCATACTCTCTCACCCAGAGATTCCACTGCTAGAGATATACCTGAGAGGGGCCAATGACAAAAAGGAAGTCCCTATATTCTATCTATCTATATATCTATCATCTCTCATTCTATCTATCTACCTACATTAGCACTTTTTGTAGTAGCAAAAAATTAGAAACAAAATCAAGAACCATTAATTGGGGAATGGCTAAACAAGTTGTGTTACATTAATATAATGATATATTACTGGGGTATATGAAACAGTGGTTATGATGGATAGAGACAAGAATAAAAAGACTTAGATGAACTGATGCAAAGTAGAGCAAGCAGAATAAGAAAAACAGGGGGGCAGCTAGATGGCGCAGTGGTAAAGCACCGGCCCTGGATTCAGGAGTACCTGGGTTCAAATCCGGCTTCAGACACTTGACACTTACTAGCTGTGTGACCCTGGGCAAGTCACTTAACCCTCATTGCCCTGCAAAAAAAAAAAAAAGAATAAGAAAAACAGTATGTAATTACAATAATGTAAATGGAAAGAACAATAACATCAAATTCAAAATTGGATTGTGCCAAAATATTATAACTTTGGCTCCAAGGTTGGTTCCAAGAAGAAATGGGGAAAAGTACCTCACTTCTTTTCAGGAGTGGGAGACTATGTATGTGAAATATTGCACATAACAGAAGACATTTTTGATACCTTGGTTACTTTTGTTGAGTTGTCTTTTTTTCTTTTTTTAATTCTTATAAGAGCTGGTTCTCTAGGAGGTGGATTTGAAGGGATACATTAGGAAATATAGGTAATATAAAAACAAAAGTTACCAATATAAGCTTACTTTAAGAAAAACAAAATCTAAGTGGCCTGATCAGAGCCCTAGCAAAAAAAAAAAAAAAAACACAGTTACATGAACCAAAGTTGCTTATTATACATTTATCAATGTGTAAAGTGGAAACAATGACAACTCTTTCTTTCTGTAGTAGAGAACAAAAGAACAATGGGTTAATATCTAAGGGAGAAAAAGTTTCATTTGTGGCAGGGCAATGAGGAGTGACATCATGTATTGAATGAGTTGTAACTATATTTACATCTGCTTTCAACAGACATATACTAAAAATGGGTTGAATATGGGTTGAAATAAAAGGATGACTTTGAACCAGCCACATTAAGAGGTCCTACACTATATTACCAGTCATATTCCTTATAACTTAATGGGTATTATATTTTATGAATAAAATATGGAAAATATAGTTTCATCCCTAAAATAGATTCCCTGAAGACTCAGACCACAACTGTGCCATAGTTGTTGGGTGGGCCAGCTATTTGCAAAAATAATGTAGGTAGTGAAGTTTTTTCTCTTTCTGTTCCCTTTCCCCTTCCTTTTTCCTTTTTAAGCATTTCTCTATTATTACCATTACAACTTCTGCTACTACTAATATTTCTTCTACTATTACTACTACTACTACTAACAGTATTACTATTATTACTTCTATAGCTACTACCATTACTACTACTACCACCACTTGTACTACTACTACTATCACCACACCACCACCACTCGTATTATGAGAATGATTAATAATAGCGCACATTTTTATAATGTTATACAGATTACAAGGCATTTCCCCCACAAAAATCCTTGCAAGAGTAGCACAAATATTATTATTCATATTTTACTGATTAGGAAACTGAGGCTTAGAGATATGAAATAACTTAATCAAAGTGATACAGCTAGATAGTTGAGGAAGCAAGAATTCAAGCCCAACTCTATAGTTTCTGTGACTAGGACTCTTTCCAGGCTTCCAGACTACCTCAAAAAATTGATCTCTAGAAAAGGACCTCATAAATTCACTCCAAAGTATATTTCATCATTGTCATCTCCCAAAATGTCTTGAGTAGCCTATGTGTAAGGCATTACGTTATGCAGTGTGGCAGCTCAGTACAGCAGTTGTATAGTACTGAACCAGGGACTCAGAAAAACCTGAGTTCAAATCCAGCCTCAGACACTTACTATACTGTGTGACCCTGGGCAAGTCACTTAACCTTGTTTGCCTCAGTTTCCACATCTATAAAAATAAGCTGGAGAAGGAAATGTCAAACCACTCCAATGTTTTTTCCAAGAAAACTCAAATGGGGTCATGAAGAGGCAAACAGGACTGAAAACAACTGAACAACACTAATATGCCAGGCTCTATACTAAGCTCTGAGATCACAAATACAAAAAAAAATGTTCCTGGTCTAAAGTAGCTTACAATCTAATGGATTAAGACAACACATAAAGGGGAGCTGAAAATGAGGGGGAGGAAGAGGAATGGAGATCAGGACAGAGAAAGTCCTATGGAGATGAGTCAGCAGCACAACCTGGAGAGAGATAAAGACATCTTTGGCTTGGGTCTCTCCTTTAAATAGGTATAGCTATACAAGAGTCCTCTTATTATATGACCAAAAGCATATAGCTAAAGTGAAGAGCTGGTATTATTTACAATGGAGAAACACCAATAGCTTTGCTACAAACAGAGCTAAAGTAAGGCTATCTCTTTTCCCACTATTATTTGGCACAGTCCTACAAATACTAGCTATAGTATTAAGATAAGAAAAGAAGATTTTAAATGGAAACATCAATGGAAACAGGAAGGGATAAGGTTTAGAGCATCTTGGCAGATGAGTCTTATAGAGAAAATATGGGAGAAATAGCTAGAAAGAAACAAATTTCAGCTCAATGTAATGCATATGTTCCTAAATATTTTTTGTTGTTGTTCAGTCGTGTCTGATTTTTCATGACCCCATTGGAGGTTTTCTTGGCAAAGATACCGAAGTGGTTTGCCATTTCCTTCTCCAGATCATTTTAAAGATGAGGAAACTGAGGCAAACAGAGTAAAGTGACTTACCCAAGGTCACACAGCTAGCAAATGTCTGCAGCTGAATTTGAACTGCGGTATTCCTGACTCCAGGCCCAGAGTTCTATCCACTTAGCCATCTAACTTCCTGAGCTCCTAAATATTAGAGCTTTCCAAAAGTTTTGTGGGCTGCCTTAGGACAGAATAGGTTGCTACTGGTGAGAGAACTTTAGGCAAGCTAAGGGCAGCTCATGACCTGTTGGGGATGTTGATCTTATCTTTTTGTTTAGATACAGGTCACACCCAATGGACATTCAAATTCCTTCCAATTCTGCCAGTAGATGATTCCAATAACCCCTCTCTCCCACCAGAATTCTAGAACCCATTCTTAGATGGGTCATGGGCATTCTGGAAAGAAATGGATGAACATTACTAATTAAGCTTGAAGAGTAGTGACTCCCAGGTAGGAGTCACTACCTAGCAGCAGTTAGATGGTGCAGTGGATAGAGAAGAACACTGGACCCGGTGTCAGGAAGATCTCAGTTCAAATCTGGTCTCAGACACTTGCTGGATTGTGATCCTGGATAAATCACTTAATCTCTGCCTCAGTTCTCCCTAGTTTCCTCATCTGTAAGATGGAGATAACAACAGTACCTGTCTCCCAGCATTGTTGTGAGGATCAAATGAGATCATAATTTACTTAACGCAGTGCCTACCACGCAGTAAGCACTGTATAAATGTTAGCTATTTATTATTATTTTTAAATCATCATCAGGTAATGATTATTTTGGGTCATAGCTCTTCAGGAAGACCATCCACTAAGATGTGTCAGGGCTTCTATCTGCACTGGCGGATTGAGTATTGACGCATTTAGGTAGGGAGGATAAAAATTGTTGAAGACCATGAATGCCAAGATAAGGAATAAAGAAAGAAATGAATGATGAGGCTTAACTGTTATTTCTCCTCAGGCTATTTGCATTTTTAACAGAGGCAAAACCTTAGTATTACTATTATTATTAGATTAATGAGAACAAGAGTATAGGAGTCCACTAAACCCTAATGAAATCATGGGACTAATGAGGCCTGAAATTATCCAAGCTATTTCGTACATAACATTAACTGTGGTTCACTATCCCATTCTATCATGGAATAACAATAACAACAATATTGATCCATGAAAACTCAACAACATTTTTAATAGATTTTGCTATACCAAATACTTGTCATCTATAATCTTCATGGAATGAAAAGTTTTCAAAATGTAGATACCTAAGATAAGAGATCGAAATCCTACAGGAAGAGGAGGACAGGTCTTTTCACCCCAGTTGTCCCATCTACTGCTAGAGTTGTGCTGCAGATGCTTACAATGAGTCTACAGAGTATGATCTTAAATCCTAATAATTTGATTCAACTATAAGAAAGCATACAATTGTCCACAGAACATTAAACATAAATGGAAAAAAAAAAAAAGAGTCGTCTGTGGCCCTTCTGAGACTCGCTGCATCGGATAAGGCAAGGACTAAGCTATCAGTGTGAAAAGAGGCCTCAGGCCTTTATATCCTGCCAAGGCCACTGGATGAAGTAGAAGCCGGATGGCCCTGATGCTGTTTCTCTCTGTGTTGAGTTTAACTCTTCTCTGCTTTAAAGGGAAGGAGACTGGACATATAGCTATGACCTCCTGAGCTTCAAAAGGTCAAGGAGGGCGAGCCACCAGAAATCTAGAAAAGGAGTCCATGCCGGGATTTGGAGGAAGCCTGAGAGTAAGAAGTAAAATCCCCAGGGATCTGCCCAACCCTGTCCAGCCCTAGAATAGATGAAAACTCATCCATCCATCAGCAATGCCACATTTGGAAGTGAACTTAGTAGGGAAAACAATATGTAGAAAGTGCATTAAGTCTCAACCTACTTTCTCTAGGGACCAAGATGGTATTGGGGGAGAGTGTGCAGTGCCCCTCTTCCTCCTCTGCCCTCCAACTTCACCCTAGAGAAGAGTACTTTTATTCCTTTATATCGAACATTCTATGGTAGCTTCCAAATAAATATTCCTTTGTAAAAGCTAAAAATAACAATAAAAGCAGGAGCGTAATTGGTCCCAGGACCATTTCTATCTGAACCCAATCAAAAGAAATTAGAAAATAGAGATCATTGTCATAAAACAAGTTCAGCAGAATAATTTCCTATAATAACAAGAGAGCTCAGATTTATATGGCTTACAGATAAGTTCTCTAAGTACAGTCCTGTAAGATAAATAATACATATTCCAATTTTAAAGATGATAATAACAATTACACATCACTTAAAGGTTTTCAAAGCCCTTTCACATATTATTTCATTTGATTCTCACAACGATCTTTCAAAGTAGGTGCTCTTATTATCTCGTTTTACAGATGAGGAAACTGAGGAAGACAAGTTAAATGAGTTGTCCAGGGTCATTCTTGCAATAGCTTCTGGTGGGTCTGCCCACCATGATCTCTTCTGTTAGTCTCCATATTTTTTAAAGCTCTTCATTCCACAAAGATTAAAGATGACAAGTATTTGGAATAGCAAAATCTATTTGAAATGCTGTCCTTCTGTGTTCATGGATTATTCGAGGTGTTAAGTTTTCATGGATAATTTGGGATATTATCACGTCAGTGGGGAAGATATTTTCAGAGAACAGGCTGGCTTCCAAGGGCCCCAAAATCATACCACCTTTGGCAGTGATCTACTCTGTTTTAATTTTGTTCAGTCGTTCCAGTCATGTCCAACACTTCATGACCCCATTTGGGATTTTCTTGGCAAAGATCCTGGAGTGGTTTGCCATTTCCTTCTCCAGCTCGTTTTACAAATGAGGAAACTGAAAGAGAGTTAAGTGACTTGCTCAGGAACACAGTAAGTGTCTGAGTCCACATTTCAACTTAGAAAGATGAGTCTTCCAGACTCCAGGCCCCGCACTCTGCCCTACTTTGTTTTAATAGAAGGCTACTACTGGCAACTGGTTGGGACATTGGCACAGTGCCAAGGAGAGGGGGCCTTGTTTGCTGATGCTGGCAGGTTCCAGCTACTCTGATCACAGCTGTTTTCATAGAATTATAGATCACTTCAGAGCTTCAGGAGGCCTTGGAGAGCATCTCATGTGACTTGTTTTACAGATGAGGGAACTGAAACCCAGAGAAGATAAATGATTTATCTAAGGTCATACATGAGCAGAAACACAACTAACACCTAGGTCTCTTGACTCTCAAAATCTTGTTCTTTCTACTATACCACACTGCATCATCCTTCCCCACTGATACACACACACACACATTTAAAAATGTGTTAAGGAACAAAAGCAGTGGGGAAGGATGATGCAGTGCCGTCTATAGAGCATACGTCCTGTGTACCTTACTGTATGGCAGCAAAACATGGACTACATACACTAGACAAGAGAAGAAGCTTAACAGCTTCCACATGTGCTGCCTTCGGCACATCCTTGGTATATCTTGGTCAGATAGGATCACCAACACAGAAGTGCTCCAACACGTGCAATTTCCGAGCATCTACATGCTACTGAAACAAAGACAACTGCGCTGGCTCGATCATGTGCATCACATGCAAGACAGGTGCATTCCTAAAGACCTACTCTATGGCGAGTTAGCCTCAGGCCAAAGACCTGCTGGACACCCCCAGCTTTGCTACAGAGATGTATGCAAGTGAGACTTGAGGGCTCTGGGAATAGACACCAGCAGCTGGGAGGAGATGGCCAAGGACCGCGTCCGATGGAGTTCAGTACTCAGGAGCAGCTTGCGCACAGCTGAGATGGGCCTTCAAGCTCCGGAGGAAGAAAAATGAATGAGACGCAGGAACCTCGGGGAACAGAGAGCGCAGTTTTCTGATGTCCTCGTTGCAGCAGTAGCTGCGGCTCCCATATCGGACTGCACAGCCACACCGTGGCCTGTGGCTCTTCAAGGCACTGATCCATGGTTGTCCACAACTGGCGGAAGCCTACTATATATATGTGTGTGTGTGTGTGTGTGTGTGTGTGTGTGTGTGTGTGTGTGTATACATACATATATATGAGAAAGGGAGACACAGAGAGAGAGATGTGAGATAAATGTGAGAGGAAGGGAAAGAGGAAAGGGAAAGAGGTAAAGGAAAGAGAGAGAAGAGAGACAGAGAGAAGGAGAGAGGGAGGGGAGAAGAGAGAGGGAGAGAGGGAAGAGAGAGGGAAAGAAGGAGAGAGAGAGAGAGAGAGAGAGAGAGAGAGAGAGAGAGAGAGAGAGAGAGAGAGAGAGAGAGAGAGAGAGAGAGAATGAATCATGGGAGGGAGGGAGGGAGAAAGAGAAATGGATGCCTAAAATAAGCCAAAAATTTGCCCTGGCAACTACAGAAGAGGTGATATCAGCTATGTGGGCCTCCAATTCAGCATCATTCAATTTGGCAGGTACCCCTCCATAGAAGGCTGTCCCAAAGAGCACAGTACTGTATACCAAATGATGCTCTTGGTACCTTATGTGAGCAGACAAGGCTGAGCTATTCACAGCCAACAGATTGATGAAGGGAATTTGATGGAATTATTGCGGCTTCACCAGGATGACAATGGGACCCTGGGAAGCTAGCTGAAGAGAAAACAAGATTACACAAGTCCAACAAACCCGAATGAAATCGTCAGGCTAATGAGGCATGAAGTTATCCACACTATTGTGCAGAAAATTAATCGTGGTTCACCATCCCATTTGATCATAGCTGATGGCACACAGCACTAGGCAGGGATGGTATAAGGAAGCCTTCCTCTCATGGGCTAAGCCTAAAATACTAAGCTCCTACTACATACCCAGCACAATATGCAAATACCGAAAGGATCTGTGTCTTCCTCAGTTTAGGGAATTCTCTCCAATTCAACTGAATTCAACAAGCATTGAACCTTTCTATCTTCCCTATTACTGTGGAGGGCAACACCATCCTCCCAATCCCTCAGACTTGCAACCCTCAAGGGATTCCTCACTATCTCTCAGCCCCCACATCCATTCCATTGCCAAGACCTATCAATTTCACCTTTGCAACTCCCCTCCCATATCCCCCTTCTCTCCTCTGATACTACTCATCACTCTGGGACAAGTCCTCCTCACCTCACACCTGGACCACTGCAATAGCTGCTGGTGGCTATACCTACTTCATGTCCCTTGCCACACCAAACTATCCTCCATTCAGACACCACAGTGATTTTCCTAAAGTATAGATCTGATCATATCACACCCCACCCTACCCCCACCTCCTCACTAAACTCCCGTGGCTCCCTATTGCCTTCAGGATCAAGGGCGTTAAACTCAAGTCTTCCTGACTCGGGGCCTGGTGCTCTATCCACCTCACTACCTAACTGTTGGTTTAACATAATACCTGCATATTGGGTGCTTAAAAAAATGTTTATTGACTGACTAACTCTATTAAGCCCTACCTAGGGGTAGGAAAACAAAAACAAACAATGAAAGTGCCTGCCCTGAAGGAATTTATAACCCATCTACCACTAGGTGGTTTAAATCCCAGGAAGTTACCTGAGATAGTAAAAGTGAAGGGACTTTCCCTGCATCACACAGAAAGAAGAAAGGAAGGGAATAAGCATTTATTTAGCACCTTTATGTGCCAGGTTCTGTGCTAAGTGCTTTACAAATATTATCACATCATTATTCTAATTTTTACAGTTGAGGAAACTGAGGTAAACAAAGGATAAGGAACTTGCCCAGGGTCACACAGTTATCAAGTGAGGCTGGATTTGCACTTGGGTCTTCCTAACTTCCAGGCTCGGTGCTCTATTCACTGCACCACCTAGTTGATAAAAAGTGCCAGAGTTGAGATATAATAATAATAAAAATAGTAATTTATTAATAGTTATGCTTTAAGATTTGTAGAACATTTTACAACTCATCTCATTTGATCCTCACAACAGCCCTTGGAGGTGGGTGCTATATATTATCTTCATTTGACATATGGGAAAACTGAAACAGGCAGCCATTAAATGACTTTTCTGAGATTACACAGCTAGGATGTATCTGAAGCTGAATTTGAACTCAGGTCTTCCTGACTCCAAGAGCAGCATTTTAACCACTGTACCATCTAGCATTCTAGATTGAAACCTAGCACTCTATCTACCATATCATAGTGCTTTTCTATCAGGCCAAGCATTATAAGGGACATAAAATCATCATATGATTCCCCCTTCAAAGAGTTTACAGTAGACTTGAAGAGACATAGAACTGAATATATGTACACACACACATCAATAACAGCTCTGTTCTATAGCACTTTGCTCAAAACTACCCTTTGAAGGAGGAAATGTAGGTATGATCATCTTCTTTTTACAAATAAGGGAATTGAGACTTAACAAGGCAAAATAACTAACTAGAGCCCCCTTACCACAATGTCAATGGGAGATAGGATTCAGTTCTCCCAATGACAAATCTAGTGCTCTTGATGGCAGGCACCAAGACATAGTGGAAATAGCCCTTCACTGAAAATCGGGATGCTTGAAATCTAGTTCTTGTTTTGCTTCTAACTGGCTGTGTAACTGTAAGGTCAATTCCCTTCTCTGGGACTCAGTTTCCATATCTGTAAAATGAAGGGATTGGACTAGGTGGCTTCTAGGACCTGTTTTAACCCCAAACATATGATCCTGTGACTAGATTATCTCAAAGATCCTTTCCATCTCTAACAATCTATAAACATTTGCAAGAGAGCAAATGATACTGCCTACCATTGGCCACCATGTGACTGGCACCGCCACAAGGCTGATTAGTTTAACAAAAAGAGAAATAACTACATTGGAATCGCCAGCAAGGATAGCGGCATCACCAGCTCTCTCTCTCTCTCTCTCTCTCTCTCTCTCTCTCTCTCTCTCTCTCTCTCTCTCTCTCTCTCTCTCTCTCTCTCTGCTTGCACCCCATCTGTGGGCTTTCCCTATTTGAGCCATTCATTACAAAGCAACATAACAAACATACCATCTTCTATATGGCCCCTTTGTCTGGAAGAGTTCAAAGCCCTTTCACTAACATTCTCCCCTTTGGACAAGAAAACAAAACAAAACAGAAAAGAAGACATAGACACAGTTAATTAGGGTTATGCTCTTTCCTGGTTGTAATGATCTATTTAAGAGTCAAGCTTTTCTGGAGTCAGGAGCCCTGACTATCTAATCTGGACTCTGCCACTGATGATCAGCCATTGTCAGTGGTGCCATGTTCACTCTCCTGTCTGATTAAGCCTAGATCTAATGCCTGATTCTTTTTGTTCTTTTTAAGGCTCTGATCATGTCTCCGTATTTTAGCACCACTGGGCCAGAAGAAAAAACAATAGACTTGTAGTCAGAAAACTGGAGCTATATGCCTGGCTCTGCTATTTACCACTTGTGTGGCCTTGGGCAAGTCACTAAACCAATCTGGGTCTTAGTTTCCACCTCTGAGAAAGGAAAGGATTGGGGTGAATTATTCCTAAGGCCAAATCCAGCTCTGACATTCTACGATTCTTTGGAAGGAACCCAAATACCAGGGCAATGTCTCTTCAAAGACATTCTGGGAGCTATTATTATTATAAGACTGTAAATGATGAGAAAAGAAAATTCAATAGGGAGCTTCCAAAACAATGGTGTACAATCCCTGAATGGAAGGAGAACAGAATCAATGTTTACTGGAAGGTTCCTCACTCATAAAACATCTGACTAGGCTAGGGGCAGGATGGGGAGGGGGAAGAGAAAAAAGTTTACAAGAAGTAAAACACAATACACAAAGCTGAGTATGTCAAGTAAACTCAGTCAAAGAAAAGTTAATGAGGCAAAGATGTGATTCAACTGTGTCTATTATTGAATAAGCAGAAGAAACTGTCTAAACACTGGACTTGGGTCCAAGGGCACCCTGGCAGGCTGAAAGCTTGTCATTCTATTATCCCCAAAGAGGGAACTACATTAGACAACAATGGCAGGAGAATTTTGCCCACTAGAGGACTTCAAAGAAATTGACATGTTCTTTGTACAGCTGGGGAACTGACTCCCGTAGCCTGGATTGAATAAATTTCTCAAATTGGAAGGAATGCTTTAGACTGGCCGGCAGGAAGAATTTGTTGACTAGGGTTGGGAGGAAAGGGGGGGGCTGTTGGAGGAGGGAAAGGGGAGGAGGCAGAGAAGGGGAGGAGGAATCTATTTCCCCCAAGTCAGGGTCATGAATGATGGAAGGGTAGTTTTTTAGCCTGAAGGAACCAGTACCATTAGGAAGAGGACTTCCAAAAGTTAGGAAATGCCCCAGTCTTTAGCTTACAGAGGCTGTGGTTCAAAATGACAATCACAACAACAAAACGAAATGAAACAAACAAACAACAACAACAACAACCAAAAAAAAAAAAACACTTTAGGGGCAGCTAGATGGCACCATGGATAGAGCACTGGCCCTGGAGTCAGAAGGACCTGAGTTCAAATCTGGCCTTAGACCCTTAACAATTACTAGCTGTGTGACCCTGGGCAAGTCACTTAACCCCAATTGGCTCATACAAAAAAGAAAAAAGAAAAGAAAAAAAACCACTTTAGACCTGGAGTTACAAGAACTAAGTTTCAGTCCCAGCTTTGTCACTAACCAGTTGTGTGTGTCCTTGGACAAATCATTTAACCACTGTAATGATTGGAATGATGCCACCTACTGGAGACTTACTATAGGAAAGCTCTACCGTGAGGAAAATGCCTCAGAGGACAAGGCCATGTGGCTTTTCCTTGGCATCAGGAAGTGATGTTTGCTCATGGGTGCTGTCTATCAAGGCTACCAGCCAATCAACTTGAGGAGCCTCCTATTTTCTGGGAGGAGATGGTAAGGAGGAAAGAGGGCCTGCGCAGAGAGCTCTCTCTTTTTTGGGTTCCTGACTTGATGGTGGTGGTGGTGGCAGAGGACTTCACAGGAAATTTGAGGAAAGATAGGAATGCCAGGCTGTTGGAATTCTGTTCTCAATCTTTTTCTTTCTATTTTTCAATAAACCCTTAAAAACCTAAACTCGTTTTATCAGTGATTTTAGTCAGTTTCCTCCAAAAGTGGGGGAACAGATTAGAATCCACATTTAGAATCTTAAATTACACACCTCCTTACGCTGGATTTTCCTCCTCAATACATTGAGGGTGTTGGACTTGATGATATTTTAAAGGTCATCTCATTCCTATTTTTCAAATTCTTGAACAAAGTAGAGGTACTAGAGAAATGTAAGATGAGTAGAACTTTTCCTTAGTACCCCCCCCTCAACTTCTCTTTTTGTGTCCTCTACCCACTTTTTATAAATTCAAAATATTGTTCATCTCAAAGTGACTTTAGAGATCACATAGTCAAATACCTTCATTTTACAAATGAGAAAACATCCCTTAGGGGGAATGACTTCCCCGAGATTAGAGAGATAGAAAGAAGCAGAGCTGGGATTCCAACCTAGGTCTTCAGGCTCCAGATCTAGGTCTCCTAGCCCAGTTCTGTCAGCTCCACTCTGCTGGTGCCTAATTGTCCTCTACTATCCCCTTGCTGTTCAGTATCCCACTGAAGCCTGCCCTCTTTGACATCCTCTGGGTAGGAGAGGGGCAGCTTAGAATTGTGGAGAGAGCACTGAACGTGGAGCCCAAAGACCTGTCTTGAAATCCTATGGGACCATAAGGAAATAACTTTATGTCTCCGAGCTCCAAAAGGAGTTGGAGGTCCCTTTTCATTCTAAATCTATTATCTTTTCATTCTAAGGTCTTCCCCTGCACTCTCCCCATCCCTTATGAAAATTAACCTGTGTCTCATTTCCTCAATCTGGAAATGAGCTAGCTATGTATGGAATATAAACAAATTCACGGTTGGCTTTTAATGACTGATGCATCTTTACTCACCCAACTCGCCTATTTCATTCTAACAATACCTGAAGAAACAATACCTTACCATGGAATGAGTGTTTAATGGTGGAATTTCAGACACCGTAGCAGGCAGGTGAGAAGAATATTTAAGGGAAGAGAGACATATTAGTTAGTGCCTACTCCATACAAAACATCATTCTTGAAACAGAATACGAAGACAAAAACAAAATAATCCCTGACCTCAAAAAGCTGACCTTCATTCTCCCAAGGATATACAAGTACACAGAGAAGTATAATTCAAGGGAAGGGGGGAATGACAGCAGCAAAGGAGAGAGCCAGACACAGTACTCCAGAAATATTGAAGGGTGGTGGAAACCTATTTCACTGTAGGAAATAATAGGAAAAGGCTCTATGTCTCCTGAGCAGAGCTTTAAAGGCAAATAACAAATTCTGAAAGGTGGAAGCAGGGAGAATGGTGTGAATGGAGGGGGAGAGAGGAAAAGTGGCAAAGATTAATACATAGAGGAAAGAGATGACCTGAGTTTGAGCAATACCTAATAGAGTCTGCTTTAACTGAACTGTTATATGCTTGAAGGAATAAAGGATGGAATAATACTGGAAGGGGAGCCAGGTTGGAGAGCCTTAAATACTAAGTGTGACGGGAACAGTATCCCTGCTTCGACAACCTTCAACACAACCCTGATAGAATGAGGTTCAAACTCATTGGCCTGATATTCATGGCCTTCCATCATCCCTGTTGGAGGCAGTTCAGACTAATTTTTTCCCTAAAAGGTATTGAAATTGTCCCAGAGATTTAATTGGCTCCAGGGACTAAGACTTAGTTGAGGTCTCCTAAATATATAAATATCCAGGATCTACGTGGCTAGCACGCTTCCCTCAGGCTTTGGACTGCAGACCAACAACAGTCCAGGAAAGCTGCCTTCAACCAAATCATGTGTTCTCAAGGATTATCCCTTCCCTTCCCTTCCCTTTCCCTCCTATGACTAAGTCAAACCCTTTGTGTTAACTGTTAGAAAGACTACAAGTGTCTAATTTCATTCCAATCCCAAACCTGACCATCCTAGCTGACCTAGTCTGTCATGAACTAGTGTGGTCAGCCCTGGCCTATAACATAAGGCTAAGAAGTTTGTTGGAGAGAGGAAAAGACTAGCAGCAAGGCGAAAGAGTAAGAAATAAGAGTAGACTGCCATAAAATACCAATGAAAAATTGTAGGAGTAATTGCATATAGGATATCACAGAGACATATAACTAGAAAATGGAGGCTGGTAAATTAGAATCTCTCACTACAGCATTTGAAGTGAGGGCTTCTTGAGTGTGAAGAAATTAAAAAGGAGAACCAATCAGTTTCTCCTACCAATTTTAATTCCTTGGTAGCAACCGCCCTTCTAAAATGATTATGTGGTAATCCTACATCCTCACTAGGTAGGGGGAAACATCATTCATGTCTAATACTTACAGACTCCAAAGAAATTGATTAAGAAATATTCTTTTTTTTTAATTTTAAAAAATAAAAAAGAGATATTCTTTATGGCTGCTTGCATATGGGAGTAGTATACCGTGAGTCTCTAAATCTATGTCTAGATTGGGATGATGGTATAGTAAGAGTCCAATTTGGGATGGTGTGAATTTCCTAAGACAAATTCCCAGGTCTTCCTTTATTGTATAGGAAAAGTCGATATGTCTTAAAGATGTCTCCTGCTTTTCAGGGGTTCTAATGTAAAGAAACTCTCAATACTGAAAAAGATTCCGATCAATGCAATAACCAATTGACTTCAGAAGTCTGACAGTGAAACATACCTACTTCTCAGCAGTCAGTTGAGAAGCTACTGGAGAAGAGCAAAGCATCTATCAGAAGGCATGGCCTGGTTTTGGTTGATTTGTTTTGCTTAAACTTGTTTAACTATACTTTGTGACAGTAGATAGTACCATTTGGTGGTGAAGAGAGACATTAGCAAGTGGTAGAAATGTTAAAGAAAAAAGTCGCCAGTAAAACATTTATTTAAAAGCGTAATAAGATGAAAGGTGAATTATTTGTTGATTTATTGAAAACCCAGATAATGTGAAAATCCCTCCTAGAAAGGGGCACAAGATTCACCTGCCCACCCTGGCTTTCTACCAGTGAATTAATTGTGCCATGTTCATTCATGGGGCAGCTATGGGACAGAATTTACTCTTAGTCCTGATGCTTCCAGTTTATGAAACAAGGGAAGGGACAACAAAGGCATCCTGTTAGATATGGGCAAGCATGCCTGGTTCTCTGTATGCTCACTTGGAAAAATCATGATGGCAGCAAACTGGGAACAATACTTCAAATACACTTTAATAACACAGAGAAAGTGTAGAGGCTGATGGCATGGCATTGAGGGATGAGGTGGTAGAGGCAGGTAGGCAGTTGTGGGGAAAAGAATGGGAAGGGGAGGAACACAGAAAGTCATGCAACTGAGCTCAGAGTTGGGAGTACTCCAGCATCTTGGACCTATAGCAGGTCGAAGGGTGCTTGAGGGAAAGGAGTTTGGGGGTCCCATTTTATAGGGTTTTGGTGGTGATAGATGGACTAACTCTTCTCCTTTGACTTAATTCATTGACATCAACATCATCTCAAAGTTATTAACAGCACCTTAGGGTTTTCTCATTCTTATAATATGTTGCTGTTCTTATGGCACCCATTTGGAACTTAAATGCTACTTACCAACTGAGGGCAGTTAGCTGGACCAAGGGGCCATTACACTGGGGCCTAGTTGGCTTCTCCTAATTTAGCACATAGTTTCAGAATGTGGCCTCAGTTCATTTGTGACGAAGTTGCCAATGGCTCCTATGCGCCCTTAATTTATGGGACAGCTTGTAAGTAGCTTCTATGTTGCCCTTTTGCAATCTTGCTTCCTACTATTGTTGCCTTATAGTAGTCACTTATAAACTTACTATATTAACTGGGGCAGGGAGGGTACGGAAGGGTGGTCAAGGAGATCAAAAGGACACAGAATTTCACCATGAGGGGTTTGAACATGATGATTTCTAAAAATCCTTCCTAGTTCTAGTTCCAATGATCAAAACTTCTGCCATCAGTTCATCTAGGAGTGAGTATTCCAAGGTTACCTCTTCCCATCCCATTTCTGCACCATTACCAGACTATCATTCCCTAAGCTTTTACTTTTTATCATGTCATCCCCTCCTCAACAACCTCCAACACTACCCCACATGCTGGAGGATTAGGTTCAAACTCATTAGCCTGGCTTTCATGGCCCTCTATGATCCTTTCCCAGTTAATCTTTTCTGCTTCAATTCCATATACTTTCCTATAGGAATCCTCTGTTCCCGATAAATTGGCCCTGCACTTTTTGATTCTGACCCTTTGGTCACATCCCCCCCCCAAATTTAGTATAGCCTAGCAGAGGTACACATAATGTATTCTATCCTTTGGGCCACCTAGCTACCTCCACTGAAGCCCTTCATCTTCTCCCCTGTGGTAATGACTTCCCCACCTTGGACTCCATATATTGCTTTATTCTCCACCTCTTCTGTGTACTTATCATGCAACATGATGCACTATACTTATTTGTGCTTGTGTTGTTTTCTAGAATACACTGGAAATTGTGTGAGGACAAGGACTGAGTCTTAACCTAAATTTTGTATATTCCCTGCCCCATAGCATAGACTTCCGTACACAAAAGGTATTTTATAGAAGGTTTTGAATGAATGAATATTTGTGGAATAATCAGGAGATCTGACTGAGTCCAGTGAATAATGCCCAACTTGCTGGGTTTTTAGGCAAAGCCACCCAAGGTTTCAGTAAATGCTTCCTGAAATCTCAGAACATAGGGACCATAGCCATGATATCATCTACTGTCCCAAAGCCCTGAGAGATGGTCATCTACTCTTTGCTTGACTGTTATAGTGATATCTCCCCATCTTATAAAAAACCCCAACCCATCTACAAAATGAGAATGATGCCAGCCTCCTGTTTTTACATGAAGTTTAGGTGAGAATCTGATGAGGTAATACATGACAACTCTTTAAAAAGCACATATTATTATATGAGTGTGAGGCATCATTAAAAACAATGGGAGATATGGCCCCTGCTTTCAAGTAACCAATAATTTCATTAGTGAGGCAAGACTAACACCCATGAAACAATCAGAGAACCAGACCAGGCAGTGTATGTTGACTGGTCCTACTCAAGTCTCGGCTCTCTGCCAACTTGAGGAACTTGGACCCATGTCCTTCATCTTGATCGCTCCCTGAAAAATCCAATGTGTTTTATTATTTGATTATTGAAGCTCAACACTTGAATTAGTGCTCAGATCTAAGCTAATTAGCATTAATCAAGCACATATAAATTCGGAAGACAGTTTTAAAGGCATTACTTAAATCAATTTCCCTGACTGGCTGAGCATGCTATAAGCTCGTTGCGCAAGAAAGGCTGACTAATGGGATAACAGGAGCCTTGGATTCTTGACTCAGGAGACTCTAGTTTAAGACCCGGTTCTGCCACTAACTAATTATGTGACTTTGGCAAATCATGCCAATGTCTTTAGATTTGTTACTCTCTCTGGCCCAATTTTCTTCTTCATGATGATAGTTGGTGTGTATCTATGTTGTTTTGCAAAGTGTTTTGCATACATTATCCCATTTGATCCTGGGGACAAACATGTGATTTAGGTAGTGGGTAGGAAGGGAGAATTCCCATTTTACAGATGAAGAACGAAAGGTTTTAGAGAAGAGACTCATCCAGGGTCACCTAGCTATTAAAAATTACAGTCAAGGTCTTCTCACTCTAAGATTAGGGTGCTTTTGATTATAACCTAGTCCCCAAATAGGAAATGCTGGTGGGGGTAAGGAAGAGTTGAACTCTAAAGGCCCCTTTAAGTTGGAATATTAGTGACAGTTATGGCAGCTAGGTGGCACAGTGGCTAGAATGCTGGACCTGGAATCAGGAAGGACTCAGTTCAAATTATATTTGAGATGCTTATTATCTCTGTATGGCCCTGGGATAGTCACTTAACTTCTGTCTGCCTCAGTTTACTCATCTGTAGAATGAGAATAATAATGGCATCTACCTCCTAGAGTTGTTGTGAGGATCAAATGACTGTCATGGCAAATGACTATCATGTTATGGTAAGATTATTGAAATTTGGGGGCAGCTCGGTGTTGTAGTGGATAGAGCACTGGCCCTGGATTCAGGAATACCTGAGTTCAAATCCAGCCTCAGACCCTTAACACTAGCTGTGTGACCCTGGGCAAGTCACTTAACCCCATTTGCCTCACACAAAAAAAGAGAATTATTGGACTAGGGGGCAGCTAGGTGGTACAGTGGATAGAGCACTGGCCCTGGAGTCAGGAGGACCAGAGTTCAGATCCGACCTCAGACACTTAACACTTACTAGCTGTGTGACCCTGGGCAAGTCACTTAACCCCAATTGCCTCAACAACAACAAAAAAAGGAAAAAAAATCTTAAAAAAAAAAAAAAAGAATTATTGGACTACCTGAAAGCCATGCTCAAAAAAAGAATATAGGGGCAGCTAGGTGGCACAGTGGATAGAGCACTGGCCCTGGAGTCAGGAGTGCCTGGGTTCAAATCTGGCCTCAGACACTTAACACTTACTAGCTGTGTGACCCTGGGCAAGTCACTTAACCCCAATTGCCTCACTAAAAAAAAAAAAAAGAATATAAAAATAATACTTAAAGAAATTATAAAGGTAAACTATCCCCAATATCTTAGATCCAAAAGGTAACATAGAATTTGAAAGAATCTACCAATCACTTCCTGAAAGAGATCCCAAAATGAAAAATCCCATGAATAGTATAGTCAAATTCCAGAGTTCCCAGGTCAAGGAGAAAATATTGCAAGCAGAAAAAAACAATTCGAATATCATGGAACCATAATCAGGATCACACAAGATTTAGCAGCTTCTATATTAAAGGACCAAAGGTCTTGGTATTTGATATTTCAGAAGGCAAAAAAGCTAAGATTACAGCCGAGTACAATCTATCCAGCAAATTGAGTATTATCCTTTGGGAGGAAAACTGTCTATTTTATGAAATAGAGGATTTTTCAAGTATTTCTGATGAAAAGATTAGAGATAAATAGAAAATTTGGCATCTAAAACACAAGACTCAAGAGAAAAATAAAAGGGTAAATATGAAAAAGAAATCATAAGACACTCAGTAAAGTTAAACTGTTTACATTCCTATTTAGGAAGATATTACATGTAATTCCTAAGAACATTATCACTATTTGGGCATTTAGAAAAAATCTACATAAACAGAGGGCACAGGTATGAGTTGATTATATTGGGATAATCTCAAAAAGAATTAAAGGTGGGAGAAGGGAGAGGGAGAGGTATAATGGAGAGATTATCTCATGTAAAAATGGTACACAAGAAAGAGCTTTTACAATGAAGGGAGAAATGGGGATTGAAGGTTCGTGGGCAATACTTGAACCTCACTCTCATTAGCATTGGTTCAAAAAGGGAAGAATTCAGGGACAGCTGGGTGGCACAGTGGATAGAGCACTGGCACTGGAGTCAGGAGGACCTGAGTTCAAATCCAACCTCAAACACTTAACACTTTCTAGCTGTGTGACCCTGGGCAAGTCACTTAACTCCAATTGCCTCACTAAAAAAAAAAAAGAAAAGAAAAAAATTAAAAAGGGAAGAATACATATGTGAGTATATAAACATATACATATGTGTGTATATGTATACGTGTGTGTGTATTCAGTTGGGTATGGAAATCTATCTTACCCAACAGGGAAATTGGAAGGGATAGGAGAAAGGGGGGGTGAAAAAGTGAGGGCAGATTAAGGGAACTGAGGATCAAAAATAAAACAGATTTTTGAGGAAGGATAAAAGAAATATAAAAAGAGGAAGGAAGGGATAAACAGAGAAAAAACAATTGGAGGGAAATACAGTTAGTCATCATAAGTTGAGACGTAAATGGGATGGCTCACCCCTAAAACAGAAGCAGATAGGAGAATGAATTAGAAACTTGAATCCCACAATATATAGATACAAGAGACACACTTAAAACAGACACACACACATAGAGTTAACATAAGGAGGTGGACAGAATCTGTTATGAATTAGCTGAAGTTAAAAAAAAAGGCAGGGGTAGCAATCATAATCTCAGACAAAGCAAAAGCAAAATTAGACCTAATTAAAAGATAAACAGGAAAATTACATTTTGATAAAATATATCATAAACAATGAAATAATATTTAAAAATGTATTAAAAGTTTCTCTGATAAAGGTCTCTTTTTGCAAATATATAGGGAAGTGAGACAAATTTATAAAAATAATAGCCATTCCCTAATTAATCAATTGTCAAGGGATAAGAACAGAGAGTTATTAGAAGAAAAAATCAAAGCTATCTAGTCATATGAAAAAATGCTCTAAATCGCTATTCATTAGAGGAATACAAATTAAAACAACTCTGGGGTACCATCTCATACCTACTGGAAATAACAAATGCTGAAGTGGAAGAGAGAAAATACATAGACTATTGAACTGTTGGTGGAGTTGTGAAACAGTCCAAACATTCTGAAGAACAATTTAAACTATGCCCAAAGGGCTATAAAACTGCATATCATTTGACCCAGCAATACCACTACTAAGTCTGTACCCAAAGAGATCAAAGAAAAGTGGGGAAAGACCTTTGTGTTCAAAAATATTTATAGCAACTCTTTTTGTAGTGGCAAAGAACTGAAAATTGAGGAGATACACATAAGTTAGAGAATGGGTAAACAAGTTGTGGGACATGATTTTGATGGAATACTATTGTACTATAAGAAATGACAAGGGGGTGGTTTCAGAAAGAAAAAAAAACTGATGCAAAGTGAAGTGAGAAGAACTAGAATATCATTGTGCATAGTAACAGCCATGTTGTAATGATGGTCTACTGTGAAAGGCTTGACTACTCTGATCAATACAATGATCCAAGACAATTCCAAAGGGCTGTGAGAAAATTATTAATAATAGGGGTTTTGGAACTTCCAGGGTCCCCTCCCCCTGCTGAGAGAGCCTGGCCTGACCTTTCTTCCATTGATTTTTGGTTTCAGTTTTGGGGTTTTTTTGGGTTGGGCAACGAGGGTTAAGTGACTTGCCCATGGTCACACAGTAAGTATCAAGTGTCTGAAGTCGAATTTGAACTCAGGTCCTCTTGACTCCAGGGCCAGTACTCTATCCACTGCGCCACCTAACTGCCCCTGGCCTAACCTTTCTTAAGGTCAACCCAGAGTCAGGAAGTTACCTCATTCAAAAACACACCTACCTGAAAATCTTGTTCCCAGCAGAGGACCTGTCCTCTGGGCTCTGACATCAGCATGACTGTGCCAAAACATCCTCAAATCCATTGAACCAATAGATTTGAGTGATGCTAGCCAATCAGCTCTGAACAATGTGTATGGGTGGGCTCTGCTCCTGCCCTCAGCAAGTTTGCACAGACACTAGCTCTCTCTTGGCGTGGGAACTGGGTGAGTGCAGATGCAGTCCTCTAGGGTTCCCCATTTTCTCTCTTTTCTTGGTTTTCCTATCTTTCAGAGCTATGCATGCTCTCTTTACTAATATTTAATATAATTTAATAAATGCTTAATGCACCAAAACTGGTACAGAAGCCTCTAATTTCTAAGTAACAAATATATGATAAACTCCAGCTAATTTTCCCTACACTTGGGACAGTAATAAGGCGACCACATATAGTTTTACTTGATACAGGACTTATGATGAAAAATACTATCCACCTCCAGAGAGAGAACCAATGAATTCTGAGTGCAAACTGAAATATAATTTTTCACTTTATTTTTCTTGCTTTTTTGCAATATGACTAATATGGAAATAAGTTCTACGTGATTTCACATTTATAATTAGTATTATTTTGATTGCCTTTTCATTAGGTAGGAAAAGGGTGAAGAGGAGGGAGGAAATTAGGAATTGAAAAAAATTTTAAAGAATGTTAAAAATAAATGATAAATATATATGTTTGTGTATACATATGTATATGTGTATGTGTGTGTGCTGGAAAGGAAAGAGAAGTATCCTGATGCCCAGAGCTTCCTCATGAGCACAATTTCTTTTTTTATATTTCTTTGTCCCTCCCACTATACCCCCCAACACTGAGCAAATACTAACAAGTTAAAAAAATAAAGTCCTCAATACATAAATACATCATTCAACAAAACAAATTCCCATATTAGCCATGTCCAATAAATGTCTCTTTCTGCATTTTAATTTTGTCACTTCTCTGCAGGAGATGAATGGTTATGTGTCTTGATTCTTTTGGATCTGTGGTTTATCCTTGTGTTAGAAGTGTTCTGGAGCCTTTCAAAATGATTCATCCCTATAACATTAGCATTGTATAGATGATCCTCCTAGTTCAGTTCACTCCATTCTGACTCACTTCATAGAGATTATCCCAATTTTCCCTGAAACTCTCCATCTGATCGTTGCTTATGGTACAATTGTATTCACATGTCACAATTTGCTTAGACATTCCTCAATAGGAGGAACATGTCCTTAGATTCTGATTTGGGGGGATTTAAAAGAACTGCTATAAGTAGTTTTGTACATATAGGTCCTTTTCCTCTCTTTTATTTCTTTTGGGTCCAGGCCTGGCATAGCTGGGTCTAAGGATATGCACAGTTTGGAGCAAATTTCCAAATTGCTTTCCAGGACAGTTGGCCCAACTTACAGCTCAGCCAACAGTGCACCTTCTTTCCCACAGCCCCTCCAACATTTGTCATTTTCCTCTTTTGTCTTTGCCAGTCTGATGGATTTGAGGTGGAAAACACTTCAAAGCCATTTTAATTTGCGTTTCTTTAGGTATTAGTAACCAACACAATTTCCTGTGCAACCCTAACAAAAGAGAGAGTCACACTCAAAAACTTTTCTAAAAAACAAAAACGAACTTTTTTGAGACTTGCCACCTGATTTCTTCTGCTTCCTGACTTTCAAATTTGTTGTAATAGATATCTTCTCTAACTTACCCAAGCTATTACTAGTATTTCATGCTTACAATTCAGAACATCTAAATAAGTCTAGTCATCCTGTATATCATCCCATTCCTCATTTGCTAAAGCATTTTTTTACTGTACCATTTCACATATTTCCTCTTTTTTTTCTTTCCTCTCCCTTCCCCCTTACTTGGTCTAATATATAATCTCTGTTCCCTCTTTCTTCACCTACATAAAACCAAAAGAAAAAGCAAGAATGTCAAATGATTTAAAAATCAGTAAGCATTTTATTCTGTTGGCAAAACATCTATGTGAGTTTCTGAAAGGGCATCTCATTTTCATTTAGACTATAAGTTCTTGTGAGTAATCAATAATAATAGGACATTCAATAGTAGGACAGACAATACAAAGGTATTGCTACTAAGTCACAATCAGAAAGGCATGCACTTTCCATTATCTTTCCAATAGTGGGGATAGATAGAGAGTCATCCCACTCTCTTAACTAATCCTCTGTTTGATCAGTGGCAGATTTAAGAACAAAGATGTAAACCCCTATGGGGCCATGTGACTCAAGCCATCTTTTTTTTTTTTTCAGTGAGGCAATTGGGGTTAAGCGACTTGCCCAGGGTCACACAGCTAGTAAGTGTTAAGTGTCTGAGGCCGGATTTGAACTCAGGTACTCCTGATTCCAGGGCCGGTGCTCTCTCCACTGCACCACCTAGCTGCCCCTCAAGCCATCTTTTAAGGGAGACTGGGAAGAAATAAACTTGAGTATACATTTCTAGATAAGTTTTATAGATCACTGCTTCACTGAGCTGGAAATAATCTTAGAGATCATCTAGTTCAGCTGCCTCATTTTACAAATAAGGAAACTGAGACCTAGAGAGATCAAGTAATTTATCAGAGGTGATATTATATAATATAGGATGTAAAACGTACACATCGAGGGGAGGGACTGTGTGTTGTTATTTTTTTTCTTTGTATCCCCAATACCTAGTATGATACTTGGAACAATGTAGGTGGTTAATAAGATGCTTAATAGATATTTGTTTTCTGTGGTGGGAAGGAGTATTGGGCTATTCATTTGTTTCATTTTAACTGTTGCAAGGGATTCATTAGGAGTGGAGAGGTTAGGGATAGTCACAAGGGAGTGGCAACCATGTTTTCTTTTATAAGGATTAATAAAATGCTTTTTCAAAAAGAAAAGAAAAGAAACAGCATTGGAGTCAGAGTCAGGAAGTTTTATATCCAAGCCTTTGCTCTGTGTGACCTTGACAACAATTATATTCCTTCTCTGGGCCTCAATTTCCTCATCTGTAAAATGGAATAATTGTACTAAATTATATCTTGGGTTCCTTTCAGCTCTAACATTCTGTGTTCTAAGGTTCTCTCTCAGCTGTGTCATTCTAGCCCTTTAAAAAAAAAAACGTTACAAAGTCAAGATTAAAATCCAGGTCTCTTGTCTTCTCAAGAGGATTGCTGTTTCTAGCACCAAGTCATACTCCTTAATATAGCTTTTTAGTTTAAAATAATTTTAAACTGAAAAGTAAATTTGAAAATGCAATCTTACCTCTGGCACTGACCAGCCATGATCATGGGCAAGTCACTTAACTTCCCTGGGCTTTAGTTTCCTCATATATAAAATAGAGGCAATAGCAGTATCTACATTACAATGTTGCTGAAAAGGATCAAATGGGGGGAGGGGGGAATACTGTAAACTTTAAAATGCTTTATTAATAAAGATCAGTTATTACTACTTTTGCCTTTCTTAAGATATTCCTTAAATATATGATGATATGGAGAAAGCATACTAGATTTGAAATTAGAAGTTCCAATCTTGGAACACTATTGTGCCAAAAGAAACAACAAAGGGGATCATTTCAGAAAAACCTGGAATGACCTATATGAACTGATGAAAAGTGAAGTGAACAGAACAAGGTCATCATTGTATACAATAATAGCCATATTGTAATTATGATAAACTGTGAATGACTTAGCTTTTCTGATCAATGATCCAAGACAATTCCGAAGGACTTATGATGAAAAATGTTATCCACCTCCAGAGAAAGAACTGAAGGAATCTGAATACAAACTTTTTAAAACTTTCCTTATTTTTCTTCCTTTTTTTTACCTGGCTAATAAGGAAATGTGTTTTGTATGATTTCACATGTATAATTGATATCACAGTTCTTGCCTTCTGGATAGGTAGGGGAGAGGTAGGAGGGAGGGAGAGAATTCAGAACTCAAAAACTTTTTTTTTTTTATTAATCCTAAAAACAAATAAATTACAAGGATTTTTTTGAAAGTTCCAATTTCAAGTTCATATTGAGTCATGTTACCTTGAGCAAGTCATTCATTCATTCATTCATTCATTCCTTTACTCATTCCCCAAGACTAAAATAAGAAAAATAATAAAATATATTTTCACTTCTATGCATATAGCCTCAAAAGTCTTCAGAATAAGGCACCCCTCCGCTTTAAAAACAAAACAAAACATATTCAAAGATGTGAAGATGATTATAACCTTAGGCAAGGACTTTCTCCATGCCTCAGCATTTCCATCCATAACATGGATTTATGATTTCTCAGCTACTTAGTTCATAAAATTGCTTTATTACTAATCAGGAATTGGATCAGGTTCATAGCCTAGGTCATTCTAAGAAGTGGCCCACTCTTCATAAAGGACTTTGAGAGCCTTAGGATGAAAGAAACTATGTGCATAAAATCCTGTAATTCTATGATTCTGTAAGCACAGAAGGCTATGAGTGTTTTAACAGAGGAGGTGACTCATTGGCTTGGAGGGAGTGATGGGAAAGAAGAATAGAGACAGAGGGCTTGAGAGATGGGAAAGTGCATAGGAATTAATTGCCTGAAAAAGTTAAGGTCTTTAGGGAAAAGAAATTGGAATTGTAGTTTTAAAGAGAGAATATTTTTGTCTATTAGAAATACAGACAAAAATAAACAAATGAATGCATGAATTTTAAAAATAAATGAATGAATAAATACATTTTAAAAAAACTAAAAATAAACAAATAAATGAATTTTAAGTAAACTAAAAGATAAATAAATGAATAAATTTTAAATGAATCAAAAAATAAATGAATGAATTTTAAATGAACTAAAATAAACAATGAATGAATTAATTTTTTAAATGAACTAAAAAATAAACAAATAAATGAATGGGTAAGTAAATAAACTAGGGAAAGAACATTGAAAGAGTCTTGGATTCAGAATCTGAAAGTCTGAATTCAGGTTCTAATTTTGTCATTTACCACCCGAGTGAACTTTCAGCAATTCCTTTCAATTCTTTGGGGCTCAATTTCCTCATTGGTCAAATGACAGGAAAGATACTTGCACTACCCGTACCTTACATGATTGTTCTGAGGAAATAGTTTTATAATAATAATAATAATAACAACTAGCATTTATTTAGCACTTTAAGGTTAGCAAAGTGCTTATGAAGATTATCTTATGTTATCCTCACTACAGTCCTAGGAGGCAAATACCATTGTTGTCCACAGTTTACAGATGAGGAAGTTGAAGCACCTAGGGGTTAAGTTACTTGCCATGGGTCACACAGATAATTAGTCTCTGAGGTAGGATTTAAACTGAGTTCTTGACTCCAAGCCCAGTGGTCTATCTATACTAACTAGCTGATATATAATATGAAAAAGTTTTAATATCCCCATTTTATAGATGAGGAAATTTAGACCCAAAGAAGTTGAGTAGTTTTCCTAGTGTCACACAGCAAATAAACACTAGGATTCAAATCCAAGGTATCTCAATCATCTTTCCATAATATTCTGTTGCTTCTCCAAAAGGTCATAAAAGTTCTAATGTAAATTATCAAGTCATTAATATCTTAATGTAAATTAGCTAATAGGGCAGAGCAACATAAGAATGTTGGGTGGCTTATGTGGGCAGAAGGGACTCTGAGAAATGAGAAAAGACAACCCAGAAAGGAGAGATGCTTAATACCAATGACACACATTGCCTGTTTTACAATCTTGGCCAATGTGGGAATAAGACTGTAGAGAAGGGGGAGAGTAAGTAATGGAGCCAGGTATGAAGTGACCATGGCCTAGTCCTTCATGAAATAGTGGTCTGGGTCAGGGACTCACCAATCAGAAGACAGGGAACCTTTATTCCAATGGACAGTAGGAGTGGTACACAGCTAGGTTTCCATTAGTGAGAATAATCATTCCCCTGAGGTGGTTGTATTATTCAAATGTGCACTGTTCAAATTTATAATTATAGGTAAAATATGATAATTGGTTCCAGCCCAGTGGAAATATGCAATGAAAATTTGAATAATGTAACTGCACCAGGGGATTCATTATTCTGCACTAATTGGGACCTGGTTATATTCCCTATATTAAAAATGAAAACTTAACAGTGTTGGATAAAATGGTCTTTCTCCAATTACAAATAAAATTACCCTTTATGCCGTGGGAGAAAATACTCATATAGAAAATATCGCAACTCTGCCTAAGGTTAAAAAGGATTGCCCCTGTTTGTTGACAATGGACCAAACTAAAGACAAGAATCTAGTAGAGTATTCTGGGTAATAAGAGACACCAGGAGCCGGATCACTAGTCACTAACCTGTGAAGATGGAGAAAGGCATGGATGGAATGGTGTAATTGGGGGGAAAAAAATTGGACCTACAGTTATCAGAAGCCTGAGTTTAACTCTGTGAGTCTCAGTGTCCTCTTTCAATTCAATCCAGCAAACATTTTTAAAATGTCTACCCTGTGGGGACAGCTAGGTGGCGAGGTGGATAGAGCATAGGCCCAGGCGTCAGGAGGACCTGAGTTCAAATCCGACCTCAGATACTTAACACTTACTAGCTGTGTGACCTTAGGCAAGTCACTTAACCCCAAATGCCTCACCTCCCCCCCCAAAAAAAATTTCTACCTTGTGCAGGGCACTTAGCTCAGTAGTGAGAATACGGATACAAAACAACAAAGAATCTTGTCCCTCAAAGAGCATTTTTTAAAATGTGAGGGGGGAGGAGTGAAAAGGGGAAGGAGGACATACAAGATTCACACAGATAAGTAAATCCAAGATAATTTGAGAACAGAGTAAATGCAAACATTAGGGGGAACAAGGAAGTTTGGGGTAGGAGGTGAGACTTAAATTGAATCTTGAAGGATTCTAGGAGGCAGAGGTGAGGAGTGAGTGCATTTCAGGAATATAACACAGTCTATGCCAAGGCAGGGAGGCAGATGAAATGGCAAATTTGAGGAAGGGCAAGTAGGTCAGTTTGGTTGGATCACAAAATGTGTGAAAGGGAATGACAAATCTGGAAAGGTAAGTTAGAGCCACAATGTGAAGGGCTTTGAATGCCAGCCTAAGGGCAATGAGAGTTAAATGACTTGCCCAGGGTCACACGGCTAGTAAATGTCAAGTGTCTGAGAGGAGTTTGCATTTTAGAGGCAACCGGAAACCACTAAATATTCTTAAACACAGGGGAATATGTGATCAGGTAGATGCTTTAGGAATATTATTTTGGTGTTTCTGTGAAAATAGATTGGAGAGGATTGACTGGAAAGGAGAAAGACTGGAAACATGTAGACTATTTAGGAGGCTACTGAAAATAGTTCAGGCAAGAGGTGATGAGGGCTTTAGCCTAGGGTGGTATAGCTCAGTGAGTAGAGAGGAGGGGAATGATACATGAAACAATATAAGGTGGAACTGACAAACTTTGGCAACTGATTAGTTATGGGGAGACAAGGAGAGGAAGGAGGCGAGGGTGATTTAAGGTTATGAATATGGGGACCAGGAAGGTAGCTTTAACAAAAATGAGGAGGTATGGAAGAGCAGTAGATTTAGAGGAAAAGATGATGAGTTGGGTTTTGGACACCCCATGGTACAACCAGATGGAAAAGTCCAGGAGGCAATTGATGGAGTGAGACTAGAGTTCAGAAGAACAAGTAGAGTTGGGATTCATTGGCTTTAAGATGATAAATTGGGTCCTCCAAGCTGGTAAAACTACCAAGAGGGATGGTACAGAGAGAAACATGGGAAAAGTCCAGTAGTGAGCTTGGCAGGAAGCTTAAGGTTACAGGATAGGGCATGGATGATGATCTAGGAAACAAGAGGGAACAGGTAGACAAGAAAATCAGGGGGAGAGAGAGGGGGGCAGGGAGGGAAGGGGAGAGAGAGAGAGAGAGAGAGAGAGAGAGAGAGAGAGAGAGAGAGAGAGAGAGAGAGAGAGAAAGAGAGAGAGAGAGAAAGAAAGAATGAAAACCAAGGGAGCAACAGTATGCAGGAGAAGGGCATGGTAATTAACAATCCTAAAAAAAATTGGAAAAGAAGAGATGAGCACTCCAAAAAGGCCAGCTGATTTGGCAATTAAGAGATCAGTTGTAACTTGAAAAAAAGGGGGCATCAGGGAAGTCAGATTGAAAGGGACTAAACAAGGAGTAGGAGTTAAAGAAGGTAAAGAAATTAAGTGAATCTCTTGGAATGTGGCCATGAAAAGGAGAGATACAGGAAGGAATATTAGTGTCAAGTGAATATTTAAGGATAGGGGAGACCTAAGCATGTTTGTAGTCAAGAGAGAATGAGCCAGTAGAAATTTAAAGAAGAGGGGGAATAATTGGAAGGGGCAAGCTCAAAGAGGAGATGCCACTTAACCCAAAGGCCCTTCGTGAACTACACTATTCATCCTGTCTGGTCAACAAAAAGGCAGGAACTGTGAAAGGATCCCTGACTATATTCCCTAGAGCAAGGCTTCTTAAACTTTTTCTACTCATGACCCCTTTTCTAAGAGAAATTTTATTTTCTTGCCAGAGAAATTTTTATGCAACCCCAAGTATATAGTTATATAAAATAGGTATACATAACCTTTTACTGCTGCCAAATTTTTCACCACCCCCACATTGGTAGGCAACCCCATTTGGGGGTCACAACCAACAGTTTAAAAAGTAAAGTCCCTTTTCCCAAAGAGATCATAAAAAAGGGGAAGGGATCCACATGTACAAAAATATTTATAGCTACTCTTTTTGTGGTGGCAAGGAATTGGAAATTGAGGAGTTGCCCATCCATTGGGGAATGGCTGAACAAGTTGTGACATATGAATGTAATGGAATTCTATTGTGCTGTAAGAAACAATGAGCAGAAGGAGTTCAGAGAAACCTGGAAGGACTTGCATGAACTGATGATGAGTGAGATGAGCAGAACCAGAAGAACATTATACACAGTATCATCAACAATTTGTGTTGATCAAATGTGATGGATTGGATTCTTCTCACCAATACAATGGTACAAAAAAGTTCCAAAGGACTCATGATGGGAAAGGCTCTCCAAATTCAGGGGGGAAAAAGAACTGTGGCATATGAATGCTGATTGAACCATACTATTTCTTTTGTTTTGGGTGCTGTTGTTTTTCTTTTTTGAGCTTTTTCCTTTTTTGCTCTGATTCTTCTCTTATAACATGACTAATGCAGAAATATGTTTAGTGTTTATATATATATATATATATATATCCTATATCAGATTACCTACTGTCTAGGGGAGGAGGAAAGGGAGGGGAGGGAGGGAGAAAAAATTGAAATTGGACATCTTATATAAATAAATTTTGAAAACTATCTCTACGTGTAACTGGAAAATAATAAAATACTTTTATCAGAAAAAAAGAGTGGAAAAAAAAAGTTAAGTCCCAGGTGGCAGCTAGGTGGCAGAGTAGATAAAGCACCAGGTCTGGATTCAGGAAGACCTGAGTTCAAATTCAGCCTCAGACACTTGACACTTACTAGCTGTGTGATCCTGGATAAGCCACTTAACCCTCATTGTCCCGCACCCCACCCCCCAAAAAAAAAGTTAGGTCCCAGAGCAAGGGTTCTTTACCTGAAGTCCTTCTTAACAAAAGGTAACTTAGATGGGAAAACAAACAAACAAATAACATCTTTATTTTCACTAATATCTAATTAAACTTTAGCATTTCCTTCAATTACAGGTTTTTTTTAATTATTCTGATAGGAGTCCAAAGGCTTTACCAGCCTGCCAAAGGAATCACATATATACATACATACATACATACACACGCACACACACTCACACACACACACACAGAATAAGGAATTCTAGAGGACCCTGCGTTATTACCAGTTGCTTGCATTGGCCCTTCACATTTTAGGTGCACAGAATCATTGTGTCTCAGAGGTGAAAGAGGCTTCAGAAGGTGCCTAGTCTAACTCCTGCCTGAACAGGAGTTCCATTGACAGTATTCCTTACAAATTGTTGCCCAACATCTTGGAGTTTTCCAGTGATGGCAGATTCACTCCTTCATGAGACAACTAATTAACACTTTTGAACAGAGCTAATGAATGTCACAGGGCAGCTAGGTGGTTCAGTGGATAGAGTGCCAGGCCTAGAGTCAGGAAGACTCATCTTCCTGAGTTCCAATCTGGATTCGCACTCTTACTAGCTGCGTGACCCTGGGCAAGTCTCTTCACCCTGTCTGCCTCAGTTTCCTCATCTGTAAAATGAGCTGGAGAAAGAAAAGGCAAACCACTCCAGCATCTTTGCCAAGAAAACCTCAAATGGGGTCACAGAGAGTCAAACACAGCTTAAATAACTGAAAACAACAATTACCAGGATTTCTCTTCTCTGTAGATATTTGTCTTCAGGAGTTTTCACCTAGTTCTGTTTTCTGAATTCATGGAAAACAATTTCAGTGCCTCTTCCACCTAACCTTCTTTCACATACTCAGTATGATTGACAGGATCATAGATTTAGAGATGGAAGTCCCTTCACCAGTTGGGTAGTTTAACCTAGGCCAAAGAAGTGAAGTGATTTGCCCAAGGTGATGAGTAATAAATGGAAGAGCCAGGATTCGACCCATCAGGTCTAGTGACTACAATCTAAGTTCTTCAGAGTCAGCACTCTTATATCATGTTCCCCCTTAAATATTCTCTTCTCCAAGCTAAACATCCCCAATCTGTTCATCTAATCCTCATACGGTGTGGTTTGCAGTAAGTCCCTATATTATCCCAACTGCCCTGCGCTGGTAAAATTCCTGGAAAGAAATCTGACATTCTTATGTGGTAGAGTAAGCATGGTAAAAATGGATGTTCATAACTTGTTTGACCTTAGACACATTGGGATTTTTATATTAGTTCCTTCTTTTAAAAAAATCTGTCCCACCCACCCAATAAAACTGCTGTTGTTCAGTTGTGTCTGACTCTTTGTGACCCCATTTGGAGTTTTCTTGGCAGAGATCCTGGAGTAGTTCACCATTTTTCTTCTTCAGCTCATTTTACAGATGAGGAACTGAGGCAAACAGGGTGAAGTGACTTGCCCAGGGTCACACAGCTTGTGTCAAGTATACATAGTAGCTTTCAATGAACATCTGTTGAATTCTCATCACAATACCTCCATTATAACCTTTGAAAGGCTGTAACCCAAACACCACATTAAAAGTCTAAGTCTAGAGATAGATGGAACCTCAGGTCATCTAGTCTAACCTCCTCATTTTCCAGATGAAGCCAGGGAAGATTGAAATGTACCTGAAGTCATTTGGATACTCAGAGGTGGGATTTGGAACTAGGTCCTGTTACTCTTAAAGCCAGTGTTCTATTTCTAGTCCTGATTCTCCCACTAACTTGCTCAGATATCCTGGGAACTTCGAAGAATAACACCTCCTCTCAGCCCAGGGAAAAGGAACTGGGAGGACAGCTGCCAAGTATCTTCTAATTTGGGCAGATAATCAAGGACATTGATAGGGATAGAGGGTGGGTCTTCTGATTTCGTGGATCTGAGGAACTCTTGAGTGAGGAAACTCCCTACACCAATGCAAGGTAGAACCCTCTCTGCAATTTACAGTTCTTGAGAGTCGCCTGGAGCAGAGAGATGAACCAACTTGCCCAGTCCCACAGCTAGTATGTTTCAGAGATGGGACTTGAACCTGGGGCTTTCTCTGGCTTTGAGGCTACCTTGTTGATATGGTATGAATGGAATTTTTTCTTTCCCCTGATTATGAATCGAATCAAAGGTGCTAAATGTCAACAAGCTCTAGATAAAATATTTTTATGCCAAAATGTCACCCCACAAATAGCCGTATATTGGAATGAGACTAATACAATGGGATCCACATTCGCCCTCTTGTGTTTGTCATGAAAACTACAGGTCTAACTAAAAGAACTGGAGTAAAAAAAAAAAAAAGATCTGTGGCTAATCAAATCCCTTTCAAAAATCTTCTAAAGGAATGCACTTGTTGGAAATAAATGCATTTTCTGGGTCAATTTGCTTTTCTTTTACTCAACCAGCCTGGCAAACACAACATGAAATGACTAGAAATGAGTCTGCCAACCAAATGGATTCATTTTGGGGTGGGCAGGAATGAGTTCTACATGAAATATAAAACATATCGGAGGCTAGTGTGGTTGACAATAATGTATCCACAGTATAGTGCCAATGTATATAGTCTTACCTTTTCAACAAATATATTATTTTCCTGACTATGAAGATGAAAGGGAAGAGTGGAAGCAATGAAGATATTTCCTGCATTAAAGGGGGGTGGGGAGTGGGAGGACGAGGAGAGAGAGAGCATCCACACAAGGAAAATGAAAATGTGCTCACTGTGGTTGGGCTGATTATATACAGGCCCTTTTTTAAGGGGAGTTTGAATCTTACAGGGTCACAAGGGTAAATTTTCAGAAGAAAAATATATTTTAAAGATGCAATGTTACATTTCTCTTGTTCAGAGATTAACTGAGAAAAACACATTTGCAGTTAACAAGAAACTATTCTGGGCATAAAAATGCATTTTAAGATTTTGTTCCTTACTGTTAAAATACAAATAATAGTAACACAACAGTCTTATCTTATTTCAGAGACAAGACATCTATGGGTCCAGGGGAGCCTTTGACTGTTTGCATACTTGGGGGTTAAACTATGACCCTCCAAGAAAACTCACCAGTACCAGACAGAACACACTGACTCAAAAGTTCTTTGGAGAATATAGGTTTTTCTGGTGGGGAACAGTAACACCTACCCAGCATCCCTCATTCAGAATGAAAAGTCAACCCATTCCTGTTGGAAAACCAAAATACAAGTTCTAGATTCAAGGAGATTTTCAGATAAATTTATACTCTACTCCCCATGGAAATAAAGGGAAGACTTGGGAAGAGTCTTCAAGAAAGGAAATGATCCCAGTAATAATTTGAAATCACCATTGATTACTTTCTTTTTCTCCTTTTATGATATAGTAGGGGAAATAGAGAATAGGAAGAAAGAGTCATTATGTCACCAAGAAAGTAGGAAAGTATGTTCTCAATGATCTAGGGGATTCACCCTATTAAGAATGTATTTAGCTATTTCTTTGGTTTTGGGTGCTGTTGGTTTTTTTTTTCTATTTTGAGGTTTTGCATCACTGCTCTGATTTTTTCTCTTGTAACAAGATTAATGCAGAAATAGGATTAATGTTATTATGTTTATATATATGTGTGTATATATATGTATAGATATATAGATATAACCTATATCAGATTACCTGCTGTCTGGGGGAGGGGGGAGGGAGGGGAGGGAGGGGAGGGAGGGAGAAAAATCTGAAATTGTAAAGCTTGTATAAACAAAAGTTGAGAACTATCTTTACGTGTAACGGAAAAAATAAAATACCTTATACATAAAAAATAAAAAAAATTTAAAAAAAGAATGTATTTAGTCCAGTATATAGAGGCTTTTTCTCATGTATGCACGAAAACATTTAGGTGAAATATAAGAGAAGAAACAGTGATGAGAATAGAAATTGTCCTTCTCCTCTCTGCCAGCCCCCCAAAAAAGTAGTAGCCATGAATGGATGGCCAAACACCTTTGATATTTTTGGAAACTGGGTTGTAATGCAAGCTCTACACCACATCATTCATCACTTCCCCATGAAGTCCATAAAAAAGAATTCAACTCAATTCTCAAATGAGGCAAACGGTGGTTGACCACAGTCAACTTTCTTTCTTCCAAATACACCTTTGAAAATGTCCAGCCTTCTAAATATTCTATCATGGGTCAGTATCATTAAAGTAGTATAATTATACAACCTAGACCACATTCTTGGAACACTTACTTTGGAAAGATAAAATAACAAATGACAAGTGGCTATTTTGGTTCCAAAGAATTGTCATGCCGGGGTGGGAGTAGGGGAAAGCTCCCACTCTCTATAAAATGCTCCAATAGCGTGCGTCTCAAATAGCCTCTGACAAGCGAAGCCCAACTCCTGGCCTTCTCGTGGCGGAACTGTTTCCACTAACAGGAGAAGGGGCGAAGGTGAGTCACTGGCGCTTTAAAACCAGTCGCTTCGGGCAGGTAGGGCTCTTTAGCCTTGGCAGGCAACCCACCTAGGGGAAGGAAACCCTGATTTTAAACCTCCGCTGCCTTGTGGCTATACCCATATATGGGAAAGGCTTTGGGAGTTAACCCCGAGGCAAAATCAGGAGTCAGAGTACCTTAGACAGTTGGATGTTGGATATCACATCCCTCTGGCAACTCCTGCGGTGGCACTGGTGCCAAACTGTATTGGCTCTGCCTCTCCTTTGGATCCACCAGTGCCATGGAGAGGGAAAACCTGCTACATGGGCAACAGCCTGTTTTCCATATTGATCCCCCGGGGCCAGCGCCCTGGAGAGGACACTCCAGCTACTCCTCATGGGGTAGATACAACACGGGATTCGGCAGTTACCGGTTATAAGTCACTCAGGAGCTGCGACTCCCACATCGGACTGCACAGCCACACTGTGGCCTGTGGCTCTTCAAGGTGCTGATCCATGGTCATCCGTGACTGGTGGAGACCTACTACTACCTACTAAGTGACTATTGGATTCCAAGAGCCAATTCTTCAAGGAGCCAAGTTGCCAAGTCCCCAGGAAGGAGATACTCACAGTCTAAGCCCAGCAACTCCTTCACACTGATAATGTTTTCCAGCCAGGGCCCTCCAAAGCACAGTATCAACCATTCTGCTCACACGCACATATGCAGAAAGTGTCCCATTTTTTCACATTTTCCCACTTACAGCATTTTTGGCCAGTTCCCTTGGAAAACGTTATGAAAGAGTTTTGTATAAGTGTGTGCTGGGTGGATGGATACGAAAGCTGTCCCCAAGGTTATACAGAGTAATGGAAAAGGGCTTTGAGGGTGGGGGAAGGGGACTGCCAACTCCTATATATTATAGCATTATGGACGCCTGCAGAACTACACCCTCAATATGAAAAGGCAATCACCTGTTTTAGAACAAGCATCAGGGAAAGTCTGCATTCTGGTTCAAGCCCCAAATCTCTCATCATCATTTTTTTTTTTTGAGAATCTGGTTTTTAACTTGTGCATCAACTACAGAAGATTCAACTTTTTCCTCTGCTTTTCCTTTTCCTTAACCCACTATACAACAAACCCAACAACTATTGTTAACTGCCATTTATATAGTAGTTCAAAGGTTCCAAAGCATGTTTCATATATTATTTCTTTTTCTTTCATTCTTTCTTTCTTTTTTTTTTTGGTGAGGCAATGGGGGTTAAGTGACTTGCCCAGGGTCACACAGCTAGTGTCAAGCATCTGAGGCCGGATTTGAACTCAGGTACTCCTGACTCCAGGGCCGGTGCTCTCTCCACTGCGCCACCTAGCTGCCCCTTTCATACATTATTTCATTCAGGCATCACAACAATCTGCTGAGTTAGGTTGGTAGGTACTGCTGGTACTAACCCCATTTAACAGATAAGGAAACTGAGGTTTAGTGAGATTAGATGACTTAGCCATTATCACACAGCCTGTATCGGGGCATATTTTGAATACAGGTCTTTCTGACTCCAATGCCCCCAACCCCCTCCCTCTAAATATTATCTCTAATTTTGTCTTAGTTATGCAACATACCCTATTTTTTTCCCCAGCCTTATTCCATAGCAGTTGTGAGTACCTTAAAGGTCTCATCTCTACCATTTGTCCTCTTTTGTCTGATCCAGAGGTATTTGATTTATTCTTGCTTTATCTACATTAACTGGACAATAGACTTGTTTCTATGACTATTTATAATTTTAAAAACTCAGCATCTCCTATAATTGAAGCCAGAATACAGTGAAAACAGAACAGGCTATAAAATTAGCTTTAAATCAAGTAAATATATTCTAATTCTCCTAGCTTGAGGGGAAAAGATGCTATCTCTGCTAAGGAAGATTTTTGTGAAGCTTCAGGACGCCCTACTTTGCATCCCAGCAATAAAAGCCTCTCTGGAATAGTCATTACCTTGGTAGTCTTTGTGAAGAACAAAGCCCTTCCTAAGTGCTGAGAAGCATATTGGTGTAATTAAAGCCTGATAATAACAATTGAAAGTATTTTCATAAGTCAGTGCAAACTAGGGGTTTGATCTCTGATGAAAAGATTTATTCAGGAATTTCAAAGCAGGGAAGGAGGGGGGGAGATGGCCGACTTAATAAAGAGTTAAAAATAAACTTTGCATCTTGTTAATCAATCTGTAGACTGTCTGCCTTCTTTGCCTCCGTAGCAAAGATATGCATAGGGGGAGAATTCTAAGGTATTCAATTGTAAGTCCCTCTCCCTCCCCCATTTAATTAGAGCCTCTCCTCTACAAAGCACAAATCACATTGGGAGTAGAGCTGTAAAAATTCCAAAATGAATTTATTTTCAAATTAAGAGGGAGGGGAAGAGAGGAGAGATGAACTTTATTTTTTTTTCTTTTTATTTATGGGTTTAAAAAAATTATGAAATAAAACAAGCATTTCCATAACATAATATAATTAAAAAGATAAACCTGCAAATCTGTTATATACAACGTGTTAATTCCTTTTAAAATATATAAGAAAGTGATTGTGTAAATTTCTTTTTTTTTATCCCTTTATTTAAATGAATGAAGTGTATTTAAATTTACATTGCAGCTGTGGGTTGGGGAGGGCCGGGGATGAGACTCATTGATTCAGGCCTTCTTCTGAAAAGTGAAAATAAGAGAAATAAGATCCCAGTAGGGCTTTCCCCAAAGTCAGACGGCAAAGTAGTTTGGGCAAGAGTTTGAGGGAAAGGGTGGGAAACGAGAAAGGTTGAGAACTTTTCTCTGAAAGGAAAACCGATCTCCCTCCTTAACCAGGAGAGGATAAAGAAGCAAAAACGTTTGCTAGCACGAAGCAAGCCACAACAGTCATGCTGTGGGAGAACAGTGGAAGGGGAACCAAATGTAGGAATCCAGAGAAAATGCGGCCACCTCTTTTATGGAAGCTACAGAGCTCTCTCTATATGCAATCTCCTTAAGAGGGAGTTTTATTGGAAGGCTTTACTGTACTGGAGGGAAGGGGTGGTTGGAGAGGATGAATGAGAACTCCAGTTTAGAGCGGCACCTGCCAAACTACTGCAAGGGAGCTGCCACTAGAGTTGCTTCATAATACGCCCCCAGAGCAGTAAATAAAGGGACGCGTCAGCTGGCTGTCACTGAAAGACGAAAATGGATACGGAGTCTGAGTCGATTGGTTTGAATCCCAGCTCTGCCTGACTGTGTGACTGTAGGTAAGTCACAGCCTCTCAACATCTCGATTTTCTCATCTTTAAAATGAAAAGGGGAAGGGGATCGGACTATAACGCCTCCAAAGTCCCTTCAGCTCTATTATCCTATGTCACTGTCATAAATGGGTTTGTTATGGGGGGAGGGGAGCGGGGTGGGGGGTGGAGAAGAGTAGGACAAACCATTTTATTCCGCTTTGAAATCTTTGAAAGGGGGGGAGGGGAGGGAAGAAGGAAGAGAATTTGGAACTCAAAAAAAATAATGAATGTTAAAAATTGTTATTATATGTAATTGAGGGAAATAAAATATTAAATTTAATTTTTAAAAGGTGGTAGGACACAAATATTCTATTTGCTAAAATAGGTGATGGGTATTTATTTTCCTGTTAGATGTGAAGACCCTTTCCCCCCCTCAAAGAAAAACACAATGAACAAGGAAAAATACTCAATTCTTTACTGTGGTGAGTGCCAAATAGTGTGAGTTGTCAGGATACTTGAATCCAAGTCCCAAAGTACCATTGGTTTACCTTGGACAAGTCTCTTTCCTTCTCCAAGCCCTGTTGACTCAGCTGTAAACTGAAGATAATGATTTAAAGGATTTGCAAAGCCCTGGATATAGGTTAATTCATTTGCTCTTCACAACAATCCTGTGAGGTAGGTATTATTATTATTCCCATTTTACAGATGAAGAAACTGAGCCTGAGAGAGGTCAACTCAGCTTTCATCTCAGAGATCAACTCAGCTTTCACCTCCTATCCTATGCCAGGTCATTGCTGATACTTCCAGTTTTTTGTGCCATTTCCTACCTTGGCACTTTCTCAGTATAAGTTTTACTGTGTACCTGTTGTACACTGCTCTCCAGTAGCCTCTCTCCTCTTTAATCTGTGCTCCCTACAGCACGCAAAGCAGCATACTTAAAACACAGGTCAGATGGTGCCACTCCCCAGCTCAAGAAGCTTAAGTGGCTTCCTATTCCCTCTAGTTCCAAGATAAAATACATTCTCCTCTATTTGGCATTTAAAGCACTTCACAATCTGCTTCCAATCTATCTTTCCAGGCTGATTACACATTACTCCCCTCACACACTCTACATTCCAGTTAAATTGACCTATTTACTGTTCTTCATATACACTTTCTATCTCCCATCTCTGCCTTTGCATAGGCTGTCTCCTTCCCACACCCTACACCGCACACTCATGCCTAGCTCCCTCCTTATCTCTACTTGGAAGCAACCTCCAGCCAGAGACCTTGCCTGATTCTATCTGGTCCTTAGAGTTCTCCCCCCGTCCAACCAAAAGTTACTTTGTAATTTTTACATATACTTTATAATTTCTTATCTATGTACATGTTATCATTTCTTTTCCTTCTCTCCCCCTCCATCCCACAAAATAAAAGCTTCTCGAGGGCAAGGAACTGTTTCACTTTTGTCTTTGTATTCTTACTAGGGAGCATAAGACTTAGAGTAGTAATAGTAGCTTAACAAATACCTAATTGTTGAATTGAATTGGGAGCAGGGGGGGCGGCTAGGTGGCACAGTGGATAAAGCACCAGCCCTGGATTCAGAAGGACCTGAGTTCAAATCCAGCCTCAGACATTTAACACTTACTAGCTGTGTGACCCTGGGCAAGTCACAACCCCCATTGCCCTGCCAAAAAAAAAAAAAAAGAATTGGGAGCAGGGACTGTTTATCTTTGTAGCTCCAGTCCCCTGTGTCTGAAATAGAACCGAATTGCTTTCCCAATCCCTTTATTATCGATTGGGCAGTCTCTGTGAATTTCCTTTTTAAGTTGTTTACTGGAGCAAATACTAGTTTTATACTATAATTTATGTATTCTTCCCTTACAAGTCCACCACCTACCTTCTAACCTATCATGCCCAATGCTACAAATTATTCTGGAAATAAATTGGGGACCTTGACTGAAACCTAGGAAAGAAGAAGGAAGCCCACCCCCACACACACACACACCTCCTGATTAACTAGACTAAGGTGGGTTTTTAAACTATGGCCTGAGAATAGAGTTGGTAAGAGTTGATATGAAAGCTTTCAGTGAGGGGGGGGGGGGGAATGCAAAAATATAATGGAAAGAGGAAACAGCCAAAGTCTTTGGGGGTGTCCACTGCTAAAAAGAATGAGTGAAGTCACCAAGTTTTTGTTCCTTCCCTGGGGTTGACAGCTGGGTGTTTTATGCTGTTATGGTCTCCGAGACTCCATCCTGCTTATCACTGCTCTGATGACTGAAAGCTGAAGATGCTGTTTTGAGAAGGCCATAAATTAGACCTGGAATTCTTAGGATAAACATCTTCAAGATTTATATGTGCAGCCTCTCTAATTACAGCTATGAAGAGGTCTTGACCTGGCAGATAGCAATGATACCTGCACATTCTTTCAAATCCCTGGATGGTGGAAGGAGTACAGTCTCTCCCTAACGACTGTTGAGAACTTTCTGCAATGATCCATGGGGAGACCAGAGACTTGGAAAAATTAGTTTTGAGAACCAAGACCCTACACACAATGGAATCAGGGGTTCTAAAAATACTATGGTGAAGTTGGGAGGAGGGTGTACATCTCTGTGTGTGTTGTCATTGAGTTCTTGTTGTTTTTTAAGTTTAAATTGCTGATCAGGGGGATTTTCCTTTCAGCTTTGGCTTTCAGACCTTATCTTCAATAAGTAAGGGAGTCTACTCTCAGAGTCATCTTGATACACTTTTGCAAGGATAGCTATATCTGTCAACAGTAGAGCTAACTCACTACCCTTAAATTGTCCATCATTATAGCATGAGAATCGGCTTTCAAGGTAGGTGATCTAGGTTTGAATCTGTGATATGAGACAAGTCATAAGCTTTGAACCTCAGTTTCCTCATTTGTAAAAGGAGGAGGTTAGATCAGATGATTCCCAAAGTTCCTTTCAGCTCATTATTCTATGAAGCTAACCTCTTTTTCCCTTGGCACTACAATGATGTGTTTGGAAACAGGAGAGGACCTAGTTCTAAAGTGGTATGGGAAAATAATTATTATTATAATCTGTGGTTTAGAACCCCAGTTTTGGGTTTATACTAACTGAATTCAGTCTTGGAATGTCTATTGAAATTCTCTCATTGGTTGATGCCTCTGCCCATTGTTTCCCCTGGGAACACCAGAAGTTAGTTGATTTTACACCCATACAGTCTTTCCTGGAACATCAAAATATAGCTAGCATCTAACAAAAAGGGAACAAGAATTCCCATGCAAGCACTCACACTAGCAATATGCCTAATACCAATAAAGTTTTATTTCATCTGATAAGAATTGTGAGGTTTGGTGTTTTGTTTTGTTTTTTAATTTAGGCAGCTCTCTCAGACCTTGAGTTACAGAGAAAGTGTCAATCTTCACTAAGAGAAAGAAGAACTCACCATGGAGTCCCTTATATTAGTAAAATCACAAATTGTCTGCGATTTTAAAATAATCTTTTTTCAAATTTTTTTTATTATGAACTTGACAGTCAACAACAAATGAGATCATTTCCATATGTAAAAAATAGAAAATGAGGAGTGTATATGAAACCATGAATCTTAATTTTGTGCAACTTGTTTTTAAAATTTTTAATAAATTAAGCCTAGTAATTCCAATACTTTCTGGCTTGTCTGGGTCTCTTTATGAACTGCTCTCTGATGTCTTCTCCTTATATAAAAAAGTTTCATTAAAGCTCTTTTCTTTCTTTTCTTCATTTTTGATGCATTTCTATGACTACTCTTGATCCCCATTAGATCTTCCAATCACCCCCCACCCTGCAACAAAACAAAACAGAAGGAAATAAAACAAAAAATGCTTTCCTTTGTAACAAATAAGTATGCACAAGCAAAACAGATTCTTGGCTAGGTCAGAAAATATAGATCATGCATAGCACACTGCCAGTCACATAGTAGACTTCAATACATATTTATTCATTAATTGATTGAATAGTGATTCCTTATCAATCTTCTGGAGTTGTGATTGTTCATTACATTAACATGCAAAGACTCATAAAGTGTACATTAACAAATACTTGAAACATAAGGCAATAATCTATTACCTAATTATACTCCTAAAGGCAAATGCACTTCGTGGGATTGCTGAGTAGATATTTCACTTTCACTTTCAACCTGCATGCAACTCATAAATCTAAGTCTCTTGGCAAGCCAGAGCATAGTTCCAGCTTTCTTAGTCCTTTCACACTTTCTGACTAGATTTAAGTTAATCGATCAACAAACACGCATTTATTAAGTACCTAGTATGTACCAGGCACTATCCTAGGCACTGAGTATATAAATAGCAAGAATAAAACATTCCCTATTCATAAGAAACTTATATTCTAATAGTCATACAAGGATGGATTGATGGTAGATAGAAATAGATAGATAGATAGATAGATAGATAGATAGATAGATAGATAGATAGATAGATAGATAGATAGATAGGTAGGTAGGTAGGTAGATATGTATATGTGTGTTCATGTGAGTATATAGGTGTATGTGGATATATAGGTGTATATTTACATATGTAATATATATCCTATACATATAAGATATACAAAATAACTATAAAAAGGATAAATACTTCAAAAGCACCAATGATTTGGGGGATTGGATAAGGCTTTAAATGGAAGATAGTATGAGAACAGCGTCTTAAAGGAAAAGGAGTAGCCCATCAGGCAGAGGTGAGGAAACATACTCCAGGCATGGGAGATAAGAAGCACGAAGCTTTGAGATGGGAGATGGAATACCATGGGTGAGAAATAAAGAACCAACCCAATTTGGTAGGATCACAGAATAAGGAGAAGGAAGAAATGTATTGGACTACAAAAATAGGTTGAAGCCAACTGGCGAAGGACTTCAAAAACTACACAGAGGAGTTTATATTTTATTATAGAGCCCTAGGAGTTGATTAAGTAGAGAAGTTGCAAGGTCAGATCTTCACCTAAGGAAAATTACTTTGAAAGTTGTGTGGAGAATAGACTGGAGTGGAGAAAGACAAGGCACAGAGACTAATTAGGAGGCTACAGCGACAATCTAATACAAGGCAATGAGGGCCTGAACTAAAAGAGGTGTCTGTGTGAGTAGAAAGAATGGGTCAAATGCAAGAGATATGGAGGTAGGAAAAGCAAGATTTGACTGATTGGATCAGAGAATCATAGATTTAGAGCTCGAAGGGACCTCAGAGACCATCTGCCCCAACCTTCCTCATTTTACAGATGAGGAACTGAGGGCCGAGAAAGGTTTAGTCACTTGCCCAGGGTCACACAACTAGTAAATATCTGAGGTATGATTTGAACCCAGATCTTCTTGACTCTAAGTCTGGGTACTCTACCCACTATGCCTCTTATAGTCTTAGAGAGTTGCCTCTTTAGGTTAAGTGATTTGGACCTGTGGAGTGAGTAAGAGTGAGGAGTCCATGAAGCCAATGAATGAACCCAAGAGACTAGAAAAGAAAGATATAATCAGTTCCATTTTGGATATGTTAAGTTTGAGATATCTATAGGACATCCAGTTTGAAATTATTTAGGCAGGTAATTGGTGATGAGACTGAACCTTACGAGAGAGAATGGAGTTGGACATATAGATCCTTTAGTTATATGCATAGTAATGATAATGAAACCTATGGAAACCCATGATGAAGTCACCAAAAGGAAGAATGTAGAGATTAAAAAGAATGGGGGGGGGGTGCAGCTAGGTGGCACAGTCAATAAAGCACTGGCCTTGGATTCAGGAGGAGCTGAGTTCAAATCCAGCCTTAGACACTTGACACTTAACTAGCTGTGTGACCCTGGACAAGTCACTTAACCCCAATTGCCCTGCGGAAAAACAAAAAACAAAAACCAAAAAAAGAATAGGGACCAGGACAGTGCCTTAAAGGACACCCACAAGTAGAGGGAGTGATATGGTGATGAATCAGTAAAGGAGACTGAGAAGAATTGGTCAGATTTGGAGGAAAAGAACCAGGAGAAGAGTAGTTACATGAAATCCCAGAGAAGAGAAAGTATCCTGGAGGAAATGATAGTCACCACTATCCAGTGGAACAGAGAGGTCAAGAAGAATGAGAACTGAGAAAAGAGTATTAGATTTGGAAATTCAGAAATCATTGAGAATTTTAGAGAGAGGAGTTTCACTGAATGATGATGAAATTGGAAGTCAGATTGCAAAGAATAGAGGAGTGAGAGGAAAGGAAGTGTAAATAATAAATGTAGACAATTTTTTTTCTACGATTTTGGCTGAGAAAGGAAAGAAACCTATAGGACAATAACTTGATGAAGTTGTAGAGTCTAGTGAAGGTCTTTTTAAAGATGGAGGAGATTAGGAAATGTTTAAAAAACACTAACAAAAGATCCAATAAGTAGGGGAAAATTGAAGACTAGAGAAAACATGGGGATGATTAAAGGTACCATCTGTTGTAGAAAACAAGAAAAGATGGGACTAAGTATACAGGTAGAATAGCAGGCCCTGTCAAAGAGAAGGGTCACCTAATAATTAGAGACTGGGGGAAAGATGAAGACAGGGATGCTGGAGTTTTGAGGTGGAAAAAGGGAGCATTACTTAAGCACTTACTGTATGCCAAGCTCTGTGCTAAGTCTTGTAGATATCAAGAAAAAGAGAAAACAGTCCCTTCCCTCAAGGAGCTGATATTCTATTTCAATAGACAATACACACACACATGTTACTAAAGGCTTCCTGCAGAAGGTGGTATTTGAACTCAGTCTTAACATAGATTTTTTAAACATGGCCAATGTAAGACATTTGTTTTGCTATGAATATTTGTTAAAAAGGGTTTTTTTGTTTTTCTGTTGGGGGAAGAAGGTAGGAAGAGTAAGATAGGGTTAGTGTAGCCCAAAATAGAAAGAAAAATAAAAGAATTAATTGAATCTTAAAGTTTTATGATATCAGGGACTGAACCTTGTCTGAACCATCTGTATTGGAAATTTTTTAACTCCTTTTGTAAAAAGTAATACTGAAGGGTACATGACTCCCTCTGCCCTGAGGAAAGTAATGTTTTGGGAAATAGCCAAGCACAGTGCCCAGTACATGGTAGATACTTAATAAATACTTGTTGAATTAAATTGAATTGAATAACCTTTCTTGGTTGACCAAAGAGGGATTCATAGACCTAAAGGGACAATTAGGGGGGAAATGGAGTGTACCATTAAGCTTTTAGACTCATGATAATTACAGGCATGGGTGGGAAACACCACTTGGGTGATGGGAGGAATGGAGACATTAAACTGTGATTTCACCCATTGTCAGTGACAATGACTCCTTCACAAAAATGAGATCGGGATATTTGCGTTCCTGATTTGTGGGCAAACCTTTGTGCAAACCCAGAGGTGGGTGGGAGAGGTCTCAAAGCAGAAGCATGCTAGTTGGATATCTCTTTTAAGATGTGATGGCACCATGATAGGGAAATACTGAAGTTCTAGCCTCTGACACACTGAGAAAACCCACACGAGAAGAAATTTTCCAGTGGGAAATGAACTAGTGGGAACAGTCCAAGTGAAAGTAGAGCAGCAGAAGGAAGCTAGAATACCACATTGGGAAATAACTCCATCCATGGGAAGAGCAATGGAGAGTTATGTCATGTAATGAGCAGGTGTCACACTACTGAGGGGTTACAAGCAATGCCATTGACTAGAAGCCATACCTGCTGCACAACTGTGAGTAATGGAATCTATACATGTCTCTGGGGGATGGCTACTCTTATAAATGTAAGAACTAATACCTTCATTTTGCCAACAAGGAACCTGAAGCTCAGAGGGGTCAAGTAACTTGTCCAAGGACACAAAGCTGTTGAGGGTCCAAGCCAGGATTAGAACAAAGGCCTTCTGACTTCACTTTTTCTTTAACTAGACTCTACTGACTCCCAACAACTTCCAAATGTTTGTTGAAATGGATTCCATTGAACTCTAACTTCTTTCAAAACTGAAAATTATGTAATCTTTCTTTAGAATTTGCTTCTCTTTCCCTTCACTGACAATAATCCCTCCCTTTTTTCTTTCTTTTTTTTAAAACAAACACCAGGAATACAATGTTTTGAAGGAGCCATCAAATTCTCCCCCTGCCAGAGAAAATCCGCCACAGCTCAGCCTGTCTGAACAATTTTAATTTGGCTATTTAAGAAAAAGTTAATTTCATTTGGTTTGTTTTTATTTTCCAAATTCAGCCCTTGATAGCTGTCTTCAAGGAGGATTACAAGATTTGTAGTTGGAGAGGGATTGAGAGACCATCTAATCTAATTCTCTCACTTTACAGAGGAGGTAGCAAAAGCCCAGAGAGACACTGCGCATTGCCAAAGGGCAAACAAGAAATCAGTGGCATAAGCAGGGTTTAAACCCCAGTGCTCTGATTGTACATGTAGGTATTAGGAGAGAGATGCCAAACAGTTTTTCTGGAACTCATGAAGGATCGGCAAAGAAGAAAAGGGGTCAATTCATTTTCTCCCAAATGATATCATAGAACAGAGGCAGACATACTCAAGAGTATGAAGCCTAGCTTTCCATTTCTAGCTCTGTACTTGGTGGCAAGTCGAGAACCTTTCTGAGCCTCAGTGATCTTGTCTGGAAAATGGGAATGCCAACACGTGCTCTCACAGGACTGGTAGAAAGAAAGAGCTCAGCAAACATTAAGACACTAAATCATGTCTTCTTAAGCTTTGAGGGCCCTGGATCCTCTTGACAGCCTGGTGAAGCCTATAAACCCCTTCTTAGAATCATGGGGTTTTTTATTAAATAATTGAAAGAAATGCTCATGAGATAATAAAAAATATTAAGATGTCATTTTTTCCATCCATGTTCATGAATCCCTAAAGTGTCCACGGACCCCAAATTAAGAACCACCACCACCCCCCACCCTGCACTAAAATGATGTGAATTATTTCGAGATAAAGAATCTCAGAATTTGAAGCACCTTCACAGGCCATTCATTCAAGTCTTTCTAGAGGGTGAATCATCTCCACACATCTCAGTGAAGTCATCCAGCATCTACTAGGATACATCTAGTTACTGCTGCTGAGGCAGTCCATTCCATTTTCAATTAGCCCTAATTGTTAGGAAGTTCTTCATATAACCTGTTCCCCTGCCTTTTGCTCTTGTCTCTCTGAATTATTGTTCTCTACAGGGCCTGGGGTTATGATTCAAAGATAGGAATATTGAAGGTCTCTGATTGTCCTAACATAGGAAAACATGACTATCCCTCACCCTCATCTCATGATCTGAGAAAATTCCTGCTTGCAGTGGGCCGGAGTTCCTTTATAAGAATGTGTGTGCGTGTGTGTGTGTGTGTGTACATATGTGTGTGCATGTATGTGTATGTGTATATACAGAGAGAGAGAGAAAGGGAAAGATAGAGAAAGGAAAGGGAGAGAGACAGAGAGAGACAGAGACAGAGACAGAGACAGAGACAGAGACAGAGACAGAGAGGGGCATCTACAGTTGTCTTCCTCTCTTCCTTCCACTGCCCTTGAGATTCAGATTTCCTGCTTTCCATGAGGGAAATTAGTGGTGGGGGCTTCCAAGGGTTACTGTTACAACTACCAAAGACAGAAATTGTCAGTGTTCAGCATGAGAATGAATCCACTGAAGACCAGTACAGCAGGAGAAGTCCTGATTCTGGAAGCAAAGATGGTAGGTCAGAACCTTAAAGGAAAGAAGACCCAGAATTGGTGAGATAGCTGGCTATTATTAATTTTGTTGAATTGATGGCCTGGTCTTGGGTGGGGACCAGGAGGTTAGGCAGAGCAAGAAAACTGATTTCCCTGATAACCTCCCCTGCTTCCTTTTGTTTCTAGTCAGTGATTCTGATTCAAGATATATAACAAGAGTACATGCTGTCAAAAATCCTTCAGTCACACCCAAAAATCTAACAGAGCAAATTGGGAGGATTATAAAATGACTGGAGTTAGAAGTTTTGGTCAATTTCCTTTTCACTTTATTCTCTGTTCAATAAGCTATGTGATCAAAGGGTGCTAAGTATGAATTCTGTGGATAAAACAGTCCATGGACCAAAAGAAGGGAGAGCAACAGGATGGGCCTCTTAAGCTGAGTATAGAAAGTAGATCTCTATTTTAATATGTTGAGCAACATTCTGTTTTTATCCCCTAGAGTATTAAAAACTGGCCAGTAAGAGTTGATCCAGATTACTTAGCACTGTCCCCAAAGCATGGGTTAGAAATATGAAGAGGAAACTAGGCCCTTGGAAGATTGGCACCCTCTGGCAGACAGGGCATGGTGCAACCTCTGGAGCATATGATATATGGTAGAGAAAATGACAAATGCCTCTAGGTTGGTGATGCAAGTGCAGTGTCACCTAGTGGTGAGTTCAGACATTCTACTCCTTTGCTGAAAAATTAATACAGTAATTTAACTGCCCTTCAGCTTTCCTATACAGATATGTGGATGGGAGAAAGTGACAAGAGAACTAAGCCAAGAGACAAGGCCATTGTCCTCTCCATAACTAATTACATTCCTGCCAATGAATGAATGAATATAGACTTCATATATATATATATGCTTCATATAACATATGCATATACATATACTAGCAAAGCCTTTTTGGCTTTGAGTTTCTGTGCATGTGTGTGAGGGGGGTATGTTTCATTATCAGTCCTCTGGACCTGTGGTTTACCCTTAAATTGATCAGAGTCTTCAAGTCTTTCAAAGCTGTTTTTATTTATAATGTCATTGCTATTGTATACATTTTTCTCCTGGCTATTGAGCTTTGTTTATATATAAAAGAGAATATGAGACTTAACCTGAGCTAGAGGATAGATAGTTGGCTTTAAAATGCAGAAGACCTAGGTTCACGTCCCACTTTTGACAAAGACTGGCTGTGTGCTCTTAGGAGAGATACTTAAACAACTTTTTAATTCTCTAGGCAACTCTGTAGCTAGGATTTAAAAAAGAAGGTGTTGACCTGCTTTGCTAGAGGGAGTTTTCTCAGGAGTTCTCAATATCAATTAAATCACAAGGCCAATTCCTATCCCACAGTGTGATGTCAGTGTGAGCTAGTATTATGCCCTCCCCCACATAGAAAAAAGTCTCTGCATATGAAGTCCCATGGCATTTTGTTTCTACTTTTCTTGCCATACTTTCACATTTTGCCTCATATTGAAGTTATTAATATGTGGTCTTATCTCCACAGCTATATTATGAGTTCCATGACAGTAGATACCGTGCCTTATTCATCTGTGTATCCCCAAAGGCCTAGTACAGTGCTTTGTACGTAATAGGAATTCAGTAAATATAGTTGTTGAATAAATGGGGGACAACTACTATAGGCATGTTAGCCCTTATAAACCACTTATTGAGTAATCTTTACCCCTGTATACTTTCTTAAAGAATCTACAATCCAGATCTTAATTTCCAGAGAGCCCAGGCTCTCCATAGTGGAAGCTATGTGGAATATAGTTTTCTTTCCTTCTCCTCCTCCTCCTCCTCTTCCTCCTCCTCCTCCTTTTCCTTTTCCTCCCCCATTAGTAATAGTGCTGTAGGCTATGCAAATAACTTTACAAATACTATCTCACTTTATTGTCACAACAACCCTTGAGGTCAGTGCTATATCATTCCCATGGGGGGGGGGCAATGGGGGTTAAGTGACTTGCCCAGGGTCACACAGCCAGTAAGTGTTAAGTGTCTGAGGCCGGATTTGAACTCAGGTGCTCCTGATTCCAGGGCTGGTGCTCTATCCACTGCGCCACCTAGCTGCCCCATATATCATTCCCATTTTACAGGGGAGGAAACTGAGGCAGGAAAAGTTAAATGATCTGCCCAGGGTCAGATGGCTAGTAAGTGTCTAAAGCTGGATTTGAACTCAGGGATTCCTGACTCCAGATCTAGCATTCTGTCCACTGTGCTACCTACCTACCAATAATTCTTTAAAAGGTATTGCTATTATTATTATTTAACTAATTTCTTTTTTTTTTTTTTTAGTGAGGCAATTGGGGTTAAGTGACTTGCCCAGGGTCACACAGCTAGTAAGTGTTAAGTGTCTGAGGCTGGATTTGAACCCAGGTACTCCTGACTCCAGGGCCGGTGCTCTATCCACTGTGCCACCTAGCTGCCCCAACTAATTTCTTAACAGTGCTTAATTCATTTAATAGAAACATCATGATATAGTGCATAGAGAGCCAGCATCAGACTGGGAAAGCTTGGGTTCAAATACTGCCCTGAACCTCCATACGCGCTACATGAACCTGGGAAAAATTATTTAACCTCTCAGGACCCCAGACAAATATGTAAGAAACAAAGTTTCAGAGAAGGTGAAGATCTGCATTGGTACAAGGAGTTTCCTTACTGGGAACTCTTTATACCAATGAATTACAGGTTTAATACCTCTCTCCACACAAAATAATAACTGTAGCACGGTGAAAAGGTTTGTCTCCCTGAAGAGATCAAGTTTAAAAGTGAACTGAGGAGGCAGCTAGGTGGCGCAGTGGATAGAGCACCAGCCCTGGATTCAGGAGGACCTGAGTTCAAATCTGACCTCAGACACTTGACACTTACTGGCTGCGTGACCCTGGGCAAGTCACTTAACCCCAATTGCCTCACTAAAAAATAAAAAAAAGAAAGAAAGAAAATGAAGGACAAACCACAATTTGGGGCAGCTAGGTGGTGCAGTGGATAAACCACTGGCCCTGGATTCAGGAGGACCTGAGTTCAAATCCAGCCTCAGACTCTTCTAACACTTACTAGCTGTGTGACCCTGGGCAAGTCACTTAACCTTCATTGCCCTACAACAAAAACAAACAAACAAAAAAATCGAACTGAAGACTGGAGATCCAGCTTCTATTTTCCATTCTATTATCTCATCCAAATTACTTACTGTCTCTGAGCGCCGGTTTCCTAATTTGTAAAATAAGATGTGTGGCCTCATGATCCTCCCAAATCTAACAATCTTTAATTTAAGATCTCTTTCAGCTCTTGTGTTAAAATGCCCTATGTTCCAAGGCCCTTGTAGTTCTAACATTCCTCTAAAAGCTCCTCTAGCCTAGTTGATAAGGAACATCTCACCAGCCTATTTTCAGGCCACAAATGAGTGAAGGCAAAGAGGGAGCCAGAGACAAGAAAAAAGCATGAGGTTTTTGAACCTAAATAGAAAGCAAGACAAGAATGGTGATCTGGATTCAGCCAACCCACCCATACTTTCTGGCCACTTACCTGTACCAATATGGAGACCATGCACCCTTTTGGGCATGAAGGGGCAGGAAGTGGATGAAGCAAGATGAGGAAGGAGTAGACAGAGATCAGGAGTTGTGCAGCAGGCAGAACAGCAATTGCTTCAGAGCAAGCCTAGGCCAAAGACCACATCACAGTGACCTTAGTTCCTATGAAGACTGATAGCTGCTATGTTGAGTAGAGTGTTGATGTTGGAGCCGAGAAGACCTGAGTTCAAATACAAGTTCAGATACTTCCTAGAGTATAACGCAGGGCTGGTTTCTTAACCTCTTTCAACCTCATTTTCCTTCTCTATAAAATGGAGACAATAATGGCACTTGCATCACAAGGCTCTTTCCATGATCAAGTGAGGTATTGCATGTAAAGCATTTTCTAAATCTTAAAGTGCCATATAAATGCTAACAATGAGGAGGAGGAAGATGGTGATGATCATGTGGCAAAGCAATTCCAGACCATGCTGATATTGTCTCTTCTTCAGTGAAGAGGCAAATGGATCTCCCAACCTCCAACTTCACTAACCACAACACTAGCCTAAACACTGCCCCCTTCTTCAGGAATTGAATTAAATAATGTTTGGGTTTGTGAAATGGGAGCACTAGATCTGATAATAACCCTCATTGATCCTTCTGTTTGACTATACTTCCAATAAGGACAAGTATGGGGACTAGACCTGTCATTTAATTAGTATAGGGAATTCTGGGGAGGAGAAACACCCTCAAACAATGCTAGTTGTCATTTTCCTGCAATTTATTGTCCTTCAGGGTTGTCTAGAGCACATAGAGATTAAGTTACTTGCTCGGGGTAATGCAAACAGTGTAGGTCAAAGATGAGACTTGAACACAGGTCTTTGTGGCTTTACTACCAGTTCTCTATCCATTATGCCATTCTGCTTCTCATTCTTTTTGTTATTTCAATTCAATGCTTATCCTAACTTCATTAAGGCTTGAGTAATTAGGAAACTCATCATGTATCAGGAGGAAAAAGAGGAGATTTCCTGGAGTAGGAATGGCAAAACAATCCATGCATGACCAGATTGGATAATTCACATAGAAGCTCTAGACCAAGCAGAAAAGGTGACTTCACTCATAAAGGGGAGAAGCTAAGAGGCCAGTGGTCACCAGTTCTCTTAGGACTTGAGAGATCTAGGTAATCATACTGAGTGGTGTACTGGACAGGCAGAGACGATTGACTGACAGTATCTAGTACTGAGTGAATAGGGTCAAGTCCCGATCATAGTCCCCCCCTTACTATATACATAGAGACATGGAGACATACACACAGGAGCATGTGCGTATATTCAGTGTTCTAAGCTCTCCTCCAGCTTCAGAACCCTAAGATTTTGTGAGATAGTGTGTGCAATCTGGTCCTGAGAACTAAAGATCAGAATTGGGGCTAAACATCCTGTACCTTCTGAAATTTAGGTTCAGAGGCACAAGGGAGTTTGCTCTGGCTGAAACTATGAAAGTTAATAAGTTGGGAAGACAGAATGGATAAAATAACTTTTTAAAATAATGTGGACAAGATGCGACAACATTCCCTACATTGAAATCTTGCTTCTTATCATGTTGACTTTGTTTTCTCAAAGGACAGCTACCCAGTTCCTGCCAAGCCCTGAGCCTTCCTTGCAAGAAGACCATGTGTCTATCATCTTAGAGTCACCTACAAGGTGAGATGATTAGTGATCTTATTTTTCTCTCCACAGCAATTTATAAGGCTATTTGCTCTGCATTGGGGAAGGGAGCATCCATACCTACAAAACAACAGCAATGGTTAGTATTTACATAGGTCTAAATACAGTATCTCATTTGATCTTCACAACAACTCTGGCAGGAAGGTACTATTATCATCTCCATTTTACAGTTGAGGAAACTAAGACTTAAGACTTCACCATAACATCATGTTTTTATTGTAGCCAACTGTACTGTGGGGGAAAGAATGAATGAGATTAAGTGACTTGACTAGGGTCACACAACTTGTGCCTGAGGCAAGATTCAAACTCAGACCTTCACTGACTCCAGGTCCTTCACTTTATCTACTACAGGAAAATCTCAAATGGTTTTGAGGCATATGGGATCCAACCCAATCTCAAATTGCTCCCCATCTCGCAATACCCACTCAAATGCCACTGAATCTATAAAATCTTTCCAAATTTTCCTCTAGTCAGAAATGATCCCTCCTGCCTCAAGCCTCAAGTAGCACCTTGTATCTTCCCTTTGTAGTTATTATGTTCTGTGCTGTGATGCAGCTATTTGTGCAAATTAACAGTCTCCACCCCCATGAAGGATTTCAAGCTCCTTGATAGCAGAGACTATGTCTCATTGAGATTGGCATCTGTCCCATATAGCTGCTATTTATTTAGTGCCTTTACTCAACTCCTTTGGCCCTGCCGTATCATTCTCTCCAGTCTTGCATATCAGAACATGAAGGCTTTTTGAGATGGAGTGAGTGTCTCCACTCAGACAGCTAATAATTGGCAAAGCCAAGAATCAAACCCAGATCTTCACACTCCAAGTCTAGAGCTCTTTCCAGTACACCCCATGTTCCCCTGAGCACAATTCTCTGACAAATGGCACTTAATAAATGTTTGTCTAATTGGATGGAATAAAAAGAACACAGAATTGGCCAACAGTGAGAACAGGAGGGGCAACAAAAGGCAAACTACCAAAACTGTGAATATCAGCAATCCCACTTTATAATAAAAATGAGAAAAGCAGTTCTTAACCTGGATGCTACTTCCATCTTTTGTTTATTGACAACACAGTCCTCTGGGAGACAGCCCACCCACCCCCGAAATTGACAAGCCAGTGGGAGCTGGTAGAAACAGTAAGGACTTTCAGGAGCAGAAAAGATGCAAAGCTGTTTCACCTTTGCCCAATCGGTGTTGGCCCCAGAGAGTAATATGAAGCATAGAAGACATGGAGAAATTGGAATGAGCTTCAGTTGTCTTCCTAGCTGACACCTCATTGACATTGCATTAGGATGAGTCATTCCTTGGTGCTTGGGGTTTTCTTAGAAGGAGCACTGTTTCTTTCCTCTGAAATTCCCATAATGCTATTCAAGAACCCCTGGGCCTACTGGAATTTTTATTAAGAATTCCAGACACCCCAGCAAAATCCTTCCTCAGCATACTTTGATTTCTTGTTGTTCCTGCCATGAATGAAGTGTTGGGAAAAAGAATCTTCACCATGACATCATGGTTTTTATTGTAGCCAGCTGTATTGTGGTGGAAAGAAAGAATGAATGAATGAATGTAAAGGCATTTAATAAGCACTTACTATGAGCCAAGTACTGTGCTAAGCATCGAGAATGCAAATACAAAAGCAAAGCTAGCCCCTGTCCCCAAGGAGCATACATTCTAATAGCAAGGAGACAACACTGTGGTGGCCAGGAAAGATCCCTTTGGTCATGAAAATTATAAGGACATTGACTACATGGTGGATGGTAGGAAGGAGAAGTAAAATAAGGGCAAGAGAGAGAGGGAATAGGGATAAAAGAATAAGGATAAGAGAGGGGAATAGAGATAAGATCAAGAGAGGAGGAGGAGGAGGAGGAAGAGGAGGTGGTGGTGATGATGGTGGTAATGGAGAACACTAAAGATCTTTTCTTTAAAATACACAGAAGAAACTAGAAAGAAAGACAGGAAGAAACACAAATACTATAGCCTTGAAAGCTACCAGTTGAATTTATTATATTCAATTGTAATTTTATAATTATTAATTAAAAAGAAAAGCAAGCTGTACATAATAGAAATTCAAAAAGTACTTAATAAATAACATGTGTCACTGTCAAAAAGAAATTAAATAGCCCCTGCTTTCAAGGAGCTCACATTCAAAATAGATTTTATATTCCCTTTCCTTTCTCCCAAGTTTGAAGGCTCTCTCCATGAATCATTCTTTTTTTTTTTTCCTTCTTGAAAGGAGAGGAAAGAGATATTAGTTTGGGTCATAGGAATCTATGAAAGGTTTGCCTTCAGTGGATTTTGTTTTAGCTCCTAAGGCTCCTAGAATTCCCTTTCTCAGCTATTTGCAAAACATGGTACTGTGGAGAAATACCCATTTCCTCCTTACTCCTCTTTATCTCTCTTTCCTAAGAGCTTACCTGAATCTCAGCAGGCCACCTTGATTTCACAACTGCCAAGAAGATGCATGGAGCTCAGGCCAGCACAAACTGCCTGCACAAAAGCAGAAAAAGCAACAAATAAACCCAAGGCTGAGAAGAGCTGAGAAGATGGCATTTGTAACTATTAACCCAAAGATACATGATGGGCACAAAGGGTAAGAAAGAAAAGGGTCTTAAATTATTTAAGTAGAATTCATTGGGAACAATTGTCTCCATTCCTGCTCAGCCAACAATGCCCACCTGACCCCCCAAAATTAGTAAATTTTTTAAATGCTGTTTCTTTGTTTGGCCACATCTCTTATTTCCATTCAGTCTAGCAACACACTTGGGCAACTCCAGCTTCATGCATTTGTTGCCAAGAATTAGCATCTCTATTCCATTCAATTGTCTTCTCTACCCACATTTACCATTGGAATTTATAATATTTTCTGGACATCTCCTGTGTAATTTTCATTCGGCTCCTATTTGTCTACAGGACAAGGAGGCTGATGATTTTGTCCAATAGGGTGACATGTTCTAAGGGTCAGAAATGTCACCATTTGGGGATGGTTTACTGCTAAGAGCTGGAAACAAGGTGTGAAGGTTGAGAATTCCAGGGGAAATCAGATAGTTATGGAGAGTAAGTACCTCTGCAGCAATATATACCACTAATTATTGCCCACCCCAAATAAAAGTACATCTCTCTCCCCCATTCAAACTTAAGATTTTTTTTTTAGAGCAAGGAATGGCCTCATTCTTTGTATTTTTATCCCCAGCACCTAGCACAGTCTGGCTCATAATAAAAATAAAAATAACTGATTCCTTTAACTGGTAATCAAGCATGGTGTGTCAACAAGATCAGGCCCCTGGGTGTTTGTGACATGTGTTGAAAGTCTACAAGAGTGAAGTGAATATTACCAGGAGAAGAATTAATGTTATAACACTACTATTAAAAAAACAATCTCCAAATTTAAGAACTTTGATCAAAGAAATGTTTGACCATGATTCCAAAGAACTGGAGATAAAGAATAACTACCTCATGACAAAGAGATGATAGATTAATATGTAAAAATCCACATTTTTTGCATATGACCAACGTGTGAATTTTTTTTGCTTGACTATTTTTATATGATATGAGGGTTTTCTTTCTTTCCTTTCCTTTCTTTTTTCCCCAGTGAGTATGGGGAGGTAGAAGAAAAAATAAATGATTTTTCATAAGTAATTGGTTTTTTGTTTTGCTTTGTTTTTGTTGTTTTTTAAAGCAACAAACATTTATTTTATTTTTTCCAGTTACATGTAAGGGTAGTTTTCAACATTCATTTTCATAAGATTTAGAGTTCCAAATTTTTCTCCCTCCCTCCCTCCCTTTCCTCCCCCCTCCACAAGATTGCAACCAGATTATATATGTACAATCCACAAGTGTTCTTTTTATCAGTTCTTTCTATGGGGGTGAATAGTAAGCTTCCTCATTAGTTCCTTGGGATTGTCTTGGATCATTGCATTGCTAAGAGTAGTTAAGTCATTCACATTTGCTCAATGAACAATACTGTTGTCACTATGCACAATGTCCTCCCAACTCTGCTCACTTCACTATACATCAATGTTCATTAGTCTTTCCAGGTTGTTCTGGGATCATCCTGTTTGTCATTTCCTATAGCACATGACCATTCCATTACAATCATATAGCACAGCTTTTTCCATCATTCCTCAATTGATGGACATTCCCTTGATTCTCAATTCTTAGCCTCCACCAAGAGTTGCTATAAATATTTTTTGTACAATTTTTCCCCCTTTTCTCTTTTTCATTATCACTATTGTTAACTGTTTCCTTTCCATCCTATTCCTTTCCCCATGATATTTATTCTATTATCCATCTTCTTTCATCCTATCACTCTTCAAAAGGATTTGCTTCTGTTTGTCCCCTCCCCCATTCTGCCCTTCCTTCTTTTGCCCCTCTCTCTTTATCCCCTTCCCCTCCTATTTTCCTGTAGTGTTATAGAGATTACTCTACCCAATTGAGTGTGTACATTAGTCCCTCCTTGAGCCAATTCTAATGAGATTGAGGTCTTTGAGCCGATTCTGATGAGTGTTAGGCTCATTTAATACCCAGATTAAATAGATTACTCCACCCAGTTGGGTGTGTGTGTTAGTCCCTTCTTGAGCCAACTCTGATGAGTTTAAGGTCTTTGAGCCTTTTCTGATGAGTGTAAAATTCATCTACTGCCCTGCTCCTCTTCCATCTCTTCCCCCACTCCATAAGCCTTTTCCTGTTTCTTTCATGTAGGATTTCACCTCTGCCCTTCCCCCTCCCCCAGTGCATTCCCCTCACTCTTCAATTTAACCCTAAAAATGTCATCATGGGGCAGTTAGGTGACACAGTGGACAAAGCACCATCCCTGGACCCAGGAGATCCCAGCCAAAACCCGACCTCAGACACAAGACAGTCACCCACTGTATGACCCCAGGTATGTCCCCCAACTCCAATTTTTTTATAGTTCTCTAAGGTCTTGTATTTGAAAGTCAAATTTGCCATTCAGTTCAGGTCTTTTCATCACAATATCTGAAAGTCTTCTTTTTCATTAAAGTTCCACGTTTTCCGCTGAAAGATTATGCTCAGTTTTTCTGGGTAGGTGATTCTTGGTTGTAATACCATTTCCTTTGCCCTCTGGAATATCATATTCCATGCCCTTCGGTCCTTTAATGTAGAAGCTGATAGATCCTGCACTATCCTGACTGGGGCTCCACAGTACTTGAATTCTTTCCTTTTGGCAGCTTGCAATATTTTCTCCTTGACCTGAGAGCTCTGGAATTTGGCTATAATATTCCTAGGAGTTTTCTTTTTGGGATCTTTCTGGAGGTGATCAGTGAATTCTTTCAATTTCTATTTTAGCTTCTTCTTCTAGAATTTCAGGGCAATTTTCCCTGAGAATATCTTGGAAGATGATGTCTAAGCTCTTTCCTTGATCATGGTTTTCAGGTAGACCAATAATTTTCAAATTATCTCTCCTGGACATATTTTCCAGGTCAGCAGTTTTTCCCAGAAGGTATTTCACATGGCCCTCTATTTTTTTATTCATTTGGATTTGCTTCATTGTGTCTTGGTTTCTCATAAAGTCACTGGATTCCATTTGTTCAATCCTAATTCTTAGGCAATTATTTTCATCAGAGAGCTTTTCCATTTGGCTTTTCAAGCTGTTGACTTTTTTCTCATGTCTTTCCTGCATCACCCTCATTTCTCTTTCCATTTTATTCTCTACTTCTCTAACTTTATCTTCAAAGCCCTTTTTGAGCACCTCTATGGCCTGAGACCAATTCATATTTTTCTTGGAAGCTTTAGATATAGGGGCCCTGATGCTGACATCTTCCTCTGAGGGTGCCCCTTGGTCTTCCTTGTTACTGAAGAAAGTTTCTATTGTCCTCACCTTCCTCTGTCTGCTCATCTTGCCTTTCTTTTACTTGACTTTTAGCTCCTTAAAGTGGGGCACTGTTTCCAGGCTGCAGTATCCCAAGCTTAAGAAGTCCCAGGTGGTATGAATTAGAGAGGATCAGGTTCTTCACTCACCTGGCCTGTTCCCTGGTCCTAGATGACCCCGGATCAACTTGCCAATCAACCAGCTTTGTGTGTTGTGGTTGTTAGCTCCTACGAGCCTGTGCCCCTCCCCCACTTGGGCCACTGCTACTCAAGCCTGCCTCCTGGTTCTCAGCAGGGGTGAAAAACCCAAGTTCTGCCTCAGCACCAGCATAGACCCCTGTAGTCTCCCCCCTGCCCAGGCCTCAGCCTTCTCACCAGACTGTGAGCTTAGTTCCAGACGACACTGGTGCTTCAGTTGATTCAGAGGCTCTTGGGGGTCTCCTTCTCTAGTGAGGCCTTCCTGGGACTGGATCTGTGTCAGGGTGACTGTGGGGTTGGGCTTGACTCCTGTATCAGCACAGCAGCTCCCTCCTTCTGACCTTCCAAGTCATTCTTGGTTAGAAGATGATTTCAGCACATTCTTCTGTGAGTTTTGCTGCTCCAGGCATTTTCCTGTGGCATTATTTGGATGTTTTTTGGAGTGATTGTATCACGAGTTCGAGAGCTCACTGTCTTTCTATAAGTAATTGTTAATTGAAAAAACAAAATAAAAATGTATTTTAAAAATAAAGTCTAGGGGGCAGCTAGGTGGTACAGTGGATAAAGCACTGGCCCTGGATTCAGGAGGACCTGAGTTTCAATCCAGCCTCAGACACTTGCAACTTACTAGATGTGACTCTGGGCAAGTCACTTAACCCCCATTGCTTGCAAAAATAAATAAAGTCTAAAGTATGCAAGAGATGGATTTTGGACAGTTATTGCATTGGGCTTGGGAGTGATCTGTGTTGTGTGTTAGGGAAAGTAGTGACATGACTATGTGGAAGGTTTGGGAATATGAATCAATGCATATGAGTTGAGAAGGAAGTGTTTCATATGAGAATCTCCAAGCAGTTTCAGGGACTCAGGTGCAGACACATAAAGTTTTGGGGGTTTGCCCTCAAGAGAACTTCCATTTAAAGAGAATAGAAATAATCAAACATTGTCCTGAAGTAAATACACCCATTTTAATCATGCCAATCCCCCCAGAACCATATTAACAAACTGAGGGTGGTGACTAGGAACCCTATCAGATGTAAACATCTAATTAGCATAGTTCTGTGCCCCCATTAATGTCTGTCTGATATTAAGAACTGCTACTGCTCAAGGGGCTGTATGGGGGTTAAAGCTTAGGTTTTGCCTCATGTCTAGGATTCAAAAAATGGAGGAGTTAAAGATAATAAAATTTTAATATGGATTGGGAATGGGGCAGGTAGCTATTTCCTACACAAAATAAATGCTAAATACTAAAACACAAATGGTACACTTGATAGAAACAGACAAAACAGACTTCAGGAATTTAAGTTATAACTAAGCAGCCAATCCATAAAGCTCATCTAAATATGAAGCATTTTATACCCTTTCACCCATCAATACCACAACTAGGTCTATATCCCAAAGAGATCATTAAAAAGGGAAAAGGACTCACATGTACAAAAATATTTATAGCTACTCTTTTTGTGGTAGCAAAGAATTGGAAATTGAGGGGATGCCCATCAATTGGCAAATGGCTAAACAATTTGTGGTATATGAATGTAATGGGATACTATTGTGCTGTAAGAAATGATAAGCAGATGGATTTCAGAAAAACCTGGAAAAACTTACATGAATTGATGCTGAGTGAAATGAGCAGAACCAAGAAAACATCATACACCATATCAACAACATTGTGGGATGATCAACTGTCATAGACTTTTCTTCAGCAATACAAGACAATACCAAAAGAATTATGGTGGGAAATGCTCTCCACATCCAGAAAAAGAACTGTGGAATTTGAACACAGATTGAAACATACTATTTTGACTTTTGTTGTTGCTTTTTTGTTATTGACCTTGTTTATTCTTTCTTGTGTTTTTTTTCTTTTTGTTATGATCCTTCTCTTACAATATGACTAACGTAGAAATATGTTTAACATGATTGTCATGTATAACCTATATCAGATTGCTTGCTGGCCTTAGGAAGGGGGAGGGAAGGAAGGGAAGAGAAAAATCTGGGAAAATATCTTAACATGTAATTGGGAAAAAATAAAAATAAAATTTAAAAATAAATAAAAAATAAATGTTAAGCATTTGCAGGACTGTTAATTAGTCATTTTACATTTCACCATGGCTCTGAACTGTTTACCTTAAAGTCCATATCTTCAGATAAGACAGGTCAGGGTCTTGGACTGCTCTTCTTGTCAGTGGGTGTCTTTTTCAATGCAATTACTTCCTTTCTGCCTAGTCATCTTGAGTCACTGGACTCAAGACTTCTGTATCTTTTGAACTCATAAAGTCACTTCCAAATCTGAACATGTCCATCTGAAGAACAATGTTCACACCAACCAGAAAGGTCACCCAGGAACTCAGGCACAAGGTTGTCTAATTGAGTCTATTATCTAATTGGGAGTGGTTTTGTGGTTGGGGAAAGAACATTGATTATATTCCTATTCCCCTCATAGGAAGTCTAGGTCTAAGCAAGAGAGCAGGCTAAAATCTCTCTCTCTCTCTCTCTCTCTCTCTCTCTCTCTCTCTCTCTCTCTCTTAACTGAAATAGCACTGAGAGAGGATAAGAGATCACCAGGGTTTGCCACATCATACCAAAGGCTGAGGCTTTCAGCAATGAGTCACCAGAGAGTGTGTCATCTCTGCCTTGCCCAAATGCTGAATCACACATGTCATAGTCCAGAAGCAAAAAAGGCAACTTTGTGCATATTCCATAAGATGGTCCTCATCATTTCTAAATGGAAAAAGAGAATTCCCAGCAAGGCACAACCTTGGCAGAAGCCTGTTGAGAGACTGAGCTTGAGGGTGTGTGCCTGTGTATTCATGTCACAAAGAATGAATAGAAAGATACATTTCTTTGCTTAGCCCTTCCTCTAGGATTCATTCATTACCTTTACCTCTGGATTTATTGATATGCCACTGAGAAGCAGCATGATGTGGTAGAAAGAATACTAAACTTGGAGTCAGAAGAGATTTGGGTTTGAAACTTGCCTCTGGCACTAACTGGATGACTTTGGGCAAGTCACTCAACCTTTTCCAGCCTCAGTTTCCTCATCAGTAAAATGTGGATAAGGAGTGTAGGTGGCAAAGTGAATAGAATACTGGGTCTGCAGTAAGGAAGACTCATCTTCCTGATCAAATCTGGCCTCAGATACTCACTATTTGTGTGACCCTAGGCACTTACCCCTGATTGCCTCAGTTTCCTCATCTGTAAAATGAGCTGGAGAAGAAAATCACAAACTACTCCAGTATCTTTGCCAAGAAAACCCAGCATGGGGTCATGAAGAGTTGGACATGACCGAAACAACTCAACAACAAATTCTAAAAATATGGCATAGGTGGTAGTGATAGCATCACCTAAGGAGAATGGGTATGGCAGTCAAAAGAGTGCAGGATTTAGAGTCCAAGAACCTGGATTCCAGTCTCATCTCTAATCTAACACTTACTATGAGCAGGTCATTGTACTGATCTGGGCTCAGTTTCTTCATCTGTTCAATAAGAAGGTTGGACTAAACCAGAGGTATCAAACAGAGTCCTCTGAATCCAGGAAAAAAAATGTAATCGGGAAATATTTAACAAAACAAATTAAAATGCAACATAGATAATACTAATATCTGGTTTTCTAAGTCTATCTAAGGCCCACAGGAATCCTTACGAATGGTTTAATGGCTCTGATTCTATTTGAGTTTCACACTCACACACACACACACACACACATGCGCGTGTGCGCACACAATAACTTATAAGGTGCCTTCTAGCTCTAAATCTATGGTTCTTCTTTAACTGGTGACACTCCTCTTTTCTAGCTATCTAACTGATCCTTCACAGGTGCCTCTTCTTCATTGCACCCCATAAGTATAGACATGGTTTGCCCCCCAGAGTCTCCTTTTCTTCTTTCTATACTTTATCCTTGAAAAATCTTATCTTTTCCTATGACTTCAGCTATCATCTCTTTTAAAATGACTCCTAATTCTACATTTCCAGCCCTAATATCCCATACTCTCTAGTTACAATTCTTATGTACTCCACCTGGATATTCCCACCAGCACCTCCAAATCAACATATACCAAAATGAATTCATCGTCTTCCCTGAGAAATCTGCCTGTCCTTACAATTTTTCTAATTTTTTTGCATGTACTACCATTCTCCCAGGCTCACTACTTTGGAATCATCATAGATTCTTACATCTTCTTCATCCCTTCAACCCATATCAGATGCCAGGTCTCATTTATTATACTGCTTCATTGTCTCCTATATTTGCCACCTCCTCTCCACTCACACTAAGAGCATTGAACTCAAACCTTTGTTATGTTTTGCAGCTCAATCCCCAAAACATATATATACATAGCTACATATATGCACATGTGTATATATGTATATATACACACATATGTTGTTGTTGTTCCCTCATGTCCAACTCTACATGGCTCCATTTAGCAAAGATACTGAAGTAGTTTGCTATTTCCTTCTCCAGCTCATTTTACAGATGAGAAAACTGAAGCAAACAAGGTTAAGTGACTTGCCCGGGGTCAAACAGCTAGTAAGAGTGTGAGGCCTGATTTGAACTTAGGAAGATGAGTCTTCCTGATTCCAAGCACTTCATTTTTAGCTTCATTTTTTTTTTTTTTGAGATCAGTCCCAACATAATTGACTCACATCCATTCCCTCCATCTATGTAGACATCTCTTAACTGCTCTAATAAGAATAAAGTTCTTAGGAGTTAAATGTATCATCTTCCTATATAGAAATGTAAATAGTTTAACCTTATTGAGTTTCATGTTTACCTTTTTATGCTTTTCTTGAGTCTCGTGTTTGAATGTCAAATTTTCTGTTCAACTCTGGGTTTTTTTCAATAGGAATGTTTGAAAGTCCTCTATTTCATTAAATTCATTATCCTCCTGAAGGATTATGCTCAGTTTGCTAAGTAGGTTATTCTTCATTGTGATCCTAGCTCCTTTGCCTTCTAGCATATTATATTCCAAGACCTCTGCTCCTTTAGTATGGAAGCTGCTATATCTTGTGTTATCCTAACTGTGGCTCTGTGATATTCAAATTTTTTCTTTCTGGCTGCTTGCAATATTTTCTTCTTGACCTAGAAACTCTGGAATTTGGCTATAATATTCCTAGGAGTTTTCATTTTTGTATCTCTTTCAGGAGGTGATCAGTGGATACTTTCAAATTCTAATTTTACCCTCTGGATCTAAGATACTGGAGCAGTTTACCTTTAAAATTTCTTGAAATATGGTCTGTAGGCTTTTTCTTTGAACATGGTTTTCAAGTAAGGCAATCATTCTCTCTCTCTCTCTCTTTTTTTTTTTTTAGTGAGGCAATTGGGGTTAAGTGACTTGCCCAGGGTCACACAGCTAGTAAGTGTTATGTGTCTGAGTCCAGATTTGAATTCAGGTACTCCTGACTCCAGAGCCGGTGCTCTATCCACTGTGCCACCTAGCTGCCCCTAAGGCAATCATTTTTAAATTATCTCTGCTTAATTTATTTTACATGCCACTTGTTTTTCTGATGAGATGGTTCACATTTTCTTCTATTTTTTCATTGTTTTGACTTTGTTTTATTGTTTCTTGATGTCTCATAAAACCATTAGCTTCCATTTTCCCAATTATAATTTTTAAGGAATTATTTTCTTCACTGAGCTTTTGTACTTCTTCCATTTGCCCTATTCTCCTTTTTAAGGAGTTCTTTCCTTCAATGAATTTTTGTGCTTCTTTTACCATTAGGCCAATTCTGTTTTCTAAAGTATTATTTTCTTCAATATTTTTTGTGCCTCTTTTACTCTTTACCAATTTTCTTTTCATAATTGTCTTGTACCAATTTCATTTCCCCCCGATTTTCCTTCTACTACTTTTATCTCTTGAACTCTTAAAGTAATTATTGTTGGGCTTGGGTCCCATTCGTATTTTTCTGTGAGGCTTTGGTATTAGTTGTTTTTTTACATTGTTGTCTTCTAAGTTTATGTCATGCTCTTCCCTACCACTGTAATAGCTTTTTAGGGTCCAATGCTTTGTGGTTTGCTCATTTTTCCAGCCTACTTCTTGACTTTAAACTTTATACTAAAGTTGGGCTCTGCTCAATTAGGGGCGGGGAGGCCCTGTCCCAAGCTTCAGGCTTTTTATGTTGCTATTTTCAGGGTTAGTTGGGGGAGGGCTTCCAGTTTAGGGTGCTTTTAAGGGGGAGTGATCTGGGGAGAGGTGTGGTCACTGATGTCTTGGTCTGTTCTCTAGTCTTTACCCAGAAAGGCTCCCTGCTCTCCTGCATCCATTTGCACTACTCCTTTAGGCCATGGAACTGTGATCAGGGTCTCTACTCTCCTGTAAGTGCTAGTGCTCCTCTATAACTTGGAACTGTGCCTAGGGCCTCTGTTCCTTTGTGACCAAACAGAAGTGCTACTTTCCAGCCTGGAACTGCAACCCAGAATTGAGTATGGGCAATAGAGATGCCAATCAGTACCAGGTGAACCCAGTACCAATGAAAAGTCCACTGTAATCCCTTTCTGACCAATTGTCTGTCCCCTCCTTACCATCTCTGGGCTGAGAGTTCCCAAAGTTGCTACTACTGCTGCCACTGTCATGACCACAATGGTGTCACAGACCTCTTCTGCCAACCTCCTATGTTGTCTTAGGCTAGAAAAATGTCTCACTCTGACCTTGTGCTGGCTCTGCCACTCCAAAATCTGATTTGAGGAGTTATTTTTAAATTGTTTGGAGGGAAATGTTAGGAGAGTTCAGCTGGGTTGTTGCCTATACTTCATGATTTTGGCTCCATCCCAGATGACTCTAATTATTAAGAAGGTTGTTGTTTTATTTTTATAACAAACCTAAATCTGCTTTTTAACTTTTAACCCATTGCTCCTATTTGTACCCTCTGGGGTCACGTCAAATAAATCTAACCTCTCTTCCATGAGACGGCCCTTCAAATACTTGAAAACAACTATCACATTTTAAAAATCTTCTCTTCTTCAGACTTAACAAGCACAGTTCTTTCAAGTGATCCCCCTATGGTATGGACTCAAACCATCCAGTTGTCTTCTTCTGTATGTTCTCCAACTTAACAACATCCTTCCTAAAATGCAGTAGGCAGAGCTGAATAGATGATGAATTTGTATTATGATTATACATATACTTGTCTTATCTCCTACTAGATTAAAAACCCCATGATAGGAGTTATGTTTTGGGTTTTGTTGGGTGGTTTGTTCGTTTGTTTTTTTTTCTTTCATTTTATATCCCTAGCACTTCACACAATAGCCCTATATGGTAAGTGAATAATAAAAGCTTATTGAATGGAATGAAATCTAGCAACATCCCTAAACTTAGAGGAAAGTTTCTGAAGATGTGGCATATAGAATCCTATTTCTTGATGTTCTAGGCCTGGGAGTCATTTGGGAAGACATTCACCTCCACTCGACCATATGCAATGGTGAAACTACTAAATTTAAAAAATAAAAAATTAAATTAAATTAAAACAAAAACAAAAATATTCTCCCCAAACTGGTCAGTTCATACCATAAAGATTGTCCACAGCGATTTCCTGATTCACTGAACTTAGAGCAGTCATTGCCTATAGCACTAATTTGTCAATTGCTTATGAGAAATTGCTTGCCCTGTACCCATCTTCCTCATTACCTCTCTTATTGTAACTTTTAACTCTGCCATTAGTACCTTGGGCTCTTAGAAGTGAGCTTCAATCTTATCTTGCCTGGAATTAGGCTGCCACATTACTTCCCAGTCATTTACAAACCTCCTTATTATTCCTGCACAGGTACCCTGAAACCTCCTCTTTTTAGATACCCTTTCTGAGTTGCCTCCTCTTATTAGAATATATGTTCCTTAAGGGTAGAGACTGTTGTGCTTACTCATATCTATATGGTAGTGCTCAGCATAGTGCTTGGCACATGTTAAAAGCTTAACAAATGCTTTTTTATTGATTCATTCTTTCATATGTTGTACGTATTTAGATCCTGCCTCCTCAATGTTCTTTCAACTAGAGTGTGAGTTCCATGACAACATCAGTGGCATATTAGGCTACATTTAGACTTGGGAAGGAATCCAGAGACTAAATGACTTGCCCACATAGTAAACCGCAGAGTTAGGATTTGAACCAGGCCTTTTGATTCAAAATCTAGGGCTCTTTCAACTGCATATTGCTACCTTCTCTCTTTCGTATCTCCATAATGCATTGGGCATAGTTGGCACTCAACAGCACGGTAGTATGGAAAGAATCTATGCATTAGTTTGTGACCTTGGGCAAATCACTGAGGTTCATAGGATTTAGAGTTGAAGGGCACCTAATCCAACCCTCATGTTATAAAGTTGGGGAAACTGAAAGCAAGTGAGGCAAAATGATTTGCCCAAGGTCAGAAAAGTGGTAAGTAAAAGAGCCAGAAATGGACCCCAGGTCTTTTAACCCTAGAGTTGTTTGTATTTTATTTTTGTTTTGTCATTATTTAATTTCCCAGAGCCTCAGTTTCCTCACTTATGAAGATCTAAATGCTTATACTACCCACCTCACGGGTGAACATGGGTAAAGAGCATCATAAACTAGAAAGGCCTATAGAAATGTGACCTCTTATTGCTATCCACTCATTCAAGGAGCATTGGGTAAACAAAGACAAAAACACGGTGGTCTCTGCCCTCAGGGAGTTCACATACTGTTAGGAGTCATGTGAACACAGATAAATAAATATGATGTGTTTACAAAGTCATCTGTAGTTATTCATTTACAGTTGAGATTATTTTTTTATCTGAAGAGTTTTTAGAGATCAATTATCCCAACCCTTTCATTTTACAGATTAAAAAAAAAAAACAGGTCCAAGAAAGGTTAAGTGACTTTATTTATTCATAAGTAGCAGATCTAGGATTCAAACTCAAGTCCTCCAACTTCAGATCCAATACCCTATCTGACTTTTCCTAGTAGCTCAAAAATGACATCTAAGCCACCTGGAGAAACTTCATTAGCATTAGAATTTGTGACCATTTTCATTTTAAGGTTAGCATATTAATTTCTTCATTTAGTGCCACGGTTGCTAAGTGGAAAATTCCTTAGCACTATACTCAATGGCCCAATAAGATAAGAATCTGGTATTTGTATCTCCAGCTACTACTTCTCCCTTGCCTAGTGGATTCCATTGGTGGTGGTGGTGGGGGGGGGTATTGTTTTGGGAATGACTCACCTGGGAATATGCTTTAGGGGAAAGGAAGAAGAAAGAGAAAGTAACAAGTGAAATGAGGACTGATCTTCCCTCTGAGCAAAGAGAAGGCATGTCACGGACTCAGAGTTCAATATAGCTAAAAGGGACCTTAATGAGTAAATAGATTAATTCTCTCATTTTACAACTGAAGAAACCGAGGCCCTGAGAGAAGTAACTTGCTTAAGATCACATAGCAAATAAGTGTTAGAAAACAGAACAAATACCTAGATCTTTAGACTAAAAAGCCAGTGATCTTTTCACTACATCACAGCTACAAGTTAATGCAATTAGGGAATAGGACTCCCTAAGTGGTTTAAAACTAAGTATGGGGGGCAGCTAGGTGATGCAGTGGTTAAAGCACCGGCCCTGGATTCAGGAGGACCTGAGTTCAAATCCGGCCTCAGACACTTAACACTTACTAGCTGTGTGACCCTGGGCAAGTCACTTAACCCCCATTGCCTGCAAAAAACAAAAAAACAAAACTAAGTATGACAGTTACTGGGGCAGTTAGGTGACCCTGTAGATAGAGCACAGAGCCTGGAGTCAAGAAGACCTGAGTTCAAATATGGCCTCAGATACTAGCTGTGTAATCCTGGGTAAGTCACTTCACCCTGTTTGCCTCAGTTTCTTCATCTGGAAAATGAGTTAGAGAAGGAAATGGCAAAACACTCCAGTATATTTGCCAAGAAAACCCCAAAAGGGAGTCATGAAGAGTCAGAAATGACTGAACAACGACAAGGATTGTAAAATTTGTGATATAGCATGCTCTTTGTGCTGATTTTGTAGATGGTTAAAACTTGTGATAATTTGCATATCTTAAAGCACTATTAAAAGTGAGGGTTTTTTTTTCCATTTTTTTTTGTTGTTGTTTGTTTGTTTGTTTTTTAGTGAGGCAATTGGGGTTAAGTGACTTGCCCAGGGTCACACAGCTAGTAAGTGTTAAGTGTCTGAGGCTGGATTTGAACTCAGGTACTCCTGACTCCAGGGCCGGTGCTCTATCCACTGTACCATCTAGCTGCCCCTGTTTTTTCCATTTTTGATGATGAGATGACAATGACGGTGACAAAGATGACAATGACAGTGACAAAGACAAGGACAACGATGATGATGTACAATTCTAATGTCTCATCATGGTATGAAAATGACCCTGTGTTAACCCAGCCAAAACCTAGCTCTGGCCTCTCATCCTAGGCTGAAAATGTTCCAAGCTTGGGCTGGCTCACCTGTCATTAGTAGACCAGCCTCGGTAAGTCTAGTCATCAGAAGGTTGGTCACCAGGTAAAGATTAATTTCTTCAGCAATAGCAGCTCTTGAAGACTATTTTAAGCTAGTCATTTCGTGTCTCTGGGCCTCAGTTTTCTCATCTGTAAAATGAAGGAGTTAGTCTTTAAGATCCTGGACAGCTATGGAATTCTATGGTCCTATGATCTTCTGTAGAGGGAGAAATGTGACCTCCATCAAAATGCCCATAGCACTGAAATCACAGCTCCATGCAATGTTATCCTTGTTATCCATTACTCTGTTCTGAATTCCCAATTCAACTGAAGCTAAATTTTTGTTGCAGAGAACCTAACCTGAATTTTTAAAAATTGATATCATACCACCACAAACTTAACACTGAATGTCAACACAAATAACTCTATTTAAATGGCAGTTATTTTCCTTGAAATTAATTAATTTCTAGACAAAAAGTAGCCAAAACCTTTTTTGCTTTCCTTCTTCTAAGTCCCTACCAGAATTCTTTGTCCCTTCATTCTCATTGACTTTTCCTCATATGATTGCAGTGTGGATTTATATAATGGAATACTACAATACAATTTAACATAAATTATATGGAAACAAAGAAATCTGGAAAGACCAACACTGACTTCAAAACATATTTTCCAGTTTCCCACATTGGCCAAGATAAACAAATTGTTTTTTAAAGACTCATCACTGGTAAATCTCATTATCCTACAAAATTGAATCTGCCTGTGTACTCACATGTCATCAGTAGCCTCTGCCCCTCTGATTGGACCATCTGACTGGAGGAGATAGATGATCTGCAGTGCTTCTAAGAAGGGGGCTCAGAACAGTCTTCTCCCCATTTCCCATCCAGCCATCTTGCTTTTGGACTTCTTTGGACTTCTCCATCATAGCCCTGGTTTCCAGTCCTTTCCTCCTTTTCTGATTCCTTTTGTATATTGTCTTTTCCCATTAGATGGTAAATTCTTGGAAAGCAGATAGTGTCTTTATTTTTATTTGCAGTTGTATCCCCAGCACCTAGCAAGGTACCTGTCAGAAACAAAGTAGGATCATAATAAATATTCATTGACTGGTTGGTTGGACCCTCTCTCTGTTTGCACTTTATAGTCCAGAGAGCTGCCTGGAACACTGGGATTTGCCCAGGATCACATGGCTAGTAGGTGTCAGATGCAGAACTTAAACCTGGGTCTTCCTGACAGGGATGCCAGCTGTCTACTACTGTCTATCCACTGTTCCACATTGCTTCTCAACAATTTTACTGGAACTAAAATCTTACTTACATCAAAGCAGAGAGATTCAAAGGAAGCTCAAAGGGTTGGCCATCACAATCCCTTACCGTGAACCCTTTCAAGATATCGCTGTGGGGGTAGCTAGGTGGCATAGTGGATAAAGCACAGGCCCTGAATTCAGGAGGACCCGAGTCTGAGTTCAAAATCTGGCCTCAGACACTTGACACTAGCTGTGTGACCCTGGGCAAGTCACTTAACCCTCATTGCCCCACAAAAAAAAAAAAAAAAAAGATATGGCTGTTCCTGTGGGTGTTCACTGAGAGACTTCACGCCCTTCCATTCTAGCGTAGTCCATTCCTAAGAGAAATTTTAACCACCTGAATTATGAGGAAGTCTTTCTTCTTCTTTTTTTTTTTTTGTGAGGCAATTGGGGTTAAGTGACTTGCCCAGGGTCACAGAGCTAGTAAGTGTCAAGTGTCTGAGGCCAGATTTGAACTCAGGTCCCTCTGACTCCAGGACCAGTGCTCTATCCACTGCACCACCTAGCTACCCCGGAAGTCTTTCTTTATGTCTAGTCCAAAGGATTTCCCATGGCAGGAGACAGGGCACAGACTTGCTAACTTGCTTACTATCCTGCTTAGGCTAATAGTATCACCATGAGCTTGTATTCCCCTTTGTTGTTGTGTTTAGTTGTTCAGTAGCACAGTAGCAGACCAGGCCCTTCTGGTTCATGGGGTTTTCTTGGCAAAGATACCAGAGTAGTTTGCCATTCCCTTCACTATGATCTCTCCACTATGCCCATCTATGTCCATCTTGGGTAATCCTGCATGGCATAGCTCATAGTTTCATAGTTTCATCCATCAAGCCATCCACCATGACAAGGCAGTGATCCAGGAGGGATTGTATTCCCCTTTATTGTTATTCAATCATTTTCAGTCATGTCCTACTCTTCATTTGGGATCCAGAGATACTGGAGTGGTTTGCTGTTTCCTTCTCCAGCTCATTTTACAGATGAGGAAACTGAGGCAAACAGGTTGAAGTGACTTGCCCAGAGTCACACAACTAGAAAGTATCTGAGTCTTGATTCGAACTCAGGTCCTCCTGACTCTAGGGCTAGTGCTCTATCCACTGCACCACCTAGTTGCCCCTATATTTAACAGTTACTTTTGTAGAATCTCTCAAATAGATAGATGATTTCCAAATCCATAATTCAGAACTGACTCCATCCTAGAGGGTACTAGTCCTGAAGGGTGTGGTTTACAGCTGTTTGCTGTAAACTTTCAATTTGCTGATTCAATAGCAGCAAGATCACAGAATGGATAAATTTCCCACCCCCCCACCCCCGCCCCGCCAGGACTTAAAGAGGGCCATTGACCTAAAGGTTATATAATAATAAGGGCAATCAGATACTGAGAATATTGAGAATCAACAGTTCCAGCTAGGAGGAATCAGCCATTAAAGTTCCTTAACTAATCAGATAAGGAATGGGTAGCAATAATGAGGAATGGGGTAGACTAAGAAAATACTGATAACTCCCAAAGGCAGGAATGCATAAATTAGACTTTGTGTCTGCTGCCCTACCTACTTCTCACAAGTTAGCCAGATCTGCAGGGCACTTACCTACCGGTTTCAAAGCTAAGACTAGAACAAGAATGCACCAGTGATTTACAAAAAAGAAGACAGTAAGAAAGGACTTTGAGAACCTCAGCTTTCGGAATTACAGGGTTTTAGGTTCACTGGCTACAGGGCGAGCCTTGGGCAAGATTGAGAAAGAATCTTCCCCTCCCTCTATGGGTGGCCTCTTCCCCCCTCCTCACCTCCCCCCCCCCCAAGTTCCTGGTTTACTTCAGTGGGAGTTGGACTAAATTATCTTGAGCAGCTTCCAGCTCCCTTGAAGCCCTAATATTGTTTCCCCCTTCCAGTACCAGTAGTCTTTACTTCATGTTCTAAGGCTCCTTCTAGCTCTAATATCCTTGATCCTAAATCACCTTCCTAGTTTGGGGTGTTACTTTTTCCCCCTAAATAATCAATGCTTCTGCTTCCCTACCCCCAACAGCCTAAAACCCCCAAGCAATAACAACCCTCCCAGGCTTTACATGCTCCACTAGGTGCCTTCATTCCCTCAGGGTCCTGCTGTTTCTCTAAATGATACCTTGTAAACTAATCCTGGCAGACAGAGAGTCTGCAGAGAGTTCTTAATGGGTGACTAGGTAATAATAATCCCTTGCATTTGTATAGAGTTTTACGATAGTCTTTTCTTCTAGATTATTTTGTTTGATCCTAGCTGTAAATTATGTCAACTGTTGGAGATTGTCAAACACTCTTATTTTACACATGGGGAAATCGAGGCTCACAGAGGTTATGACTTTCCTAAAGTGGCAGAGCCAGGAATTAGAAACTGAGTCTCTTGAATCTGAGTCCACTGTTCTTTCCACTCCATTACCATGAATGCAAAAGCTACATGAAATCAGCAAGATAGTCATTCTCTCTCTCTCTCTCTCTCTCTCTCTCTCTCTCTCTCTCTCTCTCTCTCTCTCTATCTCTATCTCTCTAAAAGATAGGAAAATAGACTCATTTGCTCTCATGATCTGCTAAAGTTTACACAGCTAATAAGCAGTGTGAACCAACTGAAACTAGGACTTCTCCAACCAATCTTTCCAATAGGCATTAATAATAAATAACATTGCCCACCTCTTAGGAACAGCAAAGTTTTTTGTTTGTTTGTTTCTTTTTGTGGGGCAATGAAGGTTAAGTGACTTGTCCAGGGTCACACAGCCACTGTCAAGTATCTGAGGCTGGGTTTGAACCCAGGTCTTCCTGAATCCAGGGCCAGTGCTTTATCCACTGCGCCACCTAGCTGACTCCGCAGGAAAGTTTTAAGATCATAGATTTAAGGCTGGAAATGTCCTTAGATATCATTCAGATGAACCTCCTCAATTCCATACAAACCAGAAATCAGTAGCAATCTTTTTCATAAATTTAATTGCAACATATGTGAATAAAATAGAAAATCTAGTAGAATGTAAGTCCTTTGAGGGCAAAGACTATTTAGGGTTTGGGGTTGTTGTTGCTTTTGGGGAGGATTGTCTTTATATTCCCAGTGCAGCATGGGGTGCCCGCATCAAAGAAGGTGCTCTGCTCTGAACAAAGTAGAATTGAAGTAACTCAAAAGAAACTAAAGATGCACAAATTTAGAGAATCCAACCCAAATGTTCACATTGATTATTTGTGCCTGACCTGTGGTAGAGCATTCCAAGCTCATACTGGTCTGATCAGCCAGTCAGACACACTGTGACTTGACTCTAACATAGTGATATCACTTTGGTCCTCTCCGAGAACAAAGGACAACAACTAACCACCCTAATACAGCACCTTTTGTATTGTAGGTACTTATCAATCAACAAATCAATCCACAATTAAACATTTTCTGTTGGCAAGTTACCAAAATGAATTTTATCCCTGGTGGGAATAGACATGTACATACATGTGCATATATACACATATTATATTATGGGTATTATATTATATTATGGGCAGGGAGGGCATCTCCCAATGACTTAAGATCAAATTGAAAGAAAATAAATTTATTAGCACAGTAAGGAATACAACTTTCCCTAAAGAGCAGCTTCAGCACCATTCTTCCACTATGTAGGATAGTAAAGCATTTCACAGAAAAAAGAGGCGTAGAGAAGGGGAGTAGGATACCAAGGGAGAAAAAGGGAGTATTTGGTTTTTGTTTGTTTGTTTGTTTTGAGGCAATTGGGGTTAAGTGACTTGCCCAGGGTCACACAGCTAGTAGTTATTAAGTGTCTGAGGCCAGATTTGAACTCAGGTCCTCCTGAATCCAGGGCCAGTGCTCTATCCATTGCATCACCTAGCTGCCCCAGAAAAAGGGAGTATTTGGAATCCAACTGGCAGGATGTAGTTCGAGAAAACATTCCCTGTCCAAGGGCAGGAGATGAAGGGAAGTGACCAAATACTTTTACAATTGTGAAAGAAGTTTTTTTAGACTACAGGTTCTTTTATCAAGGACAAGAAGTTGCTACTATAACAGTGGATGAGACCATCCACTTTATCAGGTCCCTACATAGTTCATTATATTTTCTCTTTCAATAGGGATTAAGGACATTTTAATATTAGTTGGGAGATTAGTCCATTAGGATATCTCAAAATAATTGTGATTCCTATTTTTCTCTCATACAACCTAACTGGCCTAGATTTAGCCATTCCTAGATCTTATGCTGTGCTTTCACCTCTATGCATTCATTCAGATCATACCCCATGTCTAGATATGGTCCTTCCTCTTCTCCAACCATTGAAATCCGCCTATTCTCCTCTTCTATCAGGGGTCAGATAATAAAACCTCATTCATAAAGTTTTCCTTGATCTCACCAGTGAAAAGCAATACTTGAATTTGCCCAGGGTACATTGTCCAGATTCATCCTTCTCCCTCTCCTACTCTACTTTCCTTGAATTATATTTTTCAGAATTTCCTATAATAAAAGAACATGGGGGAATGGACTGTGTTGCTTTTCTTCTTTAGATACCTATCACCTACCCTTATGATCTGCACCTGAGGTGTCCATCATAGGGCCACATTGCCCTGAACAGTCCAGAGTTGAGTTCTGACAGGAACCAAATTAAAATGGAATTGGGGGGCAGCTAGATGGCGCAGTGGTTAAAGCACCGGCCCTGGATTCAGGAGTACCTGAGTTCAAATCCGGCCTCAGACACTTGACACTTACTAGCTGTGTGACCCTGGGCAAGTCACTTAACTCTCATTGCCTAAAAAAAAAAATGGAATTGGGGAATATTTAGCAAACTAAACAAAAATACAATAAGGTATAGATAACATTACATTTAAAAAGCAAATCATTATGGGCCCCTCAGAAATACATATGTACAGATTAGTAACCCCAGTTCTATTTGAGTGTAACTCATTGCTGACTAAAATTGTAAGGGGAGAGAGAGAAAGGGAGGGACGGTGGCGGGGAGAGAGAGAGGGAGAGAGAAATTTTGGGTGACAATTTGTATATGAGAGTGAAAAGAACATCAACCTCAAAGTTAGGAAGTCCTAGGTTCAAGTATAGTGGCTGTGTAGTTGTGCAAATTACAACCTCTTGAGTTTCCCTAGGCAATTCTAAGACTACAAATTGCCAAAGAGGTACTGACCTTCATTGGTGAATTTTCTCACCAGTAATTCCCCAAACAATGAAATCACAGGTCTGGTCTAAAAAGATGGATGGATGGATGGATGGATGGATGGATGGATGGATGGATGGATGGATGGATGGATGGATGGATAATAGATTTTTTTTTTTGCGGGGCAATGGGGGTTAAGTGACTTGCCCAGGGTCACACAGCTAGTAAGTCAAGTGTCTGAGGCCGGATTTGAACTCGGGTACTCCTGAATCCAAGGCCAGTGCTTTATCCACTACGCCACCTAGCTGCCCCGATAGATTTTTAAAATAAGCTTTATTGACACTTTTAAAAACTAATTTCTAGAAATACTTCCTTTCTCTGAATTGCGCATCCCATTTGAACACTTTTTTGTAGTGAAGGAAAACAGTAAAACAAAAACACCCAAGAATCACCTATTCTGACAATCTCCACAACATTCTGCCCTAGTATTCTTCCACTTCTCTTCCAAGGGCAGGAAGGTGTTATCTCATTATCTGTTCTGAGGGAACATTACCATTGTCCTTTTTTCAATCACTTTGGAGTTTCAAATAAAGGCCTCAGTTAAGAGCGGATGCTTCACCTGAGCTTTGAAGAAAGCCAAGGCTAGATAGAGAGGGTTATGCATGAAGCAGGGAGGTTAATTAGGAGGTATAGAAATGTTTCAGGCAAAAGGTGAAGAATTGGAATAGTGGCCATGTGAGTAGAGTGAAGGGGGTAGGATAAAAAAAAAAGGTTATAGAAGTAGACAAATATTGTTGGGAACAATATTTTTATATATGTATATATATGTGTATATGTGTATGTATGTTTCTGATAATCATTTATGTGAGAAATGGGTAATTGTCTCTTCTCAATGTGGATATAACAGTCAGTCATGCTCCCCTGACCTGTTTGTAGGACAAAGATCTCAGATCCCCTCCTCCCTCTCAGGTTAGCAAAGTCACATGGTTCAAGGAGCCCTGGTCTCAATAAGGTCCGCTCCAGAGTTCTGTCCATATAAGGAAGTATAAGGTCCACTCCTGAGTCATGCCCATACAAGGAAGAGGGGTGGGAATACTGCATTCCTATTAGCTAGTTTTTGCTCGTAGATTGTAACCCTTGAGTAATTGGACCATTGATGAAAAAGGGGAAGGTCCATTTTGCGTTAGGGACTAGGGTATAAAACAGGGCCTGCGAGCCCCCTTTCTGGGCACCCACTAGCTGCACACTAGGGTGCCTCCTTCTCATGAGAATGAAATAAAGAGCCTTTCTCACCTCACTGCTGAGTTCCTGAGAATTATTGAGGATGGATTTTTCCCTCACAATTTAGATGTAAGGGGTGTGTGTGTGTGTGTGTGTGTGTGTGTGTGTGTGTGTGTGTGTGTGTGTGTGTGTGTGTGTGTGTGACAGACAGACGGACAGAGAGAGAGAGAGAGAGAGAGAGAGAGAGAGAGAGAGAGAGAGAGAGAGAGAGAGAGAGAGAGAGAGAGAGAGAGAGAGAGAGAGAGGTAAGCCTTGGATAGAGCCTTGGGTGATACCTACACTTTAGACAGTAGGTGATGTTATAACACTGATACTGGACAAGTAATAGGGGGAAAACACTAACCCCAAAACCCAATCAGAAAAATATAAAAGGAAAGAGAGGGTGATCACCAGAGTCAACATCAGAAAGGTCGAGAAAGCAGAGGACTGATAAAAGTCCATTTAATTTGCCAATCAGAAAATCATTGGCAACTTAAGCAATTCCATTTGATTGGGTGGAAGTCAGATTGCAAGGGACTGGGAAATTAAGGAGAAAAGGGGAGGTTCGGGCAACTGGTAGGCAATTAGAGGAGATGTCTTTCTAAGCTATGAAAAGAAGAGATCCGAGATAATAGCTAGAGGGGTTGTAAAGTAACTTACTGTGCAGTATACCAGACTTGGAGTCAGGAGACCTTTGATTGGAATCCCACTTCAGACACTTACTGGCTGTGACCTTCGGCCAGTCAGAAGGTAGTAGGATCATAGACCCAGATCTGAAAATGACTTTAGAGGGCATCTATTCCAAACCCCAGAGTCACTGTAGCCTAGGACTCAGGAAGATCTGGGTTCTGCTTGTGCTTCAGATGCTTACTGTGTGAATCTGGGAAAACCACTTAATTTCTCTGTTCCTCAACTTACTCATCTGTAAAAAAAAAAAAAAGGGGGGGGGGAGGATTGGACTCAGTGGCCTCTTCAGTTCTCTTCTCAATCTAAATCTGTGACCCTACATTTTTTATGGTTAAGGAAACTGAGGCCTAAGATGGTTAAGAGTTGTGCTCAATATCACACAGCTAATAAGTGTCGACCTTCACTTTTCCCTTCTATAAAATGAGTGTAATAATAGTCCCTACTTGCTTGTCCAGAGGATCAGATAAAATAATTATATAAAACCTCATTGCCTTATATAACTGAGTTATTATTATTAGGGTGTCACGTGAGTATTTTTTAAGGTGGGGAAGACGTAGGCAGGCTTGTAGATAACAGAGACATAAGTGGATAAGGAAAGAGTGAAGATTAGAGAGAAAATGGATGATTGTGGGGAAAATTTGCTTCTAGAGGAAACTAGAGTATGAAACAGAGGTAAAGGAAAGAATGGGGGGAGGGGGGAAGGGGTTGATGTCATGAGACGAGAGACTAGAAGAGGAAATTCTCTCAAGGAATGACTTCTATTTACTAAGGGCTCAGAGCTGCCTGGGGGCAGGGGGTGGTTTGGGAGACTAGAGGAAAAGTTTGAAACAGGCTGGGTGGAGAATGTGATAGTCAATTAGGGAGTAGTAAAAAGGATTGCCTTGTGTAGTTAGGGCCCAAGGGAGATTAGATAACATAAAACTGCAATAGACCCAGTCAACATAGTTGTATTCGAGGTCAGCAGCACTTCTCAGGAACTGAGGGACACACTTAGCCTGGTTGATCTAAAGATGGAGTTTGGCAAGGCATGGACATCAATAGGACACGTGGACAAGGGATCTGAGAATAGAGAATGATATAACGTTGAAGCAATTAAGGATAGGGTCAAGATTGGAAAGGAGGAAAGTGAAGCTAGTGCAGAAGTAATAATAGTCTGGAAGGGCACTGGAGGAGTGGAGGTCAAAGAGGCCATCATGACGATGAAGAATAGATGTTTGAGGAATCAAGAAGAGGGAAGGACTGAGTAAGAGAAGGGGTGAACACAGGAATTTCAGAATTCTTGATCATGAAGTGGAACATGTGAATGAGGGGGAGATCATGGCCGTGAATAAGCTTCTGTATGTGACTGAGATGGAATGATATTTGCAATTGATGAACTTGGAGATCAGAATGTTTGGAGGAACAAAAACATATATGTTGAAGTCCCCTCATATAAGTACAGGGGCTTGGGTGAAGGGGAATTCAATTAAATATGAATTAATAATTTATTTAATTTATCAAATAATTGATTTGTTAATATTAATTATTTTAAAAATAACCTTCAGTAGTGGCACCTCACTCAGGTCTATTCTCCTGCTGCCCCATCAGTCAGTACTCTAAGCTCCACATTTCTCTAGATTTTCCACTCACCCCAGTCAAAATGGATTTGTTTTTGAACATAATATTTAAAATTTTTTAAGTTTAAGTTTTAAGTTTATTAAACTTTAAAGTTTGCAAAGATCTTACCATGCATTACTTCCTTTGAGTCTCTGAACTGGTCTAGGATGTAGATTCTACAGATATTATCCCCATTTTACAGAGGAGGAAACCGAGGCTCAAAAGGTTAAGTGGCATGCCCTTAGTCACATAGCTATTTGATGTCAGAAGTGGTATTTCAACCCAGGTCTTTCTCATTACAGGTCTAGTAACTCTCTATTTTCCCAGTGCTCCCTCTTTAGCCCCACACTTTCTGGCATCCATTCCTGCATACTTCTCATTGTCTGCCACATGGTAGGTGCTCAAAAATTCTTATGAATTGATTAATTTACCCAGGGCTTGTTTTCCAAACATTGTAAAAATTAGAACTGGAAGTCAAACTGACCCCATCTCACCTTAAGTCAGGACCTCGACTTCGCTAAAACAAAGAATTCTTGTAGGTCATTCATTAATACATTCCATGACCCTCACTTTACAGAGAGGAAACTGAGGCTCAGGAAATCAAAGCAACTTGCATAGTCACACAGCTAGCAAGTAACAAGGCCAGAATTTGAACCCACGTCTCCTGACATCCAATCTAGCGCTGTGCCTGTCTCCCAAAGGAAACCTAAACCCTCGAATAAACTAATCATCTCCAATTTTCTGGGGTTCCTGAGGTTCCTTCTATCAAAGTGCCATTCTCTAATCCTAGCTTAGATGCTGCCAGCCTTTGACTCATCCATCCCCCGGATCTTGGGTAAATCATTCCCCCTTTTTATTGCTCTATCTGTTAAATCTGAAAGAGACAATGCCCACGCCTTGCAAGGGTGGGGTGCCTATCACGAAGTGATTAGTGTCTGGCAATCACTTTGATCCTTTAAATCTCTAGATAAGTGCGGAGCAGCCTCCCAGCCCCCAACGTCGATAAGGGAGAAAGTGGTTTACTTTGGAAGATGGAAGCAAATACATATACATATACGTATACATACACCTACACATTCCCACTCCACAATACACCAATCTCTCAGGTTGGGCGGGAGGAATGTCCCACTAGGTATCCTTGGGAATCGAGCGGCAGGAATGCCGGAGCGAATTCCAGGGTAATTCCTCAGGAAACCAGGAAATCGGGGACAACAAACTGCGGGGAAGCAAAGCTCGAAACGAGCCCTAGTGCAAAACAATTACCAGCCAACACATGTTTTACATGAGCACGCAAGTGTTAAAACTGATTTAATTTTCTTCTGTAAATAAAGAATCCCATTGGAGCGTGCATGTTTATCTCCCTGGAAAAGATAAAAGTGTTTCATCTGCCAGTAGCCTCTGCCTGGAGAGGGGGGGGGGGCGAGGATGGGGAGCGGAGGAGGAGGGGAGAAGAGGGGGAGGGGAGGGGGTTATCTGAACCCATGTGTTCCCTATCTTGCAATCAACAGTGATCTCGACCATGTGGAACTAGTTTGGCCCTATGGGGTCTTTTCTCTAAGCTTTATTTTTAGTTATCTCAAATAGGACTTAACTCCCTCCCCCTTTCTTTTCTTTCTTTTCTTCTTCTTCTTTTTTAACATATTACTGATTCATAAACAGTAAAATTAGTCTGCCAGGGGGCTGGTGGAGGCAGCCATCGCGGCGGCGCCTGCTTTCCTGGACTTGGTGGTTTAAATAAATCGCGGCTGCCACAATGGAATTTAGGACTCATAATCACCTGTGCGTCTCCCTGCCCCCTCCCGGCTCCGCCCAGGTCTCGGACCCGAGCCACCGGGATCAAAGCTATCTTCTTTACTCTGACCGAGATGGTGGCGGGGGAGGGGAAGAGGAAGAGGAGGAGGAGGAGGAGGAGGAGAGGGGTGCAGGGCTGAAGGGGCAGAATGGGGGTGCGGGGGTGTGTGTGTGGGGGAGCCCTGGAAGTCATAATAAGCCAGGAAATGAACGTCTATGCTATATTGTTTAAGCTGGAAACCCTGAAGTATGAGAGCAATTTATGATATTAGTATTTCTGGAGAGAAATATGATTAACCACTTCATTATGTAAGTTGTGTTTTCACTTAACCTCTCTATCCTGGCACACATCTTGGGTATTTTTTTAACGGCAAATTTAATAAATTCCAACATCCCCGGACTTCCTGGCCTGCCCTGCCCACCGCTGTCCTCCCCGCTGGTATGCTGGTATCTTTGGAAACTTCAAGAGTCAGAGATTACTCGCACAGTCTGTTTCCTACTACCTACCTACTTAGAGTCTAATCCGGTATAAAGTAAAAAAAGCTTTCATCTTCGGAGCACTTAAGTTAATTACAGTGAGGCCCAATTGCAATCTCGGGAACCCCACTCTCCAGCCAGGCCTCCTGAAGCCAACCATCATCGGATCCAGATGCAGGCCCATGGCAACTTAAGCCGGACAAATTTTCTTTGTCATGAGGAACAACCAAGGAATGGGATAGAACGGTTAGGCTACTTGGGTTGAATGGTCTTCTGACAGTCAGACTGGAAGCTCAGGGCTGGAAATGACCAGGCAGGTCATCAAGAATAGGGCCTGGTTAGGGCAAGCTATCTGTTTCCCAAAGTGGATTTTTCTTCAGTGTTGATGATCATTTCCAAGAGAAAATTGATTCCTGTGTCCTTTTACCTGATCAAAATTTAGGCTCCTGTATTTAAACAAAAACTGGAGAAGTATAATTGACACTCAGAGGCAGTGTGGTATAATCGGAAGGCAGTAAGGTACAGTGGTGAGAGTCTTGGATTTTTTTTTTTTAAGTCAGAAGACCTAACTCTGCTGATGATTATCTCTGTGTCCTTTGGCAAGTGACTTACCCTCTCTGGGCCTCACCTGTGAAATGAAGGGTTTGGACTAGATTGAGCTGTAATGTCCAGATCTAAACCCATAATCTTGTGAAAGAGGCATGGACTTGATATGAGAATACCCATGTTAAAATCCTGTGGCTCCTGCTCCTGTTCTGATCCTTATCAAGTCACTGCACCCTCTCTGCACCTCAATTTCCTCATGTATTAAATTATAATATTGATTTTACAGTCACAGTTTGGGGACTTGCAAATCTTAAAATGACACCAATTTTCACTGGCTGCCTTTCTATGCCCGGAGTTCTCTCCTCTCAATTTCTTCTGGCTTCCCTGTCTTCTTTCAGATTCCAAATCCTATCTGCCACAAGAAACCTTTCCTGATTCTCCTTAATGCTAGTGTCTTCCCTATTAAATCCTCTCCCAATTTATCCCACATATACCTTGTTTGTTCAGGGTGGACCAAAAGTCATGAAGTCATGAAGGGGTTTCAATATTTAATAACTCCTTTATTTTTTGTTTTTAACTTACAATACCGTAGAATCACATATATAGGAATCAAGCATGCATGTATACGTATATGTATATGTATATGTACATATACATATACACACACATATATGGGGGAAATAAAGAAAAAGAATATTTAAAAAGTTATTAAAACATCAGACCCCTTAGTGACTTTTGGTCCACACTACATAATTTTTTATTTATTGCCCTCTCCCCATTAGACTGTGAGCTCCTAGAGAACAAGGACAGGTTGGGTTTTTTTTTGGGGGGTGGGGTGTTATTTTTTTGCCCATCTTTGTATCCTCAGAATTTAGCACTGTGCCTGACATATGGTAGGTCTGTAATAAATGCTTGTTGGATTTGACTTGACTTGATGTGAGGTATTACCATCCCAAACTCATACCACAGTCTGCAGTCACTAGTCCTCACTTAGGACTAAAATATAAACCAAGTAAAATCTTAATTTAAAAGAGCAATCTTTCCCTGAGAAAAAGCAAAGTGATACTATCTGACTACATATATTGGTGTTTAGAATTTGTATACATTACATTATATACATTATTCCATGCAACAAGCATCTATCAAGCATCAAACACCGAACTAGAAGGGGGTCGGGGAGGGAACAAAGGTAATGAAACAGTCTCTGTCTTGGAGAAGTTCACATTCTATTATTATCTCATATGGTCCTCACAAGAACCTAGTGAAATATAAACTATGATCACTATTATGCCCATTTTACAGTTGGGGAAATTGAAGCTGAAGCAGTAATTGTTTTCCTCACAGCTGATAAATGTTACAGGCGGGATTAAAACCCAGGTCCTTCTGACTCCCAGGTCTGACACCCAACCTCACTATGAATTTTTGGATTACTTTTTTAAACGGGGACTTCAGCAGGCTAAATGGTGTGTGTGTGTGTGTGTGTGTGTGTGTGTGTGTGTGTGTGTGTAATAAAATTATATTCTGTCTAGCTTAGGACATTTCCTCCCTTTATGGGTTTTTAAGCCCAACTTATCAGCAGGCATTTTAGACTGTTTGCTTTTTCAGGAGTGAATATTGTAGCTGGCAGGAACTGAGATACAATTAATTCCCTAAAGGCAATCAGAGGAGGAGGCCAGAAAGAGAAGTTGCTGGAGAAAGTAATAATATTGGTATTTGAAAAGCAAAGTTTCAAAGGCCCCTTTGCCTTTCATTTCTAGGAAGGGGCTGCCAAGCCCAGATAGAGAATCTCTTTCCAACAATAACCAGCAAAGCTTCTTTTTACATAGCTTGCCACCTACCTAGATAGAAATAGGGATTCCCAATAGACTCTGTTGCTTTTGGGATAAGAAGCTCAGGGTCAAGGATTTTCTCTCTTCAACTCTGAGAAACCCTCTGTGCTGGGCTGGGCCTGCCTGAGGCACAATAATAATCCTTATGTTTGTGTTGGACTTAATAGCTTTCAAAACTGCTTCACATCCAATTTGTCGATCATCACCTTGTGAGGCAGACCGGGGCAGGTAGGATTATCCCCATTTTTCAGAAGACAAAATTGAATTTCAGAAAGCTGAAGGAAGGTTCAAACACAGGTCTCCTGGCTCCAAGTCCAAATATGTCACACTTTCTATGCACAGTAAGCAGTTTATCTATATACATAGACCGAGAACAGGATCACCAAAGAAGCCCTCTTGCCTTCCAAAGTAGTGTCTTCATCTTCATTCTGAACTCTTATAATACGTTTATTGGATACTACTTAAGCAGAGTTTAAATTGTTTCCCCTCTGTGGCATCTCTTTCAGGGTAAAGAATGTTTCCTTTAAAAAAGAAAAGAAAAGAAGAGAAAAGAAAAAGGAAAAAAGAAAAACCTAATTGTCCAGCATGGTCCCTGGCATACAACAGGAGCTTAATGAATGCTCGTTGAATTGAATTGAGACGATATGATATGGTGTGGAATGCTGGATTTTGTCAGGAGACTTTGGCTTGAGTCTTATTTCTGACATTTACTAGTTATGTCACTTTGGGCAAATCCCTGTAGCTCTCTGAACCTCAATTTCTACATCTGGAAAATAGGGCTAAATAGAACTTGCACTACTTACTTCACAGGGCTGTGGTACAGAAAATTCTTGGTAAATCTTAGCAAGCACCAGAGAAATATTAGTTCTCCTACACACAACATTGTACAATTGCAACGGGAACAAGATTTGGAGTCCAACAAGCTAAATTCCAATCTTTGCTCTGCTTCTTACCACCTATGTGACCTTGGATAAGTCACTTTAAAAATGATCGCTATGTTCCCTTAAAGGTCTAAATCCTATAATTTTAAAAACTGCTCAAAGCTTTTTAGGTAATACTATTCTAGAACCTGAATGTCCATTATGTTTTTACTGTTTTCCAGGGAAAGTTATTCTACACTGGTTTGGGGTAACTAATTTATTCCAGATGATGCTTGATTATAATGAGGAAGTCTCTAACTCCTTTATTTGGCCCGGATTCTTTGCACCACACAAGTGGCACCTTATGCTTTAAAAGCCAGACAGTGGAATGAAGTAGAAGGAACACATCTTTCAGAATCAGAATACCTGGATATCCAAAGAAATCAAAGAAAGGAAATAGACCTATATGTACAACAATATTTATAGCAGCCCTTTTTGTGGTGGCAAAGAACTGGAAACTCAGGGAGAGTCTATCAACTGGGAAATGGGTAAATAAGTTAAGGTATTTTAAGTCTGATGGAAAACAATTGTGCCATAAGAAGAGATGAAGGAGATAGTTTCAGAGAAACCTGGGAAGATTTGTATGAACTGACACAGAGTAAAATGAACAGAACCCAGAGAACAATTTTCACAATAACAACAATATTGTTGCAACAAACAACTTTGAAAGACTTAAGAACCCTGATCAATGTAATAACCAACAACAAGTCCAGAGGACTCTAGATGAAATATGTTACCTACCTCTTGATAGAGAAGTAATAGACAGAGTATAGATAAACTTTTTTTAAAAATATGGCCAATGCAGCAATTTGTTTTGCCTGAATATTTATGTGTGTTTATATAAATACACATATTTGTATATATGTACGTGCACATACACACATACATACATATAAACATGATATATATATTTGTTACAAGGGTTTTGTTTTCCTTTTTTGGTGGAGAATACAGGAAGGTGTAATCTAAAGAGAAGGCAGATTGTCATTAATTAATTAATTAATTTTTTAAAAAAGTAATCAAAAGACCTGTGTATGAATTTTGGGACTCCAGCACCTCTTCCAGCATCCCTCCCCCTGATTGCCTTTCCAAGAGACATGCCATATATCTAATAATACATTTAAAGATAAGAAAAAAGATAAGGAAAAATCATTTAAAAATGATTAATACTTTTCTAAAATGTTTAAAAACATGTGCAATGTACCACACTGGTAGACCTCCACTTCTGCCATGGGTTGTAGTGGGAGTATCTTCTTATCTCTTCTTTGGAGTCATGCTTGTTCTTTTGTAATTTGCAATATTCACTTCTGATTTTTTTTGTAGATGTTCATTTTATTTACATTGTTGTAATAATGGGCACTGTTTTCTTGGCTCTGCTTACTTCACTGTGTATCATTTGATATAGATCTTCCTGTGCTTCTCTGTGTCCAACATATTCTTAATTTCTTATTGCATAGCAATATTCCATTCCATTCACGTATTGCAATTTATTTAGCTATTTCCCAATTAGTGGGCATCTATTTTGTTTACAATTTATTGCTGTTACCAAAAGTGTTAATGTACATACATTCTATTTATCAATGTCTTCCTTGGGGTATAAGCCCAGTAATGGAATTTCTAAGTCAAACATTTTAGACATTTTAGTCACTTCATTTGCATAATTCCAAAACGCTTTCTAGAATGATTATATTAATCCACTGCTCCACTAGTGCATCCTTCTTCCCACAACTCTTTCAACATTGACTATTCCCATCTTTAGTCATCTTTGCCAATTTGTAGGGTATGAGATAAAATCTTGAATGAGTTCTCTTATCTGTAGTGATTTAGAGCATTCTTTTATAAGGTTGTTAAGAGTTTGCAGTTCTTTTTAGAACTGTTTGTTGTCTTATCTATTGGGGAATGGCTTTTGATCTTAACTGTTAATTGCTTACCAATTGGATACCAAATCCCTACCAGAAAAATTTGAAGGGAAGATTTTTTCCCCCTTGCTTCATTGTTATCCTTATTCCCTTAATTTTGTTTGTGAAGAAGTAATTCAGTTTTGTAACACAACCACACACATATAATCTTTTGCAATTACTTTCATTCCTTGTTAAGAATACATCTCCTTTCTCAGCTGTGAAAGGTATATGATCTGCTTCTCTTCTAATTTTTTTTTATTGTATGATCTTTAATACTAAAGTGTTTTTCTAAAGCTAATTTTTGCCAAGGTACTTTCTAGTTTTTCTCAAAGAGGGAATTCTTTCCTAAGTAATTTATGTTTTCCAGTTTTTCAAGTACTAGGTTATTAAGTTCCATTTTTTCTGATTCTCTCTGGTCTTATCTGTTCTATTGATCTATGTATTTTTTAACACTTATCAATGGTTTGGATGGCTGCTGCTTTATAATATAGTTTGAGGACTTAGTGTGCTATTCTCTCTTTGTCCCTACTTCTTTTCACTATCTCCCTTGAAACACTAGATCCTTCATTTTTTTTTTACAAATTAATTTTATCATTTTGATGAGTTCTGTAAAATATCCCTTTGATAGTTTGATTGGTATAACACTAAAATTGTAAATTAACTTTGGTAGTATTGTCATTTATTATTTTGGCATGGCCCAGCCATGAGCACTAACTATTTTCCAACTAAGTTGTTTTTTTTTAATTTTATTATGGAGCACTTTGAAATGGAGTATATACAAGTGTTTTGTGGGCTGTGGCACATTGATCCACAAATATTTTATGCATTTTGCAATTATCTGGAATGGGACTTCACTTTCTATTAGTCTCTCTTGGATTTTGTTATCATTTAACCTCTATTAATTTGTTCCTTCATCTGTAAATGGGGGTGGTTACAGTCGTCAGGGAACCCTACCATGTATGACCAGAAAAGGAATCTCCCATAGAGAGAATGAGAGACAGAAGATGAAAAATCCAGATCACAGAATGGTACTCTGGTGATGTTAAAAGAACAGACCCTAGGCTAGATGGGTAGATTCCCTGTGGAGAATTTATGGGAAAACATGGATAAGAATCCCAGGAGATAAGAAGGCATGGAGAGATTTTGATCAGGCTCGAGGGAGGAACTGCCCCATTGTGGGAAAATCACAAATGACTAAAAGATTCCAAGTAAACACTGAATTCAATTATGGACAATAATAATCATAGTGTGGTTGAATGACCTAGGAAGGACAGACTGGGCAAATTTCCATGATCCCAGACCCTCAAGAAGACCTGCTGGAGGCAGTAGGAGCCCCAGTAGAACACCTAGATAACAGCAGAGACATTGGGGGAAAGAGAGTAAATAGACTGTTTCAAGGGATAAATGTTAACCACTTTGTTTCTCCCATTGCACTGTTTGAAGTCTAAGTGTAAGGAAATAAAGTTAACACTGGTGTATGAGACCAGTCCCTGACCATATCGCAAGTACAGTCTGTTCAAATACAAAAGGGAAAGTGAGGCAGATTTGTAGTGAAACAACTTGGGTCCCTGCATATCTACCTTTCTCCGTGTATATCAGTGTACTCAGTAAATGCAGTAAGACAGCAGCCAAGAAAGAGGGTGGCATCAGTGTCTATTCCTGGATTTCTCATTCGCAAATGGCCATATTGGTGAGTCATCCCAATGTCTTCCTCAGATGGTACAGTGGATAGAGTGCTGAACTTGAATCAAGGAAACCTGACTTCAAATTCTCCTTCAGAAACTAGCTGTGTGGCCCTGGGAAAGTCAGTTAATTGCTCTCTGACTCAGTTTTGTCATCTGTAAAATGGGGACAATAGCCTTCCTCACAGGGTTGTTGTGAGGATGAAATAAGAATATGTGTAAAGCATTTAACCTTGAAGTACTTTACAAATGTTAGCTATTATCTTCCCATGATAAAAGTAAAAGACAGGACTACCTGGAAAGAGTCTTTGATGACCTTCTAACTTCAATCTCAGGAGAACTTACATGCCTATTAAATCCTGTCTTGGGGAACACCTTACCTTAGTGACATCAACCTGCTCACATCCCCAGTTGGAATCCATTTGATTTCTCCCTGAGTGTTCTTTTTTCCCCATGAAAAGAATACTTGGGCTCTGAATTACGCCAATCAGGTAATTACATCTGCCAGAGCTTCATTATCAAATTTCCTCCAATCTGATAGCCTATGAAAATCTACACAGGAGCCAGGGCCCACAACATTTCTGGGCAAATCCACAGGCAGGAATCACTAGTCTGAGGCACTACCTACGTAACCAACACAAAAATTGCCCCATACTTGGAAGTCCTTCTCTCTTTAAATTTTTTTAAAAATGTGTTTTCATATCATTGTTATTTTTGACTTTATAGTTCCTCTACCTAGCGAATGATCCCTTGAAACCAACAATAACAAAAAAGTGAAAGGAAGGGGAAAAAAGCCCCATCCAGCAATATATAGAGTGTTTTCCCCCTCAATGTGCCCTGACCTCTACAAAAAAAGAGGAAGGGAAGTATATTTTCCCCATTTCTTCTTCAGGGATAACTTGGTCATCATAATTACCCACCATATAGTTTCATTTTGTTGTTGCTGTAATTATTGTGCATATTATCTTCCTCGGTCTGCTGAGTTCATTGTGCTTCTCTTCCTATAAGGCTTCCCATGTTTCTCTGAATTCTTTATATTCATAAAAATCTTGTGGGACAATCATATTTCATTATACTCATGTATTACAAATTAGTCATGTCCTGATTTTTAAATTAATATTTTCCTTTTCTTTTCTTTCTTTTTTTTTTGCGGGGCAATGGGGGTTAAGTGACTTGCCCAGTAAATTAATATTTTCAATAAACAAAAATCTATTTTCTCTTCCACCCAGCTCCCTTCCCCCAATTAAAAAAAAAAGACAAGAACAATTAAGCCATTATCTAATTAAAGGAGAATATTTTTCTTTTCATTTTCATACTCGCAGTGGAAACTTCTTCAAGGCTCCAATTTTTTTTTTTTAATTCTTCTTCACTTACACTTATTTCTCAGTATTCAGGTATTTTAGCTGCTTCCCCTCAATAACTATTCTCCATCTATGTTTCTTCTCTCTCTTTCTCAAACCTTAATCTACTTCATTATTCAGTAACTGCTCTATGCTCTCATTACCATCTCATTGCCATCCTGCCTAATGATCACTGATACTGATTGAACACAGACTGAAGCATGCTATTTTTACTTTATTTCATTTTTCCCTTTTATTCAAGTTTTCTTATATAAAAATGACTAATATGATAATGTTTTACATACTTGCACATGTATAACCTATATCTGATTGCTTACCACCTCTGGGAAAGAGGAGGTTGGGAGGGAAGGAGGGATAAAACTTAGAACTCAAAACTTTAAATAAAAATATTTATTATTAAAAATAAAGAAAAGAAAGGGATTAAATTGCTCATAAAATACATATGGATTTTCCTTTATAAGGGGGGGTTATTAATGATTTTGAGACACCTAAAAGAATATTGCCTTACTTGTATAAACTGTATCCTCTCAGAATTCTAAATCTAAACACTCAATGTATATTTACTTGGTAGGCATACTAAGAGCCTTCCAGTACCAATAGCTTGCCTACATTCTTCTTAACTATCCCCACCATGAAAAGTAAAATACACAGACAGCTTACTCTAAGGGCCGTTGGGAAAACATCCCATTGCCTTTTGAGGAAGCCTTCATTCTGGTCAGGGAAAGGAGAGCTGTAGCAACAGGCATCAACAAAACTGCAAGGAAAAGAGGCTATGGGGGTTAATGGAAAGTAGACTTGCTGGATTTGGAATCAGTATACCTGAATTTGACTTTTGGCCCTGCTACTTAACACCTGTGTGACCTTGGGCAATTCACTTCTTTGTCCCAGTGTTTTCAAGCATAGTAGGTACTTGTTGAATTGAGATGCATTAAACCCAATTTGTTGTTTCTCAGTCATGTCCAACTCTTCATGACACCCCAATTTGGGGCTTCCTTGGCAGATACTAGAGTGGTTGCCATTTCCTTCTCAAGCTCATTTTACAGATGAGGAAACTGAGGCAAACAGGGTTAAGTGACTTGGCCAGGCTCACACAGCTAGTGAGTATCTGAGGCTGGGTTTGAACTCAGGAAGAAGAGTCTTCCTGACTCCAGGCCCAGCACATTATCTACTGCTCCACCTAGCTAGCCCAAGCTCATCAACATTTTATATAGCCATGCTTATTCTTGCCAACATGATGAAGGGTTGATCATGTGACAGCTCCATTGAAAAAGATCTGGAGACCCTCATGACCTTTAAGAACAACTGTGTAACATGTCAGCCAAGAGGCTGATGCAGTCTTCATTGCATTCATGGAAGAATAGGGCTCAGAACAGGATGGAGGCAAATCACTGTCCTCCAGCCTGCTTAGACTTCATCTGGAGGACTGTGCTCAATTCCAAGGGCCACTTTTTAAAATAGAAGGCAGACAAGTTTGAACCCATTCATAGACAAATGACTAGAATGTCAAGAGGACTGGAAACCATGCCAGCAAAAAGATTGGTTGAAGGAACTAGAGACTTTAAAAGAGTAAACTTCCAGATCATGATTGCCATCTTCATGATTTAGAAGGGGCATCATGGGGAATATGAAGCTTGTTCTGCTCGGCCAGAGTGAAGGGTTGAAGTTTTAGGGAAGGAAATTTGGACAAACAAGAGGGAAAACCTTGCTAGTAATTAGAGCTGTCTGCACAGAGACAATCTGCCTTTGCCTTTGGATTGCATTTACCATCACTGGAAGTTCTGTGGAAGAGGTCAGATGGATGGCTATTTTTCAGAAATCCCTGTTCAGGTCCAAGTTATGCTACCTGAAATCCTTTCCGCAGCTGAGATTCTATGATTCTGCCTTTGCTCATGGTAGCCTGAAATTTCTTTCCCTCTCTATGTCTCTGTTTCTTTATCTGTAAAGTGAAAGTTGGTCTCTGTTTCTTTCTAGCTCTGGGATTCTTTCTTCCCTCCTTACTTTGCATCTATCCTAATCTTACCCATCCTCCAAGGACCCTTTCAAATCTTGTCTCCTCCATGAAGGCATCTCTAACCACAGGTGCCCACAGCAGTATTATCTCCCTTCTTTGAATACTCTCTGCACTACCCAGTTTCACCCACATTTCTGTTTTACAGCTTAAAAAGTGCTAAACTGATGCCAAAACTATGAAGATGGTAGTTCAGGTATTATTATACCTATGAGTGTGTGTGTGTGTGTGTGTGTGTGAAGCTGTACCTTTGATTTCATTAATATAGAAACATCATAGTGTGGGAATTCCCTCCACCAATGCTTCTAGAACATTGCTTTTTAACTTCTAGACTCAGAGAACTGCTTGGCACTCTGAAAATTTAAGTGACTCACCCAGAGTTAGTGTCAGAGTTAGTACTTGAACCCAATTCTTTCTATAAGAAGGCTAGCTTTCTATATGCACTCTACCATACTACCTCTCCTATTCCCATTTTATAGATGAGAAAACCAAGGCTCAGAAACAGAAAGTTATTTTCCTAAGTTCAGACCAATGGCAAAGCCAGAATTTGAACTCAAGCCATGTAACTCCATATCACTTTTCACTATATTCCATAGTCTCAGGTTGGAATGCTATTTTTATGTATTATTCACTGGAATCATGAGTGTTAATCTAGCTTCCCCAATGAGGGGCCCCTCCAGGAAAGAGCCTTCTTTTAGCCACTGAAAGGAATTCAAAGTATAGTAATATACAGTCCCTGTCCTTATAGAGCTTATATTCTCATGGGAGGGCGGGGAGTGGGAGCAGATAAAATACAAGTATAGAAACGGTTTTTTACACAATATTCTTTGAGGAATGCATCAGAGAGCTCCAAACCAAAATATTACATGAAGTCCCATAGGAAAAGTTCTTACCATCCTGAAGGGTTAGGGAAGCCTCCATGGAGGAAGTAGACTTTGAGTCTGGTCGTTACTTGCTGTCTGACCTTGGACTTGTCAACTCTTTGGGCTACAGTTGTCTCCTATGTAACAATGAGAGGTTTGGGCTAGATAATTCTAGAGCAGTTATATCTAAGGTAGAATGACTGCTAGTTTGCTATGGGACACCAACATTTAGAAGGCCTAATAACTCTCACGATAGTCACATCCCTGGCTACAGCCCACACTGACATCTCCCCTGCTTCCACCCTACCCAAAGCAGTCAGCCCTTCGGCAGTATGGGGATCTAGAAGTCCTAGGGCAAACTTGGACCCCATCCTCACCCCATCTTATTTTCCCCTTACTCCAGACACAAAGATTTCAAGTTACACCTCTGCTTCAAAGTTCCTTTCAGCTCCAACATTCTCAACATGATGGCTCTCAGTATTAATTGTAGAATTTCCAGCACTGGCCAGATGCTCTATAAAGATTTGGAAGAAATACCAGTCCTTTCTCAATGAACCTATGTAGCATAATTTCAGACAGTTGTCTGATTCATCCAGGCATGAAACTAGCCCTGGTGAATAATAATAACAATAATTCAAATTTATATAGCACAAGGGTTCTTAGCTTGTGGCATCCACAGACCCTCGAGGGGTCTATAGGTAGATTTCAGGGGGGGAATCTGTCAAGTTGGATAGGAAACAAATTGCATCTTTATTTTCACTGACCACTAACTGAAATTTAGCATTTCCTTCCATTAATTAAAAACATGATTCGGAGAAATCTATCTGCAGGCTTCACTAACCTACCCAAAGGGTCCATGACACACAAAAAATATTAAGAATCCCTGATATAGCACATAAAAATGAGCAAAGTGGGGGCAGCTAGGTGGCGCAGTGGATAAAGCACCGGCCCTGGATTCAGGAGTACCTGAGTTCAAATCCGGCCTCGGACACTTAACACTTACTAGCTGTGTGACCCTGCGCAAGTCACTTAACCCCCATTGCCCCACAAAAAAAAAATGAGCAAAGTGCTTTAAATGTTTTCTCACTTGACCCTCACAGCAATCCTGTGAGGTAAGTACTATCACTGTTAGCATTTCAGAAAGGAAGAAAATGAGGCTGAGAGATAACTTGCCTAGGATCCACAGCTGGTGTCTCGTAGGCAAGATTTGAATCCAGGTCTTCCTGACTCCAAGACCAGCTTTCTAGGCGTTACACCAGTACAGCTATAGAGAAGATGACCCAGAAGGAATTGAAAAGTGTTGAGGCAAGAGACTGGCTTTGGACCAATGACAGCAAAATTGAGGGGAAGTGGAAAGATCATTTTTTAAAAAACAGATTTGACCTTGAAGGATATAGAACAATAAGGGACTATCCTTGCCACCATCTTCCTCTGCCCCTCCTACGCCCTTCGGGTATCCAGATAGCATAGAACTGAAAATATGTTGCCCATTGTACAATAAAAGAATGAAAATTTGGCCAAGGATCACACACACAACTCCATCAGCTAATATTCACTTAGAGGGATTTAACTCAGCACAATACAAAAGAACACACTCTATTCTCTACCACTAGTTCCCCCTTTAACAATTCCATGCTACACACACACAAAAAAAAGACAAAAAGTAGAAGAGAAAAAAAAATCTTCAAAGCCAGTTTTTGGTTCTGTGCAATAATTGTCAAAGCCTCTGGCCTCCAAGACACGCAACGAGGCCTATCTGTGATTGCTAAGTAATTGCTTTTCAGCTACAAAAAGTAATAAAGAAATGGCACCAATTTCCCTTAATGTCATGTAATTAAATCTGCTGGCTTGGAAAATCATTTGAGAAAAACTTAAAAAGCAAAGACTGGAGTGGGATGCTTTAGGGAAGAATTTGCCATTGGAGCCGGCTTGGCCTTTTGCATTTCTTTTATGTTAGAAGGTCAGACATTTTAGTCTCTGTATCTGCCCAGAGGGGAGGAGGGGAGGATGCCAAGGTTGGAGATTGAAAAAGTCTGAGAAAGGAGAAAGGTGCCAATTGGTAATTATGGTGTCAGTCACTGCCGGAGTGAGACTGGACACTTTTCAGGGTCTTTTTCTCTCTTTCAATGTATTGAAAAATTGAATTCTTATGGCATGGAAGAAGCAACAATGGATTTGAAGGCAAAAGTCCTGGATTCAAATTCCAGCTCTAAAGATTCAACCTCTCTGTACTTCAGGGTCTTCACCCATAAAATGAGGGTTTGGACTGGATGATCTTTCGAGTTTCTTCTGGCCCTAGAACATATAATTAATTATCTATGAAATTCCTTTATTTTTGCATATTTTATGTCCCAAGACAGTGTACTATGCCCTCTCAGATCTCACTTAACACTCTATTTTGTATCTCTCTAATATATTTATGTAATATTTTATATTATTGTCACATCTGGCATTTATACCATGTTTAATTCATATCATTGAATTGAATTAAGTTTCTTTTTTGGACAGTTATTAGTTTTTTATTTTGGTAAAGGATTTGACAAAATGTGTTAACCTTGTGGACAACATGGAGAGATGTGGGCTAGGTCACACTGGAGTTAGAGGCATTACATACTGGTTAAATGACCAGTCCCCACGCGTAGTCATTAACAAATCAAAGCCAATGTGAAAGGAAGGCTTTAGTGGAGCACCCTGGAGACCTGTGCTTGACTCTGTGCTGTTCACAGATTCACTCAGATGAAGGCATGGATGACATGTTTATCCCATTTATAGATGACATGAAGCTAAGAAGGAGAGCTCAAACCCTTGACATAGAATCAGAAATCTAAGAGTTCTTGACAATTGAAAGCAATGGGCTAAATGTAAATCAGATTAAATTTAATGAGGACAAATATAAAGTCCAGCACTCTGCCTTTTCCAATCCTATGACTCTTTGATTCAATAATGCTATGGTATAAATAAAAGGTGCTCCCTTAAGCAGCAGTGGTATTATTTGTAGTGATGAAAGTGTCCAACGGTCAGAGACTTTGTGAAGGATAGGTAGAGTTCATCTGCAATCTAAATATAGACAGGAATAGAGAAAGAAAGAAAGAAAAGAAAAGAGAGAGAAATAAAGGAAGGAAGGAAGAGGGGGAGAGGGAGAGAGGAAGGATAGAAGGAAGGAAGGAAAGAAGAAATAAAGAGAAAGAGAGGGGAAGAAAGAAAGGAGTGAGAGGGAGGAAGGGAGGAGGGAAGGAAGGAAGGAAGGAAAACATTTATGGCAAAACTCAAGTTGACTTATCCAAGTCATACAGTGAAGCTTCAAGATTCATGAAAATCATGGAAGTGCCCAATACTTTCAGATTTTCACATATTCAAATATCAGGAAACTTTGAAATGTGAAAGACCTGGGTCAGCTGCCCTACTAGTCTTTTAAAAAGATGCTCCTGTCTCTACCTCCCAAGGAAACTGGTAATAAGCTATGTCTTCTTTGATTTACTACCTATCTTCTACTTTAGTTCCCGAATTGGGGCTTTGTGCCAGGGCCAGGATCTTCCACCTGCTGCACTTTTGGGTGATGTGGTGGGCCCTGTTTGATCTTGCCTTCCCCTGCCTTTCAGGACAAAGTATTAGGGACATTAGAGTCCCTGCTGCTCTCTAAAGCTTCCAGTATCCCTACCCTAGGGCTTTCTTGAGGGAGCCTGCTGCTCTTATAGCTTCCATAGAACCTTGCAGGCTATAAATGCCCTAATTGGTCTCTAGTTGTACACCACCATGCACTGGCACTGACTTTGCTGGCAGCTCCCCTTAGTTTTTGCCCTCAGGCTTCTGCCTGACATCTTGGGCAGTTTTGGGGTGGAAAAAATAATTTTCTGTAGTTGTTCATTTGATTTCTTGATAATTATTTAGTCTAGTGAGAACTCTGGGGGGGAAGGCAGTTTCTGCAGTAAATACGTAGGAATTGGGCAATCTGCCTCCACTCAGCCAGACATCTTGACCAAAAGTCCTTCGAAGGAAGCTGAGGTAATATATGAATGAAAGCTTTTTTAGGTCTAGAAGGAATCTTAGATGTCATTTAGTTCAACCTGCCTTTCAAGAGCAAGGGCATTTTAGAAGGAAGCACCCTGGATCAGGAGTCAGAATGCCCATGTTCAGTCTCTTTTCTTCCATATAAAGCAAGTCACTTACCCTCTAGGACTCAGTTTTCAATTCTATAGAATGAGGAGGTTTGGACAAGATTACACCAAAGCTCCCTTTCAGTCTGAAAGCCTATGATCCCAAGTTGACTGTGTTCTAGGGTAAAGTGAGGTCCTTTCTCAAGCGGGAAGTGATCAGTCTAATGTCACATACCTAGCTGATGCCAGAGCTGGGCTTAAGACCCAACTCTCCTGCCTCCTCTTCAGTGCTCCAGGATGATTGTGTAAACAGAGTAGGGAAAAGGTTTGAGGCCAAAAACAGACTGACTTTTTACTTTGTTAGCAACATCAAGGCAATGTAATCAGTGGTTGGCATTCTGGGTGCCATACTCATCACCATTCCAACTACCATGTCTTATCCTGGATAAATGTCAAAGCTGACCCCAGATCTGACTGCCACCCTTTGTAAAAATCGTCTTAACTGAAGGAGGTATACACAAGACCCCATAGCGAGTAACCATTTCTTGAGTACAGTTATCCCTTCCACACTGAGACTTTTCCCATCGTGGTTTTGGCATAATAAATTAATCACATTCTTTTTCTTTTTTCTTTTTCTTTTCTTTTTTTTTGCAGGGCAATGAGGGCTAAGTGACTTGCCCAGGGTCACAGTCACTAGCTAGTAAGTGTCAAGTGTCTAAGGCTGGATTCGAACTCAGGTCCTCCTGAATCCAGGGTCGGTGCTTTATCCACTTTGCCACTTAGCTGTCCTTTAGCATAAGAAATTAAATAGGAATTTTTGGAAAGATTTGCAGAAGCCTCAGATAACACCCAAAGGCCAGCAGATGACACAGAAAGTTTAGACATTCAGAAATGCATAAAATATATGTATAGTGTTCTGTAATATCAACATATTTTATCTTTTAATTTTTTTAAAAAAATTTATCTTTTAAAACCCTAATTATTCAGACTTTTTCTTTGGTATGAAGGGAGGGCCAAAAACACTTTACTGGGATTTTCCTCCCCTAACCCCCCGCAATGTGGAAGGGATAACTGTAGCTCAGACAGTAGGTCAAATTTGGGAGGCTGAGCAATGCAGCTATATCACTGTGGTCTACTAATGATCTTATAATATCCTCAAGGTGGGGCAGCTAGGTGGCACAGTAGATAAAGCACTGGCCCTGGAGTCAGGAGGACTTGAGTTCAAATCCAGCCTCAGGGGGGCAGCTAGGTGGCACAGTGGATAGAGCACTGGCCCTGGATTCAGGAGGGCCTGAGTTCAGGGCCTCAGATACTTGACACTTACTAGCTGTGTGACTCTAGGCAAGTCACTTAACCCTCATTGCCCTGTAAAAAAAAATTTTTTTTACTTCTGTTAATTTTTTATTTTTTATCCTTCAATGTTTCCATTGCTGTAATAATGGAGACTGGATCAGACAAAGGTTTAACACAACCTCACTTAATCCAAGTGACACATCAACTACTGTTGTAGCAAATGTAAAACTCTGCAGCACACCCTCTCTAAATACACAGGCCTGGTCTGGCAGAGAGCCTAAGGGTATAGTATGGTATGCTATGGTATGCTATGGCAAGGGGGTGGGGCTGGGAGGGTGCTTCAGTTCACTCTCAAGGATTCCAGGCAGACTCTTCCACTCCTGAAAGGTGCATGAAAAAGTCACCGAGTTTGGTTAGATCATCTTCTTCAGTAGCTGGGATGTGCCGGCTTTCTCTGTCCTTAATAAAATCCCAAAGCCAGACAGAACTGAAGAACCTTACGGTGCCTTCTGAACTGAGCTGTTTGAGAAGCTTCTGGGTAGGCATGGAGATAAAGGCATTTTCCTCCAAAGGAGCAGGTCCCCTTGCCTTACTCAAAGTATTTACAGGTCTTTCCCCCCATTCCCTACTTAAATGCTTCAATCAGTTCATTTTTCTTATTCTGGTCTTCAACCCAGTACACACTTGGAATTACAAATTCATTTATTACCCGGTATTCTGGACAGGACTTAATGATGGGATTCTCAAACTGCTTGGCGCACCTCCACTGTCAGATGCAGGACAGACAGTATGCGAGGTTGCAGTTGGAGAAGATCCCAAACCTCCTCTCCGAGGCTGACGGTTTCTCATAGACCACCTCCATGCAGATGTTACATACTTTCTCCTGACTTGCCTGGAAAGCAAAGGCTTTCTCCATGTCATGTTCCATGCATGGCTCTGCCATGCAGAGCTTCTCCTGCCTCTTTCTTTGCTCTGAGTCGAAAGGATGCAGGACTTGCAGCCTACAGATCTCACAAACATCCCCATGGAGATAGACACAAGCGTGGGCAGCTAGGCCGCGCAGTGGATAAAGCACCGGCCCTGGATTCAGAAGGACCTGAGTTCAAATCCTGCCTCAGACACTTGACACTTAACTAGCTGTGTGACCCTGGGCAAGTCACTTAACCCCCATTGCCCCGCAAAAAAAGAGAGAGAGAGAGAGAGAGAGAGAGAGAGAGAGAGAGAGAGAGAGAGACAAGCATCACCAAAGTGGCACTCGCCGGCGGCTGCATAGGGGCACAGCTGCTGCGCGTTACTGTCAGAGCTCCCAGCTCCCCGATCATCCAGGCCACTCCGGATTGCTTCTAAGTAGGAGTGAGGCTTCATCTCCATGCTATCCTTTCAGTCACTGCAACCTCCCAGGTCATTCACGGCACAGGGCTTGGTCTTTTCTTCAGTTAAGCCACACAGATTCCGGTCTCTAAGCACCAGCCTTCTTTTCTCTGGATTGCCAGGTTCCTGTGAGCTGCTTTTCATTATAGACGCAGTCACATCAGGATGAGGCTATGGACTGTGGAAAATCGGTGAAGGCAGGCTGTGGGGCACGGCCCCTGCTTCTCCACTGCTGGCTGTAGATGCTGGCCTCACGTGGTTGTATCTGCAACGAGATCCATAGGCACAATAGCCTTTCTGGCAGAACTTGCAGATTGTAGATGGCTCGCTTGTTGATAAGTCGTGTGAAAACAAGCACTGGCTCCCTTCACGATACACGCCATGCACGAAATACGGGCACGTGACCTGCTTGGTGCTCATGATGGAGGGTGAGTGACTGAAGGAAGGACCGCTGGATGGAGAGGCAGCCGCTCGGGCACCCCCGCAGCTGCTGCCGCCGCCGCCTCCAAAAAAAAATTTTTTTTTTAAAAATCCAGACTCAGACTGGATTTGACATTTACTACCTGTGTCACTTAACCCCAATTGCCTCACACACAAAAAGAAAAGAAAAGAAAAAGAAAATAGTATCCTCAAGGCCATACAAGGCAACTAAGATATCGAGCTATATTCTTTTTCAGCATTATGGGCTAATATAATTGGGAGGGAGGGGTATGAATAGCTAGAGCAAAATCATACACTAGAAAGTGTTCCCAACTTAAAATGAGAAGAGCCCTTAGTTTAACTCCTACCTCAAACACTTATTGGCTATAGATCTATAGGCAAATCACCAAACATCATGGAATCATAAAATCATCGATTCCGAGCTAGAATGGACCTCAGAGGACTCCTGGTACAATACTGTCATTTTACAGATGAGGAAACTGAGGCTCAGAAAGGTTAAGGGCTTTGCTTAGGGTCACACTGCTAGTATCAGGATTTGAGCCGGGATCTTCCTGACTGCAGGTTCTACACTCCACCCACTATGCTATGCTGTCTCCCAGTCTCATTTTTCTCATCTGTGGAATGCAGATAGTAATATTTTTTTTATATATACCAAAGAGGATTGTGAGGATCAAATGAGATAATGTATGTAAAATTATTTGAAATTAATAAGTGAATGAAATTTTAATAATAATATAAAATAACATTAATAATTAAATCAATAATAATATAAAAGTAAGCTAATATTATTACTAAATGATGGGCTAATTTTGGTATCACCCAAAAGCACTCTCTAATGTTCAGTGTAAAGACATTATCAGAATAATTCACTTCAGGTGTGACTATACTTTCAATTTCCACAATGGCATCCCTTCTTAAAGATAATCTTATAAATGACTCAAAACTCAAGAAAGGAGTTCAAGCAGTCACACCAAACACTGGACCTCAGACAGTTTTCTGGCTAATGATTACCAAATGGTTTGGCTGATGTCAGACCCAGGATGTGACAGGTCCAACAGTCCTTTCTACATTGAGTCCACAAGATATTGTCTTTGGCCTTCTCTGACACCCAACAAATCCATTGGGAACTTTTCTTCTAGTTAAATGAGCTTGCTTTTGCAAACCTGCTGTATACCTTGCGCAATGCTAGAACATTTGATCAAAAAAATAACCTCAGACGTCATCTAACCCACCCTTCTCCTTTACACATGAGGTAGCTAAAGCCCCTAGCAGAGAATTTTCCAAGGCCGAAATGCTAGTCACTGCTAGTCAGCTAGCCTCCAACCCAAGTCTTTTTCCTTCAGTGATCTTCTTACTGAACCATTCTAGACTCTAAGGTCCTATGGGGAATACAAAAGAAACACAAAACCTACTCCCAATTTTGAAACACCTTTCAGTTTTGTTGGGATTCACAATGGGGTAGAAGCAATTCCATTGTTTGTGACTGGCCCACTCCAAGATTATTTAGGGCTGCCATGATTTTCCAGACAGGGTTACAGTTTCATTCAATGAGACAATGCAAGTGAACTTCAGAGAATGTCATTAACTGGAGGGGACCTTGGAGATCATCCGATCAACCTTCATTTCACAAGCGAGGAAAATGAGGCCCAGAATGTGAATTGACTTATCCAAATCACACAACTACTTACTGGCAGGTCCAGGATTGGACACTAGAGAGCCTGGTTCTCAAGTCATCATGCCTTCACATATACCATGCCAGTTGTATTTGACATTCTACTTTTGTGAATCTATCTCCTTTCCCTGGTTGCCATGACCTACTTCTGTTGAGCCAGCGCTGATAGTTCCAGGCTGGTCTACAGGAGACCTCAAAGCCTCCAGCCAGCATGTGCTTATTGATGAGAATTCAAGGAAGCTGATGTGGTTAGGAATTCAGGGTCAACATCTGAGCTCAAAGCTGGCTGGAGATACTGTTTCTGCTGTTGATGGTACTCAGATGGGGGGGAGCATGTAGGGGCATCATGCAAGGGGGCATGGAAATATTTCCACAAGTGCTAAAGTTGCGTTTAGCCAGGAACTCATAAGGAATGGAAGCTATATTGGCATTTGCTGGTATGTGAAACTAGCTCAGAGAAAGAACCATACTAAATAAATAGATAGATAGATAAACAAATAAACAAATGAAGAAATAATAATAAATAATAATAATAATAGCTAGCATTTAAATAGCACCTACTATGTGCTAGGCACTGTGCTGAGCATTTAACACGTTATCTCATTTGAGCCTCACAAAATCCCTCGGAAGGAGGTTCTATTATAACCCCCATTTTACAGATGAGGAAACTGTTATAGGACATTTAGATAAGAGATGGGATAGAACACTCCAGTGAGCAGTAGAGAAATGAAAAGAAGGTGGTTCAAAATTAAGCGCTACCCTTCTATCTGTGTCTAGTTGCTGTCTTGGATAGCTGCCCATGTGAGGAAGGAAGTCAAGAAAGCAAAGGGTGTCTGGGTGTCTTATCATCTGTGACCAAGCTTGTTACCTTGCCCCAGATCACAGTGTATACAGTCACACTAGAAAGAAAAATCTAATTAGTCAGTCTCTCATGCCCTGGAGGACTTAACCTTGGCCTCTCCAGCATTCCCATTCTGGCCCCCACTGTCCTGATTGGTGCCTTATGTTGCCTATTGTATCAACCAGGACAGCTCCAGCCATGCTTCCTTTGTTCCCAGGACATCTCTGGCAGACCCTTTGTGCTGCCCTTGCCTCCTTCCCTTTCTAGTTCTGGACTACAATTAAGTCAGTGATGCCATTGCTGCTGCAAAGGGTGTGTTGATCTATTCCCCTATGGCTCTTGGTGTTCCTGCCTCCAGGCCCGGCGCTCTAGCCAATGGGCCACCTAGCATTTATACAATGCTTTAAGATTTGCAAATTGCTTCACATATGTTAACTCACTTGACTTCTGGGACTTCTCTCCCATCCTTTAAGTGCATGCCAGATTGGGTCACTCAGGCCTCCATCTTTGGGACTGGGTCTGAATAGTCCTGACTTTCAAGGCTGGAAGACTGGGGGACATTCCCAGGGTGCCTTTGCCACCCTTGTGAAACTACCAGACTCAAATTTTTGTCATTTAACTGTTTTTTTGTTTGTCCCTTCCCCAACCCCCCACTTTTTAAAGGGCTATTCACTGGGCTTTTAAAAATGATTGCAGTCATCAATTATAGTTCTTTGAAGTTAGCTGTAATGGTTAGGATATCTTTTGGATTATGTTTCAGCTTTCCTTTAAGAGCCCTAGCATGATATTCATTTAATGATACGGCCGGTAAGATCTACAGGAGAGAAGGCAAAATACTGTATCTCTTTATACAAACTTCCCAATCCTTGGAGGAAAGAGAGTGTTTAGTTTGAAAACAAAATAACTTTATCAATGACCAGTGACCTGAATGGAAAACCTTCTACATTAAAGCTAAACAGACATCTTTCTTGCTATTGTAAGCCACTAGTCCTTGCTCTTTCAAAATCCCCGGCTTATCTAAGGACTGCTTTGGTTTCAGCTCTCACCTTCTCAGGAAAACCTTCCCCAACTGGTACACAGTGATCCTGCCCTCCTTTGAATTCTTCTACTATTTTATACCATTAGTTATCTTTTTAATATGCATATATTTACATTATTCATATATACATATACAAAAATATGTATATACATATGTGTATATGGTCCTGATGTGATTTCATCAGTTTAAAGAACTCAAGTGTGGAAATTCTTTCCACAGATGCAAATTGGCAGCTCTTCAGTAATTTACTGTTTTAGAAGGGTACTAACAAGTAAAGTGATTTGTCAGGGTCAGAATTTGGAGTCAGGTCTTCCTGACATCTTGGGAGGCTGGCTAACCACTATGCAACCCTCCAAAGAGATTGTGGATTTCTATATCTGTTGTCTCTCCATAGCCTCACTCCAGTACACACAGGAAAAACTCAATCAACTGGTAGTTAATGGAACTGATCTACTGCTTCCAAACACAGGATAGGATGGTGGAAAGAGCAGCAGGATTGGAATAAGCAGTGGTTCTGGGTTCAATTCCTGGCTCCGATACTTCTTTTGACTCAGTAGTCTTATTTGTAAAATAGAAACAATAATATATGTGCTACCTTGCTCAAAGGACCATGAGGAAATTGCCTGGGTGAACTTTCTAGTGCTAGAGAAATGAGTTATTTGTTTTATTCTTCTACAAAATATCATTACGGGACAGCTAGATGGCACAGTGGTAAAGCGCCGGCCCTGGATTCAGGAGTACCTGGGTTCAAATCCAGCCTCAGACACTTGACACTTACTAGCTGTGTGACCCTGGGCAAGTCACTTAACCCTCATTGCCCTGCAAAAAACAAAAACAAAAAAAAATATCATTGAGGGTTTTCATTCCTGCTATCAATTCAGGCCACTTCCTTGCCTCTCCAGGCCTCCATTTCCTGACCTATATGTAAGCCTGTATCAGTATCACCAGTCCCATGGCATCAATAGTTGGTGAATTTGAGAAAGTGTCTCCATCTCCAGGGTCATTCTGATATGGACACAAAGTTATACATACAAGGAGGATGTTGGGAAGATGATCACTAACATCTCTCCTGACTCTAACATCCCATGTTCCACAGTCTAAATTCCTGTTCAGTTCTAACATTTCATGACTCTGAAATCTTACAAGACAGACACTGCCATTTAAATGTATTTTCTGTACATTATTCATTCATCTGTTTAAAAGACTCTCATAAACCAAAGCAGGACTTTTAAGACGAGATAAATAAGAGAGAATCAGTATATAGCATCTATTTTCCTCTCGTCAGAAATTATTATTATTCTTTTAATGTGGATAGATTAATTAGCTTTGAGGGAGGGAAAACTTTAGCCACTCTACTTAAGCCTGGTGTTCAGGGTCATTAAAATGTCATTTCTAAGCAAATGTCTGTGCAAAATCTTTTTTTCTTCTTTTAGAAGATCAAAGACATTTGGAGCTTTCAGATAACATTCATAGGGATGAAGTTGGCAATATATAAGATTAATGAAAATTAACATAATCCCTCAAAAATGAGCAGAGCTTTTGTTGAATTGTTTGTCCCAGGCTGTTGACTATGCATTAGGTAGTGATAAATGTTTGAACTCCAACAATTCCTTGAAAATCACTTAAATGATTGTCACCTAATTAATTTGGTTTCCTGGTATTGAGCTGGCTATGTTAGGAAACTTTATCCAGGCCCCCTTCCCAGGCTAGATTTGATACTGGAGTAAGGAGCAAAATCAGTGAGGCCTAAGTCAGCACTTTGAACAAAACCTTCCATCCAGAGATTCCTCTTCTTTTATCTTTTTTTTTTTTTTGGACTGAGTGGCTTTGTAGAGATCAAAAGAGAATTTATCAGTATCTGTCTCCCCTAAGATTCTGGCCAGACTTCGACAACATTGGATCAGCCTTAAAGTTGAGAAGACACCAATACCAAAGGGGTGAAGAGAAAAAGCCAAATGAAGCCCAGCTCCACTGTGCTTGTGAGATGTGGGGGGAGGAGGAATTGTCCCACAATAGCCAAGACCCTTTGAAGGTAGGGTGGCAGGGCCTGGGGACCACAGACTCTGTTGATTGTTGGTTTGACCAACTCCAAAGACCTGGGGGTCACAGGCTCTTAAAGACTCCTTTGCATCTGGCTCTGAAGTTGAAATCTCATCCACTTGTCTTAAGGAAGATGGTTAAAGGTGAACTGAGATGCTTTAGGGAAGGGAGGAAAAACATACAAAAAAACTATTTAGAATCTGAGAACCCTAACTGAATACATGTGTGGACCTGCAAACCTCAGACACTGTAAGGGGGCATTTAAAAACCAAGTTATTCCCTCCTCCGGTTACTTCCCGGGATTGGACACAAAGTTTTCCTTTTGTAAATTATTGGGCAAAATGACACACTGAAAAGATATCCCAACTCCCCTTTAGATCTCAATGCTCTCCCTCTCTTTTTCAAGAAAATAAGGAAATCAAAAGACAATCCAGTTGGAAGAAGTTAAATGGCAAAAAGGGCCAGCTACTGCAAACTTACTGAGCTGGGCTAAGTCCCTTCATCTTGCTGGATCTTACTTTCTTCCTTTGCAAAATGAGTTGGACTGGACAGCCTATAAAGACAAGATGATTGGAGAACCAGGAGAACATTGTATACAGTAACAGCAACATTGTATGATGATCAACTGTGATAGACTTGGCTCTTCTCCGAGGTGCAATGATCTAAGACAATTCCAAAGAACTCATGATAGAAAATGTTCTCCACATCCAGAAAAAAGAACTCTGGATTCTGAATGCAGATTGAACCATATTGTTTCTACTTTTTGGCTGTCTTCTTTTCTCTTTTCTGAGGTTTTTCCCTTGTGTTCTAATTCTTCCTTCACAACATGACCAATGCAGAAATATGTTTAATGTGATTGTACATATATAACCTACATCATATTGCTTTCTGTCTTGGGGAGGTGGGAGGGAAGGGAGGGAGGGAGAAAAATTTAGAACTCAAAATCTTATGAAAACAAATGTTGAAAACTAGCTTTACATGTAACTGGAAAATAATAAAAATACTTTTATGATAAAAAAGACAAGATGCTTATAGCTCCAAAATCATATAACTGTTCTCTTCTGTACATCCTGGTAGTTCTGTTTGCAAAGCCACAACTCTGGTTCAGGTCTGGAGGCTGATTGAGTGCCTACTTGACTAAATTGTGACACTAAGTGGATTTAGTAGAAACTTAGAAAACTAATTTATAAAGCTGTTTTTCCTGACAACAATACTATCAGGTAAATGTTATTACTACTTTTTTGCAAACTGAAAATTTGAGGTTCAGTGCGTTAAATAATTTGCTCATGGTCACATAGCCAATGTCGGGAGTGGAATATGAACCTAGGCATCCTGCCTCAAGGGGCAGTGCATGCTCCAAGTGCCCTTTAAATAAGGGAAATGTTTTTGAGACCTCATGTAGGGGGTAGTCAAATAGCGTCTAATCAAAAAACCTAAGCAGGTATATCTCTGCACACTTAGTAGGTGGTTTAGAAGTTTTTATTCCAAGAGACCAGCCACTATTTGCCATTGCATTGACCAAAGCTAGAGTTGGAAGGACCTTAGAAGCCATCTACTCTTCCCCTTCCCCCCATCCCCAGCCATTTTGCACATGAGGAAACTGAAGCTGAAAGAGTTTGAATGATTCGCCCAACATCTCACAGGGAATCAGTGGGATTCTGATCCTGGTCCCCTGACTTCCACCCCAGTGAGTATACTAAGGAAGATCCTTCTCCAGTAGCAGCTTCTGCCTGCTCAAGAAATGGTACTTCGTTAGGCATAACCTCTATACTATGATGGGGTTAAGATATACAGCCAATAAGTAGCCTTTTACTGATTTGAACTGGACCAATAGGCTATTATTTTGCCATGCAAGGAAAGCAGACTACTGGACCTCCCATAATGAAGGCTCAGCAGTTTGGTGTATTATCTGCTTGCTCTACCAGACTTTTATTGCTTGAGTCTTGGCTAATGGTTCTTACAGATAGTCAGCTAGAAAACCCCTGATAGAGAAAAGAGCAAGGTGGCAATTTTAGTTACACAATAGTTCTGCTGGCAGTAACAACAATGATCATGGGTTACTTTTATTCTTTAAAGTCTACAAAACTCTTTTTACAAATCATCTCATTTGCTCCTCACAACAACCTTGGGAGGTAAGGTTGTTGTTGTTGTTGTTCAGCTGTTTCAGTCATGCCTGACTCTTTGTGACCCCATTTTGGGGTTTTCTTGACAAAGATCCTGGAGTGCTTTGCCATTTCCTTCTCCTGCTCATTTTACAGATGAGGAAACTGAGGCATACAGGATGAAGTGACTTGTCCAGGGTCACACAGCTAGGAAGTGTCTGAGGCTGGATTTGAACTTCCTGATTCCAAGCACAGTGCTCTATGTACTGCACTACCTAGCTACCCTGAAAAGCAAGAACTGCAGGTATTATTGTCCTTATTTTACAGATGAGGAAATGGAGGATCAGAGAACTTAAGTGATTTGCCCATGCTCACACAGATGCAGGACATGAACCCAGGTCTTCATGATTCCAAGGCCATGGCTATATAAGAAAAATCATGATCGCCAATTCCTCAGCCAATCACCTCTCGCCACCCCTACCTCAATTCCAAAAATGCTTTTAATTTAAAGAACATTTTTTCACTAAGCCTGATTTTTTACTGTTACTTTCCCCCCAGAAATGTTTCTATTTGGAGTCTTAACCTTTGATGGATTTTTTTTTTCTTTCATCCAAACCAATTCTACTCTCATTTATAGGGAAGAAGTTTCCAGAATCTCCTAAAGTTGTAATTCTTTATACATTTTTAGAACAAGTCTGTTAATGATTTGTGATCCTGAAAACTTATTTTTAAATGAATTCTCTTTTGTTCTTTTTTTTGGGGGGGTCATTTGGGTTTCCCATCACGGAAAAGCACCACCTCACACAGCAGAGGCCACTTCAGCGCTAAATGAAGAGTTTAGAGGTTCCATATGGTGACTGGCACCAGACGAAAAGGAGCTGGCCGAGGAGGTTAATGAGCTGGGACTCGTCCCCGAAAAGCTTCACACCATGTGATGACTAGACAGTCACATTAGTTGGGATGTAATCACACTTCTCTTGCGGGGCATCTCAGAAATTCCTCCGAGATGGCATCATTAAGGCATGGCGGTCTCCATTTTGAAGCCTTTCATTTTTTGATACCCCAGGGCCTTTTGACAAGGAAAATGGGAAAATGTTCTTTGGCTTAAGGGAAATTTAGAATCAACATGGAGAGAGGCAGAATAGTTGGGATCTAAGAAGTGAGAGAAACTACTAAGGTATAGTTTGATGGGTGGTTAAAGTGTACTTGAGTTCATAGGATTTTAGAGCTAAGGCTAGATGGTACCTTAGAAAACTTCTCATCTAGATGTCATTTTACAGATGAGGAGACAGGCCCAGTTAAGTGACCTGAACAAGGTAATTCAAGTAATAAATGACAGAGCTTGGATTTTAAGTTAGGTTCTACTGCCTCCAGATCCGTCACTCACTACTACAATGGGTTGTCTCTCTGAGCTTTATTCCCTCAAAAAGATAATGGAACATGGGATTTAGATAGGGAAGAAGACTTAGAGACCACCTAGCCCAATGCCTTCCTTGTATAGATAGGATACCCAGGCCCCCAAAGTTTAAGTGATTGGCCTAACTAAGGTTAGAAAATCCTGTTTTACGGATGAGGAAACTGAGAGTCAGATGGCTGAAATGATGAGTTGATCATAGTTACCCTGCTGGTGTATGGGAGCAAAGGCCCAGGCCCAGGTCTCTTGACTCCATCCCCCCCAGTGCTCAACAGGTGGTCCTGAAGCTTCCCAGAACAGAGAATCCATTTATTTTTGTTTAACCTAATAAAAGCTCAGCTCCAGCTGTTCTCTGTTTGGAAGAAAACCTGAGAACTTTAGCAGCTCTTTGGGTGGCAAGAGTCATCCAACTTAGAACAGATTGTGTCTCATTTTCACGGGTTTGTGTTTGTGGATCTGCCTTGGGGGAGGGTGGCAAACCTACCCCTCCTCCAATATCCCAGTAGATGGTAGTGCCAATCTTCCAGCTACCCAGCCACCTGACCTCGGAGTCATCCTTGACTTCTCCCTCCCCCTTAGCACTCGGGGCCAATCATTGGCCAAATCTTGTTGTTTCTACCTCCATACAATCTGGGGTACCCATCTTACTCTTTGTGCTCACAGAGCCACCATCCCAGTTCAAGCCTCTCACCTGCACTATTTCAATAAGCTTCATAATTGCTCTCCCAGCTCCCAGTCTTCTTCAAACCATCCTTCACATAAATGTAAAAAAAAAAAATCAACCAGTCAATAACCAAACATTTATTGAGGGCCTGCTTTTGTGACAGGCACCACACTGGGTGTGGAGATATCATCTTTAGAACACTTTCAGTCACTTACAAAAATAGTTTTAATGTAGATTAGAATGGGATAAAAACTACTTTTAAAAATGCCACTTCCCACTTACTAGCTGTGTGACCCTGGACAAGTCATTTAACGCTCAGTGCCCCACAAAAAAATGCCACTTCCTCAACAATACAATGATCCAAGACAATCCCAAAGGACTATTGATGAAATACTATCCACCTCAAAAGAAAGAACTGATATTGATGGAACAGACTGAAGCATGCTATTTTTCACTTTCTTTCATTTTTTATTTTAATCAAGTTTTCTTGTACAAAATGACAAATATGGTAATGTTTTACATAATCATACATGTATAACCCATATATGATTGTTTGATGCTTCAGGGAGGGGAGAGAGGGAAAGAGGGATAAAAATTGGAACCCAAATCTATAAATAATTTTTTTTTTTTGGTGAGGCAATTGGGGTTAAGTGACTTGCCCAGGGTCACACAGCCAGTAAGTGTTAAGTATCTGAGGCCAGATTTGAACTCAGGTCCTCCTGACTCCAGGGCCGGTGCTCTATCCACTGTGCCATCTAGCTGCCCCAAATGTTTATTATTTTAAAAATGCCACTTCCTCTAGGAAGCCTTTTCTGCCTTTGCTCCCTGGACCTCCCATAGCACTCTGCTTTGTACCTCAAAATAAAGGTCAGGGAAGGCTTCATGGAGCAGGGTTTCATGGATACCTTACCTGACCTATAAAAGGTCAGACCCCAATACTTAAAGGGGCATACTTACCATATTCAATATTGGATGAGTTATAAGACTTTCACTACTTGACCCCACAGGACAGAACCGGGAGCAATGGGGAATGGAAATCAGAGAAAAGATTTGAGCCAAAGAAAAATTTTCTTACAATTAGAGATGACAAAAGTAGAAATGGACTTCTTTATGGGATAATGATTTCCAGAGCACCTGGAGTAAATCCAGTTGATTGGAGTAGAAGGGAGGGAAAGGAAAACCCTAAAAGACCCTTGGCTGTTGTGCACTACTGCAATCATCCCAGATTTCTTCACTGATCTTGAATGGGGTGGGTTCTTCCACCTGGAATTGGGTCAGGCAGCCTGCCCTGATATAATGGAGGAATGGAAGGAAGGAAGGAAGGGGGAAGACATAGTGCTTAAATTCAGAAAGTCAGAAGTACAGTTGAGAGGAGAATGAAGTATAACAGGCATAAACCCATCCTCCAAACAGAGCCCTTCCCCCCAACCGCCAAGGAACTACCAATGAATGGAAGAAGGGGTCAGGATGGATGGTCCAGGGTGAGAAGGCCATAGGTGCTAAGGGAAATTCTAGAGCAAGAAGGCAGTTAGGTCATGATAATAAGACTAATTTCCCCTCTGGGATGGGGATAGATTCTGAAATCTAACTGTGAATTCTGAGAATTGTAGTCCCAGAGAGACCTCACTCTCTTTCTACACTGGAAATGCTGTCTGTCTGATACTATAAGTCCCAGAATTCACAGTTGGGTTTTGGACCTTGGAACAGGTTAAACTGGTCAAACATGGTTGTCCTGAGGGTTGTGTGTGTGTGTGTGTGTGTGTGTGTGTGTGTGTGTGTGTGTGTGTATTGGGACAGGAAAGACCGGGCCCAAGGAGAAGGATACAGTGGGTATGTGAAAGGGGGCAGCAGGATGGCACGAGGGTGACTTTCTCCCCAGAGGCTGCCAACATGGGTTTTCATGCCATTCCTCCTCACAAAGGTCTGCCATTTCTCATGGCCTTGTTTTGGCTCCGTTCCCATTGGCACAAATGCCATGGGGAGGAAGCTCCTCCTCTGCCCTCCATGTAGGTTCCCTAGGGAGAAGAAGAAAATGGCAACTTTTTATTAACCAGTATTAAAGTTTTACAACAAAGCCCTGGTTCCTAGGTCAGGCAGCAGGGTAAGAAGTACACTCTGGGTTTCAAGGCATTCAGACTAATTTTTTTTATGGTCCAGGGAGAAGGTCTGAAATGCAGTTGTGAATTCCAATATTCTAATTCCCCGGTGTTAAAGCCCTGAAAGCAAAAAGCTCTGATTGTTCCATGCTTACTGGGGTTCCAATGGATTCTGTCTCCTTGAAGGTCTTCAGGCATAGAGTAGATGACCATGTCAGTAATTTTGTACAGAGGATCGTTAGTCAATATAAAGTTTGGACTAGATGTCTGCTGAGCTTCCTTCCAAGTCTTAGATTCTGTGATTCTGTCCAAAGTGACACATCTGTATGACAGAGTGGATAGGGTGCTGGAGGACATGGATTCAAATCCCACCTCAGATACTTATTAGTTGTCTGACCCTGGAGAAGTCACTTAACCCTGTTTGTCTCTTCAGCGCTCAGTTTCTTTACCTGTAAAATAAAAGTCTTGGACTTGTTGATCTCTAGGCCCTCTGAATCTGTTTTCCTATGATCCTAAGAGGCAGGAATGCTAATGAAACTAAGATCTTCTGACTTCTTATCCAATACATTCTGCAATTTACTAGCCATATAATAATAGCTTTATAAGATTTAGAACTGAAAAATATCTTAAAGATTACCTAATACAGAGGTTCTTGACCTGGACTCCATAAACTTGTTCAATCTGGGTTTTTTTCCCTATTTTGATAATTTTACTTCAATATATTTGGTTTCCTTTGTTATCTTAATATATTTTATTTTAGGCATTTAAAAACATTCTGAAAAAGGGTTCATAGGCTTCACTAGACTACCAAAGGACAGATAGGTGATGCAGTGGATAGAGCCCCAGGCCCAGAGTCAAGAGGACCTGAGTTCGAATCCAGATTCAGACACATACTATGTGACCCTCGGCTAGTCACACCGTTTGCCTCAGTTTTCTCCTCTGCAAAATGAGCTAGAGAAGGAAATGAAAATCACTCCAGGATCTTTGCCAAGAAAACCCCAAATGGGATCAGAAAGAGTAGGTCAAGACTGAAAAACAAAGACTACCGAAAGGGTCAATGAAATGAAAAAAAATGTAAAACCCCTTATAATAGCCCATTCCTCCTCATTTAACAGATGAAGAAACGGAGGTCCAGAAAGGTAAAATGTTTTACTCCAGATCACATGGCCAATAAGGGCAGGGTTGGGTTTCCAGATTGGCAGCCTCTAGATCTTTCCACTGGCTCATAAAGCTTGTGATGATCACTTGTAGAATACTCAGGAGAGAAGGAGAGAGGATAAGCCTGCATGCCCCAAGATCTCCACCTTTCAAATGTTCAAAACAACCTGGTGAGATAAATCATCCTTTCTCAGTACTCCCCAGGAGAAGTCACAGAGGAACAAGTTTTCCTTTCAGGAGGCTTCCCTGGGATTAACATCAACCTTCTGCTCCCTTGAAACGGGTGAAATGCTGCTTTGCTTACTGCCCATGATGTTTGGGTGCCTTGCAAGATCTTCTCTGACATAGAGAATGAGAAGTGACATTGTGGATGGTACAGGGCTCCCTGCAGCAGAGCCAGCAGGAAAGTTAAGCTCTATATGCCAGAACCAATTGCATGTAGCTTTTCAGATCTCACATTTCATATTCAGGGATCATGTTTTCACGATTGATCTTATAATAAATGATTTTTTAAAAATCATTTAATATGGTGAGCAAACAGAGCAAATGTGGCTGCAGCCAACAGATGACATCATGTCTTAGGTTTCCACACACACCTTCCCAAATCAAAGCAAGATTGACAAGTCTCGTAGGTTTGAGCTACTTGAGAAAGGAAATTTTTTAAAAAATCAATTTACCAGTTCCATTCACTTCTATGGCCTTCAGTTTCCCCATCTGTAAAATGAGGAGATGTGCCAGATTAACTCAAAATTCTTTCTATAATCTAAATTCTTTTTCAGTTTTTCCATGAACCTTTTCCTTGCCCCCAATAACAAAGTTCTCCATCCAACCTCAGAAAGCACTTTATTTTGCAACTCTCTAATGCTATTATCAAGTAATATTGTGTATTATCTGTGTGTCTAATTCCTTATGACTATGGGCTCCATGGAGGTAGGGACTGGGTCTTACCTCAACTTCTACCTCCCATTCATTGGCCTTATTGCTCTGCATTTAGTGGGCAATGACTGACCATTGCTCAAAAAAGCTTCAAGAATTCCCCATTGTCTCAGGAATAAAATGAATACTTCTCCTTTGGCCTTTAAAGCTTTTCACCATTGAAAGGGTGATTCTGGCCTCCCTTCATAGACTTATTCCATATTTTTCCCCTTCTTGTGCTCTATGTTCCAACGAAACTAGCTGACTTGCTGTTATCCATCTATAGCATTGCAGCTCTCAACTTTGCATGAACTTGTACATATCCTCAACATAAGTTTTTATTTTTTATTCATTGTTTCCTGCCCCCTCCCTGTAAAGTCCTTAAGATGGGAGAGATGGTTTCATTTTTCTAGTATCCCCCGTACCTCAATGCACATTGTAGGTCCTTAATAAATACTTGTTGAATGAATGGATTGAATGAAATTGATGAATGAATATTCTATCTTATAAGATAATATTTGTAAAGTGCTCAGCGGGGCAGCTAGGTGGCACAGTGGATAGAGCACCAACCCTGGAGTCAAGAAGACCTGAGTTCAAAAGTGACCTCAGATACTTGACATGTACTAGCTGTGTGATCCCGGGCAAGTCACCTAACCCCAATTGCCTCACCCCCCCAAAAAAAACCCCACAAAATGTTCAGCACAGTGCCTGGCACATAGTAGGTACTATATAAATGCTTATTCTGTTATTTTCCCCTTCTTTATTGTAAGAACTCTTCAGTTCTAATATTCTATGAATCAGTGGCTCCTAGTAGGCACCCTAGCCCAAAATAAGATCTATTTCTTGTCCTTATGGAGCTGACAATATAGCTATAGAAATAGACATGTGCAAAGGTATCTGACAATACTAACTGGTTTTGGAAAATGTCTAGCAATCTGTTTAGACAATGTATTTTGGGGAGTTCAGAGGATGGAGGAAGATTGTTGTTGGCTGGAGTCATCGATAAAGATTAGACTTGAGCTGAACTGGGCCTTGAAGGACCAGTAGGGTTAATTCCCCAGTGTTAAAGCCCTGAGAGCAAAAGCTGTGGCGGATCCATGCTTAATTAGGTCTCATGGGCTGGGGCAACTAGGTGGTGCAGTGGAAAGAGCTCCAGGCTTCAAGTGAGGAAGACTTCTCTTCATGAGTTCAAATCTGGCTTCTGACACTTACTAGCTATGTGACCCTGGGCAAGTCACCTAACCCTGTGTGCCTCAGTTTCCTCATCCATAAAATGAGCTGGAGAAGGAAATGGCAAACCACTCCAGTATCTTTACCAAGAAAACTCCAAATGGGACCATAAAGAGTTGGACAAGACTGAACCGACTGAACAATAGGATTAGGACAGATAAAAAGGAAGAAGGAAGAGATTAAAAGAGACTGAATGGTCAGAAGACCAGGAATTCAGACAGTGGTTTAGCTGACTGGGTAAACCAATGTAACAAAAGCAGAGATTTCCATAGGGGAATAGAGGAAGTGAAGGTTGGAGTGAAGGTCCAGATTGAGAATCCCATGGACGAACTAGTAGGGGAATCTCTGATCCCCAGTATATGCCTGTGGTTTGTGGATGGATCCCTCGGTTCTGCTTTAGCCAAAGCCAAAAGGGCATTGAATTGAAAGGTTTCATAAAGCAAAGATCCAGTCTTCTACGGGAACATGGCATCATATAATTATTTATTTGGGGATAAGTGTAATCTCAAGGCCGACCAGGTATAGGCCCGCACAAAAGACTGTTAACTTGAGAAGAATCAGTCTAAGAATCCACTGTAATAACTGAGTCTAATAGAGAATAATTCAGGAAAACCCAGAGAATCAGCAAAGAAACTAATTAAGATCATTGATAGCTTCAGTAAAGTAGAAGAATACAAAATAAAATCACAAGTATCATAAGCTTTCAATATAATACTGACAAAAAACCAGAAGAAAAATAACAATATGACTCTCTAGATTCAAAATAATTACAAAGTGCACAGGATAGTCTGTAAGTTAGCCTACAAAGACTCGTGAAAGATTTATATCTTTGCAAAAATAAATTAGGTCTTAAGTAATTGGAGATATATCAGAAGTTACTAACTTTTTTTGTGTATCATGGACTGACTTCCTTTTGGTAGTCTGGTGAAGCCTATGGACCCCTTTTAATTGTGTAAAATAAAAGACATGGGGGCATCTCAGAGGCATGGTAGATAGAGTAACAGGCCATGAGTCAGGAAGATATCTCTTCTTGAGTTCAAATCTGACTTTAGATACTTTCCAGCTATGTGACTCTAGGCAAGTCACTTAACCCTGTTTGCCTCAGTTCCTCATCTGTAAAATGAACTGGAGAAGGAAATGGCAAACTACTACAATATCTTTGCCAAGAAAACCCCAAAAGGGGTCATGAAGAGTCAAGACAGGACTGAAAAAATTACTAAACAAACAAAAAAGACAAAGGAAACCAATTATATTGAAATACAATAATCAAAACATTCTTTTAAAAAGCAAGTTTAAAAAACAAAACCTCGGAATACAGCCAGAGCTTATGGTGGACCAGGCTAATATAATGAAAATTATTATACTACCTAAATTAATTTACATATTTAGTCCTATAACAATTCAGTTACCCAGAAGATGTTTCCTAGAAGTAGACAAAACAATAACAAAATTCATTTGGAGGAAAAAAGGGCTTAGAATCTCAAGGGAAATGATGAGGAAAAAATAAAATTAAAGGGAGCATGACCAAACCTAAAATTATATTAGAGAGCAATGGTCAACCAAATTTTTTTTTGTACTGGTTGAAAAATAGCAAAAGTTGATCACTAGACACTATGAGATAAACAAGAAACAGAAACTCAGGTACTGATTAACCCAAGGACAGAAATGTCCTTTTTGATAAGAACTGCCAGGAAAACTGGAAAGTAGTTTGACAGAGCATGACCTTACATTATATCCCACAACAAACCCAGAATGGATGAACCTAACATAAGGATGATGAAAATAAATGAAAAAATACATGAAAAATAATGATGAATGAATGAAATGGAAAAAGTTCACAATGGAAAAAAATAGAGAAGAATGCTGGGAGTAGATTTTTTCATAACTATGGCTAAAGGAGAGGATTCTCAAACCAAACCAGGGATACAGACAGGACATAAGAAGGACAAAATAGTTCATTCAAAGTACATGACATTCAAAAGTTTTTGCACAGTGATTCCTCAATAGGTAAGTAGCTAAGGGATACAAGCAGTTCCCAGCAGAATTTCCAACTATTAACAATCTTGTGAAAGAATGCTCCAAATCACTAATAGTCCAAATCACAAATAGTAGGAGAAATGCACATCCAAAGAACTCAGAAGTTTTGCCAACACTGGGCAAACTGGCAAAGATGCCAAAGGATAAAAATAGTCAGTGTTGGAGAGATTAAGGAAAGATAGACACAGTAAGGAATTGTTGTGGAATTGTGCATTGTTCTAACCATTCTAGAAAGCAATTTGGAATCATGCAAAGAAAGTGACAAAAATGTCCATATATTCTTTGACCAGAGATTCCATTGTTAGGCATAGAGGGGGTGGGGGGTTGCAAGGCAGAAGTCAATGACCAAAAGAAAGACCTTATATACAAAAAAAAAATACACCAAAATATTTATAGCAAACCCTTTTTTTGTGATAGCAAAGAAATGGAAACAAAGTAGAGACCCACTGATTGGGAAATGGCTAAACAATTGTAGTACATGAATGTAATGGTATATCACTGGCCATTAGAAGCAATGAATATAGACAAGCATGGAAAGATTTGGATGAACTGATGCAAAATGAATTAAGTGGAACCAGAAAAACAATATATACAGTGACTACAACAATGAAAATGGAAAAAACAACAGCAATAAAAAATCAAAACTGAATTCTGCCAAAGTAGAATGACCAAGTTTGGCACCAAAAGGAAATGTGAAAAGATACTTCCTCTCCTTTCTTTTCGGAGGTAAAGAACAATGAGTATATAATACCACATATAATCAAACTATGTTAATATGTTGGTTAAGTGTGTAGAACATTCCTTTTCCTCTTTTTCTATTCTTTGTTATTGGAGATTGCTCTCTGGGAAAGAGAGGAAGGTGGGATACACTGGGAAATAGAACTGATATAAAACTTAATACAACTGATATAAAAATTAAAATAATGCCAATTTTCTTAAAAATTTCACACAAACAAAAATAGAAAAAAGAAAATAAGAAAAACTGTCAAAAAGCAAAAAAAAAAATCTTTGTATCTAATAGGACTGATGAAATCTCCTGTTGAAGATATGTAGGGATTTTAAAAAAAAACATGACACCAAGACCCATTCTCTTAGAAATGTCATTGAAGGATATGTAAAATTTTCAAATGAAAAAATTGCAAACTAATGACCATTTGAAAACATGTTCCAAATTACTCATGGTAAGATAAATGTAAATGAAAATAATTCTGAAGTTTCACTTCACATCCACAAAATTGGGTGAAAAAAATTGAAATAATGTTGGAGAGGCTATGGAAAGTCAGGAACACGATTATACTTTTTTGGAGTTATGAATTGATCTGATTTGTTGTGTGTTTAAATTCTGCAAGGAAGGTGCTTAAACTGTTCACACTCTTTGAGTTCCATAACTGGGCATCTGCCCCACAAAGAGGCAAAGGACAGAGCTGTCTCCGTCCTTTAAATTTAAATATTATTTAAATATATGCCACAAGATTCATTTGTATTACTTTCTGTAGTAGAAAAATACTGAAAACAAAGAGTAACTATTAATGGGGAAGTAGGTGAAAAAAACCTGTGGTATATGAATGTAAAAAAATATGATGATGGGAAAGGAATAAGAATTTATTAAGCACCTTCTTTGTGCCATGATCTTTTGATTCAATCCTGAGAGGCAGGTGCTATCATTATCCCTATTTTAGTTGAGGGAACTAAGACAGACAAAAGTTAAGCGGCTTACCCAGGGTTACACAGCTAGTAAGTGTCAGCGGCTGGACTTGAAATCAGATCTCCTTGACTTCAGGCGATGTGCTCTATTTACAATGCCTAGTGTCATACAGCAAGAAATGACAAATAGGAAGAACTCAGAGAAGCATGGAACATTTTGCATTAACTGATATACAGTGAAATATGCAAAACCAAAAGAACAATATATCCACTCACTACAGAAAAGATCACTAACAATGAATAACTGGAAAAAATTGATGGTCTTGGAAAACACCTAATGCAACATATTCCCCTTCCTATATCAGAGAAGGAGGGACCTACTAGGGCAAATGTTTTGTGTCTTTTCAAATTCAGTCATTGTATCATATGCTTTGGCTTGTTTTACTTTGTTACAAGAAAAGGTTTATTTAATGAAAGAGGGGGTTTCAGAAATGATTTTGTGATATAAAGACAAAAGGCATCAATAGCAGGTTAAAAAAATAAAACAAATGGGGACATTTTCTATTCTTGGTAAATTGTGTAAACCTTTCAGTATATTGTGTAACTGTGAAGATGTGGTCTTCTGTAAAAAAAAGTATCTGCAGAGGTCTATTTGTTTCCTTCTTAATGTTTCCATTTTTAAAAAAAATTTTTTTTAGTGAGACAATTGGGTTTAAGTGACTTTCCCAGGGTCACACAGCTAGTAAGTAATGTTTCCATTTAAAAAAAAAACAGTAGATGCATAGACCATTATCATAAAGATTTTATGGTGATGAGAAAGTAGGTGTATGATTTGATAGTTGTTAACGTCTTGTCAATTGTCATTGACAAGCTGTATGAACCTGGGCAAGTCATTTGACCTGTCTGCCTCAGTATCCTCAACTGTAAAATTGTGATAATAATAACACCTATGTCACAGTGATAATCACATGAGGTAATATTTGTCAAGTTCCTGGCCCATGATAGACTCTTCATGAATGACAAGACATTATTAGCAACTAGATCATTTTCCACATTTGAAAGGCATTAGTTCTGAGCCTTCTATATTTTGTTAAGTTGGTCCTCAGATAGCAGGCACTATGTGTTGCCATATTCAAAACCTTTATAGATTAATAAACATTGTTAACATTATTAATTCACAGATCTACTTTCTCATCTTCATAAAATCTCAATGATAATAATGTCATGTGTGATCTTTTCCATTCTTTTGTAATCTTCCCTTATTTGAACTATCTTAAAAATTGATCCCTTGATCAATTGATCTGTAAGAATTGATTGCTATTCAGGACCCCATCTTTGGCTAAAATTAGAAAGCTTCAGGGGCACCCCACAGGGCTCCCTCCGCCTGCAAGCCTTGGGCTCGCCACACCTGGCTTCCTCTACCCAGCTGGGATATGCATGGAAAACCAGGCCACGCCCCGGGTTCCTCCACCCACCCAGGGTATGCACAGAAACCCTGAGCTCTGGGCGAGCCCTGCACAGAGACTCCATGCCCCAGCCGGCCTTGGCCACGGCCCCTAGAGGTGCCAGTGAATTAGCTTGGGGTGTGTGGATGATCACCCTGAGTTTTCTAAAAGAGAAGAGTTTTTTAAGAGGAGCGGGAGTAGTGAAGGGGGAGCGACCAAGAAAGGAGACAGGTGGAGAGAAGGAGACAAGAGGAAGCTCAGGCAGCAGCTACAGGACAAGCAGCAAGCTAGGAGAACAGTAGACAAGAGGGGAGCTACCAAGCAACAGAGATGGAGGGAGGAGAGGAGACAAGAGGAAGCACAGGCGGTGGTGGCAGCAGCCAGCCACATCCACGGAGTGAGAGACATGCAGGGGGATAAAGAAAGTTAAAGGCAAAGCAGCTGAGTCCGTTGGCCAAGGTTACATCTACTGTTGCCACTTCTTAGAAAAGTTTAACTGATTTTTAAGCAGTCATCATATTGAGCCAGCCAAAAGATCTTGAATTCCAATTGTGATGCATTGTGACTGTGGGCAAGTCACTTAACCTTTCCTGGCCTCAGTTTCTTCATCTGTAAAAATAATGGGGTTGAATTAGATGAAAATAAGTCCATATAAATCCTAATAAGGTGAGAAGCTTAGGCTCAGTTATATAAAGATTTATATGGACTTATTTTCCCTCATGCTACCTTTAAACTGGTAATAACCTTCTGCCATAGAATCATAGATTTAATGCTGTAAGGAACCTCCAAGGTCATCTAATTCAACCCCATTATTTTTACAGATGAAGAAACTGAGGCCAGGAAAGGTTAAGTGACTTGCCCACAGTCACAATTGGAATTCAAGATCTTTTGGCTCCTATAGTCAGTGGTCTTTCCACCATATGAGTTTATAATCTAAATTGGCACTTTCTGTAGCTGTCATGCCTCTCTGATGGGTAAAATGATTAATTATATTCTAGCTGAGGTGGTTTCCATGTTCTTTTGGCTGGCTCAATATGATGACTGCTTAAAAATCAGTTAAACTTTTCTAAGAAGTGGCAACAGTAGATGTCTTTGCTTTTTTATCCATGTTCCATTTCACTTTTTTAGAGTCAACGTCCCTTTTAGGTAGGTCCAGTTAGAAGTGTTACAGTACCAGCTTTTCATTATCCTTTATTCAAATGTGGAAAATTTGCTCTCACAAGTCAATGATCTATCTAACTGCATTCACATAGCTAAATCTCAAGTGACTTTCAGATTATTAACCAGTCTGTTAAGTTAAAGTCCATTTCCTCTTTCATGCTTCAGTGCTGTGTTCTCCACCTTCCAACTCTATTCCTGAAGAATAGCATATGAGCATGAAGTTTTGGCCTCTTTCATTTCTTGATCCATTGCCATATCTTCCAACAATCTTTGTTCTCTTCCTGTGTCCTCTTTGAATTAGTCACCAAATGCCAAGATATATGTTGGCACTGTTTGGGAGAATCATCTCCAGTTCTTGAAAGAATTGCTCTACTCATTCTATGTAACAGATGTCAGGGTATTAGCTGCAATTGTCTTCATGGTGGTCTGCCTGCTTATTGGTAGTCATGAGCACTGAAAGCCTAGATGACCAAGTGTACCATGAAATTTTCTCTTGTTGCCTTTGGGCACACAATGAAACCACCTCCTCCAATTACTTTATTTACTTCTCTGAAAATAACTTGTAAGCTGTCCTATTTAGCAACAACTAATTTCTGTCTTCTGGTTTCATTTATAGTGATAATGTCAATATGGATATGGTTCAGTGAATCCAATACTGTATCATCTTGTTAACCATTGAACAAATATCCCATATTAAGAGTACCAGGGGGCAGCTAGGTGGCACAGTGGATAGAGCACCGGCCCTGGAGTCAGGAGTACCTGAGTTCAAATCCGGCCTCAGACACTTAACAATTACTAGCTGTGCGACCTTGGGCAAGTCATTTAACCCCAATTGCCTCACTAAAAAAAAAAAAGAGTACCAAACACTTTTGTTACTGTTTGTAGACAGTTTAAGAATTTTATGATTCTTAGCACTCCTGCTCCCTTTCTCCCCTACTCTCTTTCCATTACTACAGAGTTGAAAGGGACTACAAGGAATGGAGCCATTTAGTGTTGCTTTTTTCTGTTTTACTCAGTCACCTATGCCAAAATATTTGGCACTCATTGAACCTCATTCTAGTGCTAAAACTTCCTAGAGTTTAAGTTGGTCTTCAGCAACTTTGTTGAATGGTTCTTAAAAAAAATAGAACTTGCAGACCACTGATAATCTTTAAGAAGCCAGAGTCATATCCATGACATGAGAAGGCATCAAGATAGGGATATAAAAAATCCCAGGTAGTAATATTACCTGAAAAGGTGGCTAGGAAGACATCAACAACTTCAGAACCATGTCTGTTTTCTCAATTCTATTTTTTTTTTTTTTTTTGGTGAGGCAATTGGGGTTAAGTGACTTGCCCAGGGTTACACAGCTAGTGTTAAATGTCCGAGGCCGGATTCGAACTCAGGTATTCCTGAATCCAGGGCCGGTGCTCTATCCACTGCGCCATCTAGCTGCCCCCTCTCAATTCTATTAATAATGAAAACAGTGTGTGTATATGTTGAGGGTGTCCTTGATGAAAGCATTAGAAAGAAACAGCTATCCTTTCATAGACAGCTTCCTACAAAATATTACATTTTTTTTTTAGTGAGGCAATTGGGGTTAAGTGACTTGCCCAAGGTCACACAACTAGTAAGTGTTAAGTGTCTAAGCCCAGATTTGAACTCAGGTACTCCTGACTCCCGGGCCGGTGCTCTATCCACTGCGCCACCTAGCTGCCCCAAAATATTACATTTTCATAGAATTATAGATCTAGAGTAGGAAGGGACCGTGGAAGCCATTGAGTCCAATCCTTTCACTTTGCTGATGAGGGAACTGAGGTCCATGGAGGGTAACTAAGGTCACACAATTAGTAAGTAACTGAGGCAGAAGTTGAATTTTCCTAACACCACATTTAGCACATCATCTACTGTGATGCCTCACCTCCTCTTCACAGTTACACAACTGCCTGAGAGATGTAGAGAATAAGACATCACTATTTCTATGGCTGGTTGATTACAAAAATACATTATATTCATAGAATAATAGTACAATTCTAAGGACTCTCCTCCAACATCAACCTCTCCATTTCTTAACCAATAACAAATTGTTTTGATGATTACAGTATTGTTGCCACTGATAGGCTTCCTTCCTTCCCATGCTTTTCATTATTCCCCTTACAATTTTTGTGAACATGGTATCTCCCATGCATAGTTAAATTTCATACAAGATTCAGTGACAGATAGGACTATGGAGAAAGCTTGATTCAAAGAGCCACTGATAACTACCATTAAATGAAGTATGAAGATTGTTGCTCATCCTTTCTTCTCAAGGAGGCATGGAGAAGGAAGGCATGGGAAGAACACTGGCTCTACAGTCAGCTCTAATCCCACATCTGATGCTTATTACCTGTGTGACCTTGGGTAAGTCACTTAACTTCCCTGGACCTCAGTTTTCTTATTTGAAAAATGATGGTGTTGGACTAGATAGTCTTTCTGGTCCCTTCTGGCTCTGAATAAATGACATTAGAATCCTCTGTGCTCACCAAAGACATTCACCAGTGTCACATCCTATGCAAAGTCCACATAGAAGAGGACTTTCCTATTGGTGGTAAGTGTTCTTGCTTGCAAATGATATTGTGCTGATTGAATCAGTTCTTACAGAACTACATAGCTTCCTCAATAAGATCTATATTCCCTCAAAATTGAGCTTCAGATTATCAACACTAGAAAAACAAAGTGGATGAGAAATACATAGCCCAGATTATGATGTGTAATTGGACAGTTGACACTTTGATTTAATCCATCAGCAGATCTAACTGTTTAATGTGATTGTATATATACAACTTATACCAGACTGCTTTCCAACTTGGGGAGGAGGGAGGGAAGAGAAGGTGGGAGAAAAAAATTTGGAACTAGAAATCCTGTGAAAACAAATGTTGAAAACTATCCTTATATGTAACTGAAAAATAATAAAATTCTTTAATAAAAAAAAGAATTGAGCTCTGTGGCACTCCATTAGTAACACTGATTCATTAAATAACTTCTCCTTGAGTCCTGTTTTTAAAGCTTTTCTGAACCAATTAACTATGTTAGGTTCTAGCATGTATCTTTCTATTCCTCTTGTCTTCAAGGATAGGGAAAGTACTCTGCTGAAATAGAGGCACACAATGCCTGTGGTATGAGAATGTATTGCCTCAGGGGCAGCTAGGTGGCTCAGTGGCTCAGTGGATAAAGCAGTGGCCCTGGATTTAGGAGGACCTGAGTTCAAATATGGCCTCAGACACTTGACACTTACTAGCTGTGTGACCCAGGGCAAGTCACATTGCCCCACAAAAAAAGAAAGAAAGAAAGAAAGAAAGAGAATATATTGCCCCTTTCAGATTTTTAACAGAGGACAAATGATTAAGTGAATGAAACTAACATTAATGGTGGAATATCAGGCAGCAGCCAGAGACTGGGGAGGAGGGAAGACAGTATCTTGGAGTAGAAACCTTCCTAATAATTCCACAGCTAACTTCCTCAAGATTAAATGCAATTTGGGACAGCTAGGCAGCACAGTAGATAGAGCACTGGCCCTGGAGTCAGGAGTATCTGAGTTCAAATCCGACCTCAGACACTTAACACTTACTAGCTGTGTGACCCTGGGCAAGTCACTTAACCCCAATTGCCTAGCTTAAAAAAAAAAAAAAGATTAAATGACATTTCCTTTTGAATTCAACATACCTTGTTCTTTCCCAATTTCTCCACTCCTTGAGGAAAAGCCAATGACATTTTCCTCTCTACCATTCCAATATATCCTTGGCGAGTTTGTGGTTTGATTCTTGACCTTTTCTAATGTCCAACTGTTGGCCCATTTTACTTTGGCAATTAGCCATCCCATGACCTAGTTCAGAATAGACAGTGCAGACCTCCACAGCTGAGACATACTCACCTGAAGCTGAGCAGCCCCTCTAGTAACATAAAATAATCAAAGCTTTTAGGAAATAATAAAAATAACCATTATAATAATACTAATAAGAATATTATCAAATATAATCCTCCTCAAAAGATCTTCCTCTGCAGCTTCATTGTAGAATAGAGAGAGCCCTGGGTTCTCAAAGGCCAGGAAAGCAGAGGACAAGATGTATCCAGTCTCAGGGCAGCTAGATGGCACAGTGGATAGAGCACTGGCACTGGATTCAGGAGTACCTGAGTTCAAATCTGGCCTCAGACACTTAATACTTACTAGCTAGGGCAGCTAGGTGGCGCAGTGGATAGAGCACTGGCCCTGGAGTCAGGAGTACCTGAGTTCAGATCCGGCCTCAGACACTTAACACTTACTAGCTGTGTGACCTTAGGCAAGTCACTTGACCCCAATTGCCTCACTAAAAAAAAAAAAATACTTACTAGCTATATGACCCTGGGCAAGTCGCTTAACCCCAATTGCCTCACTAAAAAAAAGATGTATCCAGTCTCATCAGGTGGGAAGCCTGACCAAATACAAGTCTGGCAATAGACTACATGTCTGTCTGGAGACTAGATTAGTGAAATTAAGGCTAGCTCATTACCAATATGATTAGTTGAAGAACTTTTTGACCACATGAAGACTATCTGAATCACTTCACAGAGAGCATGCAATATATATCAGGGTTGGAAAGACCCACAAACAACCAAATTGCATCTCTTCAAAATGTTAAAATGTAATAATAGCTAATAACCTACATTTATGACGAGCTTAAGGTTTGTGAAATACTTTACAAAGATTATCTCATTTGATCCTCATTACTTTGTGAAGTCGATGCTGTTATTATACTTATTTTACAGATGAAGAAACTGAGGCTGACAGTATAAGTGACACATTCAAGGTCCTACAGATAGGAAGGATCTAAAGAAGGATTCAAACTTCCATCCTCCTGACTTTTTGTTCACAATACCATTCAGCTGCTTCCTAATATGTAGGCAGCATTTGGTGGTTGGCATAAACTGGTGAGCTAAATACTAGAGGCATTGTTGAATGAAGAAACAGAGGCTCAGAGAGGCCAAGTGATTAGCTCCAGGTTACACAGCTAGCAAGTGGTGGGACTCAGATCTTCCAACTCTGAGTCCAGCCCATAGTGAATTGAATCATGCTGACTGGGCCACAGCTCCGTGTGTCCTTATCTCTCCCTTGTCTCAATAGCCCCCTTTATGCCAGGCCCTGAATAGGGCCTGAAAGGGTTTCTAGATGAGTGATGGGGGAGTCAAAAGTGCCAGATGTAAGACCAAATGGTTGTGAGAGGAGGGAACCTGGCCAGTTATTACAGCATCAATGTTGCCCAATTCTAATATCTGACATGCAAAGAGTGCTTAGTCATTTACCAAGTACTTACATATATGATGTCACTAGGTTATCAGAGGCAGGCAGGGGAGGTATTATTATCCCCATTTTCCAGTTGATGAAAATGAGGCAAAGAGGGGTGAAGCAAATTACCCAAGGTCTCACAGCTAGTAAGCTGCAGAAACAATATTTGAACCCAAGTCTTCTGAGGATCCACATCTAATGTTCTTTCTTTCCTCTCTCCAGCTGCTTACTTGGCCAGACTGCTAGGGGCCAACTTGACCAAGAGAACTTCCCTCACCCAAACCTTTTAGAGGGACCCTCTCTTTGGACATGCTCAATAAGGGCTTTCCTGCACAATTCTGACAAACTGGAGCCCTTACCAATGGATCTGGTTCCCGTACACCCCCTCCTGCCTCTGGTACAATTCCTGGGCTCTGCAAAGGATTCTGGACTCTTAAAGCTCAGCCAGTTGTCACCTTCAATCAGACGGTTCACCATTAAAACTATTCCCTCAATCAAAGTGGATCCTAATAACCCCATGAGTCATGCTGCCCTTCATTCCTAAACCTTGACTATACTAGGGGCTTTAATTCCGGAAACCACCCCCAGGCTGTGTGCAGCTCTTCCAAATGTTTAGGCAGGAAGTAAAATTCAAATTAGATACAATCACAATGCAAATGTAGAATTATTTAATTCAAGCCGACTGGTTCTCGAAGGTCATAATTCCTGCCATAACTAGTTCTTACAATTGCCTTCTGTTAAGTGAATCAGAGGAGAAAAAAAAATACCCCTAACTTGTTCATGCAGAACAAATTTGTCTCCTAAACAAATACCAATCAGCAGAAAAGCCCTAAGTTAAGCATACTGACCTCTATATAAACTTAAATAAGTTGTTTTGTTTCATTCTGTTTTATTTTGTTTAGATGGATTGTGCCACCCTCCCCCACAATCCCCCATATATACACACAGTCTCTCCCCCTTTTCACTCAGATTGGGACAAAGGATAAAGAAATGCCATTAAGAAACCTCTAACTGGATCCCAGAGTGACTGGCCAAGGGGCTGGTTGTCCAGTATTACCCCAGTAATAATAGCAGCAGCAGACTTTTCTATGGCACTTTAGCTTACAAATCACTTATCTCCATAGTGGCTCTTTGAGGGAGGGAGTTATTGCAGCTTTTTTTTTTTTGTCTCCCTCTTACAGAGCAAGGAACTAAGGCTTAAAATGATAAAATCACTTGCCCAACGTTAGTCAGCTAATAGGTGTGGGAGCCAGGACCATAGGATCTAGGATGGTAAGAGACTTTGGAGACCATCTAGTATAATTAGCTCTTCATTTTACGAAAGGGGAAACTGAGGTCTAGAGAGGCAAGATGACTTGCTCAAGGTCACATTGATAGTAACTAGCTGAGCCAGGAAGTTTTCTGAGTGTTCTTTGAAACCTGGGTTTTCTGTCTCTGAGTTTCATGATCTTTCCATTCTGACTCCTAAAACCCCAAAGCATCTTTGATTGGCTACTGAGTAAGTGCTCACATCACAAAAGCGTTAGGAGGGTACTTAATTCTCTCCCAAGTGACATACTGGAATAAAAGAACTGAGAGGTACCTGGAAGTCTGCCTAGATAAGCCTTTTCTAGAGTCAAACCCAACAGACCCATTTGGATGAGCCAATTTCTTCCAAACAACCAGATAAGTAAGACCAATATCTCAACATTGGATGAGGGACTGCCCAGCCAACATGATCTTGAAAGCATTGCTGCTATGGAGCATGAAATCTTTCACTAATAGCCTCTTCCCTGTCTTACAGAAAAGTGGCCAAACCAAATCAAACAGTAAAGGCTTGTCAATCGCTGAACAGACCTTCACAGGGTGGGAGTAGCATCAGCTGATGAAATCCTCTCCCAGCTGTAGGACTGATGCTACTTCTGTACTCCCAACCCAAATCTACATGTCTGATCAAACTTTTCTGTCTCAAAATATTAAACATCACCCTCTCCTTTGGGCCACTTGCCTTCAGAGTACTGGATTCATGTTTATTATCTGTCTATCTGCATCAAGGGAGATGCCAGCTATGAATTTGCTAATATCAGGGAGGCAGGCCAGTTGACCTGGTGCAAGAAGTTAGTTTTTCTTGATTCCCAGAGTAGTGCTCTCTCTTTTGGCTGGTGATGAACACACCCCTTTGTTCTCACCACACTTCTTCTAGGGATTGGGAGAGAGGGAGAGAGGAAATAGAATTGTCTCTTTTCTGAACCCCTTAGCCCGTAGAATCTATACTGTACACTTAACTACAATCTCATATTACTTGATGTCTGACCATGAGCAAGTAGTTTCTCCTCTCTGGGGACTGGGTTTCCTCATTTGTAGAATGGGAATAATAACACTAGCACTATATTCCTTAGAGTATAGTGGTAAGGAAAGTATACCTTAAAGTGCCTCATAAATGTGAAGTGTTGTAATTATTGATCTATCAATCAGTACCAGTTTCAATCGCTTTAAAAATGCAGCATAGGGAAACACAGATGTGAAAAACATCTGTTCATAGTTTTTGTCTCCATGGACACAGATACAGATAAACAGAGGAAATCCTGGGCAAAAATCATAAAACATAAATGTTAGGTCCCTTAAAAACATCCCTTTAACCTCCCTCTCTCTCGCCCACACTGTCCCCTAGCTCCTCATCACAGACTTATAGAATCCCAGAGATCAAAGAGACTTAAGAGAACATCTTGTCCCTCCAGTATGTAAATCATGAGTTGTCAATACAACATCCCTGATGTCATCATTCAATTCAATAAACATTTATTAAGTGCCTACTATGTGCAAGACACTGTACTCTTGACTATACAAAGAAAAAAAAAGGAAATTGTTTCTGTGCTTAGGGAAGCTCATATTTCCTTAGGGAAGCTAAAACATGTAGAAAAACACCTAAATAAAAAGTATATGTAAAGTAATATGAAATTATTTCAAGGAGGAAATGCTAAGAACTAGGGGAATCAGGAAAGTTTAGAGAGTGGCACTTGAATTATGTTTCAAAAGAAAATAGGGGGGCAGCTAGGTGGCACAGTGGATAAAGCACCTGCTCTGGATTCAAGAGGACCTGAGTTCAAATCCGGCTTCAGACACTTGACACTTATTAGCTGTGTGACCCTGGGCAAGTCGCTTAACCCTCATTGCCCCAAAAAATAAAAAAAAAGAATATAGGGATAATAAGAATAATAAGAGTTAACATTTGTATAAGGCTTACTATGTGCCAGACATTATGCTAAGTAGTTTACAATTATTATCTCTCTTTTTTTTTTTTTTTTTTAGTGAGGCAATTGGGGTTAAGTGACTTGCCCAGTATCACACAGCTAGTAAGTGTTAAGTGTCTGAGGCCGGATTTGAACTCAGGTACTCCTGACTCCAGGGCCAGTGCTCTATCCAGTATGCCACCTAGCTGCCCCCAATTATTATCTCATTTGATCTTCACAAGAACCCTGGGAAGTAGATGCTATTATCAGCATCATTTTTCAGAAGGGAAACTGAGGCAAACAGTAGTTAAGTGACTTTACCAGGGCCACAAAGCCAGTAAGTGTCTAAGGTTAGAGTCTCTACAGCAGATGTGAAGATAGAGTACGTTCCAGATACAGGTGAACCACTTGCACATCTGACCTCTAGAAGAAGAACTTCAGTGATAGGAAATTCAATCTTTTATCAAGGAGCTCTTCTCAATTTTGTACATCTTTGAGTGTTAAGAAGTACAACATGATGTGATGGAAAGAGAACTGGACTCTCCTAGGGAACTTGTGCTTGAATGTTAGCTCCAAAATGAACTTGTAACCTGGAGAAAATCATTTTACCTCAGTTTAAACCTCCGTTTCTTCATCTAAAAAAATGGGGATGATGATGTTTACACAAACCACTTCACACAGTTGTTTTGAGGAAGGCACTTTTCAAATCTAAAAGTGCTAAAGGTGTGTAAATTGTTAGCATTATTCCTTAATATTAAGCAGAAGTAGGGGCAGCTAGGTGGTGCAGTGGAGAGAGCACTGGCCTTGGAGTCAGGAGGACCTGAGTTCAAATCCGGCCTCAGACACTTGACACTTACTAGCTGTGTGACCCTGGGCAAGTCACTTAACCCCAATTGCCTCACTAAAAAAATATATATATATTAAGCAGAAGTAGCTGATAATACCATTTGCATTTGGATCAAGGCCAGTTCCCATATTTGTGTTAGCTTTGCTAAGACTCCTTGTCTTTTTAAGCCTTTTAGCTGCAATTCAGAAATAAAAGTCTTTGTTTCCTGTAGAAGGTATTTCAAACATCACTGAGTAAGGAAAGTGTTATAGTCTCCATTTGTGGGCATAAAAGTTTCCTCCTTACACCCTGGCCACGTCTTGAATATTTAAGGTCCTTTCCAACTTTAAATCCTATGATCCTTATAAAATGAAATTTGCTTTGGGATTGGGGGTAGGAATAGGGGTGGGGGAGGGTATTGAAGGATCAGTAATTAATTTCTTCTCTTCATCCCCCAATATCCTCCTGTTCCCTCGATGAAGGAATTTCTCCATTATGGCTGCTTGAAGCAATAGACCAACCAATTGCAAATGGAAGACCTTTAGCAGACTCCAATCTTTTACTTATCCCTAACCCTTCCTCTCCTCTTTCCCAAGATTTCCAGATGCTTGAGATATTCAGTCCTCATTGTATTATTCCTACTTCCCTAATCTGAATCTTTCCTTCCTTTCCCTACTCCCCAGAATGGTGATTATGCACTAAATCTGGGGAGGCAAATCAGTTTCATGGCCCAGATACACATAAGTAGTTATTTGTTTCCCCATTTTACCAGTTTTAAATCCTCTTGATGAAATTTGAAAAATTCTAGGCAGATTATATGTATGCATAATTTTTTATTTAGATATTTTTCAAAATCCCACCATAATAAAAAATTAATTACTAATGAGGTAAATACCCTGAAAACAATAAAGTAACACGTTAAAATTATTGTGATGAATAATTCATGCAATTTTTCACCTTTGTAATTTCCTATATCTATGCTCTTTGATCCCATTGTTAGTTATATGCCTTTGAGGAGGACAGTGATAAAAAGAAAGGTATCATACACCAAAATATTTATAGTAGCACTTTACACAGTAGCAAAGAACTGGAAACAAAGCATATGCCCAATGATTGGGTAAATAATTAAACACATTGTAGTACATAAATATAATGGCCTATTACTGCACTGTAAGAAATTATCACAATGATGAGTACAGAGAAGCATAAGATGATTCCATAAATTGATGCAAAGTGAAATAAGCAGAACCAGGAAAACAATACAATTATTGTCAAATAATGTAAATGGAAAGAACAACAACAAAACAATAAACCCTGAATTATGTGAAATTATAATGATTTATCTTTTTTTTTCTGGAGGGGCAATGAGGGTTAAGTGACTTGCCCAGGGTCACACAGCTAGTAACTGTCAAGTGTCTGAGGCTGGATTCGAACTCAGGTACTCTGAATCCAAAGCCAGTGCTTTATCCACTGCACCACCTAGCTTCCCTATAATGATTTATCTTGACACAAAGAAGAATGATGAGAATGTAGTTCCCTCTCTTCTTTGAAGAGATGGGGGCTATGGCTGTGGAACACTACATATACCGTTGGACCTGGTTGATGAGTTGGTTAAATTGCTGAACTTCTTACTGTTGCTGTTGTTATAAGTGATGGCCTCAGCATCTGGAAGACGAGTGTTCAAGTTCTGCTTCTGATACATATTGGTCATGACCCTGGGAAAGTCAATTACAGTTTAGAGTTCTAGGTAATGTCATATAATTGTAAGTGACAGAGAAGGTGACAACTGGCATTAGTAAAGGGAGTTTTATTATTAATGAATCCCCATATATCAATGAAATCATAGGCCCAGTTTTTATTTATATAAGAGATGATTCTCTGGGAGGGAGAAGTAGATAGAAGGAAATATAGGTGATAAAATATAAAAGTTATAAATAAAAACTTTTTAAAGGTTGGGTAACGCAGGTACTGACTTTTGTTGCCATTTAGAGGTGTCTTCATTTATATAGTTATAGTAATTGTATATATTGTTCTTTTGGTTCTATTTTGTATTTGTTCATTCTTAAGCATTTAACACAGGTCTTCTCATATTTCTTTGAATTCTTCATATTCATTTTTGACCATGCTATTATATTCTAGATTTGTGTCCTATTTTGAAAATTCTTTTTAAAATTTAAATGTTTTCGGGGGTGGCTAGGTGGCGAAGTGGATAAAGCACCGGCCCTGGATTCAGGAGTACCTGAGTTCAAATCCGGCCTCAGACACTTGACACTTACTAGCTGTGTGACCCTGGGCAAGTCACTTAACCCCCATTGCCCCACAAAAAAAAAAAAACACAAAACAATAAAATTTAAATGTTTTCACTAATAAAAATGTATTTTGTCTCCCTTCCTTCTCTTCCCTCTACCTTGAAAAGGAAAGAAAAAATAAAACCCTTGTAACAAATATACATAATCAAGCAAAACAAATTCCATCTCTGGATATGTCCAAAAATTATTTGTCTTAATCTGCAGCCTAAGTAAATCGCCTCTCAGGCAGCATGAAATACCTTTCACTGTGAGTACTCTGGAACTGTGGTTTTTCAATGTGTTGATTAGAGTTCTTAAGTCTTTATGGTTGTTAGAGATGACTATATTTTAATCTGTGGCCCAGAAATCCAAATCTCATTCTTGTACATCATCATCTTCATCAACTATTGAATTTCCAAATTTACCTTTCATTTATGAAGCTCTTATATTTAATCAGTAGCAGGGATGAAGATACAACCTGTGTCCCTAAGGTCTTTAGTTGCTTGCCCAAAACTTTATAATACCTAGTAATAGTTTCTAGTTTTATTCAGGTATGGAGAAGTGAGTAATAATCATTAAGCTGTGACCAATATCATCCAAGCTTTTTATAGCAATACAAAAAAGTGTTCTAAAGCACTAACCATTAGAGAAATACAAACTAAGGGAATCCTAAGGTTCTATTTCACATCCATTAGATTGATAAAGTTGACAAAAAGGAAAATAACAAGTGTGGGAGGGCTGTGGGAAAACAGATATATCAATGCACTCTTGGTGGAGTTATGAAATGGTACAAATACTCTGGAAAGTAATTTGGAACTATGCCCCAAAAGTCACTAAACTGATCATAATCTTTGACCCAGTAATACTACTACTAGGCCTATATACCAAATAAAGCAAAGAGGAAAAGGTCCTATATGTACAAAAATATTTATAGCATCTCTTTTTTTTAGTGGCAAAGAATTGTTCAACTAAGAAGGTTCCCGTCAATTGTGGAGTGGCTGAACAAATTATGTTATATGAATATAATGGAACACTATTTTGCTATAAGAAATGAAGAGACAGTTTTAGAGACACCTGGGAAGAGTACTGATGTTATAGTATAAATTGTTCCCTCATTTTACTTACTTCATTGTGAATCAGTTCATATAAGTCTTCCCTTTTTTGTTCAGCAAGGGAAGAGAGGGAGGAAAAAAAATGCCTGATATTTGAAAAATAATTTAAAGATGAGCTTAGTCTTAAGAGACTCTCTGACATCCAAGATTCCTTGCTTGGGAGACATCAGACCTCTCTATTGTTAATATCAGATAGACAAATACCTGTTTCGTTATCCCTCAATATGGAATAATGAACCACCACTCCTTATCCTTTCTTCCTTTAATTTTTACTATATTCACTCTTTCCTGATGCCGTTTATTGATCCATATTCCTTAAAGTGCAAGAAACTTTTCCTTCCAGAGAAGTAACCCCTCCATCTTCTGAGATTCTGAGTTTCTAAATTACCAAACTGATTTCATGAATTATCAAGACCTATTAAGTTCTTGTCCACACAGGTCCACCCACTGAAATACTGCTGATGCTAATAACAAGCTTGGTGAACCCAGATTTATAAAACAAATAGGCACTCACCACACTAAGGACTCCACAGTAAAATTACATCACAAAGTGAAGACAGAAGAATCTATATGTTCTAAAATATTTATAGCAGCTCTCTCTGTGGTGACAAAGAAATGGAAACTGTGGGGATGTGGATCAGTTGTGGAATGGCTAAAAAAGTTGTGCTATATGATCGTGATAGAATACTGCTGTGCTATAAGAAATTATAAATTCGGGGAAGCTAGGTGACGCAGTGGATAGAGCACCGGCCCTGGAGTCAGGAGTACCTGGGTTCAAATCCGGCCTCAGACACTTAACACTTACTAGCTGTGTGACCCTGGGCAAGTCACTTAACCCCAATTGCCTCACTAAAAAAAAAAAAAGAAATTATAAATTAATTGATCGCAGAAAAACATGGATAAACTTGCACAAAATAACGAAGAGTGAAATGAGCAGAAGCAAGAGAATGTTGTTATATGGTAGCAGCAATATATTTTTTTAAGTGAGGCAATTGGGGTTAAGTGACTTGCCCAGGGTCACACAGCTAGTAAGTGTTAAGTGTCTGAGGCCGGATTTGAACCCAGGTACTCCTGACTCCAGGGCCGGTGCTCTATCCACTGCGCCACCTAGCCGCCCCAGCAATATTGTTTTAAAAACAACTTTGAGCAACTCAGTAATTTTGACTATTATAAATATCCAAATTAATTACAAAGGATCTATGAAGGAAGATGTTATCTGCATCCAGAGAAAGAACTGACAAATATAACTATATATAGAATGATTATACTTACACACACACACACACACACACATTTCTGTTGGGGGGAGGAGAGAAGGAAAAAAAAGGAAAAAAGTTACATGATAACTTTATCATATATTTAGAAGTAATAGCAAGTTGTACATAACAGATTTGTAGTTTCATATGCAATCGTCTTTTTTTTAAAATCCTACTATGTTATGGAAATGGTTGTGTTGTTTCAGAAATTTAAAATAAAATTTTAAAATGAAGACAGAATGGTTTGCAATCCACAGGACATGAGCACCAAGTTGGATATGATTTAGAGGAACAGGATTCAAATATCACAAGGTCAAAACAATTTGGGGCTTGAGAGTATTTACAAACATCACTCACATCATAAGCCTTTCAGATCCACTCTACATGCTAAATGCAAGGGGGTCTCCTTGAAATGGGAATCTTGTCTAATTTGATGTGGCTTTAAGTGAGGGCTGTTTGAAATGTGCTGCTCATTTGGATTTTCGTGTTTTGAGAGAAAATGTGCTTAAAGCTTAATCCAATTTTCTAACACCCTGAAACAGACAGAACAGAATGAGGAAATGGACAATGATGACATAACAAGGAAAGAGATTTCCTTGCAAAAGCCCCTGCTCTGTAAAGAGGTATTTCTTTTGAGAGACATCTGTTGATCTATTCCAGACTAATGCAGAATTTTCCCTTTGTGCCTAATGGACTGTCATATTTTCTTTTTCTAGTATTATTAAATTTTCTTTTTAATTTATGGAATAAAACAAGCATTTCCATAACATAGTATAGTAAAAAAAAAAAAAAAAAGATTACTACACAGTAGTATATTTTTAGGGTAATAAGTGACCTGCCCAGGGTCACACAGCTAGTAAATGTCAAGTGTCTGAAGCTTTATTTGAACTCAGGTCCTCCTGAATCCAGGGCTGGTGCTTTATCCACTGTGCCACCTAGCTGTCCCACCACAGTCGTATTTTCAGAGTCCTCTTCATTTTTTTTTAAGTTAAGAAATTTCCAAACTTAACAGGAGAAAGGTTTTTCAAGCAAGTTGAAGTTATGGTTCACATGTACACCAAGTGGAGTATTGAGAAAATTTCCCCTGAAATGCAGCCTCTGTAAAATCTCTACCTCTGTTTAACTGAAGCAGGAGCATAGGACCATATGATAGGACTACATCTGGAACAGAAGGAAATCTGGTTGTTCTCCCTATGTCTATTCTCTCTCTCTCTCTCTCTCTCTCTCTCTCTCTCTCTCTCTCTCTCTGCTCCAATCCATCTTCCTTTCAGCTGAGAAAGTGGTTTTTCTCAAGCTTAGGTCTTGCTATATCACTCTCTACCACCACCACCCCAATCTCCTACATGCCATGCATTCCAGTGAATCCCTATTTCATTCAGGATGAAATATAAAGTCCTTTGTTTGGTATTTAAAGCTCTTAATACACTGGTTCCTTCCTACCTTTCCAGCCTTCTCACATTCTGCTCCCCTCCGAAGCTTTACAATCCAATCATACTCAAGTACTTACAATTCCTAGAACAAAACACTCTATCAACAGTCTCCATGCCTTTTTTTTTTTTTGGTGAGGCAATTGGGGTTAAGTGACTTGCCCAGGGTCACACAGCTAGTAAGTTGCCAAGTGTCTGAGGCTGGATTTGAACTCAGGTCCTCCTGAATCCAGAGGCAGTGCTTTATCCACTGTGCCACCTCGCCACCCCCTCCATGCCTTTTTAATGAGTATTTCATCTACCTAGTATATTCTTCCTCCCTCTAGCTGCTAATGCCATTCCCCTGGTTATTTACCATTGACTGTGTACTTATCTTGTATGTTCTAATTTATTTAGGTTGTCTCCCCCTTTACAATGTCAAAAAGTCAAGACTGTTTTTCAACCTTTCTTTTATATGCCCAGCACTCAGTACAATGTCTGGCACATAGCAAGCGTTCCAAAAGAGTACACTGATTGATTGATTAAATGTAATAGCATAAAGAATCAATAAAAATATTTATTAAAATTTTAAATAGAAGAACTCACTTCTCAAACCATTGCAATCTGGTTTCCCATGCAACACTCTGATTTAACCATTCTCTCAAAGATCATTCACATTACTCTGCCATGGTACATTGGCTCGAGAGTCACAGGAACTGGGTTCCAATCCTGCCTTTGTAACTTTGGGCCATCACTTCATCTCCTTGGGCCTCAGGTCCTTCATCTTTCAAATGAGGGGGCTGGAGTAGTTGGTCTCTGAGGTCTCTTCCAGCTCCAGATCTATGATCCTATGATCTCTTCTCTGCTAAATCTGATGACCTTTTCTCCTTTCTCTCTCAACAGCATTTAACACTGTTCACCACCCCTCCTTCTGCTACTGCTTTCTCTCCTGGTTTCCTCTTCCCTGCTTGACTACTTCTTCTGGGTTTCCTTCACCACTCCCTAAAGTGCAGGCATCTCCTAAATCTCTGTCCTCAGACTTCTTCTGGCTCCATTCCCTATCTGCTGATGTCCTTAACTGTATCCATGATTTCAGTTATCTCTGGGCGGGTGACTCCCAAATCTTACTATTTCTCTAAACTCTTTCCTGAACTCTAGTACTGGATTACAGGGTCAGGAGACCCTTGACAAAAATAAGGAAGTTAGGAAGATGAGTGGGTTTGGAAGGCAAGATAATGGAGTCAATTTTGTACCTGCTGAGTTTGAAACCATGAGACAAGACATGTACAGGAAGATATCTGATGGGCAATTGGTGAAGTGGGACTAGAATTTAGGAGAAAGAGAATAGGATTAGAATTAGAGTTAAAAGACCATGAGTAGGGGCAGCTAGGTGGTGCAGTGGATAGAGCACTGGCCCTGGAGTCAGGAGTACCTGAGTCCAAATATGGCCTCAGACACTTAACACTTACTAGCTGTGTGACCCTGGGCAAGTCACTTAACCCCAATTGCCTCACTAAAAAAAAAAAAAAAAGACCTTGAGTAAATCACTTTACATCCCTATGCCTTCCTTATCTGTAATGGGGATAAGACAAGTAATAATACAGGTGAGTTATTATTATTTTTATACAAGTGTTCTCCCTTCGGAAACAATATATTTATTCCATTGAGGTTTCTACGATAGCACCTCTGTAATAGGTCAGTGAGAACATTGGAGGTTTTTAACTATTCCTTTGGGGGAATGACTTAGAGCTATAGCACAATCTTTTTTATTATTAATGGTATCAAAAATTGTTTTTGAATACCTTACTCTACCAGGATAGAGCACCAGCCCTGGAGTCAGGAGGACCTGAGTTCAAATCCGGCCTCAGACACTTAACACTTACTAGCTGTGTGACCCTGGGCAAGTCACTTAACCCCAATTGCCTCACAAAAAAAAAAAAAAAAAAAGGTCATTTGACAGCTGACATGCTGTCTGTCCCTGGGCTAGTAACTAGAAACCTTTTCAACTTTGCAACAGTCTGGGACCAAGCTAGGACCAAACAGAACTTCCACTTTACTGGTGTAGCTGGTGAGATGCCAGGGTCACCTCTGGGGAATGAGAGGAGGGCCTAAATGCAATGGTATAGTGGAAATTCAGATCTCATCTCTTATGCTTATTACCCCCTGTGACCTCAAGCAAGTCACTTCAACTCCCAGGGCCTCAGTTTCTTCATCTGTTAAATGAAGATGTTGATCACAGGCCCATTGAGGTCTCTTACAGCTCTGAACTGATGATCCTTTGTATGTTATTATCAATACTAAGACATCACTACATTTGTAGAGCTCTTTTTGGCCTACAAAGCAAGCCTGTGATGTAGGCAGTACACACATTATTATCCCTGCTGGAGCCAGTCCATACCTCTATCGGTTTCTTCAGAATTACTAAGGATTATTAAATGACTAGATTTATTCAGGATTATTACATTTTTGGAGTGAGCATTTACACTTCAGAAATCCACAAACACTACAAATCAGGGCTTGATTTATTGCAGTGCTGATTTCTAGCCTTTAAAAAGTGACAGAGAAAATGAACACAAATTCAACTTCAAAGTGTGCCGGTTGTTAAACATTTAACAGCATTGATCCCTAACCGCCCCCCCCCCTTTTTTTTTTTTTACAGATTTTATGGAAACTTGAGCCTTTAAAAGATTAAAATGATTCATCAAGGGTCATCCAGGTAGTAAATGAGAGCAGATTTGAATTTTAGAAGCCTCAAAAACCACTTAGAGTCAAATCTGATACACAATGAGTTATGGAGGTCTTTGAGAAAGAAAGTAAAATGTTAATTAAAAGTTGCAGAATCGGTTTCCTTAGCTAGCTTTCAAAAAGTATGGGTCATCTTATAATGTCATAGCCAAGCTGCCCAGACTACATAGTAGGAGTGGGGAAATGCCTGTTGTCCTATTGCTCGTTTATTCAGAAGCCACAATGAATTGCTCTCCCCTGGGTATCCGTGGGTGTGCAGAGTGTTCTATGGAATTATATTCAGGGCTGGGAAAAGAGCTACCTGAAGTTTGGAGAAACAGGAGCTGGAGAGAGAAAGGCAAGAGGTGCAGAGAGGGCTGTTCCCACTGGCTGGCTCACATTGTCTGGGGGACAATGGGCAGCCCGAGGGGGCGGGGGCCTTCTAGCTGTTCTAGAGTTCAAAGAAGGGGTTGTTTTAGGGGCTGCCCTTTTGATTAGTGGGGCCTCTAATTCCGGCCTAGAAGAAAGCGGAGGGAACCATGAAAGTATTTGAAAAAGAAGAGTTTTCAGTTGAGATACAATGGTTAGGAGTGGAAAAGAAACAACCTCTGGGGGAGATCTGAGCTCAGAGACAAAAGATCAGATCAGATTCTGTATCTGTAGTGATAGAAATATACATGCATATATGGACATATAAATACATGGATGTGTCTATATGTAACACAGACACGGAGATAAAATGCTTAGCCAGTCTGAAACGTTATATAGATGCTAGCAGTTATCCTCTTGGCATTGTGAAGAGAGCCAAACTTTTGACAAACCATAACAAGAAAAGAAAACTCTAAAATTTGTTCAGGCTTGCTAGGTTTCAAAGCATTTTTGGACACATCCCATTTGATTCTTACAAACTTGGATTGACTGGAAGAGGCAGGTAATTCAATTCAATTCCTTAAGCATTTATTAAACTCCTACTATATACAAAGCACTGAAGTAGATGCAAAGTTTGGGTAAGAAATAGCCCCTACCCTCAAAGAGCTAACAGTCTAATGTGGGATATATGACACAGGCATAGATAAATATATATATATATATATATATATATATATATATATATATATATATATATATATATATATAAAAAACTGATGTCCTCTTATCTTCACATTATTCATCCCAGGCTCCAAGGAGATGATAATTTGGGGGATTAGAGAAATCACCAAGTCTTTTTCCTTTCGATGAATTTTGGGGTAACAGGCCATGCAAGAAGATACAGGAAACTGCACAATAAAAGGAGGAGGAGGAGGTAAAGGAAGCGGAGGAGGTGGAGGAGAAGGAGGAGGAGAAGGAGGAGCTGTCTCCCTATTTTCTTTGCCCTTAGAAAGATTTCCAATTAGGAGATTAAGGGTACAAAGCTTAGTTAGACTAAAGCCAGACTGGGGCTTCCTGTCCACCATGCTGGCAAAAGGAAGTGGGTAGCCTTGGCATTCTTGAAAGAGACTGTGAGTCAGCTGCTCTATTGTTCCATTCACCATCCTTGTGACACTAACAGGCAAAACACCCGTCCCAGGCCACAGTTCCCTAGTTTTTGTTGCTTCTCCCTATTATAGTGTTAGTTCCTTGAAGGCAACAACCATCTCATTGGTTTTTATTTGTATAACCTAGTGGAGACAATCTGATTATTCAGGATTACAGATACCTGGGTTCTAAATTCTGTTCTGTCACAGATAGGCAATCATGAGCAAATTAGTTTACCTTTCTGGGCCTCATTTTTCTCATCTGTAAAAAGTGAGGTATGATTATCATTGGAGCAGATAACCTCTGAGGTCCCTTTTACCTCTAAATCAATGTCCCTAAAACCCAGAGAGGGACTCTTCCCTCCCAACCCCCCACCCCCTCCCCAGCAACAAACAATTCTTTGGGAAGGTTACAAATCTAGCCCCCAAATGCCTCGGGCTCCAAAAACCATCTCCTTTCAAAGATAATACCAAAGTCTGGTCAAAGATTATAGGTTATTCTAGGCAATTCTTATCTATGATTGCTCAAGAGTCAATCTTTGTTTGTTGTTCTTATCTTGTTCTTAGATTGTTTCACTGTTAAGGAGGCAAACAACACTTCAATAAAAACAGTCTTTGGAAAGTAATTTGTTTTGTTGGGTTTTTATTTGTTTTCCTTTCTTTTCTTTTTCTGGGGATTTGGAGGAGGGAATACTGGGGGGGGGGGGGGGGCAGGGAGGCCAGAATGCAGTGAAATTGCCAAAAAGCTAAAACGGAAAACTAGTTGAAGTGGTACTGAAAGTTATTTCTAGCCCTTACTATGTCCAAAGGAAGTCACATTCAGTAGTAGTGACTCTAGTTTGGAGAAATAGATTTCCTTCTCCTTACCATATACTAAAAGTTGGAAGAGACCTCAGGACAGAGAATTTCAGTGTTGCGTGGGTCCTTCAAAATCATTTAGCCCAGTCCCCTCATTTTACAGATGAGGGAACTAAACAGAGGGGAAATGACTTGCCGAAGCAGTTAGGTGGCACAGTGGATAGAGCACTGGTCTTGGAATTAGGAAGACTCATCTTTATGAGTTCAAATCTGACCTCGGACACTTACTGGCTGTGTGATTCTGGGCAAGTCACTTTACCCTGTTTGCCTCAGTTTCCTCATCTATAAAATGAGCTAGAGAAGGAAATGGCAAACCCTCCTCCAGTATCTTTGCCAAGAAAATCCCAAATGGGGCCACAAAGAGTCGGACAAGACTAAAAAAAACGACTGAACAAGTTCAGATATAGTAGTTTCTCCCCTTAAGTTGTAAATGCATTTAAAGATAGGGGCCATGGTTTAGATAATTTCATATTCTGGACCCCCCCCCCAAAAAAAAAAATCAACAACAGCTTCAACAATGAGAAGAAAAATGAAAAACTCAAAGCCCAATGAATAATAAATACAATAAGAGGTCAGGAGATACACAGTACTACAGAATTTTGAACTAGAAGTTACCTTAGAGATTGGTCCAATTTCCTCATTTTGAATGAAGAACTTGAAATTGAGAACAACCCAGGAAGAAAAGGGAGATCACACTCATGCTTGGTGATGATAGTAGCAATTTCAGTGGGCATGGAAGCACTTCTGTGGATATAAAAAAGAAATATGTTCAAAGATGCATCTGAAATCTCCTCCAACCAATTCATTATCATTAGGAAATGAATACATAATGAATCTCTACAGCTATAAAGCTTGATTTACTGTAGCAGTAATAGCCCGAAGGCAAACAAGCTTTACCAATTCAATGACTAATCTGTTCACTACAGGACTCTTCCCCTACTTACCTATGCACATCTCAAACACTGTAAGTAAACCAGCCTAAGCCTTTCTTTTGCCACTAGGCACCAACCTCCTCTGATCCTCCTTTCACCTCTAACAAATAATCTTTTTCATGGAGAGAATTAAAGGTAGCACAAGTTTCTGTCAAAGAGAAAATCGCATTCATTACTTTCCCTGTCTTCCTTCATCCCTTCCCCATCACCAACCCCCACTTACAGTGAGTCCTCATGGACCTAGGTTCAAATTGTGAGGATTTTAGTGATCATTTATCGATCTTGGTTTGCCACACTCCTCCCCATTCAAAAACTGTAAACTTCTGAAGTTATTTCAGACCTATGTATTCAGTTGCATACCATGCTAAAGACACAGGGAAAGAAGAGCAATGAAATAGTACAAGTCAATTGTAAATGAAATAGAAATAAATAGGAAGCGATCTGAGCCATACTGAGTGAGTACATAATTCCATTCCCTTTTCTCCAGGGATGGACTGATAAATATTTAACAACTGACTCTCCAAAAATAAAGTGTGCATATGACACACTTTTCTGTTAAAGTTGCATTATTAGCATTTTCTCCATCACTTTAAGTCGAGATGATCAGTGAAACACTAAATCAAGCTCTGATTTGTGGTATTTGTCTATATTGGAGGTATAAATGTTCATGCTGAAAATTTAACAATTGGATCTGCAAATAAGAGCTGCCTCCAGCATATTCTCACTTTCCTGCCAGAGTAGTTTAGCAAACTCCTCAAAACTCATGGTTCTAGGTGTGGTCATAGTCTATTCAGCCAAGAGTGTACTGGTTCAACACCCATTCCTAGCCCCAACACATTCCTATATGTTTTGTCTTTCCCTCTTAGAATATGAATTAGAGTAAGAATAAGTCCTGTCTTTTATATCTATGAACCCAGGGTGTAGAAGGGTGTTTTGTACATAGTATTTCATAAATTCTTTTCTTTCTTTCAAGAGTTCACATTTTCGGTAGTATCTGAAAACAGATTGAAACATAATTTTTTTTTGATAGTTCCTTAATCTGAAGTTTTGTTTTTGTCTGTTTTCTTTCACAACCCGGCTATTATGGAGATGTTTTGCATGACTACTTATGTATAACTTATATTGAATTGCTTGAGTTCTTGGAAGGATATGGGGAGGGAGAGATGAAGAGAAGTTGGAACACAAAGTTTTTAAAAATTGATGTCAAAATTTGTTTTTACATGTAATTTGGAAAAATAAAATTCTAAATAATCTAAAAAAAAAAAAAAAAGAGAAAGAGTTCACACTTTCTTTCCCACAAGGCAAAAGCATACTGTAAATATTCCCCTCCATCCAGAGTGCTGTGCCCCACAAATGCCTGTGGGGGCATGTAGCTCCTAAAGGAAAACAAGTCCCACCCACCATACACACACACACAGAGTAATAATCCTTCATATTTCTATGCCAGTTTAGGCATGTTATTCCTTTCCTTTGGGTCTCTTTTGGGTTTCTTCTTCTGTAGAAAAGTCTATAGGTCACCATCATATTTGAACCATCCATTGACTATCTAGGATACTGTGTTCCACAGGTTACTGACATGGGTCTTAACGTGTTTCATCATGTTCTAATGACAAATGTTCTGGAACATTCATTATCACGATCTCCACCATCCCTTTACTGCCTTATTTCATAATTCTCCTTCTCTCCACCAATCTAGGTTCTGACACAAATTGTATAACTTCACCTTTTGGTTTTGGACTCTGTAAAGTGGGGATGATTACATATAATATAAAACACATATTATGTTACATATAATATAAATAAGGTATACTAAGGCAGTGGTATACTATGCTGGTTAATGTTTAACAGCCAAATTTCTGGAAGAAAAAAAAATGCACAGGAGGTATACTCTTAAATTCAATCTGCATTTTAACGTGTTTTCTATAACTTTCTTAAGTGTAGACAATCAACAACAAAAATTTCAAGCCCTAATTTGTAACCTTTGACAATTTCATGGTATAAATGCTCACACTGAAAATTTAACAACTGGTTCTCTCAAGCCCATTGAGTTGTGAAGAAAACACTTTGTAAATCAAAGTGCTATAGAAGTATGAGTTTCTGCAGTACTAAATATTTGTTGATTTGATTTCTTAAACATCAACATTTCAGAAAGGTAGCTTACTTCACTACTGCCCTTCATAGCAATGATTGACACTAGTCATCCTGGTCTCAAAGAATTGGGAACATTGGTCCTTGGCTAAGTGACCATGGATCTCACTGAGTCTCTCTCTGCTTCTTTGGTGATGATATTACCTATGAGCCCTAGATCACAGGATTATTGTGAGACCTAAACGAGATGATGTATATCAAGTCCTTGGCAAATTTTCAAGGCTATATACATGCCAGTTATTGTTACCATTTTTGTGTGGTTTTAAGAATTTTTTTTAAAATAAAGAACAAAAAAAGTATATGGAGATCCTTCTAAAAGCCTTTTTAACTGAAATTTACCACAAAATGGAGGTGGGGCATCTGCTGGCACTGAATAAAACTGCTCAGGTCCCATTAAACTTTGCTTCTAGAATGAAAGCCCCTTTCCAAATGCTGAACATTCTTTATTATAATGATGGCAATACCATTCATTAGGAAGTAGCACTGTTTCATTAGAAATCTTTATTTTCAGAGTTTTATAACTAAGCCACAAAAATTCACTCCAGGCAAAAAACTCACTTTTGTATGGAGAAAAAAATAGCTCCCTCATACATTTTAAATATATTTTCCACACATGCACAAATAGCCAGATAAACTATTCTACTCTAAGATTTGCAAAAGAAAGGAGGAAATTTTAGGGTTTTTGATAGAAAAGGCAGGAAGTAAAGAAACAAGGAAAAATCACAGTTTTGCAAGGGTACAGGGATTCATGTAGTATTTATAAGAAGAATTCACATTTATGAGAAACACAACATATACAAAGGAAAGAAAATGAACTTTGGAGTCAGAAGACCTGGGTTCAAATCCTGCCTCTGATATCCATTAACTAGGGATTTCCCCCAAGGCTGATATCCTGGGTCCTCTTCCTCTTTCTCTCTATGCTTTCTCACTCAGTGACATCTTCATCTCTCATGTTGTCAATTATCATCTCTTTGTAGATGACTGCTTGAACTAGAGATATTCGGTCCTAATTTCTCTCTGAATTTCCAATCCCACATCAATGATGGCCTTTTAAATATTCCAAACTTGATGTTTCATAACTATCTCACATGCAACATGGCAAATATAAAACCCATTATCTTTCAGTCCAAATCTAAACTTCTTTTTTTTTCTGTTGAGGACACTAACAGCCTTCCTATTCCCTTTTAGTCACAACCTTGCTGGTTCATATTCAATCTTTCACTTTCATTCATTCTACATACTCATTCAGTTGACAAATCTTGTTCCATTACTCAGTTACTCAGTGGTACAGCAGTTCCAGTGCTTAGCTCAGAGCCTGGCACATAGTAGGTAGTTAACAAATGTTAATTGACTGACTGACAGTGCATAGAGTGGTGCACCTGAAGTCAGGAAGATGAGTTCATATCCAACCTCAGATATGTATTAGCTGTGTGATCCTGGGCAAGTCACTTAACCTCCAGTTTCCTCTTCTGTAAAATGATGATAAATAATAGCACCTACCTCCCAGGGATATCATAAGAATAAATGACATCATATTTGCAAAGCTATTTGCAAACCGTAATGATTCCATATAAATGCTATTTATTGTTGTTATCTACCTTGGCAATATTTCTCTCATTTGTTCCCTTCTCTTGACTCACAGAATAACCGCCCTAATTCAAGTTTTTTCATCATTTATTTATCCATTTATTCATTCATTTATATATATATTTATTCATTTATCCATTCATTCACTTTTTAATTTTTATTTATTTATCCATTTGTTTGTTTATTAATTCATTCATTTGTTTGTTTATGATTTATCATTTCTCTCTTGAACTATTGAAATAACCTCTTATTTAGTATTACTGCCTCAAATCTTTCCTGCTCCAATCTGGCTTCCACACAGCTGTCAAAATGATTTTCCTAAGTTAGAGACCTGACCACATCACCTTCCTACTCATTAAACTCCACTGGTTCCCTACTTCCTCTTGGATCTTTTTCTTTTTGGAAGGGTTTGAGGGTTAAGTGACTTGCCCAAGGTCACACAGCTAGTGTCAAGTGTCTGGGGCCGGATTTGAACTCAGGTCCTCCTGAATCCAGGGCCAGTGCTCTATCCACTGGGCCACCTAGCTGCCCCCCCCCCAACCAGGATCAAATATAAATCCTTCCACTTGGACTTAAAACTCTTCACAATTTGACCCCTTCCTACTTCTCCAGTCTTCTTAAACTTCATTCTCCTCTATACTTTAAGGTCTACACGCAGCAGCTTATTTGTTGTTTCTCCTACACAATCTCCATTGACCATATCCATGGCATGCTTTCTCTCCTGGGCTTTCCCTCTAAGAATCTTTGGTCTCCTTCAAGTTCAAGTTCCACTTTCTGCATAAGGCTTTTCCTGATCATCCAGCTAGTGCCTTCTCATCCAAGCTTCTCTTGTGTCTACTTTCTTCATGTGTTGTACATCCATACATATGTACATGTTATGTCACCTGTTGGAATGTAAGCTCCTTGAGGACAGGGACTATTTTTCTTTTATCTTTGTATCCCAGGTGCTTAGTACAATTCTTAGCACATGGTAAATACTTGGTAAATGCTTGTCAATTAAAGACTACTTGCATGACCTCAGGCAAGTCACTTAACCTCTGTGGGCTTCAATTTTCTCATTTGTAATGAGGTATTTGGACTAGATGGCCTCTACCTTTCTAGTTCTATGATCTGATGATCTTATGGTCCTATTGTAATGAGTATTTGGGCTGACATTCACACTGTGATACCTCATACCTCTCACACAGGATTTGTCAACACCTATTCATTATCTGGGCTGGCTGGCTCACTCCAACCTTCTCTAAGACTGCTGGGTCTAGTGTCTCTGGGAAGTTCTACCATGATACATTTATACTGAAAATCTTTTAGGGTGATTGGGGTAACTCTCTTTTAGGGGAGGATATACTTCCCATACTCACCACTTCAACTCGAGCCATTGCCATTGGGATTCCCTTTATAAAATGGAATGACACTTTAAGATGACGATCTTAGAACCATTTACTTAGCCATACAACAAAATAATCACATTATAGGTGCTCATATATTAAAGCAAGTGCATGATGACTGTATCATAATACACAAACTTGGATTATGCGCTTCTATCATCTCACTCAGTATTTCTGGGAGAGAACGCCTACAGAAACTTACAAAAGAGGCACACGAAGAAGGAAAACCCAAAACCCATGTGCTCAATGAAATCCAATCTGCACTCCGAGTCCATTACCTTGCAATTTAGAGGTGGATCGTATGTTTCATCATAAGTCCTCTGGAATTGTGGTTGGGCATTGTGTTGATGAGATTTAATAAGATTTTCAAAGTTGATTATCTTCACAATATTGTTATTATCGTATAAATTATAGTGTATTTATTGTATAAACTAAAAAAATGTAAATGAAAAACATATATTGCCTGGATTACGACATACAACAGGATAAATAAGCCTTCAAGATTCTCTCTCTCTCTCTCTCTCTCTCCTGTCCCCCTCCCTTCCTCCATAAACACACATATATATGTTCATATAATATATATATGCATACATACACATTGGGCGATTACTGTAATAAGCTGGGTCCAGAATTGAGTTGGATATAGAGGTAAATTGCATTTTGGAAATTGCAGTGTTTTCCAGGATTCCAAGGTTCTTTTTAATGTAATAGGCTGTCCTCTGGCAATCAAAGTAACAAATAACCCAAAGGACAATGAAAAGAGTTGATGAGAGAAGAGTGAGGAATATTACCAAGAAGACTTATGGGAAGAGAAAGGAACAAACATTTATTGAGAAAATCAAAGGATATTGCCAGCATGACTTATGAGAAGAGAAGGGAATGACCTGCATTTATTAAGTGCCTAGTATGTGCCAGGCACTAAATGTTTTTTACAAATGTTATTTCACTTGATCTTCACAACAACCATGAGGGGTAGATGCTATTATTATCTCTATTTTATAGTTAAGGAAACTGAGGCAGGCAGAGGTTAAGTGACTTACCTAAAGTCACACAGCTAGTGTCTGAGGCCAGATTTGAACTCAGGTCTTTTGGACTCCAGGCACAGCACCCTATCCGCTGAGCGACCATGTCCCTTTATGCACAAGATGTGAAACTTTAGGAAGGATATGCAATCCTGGAAAAGGTCTCACACAAATGAGAGACAACAGACTAGCATCATATGCATGAGAGATGACAACCCAGTGTTACACATAAATTCGAGATATTAAAAAAAAAAGAAAAACCTTCAGTAAACTGGGGTGCTCCTTTATAAGAAAGAATTACAGAGGAGGAGGAGGAGGAGTGATGGGGTTGTAAGCTACCTCAAGCATCAATGATGTTGATTTAAGGATGTCATTGAAATTTACAGACAGGAAAAGGGGATCATATTTTGGCATCAGGTTATGGGGTTTTGGTGGGTGCACATATGTGATACCCTCAATATAGGTACTCCCAGTATATAAATTCCCTACACTAGCACATATCTTCAATTGCTGCATAAAGTCTTGGAGAATTATTGGGGGGCACTGAATCACTCAAGGTCCTATAGTTAATATGTCTGAGAGAAAAAGAACCCACTTGAATTCAAGTCTTCTTGACTCAGAGGATGACCCTCTGCCATCTACCTTTCTTGGTATTTTACAAAAGGAGATGCACACACACACACACACAAACACACACACACATGGATTTCCTTCTTTCTTTAATATTACCAGAGTCAACTATTTTAACATAAAGTATTGTACTCGGATAATTTTACTATAGACTGAAATATAATGAAAGAGGGGCAGCTGGGTGGTACAGTGGATAGAGCACCAGCCCTGGAGTCAGGAGTACCAGAGTTCAAATCCGGCCTCAGACACTTAACACTTACTAGTTGTGTGACCCTGGGCAAGTCACTTAACCCCAATTGCCTCACTAAAAAAAAAAAAGAAAAGAAAAAAAAGAAATATAATGAAAGAATAAAGGTCAACTTATAGATTCTTCTGAAATTCCCAAAGTTCTTTCCTTACAACAACCTGGGAGACAGATGATACAAATATCATTATAGTTCACATTATACAAAGGAGGAAACAAATTCCGTTCAATACAATGACTTGTTCAAATTACATAGCTAGTAAGTGTCAGACTCAGGACTTAAACACAGGCTATCTGAATCTTAAATCTAAAACTCTTCCTACTATATTATGGTACCAAATATTCTTTTGTTGTTTTTTTCGAGGGCAATGAGGGTTAAGTGACTTGCCCAGAGTCACACAGCTAGTATCAAATATTCTTAAATGTAATGTCAATAAACTTGCATTGCAGAGAAATTTAATTGGATGATTTAAAAAAAAATGAATTAGCTAGGGGGCAGCTAGGTGACGCAGTGGATAAAGCATCAATCCTGGATTCAGGAGTACCTGAGTTCAAATCTACCCTCAGACACTTGACACTTACTAGCTGTGTGGCTGTGGGCAATTCACTTAACCTTCATTGCCCCACAAAAACAAAACAAAACAAACAAACAAACAAAAAAGGACTAACTAAGGGATATAGTTCACTCTTCTGCCTATTTTATAATGAACTGGACCAAATGTCAAAAGAAACAATCCTTTCTGTCACATTGTGTACTTATTGTCTCTAATTTCTAATCTATAATTTTGAATGAACCTGCAAATTCCAAGCTTTTAAACTTGGCATTCAAGGTCTACCACAATCTCAACCCAGCATCTTTTGCAAACTCATCTCCCATTATTACTCAAATTGAATTCATTCCACATATTTATTCCGTCAACATCCACATATATCTTGTTCATTTCTATTTTTCTGTCTTTGATTATACTATACCTTGTACATAGGGTAGCTACATGGTGCAGTGGATAGGTCCTGGGGTCAAGAGGATCTGATTTCAAATCTGGCCTTAAAAATCTACTAGCTTTGTGACCCTAGACAAGTTTGTCTCAGTTTCCTCATCCATAAAATGATCTAGAGAAGGAAATAGCAAAACATTCTACTATCTTTGCCAAGAAAAGCCCAGGGGCAGCTAGGTGACACAGGCCCTGCAGTCAGGAGTACCTGAGTTCAAATCCAGCCTCAGACACTTAACACTTACTAGCTGTGTGACCCTGGGCAAGTCACTTAACTCCCACTGACCCGAAAAAAACAAACAAAAAACCCCAAATGGGGTCATGGAGAGTCAGACATGACTGAAATGACCCAACAATACCTTGTATATAGTAGGGACTTGATAAATGTATGTTGAATGAATGAATGAATGAATGAATTACAAATGAAAGATTACTATCTAAGGAACAACAGATTAGTTTAGAGAGGCTTATTGCCAAGTTGATCAGAGTGATAGATTTTTTTGGATGCTTCAACTCTCAAAAAATAAAATGTCACAAAAGACTGACATGCAATTTGTACTGTAACTATCATCTCACTCACCCACCACAAAAGCAATTAAAACCATAGATGCTTAGAGTGTACATATATAATATATTTAAATTATATATTTTAAAATATTAAATTACATATACTTAAATATATGTATGATACCAGAGATAGTTTATACCAATCTTAGTTATACTGGTTTATAGTTGTTTTATTATTTAATTTACACAAATTAATACACTATAATAGAAAGGTAAAATAATAGTTAGATAGTTTATACTTAAATAATAATAATAGTAATAATAATTAATGACACAAAGTTAGCTAACGTGTTGGAGTCAGGAGCCAGAAAGATCTTGACAAGCTAAATGTAATCATTGGGTTGAATCTAATAAGACAGAACAATAGGAATAAATGTCTTACACGGGTTCCAAAAAAATCAACCTCATAAGCACAAAATGAGGGAGGCATGGTTAGATAGCAATTCATCTGGAAAAAATCCAGGGAGTTTAGTGAATCGTAAACACAATAAAAGTCAATACTGTGATGTGGCATCCAGAAAAGCTCCCCAAATCTTCAGCTGCAGGAGGGGAAAAGTGGACCATGAGAATTTTTAGAGTCCTGAAATTTCTATCAACTAATGTAACCAATCACCTCAGCAGTTTGAGCCTCCATTTCTTTATCTGTAAGGTGAGAAGATTCAACAAGATGATGTTAATGGTACCTTTCTGCTGTTTATTATCGTCAACAATTATCCACGGAGCTTCATGCTCTCTCTAGAACAGGGGTTCTTTACCTGGGTCCATGAATGGGAGTGTATGGATAGATTTCAAGGGGTTTGTATACTTGGAAAGGGGAAAAATGCACCCTTATTTTTTATCAGTTTCTAACTGAAAATTTTTATTTCTTCAATTACTTAAGCACATTATTCTGGGAAGGGGTTCATGGGTTTCATCAAACTGGCAAAGGATCCATAACACAGAAAAGTTCAAGAACTCCCTCCCTAGAAACTTATCTCAATACTTCTACTGCAACTCATAACCCACTCTTGTTTTCTCATTCTCTGTGATACTTGTCCATGTTTTTCTATAAATTCTCCTTTGATTACCCACATGATGCACTACAGGCCTTCTTAGGGTTCTTTAAAAGGCCAGAGCCATCAGTGCTCTAAGAGATTGATCCAAGTGGTCTCTCTGTTATCTGTAACTCTCATTATATAAAAGTCCTATTTTTTCATTTTCTGGTTAGACATTTACATAATGCCATCTCCTGCATTTTCCTCCCTTTTCTTCACTTTATTTTATTTTTACATCATATACTTTTACAAATCATTCCACTTCATAAGAGGTCTCTTGTAACGAAGTAAAACAATGAAGTAAAACTAATAATACAGTGAACTCATCTGAAACTGTATGCAATATTTCACATATGCATCACATCTCTACCTCTCTGTTTTTTAATTGAACAGATATCTATTTTCTCTTCCTCCCACACCAATCCCCCTGAAAAATATAAAAGAAAAATAGCAAATTTCTTGTAACAGATATGCATAATTGAGCAAAAAATATTTCACCATGGCTGTCTACAAATGTGTGTATATGTATATAGACAGATATGTGTATATCCATCCACCCACACATCCATCCATCTATCTATCCACATTCTACATCCAACCTTAATGCATAGCATGATTCATATGGAGTAATAGTTGAGAAAGGAAGGTCTGGGGTGTGCAATAGGGAGTCAGTACAGGGAATTATGGGAGGTTTTCTTCAGAGATCCAATGACCATAAAAACTATTTGCTTGTTCAGTGGTGAAAACACCTTCTCTAGAAATATTTTGATTGCTGTGATTCCCGGCAGACACTCTTTGAAAGGGTAAAGATCAATTAAACAAACATATATTAAGCACAGTCTGCCAACCCTCCACCCCTAGGTTTGAGGGATAATACAAATTTTATAAAAGACACTATTCCTGCCCTCATAGAACTTACAGTCTTAAGAAGGAATATAACACAGATGACTATCATGAACAATATTACATAATAAGTGCATCACAGAGATGCAAAATAAAGTGTTATATGAGTCCTATGGAGAACAGTGTAGTCATGTTTCTGACTAAGGGATTGGGAAGTCACTTTTCTTCTCAGCTTCTTCCTCTGAAAAGCTGGTGAGTTGTACAAAATCAGGAATTCTTCACTTTTTTGTATCATGGACCCTTTTGGCAATCTGCTGAAGCCTATGGGTCCCTTCTGAGAATACCATTTTTATATGCATAAAATAGAATCCATGGGATTATGAAGGCAACGAATGAATCATGTTGAAATGCTTTAAAAATACTAAAATATTAAACGCTTAAAAAAAAAAACAAATCACAGACCTGAGGTTAAGAAGTGTGCTAGATGTCCCTTCCAGCTCTAAAATCCCACGACGCCAGAGCTTTTACAGAAATTTCAATAAATGCTATATATACACAATACTATAAAAAATGATTAACCCATTTACCCCCTCACTGGAAAAATCAGCCTTCCCCAAACAAATATTTAGGTAATTATTATTCTTTCTGTTTGTAACGATTCTCATTGTTCTGGCATAGAATTCCTTTGGCCTCATAAATACCCAAGGGAGCCTGTTTTTTTGTGTGTGTTTTTTAAACTGTCAGATAATTACACAGTTGGCTTTGGAGTTTAAATTGTCAAAAGGGTTTCATTCCTTTGTTCCTAAGGGGGCAGCTTCCCCTATTGTACTCAGGGAACACTAAACAGAACCTATATTAACTGTCAGTTAATTACACACCGTTTTTCTTCAGTATTTACCAGTCAAAGGGGGCAGGTAGGCCGCAATCCTATCATCTCAATCACCCTCCCGCCTCACAAAAGAATCAATAAAGATGAGTCACTTAGTGTCACCCAGAGTCTGCTGCTCAAAGCCGCCCATTCCTAATTGCCTTTAGAGATGGATGAGAATACAAACTTTGAAGTGAAAATCACCCTAATGAGTGGCTTGCTGAGAGGAGAGCTCAAGTGTCAGCCCAGTCCGCAGATGCTGAGAGGCAAACAAAGCCGGCTTTCCTCTTACGGCGGGGAGGACCCCGCTGAGTCTGGTACCCAGAGCCCCGGACAATGGCCGAGACTGACGCGCAGCGGGATGCTGCAGCCTGCCGGGCAGCGCTGACTCACTCCATCCATCTCGCTGGCTCCCGGCTGGCCTTTAATGAGCCCCGGCAGAGCCAGAGCCAGGCCGCCATGGGTCTCCCCCCCCCCCTCCCCATCTCCGCCTCTTTACCCTCCCCCTGCTCACCCTATCCTGCTTCCGTGCCCCGTGCCAGCCGCACATACATGCTTGCAGGGGCACCAAGCGCTGGCCTTGTATGGCACTGACCAGGAAGCGCCTGTACCCCTTGGGATGGTGTCCTTAAAGGCAATCTGCAGTGGCCTTCTAAGGGTGAAAAAGGTCAATGGGATAGTAATAAAAACAATCCCCGCTGGCAACCCAAACAAAAACAAATGTTTGGTTTGCTAACAAGGGGTGCTTTTGAAAAACTCCGACAGAGGCGGAGAATGAAATGACTGCGCTTTCAGAAGACAGTTTTCCCGGGACTTTGTGGGAAGAGATACAGGTTCACTGAAGACTTTTTTCCTGGCAAATTTGGCTAAATAGAGGATCAGACTGGGTGTCAGGGAATGAACAGTGAATAGGGAAAGAGATTTCTGAGTTCCCGTCCCCTCTTTGACTTGCACTGACTTGCACCTTAAGCAAATCCTTTGCTCTTCTCTGGCCTTTAATTTCATGATCTCTGAGGATCTAGCTCTAACACCAAGCAAGCATCCTTGAACTGGTTATGGGTATTAATCTGAAATAAGTCTGAAAAAAAAATAGGCAAGGAAATAGGGTGTGTGTATATTTAAAATGACAAATGTTTACGCAAAAGCGACTTTTAGATTTAATGTTTAGTCCCATTCAGTCCCCAGGTCTTATGACCCTATGAGCTTGGATCGATTCCTTCACCTCCTGTGCCTCAGTTTCTTAATCTGTAAAGTGAGGATAAATAATTCTTGCTCCACCTACTTCACAGGAATCTTGTGAGGAAAACCGGTTGTAATCACTTATATAAATAGTCATAAATTCATTAAAGTCATCAATGTCCAAGAAACTCCCTAAGACTATAAATACCTTCTCTCAGATGTCCTTCCCGTTCCTGCATGACGCATAAATGATGTTGTTCGTCCTTCGTTCTGGAAGAGGACCAATGATATCACAAGGGTGATGTCTTGACCTGTGGATGAATTGGATTTAAGTGAGGCAGAGCTGCAGCGGAAAGTCTGTAACTTAATAAATTTAACTGACTGTCTTAGTACCGATCTGCATGGGGGAGACAGTTTCTACATTGAGAGTTCTGGGACTGATGAAATCACCAAACCAAAAAGCTAATTATTCGTTGCTTTTATGTACTGTTTTATACTTTTCAAAGTGGTTTCAAAATATAGCATCTTTTGGCCACTTGTGATCTGTACCATTTATTCCAAGATGTTTTGTGATCCCATGAACATGACTAGTTATTATTGCTATTATTTTTGTACCAGTCTTAGGGAGGCAGTATGGTACAGTGGAAACATTTCTGGGCTCAGAGTCATGAAATCTGAGACTGAATCCATTTACCACCTGTATGATCTTGGACATTCAGTTGACTTTGCTGATCCTCAGTTTCCTCATGAGTGAAATGATGAAGCTAGTGTAGAGGGCTCTCCTACATCTATGTTCTCATGATGCCAACAAAATGTTCTTCATTTCTCATTGACTTCTCCACCTTGTCCCAGGAAGCTCATTAGTGGGATAACCATATCATTCTAAAAGATTGTATCAGCCTTGGTATGCTACCACTCTCTGCTCCTCTGATTAGAAGGTGGGACCCTGAACTCCAAACTCTGTTTAAAGAGGGAGCTCCTCACTTCATCTGTACTTTAGGACTTCTCAGACCTCTCCACCATGCCCTTGCTTTTAGTACCCTCCCCTTCAGCTTCCTTTTGTGTATTGTCATCCCTCCTTAGATTATAAACTCTTTGAGGGCAGGCATTGTCTTTGTTTTTATTTGTGTCGGTACCTGACACATAGTAGGTACCTAATAAATGTTTATCGACTGATCAATTGAACTGCATTGTTAGTTCCTGGATAGATGTAATAACACCTTATCCTCTTTGTTTTCCCACAGTGGCTAGTACATGATAATAGCTTACATTTCTATAACACCATGCAAGAATCTTCAACTACATTATTTCATTTGAGCCTCATAATAACCCTTTGAGGTAGGTGGGGCTAGGCATTATTATCCCCATTTTATAAGGTGAGGAAACTGAGGCCCAGAAATTAAAAATTATTTGCCCATGTTCAGACAAGTTCAGTAATTGATGTGTCGGGGACTCAGACCTAGATATCTTGCCTTCACATCTGCTGCCCATTCTACCATACCAGGCTGCCTTTCACTCTGCTATCATGTTACACTTTCATACTGTGGGTGCTTAGTTTTAGCAGAAGGATTCAACACTCCTATAAAGATGCACTGTTATTGTCCCCATTTTACAGATGAGAAATAAGAGGCACAAAAAAGTTTGACGATAGATGGGAAAGTAGAAAACCTGCTGGCTGTACTTAGATACTATTTCTCTGTGTGTATTCATACACATATATTTTAAAATATATTATGTATATTATAGGTATAAACATATAATGTATAAATATATACACAGTATATATTATATCTGTGTGTAAATATGTATGTGTGCACATATATGTAAATATACACATATATATGTAAACACTCTGGCTTTGGGGAAAGAAGATTATTCAGTAGCTTAAATATGACAGAGAACCAAATGCAATTTACTTTCAAGTAATTTTAGTTGTAGTGTATAGCTATTTCACACCAGATTAGTCTTCAGTGAATAAGGTAGACAATGTCTATTCTTGTTTCAGATATATAAAAAGGAAGTCCAGTAGTGTGGGGGTAAAGGACACTGGTCAATAAGCCACTCCTTATTAGCCTATAGAACCCTATATAGAGAGTGGTAGCATACCAAGGCTGATACAATCTTTTAGAATGATATGGTTATCCCACTAATGAGCTTCCTGGGACAAGGTGGAGAAATCAATGAGAAATGAGGAACATTTTGTTGGCATCATGAGAACATAGATGTAGGAGAGCCCTCTACACTAGCTTCATCATTTCACTCATGAGGAAACTGAGGATCAGCAAAGTCAACTGAATGTCCAAGATCATACAGGTGGTAAATGGATTCAGTCTAGGTGGTGCAATGCCCTACCTAGAAAAAGCTGGGGTGCTTGCTTCTGGGAAAATCGTGACAATATGTATTATCAGTGCCTTGCTGAGGCTTTGAAACATGTATAGACATCCTATCATTGGTTCAGGGCTAATAATCATGTGGTGAGTGGAAGACTCTTTCACTGGATGAAGTTATAGAGCCATAACTAGAGACGTCTTCATAACACTTTCATGAGCCTTGACCTCTCTCTTGGTTGGGCTTCTTCCCTTGATTTGACTCAGGTGGAATATGGTGAGAGATGGTGCTGTAAGGGAAGAAGCCTTAGGACCTTTTCCTTCCAAAGGCTCTTTCCTCTGTGGCTCTGGAAAAACCTACTTCTATCCTTTGCCTCAGTTTATGTTCTTTCATTTTAGCTGAAGGAACTTGGTAGCTAGAATCTCATGAGTGTCAGAATGTTAGAAAGGAGGCAGCTGGTGGTGCAGTGGATAGAGAGCACTGGGCTTGGAAGACCTGAGTTCAAATCCAGCTTCAGATACTAGTTGTATGACCTTGAGCGAGTCACTTAACCTCTATTTGACTCAATTTCCTCAACTGTAAAATGAAGATTATAATGGTTGTTGTCTTTTGTTCTTGAAGAGGACCAAGATAACATCATTATATTCGAGTCAACTGTGTTAGTGAACAACTGTGGCTGATCAGACCAATCTAAGCTCGGAATGCTCTATCACAGGTCAGCACAAATAGTTCATGTGAACATTTTGTGTGGATTCTCTAAATCTGCGCATCTCACATTTCTTTTGAGCTACTTCAATTCCGCTTTGCTTATAAGCACAGCACCTTCTCTGATTAGGGCACACTGTGTTGGGTAGCCCTGTGCCAGTATCTCCCAGGTCATGCAATCAATTCCAAAGTTCTTGGATCATGACATGGATGGTACATTCCTTCCTTCCTTCCTTTCTTTCTTCCTTTCTTTTTTTGTGGGGCTATGGGGTTTAAGTGATTTGCCTAGGGTCACACAGCTAGTAAATGTCAAGTGTCTGAGGCCAGATTTGAACTCAGGTACTCCTGACTCCAGAGCAGGTGCTCTATCCACAGTGCCACCTAGCTGCCCCAATTCCAAAGTTCTTTAAAGAGACTTTGAAAGTGTCTTTGTATTACTTCTGACCACCATGTGAGTGCTTACCTTCTGTGAGTTCTCCATAAAAGTCTTTTAGGCAAGTGTACATTTGGCATTTCAACAACATGGCCAGCCCATAAAAGTTGCACTCTCTGCAGGAGAGTTTGAATGTTTGGCAGTTTAGTTTGAGAAAGAACCTTGGTATCTCGCCCCTTATCCTGCCAGGTGATCTTCAGTATCTTCCTCAGATAATTCAAATGGAAACAATTTGGTTTCCTGGCATGGGACTGGTAGATTGTCTATGTTTCACAAGCATATAGCAATGATGTCAGCACAACGGCTCTGGAACTTCAGTTTGGAAGGTAGTTTAATACGTTTTCTCTTCCATGCTTTCCTTCAGAATCTTCCAAACACCGAACAAGCTCTGGCAATGCATGCATCAACCTTATTATCAATGTGTACATCCATGGAAAGTATACTGCCAAGATAAGTGAACTTATCCACAGTATTAAAACTTTTTCCATTTGTATTAACTTATGGTATAACATGTACAAATAGTGGGGTGCTGGCTGGTGGAGAAACTGTGTTTTCTTGGCATTGTCAGGAAAGAAAACCCCCAAATGGGGTCAGAACTGACTGAACAACAACAATAATATCAATTGCCTACTACAGGCAATGCCCTGTGCTCAGGGATGGAGATTTAAACATAAAAACAATAGTCCTCCTTTTCAAGGAGTAGTGGATGGTTAATCTTAAATGTCACTTGAAGGGATACAGTGTAGAAGAGAGGGTTGGATTTGTTCTGCTTGTCCTTGAAGATCAAAATTATGAGAAACATGAGGAGGTGTGGCAGATATTTCCTCCACAAAGGGAAGACCTTCCTAACAAGTACTATGAACAAATCATGGAATTTGAGAGTTGGAAAAGACCTCAGAAGCAATCTACTTGGATCCCTATATTAAAGGAATCTCCATTATTCTGACTCTGACAATTGGGCAACAATGGAATGGGCTGCCCTTTCAGGTAGTGAGATCTCCATCACTTCTTATAAACCAGAGTCGCTTTTTCAGGTAGAGAATGGACAAGATGACTTCTGAGACCCCTTCCAATTCTGGGATTACTGTGACTTTGAAATGAGGTCTCCATTCAAGAATTCAATTTCAGCACCACAGATATCAAGAAACAGAAAGTATCTAGGGCAGCTAGCTGGTTCAGTGGATGGATTGCTGAGCCTGGAGTCAGGAAGACCTGAATTCAAATCTGACCTCAGACATTTACTAGCTATGTGACGCTGGGTAAGTCATTTAACCCTATTGCCTCAGTTTCCTCATCTGTAAAATGAACTGGAGAAGGAAATAGCAAACCATACCAGTATCTTTGCCAAGAATGGGGTCAAGAAGTGTCAGACACAACTAAAAACAACTAAACAATTATAGCTATGTTAGAGTACAGATAGGAATATTATGAGGCCTCTTCTTGAACCTTGGGTATCTGTGGGATAATTGGAGAAAGCATGTGAACTCTGCAGACTTCACTAAATTCACAATAGCCATCCCAAGTTATTGTTCAGAAGCAGCTCTTTGATCTTTGAGCAGCTCCTATGAAGCTTCTTTTGCAGTCTCAGCTCTCTTACCACCTCCACTCTTTAACCTAGAGTCAGGGGAGGAACCAGCCCTCCACCCCCATATTTCCCATACTTGGCTTCCTTGCCTGCAAGTCAGACATAGCCAAGTGGGACAGAATGGGTTGATAGCGTAACCCTAGCTACCCTAGGTCCTAGGAGTCATTACCCCATATCCAAGTGTGAAAGCTACCTTGCAAGGAAAGAGTAGGGTGAGAGGAGTGGCAGGGAGAAAAGATTATTGTAGGCAGGAGGAAAAGATTCTGATATACAACGCTTTCAGTCATTGGTGTTCATATTAACTTAAAAGAAAGCATTAAATTGAGTGTTGGCTTAATTTACCTTTTTTCCTCCAAATTAATTTTACTGATACCATTTGTTTTTAAATCATCTAAAATTTTCCCAGTATCCCCTCTCTCTCCAACCTCCCAAAGACTCATCCCATATAACAAATTATATATTTTACAGAAAAATAAGGAAGAGGAATAAATGTGGAAATTCTGAAAATATTTGCTGTACAGAAATGGAGGGAAGTATATTCTCATGTCATTTCTTTGGGATCATGCTTGCTCATAATAATTTATCTTTAACTATACAGTTGAAGCCGAACTTGAATTTTTCTTGGAGGTAATTAACAAATAGAAGAAAAGGGAGCCTGCAGGGAACTTGGCCTGAGACCAGACTAAGCTAGAGAGTATTTGTCAATAAAATTGGAAGGCGGACCACAATATCAAATGGAGCAACTCTACTGGGGTCCCTATGACCACCTGTTTTTATTAGCAATGATAGTGGAACCACCACATTTGTACTAGACGAGTTGAAATATATTATGTGGAAAAAATGGCAGTGGGATATGAACATTTTAGTTGTTTTGTTTTCCAAAATTGGAATACTGATTCACAGCTCCATCAACAATTCACTAGTGTACCTATTTTCTCACAAACCCTCCCAACCCTGGTTATTCCCATCTTTCATCATCTTTACCATTTTGCAGAGTATGGTGTGAAACCTCTGCTTATTTTGATTTGTCCTCTTATTATCTGTGATTTGGTGTAGTTTTTCATTTGGCTGCTAATTGTTTACAATTTTCTTTTGAGAACTGTTTGTTCATATCCATTGACCTCTTATTTTTCTATCATAATTGTTTCTATATCTTGGATACCAAACTCTTTTTAGAGAAATTTGATACAAAGATGTAACAGCTTCTATTAATAAATGCTTGCTCGCTGATTGAATGGACTACATTTCCCAGAAGGCTATGTGCCTGTCATAGAGGGACAGGGTCACCAGACAATTCTCTATTAGTAGAGAATTCTTTAAATAGTGTCATGTATAAAAAAGAGCCAGAGCTCTATGATCTCCAAGCTCAAAATAAATCCTCTGCCATTTAAAGCACTTCCCACCTTTCCAGTCTTTTAAGTGTTGACTCCCTTCCACACACTGTGATTGAGTGATGCTGGTCTACTTGTGGTACCTGAAACACAACACTCCATCTCCTCTCTCCATGCCTTTGTCATGCCTGTCTGGAATCCTCTCCCTCCTCACTTCTGCCTTTCAGTTTCCTTGCCTTCCCTCAAGACTTACCTCACATTCTACCTTCTGCCTTTCCTGTTCCTCTGAAATGACCTTCTGTGTAGAGAGATGACTCTATATCTTGAATGTTGTTCATTATTTACCCTTCCCCTCCTCCATTAGAGTGTGAGCTCCTTGTGGGTTGGTACTTTGTATCCCCAGGGCTTAACACAGAGGCTAGCATATAGTCAGTACTGAATGAATACTTGTTGACTGTCTGACGGGAGGGAGGGGTGGGGGAGCCAAACATCCGTGCTGTCATCAGAGAAGGAGACAGCAGGAATATATAGAAAGACCCAGCAGGATCCTAAAAATTACCAAGTCAAGGCAAGAGGCTTCAGCCTGCCCCAAGGGACTGCCACAAAACTCCAAGAAGCAGATAATACTAGAAACAATGATCCCCTAAACTTTTTCAAAGGGGACCAAGTGCCCATGTCCTTTTCCCAATATGAGGGAGGGGGTAGATTCAGTGGGAAGAATTAGATTATAATCCCCCTAGAGTCATTAAAGGGGTCTCCCCCAATCCTATATGGGAGCAAGGAATGACTTTAATACTTAAACGGGTTAGAATAGAAGATCTTTAAAGTCCTTTCCAGCTCTAAATCTTGGGCTATTTAGTCTTTTAATTTTTATATTGCTTTCACATATTAATTAATGTTAACAGCAAATATTTCTATAGTGCCTACTATGTGATAAATGCTTCACAATTATTATCTCATTTGATCCTCCCAACAACCCTGTGAGGTGGGTGCCATAATTATCCCCGTTTTACAGATGAGGAAACTGAAGTAAACAGAGGTTACGTGACTTGTCCACAGTCATAGGTCAAGGAAGTGTCTGAGGTCAAATTTGAACCCGGGTCTTCCTGACTCCAGGCCCAGCACTCTATGTACTTTACCACCTAAATGCTAATTGAATGTTTTTACTCCTGCATTGGTGATTGTGGACTTTGAAATGGAGGCCCAAATCTTAACTTGTATAAATGATTACCTCAAATGGTTATACAGTACCTAGAAAAAAGTAGAAAGGGGGTCCTGAAATCTCAAAGATTCCAGGGGCCCTATGTTACATTTTGTGGCTGCTCATAGGAGATGTTTATGAATTGATTAAAGTGGTTTGTGGGGGCAGCTAGGTGGCACAGTGGATAGAGCACCAGCCCTGGAGTCAGGAGTACCTGAGTTCAAATCCGGCCTCAGACACTTAACACTTGTGTGACCCTGGGCAAGTCACTTAACCCCAATTGCCTCACTAAAAAAAAAACAAAAAACAAAAAACTTAAAGTGGTTTGTGGAGTATTGGATGAAGCTGTTGACCTGCTCTTACATTGCAGGAATCCATTGGAGGGAAGGGGTTACCTTGATATTTCAATGTGTAAACTGCTTATATCAGTAATCTCACCTACTGGGAAATTCGGGTTTTTTGTTTTTGTTTTTGTTTCTCAAAGTCTAGGCTATAATTTGACAGCAAATTTGGATTGTTTTTGTTTGGTTTTTGTTTTTTGTTTTGTTTTGTTTTGTTTTTTGGTGAGGCAATTGGGGTTAAGTGACTTGCCCAGGGTCACACAGCTAGTAAGTGTTAAGTGTCTGAGACTGGATTTGAACTCAGGTCCTCCTGAATCCAGGGTCGGTGCTCCATGTACTGCCCCTAGATTGTTGGGTTTTTTTCTCCCCAACAGAAACCTTACTGCAGATCAGACAACTTTATTCAAGAAGCTATTTGTCAAAATGTCATTGCTTTACTTGCTGTCTTGGGGAGGTGGGGAGGGACGGAGAAAAATTTGAAACTAGAAATCTTATAAAAACAAATGTTGAAAACTATCTCTACATGTAACTGGAAAATAATAAAATACTTTTATAATTTAAAAAATGTCATTGCTTTTTTTTTTTTGTTCATCACAGAAGTGGCATTGAATGGTGTTCTGAAGCACCTCTAGTAATGCAAAGCCCAGCTGTGTGGAAGGATTCTAGATAGTCATGAGTGTCAAGGTGACATTGCTGCAAGGTTGCCTACTCCCTGCTGGTACAGTTGGCTGAATCATCAACCATGGCAATTCAGCCACTGGAAAATAGTAGCACAACTTGAGCCTCAAAAAGGACTGCTGGCTTTGGTGCCCCCCCACCCCCCCACCCCATGGATTGATAGTGATGATCTTGAAAGTACTTTTCACCAAGCTATGGACATTTTGGGGACACGTCCATTGCTGACCAAAGTCTGTCAGAAAGAAGAGGAAGCAATAGCTATAGTATGGGAACTAGGTGAAAGTCATGTAAAATGAGAAGTGTGCACCAGACCAGAGGTATAGTCAAATTCAGGGCCCACAGGCAACAGGCAGCCCACAAAATTCCCCAGTGCTGGCTACACTGGCTTAAAATATATTGGTAAATGTTTGACAAAATAAATAAAAATAACAGCACAACATAGATAATGTGAATTTGTGGTTTTCTAAGTCAATATGCAGCCCACCAGGACCTGTTTCTATTTGAGTTTGATACTACTGGACTAGATAATATCTCAGGTACTTGTAGGTAGCCCTTTGTAACCTAGCCCCTTCCTACCTTTCTGGCCTTATCAGGGCTTATTCCCCTTCTGAGTGGTCATCAATGTAGAATAGCACCAGCCTCCTGGCAATGCCTCAAACACAACACCCAATCTCTCAGCTCCAAGCACACTATCTGCAGCCCAGACCTGAACTCCCTTGTTCACCAACTCTACCTTCTGGTTTTAAGTCTCAGCTAAGTCTCACCTGCTGAAGCCTTTTCTAGTCCTCTTTAATCATGGTGTCCTGCCTCTGAAATTATATCCAGTTTATTCTGTACATATCTTGTTTATCCATAGCTATTTTCATGTTGTCTCTTCTATTCAATCTTTTGGGGGGGGCAGGGCAATTGGGGTTAAGTGACTTTCCTGGGGTCACACAGCCAGTACGTGTTAAGTATCTGAGGCCGGATTTGAACTCAGGTACTCCTGAATCCAGGGCCGGTGTTCTATCCACTGGGCTACCTAGCTTCCCCCTCTTCTATTAAATCTAAAGTGCCAGGAGAGCAGAGACTGGTTCTTTCCTTTCTTTATATCTCCATTGATTTGAGTTGGACACATAGTATCTGCTTTAAAAAATAAATGCCTGTGTTTGCTTCGGCAGCACATATAATAAAATTGGAACGAAAAATAAATGCCTGTTGACTTCTAAATCTAAATTCTCTGATTTATGAAATGATATGGTCTGAGTTCAGTAGTATAGGAGGTAGAGTAGTATAGGAAGACTCAAAATAGGATTTCAAATATGAGTTTAGAGAAGGAGTAAGAAGAAGAGAAGAAGGCTGGATTTTATTTCTCTAACTCAAAGTGTTCAGTGCACCAGTATTCTATATTAATAAAGCATAAATCCCTGATCTTGGCTTTTAAGACCCTCTATAATCTCATTCCAATTTACCTTTCCAGCCTTTGCTCATACTGCTCCCTGGGGACACTATGTCTCTACCATTTGGATCACTCTCCAGTCCCCTTCTCATTCTTTCTTTACTTTTTTTTTTGTCGCTGTAACTTTGTTCAAGTTATCTCCCATGTCTGGAATGGACTGCCTCCAGTCTTTGTATATCGAAGGGAGACTTTCTTCTTTCAATTCAGCTGCCACCTGCTCCATTAAACTTTCTCTAATCACTCCTCCCATCCCCTCCTCTGTCAAGAGACCTCTTCTTCCTTTCCTTTCTCATGAACATTTTGCCAGGTGGCTTTCCTAGGCACGTATCTCATTCTCCTTCTAGCATCGTTATTTATGTACATGACTTAGGTCCAGGATAGATTACAGACTCCTCGAGGGTAGAGCTTGTATTTTGTTATATCTATTTTTTGTATGACTAGTGCCTTTCTCATAGAAAGTGCTTATTAAATGTTGATTGAATTAAATGTAATTGACGCTTCAAAACACCCCCCAAAGCACCAAAAACGCGATTTAACAAGGGGCTTGGATAAAAAGATCCTAGAGGTAGTGTTCATTACATATGCAGTTCAAAGGAATTTTTAATTAGCACAGTTCCAATTTATATTTCAATTAATAGCTCCAAAGAACAAATAATGCCGTGTGGGCAGGAGGTTCTTTTGAAAATCTCTCAAAGTGAACCCTCTCCTCCCTCTGACCAGAACCATGGGTTTAAAGTTGGACCCTATTCACTGGGCTCTCCAGGTCTTTTGAACTGGACTTTGCTGCCCCTTACTCTCTTCAACAAAGGGAAGACCACGACTAAGTGGGAGAAGCAGTAAGACAGCCCGTCATTTCCTCTTGCAGGATATTTGTATTTAAAACTGTATAAAGCTAAGAGAAAAAAATCAAACCCATGTGTGGCATGTGCTAATAACATTTTGAAACAGTTGGATTTGGTAGTGAAAACTGAAATTGCCAGGCAGAACAAGACAAGGGGATGCCTGATTTGCTATGGAGTTGACATCCCCAACCCCCCATCCCTGCCTTTTTTCTTTTCTTAAGAAAAAGTGATAAAATTGGGATGAATCTCTATAACTACTGCTGACTCACAGCTCCAAATCCCAACAAGGGAAAAACTGAATTATTTCATACCCCCACATGAGTTACCCTTTTTTAAATTAAAGGAAACTGTTTTACCCAGTAGAAAAGATGGGAAGGAGAGAGGGAGGAGAGAAAGAGAGATGGGGGTGGGGACGGGGGGGGGGAGAAGAAGGTGGAAGAGAGGAGAGGGGAGAGGAGGGGAGGGGAGGGGAGGGGAGGAGAGGGGAGGAGAGGAGAGACTTTACTTCCATGATCATTTTAATTAATGCATTGTTCTCATTCAAGATTCTCCAGCTCTTCCCAATTGACTACTAAGTAAAGAAGTTCAAACATCTCAACCTGATGATCTACATTCCAGCCAAATTGGACTCCTCTTCGTTCTCTGGAACATCTTTTACCTCTCTGCCTGTATTCTACAAACATAGTGATAAAGTAGTAGAAGGTAGGGCACTCAGGTGGCTCAGTGGATAGAGCCAGGCCTGGAGTCAGGAAGACTCCTCTTCCTGAGTTAAAATCTGGCCTCAGACATTTACTGGCTGTGTGATCTTGGGCAAGTCACAAACCCTGTTTGCCTCAGTTTCCTCATCTGTAAAATGAGCTGAAGAAGGAAATGGCAAAGTGATACAGCATCTTTGCCAATAAAACACCAAATAGGGTCCTGAAGCATCAGACATGACTGGAACAAATGTACAACAACAACAAAAAATAGAAAGTAACTGTCTTGGAAGATAAGAGACCTGGTCTTCTCTGCCACTGACTGACTGCATAACTTCAGGCAAGTCACTTCCCAATCTGAACCTTACTTTCCTCATCAGGAAAATGAGGAGACTGGCCAATACCTTCTAGCAATTTGATTCTCATAGTCTATGAATTTATAAGTTTGCCTCCTAAAGTTATTGATGTTTTTGCCCAAGGCTATTAGGAAATTCCCGACCCAGTCCTCCTCCTGTCAGGAGATCAGTGTTAGTTAGGCTGATGGGATTAATCATCTTATGTTAACATGCTGATGATCATGAAATCAAGAAGAATATTTCAGTCTGTGAAAGCAAAGTAAAATCATTCAGACTTTTACACACGTCATGGTTGAATTATCACAGAACTCCTTTTACTCAAAGCAGATGCTTATTAAGATTAATTTAGTGTGAAAAGTGAACCAGAATTAATATAAAAGACATTGTCTCCTCAGTAGTGTAACAGGACACCTCTTCATTGTGTTTTGTTCACTGAAGATGATTGGTTTTTTCCTAGGGGATGGATCACTCCAGTTCGCCAAGGTTTCCTCACAATCCCTCCTTTCTGTGCTTGCAATGAAATATCAGACTACAGAGTAAGACCAATGAGGAGAAATAAGAGGAATCAAGGAACCATCAATTTGCAGGGAGGGGAAAAAAGCCAAGTGGGAGGGGGGAAGAATCCCTTTGCTTAAAAAAAATACATAATGAACTATTTCCAAAAGAGGAATAATACAGCCATTGGCTCTCAGAGATCTGGTCCAACTGCAGATAGGATGTGCCTAAGCAAAAAGGAGAGAGTCCAGGCGTTCCCAAGCTTTTTAAACCATTCCCCCAAATTTTGCTGGCCCCCACATGATGTTAATTGTACTTAGGATCAAAGATTTACAGCTGGAAGGGACCCTGGCTAGTCCCTTATCCTTGGAAGGACAAGAAGTTAAGTGACTTAGCCAAGGTCACATTGGTAGTTAAATCGCAGAGCTGGAATTTACATCTGAATCTTATTCTCTTTCCATTGTACCACACCATCTGGGTAAATGAATAATGGCAAAAGGCTCGTATGAATTCTATAAAAAACGTAGTAAAACAAATATACAAGTTATATAATTTATATGTTCTCTAGAAGGCATTTTTAAAACTATTTTATATGGACTCTACTGTCCTGGGGGTAGGAGGATACAAAGCCCATAGGTTGGGAACCAATAAGCTAGCTCAACTCATCCTGATCCAAAATCTCATATAAGCATGAATTAGACCAGATGCCTCTTAATTATCTTCCCATCCCTAAGGTTCTGTGTTCTCTATTGAAACTGACTGGATTTGCAATAATGTAGACAATAAAGTTTCATAAGAAAAACTGGTTAAGGGGTAGCTAGGTGGCACAGTGGAGAAAGCACTGACCATGGATTCAGGAGGATCTGAGTTCAAATCCAGCCTCAGACACTTGACACTTACTAGCTGTGTGACCCTGGGCAAGTCACTTAATCCCCATTGCCCTGCAAAACAAAACAAAACAAAACCCCAAAACCCAAAAAACTGGTTAAGATTTCTTGGAGTGGGGGCAGCTAGGTGGTGCAGTGGATAAAGCACTGGCCCTGGATTCAGAAGGACCTGAGTTCAAATCCGGCCTCAGACACTTGACACTAGCTGTGTGACCCTGGGCAAGTCACTTAACCCTCATTGCCCCACCCAAATAAATAAATAAATAAACAAAATAAGGATTAAAAAAAAAGATTTCTTGGAGTTATGTATAGAGTTGGTGTTTTTATTCCTTATAAGAAACAATGTGAAATAATAAATAGTATGCAGAATATAGAACCAGGAGACTCAAATCAGATTCATGCCTTTGACACTGACTAGCTGTATGACATCAGGCAAATCACTTAACTACTCTGTGCCTCAGTTTCTTCAACTGTAAAATGGGGATGTTAATATCTATAGTACCTATTGACTTCATCTGATATGTACTTAATCCAAAGGATGTTACTGAGTGCCTACTATGGGCAAGACTTTATATTAGATGTTCAGAGATGACTGAGAGAGTTATATTTTTTTCTAGAGAAATCTAGCTTCCAATTTCATTAGATAATAAACATCAATGTGCTCAATGACCTCTTAATTGTTAAAGCAGATGGCCTTTTCTCAGCCTTCATTCTTATTGACCAATCTGTGGCATATAACACTCTTAATTACCCCTATTCTCCAAATATTCTCTCCTACCTGAGTTTTTGGTGAAATTGCCCTCTTCTATTTTTGTATCTTCCTTCTCAGTTTTTTTTTCTTTTGCTGGGTCATCATTCCCACCCTGTCACCTAATCATAGATATAGCCTAAGGCTCTGATGTGGACCCTCTTGTCTTCCTACATGTTGCTTTTTGTTTTGTTTTTTCCAATTCTTGTCATTAACTCCCATGGGTTCCACTTTTTATCTCTATGCAGACGACTCCTAGACCCAGGGAGTGCTTGCAAAGTTAAATTTTCAATGTGAGCATTTATGCCTTAGACATCAGGAAATGCTACAAATCAGGGATTGAGTTATTTTGTTGATGGAGAAAAGCTTAATGATGCTGATTGAACTTCTGTGGGTCTTTCGTTTTGGAGAGTTGGTTTGTGGGCACAGCCCTGCTCAGACTTTTAAATACAACCCTCTCCAAGCCCCAGTCCCACCTCACCAGATGCCTTTTAGATGAGCTGTACACACCGCACACTCAACATTTCTTTTCTTTTCTTTTCCTTTCTTTCTTTCTTTTTTTTTTTTTTTTGCGGGGCTGTGGGGGTTAAGTGACTTGCCCAGGGTCACACAGCTAGTAAGTATCAGGTGTCTGAGGCTGGATTTGAACTCAGGTACTCCTGAATCCAGGGCCAGTGCTTTATCCACTGTTCCACCTAGCTGCCCCCTTAACATTTCTAAAACTAACTCATTATCTTCCTTCTCCTTCACAATCCAATTCTCCCTTAGACATCAATTTTTGCATTCACCCAGATTTGTAGTCTTGGAATCATCTTTGACTCCTCTCTCCAACTCTCTAGCACATACACCCTATCTCTCCAAATAGCTACAGTTTCTAAGTCTTGTTGATTCAGCTTCCACAAGGTCTCTGGCATCCATCCCATTTTCTCCTTTCACATGACTATTACTATCATTCAGGCTCTCATCCCCTCTCAACTACCCTATTGCAGTAGCCTCCTTATTATTCTTCAGGCTTCCAGGCTCTTTCCACTTCAATCTATCCCCCCTCTCCCCCCCACCCCCAACAGCTGCCTAATCTTTCTAAAGAACAATTCTGACTATCACTCCCCTATCCAAGAGCCTTCAATAGCTCCCTACTGCCTCTAGGATAAAATACAATCTGTTTACCTTACTATACATTGCTTCTCACCCTACTCTCTCTGTTCCCCAAACTCAGCATTTCATCTGTCTCTTAGTACAGTACCTAGCATGTAGGAGGTATTTAATAAATGCTTCTTGACTTGACTTGGCCTCTGTGACTTTTCTTAGGCTGACCCCATGCTTAGAATATCCTCTCTCCTTACTGACCTCTTAGAAATCCTAACTTCCTTCAAAATTCAGATCATGAACCATCTCCTATGGAAAGCAGCCCCTGATTCTCCCAGATTTTTGTGTTTTCTCTGTCCTTAAATTATCATGCATAAACATATATGTCTACATGTAGCATCTTATCCTAGTAAAATGTAAGCTTCTTTAGGGGTAGGAATTTTAAAATTTTACCATATCCTGAATCCCAGTAACTTGCACAGAAGAGACACTTAAGAAATGCTTCTTGGAGCATTCTCCTTTCTTTCTTTCTTTTTTGGGGGGGGTAGGGCAATGAGGGTTAAGTGACTTGCCCAGGGTCACACAGCTAGTAAGTGTCAAGTGTCTGAGGACAGATTTGAACTCAGGTACTCCTGAATCCAGGGCAGGTGCTCTATCCACTGTGCCACCTAGCTACCCCTTCTTGGAGCATTCTCAATCTATGCATAGAAATAACATCAATGTATGGAAGTTGATTTTAAGTATCATGTAATTTAATCTTTCTGGACGAGTTTTGTAAATGCTATAGTGCTCAGATGATTACTGAAGACCCTTCCAGCTCTAACATGCTGTGATTCTGGGAGTTTAGAAGACGGGGACATCTCTGTTGACTATAGAAATCAGGAATAGCTTCACAGAACAAGTTGAATTTGAATTGGACATTCAAGGATGGGCAGAGTTCCTATAGGTGGAGATGAAGTAGGGTATTTTAGGAGAAGGAAAGGATGTGACTAAAGGGTGGAAAATGTCCAAAAATTTACAAGAAAATTAGTAAATTAGGTTGAGAAGAGGAGTGAGTTTGTTTAGAAGTATAATGGAAGACCAAGGCTGGACATATAGTTTACAAACAAGTTTCAAGCCAGGTGAAAAGACTGAAGAATGAAGGGGATTGGTGAAAGAACCAGGCATATTTATTCTGGAGAGGAAAAGACTTGGGGGATAGCAGCTCTCAAATATTCAAAGGGTTGTCTTATGGAAAAGGGATTAAGTTTGTGGGTGGAAATGACTGAGAAGTAGATATGAACTTGCAGTAAGTAAACAATTAGGGCAGCTAGATGGCACAGTGGATAGAGTACCAGATTAAAATATAAATGGAAAATATTTAACAAAATAAATTAAAATATAATACAACACAGATAATGTTAATTGATATTTTTCTAAGTTGATATGCATCCTGCAGAGATGCAGTTTTCATTTGAATTTGACATCATTGGTCTATACATAAGGTCATGAGGACTTAAAGTGTGAAGCTACAGTAGGTATAGAAGAGGAGGGAGGGATGAGAAAAATCTTAGGCAGAAGTAATAAAAAAAGCTTGGTTGTTGGTTACTTCTGAAAAGAGAAGGAGACTGAACGTGACTAGGTGGTTTCTAACCTAATCAGGGTGACTGCAAGCTGAACTGAGGAATGTCAGGAAAAAGAGTTTCCTTTGGGAAAAGACAAGAGTTCAGTTTTAGATATGTGGAGTACAAGGAAAAATTCACTGGGAGCAGCTAGAAATGCAAGATTGGAGCTTGAGAGAGAGAAAGAGTAAGGGCTAGAGAGAGCAAGTTTGGGAGTTACATGTATGAAGGTGAAAGTTGAAACTGTGGGCATTAATGAGCTTTTTCTGAAGAAAGGAGTGTAGAAAAAGGAAGATAAAAGCAAAGGATAGAATTTTGTTGTGGTGGTTTGGTTTGGTTTGGTTTGGTTTTTTAACTAAAAATTTAGTTAACTTTAATTTTTAAAATTTATTACTTATTTTTAATATTAATTTACTTAAAATTTTGAGTTGAGAATTCTCTCGCTCTCCTTCTATCCCTGCACCACCTATTGTGAAGGAAAGAAATGTGATAAAATTATACATGTGAGATCATGCAAAACATATTTCCATGTTAGCCATGTTACAAGAAAAAAAATCAAGAAAAATAAAGTTAAAAAATGCTGCTTCGGGGGCAGCTAGGTGGCACAGTGGATAGAACACCGGCCTTGGAGTCAGGAGTACCTGAGTTCAAATCCGGCCTCAGACACTTAACACTTACTAGCTGTGTGACCCTAGGCAAGTCACTTAACCCCAATTGCCTCAAAAGAAAAAAAATGCTGCTTCAATTTGCACTCAGACTCCATCAATTCCTTCTCTGGAGGTAGATAGCATTTTGCATCCTAAGTCCTTTGGAATTGTCTTGGATCATTCATTCACAGCTGATCATCATATAATATTGTTGTGGCTGTGTACAGTGTTCTTCTGGTTCTACTTAACTTCACTTTGCATCATCTCATATAAGTATTCCCAAGTTTTTCTGAAACCATTCTGCTTGTCATTTCTTAAAGCACGAATAATTTTCTATCATAATCACATACTACAACTAGTGTAGTCATTCCCTAATTGATAGACGTCCCTTCAATTTCCAATTCTTTGCCACCACAAAAAGAGCTACTATGAATATTTTTGTGCGCATAGGTCCTTTCCTTTTTCATTGTTCTCTTTGGGATACAGAACTAGTAGTGATATTGCTGTGTCAAAGGGTATGCACAGTTTTATAGCCCTTTGGGCATAGTTCCAAATTGTTCTCCAAAATTGGAGTTGGATCAGTTCACAACTCTACCAACAATGCATTAGTGTCCCAATTTTCCACATCCCCTCCAACATTTGTCATTTTCCTTTTCTTTCATATTAGCCAAACTGACCCTAGAGTTTTAATTTGCATTTCTCTAATCAGTAGTGGGCAGGTAGGTGGCAGAGCGGATAGAGTTCTGGCCCTGGAGTCAGAAGGACCTGAGTTCACATCTGGCCTCAGACACTTACTAGCTGTGTGACTCTGGGAAAGTCACTTAACCCTGTTTGTCTTAATTTCCTCATGTGTAAAAATGAGCTGGAGAAGGAAATGGCGTAGTACTCCTGTATCCTTGCCAAGAAAACCCAAAATGGCATCGTAGAGAGTCAAACATGACTAAACACCAACAAGAAGAGGCTTTTCCTGGTCCCTCCCTTTGTTTCTCCTCCCATCCTACTCCTCTAGTATCTTCCCTCTGAGGTTACCTTCTATTTACACTGTATATATCTTGTATGTAGGGATCATGTTCTTGCCTTTCTTTGTACCTTTATCACTTAGCACAGTGCCTGACACACAATAAGGGCTTGTTGACTGGCTGACAAAAAACAGTCTTCATCTGGGATTTCTTACTGATTTAATTGGCTCTACAATAATAAGTCTATAAGCTATTAGACCTCTGCTTCAGAGAGGGCCTCTGCATTGGTTCCATTAGACTGTGACCTCCATTGTTGTAATGGCTCATTTCAGGTCACTGTTTAAACTTCTTCATAACCTCCCTAGTTCCTTGGTAGTAAAAACCATACTTTGCTACATCTATGAAGGAAATCACACTGGAGTAGGAGGAGACAGGAGAGAGGGAAGGCAGTAATAGAAGTTTGAGGCTTTCCTACCATCAGTGAGGATTTCCAAAGCTCATTCTCCTCACTCCTGGTCTCATTTTCTTGTCTTATGGCCCTGATCTCCGCCTATGCTGTAGAGGTATATGCAAGTTGCTGTTGATAAGCTGTCTTTTTTGTGTGAATAAGAACTGTTCTTGAGGAATGGTCAAATAAATATTAGTGCATTAATGAAATGGAATACTAGAATTGTATTAAGACCAACAAGTATGAGGAACACAGAAGAATAGAAAGGTCTTTGTGAAATATTGCAAAGCAAACTAAAAGGAGAATTAGAAAAATGGAATACATACACATTAACTATGAACATAAGAGGAAATGAGAATGCATGAACAAGAATCCTGACAGGACTTAAGGGGAATGACTGAATGTGTTATGATACTTGAAAGAGGTAAATTTCTTTTTTTTTTTTTTGTTTTTTTTTTTTTTAGTGAGGCAATTGGGGCCAAGTGACCTGCCCAGGGTCACACAGCTAGTAAGTGTTAAGTGTCTGAGGCTGGATTTGAACTCAGGTACTCCTGACTCCAGGGCCAGTGCTCTATCCACTGCGCCATCTAGCTGCCCCAAGAGGTAAATTTCTAATAATCATACTATGAGTAATCACTAAACAAGATTAGTTGTATTGATGCTCATTGTTAAATTTTTAATAAAACTCTTTAGGTTAAATTTTTTAAAATAATAGCTCATTATGTCTTGACATATCTGTTGCCAACTCATATTCCTAGAATTCAACACTTGCACAAGTCAGCTGTTTCCTTTTCTGAACCCTAATTAGATAATGACAGATTTCCCTGGTGTCATTGTACAAACATTAATGCTTACCCAAGCATGGTCAGCTGCGGTGCACAATTCCCATTGGGCCATTCCTTAATGCTATCAACTGATTAGTCTAAAATGCTTGTGATATGTTTGCTGATTCATGCTGTTTGAACCTGTGCAAAAAGGCCACATCCCAAACCAAGGCTTTGGGTCACCTCAAGATGGACAGCAATTCAGCACCTGTGCCTAGCAACCTTCTACATGATAAATGTTCCTATGGCATCTTCCTGCCACACATGCCAAGATTCAGGAATCCTGAGATCCAGAAGTCACCATGAGGCAGATGTTACACCTTCTCCTGTCCAGTAAACAGCTTGATCCTATAAATTCGTGGTGAATTTGCTAATATCTTTCTTGGCTCCAGCCTCAATAATGAGTCAGGTTGTCCAAATGGACATGGGTTGGTATTGTAGTAAGCAGGGTTTGAGCAAAGGGGTTCTGCAGGGGGAAAGTAGGGCAGAAGTGGGGGGAGGTTTGTTTGTTTTTAGTGAAGCAATTGGGGTTAAGTGACTTGCCCAGGGTTACACAGCTAGTAAATGTTAAGTGTCTGAGGCCGGATTTGAACTCAGGTACTCCTGACTCCAGGGCCAGTGCTCTATCCGCTGTGCCACCTAGCTGCCCCAGAAGTGTTTTTAAAAAACAAGAACAGGATTAGGAGCAAGGGGTTGGGGAAGGAATGGCTTTCCCATTCCATATTAGAGGAACACTATTGCCAGACCTCTTATTAAGAGATTCCCACCATGACTCTCTAAGATGATGAAAATCTGGGGCAGCTAGGTGGCGCAGTGGATAGAGCACTGGCCCTGGAGTCAGGAGTACCTGAGTTCAAATCCGACCTCAGACACTTAACACTTACTAGCTGTGTGACCCTGGGAAAGTCACTTAATCCCAATTGCCTCACTAAAAATAAAAAAAAAATTTTTAAAAGATGATAAAAATCATCTCACTCATGGAAAGGGAACAGATTAAACAGTGGACACTATATAGCAACACGGGTGATAGAATTAAAGGACACTGGGGTGGCCACTGCTCAGTCCATTAGCTAAGTTAGCCAAACAAAAGGGACAGGTGGAATCAGAAGCTGAAGAGGCTAAGGGAAAAAATGAGACTGCTAAGGCCATGTTAAGGATAAAACCATTTGGGAATGGGCCAAAGCAAAAAAGGCTGAGGTGTAGTTCTAAAACTAAGAGCAGAATATAACCATAGACCTAATTCAAAGTCTTATCAATCAATCAACAAGTATTCATTGAGTGGCCAATGTGTATCTGTCATTGTTCTAGGTCCTGGGAATGATTCAAGTTCATGCTCTTGTAAGGAAGGAAAGGGATCCCAACCTATAGTATCTATGTGCCTATCAGTGTGTATAGTTAACAGCACCAGATCCTTTCAAACCTCCTAGGGAAATTCCCTTCTCTGTCCACCTCCCTCACTCTATGGGTATCAAGCTTACCTAATAGTTGGAAATAGGTTATCTCAACCACTCTGGAGAGACCAAGGGCAAAGAAGAGGCAAGCAAAACTAGACTCAAAGTGATTTGGCTAAACAATTATTTTATAAATTGCCGAAATATCAAGAGCTTGGCTCCCTGATGTCTATGACTGGTATAGAGATAACTTAGCTTGATTAGGCTGAAGTAATCTCCTCAGAAACCTTCACTGGAGATATTGCCTTCAATGTCACTTTTTTTTTCATTAAATTTTATTAATTTTTCAGTCATCAGGCATTTTTTCCTCCCACCCACTGCCAACTGGAAAACCAAACCAAACCCTTGTAATAAATATGCATGTTCAAGCAAAATAAACCCCTATATCTTCAATGCCAACATGGCTAAGATGAAAATATGTTTTGCATGATTTCACATGTATAATTGTATCACATTTCTTTCCTTCTTACTTCAGGGAACAGATGAGGATCCCTCAAAGTCTTGACAGGGGAAATAGATCAGTGAGACATCAGGGATATGCTCTATGTGGGTATATATAACCCAAGTTTCCTTTTGATATTTTGCTACCTTCTGGAGAACTTTTAAACCAGTATTTTACTCAGGCACCAAAGAAAGGGAAAGTGGGAAGTACAGAGGCAAAGCCATCTGGATATTTCCTATAATTCTCAAATAATTTAGAGTGCTATTTCATTTTTATAAGCCTAGATCAATCAATATAAGCAGCTACCTGGCACAGTGGATAGAGTGTTAGACCTGTAGTCAAGAATACATAAGTTCAAATCTGGCTTTAGATACTTACTAGCTGTGTGACACTGGGCAAATCACTTAATTTGTGCTTGTCTCCTTTTTCTCAACTATAATATAGAGATTATAATAGCTTCTATCTCCTATGGGGGTTGGGAGGATCAACTGAGATGGTAACACTTTGCAAGACTTAAAGTGGGGCAGCTAGGTGGCACAGTAGATAGAGTACCAGCCCTGGATTCAGGAGGACCTGAGTTCAAATCTGTCCTCAGACACTTGACACTTACTAGCTGTATGACCCTGGGCAAGTCACTTAACCCCAAATGTCTCACCAAAACAAAACAAAAACAAAAACAACAAAGACTTAAAGCACTATAACAGTTCTTAGAGATGATGATGGTGGTGGTAGTGGTGGTGATGGTGATGGTGATGATGTTGAATTTGGAACCAGAGTCACCATGCCGTGAGTAGCCCATCAAGTTTGGTCTGTGGGAGAAGGGTTTTCAGGTTGAGCATGCTGGTGAGTATAACTTTTAGACTCAGGGAGACCCAACAGAAATGTCATCCTCATATGCCATTGGTGAAACCACTTGGCTGGGGCTTGAGTATAGTGCCACCCGGTGGTCAAATTATATATTATTACTCCCTTTCTGCTTAATTGCCATCCTGTTTTCTTTAGAGTTGTGGAAAGCAAGACAGGAGCTGGACATGGGCTCAACTATCACCTGAGATACTCAACAAATAGACATGGAGGTTGCACCACTGGCATATAAAAATACAGTTGTTTCCCAAATCATGTAGAAAGGAACTTGAAAAATCATAATTTGTTTTCACTAGATGCAGTAGAAATACCTCTTCTAGATGAATAGCTGACATCAAAGAATGATATTTGTAGATTATTATTCTAGTGTATATTTAAGCATAAGTATTGGTTGTATTAAGTTGATAATAATGTACATATTGACCTATGCTGGTGATAACAGTTACGTTTTAATTATTTATACAGAAAACCATTGGTCCATTAATGCATAGAATAGGGAAGTGGTCTCCAAACTTTTTTGGTCACACATCCCTACCAATAAAAATAAGGGGGGAAATTGGTACATAAATGTTTTGTTTGTAAATTTACTTATTTACAAATTATAAATATATGCATTTGTTATGTTATAAAACTTAAAATAACATTTTAAAAGAATGAAAGAAAAATAAAATATTATATGATCCTGGAGTCAATAAGTCATGGAATTTAATGAGAAGAATGGTGTGGTCAGGTATAGACCTAGTATAGACTTTAGGAAGATCAATCTGCTTAGCTGGATGAAGGACAGATTAGAGAAGGGAAAGAAATGGAACGGGGAAACCAATTTGAAGGCTGTGGCAGTAATACAAGCAATATGTGATGAGAGTCTGGCCTGGGGTGCCTGTGTGAGAAACAGATGCAAGAAATGTGGAGATAAAAATGACAAGATTGGTAACTGATTGGATATGTGTGGTAAGGAAAAATGAGGAGTGAAGGATAACATCAAGGTTGCAAACCTGTATGGACCAAAAAGAATGGTGATACCCTCAACAGAAATAGGGATATTCATAAGTTTGAGGGAAAAGGTATTGAGTTCTGTTGTGGACATGCAGGGCTTGAGATGCCCAAAGGACATCAAATTCAAAATGTCTAATTGGTAGAATTGGCAATGGGGAACTCTAGTTCAAAACTGATGGATGCTAGATACATACGTTTGGTAGTCATCTGTATCGAACTGATACATAGACTCATGGGAGCTGATGAATCCACCAAGTAAAAGAGGAACAGAAAGAAAAGAATGCCTATGACAAGATCCTGAAGAATATCCATGAGAGATGAGATATGGATGATAATCCACCATTGGAAGCTAAGAAGGAATGAGAAGAAGAACCAAGAGGGAGCAAGGTCAGGCCAACCATGAAAGGAAAGAGTAAATATCCAAGAAGATAAGGAGGTAAATAATGTCAAATGCTACAGAAAGGTAAAAAAGGATAAGGACAAAGAAAAGGTCAACGGTTTTGACTATTATGTGATCACTGGATACTATGAAGGGAACAGTTTTAGGTTAGTTGAAGAGCCAAAGACAACAAGGAGATTGAAGAATTTGGGAGACTGGAGAACGGCAGTGCCCTTGAGGGAATAGGAAAGATCAGAGGAGAGGTGGACTCAGCGGGAGAGGTGGGGGGAGATGAGGTCATCTCAATCCATCCATTCATTGCCACCTAGTGTTTATGGGGCAGCTAGGTGGCACAGTGGATAGAGCACTGGCCCTGGACTCAGGAGGACCTGAGTTCAAATGCGGCCTCAGACACTTAACACTTACTAGCTGGCACTCAACCCCAATCACCTCACCAAAAAACAAAAAACAACAAAACAACAAAAAACTTCTAGTGTTTAGTCTTTCCTAATGAAAAATGAAATGTGTGTATGAAGGGATAAGGGAGAAGTTACTCAGCAGGTAATTCCTCAAGCAAGGAGTCTGCCGACCAAGAAGAGATTGTGGTAGCTACAAGGTGATAAGGAGATGGGGGACTGAGTTTGGATTAGGCTAATTCTGCTTTTTAGGGCCCATGCCCAGGGTAGGCACATGGGAAACCAGAGGTGGGAAGGAGGAAAGAATGGGAGTAATGAAGGGGTCATGTAGAGATGGGGGTATGTGCCTCAATTATTTTTTTTTTTTGGTGAGGCAGTTGGGGTTAAGTGACTTGCCCAGGGTCACACAGCTAGTAAGTGTCAAGTGTCTGAGGTCAGATTTGAACTCAGGTCCTCCTGAATCCAAGGCCGGTGCTTTATCCGCTGTGCCACCTAGCTGCCCCTGTTCTTCAATTCTTAATCGAAGGTTGGGATATGTCTCATTTTCTCAACTTCCAATTCTTTAATCATATACCCTGGAGGTCAAGCCATGGACCCTGTACAGTCATTCCTTGGCCCCTAAGGGGTCTGTAGCCTGTGCTTTGGAAAGCATTTGACACCAATGGAACAGAGAATAGCATCCAAGATATATTTGCTAAATGTATACAGATAAAAGGGTTTCCATTGCTTGATGTAAGCAAATCCTCCATCTATACAAATTTGATGGCAATACATTTTGGCACAGTGCAGCTACTGCATGAACTGAACAGGCTGCTGATGGCCATTGCCATATAGCAGTTTTTTTACTCTTTTAGTCTCCAGTTTTGGGATGCGGCCAAAATAGGCTACAACTTCAGTTTTATTGTTGTGCATAAAGCTAAGAGCCAAGGGTATGCACAGAAACCTATATGAAGCAAGATTACTGCCAGTTGTCTCTGAAAGTTGAAAATGGTAGGCACCATGAGACCTCCAGTACCTCTAACCATATCATCCTCTCAGGGGACAAGGAAGAAGTATGATTTTCCCAAGGTCATATAGGAAGTAAGTGACAGATCTGGGATTTGTATCAAACATCTGTGACTCCAAATCCAGCATTTTGTTTATTTTTCAGGCTTCCCCCCGCCAAAACCCCAATAAAACATGGTTTTAAAAAAAAGAAAAAGAAAATAAAGGATTTTTATGGCAGCATTATTTTTATTGTAAAAACCTGGACGTGACCCAAATATAAAACAATAAAAGGATGTTTAAATAAATTTTGGCACATCAGTGCTTTCAGATGCAATAGTATAATTAAAATTGACAAGAATTTAATTGTATGGTACAGGTTATATGGGGAAGTTTCATAAAATAATGATGATCTAATTTTGCCTCTTTTATCTGCTGGATGGCTTTATCAATAATCAGAGTTTCCACGTGGGACTTTAAGCATATGTAATTGGCTCAACTGAGGTCATCACCATTTGAATCAACAGCATAAAAAGTGAGGCATGAAGTCAGCGGGAAGTTTTATACCTGAAATCTGAAGGAGACAACATGCAAAATGCAAGTGCGAATGGAGCACACTGAAGGAAACTATCCACAGTTTCAGAATAAAGAAACCAGCGCAACAACTCCTCAGTCAAAGAGTTTGGAAACATCATGGTGAACTTGGAAAAAGCCTTGGTCTTGGAGCCAAGAATCTTCATTTTGGATCCAGCTTTGCCACTAACTAACTGTACGACCTTGGGCAAGTCACTTCATCTCTATAAACTTCATTTGAAACAAGCCCTGTTAACAACAGAAAGGGCAGTTGATGGGATCTGGATGAAATTATCTCAATTTCATGCTGGAGGCTGGACTAAATTATCACAGAGGTGGCACTGTACAGTGGAAAGCATACTGGATTTGGAGATGGAAAACTACCTAGATTTACTTATTACTTGTCCAACCTTGAAAAAGTCACTTAACCCCTCCAGGGCCTCAATTTCCTAATTTGTAAAATGAGGAGACTGGCTAGACAACCTCTAAAGGCCCCTTCCAACTCTAAATTCAAGATCCTATGGTCTCAAGAGTGCCTTTCTCCTCTAAAATTGTGATTCTAGAAACAAAGAAGAGACTGACAACCTTTGCTCAATTTGGGTTCTTCAAGTGGAAACACACAAAGTCAAATCGACAAGTCTTTATTTAGTGCTTACTGTGTGCCAGGAACTGTGCTAATCATGGTGGATACAAAGAAAGACAAAAACAGTCTCTTCCCTCAAAGAGCTTATGATCAAAGTTGGAGAGACAATATGCAAAGAATTGTGTACAAACAAGGCATATATAGGATAACTTGGAATATATCCTAGAGGTAATAGAGAGCCACTAGAATTTATTGAATAGGGAAAGGGGGTGACGTGATCAGACACCTACTTGGAGAAAATCACTTTGATAGTTGAGTGAAAGATGAATTGGGGTAGTGTGAAACTTGAAGCAGCGGGGTAAGCAAAAGGCTATTGGAGGTCAGTCAGAAAAGCTACTGTAATACTCTAGTCTGAGCATGAGGTGAGGGAGGCCTGCACCAGGGTGGTGGCAGTGTCAGAGGAGAGAGGGGGAGGAATTGTATGAGAGATGTCTCAGGGGTGAAATCGACAAGCCTTGGGAATAGACTGAATATAGGGACTGAGAGAGAGTAAAGAGTTGAGAATGATATCTAGGTTGTGAGTCTGAGTAACTGGAAGAACGATGATGCTCTCAACAATTAGAAAAAAAGAAGGGGGATAGCTAGGTGGTACAGTAGATAAAGCACCAGCCCTGGATTCAGGAGGACCTGAGTTCAAATCCAGCCTCAGACACTTGACGCTTACTAGCTGTGTGACCTTGGGCAAGTCACTTAACCTTCATTGCCCCTTGCCCCTCCCCCAAAATGCAGAAAATAATAAGTTCCGTTTTGGATGTGTTAAGTTTAAGATGCCTAAGGGACATCATTCCATGTGTGTATTAGGCAGCTGGGGATGTGACACCGGAAGTTAGAAGAGAAGTTAAAGACGATAAGGAAAGAAGATGAGAAAATGTCAAGGAAATAAGCATTTATTAAGCACCTACTATGTGTCAGGCACTGTCCTAAGTATTTGACAAATATTATCTGATTTGATTCATATGACAATCCTTCACAGGATTAGTAGTAGGTGCTATTGTGATCCTTATTTTGCAGTTGAGGAATGTGAGGCAGAGATTAAAAGACTTTTTCAGGATCACACAGCTAGTTAGTATCTGAGGCTCAATTTAAACTTGGATCTGCCTGACTTCAGCTCCAGGGCTCTATCCACTTTGCCACCTAACTTTCTTAGGGTAGCTGAATGAACAAATCACTGCAAAGAGATGAGCATTAAACCTATGGGAGCTGATGAGATCATCAAGCAATTTTCCATGTACAACAGGAGAGCAAGCCTTTAGTTTGAGGGAAAATGTTTTGTACCAATTATTTTTATCACACCTTCTCAGTATAACCCTAAGTGAATCTGGATAGCTAGTTGCTGATGGGGGCATACCCATGACAAAGCAAGGCAAGAAGCATTTACTATGTACTAGGCATTGTGTTAAGCACTGAGGATAAAAATACAAGCAAAAAGATAGATCGCCCCTTCCCTCAATGGCTTTGCAATTCAACTGGGGAAGTCAACACAGAAAAAGAGATCTGGAAAGGAGAGTAAGGATTCAAAGGTAAAGGAACCCTCACCCAATGTTTTTTCTCTTTCTAGAGGGTACTCTGGAAGTTTTCTGCAGGGTATGGTATTAATGACTAATGAATCACTCAACTAACCCAGCTTCAGAGGGCGTGGTGTTGAAGTCCAGAAACTTCAAGCATAGCCAGGAGGTGAATTAAAGTTGGCATGCCTGGGCCTCTCCTCAAAATACATACTCCAGGAAGAGCTTACCAACAGGAGAGGGAGAAAGAGGCCAGCATAGAAAAGGGATGTTGGGAAGTAGGAAGTCCTGGTGCTGAAGTTCTGAAAGTTGGAAAAACAGCCTGGAGAGGCCCACAGTGTAGGGTCAGGAGCAACAGTACTAGGAATTCCAGTCCCTCAGGATTAGCCCCTAGAATCCAAAGAGGAGAAATAAGCAAAGCATCCTTTGGGGTGAGTGAGTCTGGGTGCATATTGGTTGGGTGGTCCCAGACTAGGTGCTACACATATGACAGCTGTACAAGGGATATGATCATATCATATTGTATTATATTATGTGTGTATAAAATATGAAGCACCACCTCTGGGACATAGATATGTTTTTATGTGTTTGTATATCCCAGAATATACATTTATATGTATATAGGTAGTTGTATATGCAACCCAGTGAGACTTGAGCAAAGTAAAGGCCTTCGGATACAAAATATACCATTCTTTAAGATATGTTCAAGACTTGAACATTTCAATTGCATGTGGAGAGACCTGCAAAAAAATTAACTTGCCTCTAGGGCACATACTACATTCCTGTCTCTGTCTTCAGCCATTCATCTGCTTAAGATTCTAATAAGAACCTGGAGAACATAACTGTCTGAATTGGGAATTATCCCCATAAACCAAGGGAATGGGTCCTGATTCAGGGAGCACTATGGAATATTAGAGGATGAGAACCCTCAGAGTGATCTTTCTTTGACTCTCAGAGAGTCAAAAAGGAGAAGCTTCTGCAAGTCCTAAACTAAGGACTGTTGGCTAATTGAAAGAGCAGAGTGACAAAAAGAGCACTGTAACATTCCAGCTGAAGAAGGAGCAGTACCACACAGCCAAGATAGTGGATGAGGATGGTAGAAGACTGTAGCTTCCCCATGAAGGGTGAGCCCAAGAAGCACAGCTTTGAAATTACTATACTTACTCTGCCATTTGGATAATTTCCTTTGCTAAAGAATTGAGTCTACTGGCTGGTTATTAAGGGAAAGGGCAGTATAAGGGACTACCGAATGGTGTTAGAAGTGTAGCCACCAATGGGATTATCACTAGAACCAGAGCTGTGCTGGAGCCAGCTTGTACTGGCCTGGAAGAACTAACTATTAAATTTTCAGCATGAGTATTTACACCTCAGAAATTGGCACATACTAAAAATCAGGGATTGCTTTTTTGTTGTTGTTGATTGTTTAGACTTAGGGAAATAAGAAACAATGTCAATTAAATTTTAAAGTGCGTTCTGCTTTTCAGAGAGCCACTTGTTAGCCATTTACCAGCACGGCCCTGCCTGGGACCTTAAAAGTAGTAGCAACTAACTTCTGGGGACCCCATCTACTAGTGCTAGGTCAGAGAGTGAAAACAAAGTGGTGTATGTGTGTAAACCCACACATACACACAGACATACACACAAAAACATATATATATAATCTACTTTGAATGTTTATATAACATATGTATGTATGTATACATATATGATATATATTTAAATATAGAATCTATTTTAAATGTATATCTTTTTACATATAAAATTTAGTATAGCATTGATAAAGGCAAAAGAGAGATTCATATAAAGTATAACAAAAAAATTTAAGGAGGGAAAGGCATAATTGTCATTATTACTTTGATGAATGACTAATGCCTTTGATTTTCAAATAGGAGACAATATAATTATGGTACAGTGAAAAGACCACTGCTCTAGGAGACAAGAAATCTGCGTCACTCTATTCATCTGTAAAATAGGGCACTAATATTTTACCTGCATAAAGGAAGGGGACTGGACCAGTCCTGATTCTGGCCTGCTCTGAAATCTCCAATCCTAATCTATGCTTAGAGAGAGAGCTGCTCTGATGTACATGACCATAAATTGGTCATTGTATCTCTGTGAACCTTGGTTTTCTTATCTGTAAATTGGAGATAATATTACCACCACCTCATAGGAGTGGGTAAAGTATTTTGTAAACCTGAAAACACTCCAGCAGCATGAATTATTATTATTATTATTATTAATTCACTCAGTCTTCCATTTATTTATTTATTCATTCGTTTGTTTTGGTTTGTTTATTTGTTTGTTTATTTATTTATTTGTTTATTTCAGGCATAGTGGACAGGTAGTGGCAGTACACAAAGGCCAGATTGCACTCCCTGGTTGGTTTAAATTGCACGACTAGCAGGCAGCAAGGCCCTTGATGGTAGAAATCAATCCCATGCCACAAAGGGAAGCAGTCCTAACAGTAGTTGGGGAGGCCTGATTTGTGGTTCTCCATTGTCCAGGGCAAGCCGCATTCAGCACACTGCTCTTATCATTGAATGCATGACATTAATGATACTCCCTTGGTGGCTATAGTCTAGAGCCCCATGTGGCAAGGTTCCCAGGAAACCTTGTGCTTCTCCTCTGGAATGGTGACATATGTGAGGCAGGAAGCCAATCAATCAGAGCCCCCAGGATGCCCGCTTATCTCTACCCTAAGATGAAAAAGAATAAGCAAAAGAAAAAAAATCACTCTAACTTACTCCACCATCCACTTAAAAACCCATGACTGGGGCAGGAGGGAAGAAAACCCCTTTTTCTGCCAACTAGAAGCTATGCAGAGAAGAGCAACAGAAAGCTTCTACAAAATGATTTTACCTGCATGCAGGTAAATAATACCTGGGAGTTACTTTCCTAACAAGCCACAGCAGTACTGTGTTACGATGCTTAAAATCACAGCACAACCTAATGGCTTATTTTTGCAAGTCCCTTTGACAGCCAAGCCTCGGGTTTTGTGACCCTTAAAATAATTGGCAGATACTTTCATTACTTCTGCCTTTAACTCTGCTCTACGATCCTCGGATTGGACAACATTCCATTCAGACGACCTTCAGAGTTGTTAGTGTTCCCCCCCATCTTCCAGGCGCCACCACCCAGCAGCTGTTTGGCGTTATTCAGCACTGGTCTCTCAGCTCATTAAAAGATCTTTGAGGCTGAGCGGGAGGGAGGAACAGGGACATGTTCCAAAAGGCTGAAGAAGCAAGCTCAGCCTGCTGCTCATGTAGCAGGGCCACCCTCAACAAACAGCTGGTTGGGACGCAGTGTCCCATGGCCTCTGACCACAAGGGTCCTGTGACCTTTGACACAGGCACCCTGAGGGAGCAGGGGAAAATTTGCAAAGGGCTGTCAGTGTTGCATCTGTCACTGACCTTGTGAGACGAGTTTAGAGTGGCCCAGACCTTTTAAACATACTTGGACAGGAAGGCCAGCCGAACCAATACCAGACCCCAAATTCTGACTCTTCTTGCTTTTATGGGCTACGTGAATAAATAAGGCTTTGAAGTCAAGGAAAAACTGATTTGGCCCTCAGGGCTCTGTGGCCAGCAGCTGCTGTCTTCTGAGCCCCACAGTCCAACCACTCAGGCTCCCTCAGGGTCCCAGTTATCTGATTAACAAGCACCACACCAAAAGATCTTCATGATGAAAATATCTGCTGGTATGCTGAGTGCTAAACATTGTTTTTGACTTGTTATCCATGAGCTTAGCTGTTAAATCACTTGATATTCTGTGAAGTGCAGCTAGGTGGCCTAACAAATAGAGAACTGGACCAGGCTAAGTAAAACCTGAGTTCAAATTCTTCCTCAGACACTTGTTAGCTATGTGACCTTGGGCAAGTCACTGAATTGCCATTTGCCTCAGTTTCCTCATATGTAAAATGGAGTGGGGGCAGCTAAGTGGAACAGTGAATAGAGCCCTGGGTCTGGAGTCAGGAAGACCTTGGTTCAAATCTGGCCTCAGTTACTTACTAGCTGTATGTTTCCGGATCAGTCATTTAACCCTGTTTGCCTCAGTTTCCTCATCTGTAAAATTAGCTGGAGAAGGAAAAGGCAAACCACTCCAGTAGCTTTGACAAGAAAATTCCAAATGGGGTCATGAAGAGTTGGACATGACTGAAATGACAACAACAAAAAAGTGGGGTGTGTTGTGAGAAAGCATATCATGTGAGATAACATATATAAAGCACTTTGTTTTTTGTATTGTTGTTTTTTGTTTTTGTTTTTTTGTTTTTGCAGGGCAATGGGGGTTAAGTGACTTGCCCAGGGTCACACAGTTAGTAAGTGTCAAGTGTCTGAGGCCGGATTTGAACTCAGGTACTCCTGAATCCAGGGCTGGTGCTTTATCCACTGCGCCACCTAGCTGCCCCCATATAAAGCACTTTGAAAACCTTAAAGCACTATATAAATGTTAGCTATTGTTGTTTCTTAAAGCCTTTTGCAAAGCTCTTGACATTCCTCCTATGAATAGTTAGCATTTCTATAACACTTAAAGGTTTGCAAAGCACTTGACATATGTTGTTATTTGATCTTCATAGCAACCCGTAAGGTAGGTGCTATTGTTATCTCCATTTCACAAATGAGGAAACTGAGGCACAGAGAGGTTAAGGGATTTGATTAAGGTCACACATAAGTGTCTGAAGGAGGATTCAAACTCAGGTCTTCCTGCACTCTATCCATTGCATACTCTATTCTGCATCATCTTTTTTGGTGTACGTATCTAAGAGTGTTCTCAAATCTCAGAGGAGAGCAAACTCTGGCAGATTCTACCACACTGGAAAATCTGTGACATATTAAATCCATCATCTGAAGACGAGTCAAGATAAATTTCTGAGATGTTAACCATTACCGATTGGGCTACCAGGAGATGATTTTTTAAAAATAGCCTAGTAATTCATCGCACTATTTACTAAGGTGTGAAGGGGCTGTGCTTTGAACTGATAGGGGTATCAAAGTAGCTACACAGATGAATGATGAGAAAAGCAGTTTTTCAGATTTGTGCAACCCTCCCCCCAAAAGTCTCAGCAATGAAGGAAGGGACTATATATGTCTTTTTTTGTTTTGTGGGGCAATGAGGCTTAAGTGTCTTGCCCAGGGTCACACAGCTAATAAGTGTCAAGTGTCTGAGGCCAGATTTGAACTCAGGTTCTTTTGACTCCAGGGTTGGTGCTCTATCCACTGCTCTACCTAGCTGCCCCAGTGTATTTCAAGTATTGGAGATAGGCTGGGAAAAGAGATGGAGGTGGTCTATACAGGGTGGGCCAAAAATCACAAAGGAGTCTAATGTTTTAATAACTTTTTGAAAAAAATTTTTCTTTATTTTTTTGCCTTTTACAAGATTCGATTTTTCACACATAATGTAACTTCATTTCCTATATATACTGCATATGTGTTATGGTATTGTAAATAAAAAACAAAAAATACAGGAGTTATTAAATATTTTTTATTTTTGTCCCACCCCATGCAATGTCATGTATATAAGTAGCAAGTAGGGGCGGCTAGGTGGCACATTGGATAAAGCACCGGCCCTGGATTCAGGAGTACCTGAGTTCAAATCTGGCCTCAGACACTTAACACTTACTAGCTGTGTGACCCTGGGCAAGCCACTTAACCCCAATTGCCTCACTAAAAAAAAAAAAAAAAAGAGTAGCAAGTAGACCAGTTTGACTAGAATATGGAGTATATGAAACCAGTCAGTTACCTAGCATCTATCAAGCTCCTAATAATGTGTCAGACACTAGGCTTGGTGCCAAGGATACCAAAAAAAGGGTAAAAAATAGTCCCTACCCTCAAGGAGCTCGGTCTATAGAAGAAGACAACTTTAACAACTATATACAAACAAGATGTGTGTGTGTCGACTTTGAGACTTAAAGAAAACCAGGGTAGCCCAAAAAGCCAGGAGATGGAGATGAGGAGGAGGAACATTTCCAGGCATGGGGAACAGCCAATGGGACTAGGGGAATACATGAAAGAAGAAATACTTTAGCGGTAGAATCAAGAATTTGCTCTCTGGGAAGGGAGAGAATAAGATGATTCTGAGTTTGTGAATCTGGTTGACTGGGAGAAGGACGGTACCCTCAACAGAAATAGGGAAGTTGAGAAGAAAAATATGTGGGGAAAGAAGTTCTGTTTTGGACATGGTAAATGTCAAATGTCTAATAGGAAGTTGGGGATGCATCGTACCTCAGGAGAATGAAAGCCCATGTTCACATAGTGCTTTAGGATTTATAAACTGTATTCTCATTTGGTCAAGCATTGTTTCATTCAAGCCTCAGGACAACCCTGTGATCATTCCCTATTATCATTCCCATTTTAGGAAAGAGGAAACTGAGAGGTAAAATGACATGCCCAGAGTCACATAGCCATAATATACCTGAGGTGGGGTACAGACCAAGGTGTTCTGGAATCCACATCCAACTCTTTCGCCACTACATGACACTGCTCTGCTCTTTTGGGAAATATTGGCTGACTGAATGTATCATGTACCTACACCGAATCCTTTGGTTCTTCAGTGCATCCGAGATCTCATCCGTGTGGGCACTCCCTCCACTGGTGCAGATGCCTAAAACAGTTTGTTAAATTGTTTTCCCAAGCTCAGGCACCAGATTTCACACAACATGAAAGATTAAGAAAGAAAGAAAACAATCTCAGTTGGAAGATTTTTTTTTTCCCAAGGAGGGGGAATGGCGGTGGTGGTCTAGATTCAAAGAGAAAAATAGAACCTTGATGTTCCTGCCAATCATGTGGGTTGTTTGCAATCTCAATTTCCCCCACAACACCCTTACAGCTATGCTAATGAAGTATGTCCTTTCCAGCCACAAAAACTGTATATATTGAGCATACCTTCCCATGAATGTTTCCTTCACACTGCTCTTACTTCTCTAGTTCAAACATGGAGAAGAAAGCCCAACTTCTACATCCACAAAGTTACTGATTTCACTTTGAATAGGGGCCAATCAACTTGCACGCTGTTGGCTCGAAGTCTTGAAAGGCAAAACAATCTTGACAGAGGACTTTTTTCCAGTCCTGATTTTGGTTGTTTACAAATGTATATATTGTAAGCAAAATATAATCTTTTTTGGTTTTTTCTTTTTTTTGCATTTGATTAGCTCTAGAACATTAACATCAACACAAGGAAGATGCTGCTTTTCTAAAGCCAGAAAGTGATTGAAAACATCGGATATCCTTTTAGCTATCAAAAAAGTCCAGGGGATAATGAACCTTTACAAAATAATTACCTATCAAGCTTTATGATAGAAAGTAGCTCTTGGTAGCAACTTGCAAAATTCAATTCAACTTGAAGTTCATACATTAAAAGATACTTAGGAAAAACCAAATCAATTCTAGGAAGCAACACTGTGCTGATGAACAATATGTCTGGAAAACAAAATTTGTAAATTTAGAAGATATTGTGGCCTATAGAGAGGACAGTGATAATTTTGTCGATATAATTACTGTAGGTAACATGGAGAAGGACAGTAGTATTGTGGAAATAATGAGATCTTTGAAATCAGAAGACATACTTTCAAATGCCAGCTCCTATATTTAATAGATGTGGAATCTTGGCAAGGTCAATTTATCTCTGAGTCCAGTTTCTTTATCAATGAAACAGGGTGAGGATGGAGGAGGGTGGAGGAAGAGAATGATGATGGTGATATTCACATTACCTACCTTGTAGGTTTGGGAAGAAAGCACTAACATAAATTTCAAATCAGCATAGAAATGGGAGCTAGAGCAAGTGAAGCTCAATTTTAAAGAAGATATCTGGGAAGCACATCCCAATGTTGTTGCTGCTGTTGTTCAGTTGTGTCTAGCTCCTAATGACCCCTTTTGGGGTTTTCTTGGCCAAGATACTGGAGTGGTTTGCCATTTCCTTCTCCAGCACATTTTACAGATAAGGAAACTGAAGAAAACAAAGTTAAGTGTAAAGAAACACAGTATCTGAGGCCAGATTTGAGCTCAGGGACTAGTTCTCAAGTTGTTTTAATCTTTATAGTTATTGATTTGTGATATCAAGGTTGTTACATCCTTAGTAAACAAGGCCATTATGATGGTTATTGAAATGTTCCTATCTAGAATTAATGGTTTAGTCTTTTCCTGATGAGTAACCTCAATTGCATAATATTTTACCATTACCCTAGAATGGGAAGATGAACCTGAGCAGTGTTTCTTAAGCTGTAAGCATATGTTTTTGGCCTGTTTTATGAAAATGGAGTTTCCATGTGCATCAGTGAAAGAAAAATGTATTCACAGACTCACACACATATGCAAAATAGTGGATCTTTTGAAGTATAGTGAATTAGTAGATGGCCCTGCAATATTGAGCCATTGGCCATATTACAAAAATTTGTGCGAACACATGAAAACCTCAGTGTTGTAATCAAGTGATGTGTGTGCGTGTATGTGTGTAGAGTTGACTGGGATCCCTTATCAGCCCCCCACCATACTTATAAAATTGTGTGACTTTTCCCATTATATCTATATCCACATCCATATTCATATCCATATACAGAGGGGGAATGGATAGATATCTGTTCTGGGATCTGGCCTACCTTTCTCCAAGGGAGCCTGTCTCCAAAGGATTTTTACATTTGTGGGGAACAGGAAAAGGCTGTGCCCATGGCTGTTCTTTTGAGCCTTCTCTTACCTATGTCCAAGAGGGATATCAGACTAGATTGAGTTCTCTCTACCACATATGTAATATATGTAAATCTAGGAGTAAAACACTTGGAGGGGGGCAGGACACAGGCTATGTACCCTAAGTTCTATAAGGAGGAAGGTAATGGTTAATTTAATATCTCCAGTTTAGTTCCTTTACACCAAACTCTGGTTACACAAATGGTGAATATACCTATTTATTCAATCAAAAAAGTAAAGAGAAATCAGGAAAGATGCATCAATTAGAACACGCCAAATAATAATAATACTCAATAACAGTAAAGGAGCTCTTGGATTGGAAGTGAGATAAAACATCTCAACTCAAAAGAAGGAGACAGGGAACCATCTATCTAAGGGGAATCTACTCTTGGCAATCTCTAGAGTTGCAAGTTCTGGAAACGAGGGGACATGATGAAGCCCAGCTTGCTCACATGTCAGCAGCTCTGGAGGGGTTCCCATTGTAGGGGCCAAATTTAAAATGTAGAGAGTTAATTGGGTGGCCTGCCAAATATTGCAGAAAATTCAGAAAATAATGAGGGACCTCTAGGTCCAATAATTCCTTTTCTCTGAACTGCCTTTTTAGATATTTCTCCCAGGCCAATAAGAAAGCAGTTAAACAGTCTCTTTTCCACAAACAAATCAGGTTTTATTAATGGAAATAAAATACACAGCAAAGGTGAAATTAATACAGTCAAAGACAAGTGAATAGGGAAAGAGGAAAATGGATAATTTCCCTGGCTCTAAGAATAACCAATACAATCCCCAAACTCGCTTCCAGCTCAGCTAATTCATAGGGCTGGATTTAACTCACCACCAGAGGTCCATAGTTTCTATGGGAGTCAGCAGCCTGTCTCCAGTCAGCTCCGAAGCCACAGGGAGAGAAAGTGTTCAACTGTGTGAAAGAGTGTGTCTCTGTGAGAATATGTGTTACTTCCTGTTAGAGTCCTCTTTTCTACCTTTTTCTCCTCCCCTAAAGGGGAGGTCCTTCAAGTAGTGTGGCTGAGATTGGTTCCCTGTTGATGACGCAGTCTACAACCTCTGAGTACACTCCTTTTCAGGGTTGGCTAAATTTAGACTAAGGGCTGACAGGGCAGGCCAGGTGTGGCTCAAGATCTAATCACCTTAAGTGGGTACTTAGTGGTTTCTCATTCATCACTTCCCAAAGTGCTTTTCCTTGGTGTCCTCCAACAATCTTCTTAATGCAGATATTCAGTATTGTGTTCAGCATTCTCTCAATCAGTAGTCATATTTTCCTTACATATATAGCACAGGGACATCTCTCCGGAAAAATTGCCCATCTTACTTCAGCAGAAGGGAGTGTAACAATAATATGGAGAAATACTTCAGACTACTAACTTTGGGGCAATCAAATGCTAAATGATATAATTGAACCTCATGCTATACAAATATGTCTATCAAATCCTAGATATGTCAGCCAGGTACTCAGTGGCTACCTTCTTTTATGAATCTGATGCTCTGCAAAGGTAGTTCATTACCTAAAACTGGTCAAATGCATACTTCTTAGGTTGGGCTACCGTGGTATTGTCTGAAATAGCTCTGTTTATAATAGAAATATAATTGATAGATAGAAATGTAATTTATGGATGGATTGTATGCTTGCTCAGATTTTAAAACTTTATCACATGCTACTCTTTATTCTAGGTAAAGGTACCGCCCAAGCTGGATTTCATCTATTGTTAGCATTAAGCACCTACTGTGTGCCTGAAACTATGCTAAGCATGCAATATTACAAAAGTTCTAGGGAGAACATATAAATAAATGTGATATAAGAGAAAATGTGATAAATGCAAAGGAGAGGTTCAAAAGTTTAGATTTACTTTTTTTGAGAGAGGGAGGAAGTATAGGAGTAGGATTGGGCCCTCTAGAACAGAAGTTCCATAGTATTCTCCACTATACCCCATTTCCTCTTTTAAGAATTATAATTATTATCATAGAGATAATTTTTTTCTGAGAGGTTTAAACAACAAAAAAAAAGGAAGATGGATAAAGAAAGCGAGAGGGAGTTCTTTATTAACACAAACAATTGAACTAGTTATTCATGAGAACAAAGCTTACACATAGTCAAGGAACTGAAACTGATGTAAGGACCACAGAGAGCAAGAGAAGCCTGAAAGCACAAAGCACATGGGTATATTAGATCCTAGATTACCCTAGAAAGGAAAGGAACATTTTAAAGGATAAAATCCTAGATTTAGAGCTAGAAGTGACCTCTGAGAACTGAGGCGCAGAGTAGCTATGAAGTGTCCAGGCTTACAACTGGAACTTCCTGAAGTAAGATTTCTGACTCATGGTTTAGTTCTCTATCCACTAAAAGGAAGAGAATAGATAGGAGGGTTTAGAATAGGAAGGATTTAGTACCAAACTCTTATATGGGTTTTGGAGAGAGATCATGATCAGATGAGTGTATGCGAAATAAATGTTACAAAGTGCTCATGTAAAGGAGGAGAAAGTAAACTAAATAGCAGTTTTATAGAGGGAGGTACAAATGTCTAACACTCCAGGTGAATGCATTGATTCTCCCATTCCACTTCCCGCTCACCCCAGTCCCCAGCCCCGTACCCCCTAAAAACAAGACAGATTGGAGGAACATTTTTTTAAGTCCAGCAATTTGTTGCATAAAAGGAACTTTATCTAAGGTGAAGGGAAGGGTAAGAGAAAAATAATTTTTTCTTTTTCTTTTTTTCCTGTTTAGAATTTTATTTTCCAAATTACATGTAAAAACAAATTTTAACATCAATTTTTAAAATCTTTGTGTTCCAACTTCTCTTCCTCCCTCCCTTCCTGCCCCCTCCCCCGAGAAAAAAAATATATACTTTTTTGTGAGGCAATTGGAGTTGTGACTTGCCCAGGGTCACACAGCTAGTAAGTGTTAAGTGTCTGAGGTCGGATTTGAACTCACATCCTCCTAAATCCAGGGCCGGTGCTCTATCTACTGTGCCACCTAGCTGTCCCAGAGAAAAATATTTTTTTAAGCACTTACTATATGCCTGTAACTGTAGTAAGCACTTTATAAATCTCATTTTGATCCTTACAACAACCCTATGAAGTAGTAGGTATGGACTGGGGTGGGGGAGGGGGATGAACTATTCTTCAGAATGAAGCAAAAGAATAAAGGGAAATAATGTTAAAAGCATCTGAGAGGTTGAACAGGAGAGAAGAGGGAGCTACTTACCAATAACCACATTTTTGTAAAGAAAAGTTTCGGGGCAGCTAGGTGGCACAGTGGATAAAGTACCTGAGTTCAAATCTGACCTCAGACACTTGGCACTTGCTAGCTGTGTGACCCTGGGCAAGTCACTTAACCCCCACTGAAAGTTTCAGGCCAAGCCCACTATTGAGAGGGGAATGGAAAGGGAAAGGTCCTTGGTCCTAGTGGCCAAGGGCACAGGTAGGTTGGTGATGAGAAGCAGAGGAAGGGGTTTGGATGACAATAAGTCTGTGTCTGAGGCATGGTAAATTTCAGATCTATCCTCCCATGGCAACGTGGTCTTATTTCAGTTACAGCTGTCTAGAGATCCTTTTCCTTCCTGTCTATACCACATTTTTCTCTAACTCCTAATCCTGTTTGCTTCCTATGTCTCTGCTTTTTATTCTTCTCTGTATTCTTTAGACTTTTTATTCTCTGTTGTCCTCTTATTTCCATTCACACAGGGAGAACTTAACGTCCTGGAAGAGTTAAAAGGAAGGGAGGCATTTCTCCTACCTCTTTGACCTAGTCTTCTAGTTTGTCAGTAAACAAACATTAATTACTCACCTTCTGGAAGGCACGGTGCTAAGCACTGGGAATACAAAGAAAAGGTAAAAACAGTCCCCGTTATCAAGGAGCGCTTAGTCACTTACCTGTGGCAGAAACAGAAATCCATCAAAATATCTGCAGCTCCACTGGATTCTTCCTGTACTCTTCATGCTTCCTTTACCTGGAGCATTTCCTAGACATTCACTTGTATAGCAATAAACTACAATCCTATTTTACCAAGGCTATTCATTGCAGCCCTGGACTCAGGTACCTCCAATTTTAAAGACTGCGAAAGGTCTCTTCTCCTGATACTTCCTCACCTTCTTTTCTAGTCTAGCAAGTTTGAACAATCAATAATTAGCAGACCTTTGCCAATATCCTAATTGCACCTAGTACAGACAGTAACCTCAGCCAACAGATGTTTTTGAGAAGCCCTCCAGGAAAAACAAAAGGGAAACAAACAAAAAACCCCTCCAAGTTCATTTGCATCCTCCCTTTTCATCTGGCTCTTCTCCCTGGGAATTTCAAATGGAAGAGATGGTTTTCTCTGAGGTCTTATGGTAGCTACACAGCAAGGTGGTAAGAGCCATGTGCCTCACAAATCCCTCAGTATCCTCTATACTCTATAAAAAATATTTTGAGCTTTGTCTCCTTTAAAATATTATCTTCTGGTAGATGGCAGCAGGTGATGACTGTTGATGGTGAGACAATCATGAAAAACACCTGGAAATAAACTTCCCACAATTTCCCCATTCCTAACTCACTGTGTATCCACATTGGTTCTAAGAAATTAAGTTATGAAGTATGTCAATAGAGCGGGCTATTCTTATATTAAACAATCTAGGAGTCAGGAATAACGTCTATGATTCCCCCAATTCTAACGCCCCTCATTCCCATATATCATATGTTGTTGACCTATATTTCATATTTACTCATCTATTTAAAGACTGTTTTTCCCCCAATGCAGGTTAATGCTTTGAATGTGCTGACTCTGTCCTTTTTGTATTTTTATCCCTATTACCTAGCATGGGACCAGATACTTAGTAGACATATAATAATATTTTTAAAAAAACTTGTTCATATAAATTTAGCTTTACATAGACATGCAAATTATGAGCTCACCTAAGCACATAGTAAACTGAATTGTGCTAAGTTGTTTTTTTTAAAAATACAGAAAATTGCTTCAAATCAATGATATCCCTCACCAATGAGAAAATGATTGGGACCAAAGTGAGGCTTTGTAGTTTTGTAATTTCAAAAGGGAGGATATGTTGTAGTAAATGTGATCGTTATGATGAGCAGGCAGATTTCAGAAAGAAACTGGAAAGACTTAAATGGACTGATGCTGAGTGAAGGGAGCAGAACCAGGAGAACATTGTACACAGTAACCTCAACATTGTGTGGTGATCAACAGTGATAGACTTGGCTCTTTTCAGCAGTGCAATGACCCAACATCCAAACAAAAGAACTGTGAAATCTGGATGCAGATTGAACCATGCTGTTTCCACTTTTTGGTTGTTGTTTTTTTCTTTTCTGAGGTTTTTCCCTTGTGTTTTGATTCTTCTTTCACAACATGACTAATACAGAAATATGTTGAGTGTGTTTGTACACATATAACCTTTATCAGATTGCTTTCTGTCTTGGGAATAGGAGAGGGAAGGGAGGGAGGGAGAAAAATTTGGAACTCAAAATCTTATGAAAACAAATGTTGAAAACTATCTTTACATGTAACTCAAAATAATAAAATACTTTTATGATTAAATTTTTTAAAAAGAGATAGTTAATCATATATTAATTTTGGGATGAATGAAGGCAATAAATGCATAATTTGGTGAAGAATAGGATATAGTGTTATAATGTACCTAATTAATATCTGCCCTAGAAACTTGTCTTGATCCTACGTGGAAATAGTTGTGAATGGGGGGCAGCTAGGTGGCACAATGGGTAAAGCACTGGGCCTCGATTCAGGAGGACCAGAGTTCAAATCCATCCTCAGACACTTGATACTTAATAGCTGTGTAACCCTGGGCAAGTCACTTAACCCTCATTGCCCCACAAAAAAGGGAAAGAAATGGTTGTGAGAAAATTTGTTTCTACAAAATCTTTAGTCATTTGCAATGTTTTCACAAAAAAACTCACAATAACCATCTATCAGCAGAAGAGAAGGGGAAAACAGAGATTTTTCTCTCTACTTTCTTTCTGGCTCTTGTTCAGGTCATACCAGCTAAGAGAGGATGAATAGTATCACTTGTTCAGTCACACTGACAGGCCATTGAATTATCCATCAATACATACATATGAGAAAAAGGAGTATTTTACTTACATTTCTTTTCTTTTTTTTTTTTTTTTTTTTGCAGGGCAATGGGGGTTAAGTGACTTGCCCAAGCTCACACAGCTAGTAAGTGTCTGAGGCCGGATTTGAACTCAGGTACTCCTGAATGCAGGGCCAGTGCTTTATCCACTGTGCTACCCAGCTGCCCCCTTTACTTACATTTCTTGCTACAAGCTTTTTCCTTTTAGTTGCTAGCTGGGTTTATGTAGACCAATAAAGAAATACAATTACTATATATCATTTGCAACCCTGCAGGTCTCAATGGAGTGAGTAGCAAGGGGTAACACTGGAATACCATGGTTGTTGAAGAATAAAATTGCAGATGACGCAAAGGATAGTGGGGGAAGAATGCTGAGTGTGAATAAAGACTGAACTATGCTACTAAGCAAAACATATGATTTTTTTTTTAAGTGAGACAGTTGGGGTTAAGTGACTTACCCAGGGTCACACAGCTAATAAGTGTTAAGTGTCTGAGGATGTATTTGAACTCAGGTACTCCTGACTCCAGGGCTGGTGCTCTATCCACTGTGCCACCTAGCTGCCCCCAAACATATGGCTTTTTAATGCTATTATGTATCCAAGAGTTATAGAATACATTATTCCTGATATATGTATATTTATATCTAGATAAAGAGACAGAACAAATGATAGCTGATAGTTGGAAGGTAGATACCGAGATAGATAGATTAGATAGATAGATGGAATAACAGGCAGATAGGTGGTGTGATAGAAAAATAGATAACCCAAAAAGGAGATATTCTAGCAATATAATGAGAATGATGACAGCCCAATAGATGAATATTATATTTGATAGATATGAGATGTTTAAAATTGGAGAAAGAACTCCCAGGTGTTGAAGAGATTCCCCAAGGAGAATTTAAAAATAACATGAAAAGGATTACACCATATGAGAAGGCAGAGAAAGGCTTCAATAAGCACCAGTGGATAACATAATGACTCTGATTTCATTAAAGTATGGTTAGTAAACATAACCTGCCTTACTGAAGGAGTAGCTTTTAGGGGATAGAGAATCTCAATGCACTGCCCAATAAGAGGCTCTGTTCTGTATTTCTCCCTTGTACCACATTTATTTATTTATTTGTCTGTCTGTTTATTTATTTATTTATTTATTCATTCATTCATTTAGTTCTTTATTTATTTTTAGGCTGGTTAAGTTTATATATTTTTCCCACTCTTAATAGTATTTTATTTTTTCCAATTACATGTAAAGATAGTTTTCAACATTTATTTTTATAGGATTTTGAGTTCCAAATTTTTCTCCCGCCTTCCCTTCCTTCCCTCTCCTATCCCCAAGACAGAAAGCAATCTGAAAAAGGTTATATATGTACAATCACATTCAACATATTTCTGCATTAGTCGTATTGTGAAAGAAGAATGAGAACAAAAAGACAAAACCTCAGAAAAGAAAAAAAGTAGAAATAGTATGGTTCAATCTTCATTCAGATTCCATAGTTGTTTTTCCTGGACGTGGAGAGCATTTTCCATCATGAGTCCTTTGGAATTGTCTCGGATCATTGTATTGCTGAGAAAAGCCAAGTCTATCACAGTTGATCATCACACAATGTTGCTGTTATTATCCTTGTATGGTATTTCTGCTAGCTTCTTATCTCATAGGAGTGTACCCAATGGTCAGGAATATACTTCTCTTGGCAGCTTCCAAATAGGGCTCCATCTGAAATGCTGGATTTCTCTGGATGACTCCACAGTTGGATAATATTCCCTCCTATCACTGAAGAGGTGTCCCTTCCATCTATGTCAGCACTTCCTAGTAACTCAAGCAGAGCTCTTGTTTTACCTTCCCTCAATTTTCCCTTTGGACCCCGGGAATCTCTTCAGAGGTCAATTTGCTAGATTATTCAAACCAGCTTGAGCTGCTTCCCAAGTCATTCAAAGTAGAGGAATGGGACTGGACATTTTCCTAGAGTAATTGTGAAGAAAGTGTTTTGTAAATCTTAGAGCACTATAAAATGTGAGCTACTATTATTGTTATTATGATTACTTTGTGTTTGAATACAAACATGACACTTGTGATCATACTGAATTTAACTGTTAGCATCTAATTGGATATGTGCTAATGGTTATGAGTCTTTGCTCATTCCTAATAGGTGTTCATGCTAGTCAATTCTGCTCATTGTAGCTCTTTCATCCATGACCACCAGGATTTCCTTGACCTTTTCCCCTTTGCCCATCTGGAGAACTGATGATTCCCCCTGTTTCCTTTTCTTCCATGACAGTGCAGCTTTGAAGCCCACCTGGGTTCTCCTTATTACTCATTTACACACTGCTGTGTTTAGCTCATCTTCCTTCCTCTTGTCACTGGTAGTTCCCAGGTGTCTGCCACCTTTCTGATGCATCTGCCTCCCATTCAGGAAGCAGCAAAGGTGAATCCACAGCTGTAGATCATATGGCTGAAAAAAAAAGGTTGAGCACACCCCAGTTAAAAAACAAAACTGCCAGAGGGCTCAGCTCATGGAGAGTGACAGACCTGATCAGATTCTCTGTCTGCTACCTAGCTTTTATTGACCCTGGCTTGGTCCAACACTGTGGAGATTGCCTATACTTGGGGTTATACTGACTAGTTGTGGCTGATTATTGCAGTATTGTACACAACTATACACCCAGGCCTTCTATAAAAAGAGGCTAATTCAAAAAGATCTGAGGTCACGTGCTTAAATTGTCCATTTCAATCATATCCACATTCTGATCCAATCTGGATTACTCAAGCCTGCTTACTCCATTCCCCTCATCAGTAGCATTTCCCTGGTATCTAAACTCTCTTGGGGACATTGTTTCTGCTTATCCACGTACTGGCTAATACATAAGCTGGAAACCATTTATTTTGACTTCCTGTACTATCAATGAGTACTCTGTTCCAGAACTAAATCTTTTATTATCTCTTTGAGAAGGACTTCTGGTCATCTGTCAGTTATCTTCTTGCCAGCTGATGCCTCTGTGATAGAGCCTGTGCATTGAACAATACTTTGCCTGCCTGTGTAGACAGCACTGTATGGAAAGAGCATCAGATTTAAGAGTTAGACTATCTAGCTTCATGCCTTATCTCTGCTAATGCTTCCTTTCACTTACATTCCAAGTTTTTCTTACCAGCCAACATGACACCTTCCCCACTCCACTCATGTTGTGGAACCATTGTCCAACCAACATTGCCATCGTTCATGGAAGATATGTGATAGAATACTCCCCTATTCCTGCAATTTTTCTGACCAAAATGCCTGTTCCTAGTCATCGCTTCTCCATGAGTATTGTCTCCTTATATTAGAATGTAACCTCCTTGATAGGAGGGGGTAGCCTTTAGTTTTGTGTTTGTAGTCCCAGAACTTAGAACAAGTGCCTGGCACATAGTAAGTGCTTATTAACTACTTTTTCTTCATTAATTTACTTCACTTTTAGAAACCTCAGTTTTTTCATCCATAAAAAGGTGTAACACTAAGTGTACTTCTTACCACACAGGATTGTTGTGAGGAAAGCTCTTTGTAAACTGCAAAGCATAAAATAAATGAGTTATTATTTGCTCCACAAGGAAGGCTCAAAGATGATGATTATCTTTTCCTAGTAATCATAAATCCCTAAATTATAGGACATTGCTTTTTTGCCTCTGGCCATTTTTCCTGTTTTGGTAATCTGGTTACCAAACTCTTTTTTGGGGGGGGCGGGCAATGGGGGTTAAGTGACTTGCCCATAGTCACACAACTAGTAAGTGTCAAGTGTATGAGGCCGGATTTGAACTCAGGTCCTCCTGAATCCAGGGCCAGCGCTTTATCCACTGTGCCACCTAGCTGACCCCTACCAAACTCTTCATACTCATACAATCTAACCTTCCCTTTGGCCCTTCAAAGATTAAACTAGACTACTATGGACCATTGCACCCAAGCCAACCCCCAGCCCCCATGGCACTAAACCCAGCTCGATCTCAGATGGCTCCATAGAAGACTCTTAACCATACCACACCACCATCTCATCTTAGCATCAGCACCTTGGCTGGGAAATGCACTCAGATCAGTTGCCTGGCAGACAGTTGTGCTCAGCACTGGAAGTGGAGGAACCTGTAGCACACCCCAACACGAAGAATTATGGTGATAAATTTTAATTGGGCACTAAGATGGTTTCATGAATTTAATGTCTCTACTTTTTTTTTTTGCAGGGCAATGGGGGTTAAGTGACTTGCCCAGGGTCACACAGCTAGTAAGTGTCAAGTATCTGAGGCTGGATTTGAACTCAGGTCCTCCTGAATCCAGGGCCAATGCTTTAACCACTGCGCCATCTAGCTGCCCCCCTAATGTCTCTACTTTTAAGAATAACAGTAGTCATATTCCATTTGAACTATCTGAAGTGAAAGACATTTTAAGGAGTACTTAAATTATTAATCTGTCACGATATTCTTTCATTCATTTGTCATGATATTGCTCCCCCCCAACAATTTGAATTTATTGCCTTTGCTCTTTTCCTTTAGATTTTGTTAGCTATCCCTAATATGTGGAGCAGATGTTTTCTTCACAGACCCCTATCATCTCACCACAATATTCAAATACACTGTGTATATATTATCCCATGGGGAAGAAAATGAGGGAGCCAGAAGCAAAACGAGACTGGTTAGAAGAGGAAAAAAACCTATTTGTGGGTTTCAAAAATGTCTGTAATGCTGCGCCTGAAGCTGCTACATCAGGTCAGTATTTTTTTAATGTAAGCAATGATTTTTTCTGAAAAACTCTTTTTGATTAATTTGTTCTTTGTGTGAGTCTTAAGTATTATTTTCCTAATGAGGATATATGAGAAACAGCATGGTGTGATGAATAGGGAACTGCATTTGAGTCATAAATGCCTGGAATCAAATCCTGCTTATGATACCTATGAGCTGTATAACCATGGGCAAGTTTCTTTACCTCTCAGTGTCCCAGGAAATTCTCTGTTACCGATGAGTTGGTGATTCTGTAGAGGGAGAAAACCCTCTGACTTAATCACAGGTCTGGACCAAAAAAAAATTGAAGATATATAACCACTTGTCTTTGAAGTCTACATCTTTACACCAGATCCTCTTTATAATCAAATCCTCCAACAAGCTCCAAATTTGGTAAAATGTGGCTTCATCTTAAATCCCATCCCAAAGTCTTAGATCACTAGAAGGATTTCATTATAAAATAAAATTTCAATTAACTTTAAGCCAAGCAGTCGGAACCCTCAATTAACCAAAATTTTCCTGAATCCTATTTTTAGAAGAGGAAAATCACAGAGGGTGGGAGCAGCTCATATCAAAGAGTTACTTAAAAAGCAAACAAACAATTTTGAGGTTAGGCCTAGAGCCTGCAGACACAACAATCTAATTTCCTACATTTTCCACATCTACATGTACATCTATATACATACTCTATAGTAAGAATTGATGGTCAATATGATTCAATTTAATTCAAGCCAAGTCAATTAAACTCAATTCAGCAGGCATTTATTAAGTAGCTACTACATGAATAGCATTATGAAGGTACTAGGGATGCCAAGAAAAAAGCCAGTAGCCCCTGCTATAAAAGTAGGTGGTACAGTGGATAGAGCAGCCCTGGATTCATGAGGACCTGAGTTCAAATTTGACCTCAGATACTTAACACTTACTAGCTGTGTGACCCTAGGCAAGTCACTTAACCCCAATTGCCTCAGACACACACAAAAAAAGTACTGGGCAGATATAGAATGTTCATAGACCAAAAAAAAACCTATATTAAAAAAATAGGACAGGGACAGCGTATATACTTTCACTGGAATAGGGACTCCCTGAATGAAGAAACTCCCTTTTACCAATTCAGGTCAAGATCTTCTTTTGTAATTTATAGCCTTAAAGAGTTACCTGGGGCATGAGGAAATTAAGTGACTTGTGCAAGGTCTTACTGATGTGTGTTTCATAGGTGGGACTTAAACTCAGCTTTCCTTGGTTCCAAGGCCGTACTATAGCATGCTGCCTCTCACAAAGTAAATTCAAAGTGATTTTTTTAGGGAGGTGATCATAAATAACATCAGGAAAATCTTCAACTATGATGTAACTAGAACCTTCAAGAAATCTAGAGATATTAAGAAATGGAAGTGGAGAAGCTGAATATTAAAAAAATTAGGAACCACTCATGCAAAAGTCTAGAGGTGGGGGACAGCTAGGTGGCACAGTGGATAGAGCACTGGCCTTGGAATCAGGAGGACCCGAGTTCAAAACCAGCCTCAGACACTTGACACTTACTAGCTGTGTGACCCTGGGCAAGTCACTTAACCCCAATTGCCCCACCCCCCCACAAAAAAAAAGTCTGGAAGTGGAAAATGGTATATCATGTATGGAGAATAGTGCATAGACTACTTTGACTGAAATACAGAGTGTGCAAGAGTGGAATAATATGAAATCTGGCTATAAAGCTAGACTAGGACCTGACTATGAAGAGCTTTCTATATCTTCCCTAAAAAGAGTTTATGTTTTATAATGCAGGCAATAGAAAGCTACTGTGCATTCTTAAGCGGGGCAGTGATTTGGTCAGACCTGTGGTTTTAGGAAGATTATTTTGGCATCTGTGTAGAGGTGGGGAAGTAGAGTAGAGCCTAGGATCAGGCAAAACAATTATGAGGCTATTATAATATCCTTGACAAGATGACATAAATGTCTAAATTAGGATGGTGACTGTGTGAATGGAAAGAGGGAGATGAATGCAAGAGATACTGTGGCAGTAGAGTCAACAAGACTTAGTAATGGCTGACTATGGGAAGTAAGAGAGGGTAAAGAGCCAAATTTGAATCTGAGATGGCAAACCTAGGTGACTGTTGTTCTTGAAATAGAGATATTAAGCAGAAAAAATGAACTTAAGTGGGTACGTGATGAGTTATATTTTGAACCTATCCACGTCCATCCAATTTTCTTACCTCTTCATTCAACAATTCCTTCTTGAATGGCACAAGTAACTCATTTCTCATGAATGGTCTAAAACCAACTTTTGGGGATAATCTGATATATTTTATAAGTAAATGTCAGCGTTTCTCTATATCTGCCACTAGGCAAATATTTCTGCTGTCAGCACCTAAGAGAACTTCCTATGTTGGAATTAGCCTTGTCTCTTCATTTCCCTCTGTTTCCCTACCTTGGTAGTGAGCCACCAGCAACACCAAGCTCATCCAGCTGTTTAGAGTTAAAGAAACTATTGTGCTGTAGAGAAAGGGATGCCAGGGTACAAATTTGCACTGTGTGACCTTGGGCAGGTCACTTAAATTTTCAGTGCCCCAGGCAACTCTTTAAGACTATAATTGCTGGGGAGTTGATGATCTGAACTGAAAAAGGAAGTTTCCTCTCCAGAAATTTCCTGCACTAATGAAACCTGAGGTTGCGAACACACACACACACACACACACACACACACACACACACACTGTATGTATATGTATGTATATACACATATCTGTTTTGGCTCTCTTTTCTTCACTCATCATAATTTCAAACATATCATCTCATGTTTCTTAGAATTCTTCATATTTGTCATTCCTTATAGAACAGTAATATTCCATTATATCATATAACCCCATTTTAAAAAATCTTCCTCCAAATGCAGTATATAAATTTTGTTTCCATTTTTTGATGACCACAAATAAAGCTCTTAGGAATATTTTTGTATATTGTTGCTGCCAATAATCTTCAGATATACTTCCAGTAGAACCATCCTCTAGTAATGTACATAATATCACATTGTTTTATAAAGTGGCTGAAGCAATTCACAGCTCCAATATTAGTGAATCAGCATCCTTGTCTTCACACAGCCCCTTCAATAAGAGATTTCTCCATCCTTTAGTATCTTTGCTAGCTTAGAGGTATAAGGTTATTGTCATTTGCATTTCTTGGATTATTAGTGATTTAAACATTTTTCACATTATTGTGGATAGCTTGTATTTCTTTTGAAAAGTACATATGTATAAGTCTACTGACCATTTGTCTATTGTAGAATTGCTTTTAATTATATAGATTTGTATGAATTTCTTACAGATTTCAGATGTTAAATTTTTATCAGAGATTTGATACGAAGATTTTTCTCAATCTGTATCTTTTCTACTGATTCTAATGGCATTGATTTTATTTGTGCAAAGTTTTAAAATTTTATATAACTGAGACTATTTGTCTTAATTATTTCTATCCCATGTCCAATTGTGAATTTTCCCCATCCATAATTGAAAAAGATAAATCCTTCTATCTTTTATATTTGGTTAAATTATCATTTGGAATTTATTGTCATAGAAGATGTCAGATGCTGATTTACACCTATTTTTTTTTTTTTTGGTGGGGCAATGGGGGTTAAGTGACTTTTCCAGGATCACACAGCTAGTAAGTGTCAAGTGTCTGAGGTCAGATTTGAATTCAGGTCCTCCTGAATCCAGGGCTGGTGCTCTATCCACTGCACCACCTAGCTGCCCCTGCACTTTTTTTTTTTTTGGCCAGATTGCTATTCAATTTTCTCAGGGTTTTTTTGTTTTTGTTTTTAGGTTAAGAATCCTTTCCCTAGCTGTTTGTATCTCTGATTTATTTTCAATTATTTTCTCCTCTCCTTTAGGTCAGCCTTTCTATTCTCTTTTCATTCACTTCACATCCTTTGGACCCTATATGCTTAAACTATTTATTGCCTGATCTTTTCTGGCTCAACCTCTATCCTGCCTATACCTATGCAGACTTCTTGGTCTTTTCTGTCTTGTTTGTTTCTTCTGAAAACTGACTTGTGGACTGAGTAACTTATAGGACCTCCGATTTCCCCTTCCCTCCACCCCTTAACCCCACCGGTCATCTAGAGTAATTCCTAGACCTGGCCCCTTTTGTTCATCTTTCCCCATGCCTTCGTGTGACAGGATGCCCTGAAGGCTTTGAAGCCGGGTACTTATTCAGGCTGCAATTTTTTCCAAACCTCATTCATATAGGAAGATGATACTTCAGTCCATGACTAGGCCATGATATTGAAAGAATGCCGGAACTCCTTAATTGTGGGTTTCCCTTTACCCTCTTTCCTTAATGAATTTGGCAAATATTTCATGTAAATCATATGCCTTGAATGGCATGATCACATTCTTCCTGATCCATGAGCTGGAGCAGTGATATTGTGGTGAAAACTTCCCTTCCCAATTATATGTGCATTGTAACTATACCCCCTTTTTTTGCTAGAGAAAAGTTATCTTATGAAAGTTATATGTAACTGAGGGCTTTAGGGATGGTAATGTTATAATAAGCCAGATGTTGGCCTATAAGCAGTGGAACAATAGTAAGGCAGACAGCTCGGCACCGGAGATAGCTCCAGGACAGGAAATGCGAACCAATCATGGGAGCTGGGGGGAGGGGAGAGAAGGGAAAGGTGGCTAGAGGTGAGGAAACAGGACACAGCAAGAAGGATGGGTTGGCAAAAATAGATAAAATGGAGAAAATGAGTGGAGAGAAGGATATTGATTCAGATAGGGAAGCAAAGCACATCAGAGGAACTTGACCTAGGTCGCTGGCGTCAAGCAGCAGTTTAAATGAGCCTAGACCAGGGGTGCAGGGAGGGCTAGCCATCCGGCTTGTCCATTAGGTGGCTCATGCTATTTAGTTTCCTATACTCCACAGGGAAGAAGGAACAGGTAGACAGAAAGAGATAGAATAACTAAAAGATCCATGAGGGAGTGTGTCTGTGTGTGTGTGTGTGGGGGGGGGCTACAAAGGGACAGGATCTGGAAACACCAAAAGATCTCAACCAACCCCTGTGTGCATCTTTATTTAGCTTACTCATTGCCATCTTTAAAATGTGCCTGACTTCTCTTGGTACTTTTGAAAAAAGGTTTTGGTTCCCTTTGCCCTCCTGTGCATAATAAAATAATATTGTTTCCAGGCCCTGATGCCTCTTCATCCTAGCCTGAAATTCTAGACAGGGGTCAAGTCAAGTCAATAAGTATTTATTAAGTGTCTACTATGTACTAGTCACTGTTATGTTCTGGAGATACCAAAAAAGCAGGCAAAAACAGTCCATTCTCTTAAGGAGCTCAGTCTAACAAGGGAGACAAGATGTAAACAAGTATGTACATATAAGATATATATAGGATAATTTGGACATAATCCCTGAGGAAAGGCACCAGTATTAAAAGTGTAACTGTCTAGTACAATCACTTGTGCTCCTCTGTTTCCTTTTTTTTTTTTTGGCAGGGCAATCGGGGTTAAGTGACCTGCCCAAGGTCACTAGTGAATATCAAGTGTCTGAGTCCAGATTTGAATTCAGGTCCTCCTGAATCCAGGGCTCGTGCTTTATCCACTGCACCATCTAGCTGCCCCTTGCTCCTCTGTTTCTTTCTTTTTTTTTTTTTGCGAGGCAATTGGGGTTAAGTGACTTGCCCAGGGTCACACAGCCAGTAAGTGTTAAGTGTCTGAGGCCGGATTCGAACTCAGGTACTCCTGACTCCAGGGCCGGTGCTCTATCCACTGCACCACCTAGCTGCCCCGCTCCTCTGTTTCTTAAGGATAAACACAGACAGGTGAGAATTTGGGTGGCAGGACTGATCAACACGTGTATCCTTGCATCCAAAAAGGCTTTTACAGTTTGTACCTTATCAATAAATCCTGTAGTAGATTTAAGTACAGTGCAGCTGTATTTTGATTTTTGGAGATTTAGCCCTGGGCTAATTTAATGGCTAGAGATTGAGAATTTACTTCAGATGTTATACTTATCCATCAGACAATTAACAAGCAAGTTCACTATGTTCCCAATACTGTGCTAGGTAGTTTCAGGGGAATACCAAAGTAAAAGTGAAGTCTTTCTCTGCATTTCTCTGACTGTATCTTTCAAACTGTTCCTTGCTTCTTCCTGTCTAAATCCCCAGGGCTCTGCCCTGGGTCATCTTCTCTTATCCCTTTATACTGTTTTGCTTGATTATCTCATCAGCTCCAATAGATTAAATTATCTTTCTTATGCAGATCATTCTCAAATATATTTATCCAGTCTTAACTTTATCCACTAGCTAAACAATCTTGTACCCCCAACTGCCTATTGCATGGATAGACGTCTTAAACTCAACCCATCTTTCCCCTCAAACCCTCCTCTCTTCTTAACTTTTCAGTTACTGTTGAGGTCACTGCCATCTTCCCAGTTATCCAGGCTCACAGCCTATGTATCATTCTTAACATTTCATTCTCTCTCATTCTCCATATCCTATTTGTTGCCGAATCCTGTCAAATTTACCTTTCTAACATCTCTCATTTTTACCCCTTTCTCTCTTGATACTGCTACCACCCTGGTACCTCATCACCTCACGCCTGGACTATTGCAGTAGCTTTCTGGTTGCTCTCCCTGTTTTAAATCTCTCCTTGATGCAGTACATCTTCTACTCTCATATTGATCTTTCGAAAGCACAAATCTGACCATGTTACTCTTATTAAAAAAAAAAGTCTGATGGTTCCCTATTACCTCCAAAATTAAATATAAAATCTTCCATTTGGCTCTTAAAGCCATTCCCAGCCTGGTTCCTTCTTACCTTTACAGTCATTTCATAACTTACACCCCTCCATATACTCTGTGATCCAGTAAAAATGGCTTCCTTATTGTTTCTCACACAAGGCACTCTGTCTCCTGACTCTCTGCATTTTCACTGGCTGTCTACCATGCCTGGAAATCTCCCCCTTCTCCTCTCCATCTCCTGGAGTCCCTGGCTTCCTTTAGGTCCCAACTAAAACTCCACCTTCTTATAAGAAGTCTTTTCTGATCCCCCCTTAATGCTAGTTCCTTCCCTTTGTAATTATCTCCAATTTAACCTGTTTATATCTTATTCATACATAGTTGCTTCCATATCATCTCCCCCATTAGTCTTTGATTTTCTTGAGAACAGAACTATTTTTTTTATCCTTCTTTATGTTTCCAGCACTTTGAATAGTGTCTGGTATTTAGCAGGGGCTTAATAAATGCTTGCTGATGTGACTTGACTTGGGTGCTATAAAAGCAAGAATGGGAAATGAAATGAGAGAATGAAAGAAAGTAATTGGAAGGAGAATAAACAGCTTCGTACATAAGCTGCTAAACTTCATCCAAGTAGCAAACTCCCTAAATAACAGACTCCCTAAAATTACACTTGACTAAATAGAAATCAGTGGCTCCATGAAATAAAAAGTATTGAAAAAAATCAGAAAAATCAAAGGCATTTCCCATCAAAAAATAACTGACTTGTAAAATAGGTCACAGTGAGATAATCTAAGAGTCCTTGGGTTCCTGAAAACCAGGAACAAAAAAAAGTTTAGGTATTGATTTAATTTTTTTTAAATTAAAAAAAATTTTTTTGTTGGTGGGGCAATGAGGGTTAAGTGACTTACCCAGGGTCACACAGCTAGTGTCAAGTGTCTGAGGTCACATTTGAACTCAGGTCCTCCTGAATCCAGGGCCAGTGCTCTATCCACTGCGCCACCTAGCTGCCCCCTTAGGTATCAATTTAAATAAATCTTGATTGAAAATTGTCAAAATCAATAAGAACCAGAGGGCAATGTAAAAATAGAAAAACTCCACCAGTCACCTTCTAAAAGAAACTCTGAAGTAGAAATTTCTAGACATATAATGGGCAAAATTCAGACCCTGCAAGTTAAATACCATAAGGAGCTAAAAATAAAGAGTTCATGTATGAGAGTCACCGTTAGGATCACAAAAGACATTGTAGCTATGTATAGGAGAAAGCCTAGAAAACATTCTTTCAGAAAGAAAAAAGAGAAAGAGAAAAAAAAGACTTGTGAGCAAGCATAACTTACTCAACAAAATTGAGTATAAAGGGAGAAATGGATCATTAATGAAATAGAAGACTTACAAGCATTCTTGATGAAAATAAACCAGAATTGAATAGAAACTTTGAAATACAAAAAACAATCAAGAGACAGGTAAAATGTTAAGTATTTTTAAACAATTAAAATGGGAAATGCAAACAGGAAATATTTACATTCTAATATGGGAAGAAGAAACAATCCTGATTTCTTCAAGGGTCATCAAGGCAGTAAATAAGATAAATGGCCTGATAGTAGTTTTTTATGTTTTGATTCTTGAGAAAAGAAAGAAAATAGAAATAAAAAAGAATGCATTAGGGAAGAAAGGTAAGATGGTAGAATTTTCTGTCTTGTATAATAGGGATATATAAGAAAGAAGAATATATGAACATGGATGAAGGGGAAGGGGAGTGGTCACATGAATCTTACTTTCATCTGAACTACACAGATGAAGATTGAGCACATGGATTTTAGTGGAGAAATATATTAAACTAAACAGGGAAAGAGACAGAAACAGGAAGAGTAGAGGGCAGAGGAAGGCTAGATTCAAAAATATTTGTAAGCAAAATAAACCCCAAATTCAGAGGGCATGTCAGGAATTGTGGAATAAGAAGAAATAAAGAATAAGAACCTATGTATAGGAACTGTACAAAGGGAAGTGAAGGGGACAATGGAACAAAGGCAGATTACATCAAATATAGATCACTAATGTTAGCATATTCGTCTTTTGTCACTTTTGATGACCACAGTTAAATAAAAATTATATTCAATAAAGCAGTGCTAAGGAAAAGGTTAAAAATTAATTGGAGACCAAACAATTTAATATTAAAGAATTAATGGGGGGGAGGCTAGGTGGTGCAGTGGTTAAAGCACTGGCCCTGGATTCAGGAGTACCTGAGTTCAAATCCAGCCTCAGACACTTGACACGTACTAGCTGTGTGACCCTGGGCAAGTCACTTAACCCCCATTGCCCCGCAAAAAAAAACCCAAAACCCAAAAACCAAACAACAACAACAACAAAAGAATTAATGGGTCCAAAGGACAAGTCTTTTAATATTAATTTAATTGAAGATAATGCAATGAGACAACATACCAAAATTTGTGAGATATAGGCAATGTACTCCATGGGTTGTGGGATTGGGGGAAGAAAGTAAATCTCTAAATACTTTCATTACCTCTCATTGAATTGGGTAGATAGAGAATTAACAATTTTAAATTCCAAACTATATACCAAAAAGAAATTCTAAAAGTTAAAGAGATTAATACAATTAAAATTTTAAAAACTCACTGAATTGGTAATAGACCTAGGAGTTAGCATATTTAAAGACCAAGAAAATAGATAAACCATTAGCTTATCTGATTTAAAGAGAGAAAAATCAAATTGCCAGTATCAAAAACAAAAAAAAGGAGAACTCACAACATAAGAAAGACAAATAAAAGAAATTAGTAGAAACTCTTTTGCCTAGTTATATGCCAGTAAAACTGAAAACTTTAATGAAATGGTTGGAAAACTGCAAAAATATAAAATACTCAGGTTAATGAAACAAGAAATGGAAATTTAAATAATCTAGGCTCAGAAAAATAAATTGAAGAAATCATAAATGTATTCCCTAAGGAAAAAAAAGCCAGGAGTAGATAGATTTTTAAAGTGAATTAGATAAAATATTCAAAATAATCATTTCAAACATGACATAAGATTACTAATCAAATTCCTGTTTGATAAAATATGACCTCAATACCTGAACCTGAGAGAGATAAACCAGAAAAAGTATAAACCAAAATTCATAATAAATATTACTGCAAAAAAAATTTTTTTTGGTGCAGCTATGGGGGTATAAGTGACTTGCCCACACAGCTAGTAAGTGTCAAGTGTCTGAGGCCCAAATTTGAACTCAGGTCCTCCTGAATCCAAGGCTGGTTCTTTTTTTTTTTTTTTAAAGTGAGGCCAATTGTGGTTTAAGTGACTTGCCCAGGGTCACATAGCTAGTAAGTGTTAAGTGTCTGAGGCGGATTTGAACTCAGGTACTGTAACCGATGGAATGATGCCACCTGCTGGATACTTACTGTCAGAAGAGTTCTGCCCATGAAGCGAAGGTCTTTGAGGCGCAAGACCAGGAGCCTTTTCTTGGCGGGAGGAAGTGACGCGGACTAGTGGGAGGAGGAAGGAAGAGACTGGACGCTGACTCTGGGGCTCTTTTCCTGGGGACGCTGGCGGAGAAGGGAGCTAAAAAATGTGCTCTCCCTTTAATAGATAGAAACTCTAGGCCTTTCTCTCTCCTTTTACCAAATTCTTATTTTCCTTAATAAATGCTTAAAGCCTAACTCTTGCTAAAGCTTATAATTTATTGGCGACCACTCATTAGATATTTTAGACAGACTAGCTCGAATTTTAAACCCTTAACAGATGGCTGACCACGAAGAGGAAAGATAAACCTCAGTCTTCTGATCTTCTGGTTGGGTAAGAAATTTCCCCCTCCCACCTCCCTTTAAACTGCTAAGTAATGGTGCACTGGCTGTGTTTTCCTTTTCACATTTTTCGAAATGGACCTTTTAACTCCCTAATTACCCTATTTTTGATTTTTGGTCTGTTTAACCAGACAAATGGGAGATAAGATCATGTTAATGCTTTGTTTTTTGTGGATTTTCTATTTTTTCTTTTTATTTTTGTTTAAAAGAGCCAGCAACTTACTCACACAAGGAAATATCTCTCCTCTCCCCAACCATGTGCTTTTCAGAGAAACCTGACGAGATTCCTGCAGCTTTTCCCAGTTCTAACACTAATTGTGCTCTAATTTTGCATGCCTGGAGGCAAAGACCCCACCCTCTAGAAGCTTTTAATTCCCTAGCACCTGGAGGCAAAGTGGGGGAAGAGGAATCCAGGCCCTGAGTTCAAAATCAAGTCTGATTCAAAATGTGCTGGTCCCTCCCCTCCTCTCCAGACCCCACCCTCTACTCCTCCTAATGTGCCAAGACCATTGCTTCCCCCTGCCTGGGAAGTCAGAGATCTGATGCGCATGCTCAACTTTCTCTAACTACATTTGCAGCTTCAGGCTCAGCCCTTCCCCAGCCTGGCTCGTGCTTCTGAGACAACCTTAGAAAAACCCTTTAAAATCCAGATATGCTGTTTTGTTGATAATTTTGCTAACCGCTTTTGTTCTTTCATTAGTAATCTTATAAAGCATTTGTATGGTGAAAAGACTGACAGACAATATAGAGGGTTTAAAGAAGAAAACTTAAGCTGAATAAGAATGACAACCATCAACATAGTTCAAGACTCTGCTTCTTTTGCCATGGAAGGGTATATATATTAGAGAAATGTAGAAGTAAGCAGCAAGGTATTGATATGAGTGTTGGGGATTTAGATATCGGAATCAAAAGTGTTCTGAATTTACTCAGAGTAGTAATAGTATCAGTTCAGAGGTTACATAGGATTTCTATGCTATCACATATACATTTTGAAATTAATGGTATGGGTTTATTTTCATAGAGATTTTCATGCTTTTGAGATTTGTGTTTTATATTTAGTTTTTAAAACAAGGAGAATATTTGTAAAAGCTTCTTTATAGTCATGCGATCAAGTTTATATTTTGTAATACTCGTTAATATTAAGTTCATGCTCATTTAGATTTCCCTAGTTTGAAATTCATTGTCTTTATTTGTTCCATGTGTATTTTTTTCTATTATTCATCTCTAATTTTGAACATTGCAAGATGGTTTTCTGACTTTCATAATACAATGTTAATTATAGGAGTATTGTGCTCCCATATTCTGGAGTGTTTGTGTTTGTTATGTTTTCCTCAACTGATTATTTGATCAAACTCTTTAAAGCATTTCCTTGGCAAATTGGTTGCCATGGCAAGTGTAAATTGATTCTAGAAGTATTATTTCTTGCTAAGCATATTTTAAAAAAAAAGAGGGAATGTTTGTAAAAGTTTTCTTTTTTCAAAAACTGTTTTCTTTAGGATTGTGTTGTGCTTTAACTTGTATTTAAATATGTTCAGATTTTTCAAAAAGTAATTGTATACTAAGTTTTAAAAAAGGGTATTATTTGAAATTGTTTGCATAATTATATATTGTGTTCTGAGTCAAGATTGTATTCACATTTTTTGCAATCATTTATTATCCTCAATTTTTAAATCCATATGAGACTTGGATTATGGGAACTTATCATTTAAGACATTAATTGCCTTTATTCTGAGTTATCAGATGCCAGTTGGCCAAGATGCCATCCAATCACAAGAGGGAATACATGCAAGAGCAGACACCTGAAACTGTCACATGAGGGGAGACATGCATGAAGTCAAGGTTATGGCCGAGGGAACGGCTTTTGACAAATGTTGACGGTTGGATTCTCTTGGTTTTAATATTTTATTTTTATTTTTCCCCACAATATTGTACAGATGGCTGGAAGTATTACATCCTACCCATCTCACTTCTACACCTGGTTCTATGCTCCCTCCTATATGCCTGATGCCATGGACATCTCAATCCCATGCATCTGATTAAGTCTGACTCAGTTTCCTCCAATATGTTCGGTGCCTATGGACATATCTTCCATCCACCTATATTAGTCTGGCCTACTGTATGGGCAGTACATATTTGCTCAAGTGTGGGAATGCTCACATCCCATCATTTCTCTGTTCTCTTTATGGAACCCCCCATAATATCCAGGTGTCATGATAAATACCAGTGTTGAATTTGGCCTGACACCTGTTACCAATTATATTAGATTTTTTTAATCTCCTCATCTATAATGGGCCATGAGGATAATTAGGCAGATGATGCATAAAAGTGATGAAACAAAGATAAAAATTATTTTTAATAATTAATATCACAGCAATTGTCTTCTCAATTACCCTCCATAAGGGGGGGCTATAGTAATATTATAATTTTAAAGAATGGTTCAATTTTTGTTTTATTATCTGTTTCATGTATAACAAACTAAGATTCTGAATTCCCTTAGACATGTTTTTGAGAACTTTCATTGTTTGATTCTGATTATTGACAAAGCTATTTTAAGTTGTGGTTAAGCTCAATTTTGTAGGAAATTTTCCTGGCTGATTACCAGTATCCACACATCAACCCCTGAAAAGACTTCCATTCCCACGATACACCTAGAGGACATCTGGAGAAAAGACTTTCAGAGAGACTTTAAATGAACAGTTTTGATTTAGTTGTTCTTGTTGTTGTTTTTTCTCTTTCTGTTATAATATACACCATCTGTAAAAGTATTCTCTGCAAGAGGCCCTCCCTTTGCAGGACTAATGTCAAAGCGTCGGTTCATGAGGACAAAAAAAAAATCGCCCCCTCTGACAAAACTTTCCTCTCTTCCTTTTCTATATTGTTGTTCACATATTATTAGTCTAGCAATAGTTATTATATTCTTTTTACTGTTCCATCAAGGAAACATTTTGTTCTTGAGAACAACAGGCGGGGGACTGTAACGATTGGAATGATGCCACCTGCTGGATACTTACTGTAGAAGAGTTTGCCCATGAAGCGAAGGTCTTTGGGGCAAGACCAGGAGCCTTTTCTTTGGCGGGACGGAAGTGACGCGGACTAGTGGGAGGTGGAAGGAAGAGGACTGGCGCTGACTCTGGGGCTCTTTCCTGGGGACGCTGGCGGAGAAGGGAGCTAAAAATGTGCTCTCCCTTTAATAGATAGAAATCTAGGCCTTCTCTCTCTCTTTACCAAATTCTTATTTTCCTTAATAAATGCTTAAAAGCCTAACTCTTGCTAAAGCTTATAATTTATTGGCGACCAACCTCATTAGATATTTTAGACCGACTAGCTAGAATTATAACCCTTAACAGTACTCCTGACTCCAGGGCCGGTGCTCTATCCACTGCACCACCTAGCTGCCCCCAAGGCTGGTTCTTTATCCACTGTGCCACCTAGCTGCCCCTACAATGCAAAATTTTAAATAAAACATTAGCAAAGAATCTAAACCAAACATATCAAAGATTGTATGCCTATCTGACCAGTTTTGATTTAAACCCAATCAAATAAGAATAGTTTCAATAGGAAAGACATAGAAATAATAGTCAATATTAACAATAAAACAATGAAAATTGCATAATTATACAAATGCATAAAAGCTTTGGTAAAATATAAAACCCATTTTTTGTTGTTTTTTTTAAAAAGCACAGGAGGAGGGGCAGCTAGGTGGTGCAGTGGATAGAGCACTGGCCCTGGATTCAGGAGGACCTGAGTTCAAATCCGGCCTCAGGACACTTGAAAATTACTAGCTGTGTGACCTTAGGCAAGTCCATTTAACCCCAATTGCCTCACCAAAAAAAAAAAAAAAGGCACAGGAGGAGGGCCAGCTAGGGTGGTTGCAGTGGAATAAAGCAGTGGATAAAGGTCTCTGGATTCAGGAAGACCTGAGTTCAAATCCGGCCTCAGGACACTCTGACACTTAATAGCTGTGTGACTCTGCGGCAAGTCACTTAAACCTCATTGCCTTGCAAAAAAAAAAAAAAAATGCATACGAAGTAAATGGACCTTTATAAAATATAATAAATAGGATCTATCTAAAACGAAGATCTAGCATTATATAAACTTGTGATAAACTAGAAACTTTTCCCTATCCAATAAAGCAGTAGAATAAGTATGTTTATGTTCTAGTCTTGGTGAGGAGAAATTGAGTGAATAAAGCATGTGCAAAGAAGAAATTCAATTATACTGCTTTTTGTAGGTGAATGTAGGTGTATCTAGAGAAATGTAGTGTGTCAACTAAAAAATTAAATGAAACAATAACTATAGTAAAGCAGCAGAATATTAAAATGAGCCCCACACAATCACCAGCCCTTCTATATTTTACCAACAAACCTCGAATGAAGAGATAGAGAGATTCAAAATAACTACAAAATATACAAATATTTAGAAGTTCCACCTACCAAGGCACACACAGGAATTGTATGAAAACAAGCACGAAATAAACTTTAAAGAAATAAAGATCCACAGAACTGGAGTTACAAATTGCTTATATTTACCACTATAATAAAAAGACAGTACTACCTAAACTATTTACCTATTCAGCACTGTGCCAATCAAACTATGAAAGGAATACTTTATAGAGATAGGAAAAAAAATAACAACAAAATTCATGTGGAAGAACTTCAGGAATCCCAAGAATATCACAGGATGTAATGAAAAAAAAGTGGAAGGTACTGGGACCTACCAGTACAAGATCTCAAACTAATACTACGAAGTAGTAATCCTCAAAACCATTTGATGCTGGTTTAAAAAAAATAGTAAAGTTGGTCAGTGGAACAGATCAAATATACATATAGAAGCATATGAACATAGGAGTGTGGTGTTTAATAAATCCAGACCCCAAATATTGGGTTTGACAAGAAATTATTGGAAAACTAGAAAATAGTCCAGCAGAAATAAAGTTTAGATCAACATTTCACAACATAAGTTCCAAATGGATACATGACTGACATAAGAGGTCACAATTATAGACAAAATAGGGGCATAAGGAAGAAAATACTCTTTCCTTAGAAAGGATATATGATCAGAAGGATACAGGACCAGATAAGTGATAGTCTCACAGAAGATAAAATGGACAATTTTGATTTTATAAAATTATAAAAGGTTTTACATAAACAAAACCAATCCAATTAAAAGCAAAATAGTTCACTGGGGAAAATCCTAGCAGTAAATTTCTCTGACAAAGATCTTACATATAAGACATGTAAGGAATTGATTCAAATATATAAAAAATGAGAGTCATTCTTCCAATAAATGCATAGTCAAAGGATATGAACAATCAGTTCTCAAAGGTGACCAACATGTTTTTTAAATGTTCCAACTTGCTAGTAATTAAAGAAATGCATATTTAAACAATTCTCACACAAGATTGGGAAATGTGACAAAAAGGAAATTGAAAACTGGTGGAGAGAATGTAGGAAGATAGGCACACTAACGCACTGTTGGTAGAACTACTCTGGAAAATAGAATTATGCCCCCAAAGCCACTGAATTGTGATATAACAATAGACCTATACCCCAAAGAGTTAAAAACAGAGAGTTCCTATGTACAAGGACACTTTAAAGAGCACTTTTTGTTGTAGTAAACAACTGGTTTACCAGTTGACTGACCCATTGGTATAGAAATATAAATAGAATAATAGTATGTTATTTTTTTAAAAAGGGACAATATCGGAGAAACCTGTTAAAACTTGTCTCAGGGGGGCAGCTAGGTGGCATAGTGGATAGAGCACTGGTCCTGGATTCAGGAGGACCTGAGTTCAGATTCGGCCTCAGACATTTGACACTTACTAGATGTGTGATCCTGGGCAAGTCACTTAACCCCTATTGCTTCGCAAAAAGCCAAAAAACAAACAACAACAACAACAACAAAAGAAAAACAACTTTGAAATACTAAATAATTATGTTCAGTACAATAACCAACCACAATTCCAGTGGAATGATGGTGACATATGATACCTACCTTCTGACAAAGAGGTGATGGACTCAGTGTGTAAGAATGAGACATACTTTTTTCTTCTTTTTTTGCGGGGCAATGAGGGTTAAGTGAGTTGCCCAGGGTCACACAACTAGTAAGTGTCAAGTGTCTGAGGCCGGATTTGAATTCAGGTCTTCCTGAATCCAGGGCTGGTGCTTTATCCACTGTGCCACCTAGCTGCCCTAAGACATACAATTTTTAACATGACCAATATAGGAGTTTGTTTTGGTTTATTTTTCATCGTTTTACAAGGCTTTTATTTTTCTTTTTTTCTCCCCAATGGAAAGGAGAAGTTGGAAGGGAGAGTTGAGTTAGTAATAGTGTTGACAAATAAAAGAAGAAAGAGATAAAGAAAAGATGTTCATTGGAGTATTTAAAAAGTATAGAAGAGGACATAAGGAAGCCCAGAAGGAAACACATACAATAAGACAGCTTTGAAACTTATATACTGAATTTATTACATGCTTAAAGCAAAAGCAAACTGCACAAAATAAAGACTAGTAGTTTTATGTACCATCCTTTTTACCTGTTCTACTTTATATATGAAAATGCTCGTTTTATTTGGTATCAGCTAAACCAGAATAAAAGCAATTTTAAACATTCAAATTTTTTTTTTTTTAGAAAAGATTTAATGTAGTGATTGTGACCGATTAGAGTAGATGGGAAACACTGATGGAATCTTAAGAGATATGGTCACAAGTGCAGATGTGTATTTCCACCATACAAAAGTTAACCCCTAAAAGAATTAGCTGGCAAGCATGGATGCCCTTCCTGGGATCTATCTTCATCTACAGGAGTGTGTGCAGTATGTGGCAGTGAGCAATTCAGCCCCAGATGAAGAAGAGAGAGATTTAGGGGCTGTTGGCATGTCTTTCATAAGTGCTACATATGCAAATGCTTTGCAACCTTTAAAACACCATATAAATGTCAGTTATTAGTATTTTGAAGATGTATTTCCTGAATGGCATATATTTCTAGTAAAGGTTAGTCTCATCAATTTTGAACAACTACTTGGTAGAATATACATAATTTTCTATAATTTTTAAATGTTTGAAATTTTTTGCTACTTTGATGTTATTAGGTGAGACTATCTGCCACAATCCCCTGCTATATTTGTTTTGTTGGGAACTTAGAATTTTAGAACTTTAGAAGTTTGAAACTTAGAACATAACATATCAAATGTTCTAAGGGGGCGGCAGCTAGGTGGCACAGTGGATAAAGCACCAGCCCTGGATTCAGGAGGACCTGAGTTAAAATCCGGCCTCAGATACTTGACACTTACTAGCTGTGTGACCCTGGGCAAGTCACTTAACCCTCATTGCCCGGCAAAAACCAACCAACCAAACAAAATCTTGTCCTCAGCTTAAAAAAAGGTTCTAAGGGACCTCAGAACATAAAATAGAATGCTAGAGATTGAAGGGAACTTAAAATGTAAAATTTTAAAGCTTAATAAGACCTCAGACATAACTTAATAATATCCTTTCTTTTTATATATGAAGATAATGAAGTCTAGAGAGGTTAGGAGATTTTCTCAAGTCAATCACAGCTAGTTAGTGGCAAAGCTAGAAATAGCTCCCATGTTTCTTGACTTCTAATTAAGGTTTTCTTTCACAAGATTGAGTTGCTAGGTAAGCCTAGTCTATCAACCCTTGGCTGCCTATATCTAATAAGATGCATAAGACCAGAGCATAGGGCAGCTAGCCTATATCCTCTAGCTTAAGTGGATATGAAGTTCAAGAGATCTTGGATTAGAGGAATATCCCTGGACATTAGAAGTACTTGACTAAATAAAAGAGATGTAGCTTGGGGGACCAAAATTGGAAATGAAGGAAGATTCACACACCTTATGGTTAGTCTTCAGGTTCCAGCAGCAGCTCGTCTAAGAATATCTGCCTAGTTGTAGAAAAAGAGTAAGAAGTGGGGAGGTCATGGAGAAGGTGATGATGTCAGAAAAATGGAGAATAACACAATCTGAAAATGTTGATGGCTGTAGCTCCAAGTAGAATTAATAAAGTAGGTGGTATAATAAAATGTGTGATTTGGCATATTCTGTCCCTTTCTTGTCACTGTCACTAGATTGCAGAAGGGTACATATAGGATGAAGAGATATTTTAAATTTTTCTTTATTGTTGGCACAAAATTTCCATTGCCTGTTGGCCAAATTATGGTTGAGGAACTTCTTTGTTCTTAGCTTTCTGTCTTTGTATAGCAGAAAACCCAGTGTTGGGACAATATTTGTAGTCTTTCCATACAGGCGAAATATTCCAGAGATTGTACCCAACTGGACTATCCTTCAAGCTCCCAGAGTCATCTCCATTTTACCATGGGACAATGGAATAGAACTTAGTAGAAGTATAGTAATTATACTCAAATATATGTCTGATTTTATTGAGTTCCTTTCAACAATGTAGATCACAAGTCATCTATGTCTGCTGACCCTGAGCAACTCATCCATTTTTTCCCTGGACAGAGGTCCAGTCTGTTCAGTGTGCTGGAGGCTTTTAGAAAACTTTCTCCTAACATTAGAAGGGAACCAGTAGAGCAGTCTGGCTGTCAATCTATCATCCTTCACTCTTGCTATTTCACCAGCCCATCTTCTTTAGTCATACAGTTTCTTAATGATATCCTTTACTCTTTTTTCCTCAGTGGAATTCCTCATAGGTCATATGATAAAGCCTCCTCGCACACACTATGAGCCTCTCTCTTGCCCTTTGTGTGATATTCATCTTTACTTCTTTGGAGGCAGTGATGTTCCAAGTCTCACTGATAAATAGCAACGTGAGAATAGTATTAGGATTAAAAAGATGTGCCTTTGGAAACTTGGGGTCAACAAAAGATATTTGCAATTTCTGAAAGCAGTCTAGCTCTTTCTTCAACTCTGAGCACAGCTCTTTAGCCATATGTACTGCCTGTCCCACACATACGTATTATTGAAAAAATTCAATGGGATCTTCATTCAAACGCATGTTGAAATCTGGGCAAGAGACATTCTTCATCCACTTGGTCTGTGTAGTATGGACAGATAGAACACACTCCTTTGAATGATTACAGATCTCCTTCAGGAGGCTCTGCAATGTTTTGGGGTTTGATATAATGAGCACAATGGTATCCACAAACTGAGGCATCTGGAGGAAGAAAATACAAATGATAAAAATTTGACAATCACAATTTATAGGAAATTGATACAAAATTTTTGAGATAAATAGCTGTTGCTCAATGGATAAATGATCAAAAAATAAAAACAATTTTCAAAGAGATAACCAAATCATTAATAACCATTTGAAAAATCATTTAAGCAATTTAATAATCAGAGAAATTAAAATAAAAATAATTTAAGGTACCTTTTAATTCTCATATAATTGTTAGAAATAGTTAAAAATAACAAAAGTAGATGCTGGTGGGGTCATGGGCAAAAAAAGCACACATTATTGGTGAAATTAAAAGTCGTTCTAAATTGGAAGAAAAATATGGTATTATACTAGATTTTACAAGCTGATCAAATATTATTTTGGTGGTTATACTATCAGACTATATTATCAAGTTAGACTATCTCCTAAGCATGTTATTTATTAATTTTGGGAGGGCAATGAGGGTTGTGACTTGCCCAGGTCACACAGCTAGTGTCAAGTGTCTGAGACTAGATTTGAACTCAAGTCCCCCTGAAGTGCTATTATCCATTGCACCACCCAGCTGCCCCCTAAGCATATTACTTTTTAAAATTTGAAAGCACTCTGTGCAAAAATATTTGTAACTCTTAAGTATAATGATAAAAACTAAGTCAATAATTTTCAACCGATTTGGTATATGTATATGTGTTATATATATATTATATAGGTAAATACATTGTAATATATTATTGTCTTGGAATTTATGGGATCATAATGTATGAAGAAGTTAAAGAAATAAGGAATGACTCTACATGAAGTGATGCAGAACAACGAAAACAGAATTAGAAGAATAATATACAATTTGACTGTGGCTATAAAAAAAAGCAATGAAATTTTAAGAGACAAAAAAGAGATAAGGTGACCTAAAGTAATAAGTTGTTATTATCATAATTTTGTTAAATTTATTTCTTTTTTATCAAACTGCAAATAATTTTATTTTTATTTTTCTTGGTTGAGTTTTTTTTTTAATTTTTTAATTTTTTTGCAGGGCAATGAGGGTTAAGTGATGAAATGACCAGAGTCACACAGCTAGTAAGTGTCAAGCGTCTGAGGGTAGATTTGAACTCAGGTCCTCCTGAATCCAGGGCCAGCGCTTTATTCACTGCGCCATCAGTTGCCCTCTGGATTGAGTATGTTAAAATTGTTACTATTTATAATGGAAATGGAATTCAATAGAAAAATATTTATTGAGTGACTACTAGTGCTTCCGATAGATGTACTCATTGCTACTCTCAAGAAGCTTATATTCTAATATGGAAAGATAACACATATAGAGAAGTAGTTTTTTTGAAAGTGTTTATTTGAATACTGTTTTTGGAGCTACAGTGGAAAATTATAAGCAATTTAAGCCATTAATGATAACATTTTCTATATATATTGAGCTTAGTTTTTCACAGCAAGACATAAATTTGGATAGGCAACATGCATAGCTCTTGAAAGGTGAATATTCTGCTAAGCCAAGATCTCAAAAGACTGTCTAAATAATCCTTGAAATAGTTATCTCACCTGGAAAATCAGTTCCTCTGAATATTCGGAAAGTATGATCAAAGATTCATTAATTTGAGAACTCTGCTGTGCTTATTTACTTTAATTTTTTTTTTGTTTTTTTTTTATGTTTTTTTTTTTTGGTGAGGCAATTGGGGTTAAGTGACTTGCCCCAGGGTCACACAGCTAGTAAGTGTTAAGTGTCTGAGGTTGCATTTGAACTCAGGTCCTCCCTGAATCCAGGGCTGGTGCTCTATCCACTCGCCACCTAGCTGTCCAAGATAAATTCTTAATGAATCTCAGAGGAATGTTTCGGCATTCATGGAATTAAAAACTATAGTTCTTCAGAGGTGGCCACTTTAGCTAATTTTATGTTTTCTATTTATTCTAATTATAAACCCAAAATGTAATTTGAGCTAGGAAATTATTTGTCCATGTTTAAAACACATCTATTAAAAATCACAAAACCCCAGAACTAGAAGGAACTTGAAAGCCCACCTAGGACTAGCCCCCTGCCTTTGGCAGTGTGCCTGCTTAAAACATTGCAGTGCTTCTGGTGGGTGCCCCCGCAGAAATCATTCCAGATGGATGAGAAAGTCTTCTGTTTTTAAACACCTCCACAAAAATGATGTCCATAATCACCCTTGGTAACTAACTCCAGTATCTCACCACACCCACATTCAGGAAATTCTTCTTAATGTTTAGCCTAAATCCCTCATGCTTCAGCATATAGCTCATTTCCTCCTGTTCTGTCCAAAAAAGCAATGGAGAACAAGCTGTCTTCATCATTTGGATAGGGACCCTTCATATACTTGAAGACCATTATTACATTCATCCCTTAAATCTACTCTTCTCCAGAATAAATATTCCCCAGTTCCTAGAGACGTCTTCTAAGAAATAAAACCAAACCACTGTGGCCGATTTAATATATAAATGTTTCCTTTATTTTCAAATATTGACCCAAATTTTTAAAAAATTACTGCGAAGTTAGGCTCTGTTTTTATACTTAAACCAATGTACATTCGTCCCTTGGCTGATGTGACAGCAGGAAAAAAATGTATCTTTGCCACTTTAGAAAGAAAATAACCCTCAGACTTTGAAGATCCATATTTCATCATTCTCCAATGAAGAAATTATGTGCTATTACGATCTAGTACCTACTAGATCTGCTTCTAAATGGAAAGTTACTGCACTTACCAAAAAGGGACAATTCTAAGATCTCATTTTTCTCTTCTCCAAATAACCATTTGCTTATCCCTAATTTATTTTGATCTCCTCCCCTAAGGGGCTTGCTTCAAAGCCTCTCCTTTTTGTGTTTTCTCTCTATTATTGTGCACTATTATAAAAAAAATCATGTGAGAAGATGAGCTGGATATATAGTAAGATGGGAGGGATAACCAATGGTCAGTTTATATGCCCTAGTTCTAGATGGGGAGGAGGAAGAAGAAGAGGAGGAGGAGGAAGAGGAGGAGGAGGAGGAGGAAGAGGAAGAGGAAGAGGAAGAGAAGAAGAAGAAGAAGAAGAAGAAGAAGAAGAAGAAGAGAAGAAGAAGAGAAGAAGAAGAAGAAGAAGAGCCATCCAGTAAAACTTATGAATTTAGGCATTTGGACCCTGCCTATGTTCACTAGTCTCTGAGAGCATGCAGAGCTCCTGCAAATCATAGGGATGGTCTGTGGGTGTTCTCTTGGTAGCAAGATAGGAAATGCTCCCCTCAGGCCATGGTCTGTGCCTGAAGACATCTCATATGACTGTACTTCTTTAATAAATTGTATTATAGTTATTTAAGTATTTTTTCTCTCCGCCATTTTACTATCATATACTAGAGTCCTTGTCTCTTTTTTCTATCTTTATTTCTACAGTGCTTACTTAGCATAGGGCCCTTTGGATGGTAGGTGTTTGTTGAATGTTTTTCGTGAAATCGTATTATACATGGGAGCTTTTTTTACATTAAAGTTCTGCCTAGAAGATTAAAGGTAAATCCTTTAAATATCCTTCCCCACAAAGATTCCATAAAACAAACCTAATGCACAGAAAGCTGGTAATCATTTCTACCACAACCTCTGACTTACAGATACTTCTAGCTGGTTAAATAACCCCTTGGAATCATTCATTATTCCTCCCCTGTCTTTTCCCCTCCTAAACTGGATAACATAAATCCTCAAATCAGTTTTATGATCAGAATGACTCAATTTTACTGTGAAAGAGCACTAAATAAGGAGTCAAGAGACTTGGGTTACCACGTCTTCACTAACATTTTGCAAAATTGGTGCAATTCATTTAACTTCCATTGACCCTCGGTTTCCTCATCCTGTAAAATGAGGAGGTTGGACTAGATGTTCTTGAATGCCCTTCTAACGCTGTGATTCTATGACTATTTACCCATGATTGAATTAATCCAGACAATTACAAGTTCTCCACTTTGTGCTTGGGAGACACAGTACATACAGACTAAGCAAAACACAAAGGCCCTTCAATATCCTGTTGTGAACTATAAAATGTCCTCTAAAATCACATTTTACCCCTTGAAACAGGATGTAAGAAAAGTATTTTCCCTATTAAATCCTTTAAAAGTTCAAGTTCAAGTATATTTTCAGTGTCTTGACGTCCAACTCAAAATAAATAAAGGATTCAGACTTCTCAATTATAGAAGACACTGTCAAAAGCAAGAAGGTGGAAACTTGCATTGAAAACCAAAAAGCAATTATGCAAAAAGTATGCAGAAGTTTTCTAGGGGGAATTTCCACTTTGTATCAGGCAGTTGATCTGGGCCATTTCCATGGGCATAACTAGTACATGGACTTTTTATAAGGTGATTTGTGAAAGCTCCTGTGGGCAGATTATTAGGAAGAAGTTGCACCAAACTTCCAAGAGGAATAAGGGATGAGAGGAAAAGTGAACTTTAACTTTTTAAGTTAATCATTCTAGTACCATCAAGGGATGCCTGTCAGATGGATTAACAATTATTCCCAGAGCTTTTGCTTATCCTGGTTAATTTAGGTCAAAACTATTATCTACAGGGTTTTATTTGTTAGTGAAATGAGATATAATACTTAAAAGGAAGATCAGAAATGAGCAGGGGTAACAGATGATCATGGAAAAGACAGGTGTTAACAAATTGGGATATTTCTGATGGGACTTGATATGCAATTTATATTATTATTATTTTTGTATCTATGGGAAGAAACATGTGCCTGTAGCCAATCCTAAAACATGGGTGACAGAAGATCATGGTTGCTCTCCAAATGTCCTTATGACTGGGGTAGGATATGACAAAAAGGACTGACAGCTGAGCCAGGAAGAGTGGCTTATTCTGTAGCTTATAAGGAGTGAGAAGACAGTGTATCAAACTCTGGAAGCAAGGAAGACTTCAGAAAGTTACTGTGTGATCCTGGACAAGTAGCTTAATTGCTGTTTGCCTGAGTTTACTCATCTAAAATGGGAATAGTTTATATAGCACCTACCTCCAGGGTTATTGTGAAGATCAAATGAGTTAATAATTGTAAAGTACTTAGCACAGTATCTGGCATCTTGTAGGCACTATCTAAATATTATTATTTACTAGCTGTATATTTTTAATTTGTTTTTTTTAGTGAGGCAATTGGGGTTAAGTGACTTGCCCAGGGTCACACAGCTAGTAAGTGTCAAGGGTCTGAGGCTAGATTTGAACTCAATCCACTGCGCCACCTAGCTGCCCCCAGCTGTATATTCTTCAATAAACCACTCATAGAAACATGGGTTTGTAATCTGCTTTCACTTTCTAGTGGTAATAATTGCCAGCTAAACTGGTTGGTTTTTTGTTTGTTTGTTTGTTTTTGAGTGAGGCAATTCGGGGTTTAAATGACTTGCCCAGGGTCACACAGCTTAGTAAGTGTTAAGTGTCTGAGGCCAGATTTGAACTCAGGTCTTCCTGAAATCCAGGGGCTGGTGCTCTATCCACTGTGCCACCTAGCAGCCCCAGCTAACTGATTTTGAGCATATTTGCTGCTTAATGTTAGGGAATAGACATGAAACACTGTTCATTTTTCCAGTCCCTAAATTAGTTCCTCAAGAGGATATGCCAGGTATTTGGCTCTGATTTCTCACCTGATGTGAATCCCTTCCTGCAATATTCAGCTACAACCAGGGGACTAAGGGATAATATAGACTTCCTATGGAGCCAGGTAAAAGGTTTACACTTCAGGTAATGAAGAGAAGAATTAACATAAAGTGAACTCAGTAAAAGACCTGGTATTTTCATGAAATCCTCACCATCTCTAATTATTAATGACTTTCTCTCTTGAAATCCACCTACCACTTTGCAAAATCTCCAATAAACTTATCAGATAGTCTATGAAATTATATGTGTCTGTGCCTTCTCCCTCTACTGGGATTATAAACTCCACAAAGGCAAACGAACACATCTATTTGATAGGAAGTAAGGAACGAGCATTTATCAAGTGCTTACTATGTGCCAGACACTGTGCTAAGGGCTTTACAAATATTATCTCATATGATCTTCACAACAACCCTGGGAGCTAGATGTTGTTATTATCCCCACTTTACAGATGGGGAAACTGAGGTAGACAGCTATTTTAGTGACTTGTCCAGGGTCAACATAACTAGTTAGCTAGAGCAGTGACATATATTTGTCTCTTCCTTCTCTCTTTCCAATTTGAACACTTTGGGAAAATTTGAAATACCTTTGGATGTGCCTAATGATGATGGGGATAATAGGAGTTGGAGATGGGAAAGGAGAAAGTTTGAAGAAGGTGGGGTGAGAAGACAGAGGCTGAAGGACCCAGGAACTATTTTTGTCTTCATCTTATACTAGGGAATTGCCATTGAACATTTGGAAGACCCTGGAGATACTCACTCTTGCCTGAGAATCTGAGGTTGGATACATGATGGAGAGCATTTAGTTGAGGGGAGAAGCAGGTAGGGCAGTGGATAGAGTATACAGCCCAGAATCAGGAAGTCTTTTCTTCCTGAGTTCAAATCTGGCCTTAGACTTGCCAATTGTGTGACCCTGGGCAAGTCACTTAACCCTGTTTGCCTCAGTTTCCTCATCTATAAAATGAGATGGGAGGAAATAGCAAATCACTCTAGTATCTCTGCAACAAAACCCTAAATGGGGTCACTTAGTCAAACAACAACAGAGACATAAATAGTACTGTTGCTAATGTTTTTCAGGCTCTATTTCTAAGCAGTTAAGTTCTTGACATGTATAACCCATTCCTCTATGAGATTTGCTTCTTTAAAGTCATGAAATGCATCATCACTTGATGTTTCAGTGATACCTCAATCTTGGGCCAAACCCCAAACTAGAAAAACAAACCCACTAATTTTCTGAATTCCTAAGCAAAGTGAACACAAGTTCTTAAAGAAGTCACCAATTTTCTGAATTCCTAAGCAAAATGAACCCAAGTTCCTAAAAAATAAACAAACTTTGCACAGTGAGGGCATTCAGTTAATTGTTGAATAAGCATTTAATTAGCATACCAAAGCCTTACTTTTTTTAACCTTTTTTCCCCCAGAATAACACTAAGTGAATCGATCAAAATTCAGCAACATATCTACCAACAGTCCAAATGCTGTTGAACCTGACCTCCCCAAAAGACCAACTTCAGTGACTCATGTAGAGGGGGAAGTGACTCTGGAGTCTCAAAGGCTATTTCCAGTGGAGTGAAAGTTCTTGCAACTTCTGTAAAGCAGCCAAGGTGGAACAGTGGAGAGACTGCTGGACCCCGAGTCAGGAAGACTTGAGATCACCTTCTGTCTCAGTCACTTAGATACTACTGATCCTGGGCAAGGCTTTAACATGAACTCTCTTAGCCCCAGTTTCTTCATCTGTCAAATGGGTTTAACAACAAACAACACATAACTTACAGGGTTGTTGTGGGTGCTTTGCAAATTTTAAAGTGTCATAGAAATGCTGCTAATCAGCAGTTTCCTGGAGGGCCAACCTAGCTACATATGGAAAGGACTTCTTACCAGTAGTCTAGCTATTAGTTGATGAAGTCTTAGGTCATTGCAACTCATGGGGGAAAAAAAAATTAAATGACCTCAGCCTTTCTGCTTTTGCAATGATGGGGGGGGGGTAGCTTTAGAAAAGGGGCAGAGGATGCCAAGAATCATACTTAGGATTATGAATACAGTTATACTTTCGTTATGTCACTGTTTCTCAGGTCGGCTTCACTATGAGCCGGGGAGCAGCAAACAGTAACTTTATTAAAAAAAAGCTCAGAACTTGGTGTTAAGGCGACTTCGACTTCGTTTACTCCTTTAGAATGTAAGATTCTTGAGGGCAGTAACAGTTTCTGCTTTTGTCTTTGTATCCCCAGACCCTTTTCAGAGTGCCTGACCAATTGATGAGTGATAATCTCCTGTACGACTCAGGCAGGAACCTCTGTGTATTTAGGTTTCTCCCTCTGTAGAATAGAGGTCTGGACTAGTAGACCTTTAAGATCTCGACATTCAATCTGCCTGAGCCTCAGTTTCTTCATCTATAAATAAAAGGATAGGTTGGACTAGATCAGGGTTTTTTAACCTGGCGTTCAAAGCTCAGTTTCGTCAGTAAAAAAAACCCAGATATGGGCATGGGGGGCGGGGTGTAGGATTGGGCTGGATCAGGGGCTTCTTAACCTGTTTGTTCAAAGACCCCTTAGATTTCAGAGATATATACAAATGGCTGAGGGGGGAAAAAGTTACACCTTATGTTTTCACTAAACTCTCACTGAAATTTTGCATTCCTTTAATTATTTAAAAACAATTAAGGAGGCCGATGTTAGCATTAATTAGGCGCCTCCTGTATGCCGGGGCACGAGGCTTGAAGACACTGGGCACAAAAGGGAACAAGGGTTCTTGTCCGCAAGGAGCTCACATTCCGGGGTGGAAAAACGTGTGTGTGTATAGCGCAGGCCCAGTGCTAAGCGCTGGGGGCAAAGACCCGCAGAAGCCCACGCCCGCCCGCAAGGAGCTTCCAGGTCCAAGGTTCCGTTGGGTTTCCCCAGTCTGCCCCACGGGCGCAGGTCACCCCCAAAAGGTCCATTTCGGTTCCGAATCTATGCCGCGGTCTTGGTTTGGCGTCTGTTCCAACCACCTGAGCTCGAGTCTTGTCTGCTAATGAGCCACGTTCTCTCTCTGGGCCTCAGTCGGCCATTCTATACCGGCAAAGAGAGGACTGACCAGCTCCAAACCCCGCCTCCCGCCCGCGCGCCTCTAGACTCTGCCTAGATAGGTCAGGGAACGCAGATACCCGCGGAGGTGTGACGTGCGCGCTCCCGAGGGGAGGGAGGGGGCGTCCCCCGGGAGCGCGGGACAGTCTCGCCACTTCCGGCGGCTGGGACTGGCGCGGAACTCGGTTGCCTGACCACCGGTTTGCCGGGGGAGGGTCGGATAGTAGGACGGAGTCCCCCTTCGTCTAGTAGTGGGCGGGGCTGGGCGGACACGGTGGCGGCCGAGACGGGCGCCATTGGCGGTGGATATCACTTTGCTGTTCCGGGCAGTGTGAAAAACTGTAAAAACCCGGAACAAGGCCTTGGGGGTCGGCGGTGGGCGGCGGCGGCGGCTCGGACGGCGCCCGGGATGAGCTATTTCGCAGGAGCCCCCGCCCAAAGGGGACTTTTCCAGCCGGGCCCGGGAAGTGGTGGAGTGAGTTGCCAGGGCAACGGAGGAGGGGGAGGGGGCCTGACTGTTAAGCCACGTTGGGTAGCGGGGCTTTTCTCTGTTATCTTCTTCCTGTCAAAGTCAGTGAAACCTTTCCGGACTCAGTTTACCTTCTTTGTGGAATGACGCGGCTGTACTCGACGATCACCAAGATCCCTCCCCGGGCTTACGTTCGTAGCTTAGTACGTGTTTGGTATTTGATTGATTAGCCCTTTAACCTTTCTGAACCTCGGTCGTCTCATCTGTGAAAGTAGGATGACACAGTACTCCCATTGCTTGCCTTCACGAGCTGTTATAAACCTAGGAATGCCATAGGGATATTAATTGTTAGTGACGATAACTGCTTTACGGTTTGCAAAGCACTTTACGCATATCTCGTATTCTCACAACAACCCTGGGAGGTAGGTGCTCTATGTTACCCCTGTTTTACAGATGGGGAAACTGAGGCACAGAGTGGCTTAGTGGCTTCCTCACGGGATGCGTACTTCCTGACTTCGGGACCTGCTCTGTCCACTGTACCACCCAGATACCTCACTGGATGATCTCAAAAGTCCCTTCCAATACTGGCATCATATGAATCTGAGTGTCAGGTGGTGTTAGATGAGTGAGGGAAAGGGGCTTCTGTCCCGGGTGGGGCATCTTCAAGTATTAGGATGATTGTCATGTGACAGAGGGATTAGACTTGATCTGCTTGGCCCCGGAGGTCAGAACTTGGAGCCATGAGCAAGTTGCTGAGGGGAACAGGCTTTGGCTCCGACGTAAGGAAATAATTCTTTAAAATATGGTCTCTGATACGTACCATCCCTGTGCCTTTGGGCAGGTAACTTTACTTACTTGGGCTTCAGTTTCTTTAATAAGAAGATCTGACTAGGTGGCTTCTGAGGACCTTCCCAGCAGTAGTGGGATTTATGATAATGTGATCCTAATTAAACATATTGCGAAGGTGAAGTGGACTTTAGATGCTTACATTTTGGGGATATTGGAAAGAAAATTCTCTCTGGAATAGGTTGAATTAGATAAATTGTCCTTTTTAAAAATTGTGCATCCTTATTAAAATGCTCTTAATCAAACATCTCCAATATGTGTATATTTACATTATTTATACTCATACTTTATATTTACTTATTTATATATTTATAAATGCATGTCAGGGCAGCTAGCTTTATTAAGTGACAACTAAATACCAGGCATTATGCTGAGCTCTGGGGAGACCACCTCTGCTTTCATTAACTCACAATCTAATGGGGTAAAAACATGCAAACAACTATGTCCAAACAAGGTCTCTCCAGGATGATTAGGGCTAGTCTGAGAGAAGGCACTAGGATTAAGAAGGGATTGGTCAAAGCTTTTGCAGAAGGTGGGACTTTAGTTGAGACTTGAAGGAAGTCAGGGAAGCTAAGAGGCACAGATGAGGAAGAACATTTCCAGGTGTGGGGGGGACAGCCAGTGAAAATATTTGGTAGTAGAGAGATGGAGTGTTACACAGAAGAAACATACAGTTTCTCTGGATCACTGAATACATGCAGTTTTTCCTATTTAATCCTGGCGGTGATATGAGATCATTAGGATTATTATTGATTGGGAGGTGGGGTGACATGGGCAGACCTGTGCTTTAGGAAGATCACTTTGACTGCTGAGGGTAGGGATGGAGTGGGAGAGAAATTTCGGCAGGGAGACAAGCAGCAGGCTGTCGCAAATAGTCCAGGTGATAAGGGCCTGCCACAGGGTTTGACAGTGTCACAGCTTGAAGTATATGTGAGAGATGTTACAAAGGTGAAAAATAAAGGAATTTGCCCAGATTGGAAAGCTTTTGCACAGACAATGAATGTACTTAGGATATGAAGGGATTGATATATACACACATTGTCTCTCTGCATACGCGTTTATGTAATGTATGTATGTATGTATGTATGTATGTATGTATGTATGTATAGTTTTGTTTCCATATGGTGGATACCAAATCCTTATCCGAGAAATTTTGATACAATGTTTTTTTTCCTCATTTGATCACTTCCAAAAAAGCTTTCCAGTTGTTGTGTTTGGCATTCATGTCCTTTATAACCTAGCCCTACCTTTCTAGTCTTTTTACACCCTACTCCCCAACATGTATCGTTGATCTAGTGATGCTGGCCTTCTGGTTGTTCCATGAACAAGACACTCCATCTCTCAACTCCAGGCATTCTTTGACTGTCCTTCATACCTGGAACATTCTCCCTTCTCAACATGGACTATTGACTTCCATGGCTCCTTTAAGTCCTAAGTAAAATTCCATTTTCTAGGGGAAGTCTTGAATTCCTCTTAATACTATGCTTTCCCTCATTTATATCCTATTTACACCATATATAGCTTGCTATGTATTTGTTTTCATGTTGTCTTCTCCATTAGATTTTAAGTTCCTTGAAGACAGGGACCATTTTTTGTCTCTTTTGTATCCTTATGCTTAGAATAGTTCCTGGAACATAGTAGATGCTTAATAAATGCTTATCTATTTATTATTAATTTTAATTTTAATTTTTTGCTGGGCAGTGAGGGTTAAGCGACTTGCCCAGGGTCACACAGCTAGTAAAGGTCAAGTGTCTGAGGCTGGATTTGAACTCAGGTCCTCCTGAATCCAGGGCTGGTGCTTTATCCAACTATACCACCTAGCTGCCTCAACAAATGCTTATTGATTGAGTAATTGAATTGCAAATCAAAGCAGGCCTGCAGTTTTACTTCATACTCTTGCAAATTTGAAAAAATGACCAAAAATTGGCAATACTCAATGTTGGAGGGTATGTGTAGTAAAAGGGCACACAATTGTTGGTGGAGTGGTGGGATGGTATAACCATTTTGGAAAGTAGTTTGAAATTATGCAAATAAAGGGACTGAGATGTCTGTACTCTTTGGAACAGAGACTTCATTATTGAACTTATACCCCAAAGAACCTATCAATAAGAATAAAGTCTCCACTTACACCAAAAATATTTATCCAGCATTTTTGTGATAGCAAAGAATTGGAAACAAAGTAGTTGCCCATTGGTTGGGCAATGGCTAAACAATGGTGGCACAAGAACATAATGGATTATTACTGTGCTGTTAGAAATTATGGCTATGATGTATACAGAGAAGCATGGAAGATCATGAACTTGGGCAGAGTAAGCATAGCCAAGAAAACAATATGCACAATAACTACTACAGTCTAAATGTAAAGAATGACACACCAAAAAATCAAGTGAATGTAAAAGAATTCTTAAGATCAAGCATGACCTAAATGAAGAGATATGAGAAGACAGCTCCCTTCCACCCTTTGATGGAAGTTACACATTGCACATATTTTTGTACTTTTTCAATATATTGATCAGTTTCACTGATATTTTTTTCCTCTTTGAAAAAAATTATTATTTGGCTCTTTTGGAAGGGGTGGAGGAAGGAGAGTAGAGAAGATACAGATACCAGAGATGTAGAGATATGTTAAGGGCTAAAATTCTAGCTAGTCTGTCTAAAATATCTAATGAGTGGTCGCCAATAAATTATAAGCTTTAGCAAGAGTTAGACTTTTAAGCATTTATTAAGGAGAATAAGAATTTGGTAAAGAGAGAGAAAGGCCTAGATTCCTATCTATTAAAGGGAGAGCACATTTCTAGCTCCCTTCTCCACCAGCGGCCCCAGGAAAGAGAGCGCGACTGAGCGCCAGTCTCTTCCTTCCTCCTCCCACTAGCCCGCGTCACTTCCTGACTCCTGGTCTTGCCCTCAAAGACCTTCCCTTCATGGGCAGAACTCTTCTACAGTAAGTATCCAGCAGGTGGCGTTATTCCAATCGTTACAGTCCCCCCTGTTGTTCCTCAAGAAACAAAATGTTTCCTTGACGGAACAGTAAAAAAGAATATAATAACTATTGCTAACTAATAATATGTGAACGACAATATAGAAAAGGAAGAGAGGAAAGTTTTGTCCAGAGGGGGCGATTTTTTTTTTGTCCTCATGAACCGACGCTTTGACATTAGTCTTGCAAAGGGAGGGCCTCTGCAGAGAATACATGTTACAGATGGTGTATATTATAACAGAAAGAGAAAAAAAAACAACAAATCAAAACTGTTCATTTAAAGTCTCTGAAAGTCTTTTCTCAGATGTCCTCTAGGTGTAGAATGGAAGTCTTTTCAGGGGTTGATGTGTGGATGCTGGTAATCAGCCAGGAAAATTTCCTACAAAATTGAGCTTAACACAACTTTAAATAGCTTTGTCAATAATCAAATCAAACAATGAAGTTCTCAAAAACATGTCTAAGGGAATTCAGAATCTTAGTTGTTACACATGAAACATATAATAAAACAAAAATTGAACCATCTTTAAATTATAATATTACTATAGTCCCCCCCTTATGGAGGGTAATTGAGAAGACAATTGCTGCGATATTAATTATTAAAAATAATTTTTATCTTTGTTTCATCACTTTTTGCATCATCTGCCTAATTATCCTCATGCCATTATGAGAAATTAAAAAATCTAATATAATTGGTAACAGGTGTCAAGGCCAAATTCAACACTGTATTTATCATGACACCTGAGATAATTATGGGGGTTACCATAAAAGAACAGAGAAATGATGGGATGTGAGCATTCCCACACTTGAGCAATATATACTGCCCATGTAGTATGCCAGGTTTAAAATAGGTGGATGGAATATATGTCCATGCCACCAAACATATTGGAGGAAACTGAGTCAGACTTAATCAGATGCATGGGATTGAGATGTCCATGGCATCAGGCATATAGGAGGGAGCATAGAAGCCAGGTGTAGAAGTGAGATGGGTGGGATGAATACTTCCAGCCATCTGTACAATATTGTGGGGAAAAAGAGAATAACAATATTAAACCAAGAGAATCCAACCTCAACATTTGTCAAAGCCGTTCCCTTGGCCATACCTTGACTTCATGCATGTCTCCCCTCATGTGACAGTTCAGTATCTGCTCTTGCATGTATTCCTCTTGTGATTGGATGGCATCTTGGCCAACTGGCATCTGATAACTCAGAATAACGGCAATTAATGTCTTAAATGATAAATTCCCATAATTTAAAATCTCATATGGATTTAAAAATTGAGGATAATAAATGATTGCAAAAAATGTGAATACATCTTGACTCAGAACACAATATATAATTATGCAACAATTTCAAATAATACCCCTTTTTTTTTACTTAGTATACAATTACTTTTGTGAAAAATCAGAACATATTTAAATACAAGTTAAAGCACAACAGAATCTCAAAGAAAACTTTTTTTTTGAAAAAAGAAAACTTTTACAAATGTTCCCCTTTTTTTTTTGAATATGCTTATCAAAAATAATACTTCTAGAATCAATTTACCTTGCCATGGCAACCAATTTGCCAGGGAAATGCTTTGAAGAGTTTGATCAAATAATCAGTTGAGAAAAAATAACAAAAACAAACAACTCAGAACATGGGAGCACAATACTCCTAGAATTAACATTGTATTATGAAATCAAAACCATCTTGCAATTTTTAAAATTAGATAAATGTATAGAAGAAAATACACATGGAAACAATAAAAGACAGTGAAATTCAAAACTAAGGAAATCTAAATGAGCATGAACTTAATATTAATGAGTATTATGAAATATAAACTTGATCACATGACTATAAAAAACTTTTACAAATATTCTCCTTGTTTTAGAAACTAAGTATAAGACACAATCTCAAAAGCATGAAAATCTCTATGAAAATAAAACCCATACCATTAATTTCAAAATGTATATGTAATGGCATAGAAATCCTATGTAACCTCTGAACTGACATTAATACTCTGAGTAAAGTTAGAACACTTTTGATTCCGATATCTAAAATCCCCAATACTCATATCAATATCTTGCTGCTTACTTCTACATTTCTGTAAAATATGTACCCTTCCATGGCAAAAGAAGCGGAGTCTTGAACTATGGTGATGATTGTCATTCTTATTCAGCTTAAGTTTTTCTTCTTTAACCCCTCTATATTGTCCTGTCGGGCTTTTTCACCATACAAACGCTTTATAAGGATTACTAATTAAAAGACAAAAGCAGGTTAGCAAAATTATGAACAAATCGAGCATATCTGGAATTTAAAGGGTTTTCTAAAGTTGTCTCAGAAGCACAGCCAGGCTGGGGAAGGGCTGAGCCTGAAGCTGCAAATGTAGTTAGAGAAAGTTGCGCATGAGCATTAGATCTCTGGACTTCCCAGGCCGGGGAAGCAATGGGCTTGGCCATGGGAGGAGTAGAGGGTGGAGTCTGGAGAGGGGGGGAGGGACCAGCGCAATTTGAATCAGACTTGATTTTGAACTCAGGCCTGGATTCCTCTTCCCCCACTTTGCCTCCAGGTGCTAGGGGATTAAAAGCTTCTAGAGGGTGGGTCTTTGCCTCCAGGCATGCAAAATTAGAGCAACAATTAGTGTTAGAACTGGGAAAAGCTGCAGGAATCTCTTCAGGTTTCTCTGAAAAAGCATGGTTGGGAGAGGGAGAGATATTTCCTTGTATGAGTAAGTTGCTGGCTCTTTTAACAAAAATAAAAGAAAAATAGAAAATCCACAAAAACAAAGCATTAACATGATCTTATCTCCCATTTGTCTGGTTAAACAGACTAAAATAAAAAATAGGGTAATTAGGGAGTTTAAAAGGTCCATTTGAAAAAATTTAAAGGGAAAACACAGCCAGTGCACCAGTACTTAGCAGTTAAAGGGAGAGGGAGGGGAAATTTCTTACCCAACCAGAAGATCAGAAGACTGAGGTTTACCTTTCCTCTTCGTGGTCAGCCATCTGTTAAGGGCTAAAATTCTAGCTAGTCTGTCTAAAATATCTAATGAGTGGTCGCCAATAAAATTATAAGCTTTAGCAAGAGTTAGACTTTTAAGCATTTATTAAGGAGAATAAGAATTTGGTAAAGAGAGAGAAAGGCCTAGATTCCTATCTATTAAAGGGAGAGCACATTTCTAGCTCCCTTCTCCGCCAGCGGCCCCAGGAAAGAGAGCGCGACTGAGCGCCAGTCTCTTCCTTCCTCCTCCCACTAGCCCGCGTCACTTCCTGACTCCTGGTCTTGCCCTCAAAGACCTTCCCTTCATGGGCAGAACTCTTCTACAGTAAGTATCCAGCAGGTGGCGTTATTCCAATCGTTACAGATAGATATGATAATCTATGTCAACTGTAATTGGATAACTGGAGTGATGGAGAGTAAGATGTGACATTGAGGTTGTGAACCTGGATGACTGGAGGAATGTAGGTGCCCTCCCTATATAGGACGTTTGGTAGAGGTGCAAGTATGAGAAGAAAAATAATGCAATGATACCTGCATCTGTCCATGCTTGGTAATCCCATGCAACTCATTCTACCTTATCCAGAATGGAAAGGGGGGACGGCAGGGCTCTTACTGAATTCCTTCCTAGGTGGGCAAAGGTATGGCTCCTGTAAGATGATATGGGAGGAGTAGGGTGGTTTATATTGGAGAGATAGCTTTTCCCAATGGCACCTGCACAGCTTCTGCTGGGGTACCCAGGTATGAGGTTTTAAGTGCCCTGAGAAACCAAGCCTTGGCTCAGAAGGGGATGAAGTTTGGGGAGGTTGCATAGGTGTTAGAGGGGGTAGGGTGAGAAGAATTGACTCATTGTGAAGGTAGAGTCTGTCTTTTACCTTTAATTGTATGTCAGGCACTTAGAACAGTGCTGCAATATAGTAGACACTTAAAGTTCATTGATTGACAGTTTTTTCTCTTTCTAAAACATATCTTTCACAAGTGCCTTCCTCTCCAGTCATAGATCCATTACCTTATTTCTGACCCTCATCACTTCTCTCCCAGACCAAAGCTTCTTAAACTATGGGTCGGGACCCCACATGGGGTCTCATAACTGTATGTGGGGCTCGTGAAAAATTTGGCAATGTTGAAAGGTTATGTATACCTATTTTATATATGTATATACCCAAAGTCGTGTAAAAATTTCTTGGGCAAAAGGGGTCACAAGTGGAAAAAGTTTAAGAAGCCCTCCCCTAGACCAGTAATATTAGACTCTCTCTAGTAAGAAACAGATTCCTGCTTGTAGTTTATTGACTTAGAAAACCACTAATTAACATTATTTGTGCTGTTTTGTATTTTTCTTTATTTTGTTAAAATAAATTTGTTAAATTTATTTGTTGTTAAAAGCAATAGCATTTTTTTTGAGATATTTTATTTTTCCCGTTACATGTAAAGATAGTTCTCAACTTTTGTTTATACATGCTTTACAATTTCAGATTTTTCTCCCTCCCTCCCCTCCCTCCCCCCTCCCCTAGACAGCAGGTAATCTGATATAGGTTATATCTATATATCTCTATACATATACATATATATATATATATATATACACACACATATATATACACATAATAACATTAATCCTATTTCTGCATTAATCCTGTTACAAGAGAAAGAATCAGAGCAGTGATGCAAAACCTCAAAATAGAAAAAAAAAAAACAGCACCCAAAACAAAAGAAATAATATGGTTCAATCAGCATCTATACTCCACAGTTCTTTCTTTCTTTTTTTTTTTTTTCCTTGGATTTGGAGATCCTCTTCTATCATGAGTTCCCTGGAACTCTTCTGTGCCATTGCATTGGTGAGAAGAATATAGTCCATCACAGTAGGTCAACACTCAATGTTGATGATACTGTGTACAATGTTCTTCTGGTTCTGCTCATCTCACTCATCATCAGCTCACGTAAGACCCTCCAGGTTTCTCTGAACTCTTCCTGCTCATCATTTCTTACAGCACAATAGTATTCCATTGTATTCATATACCACAACTTGTCCAGCCATTCCCCAATTGATGGGCACCCCCTCAACTTCCAATTCCTTGCTACCGACGTAAAGAGCAGCTATAAATATTTTTGTACACGTGGGTCCCTTTCCCCCTTCCATGATTTCTTTGGGCAAAAGACCTAAAAAGTGGGATTGCTGGGTCAAAGGGTATGCACAGCTTTATCGCCCTTTGGGCATAATTCCAAATTGCTCTCCAGAATGGTTGGATCAGCTCACAGCTCCACCAACAATGCATTAGTGTTCCAATTTTCCACAGCCTCTCCAACATTTATTATCTTCCTTTTTTGTCATTTTAGCCAATCTGATAGGTGTCAGGTGGTACCTCAGAGTTGTTTTAATTTGCATCTCTCTAATCATTAGAGATTTAGAGCATTTTTTCATATGGGAATAGATAGCTTTGGTTTCTTCATCAGAAAACTGCCTGTTCATATCCTTTGACCATTTCTCAATTGGGGAATGACTTGGATACTTATAAATTTGATTTAGTTCCCTATATATTTTAGAGATGAGGCCTTTATCAGAAGCACTAGCCTCAAAAATTGTTTCCCAGCTTTCTGCCTCCCTTCCAATTTTGGATGCATTGCTTCTGTTTGTACAAAAATTTTTTAATTTAATATAATCAAAATCATCCACTTGCATTTTATAATATACTCTATCTCATGTTTGGTCAAAAACTGTTCTCCTTTCCAAAGATCTGATAGGTACACTATTCCTTTCTCTCCTAATTTACCTATGGTATCACCTCTTATGTCTAAATCATGTATCCATTTTGACCTTATTTTAGTATAAGGTGTAAGATGTTGGTCTAAGCCTAATTTCTGCCATACTATCTTCCAGTTTTCCCAGCAGTTTTTGTCAAATACTGAGTTCCTATCCCAGAAGCTGGAGTCTTTGGGTTTATCAAACACTACATTACTAGTGTCATTTACTACTGCATTTCCTGAGCCTAGCCTATTCCATTGATCTACCACTCTATTTTTAGCCAGTACCAGATAGTTTTGATGACTGCCGCTTTATAGTAAAGCTCCAGGTTTGGTACCGCTAACCCACCTTCCTGTGAATTTTTTTTTCATTATTTCCCTGGATATTCTTGATTTTTTGTTTTTCCAGATGAATTTTGTTATTATTTTTTCTAGCTGTATAAAATAATTTTTAGGTAGCCTGATTGGTATGGCACTGAATAAGTAAATTAATTTAGGCAGTATTGTCATTTTTACTATATTAGCTCTGCCTATCCATGAGCAATTGATATCTTTCCAATTATTTAGATCTGATTTGATTTGTGTGAAGAGTGTTTGGTAGTTGTGTTCATAGAGTTCCTGGGTTTGTCTTGGCAAGTAGACTCCCAAGTATTTTATATTACCTACCGTTACTTTAAATGGAATTTCTCTTTCTATCTCTTGCTGCTGGACTTTGCTGGTCATGTATAGAAATGCTGATGATTTATGTGGATTTATTTTATATCCTGCTACTTTGCTAAAGTTGTTAATTGTTTCAAGTAATTTTTGACTTGATTCTCGAGGATTCCTTAAGTATACCATCATATCATCTGCAAAGAGTGATAGTTTTGTTTCCTCCTTGCCTATTCTAATTCCTTTAATTCCTTTCTCTTCTCTGATTGCTAAAGCTAACATTTCTAGAACAATATTAAATAATAGGGGTGATAATGGACATCCCTGTTTCACCCCTGATCTTATTGGGAAGGCCTCTAATTTATCTCCATTGCATATAATACTTGCTGATGGCTTTAGGTAGATACTGTTTATTATTCTAAGGAAAGCTCCCCCTATTCCTAAACTCTCTAGTGTTTTTATTAGGAATGGGTGCTGTACTTTGTCAAAAGCTTTCTCTGCATCTATTGAGATAATCATATGATTTTGGTTGGTATTCTTATTGATGTGGTTGATTATGTTAATAGTTTTCCTAATGTTGAACCAGCCCTGCATTCCTGGTATAAATCCCACCTGGTCATAGTGTATTATCCTGGTGATCACTTGCTGTAATCTCCTTGCTAATATCTTATTTAAGATTTTAGCATCAATATTCATTAGGGAAATTGGTCTATAATTTTCTTTCTCTGTTTTGCTTTGCCTGGTTTTGGTATCACCACCATATTTGTATCATAAAACGAATTTGGTAGAACTCCTTCTTCACCTATTTTTCCAAATAATTTGTATAATATTGGAATTAATTGTTCTTTAAATGTTTGGTAAAATTCACCCGTAAACCCATCTGGCCCTGGGGATTTTTTCTTAGGGAGTTCATTAATAGCTTGTTCAATTTCTTTTTCTAATATGGGTTTATTTAAGGATTTTATTTCCTCTTCAGTTAACCTGGGCAGTTTGTATCTTTGTAAATATTCATCCATTTCATTTAGATTGTCAAATTTATTGGCATACAGTTGGGCAAAATATTTCCTAATTATTGCTTTAATTTCCACTTCATTGGTGGTAACATCACCCTTTTCATTTTTGATACTGGTAATTTGGTTTTCTTCTTTCTTTTTTTTAATCAAATTAACCAATATTTTATCTATTTTATTGGTTTTTTCATAAAACCAGCTCTTAGTTTTATTGATTAATTCTATAGTTTTTTTTGCTTTCAATCTTATTGATTTCTCCTTTAATTTTCAGGATCTCTAATTTAGTGTCTAATTGGGGATTTCTAATTTGTTCTTTTTCTAGCTTTTTAAGTTGCATGCCCAATTCATTAATCTCCTCTTTCTCTTTCTTATTCATGTAAGCATTTAGAGCTATAAATTTTCCCCTAAGCACTGCTTTGGCTGCATCCCATAGATTTTGGTATGTTTGTCTCATTATTGTCATTCTCTTGGATAAAGTTATTGATTGTTTCTATGATTTCTTGTTTGGCCCATTCATTCTTTAGAATGAAATTATTTAGTTTCCAATTGATTTTCATTCTACTTTCCCTGGCTCTTTCTTACATGTAATTTTTATTGCATCATGATCTGAGAAGGATGCATTTACTATTTCTGCCTTTCTACATTTGACTATGATGTTTTTGTGCCCTAATACATGGTCAATTTTTGAAAATGTGCCATGTACTGCTGAGAAAAAGGTATATTCCTTTCTATCCCCATTCAATTTTCTCCAGACATCTATCATGTCTAACTTTTCTAGTAATCTATTCACCTCTTTCACTTCTTTCTTATTTATTTTTTGGCTAGATTTATCTAATTCTGAGAGGGTGGAGATTCAGATCCCCCACTAGTATAGTAATTACTATCTAATTCCTCTTGTAACTCATTTAACTTCTCCTCTAAGAACTTGGATGCTATACCACTTGGCGCATACATATTCAATATTGATATTACTTCATTATCTATAGTACCTTTAAGTAAGATGTAATTTCCTTCCTTATCTCTTTTAATGAGATCTATTTTTGCCTGCACTTTGTCTGAGATAAGGATTGCTACCCCTGCCTTTTTTACTTTAGCTGAGGCATAATATATTCTGCTCCAGCCTTTTACCTTTACTCTGTGTGTATCTCTCTGCTTCAAATGTGTTTCTTGTAAACAGCATATTGTAGGGTTCTGGTTTTAATCCACTCTGCAATTCGCTTCCCGTTTATAGCAGAGTTCATCCCATTCACGTTCACAGTTGTTATTACTGACTGTCTATTCCCCTCCATTCTATTTACCCCCTTTGTACTTTTCCCCCCTTCTTTTACCCTATTCCTCCTCACCGACATTTTACTTCTTACCCCTGCCTCCCCCAATCTGCCCTCCCTTTTTATCACCCCCCTCTCTTTTCTTTACCCTTTTCTCCCTTGCTTTTGTCCTCCCTTCTATCAGTCCCCCTCCTTTCCCTTCCCCTTTTGTTTCCCTAAAGAATGAGTTAAGTTTCTTTATCCCAATGAACGCATATGTTATTCCCTCTTTGAGTCAAATCTAATGAGAATAGGGTTGAAAACATGTTCCCCCCTCCTTTCTTTCCCTCTATTATAATAGGTTTTTTTCCACCTCTTCATATGATATAATTCATCCCATTCCACCTCCCCTTTCCTCTCCTCCCCATAGACTCCCTTTTTATCCCCTTAATTCTTTTGTATCATCACATCAAAGACAATTTATATTTATACCCTCTATATAAAGTCCTTCTCTCTGCCCAAATACATTTACAGTTCTTAAGAGTTATGAGTATTATCTTCCTGTGTAGGGATATAAACAGTTTAACCTAATAGGGTAACTTTTTTTTTTTCCCCTCTGTTTACCTTTTTAAACTTCTCTTGAGTCTTGTATGTTGAGATCAAATTTTCTATTCAGTTCTGGTCTTTTCACCAGGAAAGATTGAAAGTCCCCAATGTCATTAAATGTCCATCTTTTCCCCTGAAAGAAAATGCACATTTTTGCTGGGTAATAGATTATCGGCTGCAATCCAATCTCCTTTGCCTTCCGGAATATCATATTCCAAGCCTTGCGGTCCTTTAATGTTGAAGCTGCCAGGTCCTGAGCAATCCTGACTGTGGCTCCATGATATTTAAATTCCTTCTTTCTGGCTGCTTGGAGTATTTTCTTCTTCACCTGATAATTCTGGAATTTGGCTACAATATTCCTTGGAGTTTTCCTTTTGGGGTCTCTTTCAGGAGGTGATCGATGGATTCTTTCAATGATGATTTTATCCTCTGATTCTATGATATCAGGGCAGTTCTCCTTAATAATTTCCTGGAATATGGTATCTAGATTCTTTTTCTGGTCATGGCTTTCAGGCAGTCCAATGATTCTCAAATTGTCTCTCCTCGATCTGTTTTCCAGATCAGTTGTCTTTCCAATGAGGTATTTCACATTTTCTTCTATTTTTTCATTTTTTTTATTCTGCTTGACTGATTCTTGGTGTCTCATGGATTCCTTATCTTCCAACTGTCCCACTTTAATTTTTAAGGCATTGTTTTTTTCAGTGAGATTATGCACCTTTTTTTCCATTTGGCTAAGTGAATTTTTTAAGGTATTGTTTTCTTCAGTGAGATTATGCACCTTTTTTTCCATTTGGCTAAGTGAATTTTTTAAGGTATTGTTTTCTTCAGTGAGATTATGCAGCTTTTTTTCCATTTGGCCAAATGAATTTTTTAAGGCTTTGTTTTCTTCAGCTTCCTTTTCTAAGCTGCTGATTCTTTTTTCATAGTTTTTTTGTTTTGCTTTCATTTCTCTCCCCATTTTTTCTTCTACCTCTTGCAATTGATTTTTAAAATCCTTTTTGAGCTCTTCCAGGAAGGCTTTTTGTTCTTGCAACCAATTCACCTTCCCTTGTGAGGCTTCAGATGTAGACAATTTGAGGCTATTGTCCTCATCTGAGTTTGTGTTGGCTTCTTCCCTATTGATACAGAAGCTCTCAATGGAGAGGGCTCTTTTTTGCTTCTTACTCATTATTGCAGCTTATTTATTTATTCTTTAAGTTGAGGTCTGCTCTGGGGGCACCAGGGTCCCTGTTTTGGGCTTCTTGTGCAGGTGTATAGGTGCTGTGTGACCGGGCTTTTACTCTGAGGCCTTTATGGTGTGTGGAGATGCCCCGCCCTGCACTTCCTGTCTGATTGTGCTCGGCCAGCCAGGCGCCAGACCCCGGCGTCTGATCCCGCCGTTGGTGGCCCTCTCGGCTGGTGCAGGTAAGTTTTTCCACTGTCCTTCTTGGCCACCAGATTTTTGAACCAGGTTCCGGGAGCCTCAGTTGTTCGGCTGTGGCCTGCAGCTCCTGCTGACTTGCCCCGACCCCCTCGGCGCTGGGTTGCTGCCCTGCGCTGGGCCTCCCTTTTGCCCGAGTCAGACCGACCTTTTCCTGAAGTCTTCTAAATTATCTCTGGTTGGAGGACTGTGTCTCTCTGTCTCTTTGCAGGTTCTGTAGTTTCAGAATCCGTCCAGAGGCTTGATTTAATGTTCGTTTTGAGGGAACAGAAGGAGAGCTCAGGCAGCTTGCTGCTTCCTCTCCGCCATCTTGGCTCCGCCAAAAGCAATAGCATTTTAATCTGGTTTGGGCTGCACCTAACAGGGCTGAATTCGACACCTTTGCCCAAGACTTTTGCAATAACCTACTATTTGATTTTTCCCAAACCAATCCACATTGTAGGTAGCTGTGAAAGTGATTTTCCTAAAGCACAGGTTTGATCATGTTACACTGCTACTCAGTAAACTCTTTGTTCCTTTTTGCCTTTAGGATCTAATATAAACTCCGATGTTTTAAGTTTCTTTACAACCTGTACATTCCTACCTTTCCAGTCTCCATACGTCATACTCAGTAATCCAGGCCTGCTTGGTGTTCCACGCACGTAACACTTTCCCTGTCTCTGCCTTTCTACTGGCTAGATTGTAGCTTATAAACTTTTTGAAGGCTGGAATGGTTTTGCTTTTCTTTTTTTGTTGTTGGTTTTTTGTTTTTTGTTTTTTTGGTGAGGCAATTGGTGTTAAGTGACTTGCCCAGGGTCACACAGCTAGTAAGTATCAAGTGTCTGAGGTTGGATTTGAACTCAGGTCCTCCTGACTCCAAAACTGTTGCTCTATTCACTGTGCCACCTAGCTGCCCTGTTTTTCTTTTTATTCCCAGTGTTTAGCACCTTGCCTGTCACATAACATGTGCTTAATGCATGTTTGTTTGCTTGGCCATCTCCTTTCTGAAGAATTTACCCCCTCCTCACAGAAAGAAAGCCTCTTAAAATCACTAATTTCTTGTGACTCAGTGCAAGCAGTATTTCCTTCCTTCCTTCCTTCCCTTGCTCCCTCCCTCCTTCCTTTCCTCCCTCTGTTTCTCCCTCCCTCCTAGTAAATTTTCATTGATGTGTTTTGTTTTACATGGCACAGTAGACAGAGCACTATACCTGTAGTCAGGAAGTCTTGAGTCCAAATCCTATTTCAGACACTTAAGAGCTGTGTAACCCTGAGCAAGTTATTTAACCTTTGTCTGCCTTAGTTTCCTACTGTATAAAATGGTTTTAATATTAGCACTTACTTCCCCAGGGTTGTTAGAAGTATTAAATGAGATAATATTTACTAAGCCCTATGAAAACTTTAAAGCATTATATAAATGCTAGACATTGTTGTGATTATCATCATGTCATGAGGAAATAGGTGGTGGGGGTCCTTAGGTATTCCTCTGTAAAGAATTACACTCTGACACACAGTCCATTTAGAATAAAATGGTCTTTTATTTGGGTGCTAGAGAAGGGGACCAAGAGGAAAGTGGAAGACTGCCTCAAGGGAAGGAGATGGCTTAGAAACATTCTCCTCCCAGAAGAGAAGAAGGGTCAGAGATTTTGTAGAAAAGAGATGGAGTGACCACCTGACAGTGGAAAGTTCCTTTTTGGGGTGGGGTGGGGAAAGCTTGAAGGAGGGGTGGTGGTCCTGACTTCTGGAGTTATCTCTGTCCCCTTGGGCAGCCCCAGGTAGTAACCATGCCTAATTGACTTTCCTGCTATAGAATTTTATCTCCCCTGACTTCTTAGGAATGGCAGTGCCAAACTTTAATAGTCACTTAATTCCTTTGTCCCATGTCAATCATTAACGTTATTATTATTACACTTCTTATATTTTCTTTGAATCACTCCCTATTAATCCTTCCAGTCATCCAGCGTATGTAACAAGGGATTTAAAAAGATGTTATTAATGTTTTTTGCTTATCACTAATGATATTGGTCTATAGTTCTCCTTTGCTTTCTCTTTCCTTGGTTTCGGTATTAAGACAATATTTGTTCCAAAAAGGAAAGAATGCTTTCCTTCTAAGTTTTTGGGAATAATTTTTGAAGTATTGGTATTAATTGTCTTTTAAGTTTTGATAGATGGATAAGCATCAGGATTTTTTCTTTGATAGTTCCTTTACAGCTGGTTTTCTTTTTAGAGATTGGATTTTTTAAGGTCTCTATTTGGTTTTCTTTTAGTTTGATAATTTTATATTTTTGAAGGTAATTCTATTTTGTGTTCTCTATTTCATTCCTGTATATTATGGGCAATAGTTCTGATAATTATTTCTATTTCTTCTTATTTGGTTGCTATTTTACATTTTTAGTTCATTTGATTTTCTGCTCTCTTTGTAATCAAGTTGATTAAAGGTTTATCAATTTTGTTAGTTTTTTCTAAGAACCAGCTTTTAGTTTGATCATTTCTATAATCTTTGTGGTTTCCAAGTTATTTTTCCTTTAATTTTCACTATTTTTATTTGTACTTATTTTGTATTTATTTAGTTTCTAATTTTAAAAAATGCATATTCAGTATATTAATCTTCTTCTTTTCCATTTTGTTAATGTATGTTAGGGATGTAATTTTTCTTTTGAAGACTGCTTTTGCTATATCACAGAAATTTGGTATTTTGTTTTATTTTTGTCTTTCTCATAATCATTGTTTCTATGATTTATTCTTTGAACCATTGATTTATGATTGCTTTGTTAAGTATCCATTTATATCTGTGTCTTTTGTTTGTGCTTCCTGGACTTATTACTGTTTTTATTGCATTGTGTTCCATAAAAGATATGTTTACTATTTCTGCCTTTTTGATATATTTATTTGTAGTATCTCTGCACTCTAGTACATAGTTTTTTTTTAAAAAAGTTTCATGTGATTATGAGTATTCTTTAGCAGTTCCATTCAAAAGATGCCATAAGTCTTTTAGCTCTAATTTATGCAGCAGTTTGCTTAGTTCTATATTTTGCCTTTTGATTATTTTTCTGTTAGATTTTTCCAACTCTGAGAGAGGGATATTAAAGTTTCTTGTTATTGTGTTACTATATCTTTTAGAAATTCAGTTAATTTTTTCTTTGTGAATTTAGACGATATGGCATTTAGAGTACATAAGTTTAATATTGTTACTGGTTTGTTGTCTATTGTACTCTTGAGCATAGTGTAATTTCTTTGTATATCTCTGTTTATAATGTGAATTTTTAGGGCAACTAGGTGGCACAGTGGATAGAGCACTGGCCCTGGGTTCAGGAGGACCTGAGTTCAAATCCGGCCTCCGACACTTAACACTTACTAGCTGTGTGACCCTGGGCAAGTCACTTAACCCCAATTGCCTCACCAAAAAAACCCCCAAAAAACATTTGCCTATAATGTGAATTTTTGTTTTTGCTTTTTCCCGACTGCAACACCTTCTATTTTGGATTCACCTCATGTATAGTAAATTTTTTTCTAGCTCCTGATTTTTATTTTTAATTTTTTTTTATCGTGAGTATTTTATTTTTTTCCATTTACTTGTAAAGATACTTTTCAACATTTGTTTTTATAGAATTTTTACTTTCAAATTTTTCTTCTACCCTCCCTTCCCTCCTCCCTCCCCAAGACAGAAAGCAATCTGATATAGGTTATATATATACAATCACATTAAATGTATTTCTGTATTAGTCATGTTGTGAAAGAAGAGAATACAAGGGAAAAACCTCAAAAAAGAAAAAGAAACAGCCAAAAAGTAGAAACAGTATGGTTCAATCTGCATTCAGAATCCACAGTTCTTTTTCCTGGATGTGGAGAACATTTTCTATCATGAGTTCTTTGAAATTGTTTTGGATCATTGCACTGCTGAGAAGAGCCAGGTCTATCACAGTTGATCATCACACAATGTTGCTGTTATTGTGAACACAGTTTTTTCCTGGTTCTGCTCATCTCACTCAGCATCAGTTCCTGTAAGTCCTTCCAGGTTTCTCTGAAATCCATCTACTTATCATTTCTTATAGCCCAGTAGTATTCCATTACATTCATATACCACAACTTGTTTAGCCATTCTCCAGTAGATGGGCATTTCCTCAGTTTCCAATTCTTTGCCAACACAAAGAGAGCTGCTATAAATATTTTTGTACACGTGGGTTATTTTCTCTTTTTTATGATCTCTTTGGGATGCAGACCTAGGTAGTAGAGGTATTGCTGGGTCAAAGGGTATGCACAGCTTTATAGCCCTTTGGGCATAGTTCCAAATTGCTCTCCCAAATGGTTGGATCAGTTCGTAGTCCCACCAACAATGCATTAGTGTTCCAATTATTATTTTCCTTTTTTTCATATTAGCCAATCTAATAGGTGTGAGGTGGTACCTCAGAGTTGTTTTAATTTGCATTTCTCTAATCAGTGGTGATTTAGAGCATTTTTTTCATATGGCAATAGATAGCTTTGATTTCTTCATCTGAAAACTGCCTGTTCATATCCTTTGACCATCTCTCAATTGGAGAATTACCTGCATTCTTACAAATTTGATTTATTTCCCTATATATTTTAGAAATGAGGTCTTTATCAGAAACACTTGCTGTAAAAATTGTTTCCAAGCTTTCTGCCTCCCTTCTGATTTTTGCTACATTGCTTCTGTTTGTACAAAACTTTTTAAATTAGGTGTAATCAAAATAATCCATTTTGCATTTCACAATATTCTCTATCTCTTGTTTGGACATAAATTGTTTTCCTCTTCATAGATCTGGGAGGTAAAACTACTCCTTCCTCTCCTAATTTACCTATGGTATCATCCTTTATGTCTAAATTATGTACCTATTCTCCTTTTGTTCTGTCCCTGAAGTTTCTTTATATCATCACATCAAATTCAACTTAATAATAATACCCCAATGGAGATACAGATCCCAAGAATTAAAAGTATTATCCTCCCTTATAGGGATGTAAACAGTTTAACCTTATTGAAAAGCCTTTTTTTCCCCTTGTTTACCTCTTTATACTTCTCTTGAGTCTTCAGATTTTCTGTTTAGTTCTGGTCTTTTCTTCAGGAAACTGTGGAAGTCCCCTATTTCATTGAATGTCTTTCCCCCTGAAAGATAATGCTCAATTTTGCTGAGTAGTCAATTCTTGGTTATAATTCAAGCTCCTTTGCTTTCCAGAATATCATATTCTAAGCCTTGCAGTCCTTCAATGTTGAAGCTGCCAGGTCCTGTGCAATCCTGACTGTGGCTCCATGATATTTAAATGGTTTCTTTCTGGCTGCTTGGAGTATTTTCTCCTTCACCTGATAATTCTGGAATTTGACTACAATATTCCTTGGAGTTTTCCTTTTGGGGTTAGGGTTAGGGTTAGGGTTAGAGGGATTCTTTCAATGATGATTTTATCCTCTGATTCTACAATATCAGTGTAGAATGACATTGGTAATTTCCTGGAATATGGAGTCTAGACTCTTTTCTTCATCATGGCTTTCAGATAATCCAGTAATTCTTAGATTATCTCTCCTGGATCTATTTTCCAGGTCAGTTGTCTTTCCAATGAGGTATTTTACATTTTCTTCTATTTTTTCAATCTTTTGATTCTGCTTGATAGAATCCTTATGTCTCATGGAGTCATTAGCTTCTATCTGCTCAATTTTAATTTTTAAGGCATTATTTTCCTCAGTAAGCTTTTGCACCTCCTTTTCCATTTAGCAAATTTTTTCTCCCATTTGGCCAATTGTATTTTTAAAGGAATTGTTTTCTTCAGTCAATTTTTGTGTTTCTTTTTCCAATGTAATTCTCACGTCTCTCATTTCTTTGCCCTTTTTTTCTTCTACCTCTCTCATTTGAGTTTTTAAAGCCTTTTTGAGCTCTTCCAAGAAGGCTTTCTAGTCTTGAGACAAAATCATCTTCCTACTTGAGGCTTTACTTTTAGGCATTTTGACAAATTCATCTGAGTTTGCGTTTTGGTATTCTCTTTCACCATAGAAGCTGTCAATGGTAAGGGTCCTTTTTTGTTTTTTACTCATATTGCAGCCTATTTTTAAAGCTTATAAAGTTGAGGTCTGCTCTTGGGGCACCAGGTCACTGTTGCAAGCTCGTTGTGCTGGGGGATAGGGACCAGGTCACTGGCTTTCTGTTCTAAGGCCTCTGTGGCTTTTGGATTCCTCACTGCCCTGGACTTGCTCCCTGTGTTGGGATGGTTTAGTTAAGTTGTGCCTGTCCTTTGGGTGGTTTTCTAGCTGTCCTCCTAGCCAAGGATGGCGGGTCTCACAAATGGCCTGTTGTGCCACCAGCCTTCTGAGCTAGGAGCCTCCTGCTGACCTGCCCAGACTCCCTCCATGGTGTTCAGCTCTCAGCTGGACTGAGTTGCACTGTGCCGAGCTGCCCTCCCCTTTTGCCCAAGTGAGACAGACCTTTCCTGAAGTCTTCTAAATTACCTTGTGGTAAAAAGTGAAAGCTTTTAACAAGTTGGTTAGGATAACTAAAAGAAGCCAGTTTTTGAAGGACCACCCTTTCGGGGAGGAGACTGTGACAAACTGCCAATGCGTCTGCTAAGCACTCCACTTCCAGGGTGCGAGCTTAAAAGGCAAGGAGAGAACAGAAGTGAGGTTTCTTTTTCACTCTCCTTGCCCGCTGGCTTGCTCTGCACACACAGATGCTGATTCAGGTTCGACTTAGCCTGGTCCTCTGTAACAGCACATGCTTGACGCGGTTCTCAGCCTCAGAGGTGGCCTTGGGTTTTTGGTGAGTTCTATACGGAATATAGACTAAGCTTAGATCTAAGACTACTTATTTGTATTTCTACTTTCCTATTTCTCTAATCAACATCACCTTGTTTTGTTGGCTAACTCCCAAACAATAAAAGCTCTAACTAAAGCTCAGAGACTTCTTTCACTTACTGGTCTGGGAGATATATGAGGAAAAGGTTAAAAGGGAGTTTAATGCTCTTGTATCCAATTTTAAATCTCACAACCTCAAGTAAGAAGATTATGTCTCTCTGTCTTTTTGTGGGTTCTGTAGTTCCAGAACCCATTTAGAGACTTGGTTTAATGTTGCTTTTGAGGAAAACTCGGGAGATCTCAGACATCTTCCTGACTTTTCTCTGCCATTTTGACCTCTGCTGATCCTGATTTTTATTCTTTGTGTCTTTTTTATATGTGTTTCTTATAAGCAACAGATTTTAGAGGGTTTAAAAAAAATCTATTCTTGCTTTCTTTCATTTTATTGGATTGTTTAATATGTTTATATTTGAAGTTGAGTTAAGTTCACATTTTGCTCCATTTGTGTTTCGAGTATTTTTTTTCCTGAATGACAAGCATTTTGCAGTTTTTTAGAAAAGTATTTTCTGTGTTTAACGTGATTGTACATATATAACCTATATCAGATTGCTTGCTGATATGATGTTTAAAATCTAATGTTTATGACTAAAAATCTAATGAGTGGTCACCTTAAATTAGAAGTGTATAGCACCAATCTTTGGGCATTAAGTATTTGCTAAAGTATATTTGGGGTTAGTAACACGTGGAGTTAAGAAGGATCCTAGCTCCCTGTACTTCCTCCTCCTAACAAGACCTCCAACAGAAAGAGGGATTCCCCATCCTCCCTGAGCAGAAGCTCCCTGCAGCCTGCCCAGGCACTGTCCCCACACATAGCTCCAAGCTAATTGGCTGGTAGCATTGATTGACATGACTTATGGGTGGTTTTGTAAATAGATGTAATGGATCTATGAATAGATGTAACTTCCAGATGCTAGTCACATACTTTCTCCTCAGGGTGGAGCTGTCCTGGTTCTCATAAAGTCTTTCTCAGCAGGGGGGGTGGCACTCTGATTCTCACACTGAGTTGGGGAGGGGGGAGGGAAGGGAGGAAGGGAGAAAAATCTAGAACCCCAAATCTTACAAAAATGAATGTTGAAAACTATCTTTACATGTAATTGAGAGAAAATAAAATACTGTTAAGTGAAAAAAAAAAAAAGGATTTCCTATCTTTTCTTCCAGGCTTCTCTTTTAAAAAGTAATATGCTTTAGTAATGAGCTTGAGGACTCATCTTAGACCCTTAAGCCCAAGTTTATTCCACAGTGTATAAATTGATTTGAAAATAGAGAAAACTATTACATGGATAAATGAGTAAACTGCCCATCACTTTTTTAAAAAATAAAATTATTTTATGATTTTCCAGTTACATGAAGAAATAATTTTCAACATTTGTTTATATAAGATTTCCAATTTCAAATTTTTCTCCCTCCCTCCCCTCCCCTCCAGACAGCAGGCAATCTGATATAGGTTATATATATATATAATAACATTAAAAATATTTCTGCTTTAGTCATGTTATATGAGAAGGATCAGAGCACAAAGAAAAAACGTCAAATCAGAAAACCAACAGCACCAAAACCAAAAGAAATAGTATGGTCTGATCGGCATCCATATTCCACAGTTCCTTTTTTTTTTTTTTCCTGGATTTGGAAAGTCTTTTCCATCATGAGTCCTTTGGAATTTTCTTGTTCCGTTGGATTGGCAAGAAGAATCTAGTCTATCAAAGTTGACCAACACATAATGTTGGTGATACTGCATATAATGTTCTTCTGGTTCTGCTCATCTCACTCATCATCAGTTCATGCAAGTCCTTCTAGGTTTCTCTGAACTCCACCTGCTCATCGTTTCTTACAGCACAATAGAATTCCATTATATTCATATACCACAACTTGTTCGGCCATTCCCCAATTGATGGACAACCCCATAATTTCCAATTCCTTGCCACCACAAAAAGAGCAGCTATAAATATTTTTGTATATGTGGGTCCTTTTCCCTTTTTTATGATCTCTTTGGGAAAAAGACCCAAAAGTGGTATCACTGGGTCAAAGGGTCTTTTCTTTAAGTGATGATATTTTTATTTAATTTACTATATTTCTAGACTTTGAGTCATATAAACATCATCCATGTCTGCTCTTGGAGAGGCTTTACCCAATTTTTCATACTCATTCAGCAATCCTAACCCTGCCTTTCACCATGTGTCTCTGAAATTCCTCTTATTTATAAAATTCTAAGATTTAAAAAAATGTATAAAACAATATGGCCTCCCTCTGCTAGGCAAAATATCCACGAATTTCTGTGGATATTAATTAGAATCCATTGTAAATAAATGTAGATCTTAAATCTTAAAAGTATTAAATTTAAGTTGACTAGAAAAGAGGTCTTTTCCCCCACAAAATAAAAATAAATAAAAGGAATGAAAGTATGTGCTAAATGCCCCTAAATAGCCTGGGTAAGGAAATCTTTCAGCATAATTGTAACTTAAAACTTATGGTACTTTTTTTTTTAAACTTTCAGCTTATCAAAATTAAAAAAAAAATAAACGATCGACATCCCCATATTTGCTTCTTTGGCCAGGGTACACCTTTCATAGAATGGAACTGTCAGCAAAATTAGCTTAATAATATGAAGTCCTCATTTTACAATAGTATACAGCTTTCTGTCCTCCTTTATAACCAAATTATTGGAGGAACAGCAAGAACATTAAGAAAAGTATTCTGTTTTTTTTTTTTAATATTAGACCATATCTACCTCTGTCAGATATGTTAGATAATTAACCTTAAGTGGAACTCACAATGCACATTAGGATATCATGACTGAGAACTAGATCAAGAAATAAATATGATAAATTTTAAATTATAAATAGATTCAACTATATCTCTAACTTTGTGTGGTCTTGGGCAAGAAGCTTAACATCTTTGGGCCTTTATTTCCTTATCTGTAAAATAAGGGATTTGGACTAGGTGATCATAACTCTCTCAAAAACATATGTCTAATACTATTTGGAAATATTAACCATCCATAGCTTTGTTGGTTTTTATTTTGTTTCAAATGGGTTTCTGTATCTTCAGAACTACATATCCAGGGGCTTCTGTCCAGTCTCTAGTCCACACTTGAAGGCTTACCACCATTGTCATCTCTCCAGGGCCTATGCCTATTCTACCCCCTCTTCCAGCACCTACTTCCAAGGGGGATCCTGGAGAAGAGTCTGAATATTGAGGAGATCACCTGTACACAAAAGAGTAAAACGACTCAGCACCATATTAGTTTCCTGAAAGCAAAACTTACTTGCCAGATACAGAACACAGCTCTTACGACTCTCTGTCTCTAACTTTGCAAAATGAGAGGGCTTTGAAGTGTTGAAATCTGGAGATGCCAGAATGGCACAGGTTAGCTTTCATTCATAGATAAGTCAGCCTTCCTGAGCTTAATGATGTTCATGTCCAATGAAGCTGCGTCCTTTCAATTCATCACTTGAACGTATATCCCAAGGTATCTTTGAATACAGTGGAGCCAACATCCAGCTCTTAGATTTTCCAGGAAAAGCACTATAGCTTGCATTTATTTAACTTTGCAAAGTGCTTTACATATATTAACTCATTCAGCCCTCACAATAATCTTGCGGTAGGTGCGATTATTATTTTTTTTTTTTGGTGAGGCAACTGGGGTTAAGTGACTTGCCCAGGGTCACACAGCTAGTGTCAAGTGTCTGAGGCTAGATGTGTACTCAGGTCCTCCTGAATCCAGGGCTGGTGCTTTATTTACTGCGCCACCTAGCTGCCCCCTCATTTTTTTCCTGATAGGCCCATCTCGTCACACTGCCCCATATGAAGGTTGAAGAACAGACAAACTGACATTGAAAATCAAGAATAATAAACAGGAAATAAGATATTTTTGCTGTGTCTGTTTTCAGGCCTTTTGGAAATTCTGCCACCTTTTTATTTCTGTTCTTTCTCCTTTTTTATATGATTGTAGTCAGGTTAAATAAAACTTTGGTTTTGTTTATTTTACTCTGCAGAACCTCATCTAGGTCTTTCAGTATTTCTACAAATAGTTTGTAGTTGTTTTTCACTTGTACCAATGTTTTCCAGTCATCAAAGAACACCAAAAAACATTGTCCCACTCTCTCTTCCCTTTTATCCCTAGGGTCTTTAGTTCTAGTAGGGGAATGATAAACCACCACCAGAAGGACTTGTGAATTTTCCTGATTGTGTCATATCTGAGAGTTCACGTTGGGTCTCCTTCCTTCCCTTCTTTTTAGACTCAGAAAGGAAGAGGGGTAGGTAGGTAGGTATGAGTTGTGGAGATTAGTGGTATCTCCTGGTTATTTTCTTTTTCTTTTTTCTTTTTTTTTGGTGTGAAACAATCAGGGTTAAGTGACTTGTCCAGGGTCACATAGCTAGTATCAAGTATCTAAAGCTGGATTTAAATGCAGATCCTCCTGATTCCAACTATTGTACTATGACTATATATCTATTGAGTTTAAGGTGTTACTTTGGGTTTTTTCCTACTAAAAAAGGATGGTTTTTTTTCCAATTGAGAGTAAAAGTTGATACTTCACATGCAAGCCCAACCCAACCTCAGCCCCCCCCCCAAAAAAAAAACAACTAAAAATGATATACTAGAAAGATCTGTGTTTTTTTCTCTGTGGATAACTTTCCCCCTACTACAAGGGTGCCTTGAGGTGGAGACTGACTGTGGAGTATATGATTCTCCAGTATAGTGAAATAGATTTGGGATATGGACTTTCCAGTGGCAGAATTCCTTTTTTGGCTATGTATGAAGATCCATGGCTTTGTTCTTTTTTGAGGCCAGGTAGACAGTAAAGTCTATGACGTGGTTGATCTAATCATACTTTTCATGATACCAGGAAATTAGCTTGATAAATTGGTCATTAAAGGTAATAATGGGGGGCAGCTAGGTGGCACAGTGGATAAAACAGTGGCCCTGGATTCAGGAGGACCTGAGTTCAAATCCAGCCTCAGACACTTGACATTTACTAGTTGTGTGACCCCGGGCAAGTCACTTAACCCTCACTGCCCTGCAAAAAAAAAAAAAAAGTAATAATAGCAGCCTCTGCATCAAAGGTAGAAGTGCGGATGTTACTGTCAAAGTCAGAGGATGCAATCTGGTCTTCTCCGTAACCCTTCAAGATCCCATTTGTTGCTTGCTTCACCACTTTATTTATATTGTCTGTTTGGCAGATTTTTCCAGGCATCAGGTCATATTCACAAGATACATTGGGATTAGGAACAAGAAAGACCATGCCTATGAGCTTCTTATTCCACTCAAGGATGACCTTGTCTACAGCTTTCGCAATACCAGTAGAATCCCAGATGTTGTGGACAGTGCTTGTGTTCATCATGCTGCAACTTGCCAGAGGGGTCATCTGTGGCTTTTTGAGTAGCAGTGATGCCACGGACTATGGTCATGAGCCCTTCTGCAATGCCAGAATTGTCAGGGATGACCACAGCCCGGGGGCGGGGGGGGGGGGAGGGATGGTGTTACAGGAAGCATTATTGACAGTCTTAAGAGAATTATATTTCTCATGCTTCACTCTCATTGCAAATATAGGGACATCAGCAAAAGAGAAAAGGTGATGACATGCCTAAGCATGTCATCCTTCCGGTTGGCCTCAGCCTTTTCCAAGATGATAAAGACACCGGTGCACCAGCCGTCTCCCTATCTGTAGAATCACACTCCTGGAAGATAACAATGGCTTTTCCTTTGATCACCAGCTTTCTGTTCTCAGCCTTGACAATGCCTTTGAACTTGCCATTGGTAGAATATTAGTGCATACAAAACTTCTTGACAGTGTTCACCTGGTTACCAGGGCTGCTCAATATAGATAAATCCATTAACCCTGACCATCACCATCTTGTCATTTATAGTGACAGATATTGGTCATAGAGCTCTGGAGAAGAACTAAAAGAATTATTAATTTGGTGGTAGATTGATTTGGTAGTCAAGAAGGTTTCAATTGACTTAATTGAATGAGGTAAAATTTAAATTTAATAGGATCAATATTAAGGCTATCACTCAGTTTCAGAAAGTCAGCTGTGTGAGGATAAGATGGGAGAAATGCAACTAGAAAAGTTTCATGTGAAAAAAGCTCAAGCATGAGTCAACACTGTGATGTGACTGCATCAGCTATACAGCTACAAATGCTGAAGTCTGGGGTGGGAAACCAACTACATAGATTTCTTAGGAGAATTTACTAATGAGGGCGTTTCTGAGCACAGCTTTGGGAATGACCGTCTAGGTTGAGGTTGACTTCAATTGTAAGAGATCTTATGTTTTCAAACTGCTAGAACATTTGTAGCATTAGGGAATGGCCTAATGGGAATTCAGCACCGAAGTGTGTCATGGTTATCCTCCTCCCTCTTTAGCCACTCAGTTGCCATTTATACTCCCACATGATGATTCACATTTATCCTCATCTTACCTCTCAGATTTATATGTTTGCCATTTGTATGTATATATTTTATATGTATTATTTAAAGCCCATCATAATCTGGCTCTATCTTATCTACTTATCCAGACATTTCATATTATTTATCTTTGCATTTCTTGTCAAGGTGACTCACTTTTCCCTGAACTTGCTCTATTTCCTCCTTCCATTCCTTTGTATAGACTGTCCAACATACCTGGAATGGATATGTGGTGTTCCCCCCCCCCAATACACACACACACACACACACACACACACACACACACACACACACAAACTCTTAAGTCCTTTCAGGGATTAGTGCATGTCCCAGTTCCTTTATGAAGTTCTTATGGTCCTTGTACATTGTTTGTACTCTCCAACTTAAAGTATGTTCTATTTACTTATCTGTGTAAATATTTTATCCCTCTATGTAACTCCTTGAAGGCTACAACTTTTTGTTTTGCCTTCTTATTCTCAGAGTCAAACACAGTGCTTTACACACATGAGAAACTTATTTAAATGTTATTGAGGTGAATTTGTGTTTTCTTAAATGAAGGTAATAGTTCAGCTTTACTCTTCCCTGGACAGATCACTTCTGAAGGACAGTGATTAGTTCTTCAGGCTGTATTTTAGGAAGGACATTGATAAGCTAGAATATATCCAGAGGTGAGTGAGTCAAAGTGGACATGTGACTTGAAACTGTTATGAGGGATATTTAACATAGAAGAGGGTTAATTCATTAAATGGAGACGAGATCACTTTCTTCAGATATTTTAAAGGTTCCCATGTAGAAGAGATATTGACATCATTTTCTTGTTCACTGAAGATCTTCAGCTTAAAGTTTGGCAGGAATACATACAGTGGATTCATAATTCATGAGTGTATTGAAGTAGGTATTCTCTGAAGCTCTTCCACAGTGCTTAATAAGTACCAACTGAATTGAACTGAACTTTGATCTTCAGTGATTTTCTATAGATTAATAGCCTAGCAGTTATGTGTTTTCTACCAGTGAAACCATTAAAAAGAATTCCAGGTCTAAAGTAATATGTCAGAAAATAATAGGGTTTTGGGAATGCCCAAAGGCCCCCAGGAGGGGATTGATTGGATTAAGATTGATTGTGTGAGGGTCACATGAGGTTTGTTACTCTGGGGAGGTGAATGGACTGGTACAGGGGCATTCAAAAAAATCTGGATCTGGGAATATGTGGCTTTCAGTATCTTTTTTTCCATCCCTCCCCTTCATTTCGTCAATCCTGTGCCCCCCTCTGAGGGGTTACTTCGATTCTGGTTCTCTCTTTCTGTATCTCTCTGATAGGGTCTATGGTTATTCTGATACTGTCTCTGTATTCCCCTGAAAAGATCTATTTCCATTTTGATTTCACCTGTAATATGGCCTATCATTACCTTGGTCTTCATACATTATCTGTTTAAATGCTCTTCTCCAAGTCCTACAGTTCCTCAATGAGTGTCCTTTATTACAGTAGCTACACATCTTAGTGCCCTTGTGTTGGCCCTTATATGGCTGACCAGGAAGTGCTGGCGCCAGGATACTCTGTTTAGGATCACTCTCCTCACGTGAGTTGTGTGTTGTTGTTGTTTTGTGGGGCAATGAGGGTTAAGTGACTTGCCCAGGGTCACACAACTAGTGAGTGTCAAGTGTCTGATGCTGGATCTAAACTCAGGTCCTCCTGAATCCAGGGCTGGTGCTTTTTCCACTGTGCCACCTAGCTGCCCACTAGAAGGGTATAGATATTTAGAGAAATAGTGGAAGGTGAGAATTGAATATTGACCTGTTCACATGAATTTGAGAGAATGTTGTTTCCTGCTAAAGCAGTTTCTTCTAAAATTGAGGGAAGATTAGTAACAATAGTCTTTGGACCATCAGGGCTTATCCCTATGTCTTCTATTGCTGACTTAACACAGTGTCAGAAGAAAAATGAGTATTTTAGTTTCAAATTAGTTTTTTTATGATGGAAACAATTTAAGAATTCACCTAAAACTTAGGGGATGGTAACTGTTTTTTTACTGTGAGGATAGACTGGAATGGAACCCATTATCAAACTTTGTATTAAGCTGCCTTGTCTTTTTTCTGGCTTTGTTGTAGTAATGTATATTTTTATACTGTCAGTGCACAGTTTATGTTCCTAATATTAAAAAGGAATTATATAATGACTACTTGCTGTGAAAAGGACTATTTAAAAATTTCAACTCCTTAGGATACCATTAAAATAATAAGGAAATTATGTTTAATTTTAAATGGTGAAAAGATATATTTTAAAAATATTATTGCTATTAAGCATTTGTTGTACATATTCAACCAATTTTTTGAAAGTTAATTCCCAAAGCACACTTCATATCTTTATCCAGGTGGAGAGGAAACATTCTTACAAAATACACAGTTTGATGTCATCTACACTTAACTGTAGGGCAAAAGTTTATTTTCCCCCAACTATAGTGTGTGATTGTTGTTGGGAACTTGGGAGCTATAGATTTCCTGGACCTACCTATTAGAATAAGAAAAAATACATATATGGGTGAAGGAGGGCTGGTGTACTTTATATCTCTGATTGGCTCCAGACCCAGAGGCATCCCATTGTAGGCAAGCAGTGACAGGAGGAAATGGAATCAAAATTAAATTAAGGAAAGGAAGAGAAGAGAAGACCAGAGATATCAAGGAGAGGTGATGAATTTTTTGAAAGTTCCTAAATACCTAATCTCTGGGCAAGTGGGAAATCTGTGAATGATCCTACAAAATTTATTTCAATTATGCCTACTTAAAGAGTAAAATCTGGAAGCATTTCAGTGCTTTTAAAAATGGCTTGCTCCTTATTCATATTTTCAAGCTTAATCATATTTATACACACATATGAACTGAACTAAGGAATATATATATATGTGTGTGTGTGTGTGTGTGTGTGTATGTGTGTGTATATCTCTCTCTCTATATATATTTCCACGTATCTAGATCTCTATATATATACCTTAGTTCAGCCCAACTGCCAAAATCACATTTGTTTTTATGGTTTTTTTTGTGTTTTTTTTAAAGTGAGGCAATTGGGGTTAAGTGACTTGCCCAGGGTCACACAGCTAGTAAGTGTTAAGTGTCTGAGGCTGGATTTGAACTCAGGTCCTCCTGAGCACCAGGGCTGGTGCTCTATCCACTGCACCACCTAGCTGCCCCTGTTTTTATGTTTTTTAAGTCATCACTTAAATATTGATGTTTGGGGCTAGGGAGACTTTTCCTTTTTATTTCGAGCATTACTTCACTTTTTGTTCTAGGCTGTGCTCCTGGAATCTTAGGTCCAAGAATACTTTTCCTCCTTTTTAATGCTGCCACTATTTCTCCTCGCCGTCCAGAGCCATCTTTGGTTCCAGGGAGGAGACAGCGCCTTTTATGGAAAGAGCCTGAGAGCTAGAGCCAGAGAGCCTGAGCTTATGCCGCATTTCTCTTCTTTAATATCACACAGCCTCAGTGTTCAACATGAGGGGCTAGAGTCGGTTCTTTCTGGCTTAAAATCTATGATCCTGCAAACTCGTTGTTCCAGCGAGATTGGTCTGCTACTGTTCCTTTAGTTTGCTCTGTAGTGTCCCGTATCAGCGCCTTTATGGATGCTCTTCCTGCCCACAGTGCTTGCTCTCCTTCCTTTTGAAAAAAACTTACGCTAATAATAAGAAAGACCTCACACTTAGGGGGCACTTGACTATTATAAAATGCTATACAGAACAGTAATAATAATAGCCAGCATTCATGTAGAATTATAAGGTTGCAAAATACTTTAATATGCGATCTCATTTGACCTTAAGTATGAGTATGTCCTTATTTTAAAGAGGAAGTTTGGGCTCAAAGAGGACAATGTGCAATGTTTTGTATGTTGTCTCCAGCTCCGAGTGTGAACTCTTTAACAGAGACAGGGCCAGGGACTGTTTTTTGCTTTTTTGTATGTCCCAAGAACTTAGCCTACTACCTGACACAAGGTAAGCACTTAATCAGTGCATGCTGATGGATTGCCCTGTACCATCCTGAGGGATTCAAACCTTCTGACTCTCTAGAGCATGCGTTTTCAGACACTGCATACGTTGGTCCTTCAAGGTCTGTGAGGCCCTAATAATTTCCCATTCCTCTGAACTCAGGCATTTGAATCCTCTCTACCACTTCTTTGGAGGTTATTCATGGATGAATGTGTCACTGTGTTGTACTACTACTGCTTGACATTTGTGCTGTTGTGCACCTTCCCGTGTTTGTTACTAGATTGTTAAGTCCCTGGACAGCAGAGGCTTTGTCTTAGGTTCTGTGTTTTCTACAATGCTCTGATCAGCAGGAGTGAGGATGGTGCCCAATTAAATCCAATTCACTTGCAAGTCATGACATCATCCTCCTGATGTCATAGTCCTCTTCCACAAACAACAACAACAACCACAGCCTGTGATCAGCACATACTTGTTGACCGATTCTCCTTCCAGGGATTGGCGATGCCGCAGTTTTCCATGAACTGATATCAGTGTTTAATACTTCTTCCTCCAGAAGTTCTTTCTTATGTCCAACCTTAGTGTTTTATTACAGTTCCAATCAGTTTCCTTTAGTTCTTTTCTTGTAACATTGAAGAACAGGTATTTAATTCCTTCATGGAAATAACATTTTAACCAATTAAGTTGTTTCTACGACTTGCTTTCTTCAAATAAAATTATTCCACTACCTTTACCATTTACCCACACATCCTTTTTTGTGTTTCCTATTTGTTGTTTCTTCACTTGACCTTTTAGAAAACTAAATTTTTCCCAGCTATGTAACCCCCAAAATAAAAGTATTCCCTTAATGGGCCTGATCAATTCTTTAGATAATAGAAAGATTTGTTTCCTTATCTTGAATATCATATTTCTATTATGTGAGTATAATTTTGACCTAAAATCATGGCATCTTAGAGTTGAAAGAGACATTTGAATCATTTGGTCTAACTTTTAGGGCATATGAGAAACATCCCTAAGAAGTACAGACTCTGATTGAATATCTCCGATAATGGCACTACACTACTGACTAATGTTTAACTTGTATACTGTGGCTCATAGGTCTTTTTCTTTCCTATTCCTAATCATTTCCTTATGTGTAATTTAAAATTTCTAATTTAATTGAATATCTTTCACTAGTGCCTATTCATGCTACTTTTGGCTGCTCATGTATTTGTTGTTCAATAGCCATTATTTACTATATCCCCACGTTGATACTGGTAGTGATGCCAGTCAGTTTAGCCATTTGCTTGTTAACGATGTGTCATATTCTCATATTGTTTTTAAAAGTTTTGCTTTTTTTAAATGCCATAAGTTGAATCTTGGGTCATTATTCCTCTAATAGTATAGGCCAGACCATATATTACAGTTTCTTTAATGAGAAGACACATTATGGTACAATGGAAAAAGAAATGGTTTCGAACCAGAGAATTTGGGTTTAAAGTCTCACTTTGCTTCTTGCTGGTTTGTGTGGCTTTGAAGAAGTCACCTAACCTTCCTTTGTCTCAATTTTCTCATCTGTAAAATGAGAGGGCTGTACTGGATGATCCTAAGGCTTCTTCTGGTTCTAAGTTTATGACCCTATAAAAATCATGAGATGTAAATATTTACTGACAAGTGGGTATATGTCCCTATCTAGGCAGTTCAGCAAATAAATATTTATTTACTGATGATCAGCAGATTGCATAGTATTGTGCTAAGTGCTAAGAAGGAGAGGAAATATAGTCCCTGCCTTCAAGAATCTAACAATCTAGTGGAATTGGGGAGAAAGGAGGAGATATTACATATACAAAAGCAGTTGTAATGCAAGTTATAATAGGTGGTATCAAAAGCTAAGTCATTTAAACTGGATTTACCAGACACTCTTCAGAAAGTAGTGTGGATTACATTCCCAGTACTGTAGTTCTTGAAAGTTTTCCAGATGAATAATTTGATAATTTGTTTCTTATACTATTATGTTCTTAATGATTTCTCTTAAATTATCTAATTTCTATTTTATAATCCTTAGTATAATTTTAAAAAATATATCTGTTTTTCCTCCCCCCCCCCCACCTCCCTTAAATCTTACCTGCATTTCTGGAAGCTCCTTTCCTTAACTCCTAGACTGGTTAATTTCTGGCATGTTACTTTTAAGTGAGGCCACTTTGCTAAGATCTAACTAGGAAATAATACTGTTTTCTACAACTTTTATACCATGAACAAATTTATGGGATTGCCATCTTCTACCTCCAACTTTTCCAAAACAAAACATTATTAGGGCATTATTTAAATCTATGTGCCCACAATAATAAAAGCAAGCATAGTATTTAAATCAGTTTTAAAGGATTGCTATGTAGTCTGTTTCTTCATTAAGATTCCTCTTCTTTTTTTATTGGGAAGAGAGAGAACACAAGTCTAGGCATGGAATAAATACATTGTTGAATCTTCAACACTCTTTGAACCAGACATCATTTGTGTTCATTTTCAAATAACTGGGTCTTTTTTTATTTATTGTTAAAACAAACAACCAATGGTAACAACTGACATGTGAAAGAAAAACAGGCAATGGTGATGAAAACCATTTAATGATTAGTGGGGAAACAAATATTGCTTAATGAAAATAAAAACCATGTCTAAAGGACCTAATGCTGACTTTTGGAAATATAACCATGTTGCGGTCTTTGGTGTACCCTATGTCCTGTACAGTAGATATTGTTTAAAATTGCTTGGGAATTGGAGCTTGCAATTGTGAGCCTGGAATGTCCTGCAGATAATTAAGTTGTGGTCAGGCTTTGGAAAAATAAAAAGTTCTCGAACTATGATTTTATAAACATGCTACAATAACATTTCTTTATATTTCACAGTTTCTTATAGAAAACTGATACTCTCATGAGGCATTGATTAAAGGTAAAACATCAAGAAAGAAAAAATATTAAATTAAAACTTCACTTAGGATGTTGACAGTTGGCTGGTAATATTAAACAGATGTTCATGTTCTTGGGCATAGTCTTTCTGAATTGCAAAGTTGTATTTTTTTAATGACAACTACAAATTTTTGATCAGTTAATAATTTTAAATACCCTTTTCTACAGTCTTCTCTACTCCAACTTCATCTGCAGTTTGATCCCTCTTGATGATATAATGATTGGTGAAACCTTTGCTGCTTATGCTAACATTTTTTTTTTTTTAAGCCAAACTGGGGTTCTGTAGATTTCATATAATCTCAGAAATTTATTCCTTGAAATAATCTTAAAATCATTGGGTAGAATTTTATGTTCACTTTAGTGAGTATAGTTTACTTCTGTGTAAGCTTTACATTGGCATCTGAGTGCAAAAGTTGATCCATGTTGTGGCATTGTGTTTGTGTGGTCAATTGGAAAGGCTTTATAATATATCAGTATAGCCAACCATGGAAATTAGCCCGTGCCCACATGCCATGGGGCTGAAGAAAATCAGGCTTCATATCTAAGTGAAATCAGGCAGTGTATCGAAAAGAAATATGAAATTCTGCATTTTCTTTTTAAATACTTTAATGTTGGTAGGTTCTTGTGTTCTAGGAAAACAGCCTTCTTATACAGGGACCAGTTGAAGAGTATGATCTAGTAGAAGAGGTGACTGAGCTAGAAGTCAATATGAATTTTATGGGTTGGTGAACATTTTTTGCTGGCCCCAAGATTAAAAAAAATCTGTGTAAGACTTTTTGGATTATTCATTATATCATGTGGATTCTTTAAAAATTGTGTGCCTTTAAAGACATTTTTTTAGTGAGAGCCTTTATCATATTTACAACTTGTTTTCTTAGTTTATTTTAATAGGCATAAGCCTTTTCATTAATGTAAAAGAATTCATTTCTTTGGCTAAATAATTTATCTTGGCATAATGCTTTGTTTACATAGTATTTTTTTTTTAATCTCTGATTTTGATTCTTGGTATGTGGAAGGTATCTTCAATAAACATAAGTAAAAGCAGTTAAATGTTTCAGCTTTTCTGTGAGTTGTTTTTTTACTAGAAAACATTCTTAATGGAAAGTATTTAAGCAGGACTGAATTATGCATAGTTTTCTAGTAAATAGCTTATTTCTTAGATATAAATTTCAAAATAAAATAAATATTTTAAATTCTTATTTTATACCATAGATGAATATAAAAGTATCAATTAGCTGAATCGTTGAACTTAAAGTTTGATGGTCCTTACCTCTTATTCCTCAACTCTGATTTTTCTCAAAAGTGCTTGTTTTTATTGAGCTGAAAATTTACACAGACTTCTAGAGGCTTAGCAGATTTCACTGCCTCGTAGATAAATCTTGGAAACTTGAAATACTACTTTATTATCTATATAATTGAAAAGCATTGAAGATGTTGAACTATGTTGTGAGGCATTGAGTAATGCTATTGTTACATGTATTGTTTAAGAAGAAATCTTAATTGTTTCAATTCGAGAACCTGAAAAAATGATAAGTTGTATCTCTTGATTTTCACATTTAGTAGCAGAGTAGGTTAGACAATATGTTCAGAGTTTTATATTAAATAAGTGTTTCTTTTTAATTCTTTTCCAATTTTCTACCTTTAAAAGATAACACATTCTTATATGGTGTTTTCATTTTAATATCAGTCTAATGTAAGATAACTCCCAATAAGTGAAATTCTTTTAAAGTATTTTTGGCTTAGCATTCTGATCCTAATTTCAGTATTATTCCTGACTTAGCAATAAGCTGCAGCATTTAGCTATCATAAATTGTATTAGGTAGACTTTATTTTCTTTATCGTTGTGGTATTACATTTTCTATTCTCCCTCTTTCCCTCCATATCAAGTCTAGAGTGTTATTTTTTCATCATGATGTTCAATTAGATTGGAATGGGGGGTCGGGAAGAGTGATGGAATGAGAGATTTTCAAAATAGAGCTATATGGTGATTAGATAATTACACTATTTAGATTGCTTTCATCTTTTTTTATCATCTCAGTTGATCATCCCTTTTCTCTGTGCAGTATTCACCTCTTCTTAGTTGATTTAAAAGATATTAAGCCTGATTCTTTCAGGGAAAAGAAAGGAAATTGCTCACTTTTGGAGGCTTATTAGCCTTATTTACTTCTAAGTTACAAATTTATGGCCTGGAAGTCACTTAATAGTCCCTAGTGGTCTGAAGCAGTTAGTACACCTTAGAAAGTTACTTTATATTCTTCCTTAAGACTTTATGCAATAGAAATAAATTTCTTTTTTTTATGCTTCCTGATTGGCTTATTTAAATGTCATTTGGTCTACAACTATGAATTGTTTACAGTTTAATTTTTTTAAAATCTGGTATGGCAAATAGAAGGAGGACCTATATCTCTAGTAATATGTGTATACACACACACATACACACACACACACACACACACACACACACACCTTTATATATTTGAAAACTTTGGGGACTAGATTAATCTTATATTACAAATAACTTGCAAGAAGGAAGGAAGTTCTATAAAAGCTTATATGAGTGATAAATAGCTTGAGACATCAGGACCCTAAAACCTTTTTGTCAGCTTTATCATGCTTAATTTTCATGAAAATAAAGTGTTTGTTACTGTGGTTTCTCTTTGATTGTAGCATTGGCTTATGTATGATATTTTATTGTCCCTGTCCTGGAAAATTATAGCAGTTTTTATAAGAAGTGGTTTGTGGGTTCACACAACCCACTTGGAGTGCCATTTACTATAATTCTCTTCTAAAAGAACCATAAAACATCACGTAAATTGTTTTAAAAGGGAAAGGCCTTTTTTCTCTTTCTTTTTTTTTTTATTCTGGGAGCAAGAAACTGAGTGGAAATCTATTCAGGCTTTTTTCTTTCTTTGTGAACTTCATCATTTTTATCTTAGATGATTTATCTGATATACTAATTTTGTTCACCAGAATGTGTATGTAGGTAGAGGCCCTGACAAATTTAGGTTAAAATAAAACATCATGAGAGAATAATATCAAATATGGTACACAGTCTTATGCTTTTTTCTTAAGATTCATTAATTCAAAAGAAATAGAAACTATTGACCCATGCATATTTTTATTTAAAAAATGTTTTTTTAAAGAAATGCATATACCTTAGTATTTTTAGTATCTGCCATTTTTGATGGTCCAATCCCAGTCTTACAAAATGCCTATTTAAAATCAAAAATATATTTACCTGAGAAATTCCCATTATATAACACCATTTAGAATGGCATAATAATTTGAGCAAAATTCAAATTCTGGTTTGAGTTTTTGTGGAAATACTGTATTTTCTGTGTATACATTGCTGTTACGTTTGCTTTTAGCAAAATGCTACAAAACTTTGAGAGCAGAGAAGGTGACTTTTATTTAACTTCTTAGAATACTTTCATAGGGAATTGTTCCCCATGGCACTTAGTGTACTCTAACAAATCTGTTATTGGAAAATCAGTTTACAAAAGGATAAAATAAATTTACAGTAAGATTAACTTAAACAGTATTCTCCTGTAATACATTTAAAATTATTTGATTTCCAAGAACATTTTAGGAAACACTTGTATATGTGACGACAACTGCATGAGTGGGTGATGCTAAGTAATTAAGTATCTTTATGTTTAAAAAATACATTTGTTCTCTTCCACCTTTCCTTTCTAACCAAATTAATACCTCTTTTATTATCTTTTGTTTTTTTTTGTTTTGTTTTTTAGTGAGGCAATTGGGGTTAAGTGACTTGCCCAGGGTCACACAGCTAGTAAGTGTTAAGTGTCTGAGGCCGGATTTGAACTCAGGTACTCCTGACTCCAGGGCCAGTGCTCTATCCACTGCGCCATCTAGCTGCCCCTCTTTTATTATCTTTTAAAACTCCTGAACCATGTCCCTTTGATTTTTTGATAGTGAGTCAGAAATAAATCAAGTTCATTAATCTTATGGAATATCATTGTAAATATTGCCCAAGTTCTTGAGCACAGTTTATGAATCATTTTCTCTTTGGGGTGAGCTTATCTACTAACTTACCCATATCTATACACATCAGGATAATAAATGTAGTTGTCATTTTGACTACAAATTCCCCCATTCTCTCTCTCTCTCTCTCTCTCTCTCTCTCTCTCTCTCTCTCTCTCTCTCTCTCTCCCCCTCTCTCTCTCCCTCTCCCTCTCTCTCTCCCTCCCTCCCTCTTCCTTCCCCCCTTCCTCTCTCTCCCTCCGCCCCCACACCCCCCACTCGCGTATGCGTGCACACACGCGCGCACACACACACACACACACACACACACACACACACAAAGCAAATTCCTTAAAATACTATGCTCCTTTAAGTCATTTCTTGCCCTACATCGTCTTTTTGCTGACTTTTTTTTAAAGGGGATATTTCCACGAAGTTGATAATATCCCCAAGGGAAGAGAGGGAAGTTTCCAACAAAGAAGTTTGGGGCTGGAACATAAGATTATAATTTGGTTACAGTTGTATGGACAATGTGAGAAGATCATGCTAATGAACCTTGCTTGATAAGTATGATTGGATCACAACCACACAGCTGTTTGGAGTTTCACAGCTCCTCATCTATGGACACCTCCAAAATGCCCTGTGGTGCCATGGTTTATCATTTTGAGAAAATAATAAGACTTTTCATAGATTAACAGATTGTTAGATCTTATCTGCTCTAATCCTTTCTATTTATAGATGAGGAAACTGAGGCTCATTGAGGTTAAATAATTTGCCCATAGTCAGAACTTCTTTGTGGCAAAACTGGGAGAGTGCTTGGTAATGGAGTGTCAGTCCCTTTTCCTCAAATCACACTTTTAAATTCTGTCATAAGAATCAATACTTCTAGGGCACTTGGGAAATTTTTAAATTTTAGTGTAATACCTTTTCATTTTTGAAAAGTTGATGTGTAGCTAAAAAGGTTGAATTCAGTTTAACAACAAACATGAAGTAGTTATGTATAAGGTACTGTATTTGAGTAAAGTTTAATATTATTGTGACTTAATAGGATAAGAGTGTTAGTAAAATGCCTACTAAATCTTTCAGAATACCATATATTATTTCTGAATTTTTTCATTTGTGGATTCATTCAACAAGTATTTCATTCACTCAGTAAATTTTTCTTGAGCACCTACTATTTGCAATTTGTGGAATCGTATCTAAGCACATAGTTTATATTTTAAGCAATATTGGGTGTTATTTTTAGCTTTTTAATTTGAAAATAAAATGTTTCTTATGCAGTTTTGCTCAAGTTTTAATTTATGGAGTGAAATTAATAGTTATTTCTTAGCTTATTTTTATATGGTAATGTGTTTTGTTGGGATTCCTTCATGATTCAGTGGTCACGGAATTTACAGTTACTTTGCATTTTTACATAAACATATTATGTTCCCCTTCTTATATTTGGGTGGTTTTGACCAACAAGGATAAAGATATCCTTAGAGTGATAGAACGAGTAAATTTCATTTGAATCACTCATTATATAGTTAAGGGTCATTCTAACGTGACAGCTTTGTGTATGAATAACTTCTGTAGAAGAGGAGATGCAAATTTTCAGTTCCCCCCAAAATGCAACTTTAGAAAATATGTAAGAGATGTAGCAATTAACCTACATGCACATTTATAATACTAGAAAATGGGCAGCTTGTTACATTCAAAGACAGGATCTGATAGGCCCAAATTGCTTAAAACATCACAGTTATTGAAGATATACCCTAGGGAATTTGAGAAACCATTTAACAGATGAAAGTACATTTTGAAAAGTCTGACCTTACAGGCAATCATAAAATGAATCAAAACAGTGCTTTTTTCCCCTGAAATGTACAGAGCCCATCTGTGTCTAATCCAGTAATTATAGACTGAGTTCAATTACCTTTTCAAACTTGGAGCAGACTGGAGACTAGGCAGTGAACAAACATAGGGTTTTGTCTAGACCTCAATTGACCACAGTCTAAAACTTGAATTTATATCTAATTTTATTTTTTTGTTTGGTTTGATAGTTCTTAAAGGATTCATTTTTACTACTTAGTATTTTACCTTCTTAGCTCCTCAGATACTGTTTTTCAGGGTAACAAAAGCTTTTGTATCAACTCTAGCTCCATGCATATGTATGTGTGTGTGTGTATGTGTGTGTGTATATATATAATATATATATATATAAAATTAACGAAGTAGGAGAGATCATTTTATTTTGGTGGGGAGGGAAACTGGAACGATAGGATTGGGGTTTGTTGGGGTTTTTGTTCTGTTTTTAATATAGTTGTTGACTGTACCTTTTTTGCTTTTTTGTTGGAAAAAACAAAATTCAAATTCTTTAAAGTTAGAAAACTGGTCAAAGCAAGTTTTGAGTTAATTTGTACCCAATTTATGGTGCTGACCAATTTGGCCATATGTAGTAATTAAAATAAAAACTCATCAGTATTTGTCAGATAGTTTCTATGTTTTTCTTTTGGGTTTACAAACCAGATTTGTAGATTTGGCAGGTTGTATTATATTAAAATCTTGATCTGTTTTCCTACTTTAGCCACATTTTTTTGCCCAACATTTAAAATCAGATTATAATCTGGTAAGCCATTTAGATGGAGTATATCACTTACTCCATACCCAGATAAAAAATTTTGATTAAATTTACACTTGAAATGAGAAAAAATGTTAACCACTAATTTCAGAAATGATATAATTTGTTTGACCATGGCATGGATATTTCTAAAAATGGTGGTTAACATGGTCAAACAAATATAATTATATATACTGTTTAGTATGCTCAACTAAAGAAATTGTTTTGTTATATTTATTGAAACTTACTGGAATGAGTCAACCAACAAGCATTTAGTAGGTGCCTAATATGTGCCAGCGACTCTGCTAGATTTTGGAGATAAAAAGGCAAAAAAATGAAAGTTCCTGCCCTCAAGAAACTTAATTTTCTGGAGGAAATAATGTGTACATTCATTAGTATGTATAAAACAAGGGCTAGGAGAAAGGGAATATATTTCTAATTTCAGTGGTATAAAGATTTCCTGGTAAGGAAATTCTCCCTTACCAATGCAGATAGGCACTTTGGTAATTTATAGTCATGGAAAAGGGTTTTTAACTTGAGATCTTTGAAATTTTTAAATGTATTTTTAGAATTGTTTTGCAGTAGAGTTAGCTTTCTTTGTAATTCTCTATTTTAATTTAAGCATTGAAACCTTTTATTCTGAAAAGAGGCCCATCAGTTTCACCAGAACCACTATCTTACAGAGTTACCTAGAGCAGAAGTGTCAAACACAGGGCCCTGCCATTTCTGCTGAACAAGATTAAAATGTAATTGGAAAATATTTCACAAAATAAACAAAATACAATAAAACATTGATAACATTACATAAAAAAAATTGGGGGGGGCAGGGGTAATGAGGGTTAACTGACTTGCCCACAGTCACACAGCTAGTGTCAAGTGTCTGGGGCTGGATTTGAACTCAGGTCCTCCTGAATCAAAGGCCAGTGCTTTATCCACTGCGCCACCTAGCTGCCCCCGATAACATTACATTTTAAAACTCAGTCAATATGTGGCCTGCTTCCTTCTGGTTGGATTAGTGGGTGCCCCCTTTCTATTTCAGGTTGGCATCATTGGCCTAATCAAAGCTTCTTAACTGTGAGTCGTGACACCATATAGGGTTGCATAACTGAATGTGGGGGGTTGCAAAAAATTTGGCAACAGTAAAGGGTTATGTACACCTATTTTACATCCCTTTATACCCAGGGTCATGTAAAGGTTTCTCAGGCAAAAAGGGGTTATGAATGGAAAAAATGTAAGATTCCATGGTCTAGATCATCACCAGTGCCACACAGCCAGTAGGTGTCAGAGTTGGGACTTCAGCCCCAGGCCTTCCTCAGAGTCCTGACCCACTCTCCTCTTGTCAGAACTGGTGCTTAAGCTGAGTTTTGAAGAACAAAAGAGGTAGAGGAAGGAAAGAGTGCATTACAGGAACGGGGGATAGTCTTGCAGTGGCCCAGAGACAGGAAATGGAAAGTTGTATATTAAGTACAGTAAGAAGGCTCCCCCCCCCCCCCAGCTAAAATGAAGAACGTGTGAATGGGAGGACTATATAATAAGGTCTAAAAGGTAAATTGGAACTGGGTTGTGAAGAGCTTTAGAGGCCAAATGGAGGAGTTTGTGTTTGATCCTCAGCTAATAGGGAACCAACCACTGGAGTTTATTGAGTAGATCAGACCTGCACTTTGGGAAAATCACTTTGGCAGCTGTTTGGAAGATGGGTTGTAGTGCCGTCTCTCACTTGAGAGGCTTAAATCAGGGAGACCGTTGGAGGAGGACCATAGCAGTTGACCAGTTAGCAGGTGATAAGAGCCCAACTTAGGGTGGAGGCCTTGTGAGTAGAAAATTATTGTGTCTGATCTTCACTCTCCCTTATCTTACCTATCCAAAACCTGCCATCATTATATATTAATCTCTGACTAAAACCAGGGCCGTTCCTACTTAAAACATTTTAGTCACATTTTTCTAGTCTAACTATCCTTTAAAAGATGCAAGACATCTGGCCTAAGTCAGAGAAAAACATTTTTAAATTAAATTAGTACTAATTAACTACTTGTGTCAGTTTGGGGGGTGGGGCGGAATGTACTTAGAAATGTTGATTCAATACCCTTTGCTAAAGATTTTCAGCTGAGCATGAGGGATTTTGGTTTAGTAGTTTAGGCTATGCTCCTTATGATCCAGCTAACTTCTGGTTTTAAAGACTGTTCTAAAAGAACTCTCTAGACATTTATAGAAAGGCAATTGCTATTTGTCTTGCCTTATAACCTTAGACTAATTTTCGGTTCTCTTTTATTCTTCCTCTCTATCTAATTTTACACTAGATACCTTTGGTTCTTTTCCCAGTGTTTCTTGTCTCCAACCTGTCCTTTCTCTTTTCATAGTCACCACCCCAGTCCTTGCTCATGTTACCTAATGCTTAGACTACTGTATTAAATAGCTTCGTAATTCCTCTTTTCCATTTTACTCATAGCTGCTAAAATAATTTTCCTCAAAAATAATTTTTCATTACTTTTTTCTTATCCAAGTACCTAATTTTTTATTTTAAATAAAATTTTTTTTTCAATTATCCAAAATTTATTTTTTCCATCCCTCAAAAAATAAAAGAAACCCCTTGTAATAAAATATGCATAGTCAAGGAAAGCAAATTGCCATATTGACCGTGTCCAAAAATATGTCTCATCTTGAACTTTGTGTCTGTTATCTCTGTATTATTATTATCTCTGTATTATCTCTATATAAGACCCGGGTCTTCTGGAACAGTGGTTGAACACTGGATTGATAGAATTCTTCAGTCTTTCAAAGTTGTTTTTCTGTACATTGTGATTGTATTAATTTTTCTCCTGATGCTACTTCATTCTGCATCAGTTCTTAGGAGTCTTGCCAGGTTTTCCTGAAATTGTTCTGCCATTTCTCTGTTAATGGGCACCCCCTTTGTTTCCAAGAGTCGCTCTAAATATTTTTGTACATATGAGTCTTTTCTCCATTTCATCTCTTTTGGGCAGAGTTCCTGTATTACTGGGTTTGAGGGTATACACAGTTCAGAAACGTTTTGGTCATAATTCCAAATTGCTTTCTAGAATCATTGTACCAATTCACAGTTCCACCAATAGTAAAGTGTGCCTATTTTCCTGAAACTCCTTCAACATTTGTCATTATCCCTTTCTGTCAGCTTCACCAATTATGGTTGTGAAATGAAACCTCAGCATTGCTTTAATTTGCATTTTAAAAATTTTTTGTGTTTTGGAGCATTTTTTCATATGATTGTATGTAGTTTATATTTCTTTAGGATCTGCCTGTTATACCTTTTGACCATTTATCAATTCATATCTTTTCTTTTATATCTTGGAAATAAAACTTTCATCATCAGAGAAACCTGCAGGAAGGGTTCTCCCTCCCCCCAAGGAACTGTTTTCCTTTCTAATTTTAGATGTATTTGGATTTATTAGTGCAAATTTAAAAAATTTACATAATCAGAATTGTTTTATCTTCTGTGGTCTACTTTATTCCCTGTTTGCTCAAGGAATGCTTCCCTTATCCACAAATCTGAAAGATAATTTCTTTATTCCTCTAATTTATTTATAATGTGACCTTTATATGAAGATGATGTGTCCATGTGGAGCTTATCTTGGTTTGTGGTGTGAACTGTTGGTTTCAGCCTAATTTCCAACAGACCCATTTTCCTACCAGCTTTTGCCAAATAGTGAGTCCTTACCACAGTAGAAAGGATCCTTGCTTATATCAAATATTAGACACGGTTCATTTGCTTTTCTGTTGTATACCCGATCTATTTCATCAACTGACCATTCTTTGTCTGACTTTGTGACTCCATTTGGCATTATTTTGGCTAAGATGTTGGAGTGGTTTCCCATTTCCTTCTCTAGCTCATTTTACAGTTGAGGAAACTCAGAGTTAAGTAACTTGCCCAGGGTCACACAGCTAAGAAGTGTCTGAGGCCAGATTTGCACTCAGGAAGATGAGTCTTCTTGACTACAAGGCCAGCACTTTATCCACTGCACCATCTAGCTGCTCATTTTGATGACTGTTTTTAATATAGTTTGCTATCTAGTACTGCCCAGGAAGCAGATTTAAGTTTTTCCACTTAACTTTCCAAGTCCTCTGCCAAGTATCAGTGTCTCCTTCACCCAGCCCTCTCCATCTCTCAATATCATTTTGCATATATTCCCATAAGTGAAATCTGCTTTAGTTCAGCACAATAATTTCCCTTTTCAACATATGATGTAGACTCTTCCTTCACATAAGATGCACTCCCTCCTTGACTAGTTACCCATGTCCCTTTGCATAAAAATGCAAACTCCTCCCAAAGCCTTCCTTTATAGGAAATTGGGGATCTGAAGTTTCCAGCTAACTTTCTATTTTCCATTAGCTACTTTGATTTTAGCTCCAGGGAACATCCATGCCCTACTCAGGATAAACTGATTACCTGAAATCTCATCACTAATTGGCTGGGTTTTTGATATTCAACACTTCTCAATTCCCTCAGCTGGAGATTCTTCCCTGTGATTGGAGGGCTGGAGGGTAGAACACTAAACTCTTCCCACAGTCTTCCTTTAATAAATGTTTATTGAATTGAATTAATTTAATGTAGATATTTCCATGCCCCTCTTTATTTATCATGTTAGTAATCTCTTATAGTAGAGTAATATTCCTTTTATATTTATATGCCACAGTTTGTTTTGCCATTTCCTGATTGATGATGGCATCTACTTTGTTTCCAATTATTTGCTATCACAAAAAGTGTTGCTTATAAATATTTTGATGTATGGGGACTTTCATCTTATCAGTGCCCTCCTTAGAGTATAGGCTTAGAAGAAAACTTCCAGGGTCAAAGGGTGTGGACATTTTAGTAATTTTGTATAATTGCAGAAGGATTTCCAAAAGAATTATATTACTTAACAGTTCCATCAACAGCACACGAATGTGCTTCTCCTTACATTGGTTGTTGCTATCTTTTGTCATCTTTGCCAATTTATAGGGTGTGAGGTAAAACCTCAGGGTTATTTTGACTTATATTTCTCTTATTAGTTATTTGGAGCCTTTCTAATGTGGTTCTTAGCAAATCATTTATTTATTTATTTATTCATTCATCTATCTATCTGTCTATCTATTCATTCATTCATTCATTCATTCATTTATTTATTTATTTTTGGTGAGGCAATTGGGGTTAAGTGATTTGCCCAAGGTCACACAGCCAGTAAGTGTTACGTGTCTGAGGTCACATTTGAACTCAGGTCCTCCTGACTTCAGGGCCGGTGCTCTATCCACTGCACCACCTAGCTGCCCCTTCTTAGCAAATTATTAACAATTCTTTGCAATTTTTTGGAAAATGGTTCATTTAAGAACTATTTGATTCATTTGACCATTTAACTCCTGGATAAATGGCTTTTGGTATGTCTATCTTATCTTATGTATCTATCATCCATCTATCTATCTCTCTATCATCTCTATCATCTATATCCATCCATCCCCATCCACCCACTCACCTACCTACGTACCTTCCATACCATATAACTAATCTGACTTACACAAGAGGTTATTTGGGGGAGTAAACACATAAAGTGGTTCTTAAAGTAGGGATGGATTTGATTGATCAAACTGATTGTGAGCCGTTCCAAAGAATTACAGGACTCAGTGACTTAGTTTCCCAAGTTTTATTATCAGACTGTGATGACCACAGGTAGACACCAGCAAGAAAGTGTCTCAGTTTGGGAGATGGAAAATGGTTACATTTATAGTGAGAAAAGTAGGTTATCTCCCCATTATCATAATCTCCTCTTTAAGGAGGTATGTGGAAGGGCTTATCTTAATTTGGACTTCCTGGGGTCCTAAAATGTCCTCCATAGCAGGTACCTTTTTCCCTAGGAAGTGTGTTTGGGGTTTACACATCATAAGGTGAACCTAAGGACACATTTGGTCTTCTCTGTGCATGTTCATATAGACATGCTTAGACTTGTCGTACCCCAAGGGCCTCTCTGTTTATGGTATCTCTTTATTTTAAGATCTGGTTGGGGGCAGCTAGATGGCACAGTGGATAAAGCACCGGCCCTGGATTCAGGAGGACCTGAGTTCAAATCTGGACTCAGACACTTGACACTTACTAGCTGTGTGACCCTGGGCAAGTCACTTAACCCCCATTGTCTCCCCACCCCCAAAAACAAAACACAAAACAAAGATCTGGTTGCTAGGTGTCCTGTCATCTAGGAATATTAATGGCTATTAATGGTTAATGGTCCCTGGTTACTGTCTAAGCTTCTATTGATAATATTGGTTGATAGGGACTTGAACCCTCTTGGTTACTTGTACTGTTGTGATCTCAAACCTTAGTTTCTCTTTTAACCCTTTTAGCTAGTATTGATGAAGTCTTAGGTTATCTGTTAACTCCTTTTAGCCTCCTCCATCAGTTCTGAGAACCAATTGTAGAAGAAGTACAAGATAGGAGGGGTAAAAGAGAAAGAATAATAATAATAAAAATCTCAGATTTTTAAACCTGGGGGGACAATGGGGCTTATCCATCATTAATAGTAAGAAGGCTGTCCATAAATTGTTCCTGATCCCTCCTTAAAAAGCCTTGACTTGACTCTACCCTCTTCTCAAGTTGTTTTCCCATATCTCTTCTTCCTTTTACATCCAAAATCCTAGAAAAAGCTGTTCCATGTTCATCGCCTTCACTTTTTTCCTCCTCCTCAATTTTCAACCCATTGCAATATGCCTTTCATCCCTTCCACTGGAAAGAAATTGCTATATCCAAGGTCACTAATGATCTTTTTATTGCCAAATTGAATGACTTTTTCTCAGGCACTATTCTTGACTTCTGTACGTTTGATACTGTCTAATAATCCCTTCTGTATACTTAATGGATAAAGTACTAGACCTGGAGTCAGGAAGACCTGAATTCAAATCCCACCTCAGATACTTCCTAGTTGTGTGACTGGGCAAGTCACTCATCCTCTCTTAGCCTCAGTTTCTTCATCTGTAAAATGAAGATAATAACAGGGTTGATATGGGAATAAAATGAAGTAATAATTGTAAAGTGTTTCATAAACCTGTAAAGTGCTATATAAATGCTGTTATTATTATTATTCCACCCCTTCATTTTATAGATAAGAAACTAAGATCCAGAGAGGTTGTGATTTGTCCAGAATCACACAAGTTGCAAATGGCAAAGCCAGATTCAAACTCACATCCACAGATGTCCAGTTTAGTACTCCAATTTCAACATTTTTTCTTCAGCAAGAGGAAATTCCTCTTACCTTCTCTATTAATTTTCATACAATCATAGGTTTAGATCTGTAGGGAATCTTTCAAGAGTCATTATTCAATCCTAATATTTTCAAGTGACAAAGGTGATACCCAGAAAAAACCAGGCCCACTGACTACAAATCTAATACCCTTTACTGTGCTGGCAATCCCCGACAGCAGCAGGTTTAGCAACTACTTCTGCATGTTATTTTAGTGTTTTTCCATATAGTTCATCTGGGCCTACTGACTTGAATTTGTTGAAAATAGCTCATCATCTCACTTCCACCGAGTTTGTTTCCTCCCAACCATTTATTTTCAATCTTCTAAGACTCAAGATTTTTCTTCTTGGTAGAAAGTTCATCCTCCTACTTGAAGGAAAAGTCAGTTAGTTAGAAAGTTGCGAGTTTGTGTAACTGGTAGATTGTTGGTACCATTAATAGAAATAGAGAAGTCATAAGGACGAAGTTATGTGGTATTGAGGTAGGGGTGAGGGGGAATTAATTGAAATTGTGGGCCTCGAGCTTGGAAGAGACCTGGAGATGAAGTCTAAGACACCATTCCACCCCATAGCAGTTATAGTTGAAGCCACTGGAGCAGATGAAATCTTAAATGTAGAGATAAAGAACGAAGAGGATGGGGAGGTAGACCCTGAAGGAGGAATGGCCTGAGAAGTGGTAGATCTAGGACTAGAATGAGACAGAAGCTGAGGGACAAGAGAAGTTTCATAAAGAGGCCTCTGTGCAGCAATGTCCGATGCCATAGAATGGGGATAAGGATTGAGAATAATACATTGGATTTAGTGATTCGTTTTTCATTGGCGACTCTTTAGAAAGGGCTTTTATTAAAGTAGTGAGAACAAAAGCATGATTTGGTGGAAGTGAAGATGTGAGTATTTAGTGGAGGCAGTGAGCATAGACTTTTGAAAAGTTTGATAGTTAAAGGAAAGAAAGAAGACAACTTGATTGAGTTGAGATGAGGTCTATAGAAAGAACATTGGACTCATTTATTGGACTCAAATGATCTCATTTCTCCTTTTGACCTTTGTGAAATGTTTAAAATTTGAAGTTAGGTCACGGAATTCTCATTTCAAATTTTGAGTTGAATTTGTAGATTAATGTCTTTGTATTCTCTTACTGTCATATTTTGGGGTTTTATCTTTGAATCCAATTGGAGACTCCAAAGGCAAACATTTGGTTTCCTGTTAGCCCACAAATTGGGCATGAGTTGTTCAATTATGGTCATAGTTAACTTAGGCAAAATTGCATTTTAAAAGTATATTTTCGGGGTGGCTAGGTGGCGCAGTGGATAAGTACCGGCCCTGGATTCAGGAGTTCCTGAGTTCAAATCCGGCCTCAGACACTTGACACTTACTAGCTGTGTGACCTTGGGCAAGTCACTTAACCCCCACTGCCCTGCCAAATATATATATATATTTTTTTTTCAGGGCAGCTAGGTGGACCTGAGTTCAAATCTGGCCTCAGACACGTAACACCTACTAGCTGTGTGACCCTAGGCAAGTCACTTAACCCCAATTTCCTCACTAATATATATATTTTCTCTTAGTGGCCACAAAGTATATTGACTGTTAATTCTTTGTCATATATGTCCAGAGATTACTACATAGCAATATTTATTTCCAAAACCTATCAGCGGTTAAACTAAATGTGTCAGCCAGATGTACTTGTGAAAAAGGTCAGTCAATATATTGCCAAATTTTTATGCATTTATCCATATGTGATTGCATTTACTTTGAAGGTCACTTTTTTTTTTTTTAGTGAGGCAATTGGGGTTAAGTGACTTGCCCAGGATCACACAGCTAGTAAGTGTTAAGTGTCTGAGGCCGTATTTGAACTCAGGTACTCCTAACTCCAGGGCGGTTGCTCTATCCACTGCGCCACCCAGCTGCCCCTGAAGCTCACTTGATCAGTCTTAGATGCAGAAGAGAAAAAAGAAAAGAACTAAGGACAAGAAATTGGACTATGGCTATGTTTAGGGAGTGGAAAGAAGCTAGTGAAGTGCTAGACCATAAGATATAAGATCTTAGGACTAGGAATTTTGACTTCAGAGGTCATCTAGTACAATTTTTACAGATGAAGAAATGGAGTCCTAAAGAAGTGAAATGATTTGCCTAAGGTCAAACACCTAATTAATGGCAGAACTTGAATAAACACAAAGCTACTGGGAAGAAAAATAAAAAGGATCATTAGAACCAGATGTTTCTATTTTTTTCTATTTTAATTTTTTTATGAATGACTTCTTGCTTTATGAGGTTTTTTTGCTCTTGAATTGTGTGTATCTTCTCTCCCTTTCACCTCCCAATTCCTTTAACACTTTATATGGCATTTTCTTGGAAGAAGAGCAAAAAAGAAAACAACTAGAAAATACATTATAGTTAACAGTTCTAGAGTATTCCCCCTTGTTGTTTCAATTGTTTTATGATAAAGCAGAAACCTCTTTATGCTTAACATTTCTGAAGAGGGGGTAAATTGGACCAGTGCATTATCAGTTAAAAATTGGAAACTACTTTTCAGTTTAAAATAGTCCCAGAGTAGTTATTAGAAATGACTTTGTCAGTAAATGTCAAATGAATGAATAGATGATTAAGTGTCTTCCTATCTTCATTTAACCCTTTCAAAGCCATTCCTTCTTGAAGATCAACAGATCATAGGACCAGAGACTCATAGATCTAGATCTGGAAGGCACCTTTAAGATGAACTAGTTTAACTCCATCATTTTACAGATGAGGAAAGTGAGGTCTCTGAAGATGAAATGTTCTGCCTATGGTCACATCGGTAGGAGGAGGACCCTGGTTTCTTGTCTTCACATTCAGGGTATTTTCCATTACACAATGTTGCTGGTTGTCAACAAATTTTTATTTCAAGAAGGGAGAAATCTGCTTTATACAAAATCTAAATTGAATCTATTATATTTTTTTCAATAACTTTTTGAATTACTGAAGGAAATATGTTTTAAAAGTCCTGGACAATATGCTATACTAGTAAATTACTTGAATTTTTAAAGGTATAATGAAGTTTTCTACATGTAAAGTTATTTAACTTGATAAACATTACTTCAAATTCTAATACTAGTTTAAGTGTTTTGTTCTATTTCACCAATTATATTACTTGTTAACGTATTCAGTGAGTTTCCTGGTTTTCAAGGTTCTTCCTGAGTTCCCTGTGAAGGTGTTTTTGGGTAATATTTATAATCATATTTAACTTATTTCCAATAAGCTAGAAAATGGAAGTTGGTTTCCTTTGGGGCTACTAGCCTCCTTATCCCCCTCCCCTCTCCACTCCTTTTGTATTAAGATTTATTGATGGATAAAGCTTATAAGTACACAATAGCAGATATTATGGGTTTAACTTGTATACATTATTGATGTAATAAGCAAATTAGCATATATTGAATTTTTGAGCCATCTGGAGGAGACTTGTGTATATGTAAATGTAATTGTAGTTAAATAAGTGATAAAGGTCTGATATAAATTCATGAGTTAAAACTTAAGGGGTTTAGAAATAAATATTAACACAACAAGTTGCTTAGTTTTTATTTTAATTCTCAGATTCTTAATACCTCAGTAGCATTTAGGAGATTTCTTTATTTTTCCAACATAAAATCTAATACAGACATCTGATTACCTCTCAATACTGTATTTACCCAGGAAACTTTATCTTAGATATAGCATGTGGTTTTCTGTGAAGTCATAATTTTGGACCAAAATTTCCAGCTGTGACATCTTAACTTTATGGAGACTGAATTAGGAACCAGAAATTAGGTTAGGTATTTGAATACCAGGAGTGAAATGTTATCATTCATTTTTTAAAACAATTCTAATTTGTGGATTTATTGTTCACGATTTTTGCCAAGAGAAACAAGGTTAAATTACCAGCTCTTTAAACAAATAACTTACATTCCATTCTGTTGGTGTCCCACATATTTTAACATGTACATGTTAAAAGTTTTAAATATTAAAAGTTTTAAAATTTTCAAAGTTATAATAAAAGTTTACATTTGGAAAGTACCTTAGAGATAATTTAGTCTGACTTTTATTTATTTTATAGATGAGGACATTGAAACTGGGAGAGATTAAATGATTTGCCCATGATTACTCGTCCCTTTAGTTCAGGAAAAAAGAGCCACACAGGCTTTAGGATTATTGTTTGATTTCATATAGTAGAGGCCTGTCAGGCTTTAATTCACCAGAATTAAGACTCTTTTCCATTAGAATGTGAGCTTCTTGAGGTCAGAGATTATCTTTTTTCCAACCACTCCTCTATTCAGTAGAATGCAGTCGCTTCCTGTTGCTTCCAGGATCAAGTGCAAAATTCCTTTTTGGTATTCAAAGCCCTTTATAACCTAATCCCTTCTTACCTTTCCATCTTCTTACTCTGTATTCTTCGGTCCAGTGACACTGGCCTCCTGGCTGTTCTACAAACAAGGACACTTCATCTCTCAGCTCTGGACTCTGGCTGTCTCCCATGCATGGAATACCTTCCCTCCTCAATTCTACCTACTAACTTTCATAAAAAAGGGAAAAGGATACACATGTACAAAAATATTTATAGCTGCTTTTTTTGTGTTAGCAAAGAATTGGAAATCAAGGGGATACCCATTAATTGGGGAATGGCTAAACAAGTTGTTGTATTTGAATGTAATGGAATACTGTTGTGCTGTAAGAAATGATAAGCAGATAAATTTCAGAAAAACCTGGAAAGACTTACATGAATTGATGCTGAGTGAAATGAGCAGAACCAAGAGAACATTGTACACAGTATCAACATTTTGTGATGATGATCAACTGTGGTAGACTTAACTCTTCTCAGCAACACAGTGATTTAAGACAAGGCCAAAAGACTCATGATAACAAATGCTCTTCACATCTAGAAAAAGAACTATGGAGTCTGATTACAAATTGAAGCATACTATTTTCACTTTGTTGTTGTTTTTTATCTTGTTATTGTTGTTTATTTTTTCTTGCATTTTTTTCCCCTTTTGCTCAGATTCTTCTCTTACAACACACGACTATTGTGGAGATATGTTTAACATGATTGTAATGTAGAACCTATATATCAGATTGCTTGCTGACTTTGAGAAGGGGGAGGGAAGGGAAGGTGGGAGAAAAATTTGGAACTGAAAAAAAAATCTTTACATGTAATTGGAAAAATATGTAAGATAAAAAATACATTAAAAAGAACAAGTTTGTTTCATGATATTGAGCCTAACTTTTAAGTGTCTTTATTTTCTTATCATCTATTGTGTGATTATTATGATGTAAAGATACATAAAATTAACACACATCATATTTTAAAAGCTAAAGTCATAAAAACTAAGCTAAGATTATTTTGCCACAGTTTCCAGAGGTCAGTATGGCATTTTGTTTGCATTGTAGACTTAATATAATAACAATGACTATATAAATTTGCATTTAAATGATGTTTGGGGATTTTTAAAGTTTCATTCATTATCTGATTTGATCCTCATAATACCCTGTGAGGAAAGTACTATGGTGATTAATATTCATGTTTTACAGATGAGGAAACTGAGTCTCAGAGAAGTTAATTGAATATGACTACTTAAACATTGGAGACACCACCATAATTATGACAGAGCATTATCTAATAAGAGCTGTAGATTGGGAACCAGCAAACAGCTGGGTTCTAATCTTTGCTGTGTTTTGTGTTAGGTCCCTTTGGTTCTAAATTTCCTTGCTCCTTATTTGTGACAAAATAGTTGGAAAAGCATTTAAGTTATGATATAAAGTAATGGTAATCAGCTCCCATATACTATATAGCTATACAGTAGTCCTCTACTTTGGAGAGCTCTCCAACTGCAGACCTGGCTCTTTTGTTTGTTTGTTTGTTTTTGTTTTTTTTTGGTTTTTTACATATAAGGTATTTTATTTTTTCCATTACATGTAAAGATAGTTCTCAACTTTTGTTTATACTAGCTTTACAATTTCAGATTTTTCTCCCTCCCTCCCCTCCGTCCCCCCTCCCCTAGACAGCAGGTAATCTGATATAGGTTATATCTATATATCTATATACAGACCTGGCTCTTTTACCAGCAAGTTTTGTGATCCTGGTCAAGCCTCTTAATGTCTCTGAGCCTGTTTCCTCATCTCTAATATGTGGATAATAAAACCTGCTTGTTGACCTCACAGAATTGTCATGTTCAAGTAACTTAATATATGTTAAAGTGCTTCGTGAAGTATAAAGCTCTATACAAGGTAAGAAGTTATTCTTATGCCTGTTTCCTGGACCAATCTATATCTAGCACTGTGTAAAATAATGGGAAATACAAGGCCTTCTAAAAAGAAACTGCGATATATTTGACTTTTCTTTTTTTTTTATTTCTTTCATTTTTTTTTTTTTTGCAGGGCCACACAGCTAGTAAGTGTCAAGTGTCTGAGGTAGGATTTGAACTCAGGTCCTCCTGAGTCTAGGGCCGGTGCTTTATCCACTGCGCCACCTAGCTGCCCCCTGCGATATATTTGAAGAGTCAAAAATAAAACCATTGGGAATTTCTTTCAAAAGGCAACATTGGAATTATATAGAGAGATACACCATACTTAGATATCTTTATTTGAATATTTTTCATTATCAATTATTCTTTGATTATTATTATAGTTGAACACCTAAAATTATTATCATAACTTATAATGATTAACATCATGGGAATTAGTAATGGCTAGACTTCTTTGCTGAAGTTTTCTGAGTTCAGAATAGTATTATTTACCTATGACAACTGACTTTTATATGACTCTTAAAAGTTTATAGCATCCGGGGCAGCTAGGTGGTGCAGTGGATAGAGCACTGGCCCTGGAGTCAGGAGTACCTGAGTTCAAATCCAGCCTCAGACACTTAACATTTACTAGCTGTGTGACCCTGGGCAAGTCACTTAACCCCAATTGCCTCACTAAAAAAAAAATAAATAAATAAAAATAAAAACAAAAAAGTTTATAGTATCACACCTACCCATATGTCCAAACTTGATTTACAAATAATATAAGGTTAGGCATGGAAAAAAAAGCTGTCACCTAGTTCATTTACTAATTTTGCAGAAATGAGAACTATATAGGTAAAGTGACTTGTCAAAGGCCATACAGCTGGTTTTTGGCTGAGCTGTGGTTAAAATTTGGTTTTTTCTAAATAATCTTTCCATTCCATTTCAGTGCTATTCTGATTTCCTTTTCTCTCTTGCTTCAAGGTTAATTTAGTTCATTTTAAAATTTAGTAAACATTTATTAAGAACCTGCAGTGAGCCATGAATTGTTCTACACCTGTGAGAATTACATAGATAAGTAAGACCTATTTCCAGTGTACTAAGTGCTTATAATTTGGTAAGGATAATAAGACATACAGACAAATACAATTTTAATTATAATACTCTTTAAGTGCATAAGTGCAAAGTACTATTAGGTTAGATGAAGGGAGAAATAATTTCCAGCTTCAAAGTTCAGGAATGTCTTGGAATATGTGCTTAGGCTTAAAGGTCAGGCTAGTCAATAAGTGGAGATCAAGGGGATAACAGACCAAGGGGAGTGTTTTTGGAGCTGAAGTCCAGCTTGCTGAGAACCTAGAGTAGAAGAAGGGGAGGAAAATGAAATAAGGTTAGAAAAGTAGGTTATGTTTTCATCTTTATGTTTAAAATACATTTAATAGTTACTAACCTGGGGGCAGCTAGGTGGCACAGTAGATGGAGCACTGGCCCTGGATTCAGGAGGACCTGAGTTCAAATCTGGCCTCAAACACTTAACTAGCTGTGTGACCCTGGGCAAGTCACTTAACCCTCATTGTCCCATCCAAAAAAAAAAAAGTTACTAACCTGAAAGTAATGTGCAGTATCTTATGCAGTCTCTGTACTTGGTAGCATTTGGACTACTTTTAGAAGAAAAGGGTTTTCTGGGGCAGCTAGGTGGCCCAGTGGATAGGGCACCGGCCCTGGATTCAGGAGGTCCTGAGTTCAAATCCGGCCTCAGACACTTAACACTTACTAGCTGTGTGACCCTAGGCAAGTCACTTAACCCCAATTGCCTCACCAAAAAAAAAAAAAAAGAAAAGAAAAGGGTTTTCCAAAGTTACCAGTAATTGACAAATCTGATGGCCCTTTCTCTGTCTTTAGCTGTCTTGATCTCTCTCTAGCCTTTGACATAGCCAATCACAGTCTTCTCCTGGATACTCTTTAGGTTTTTGTGATCCCACTGATCTCTTCTGATTCTTCTCTTCCTTTTCAGTCTCCTCTCCTATATCTCCAGATTATGCCCACTAATAATGGGTATCCCGTAGGGCTATGTCTTGGGCCCTTTTTACCTTTCCCTCTATACTGTCTGACTTAGGGATCTCATTAGTTCCTCTGTGTTCATTTGTCATCTCTATGCACATGATGCCCGGATCAGTATTTCCAACTGTCATTTCTCTCCTGAGCTCTCATCTCACACTGCCAATTACATCTTGGACATCTTGAACTGGGTATCCCATAGACATTTTAAACTCACCATGTCCAAAGCATATATCATTATCTTTTCACCTAAACCCTCCCCTCATCTGAACTTCCTTGTTCCTTGTTATTGTCAAAGGTACCACCATCCTCATGGTCATCCAGGCTTGCAGCTTTGGTGTTTTCCTTGACTTCTCCCTCACCCTACATATTCAGTCTTTTGACAAGTCTTGTCATTTCTGCCTTTACAGTACTTCTGATGTGTTCTCTTCTCTCTACTAAGACAACTGCCACTCTGGTGTAGGCCTTCATCACCTGATGCCAGGACTGTTACATTAACCTTTTTTTTTTTTTAACATTAACCTTTTGTTTGGTTTCTCTTCCTCAAGTTTTTCCCCACTCTAATCCATCCTTCACTTAGGTGCCAAAGTAATCTTCTAAAGTACATATCTAATACTTTCACACATTCCCCACTCCATACCCTCTCCCTAAATAAACCCCAGTAGCTTCCTGTTACCTCCAGGATCAAAATCACTATTTCTATACAATTTAAAAAAAAACAGGAATAAACCATAAGGGGAAAGAAATCTACTTAAAATTATTTTATAACATATAAGATCAGGGGCAGCTAGGTGGCACAGTGGATAGAGCACCGGCCCTGGAGTCAGGAGTACCTGACTTCAAATCCGTCCTCAGAAACTTAACATTTACTAGCTGTGTGACCCTGGGCAAGTCACTTAACCCCAATTGCCTCACTAAAAAAAAAAACAAAACAAAAACATATAAGATCTATATTAATGCAATTACAAAAGAAATGCTTTTGACAGGAAAAAAACCCAAATAATTAGAGATGATTTACTGCTTAAAGTTGGATTATTCCAATATAATAAAAATGACAATATTGCTTAAATCAATTTGCATATTGAAACTATACCAATCAAGCTATTAAGGGACTACTTTGTTAAAAATGAAAAAAATTAATTTGAAAGAAGAAAAAAGCTAAAATGGCAAGGAAAACAATGAGGAAAAAGGATGAGTCAGGGGAAAAAGGTAATAATCAGACCTAAAAATGTATTATAAAGCAGTAGTTATCAAAACTATTTACTATGTGCTAAGATATAGAAATATAGCTCAGACTAAATAATAAGTAAAAGTAATAGTAAATAGTTCAGCATTTTATATACCTAAAAAAGCATAAATTACTGAAGGAAGGACTTTTTTTTTTAATTTTTTTTTTTTTAGTGAGGCAATTGGGGTTAAGTGACTTGCCCAGGGTCACACAGCTAGTAAGTGTTAAGTGTCTGAGGCCAGATTTGAACTCAGGTACTCCTGATTCCAGGGCCAGTGCTCTATCCACTGCGCCACCTAGCTGCCCCCAGGAAGGACTTTTTGACAAAAATTGCTAGAAAAAAAGAAACAAGTTTGGCAGAAATTATGTTTAGACCAATAATTTGCACTATCTGGCACAATAAGGAAGGAAGGAGACAAGCATTTAGATAGCTCCTGTTCTGTGCAGGCACTGTGCACGAGAAAAAGTTCAGATGCCTCTCATGATTTTGACCTATCATCATTCTTAACCAAACAAATGGCTAGGGAGATCACAAAGGATAAAAGAGATCATTTTGGATAATTTTTAAAAACGGTATGAATAAAGTCAATAGAGACAGGATTAGGAGAAAAATGGTAGAATTAGAAAAAGTATTTTCACCAAAACATTGATATCCAAAATATACTGGGAACTGACACAGATATCTAATGTCTAGAGCTCTCTCTCCAAACATAAATGGTCTAAGGATATGGACAGTTTTTCAAACAAGAATAATAATCGTAACAATGTAGAAGTTCTTCCTGCTTGGAATGCTCTCCTTCATTTCTACCTCCTGGCTCCCCGGCTTTCTTCAAGTCTCAGCTGAACATCTGTGAGAAGCCTTTCTGTATTTCTCTTAATACTAGTACTTTTCCTCTAGTGGTTCCTTCCGGTTTATCCTGTATGTAGCTTGTTTGTACCTAGTTCTTTTCATATTGTCTCTCTCATTAAACTGTGAACTCCTTGAAAGCAGACTCATTTACCTTCCTGTTTCCCTATTGCTTAGCACAGTGCCTGGCACAATCTAGATGTTTAATGAATGCTTATTGACTTACTGACCTTATGAAAACTTGCTCCATATCAGCAATAGTAAGAGATATATAAATTAAAATAACTCTGATTGGCAAAGATGACAAAACATGGAAACGAGACATTTCATAAATTCTTGTTGAATGAATAAACTGAAGGCCTTTTAAGGGCAGAAATTATTATTGTTAATTTATTTATTAGAAATTATTTTTTTTACAAACATCTACTACTGGGCTTTTGTCAGGCACTTACAAAAGTGTGTGTTGAGTTGAAATATATAACTAAAATGCTGTTTTAACAAAAGGTATAGTTTTTTACAAAGCTATACATATTTACAAACCCTCAAATTCCACTTCATAATTTGTGATAAATGATATATTACTAATGTAATTTCATACTTTTTATGAGTTCACTGTAAAGAGTATTTACTTGAGATTCCCTGTATTGATTGTTTTTCCATTTCACAAGGTATAACTTAGAGCAGTTTTAAGTTAAAGACTTTAAATGGATTGTTCTAATAAGACTGCTGTTTTAAATTTGATATGAAATATTTTCTAAGGAAAATATGATGGATTGTTATTATTTTCGGTAAATTCACAGTAGTTCAGAATTGTGATATTGTTTAGGTGTCTCCCTCTAATTAAAACAAAACCCCAAAACACATGATAGCCATAGAGTTTTAGAACTAGTCTACACTTCATTAAATCATGGGTACCATCCAACATTTGGTCTAGCCATCATTTAACTCTCTTCTTTCCATATGACTGGCCAAGTTCCCTTTTTGATCATACATTCTTTGAATGGCATTCCTTATGTCATGTTTTCTGCATAAGTCATCATTGGAAGTATGATGTAGCCTGCTTGTGCCTTTTAAATATTTGCCTTTTAAAGCCCTTCACTATGTAGCTAGCATCAGCCTATATTTTCAGGCTAATTACATGTTACTCCCTTTCATACACTTTTACGTTCTAGCCAACTCTGCTTGCTCTTTCTTTTTTGATATTCCATCTTTCATCTCCTTGCCTTTGCACAGGCTGTCTCCTAGGCCTGGAGTGTTTTCCTGCTTCTTAGAAACCCTGGCTTCCTTAAGAGTTTCTCTCTCTCTCTCTCTCTCTCTCTCTCTCTCTCTCTCTCTCTCTCTCTCTTTCTCTCTTTACAGGGCAATGAGGGTTAAGTGACTTGCCCAGGGTCACATAGCTATTAAGTGTCAAGTTTCTGAGGCTGGATTTGAACTCAGATCCTGCTGAATCCAGGGCTGGTGCTTTATCTACTGTGCCATCCAGCTGCCCCAGAGTTCATCTCAAGTGCCACCTCCTACGTAGCCTTTTCTCATCCTCCCAGTTGTTGGTGCCTGCCCCAAATTATTTGGTATATATTTTGTATTTATAACAACTTGCACTGTTCAAATAACAGTACATGTTGCTTATTTGATCATAATGTAAATTCCTTGAGGATGGCGACTATTTCATTTTTCTTTGTATTCATTACATACACCTATCATAGTGACTGGCACAGGGTCAACATTTAATAAGTATTGTTGAAAGAACTATGGAACTATGTTTATCTTTGGGCCATCTGCATTTTTTGTTCTTTTAGATGTTTCTTTTGATTTTTTGTGATGTTATAAGATACGCAACCATACATGGAGAAGAAAATTTTTATTTGAAAGTTGTGCTTGGAATCATTAAGAGCACTTGACAGTTTCTCAAATGTAATCCAGCTCTCTCTTCTTATTCAGTTTTGTGTCCAACTTCTTATCTTTCTTTGGAGTCAGTCCAAGATATATGTATCAACATACTAACTCAGTGGACTCACCTTTCAATTTTATGTCATAATCTGAACAAAAGACATATTTTTATCTAAATAGTTTTCCCTGTGCTAGAATTCTGTCTTCTGGGTAATGATTGATTAGCAAAGTTCTGCGGCTTAATGTAATCAAAACATTGTCCTCTGTAAGCAAGTGTCAGAGAGACTTTTACCACCTATAGGGAATATTTCTTTGATTTGAACCTTAGACATCCTTAATGACAACTGCCCACCTCTCCTCTCAAGAAACCTTCATTTGATCCCTCCATCAATCCAGTCTTGTAGAATCTTTCTTCTCTTCCATGGCTAAACTCAATTGTCTTTGCTGGATTTTCATACAGGTCATGCCTTCCCACTATGGATGTCTCCTAAGGCTCTATCCTGGGCCTTCTTCTCTTTTCCCTCTATATTATTTCACTTGGTGATCTTATCAGCATTCCCATTGGATATCTCAAACTGCATGTTCTGTAGACATCTGTCTTAAAGTCACCATATCCAAAACTGGACTCATAATCATTCCCCCAAATGCTCCTCACTTCCTAACTTCCTGATTACTGTTGAAGGCATCACTGTTCTTCCAGTCACTTAAGTTTCAAGCTAGGTGTCATCCTCAACTACTTACTCTTTCTCATCTTCTGTTTCCAATCTGTTGGCAAGGTGTATTGACAACCCCTGAAACCTCTCTCATATTCCATTCCCCCTGTTCCCCACTGCCATCACTCTGGTACAAGCCCTCATTATCTCACACCTGGACTATTGAAGTAACCTGCTGGTGGGTCTGCCTGCCTCAGGTCTCTTCCTGCTCCAGTCTGTCATTCAGCCAGCTGTCAAAGTGATCTTCCTCGCCAGTCTGACTATGTCATCCCTCTCTTCCACACACCCCAGAAGCTCCCCATTACCTCCAGGATCAAATATAAAAGCTTATTTTTGTTTCTGTTTTTTTAAAAAAGCTGTTTATTACCTGGCCCCTTTCTACCTTTCCAGTCTTCTCACACCTTACTCCCTTTCATGTGTACTACAGTTTAGTGTCTCTGGCCTCCTTGCTGTTCTTCCAACACAACATCGTCTGTTCACTTAGTGCATTTGCATTGACTGTCCCTTATAACTGGAATTTCCTCCTTTCTTTAAATCCTACCTTGTTGGCCTTTCCCTGGGACCTTTATAAGTTAGTGCCTCCTTTCTGAGATTATCTCCAATGTAACCTGTATATCTTTTGTTTGTACATAGTTGTTTGCACATTGTCTCCTCCTATTACCTTGTGAGCTCCTTGACAGCAGGGATGGTTTTTGCCTTTATTTGTATCCCCAGTGCTCAGCACAGTGCCTGACACATAGTACATACTTAATAAATACTTGTTGACTTAACAAACACCCTTGGCAGTCACTTATCTCTTTCTTTTATGTATCTCTTAATGTTAATGATTGGAGGTTTATTGAACAAAGTTATATCTGTGGGTGAAGTTTTCAGAAAATCTTGTATGATACTGACATGCATGAAATGAAACTTCTTTTTGGAAGAGAGCCCCAAAGATTGTTTTGCTCTACCAAGTAAAATGCTTATTTGTGGTGATATCTTGTATTCTCTGCGCTATTCAATTAATTCTATGATATAAAGCTGTAGCTAATAAAAATAAACATGGTTTATAAAAATAGACATAAAAAATAGACATGGTTTTGTGGTCATTAATGTTTTTTCTTGGTTGCCTTTCTTGGATAATACTGGCCTTGATCTCCCCCGCCCCCCTATTCTTTTTGGTACCTTTCATTCCTGATAGTTAGTAAAACAATTTTTAAAAAAGATTGTCTATAGCCTCGAGCATAGATGTATTTGATCTTATTAAAAGTCATAGGCAACAAAAATTTACTAAGCGCCTAATACGTGCCAGGCACTGTGCTACCTGCTAGGGATACACATGAGAAAAAGAAAGGCAGTCCCAGCCCTTAAGAGCTTACAGCACAGTGGAAGAAGGCAGCACACAGAAGGAGGCTGAGAAGTGGGGGTATGGGGAGTTTGTCTTGGGGGAGGCATGATGGGAGTAGAGTGAAAACCAGACAAAGAAGCTGATGGAAAATGAGGAGTTCGTTCTCCTCAAATATCTAAAGTGCCATTTCTGTTTCCTTATGTAGCATAGCAGAGACAGACATGTTCAAGTTCAAATAAGGGCAGGGATTATTTTTTATATTTGCATCCCAAACACCTACTGCTGGGTGTTTTGTACTGGAGTAGCCACAAGGAAGGCACTAAGCTTTATCCTAAATTTAATTTATTACTTCTTTTCACTCTGTTCTCATGATCACATCTAGATGATAAATTGGGTATGAAAATTGTAACTATAACCCTAAGGAAAAAAATCTGACTAAAACTCTGGCTTTTTAGTATTCATTTTTGCGTGAAACATCAGTAAGCCAAACCCTGCTTTGGTTAGGTATTTTCATTTAGTTTTTCTTTTCCAACACAGTCTAATTTGTCATGGCAGTATCAAGGAATCTTCTTACCACCTCGTTGAAAGGCTATATAAGCCACTGCTTCCCACACATTTTGGCACTATTTCAAGAATCTCTTCTTTGTGCTTATTAAGCATTTAGGGTTTATACATTTTTAGTCTATTACTTGACTTTTCATAGTTTAATGTGTATTTTTTAACAACCAGTTCAGCAAGTTATTTATTTAGTATGAAAAAAAAAAAAGCCCACAAAAAAGCTATGGGTAAAAATCACCAATCTTTGTAGTCATGGTAATAGTATCAGTTTCACATTTGAGCATTGTCAGGGATTTAAGTAGTTGCTAATTCTAAGATATAAGTTACTGGATGTGTGACTGTTACATATACTGTTAGACATAGTCGATGTATAGCTTAGTTTTTGTTGAATTGCTTTATTTCCCTTTTAATCTTTAATAAAGGAAAGGGATCAGGGAAAGGAAAGGACATACATTTGGAAATGAATGTGATATGAAAACTATTATCAATAAATCAAGATTAAAAGTTATAATTGGTTTAGCCATATTTACTATTTTTCTTTTAGATTTATAGAGTTTACCTCTAAAAAGCTGAAGATTTTGTTCAGAATTGAATAAAGTTTGAAGTAGGAGATAAAGAGGAGGACAAGATATTGGACAAGTGGTCAAGATCAGGTCAAAGCTCAAGGAAAGTGACCCAATGGATTAGGTTGTTAATAATTGAGATAACATATTGTTAGAAACCTAACACCTTCGTGGGGGAGGGGAACCTCAAGAAATGACAATTATTATCAGCTTAAACATAAAAGTTACTTGATCCTAGAAGCTTTCTAAGGTCCCTTCCAACTTCTGATATTTTGTGATTCTGTGGTCAAATGGAAACCCTGTGTATAAATATTGAAAAACTAAGCTCTGAGATTTAGTGATTTTTTTTAAAGGAATGAATAAAACTATGGAATTGGAAGCTTAGCATTTGTGAGGACATACAAGCCCTGCTACCTTGTGGTCTGTGTTGAGAGGTTTTCTGGTATTTTAGGCTCTTTGCTGATTTCACTTCTATTATTGCTACTAAAGGAATCAGCAAGAAATCATGAACTGTTCTATCTACATGCTGTTTCATTTTTTAAAACTAACTTTTCCTTAACATTTAGCATATGTCTGAATTCACAAAATTACTCCTCGACCTGACTGTATTTGGTTCTTGTACTTGAAAAGCATCCATCCCTTTGGTCTGTAGTCACAGGAGAGAACTTCTTTAATTCAAAAGCTTTATAGACTCTATCACAACTTCTGCTGTATTTCTTAAGACATTTTGAGTTTTTTTTAACTTGTACATTTTAAATTTTCTTATGGTGAGTTGGCCACTTATTGGAATGTTATAAAGTTTAATCCAGAATCTCCTTATTTCTCTCATTATGAATTTTTATTTTTATTCTATAATATTATATGTATATATATGTTTCTCAGATTTAGTCCAATATCAAGGATATACATAGTTTGAGGCAACATTACTATTGTGTGAGCTGTAAGGCACCTTAAACATCATCTAGCCTTTCCCTCAGTGAGCACTGCTGCTTTAGCTAGGATGGCCTGCCTACCACCCTGCATGTGGTGGTTGGTGATGGTGTGTCTCCTCCTCTCTGCTGACATTGCTACCACCTTGTTGAATCATCACCTCATTACTGGACTACTGCAGTAACCTGCTGGTTGGTCTTTGTGGTGGTAATAAAAAAGCTAGAACCCCTCTCCACAGTGATTTCTCCCCTCAGTGATGGCTAGGGGGCTGGGCTGAAAGTAGGTCTGGTGGTTTGGCAGGGAGAAGGAGAGGGCAGCAGCCTTTCCCAGGGCTCTTGAGTTCTGGGTCCTGGGCTGCCACCATCAGGGCCTGAAGGGAGGTAGTGTGATTAAGGTGGTAGTGGAAATTTGACTTGCCGGGCCCATGCTTCCTCCTGTGTTTCACATAGGATACTTTGTTGCTGCAGCAAATCTGGCATTCAAAATATTGAAACAAATCTTTCTACTGCAAATAGTATTTATCAGGCCCTCCATAGGACAGTGTCCTGTTTTAGGCTGCATATCTGGGAAAAACGTCAGTGTAAAAGGAAACAACAAAGAATAAAGGCTTAGGAAAAAGAAATTATGGGAAAATCATAAATGTAAATAGTAAAGATAATTTAATCTTAGATGAAATGTTATTTCTTATGGAGGCAACTAAAATATTTCACAGGGAAAAGAATTAGAGTAAATGGAAATTTCAAGAAAGGATTTGTTAGTCATTAGAAAGAATTCCCTAAGAAAGAGTTAACAATATCATAGATTTAGAGCTACAAGGGACCTCAGGGGTTATATCTCGCCCATCCAGGTCCCTCATTTTACAGATTATGAAATAGGTCCATACAGGTTACAAGGAAACTTGGTGGACTCTCCAGTCCTGGAGGAAGGAAAGTTATTTAATCAACTAGTATTTATTGGTCAAAGGCATTTTGAGGAATACAGAATATAAGATATATTACTTGCCCTCATAAGACTTACAATCTAGTTAGGAACATAAGACAAATATGTTGTTACATAATAATATAAAAGTTGAGCAGCATTGCAAATATGACAGGAATGTAAGATACCAGGGCAGTATGTTATTAATTACAAAAGAAGTGGCAGAAATTGTAAAGGCAATCTAAGAGGCAGTGTGGCCTAAAGTATAGAGAGCTAGCCTGGAGCCAGAGTCACCTAGTTGGGTTCCAGGCTTTCCTCTGATACATACTGTGTGAGAGACCCTGGGAAAATCACTTAACTTTTCAGTGCTCAAGGCAACTCTTTAAAACTCTTAGGTTGCCAAGAAGGTGCTAACCTACACTGATAGAGAGAAGTTTCCACAATGAAGTTCTCTGTGCCACTGAAATTACAGGTCCAGTCCTCATCTTGTAATTTGAGAAGAGAGAAATGATTTGGGGCAATGTTAAAGGACCCATAGGATACTTATTACCACCTACTGAAGCTATTTTGATAACCTTTTAACTTGCGTTCCCACATTCCACTCTTTCCTCTTCAATTTTTTCTTCACACTTCTACTAGAGGAGTCTTCCTTAGGCTTAAATCTTGACATTGTATCAATAATAGCTCATTTATATAGCACCATTTATATGGCTTTTAAATATTTGTAAGGTGCTTTACATACACTAGCTCATTTGAACCCCACAACAGTCCTGAGAGATATTGAAGGTATTTATATCCAGATTTTACAAATGAGGAAACTGGTTTGCAGAGGTAAGATGATTTTCTTATGGTTGTACAGCTAGTAAATGATTGCTGCAGGACCAGAATGCTTTGTGAGCTGTTACTTTCATGATGTCAAACTCAGAATCCTTCAGTGATTTCTCATTGCCTCTCAGATGAAGTTAAGTTTACTGAATAAGCCTGATATTGAATGGCTTTCCATATTGCTCTGCTCCCTTTCATAGTCACTGTGTTCTAACCATACTGAGCTACAAGTCCTGGAGTTTTTTGTCCTCTGTGCCTTTGCTCAGGCTGCTTCCTATTCTTCAAATACCTTCCCACACAATCTCCAGATGCATTTCTCTCTCTGGTAAAATGCAGTTCAGCTGCCACTTCCCATATGATGACTGCCCTAATCCCTCAAGTCAGTAATGCTTCTTTCTTCTGGACCATTTGGTTTGCACTCTCTTTCACACCTATCTTGCATTTTTGATATATCAAATATTTGTGAATGTATTGTACTTCCTATTAGAATGCATGTTCCATGAGAGGAGAACTTCTTTAATCTTTATATTCACCTTAGGACATAGCTATGCCTATAGTAGGCACTTCTCTTATGAAACTGAAGTTTATTTTGTGATTATAGAATGAAAATTAAGCAAATTGAATCTTCTTAAAGAAAATTTCCATCCTTGGTTAGCACTTCTAGGACTTTTCTATTGAAAGAACTGGTATTATTTAACTAAAATGAGAATTTATTTCCACTAGACAGTTTGATAAATAGGGACAAATTTTTACTATACACCTAAGGGCCAGCATCCTTGCAGTATCTTTCAAATCCACGCCTCCTCACTATTTCTCTTGCCACTATCCAAGTATAGATCCTGACTACTATGTAGCTAGATTATTATAGTTGCTTCCTACCAGCTCTTTTCTGTCTTTACCCCTTCCCCTCAGAAATATGTTCTTCTTACTACTTCTGGAATATTTTTACTTAAATGTAGAACTGGTCATATCCCAACTCAGCTCAGAAATCTTCAGTAGAGTTCCCTGCTGAAGACCTAGTAAATCTTGGATTGGCATTCAGGGCACTTTACGACTTGGAGCCACCATTCTGTTCCAGACTTATACATGGTGTCCCAAAAGCTTACTTCACTTTTAAGCTTTAATAACTTAAAAACCATACTAAGACTTTTGGGACACCCTGTATTACTGTCCTCTACCCACTAGGTTCTACAGCCAAATTGAACAGTTCTCTGCCCCCTAAACATGTGCTGCACTCACATGTCTCTGTTTTGTTCAGCCATTATCTTGTTCTCAGAAAGTTCAGCCTCTCTCTTGTGCCTAGTAAAGTGCCTTATACATAGTCAGCATAGGATAAATTTTAAAAATTGAATTGTTGAATTTTTTTTTACAGACTTTAGAGCCCTACTCAAGTGACACCTTCTTGAAGACTTGCTTCATCTCTCTGTACTGACCTTCCCCTTTAGATCTCAGTAGAAATTGGTTTTGAAACTTTCTACTGAACTTGTCATGTAATATTCTACATTCCAGCTAGCAGTGCCTTATCCATCTACTAAATGATGAGCTTTGGGGGGGAAGGAACCATATCCTACTTTCACTTTGTGCATACCTTAGTACTAACACAATGTTTTCTTATTGCATTGTTATGATATATAAAAAGCCTTTGTTTGAAATCAGTGTTCAAATTCTGGCTCTGTACTTAGGACCCATCTGACCGGAGGCAAGTCTCCTAACCTCCCCTGCTGTCAAGGGGAAAATTGTTTTTATACCCTGTAAAATAAGTTTGGTTTAATTTGATAATTTCTAAATATTATTCCAGCCCTAAATCTTATGATCTTTTTCAAAAGACTCTGTTCAGATTATCTCCCTTCTGTTTTGGCACAGGGTTACCTGGAACATATTGGAATTACGCAGATTACATTAGTTCAATTCCAACTTGGTCTCCAGGTTGGTTTCAGGTGACAGACATCCTTATCTCTTGCTGATTTGGGAGATACTCTAGTCAGTAATACATTCATAAAGGATTGGTTAAGTACTTCAGTTGCTGGCCAACTTTATTTTTATGCTTTGATTTTTATTAGCTTTGGACAGGGATTTTTAAAAAACTTGATCTCTAACTTCTGGGTACAGATGAACCCTGTTTAGAACCCGGCATCTCCCTACAGTCCCTTGCCCATAGTATCGCCCAGTAAATATCTGTGGAAGTATTTATTGAGTGATTGACCAATTAATTGCTGATATCATAGGATAAATATAAGCCTGATCTAGACAAAAGAAAAACTTCAAGAAACAAAAGCTCTAATCAATCATAACCATAAGACAGTTGTTATATGAAAATTACCTGAGTCTTTACTTAATATCTAATGTTCCTTTTAGCACTAACATTCTGCTTTTGTGGTTAAATGAAAATCCCATGTAAATAATTTACTTTATGAAAACATGCTATAGATTACAATAGTGCTTAGTAAAATGCCTTTTGATGATGTTGAAATAAATCCTGGAAATTTGGTTTAGGAGAGACATAAGTTATATCTGATATAAGTTCAAATCTTTTCATGTCCTATCCCTAGAACATCTTTACTTTAGAGCCTTTTGAGAACTAATCCAACTTTGATTTTGTAACTTTGGGTCATTGATGTGCCCTTCTCTAAAATAACAAGGTCGAAGTAGGTGATCTCAAAGTTTCCACTTGGTTCTAAATCTTAAGAGTTTAAAAGAGGTTGGGCAGGTACAGTGGGGCTACAGAATAGATCAACTGTATTTCTAATAGTTTGTTATTTTCTTTTTGTGTAACACTATTTTTTTAAAGTATATAATTCCATTTGTTATGATCACAAATGTACTTTTTTAAAAGCAGTAAATTTCTGCTATTCTACTAGGAATGAACATTTTTAAATTGGTGTCTATAATGCTTATAATTTTAGATGAATAGTAAAAGGTATTTATTGAAATTATATGGAGGGAGTATAGAATTACCCATTTTGAGGGGTAGGGAAACCATCATATTGTATTGCAAGGAGCTGGAAATTAAGAGTTCTTGTTCTAGTCTTAACCTTTTCTCTATCTGTGTGACCTACAGCAAATCACAACCTCTCTGAGCCAATTATCTATTAAGGTGAAGTAGCTGAACTATTTGACTTTTGAAGACTTCTCCTTTTCCCTCCTCTCCTGTTATTCTTATAGTTGTGACCAAGTATGTGTGCTTTTAAAAATTAAGAGATCGTGGCTATAATTTGATGTTATTATGAGAATTAGAAATTTTCCTGAAAAAAAATTAATGCTGTACCCTAAAAGATAAAATTTTAACTGCTGAAGATTTTTCAGGGACTTAATTGGTGAATGAGAACTAAAGTATTTGTAATGTATAATCTTTTAAACACAGTGAAGCTTCACATTTTCTCTCAATTTACTATGCCATAAGACCTTGATAAATATTTCTGTTGTTGGATATGGAACTAAATTTAGAGAGTAAACTTAAGTTTGTGATGTTATTTGGTAATGATCCTTTGCAGTGTTGATGGTTTTTTGTTTTTGTTTTTACCATGTAGCTTTCTTATAATAATAGTTTCAGATGTGGAGAGCAGGGTGGTGGAGGGTACAAGCTTATATTAAAGTGTTAAATGTTGAGCACAGACAATAAGAGTAAGGAAGGGAGCTTTGACAGGCAGACCTTTAAAAAGGAGCTGATTTTGCCCCAAATGAAGAAAGCCATAATTACCCCCTCCAGTCTGGATTTGTAATTTTTTATTGGGTGTTGAGTATTTGATTTTACAAGGTGATTTGCACGATTATTAATTTTCTTAATATGCACTTACCTGAACTTTTCACTATTTTAATTCCATTTCTCAGAGAATTATAAAATAGAAGCTTTTTATATGTAGAATACACATAAATGTTTCTCTTATTTTATAGGAAAAGAGGAACCTGAAAATGTGCATTTCAAATCTATTTTATAAAACCCTGAAATTCATAAAATGTGAGTGGAAATCTCTACCCTCTTAAAAATTGTATCTGTTACTCCAAAGAAAAGTTTAGGTTCATCATTCAATGCGTGTGTGTGTGCGCGCACGCACGGGTATCCATACATATTCTTATTTAAAATACTCATAATAATATGCAACATGATGGAATAGTGTTTTGTCTTACAATTTCTCTGAAAGATTTTCATGATTCTAAAATGTTTCTTTTCAAGGGAAACATTGGGCCACATACTTTTTGTAAAAATGCATGCTTTAGATATGGCTTTCAGTGTATGTGGATTGAAAAGTAATGGTCAACAAACATATAATTTGAGTTATTAGATACAACAAGATCTTAATTTGTATAGCATTACATCAACTTGGAATGCTCTTTAGTAATAAATATAACCCTCTGGTTTTCCCATTAGTTATTATAATGGTGTTATCAAGTCTTTGGTTAATTAGTTCCTTGCTATTCCTTTTTTAAATTCATTTTTACATTCAGTGAATAAGCACAAATGTTTGATTTTACTATTGTTTGATCCCTGCTTTAATTCTTTTTGACTGAGTGAACTCATGAAAAAAAAAGTTGAACATGTTTTCTGAAGCTTACTTATTTAAAAAAGTACTCTAATTAATTTGCACACACAGAAAGTTGAATATTTGATTGGAATTAGTAATTAGGTTGGTTCATTTGCCTTAAGAGGTGGCATCTTAAGTTGGAAAAAATTCTACCATTATGAAAGGTTCTTTCTGTTCAAAAGAAGGTCCTTATTTGTAATAGCACTGCTCTGATTTTAATTAAATAAAGAGCATTTTATGCAATTTTTCCTTAAGCTTAAGATTAATTTCTATGGTTACTAGGGATATAAATCTCTAGATTGCTTTTAAAAAAGATTTGCTGGTCAGGAGAGAGCTGACAGCTCCCCTTTAAGAGAAGCTATTACTTAATTTTACTTTCCTATGTTTAAGTACATAAAAAATATTTGTAATGATACCCCCAAGGCATTATAAAAATGTAAAATAATTGTACTCTAAAATATCTAAAATTACAGGAAATAGACCTCATTTTAAAAAAATGAAATGGGATTCATGGCAAAGAGACTAGAGTGTGACATTCTTCAAAACCAGACTCTCTTGTGGAGAGACTTATTTTATTCTATGATGCGCCCCTTTTTTTTTTTCAGGGGAAAAGAATTTATTTCCTTTGGTATCCTTCCCTTTGCATTATTATCTGTAGAGTAAATATTTGATTCTCTTTCTGAGACAAATTTCTGCATCCAGATTTAAATGCTATCATTTGGTTTACCAGAGTTACATCAGAGACTTTCTTTGAAATGTATGCAACAGAGGCTTTGAAAATATACACCGTGAAGTTTTTCTAAGTAGCAATGAATAAGAGTACCAAAAATGGTATCCAGAATATATTGGTAGTTTCTGTGACCTATATTAACCAACAAAAAAAGTCTCTCTAACTTTCCAGCTAAAAAGATTACTAGAGATTTCTGTTATGAAAGACTTGAAAGAGAAAAAAATAGCCTTACAACTAAATTTAATTAGTCAATTTAATTAGTAATTTCTTCTTTCTACTTTGCAGTGTTTCATTGATTCCATTTAGTCATTTTCATGCAGTATAATTGCAGTTGTTACTATATTCAGTAATGTATTCTCATTTTATTATACAGATTTGAAAGATTCAAAGTAAGGTTTGAAAGTAAGAGCATTTAGTATTGTATCTAATGCTTTTGAGACTAAATATGCTCATATTTTAAAACATTCCTAATCCATGAATGCTTTGCATTAAATTAGTTTAGATTTTGAGAGCTAAAAACTGCCCTTTTGGGGGGTAAAGGATGTAAGCAAATTAGGTTTAATGAAGTTATTGAATGTGCTGTAAAGCTGAGTGTTTGAACAACAGAAATAAACATTGATTATTGCAAATGCACATTTGAACTGAGTTACTTTTATCTTTCATCTGAAACATTTCCCACAATTTTTGTGGCTTTTTATTTTAGTCAGGGAGGTTTTGGACAATTGTGTGAAAATATAAATATGTTTGGGAAAGTTGTGATTAGAGTTTGATGATAAACATGAAAAAACAAATTAGTAAGCTCTATTAAAATCAAATGTAATGTTTATTTTTTTCTCTTAACAGCTTGTTCTCATAGAGAAGAAAATGCAGATTTAGAAGAGAACCTTAGCTATAATTGAAGAGAAGTAGAATCTGATAGGTTTGTAGTTTAGGCCTAGAATTTAGATCTTTAGTTTTTAAAATGTCCCTTTGCTTTTTGTCAAGACAGAAGACATACACATTTCTTTATTATGTCATTTAAAAATATAAAATGTTATTTAATACCAGTGAGATTAAAACTGTCCCCCCAATAAGCAATCAGCTGTGACTTATTTTGTTGTTAACTATTTTGAGATATGTATATATATTTATACACATATGCATGCATAGATTAAAATATTTCCTGTTTTGTTAGCAGACATAATTTATTTTAAATATTTATATCTAACAGAATCTCAACAAGTATGTAGTATATTCATTGAATTTGTTTAAAAAATTAGTGGCTCATTATTGAAACAGTACATATTAAACATTTAAAAATCATTTCAGAGCTTAAAGCAACAATTTAAAAATATGTAATGTCAGTAAGGTTCACCTTGTAAGTTGGGATAGATTAAGTATTTTCTATTTAGATGTTCTTACTACAATCATTAGGAAATTTAAATCAGTTTTCAAGATATATGAACATAATAGAAGAAAGACATTATGCCACAAAGTGTAGTTTTTGTTCACTTATTTTTTCTAAAGTAGCTGCTATTTATGTTTATATTTTCAGAGTGATATTTCTTAGTATTATGGAATTTCAATTCATGAATCTGTTGTTCTACTAAATATTTCCTGAAATTAAAGTTTTGGTGAGCATTTCAGAATTAGTAAAACAATATAAAGCAACAAAGTAAACTTCTTTAATGATAACATATTTTATTTTTTTGGTTTATGTTTCAAAGCACTATACTCAGAAAAGCTGCTCAATAGGGGAATTTTAATTTTGTATTGTAATTAAGTTTTCAGCCTTTCAAACTCTGAGCTAAGCATGTAAAAATCAAAAGTAAATATAAACAATTTTGTGGCTAAATAGGGTCAGTAATTACTAATGCAAAACAAAAAAGATGAAGTATAATTATAAAGATAAAAATTACTCAGATACATGTATAATACTTGATCAGTAACTTGCTAATTTGCTTTATTTAGAAAATCAAGTTAACAAAGTAGTTTGGTTTTACCTTTTAATGTTTGTTTTATAAAACTTTCCCACAATCTATAAACCCTCACATTTTAGATTTTTATTCTTTTCAAAGAAGGAAAATTAAGGCTGTTTTATAACCTAGTACATAGAAAAAGGCACATAAAATGTCTGCATTTTTATGCATACATGAAGTGCATTAAGTTTCATGCCTTATTTACTTTGAAGAAGACCACAATTAGGGAAAGGAATGTGCATTTTCTGAGGATATGGAATTATGAAATATGAATCTCTATTTCACTTGGAATTTGAACATTTGTACCAGGCAAGGCCCATTTTATCTTTCTTTTCAGAGCTGAGAGATACATTTGGAACCAAATCTGTGAGCATTTTAAGTGCTTTATGATAAAAGTTCCTTTCACTCTTAAATTTTTAAGAATCAATTTTCATAGCCCATGATGTTTTCTACTCTGGATTTAAATGTTAGAAAACAAACTGTATTTTGGTAGTTATTTAACTTTCTAAATTGTATGCCTGCATCTGTAATGTGGAGGTCTGATATATTGTTTTCTTTGTACTGTTTATGTGAATTTCTTCTGCTATTGTATTCTATTACTGATATAAAGCAGAAACTGAACAAGGTAACAGTTTTGATGATGAGATTAGAGGTAGCCAGGCTGACTGTCTCCTGGCTCTTAGCTTTTCCTTCACAAGGCCACCCCTATCCTCTTGTTTAGATATTACTTGCTCTTTTGAGTTTCAGATTACAAGAGCAATTGATCTGCTTGACCTGTCTTAAGGACTCTAACTTTGCAGTAGAAAACAAAACCAAATGTATATCCTCAAGAGACAAATCATCTTAAAACCAGACTGTTGTCATTTGGCTATACTGTACCCAGAGCACTATATTGTGTATGGCACCACCTAGTGGAATAAATATGTACAGGTAAAAGTTCATCTTGCAGACTTGCAAGTGTCATTATATAGATTATATATACAACATGTAAGATTGTATAATATTAACTCCCTGTTGATACTGAAAGTTAAATTCAAGGAACAAATTATGTATAGTTTTAATCGATTAGTTTAATTGGCAGCCTTCTTGCCATTTGTAGGTGTATTTTGTTGTGGTTTGGTTTGGTTTTAGCCAGTACTTAATAGTCCTCTCATTCTGACTGAATGTATAACTCATATAAAAAGGATTTTCTTGCAATTTTGGGGGTAAAAAATAAATCTGTTTGCAATTTAATGCTTTAAAATGATATTTCATTTTAATCATAAATGTCAGCTTCTTTACACTGTTGTGACCTCGCAGTAGAAGACAAGGTTGTCAAGTGCAGGGACTATTTCATCTTTGTCTGTCTCCTCAGTGCCTGACACAGTATTTGGAATATAGAAGGACTTTAAGCAGAGTTTATTGGGTAGGATTGTTTAATTATCAAACCTTATGTCTGTGACAATTGGAGTGACGCCCCCTGCTGGAGAGTTACTGTAGGAGAGCTCTGCCATGAGGAGAAGGCATCTGAGGGCAAGCCATGTGGCTTGGAAAGTCAGTTCCTTGGCGTCAGGAAATGACATTTGCTCGTGGGTACTGTCTATCAAAGCTACCAGCCAATTAACTTGGAGCTGTGTGTGCGTCTGGATGGGATGTTTCTGATTTTCACAGGAGGCTTCTGGGACGAAGAAGGGGCGAGGCTCACTCTTTTTTTTGTCAGGACCCCGTGGGGAGTGGAGCTAGAAATGCTGGCTCCCTGAGATAGATAGATGTAGGCATCTATTCTTTCTCTCTCTTCACCAAATTCTTATGCTCCTTAATAGATGCTTCAAAGTCTAAACTCTTGCTAAAGCTTCTAATTTATTGGTGACCACTCATTAGATTTTTAGACAGTATAGCTAGATAGCAACTTTATATGTCCTTAACCTACTTTATGTAAGACTTTTACTGAATGATTTACTTTGTGAAAGGTGTTTATTTTCTTTTATAAACTGTCATAAAATATGTACAGGTTTTGTGACATTTCATATCAAATGTGTGCATAGACAACTCTATTTGCAAAGAATGTATAAGAAATTTCATAAAAAGATCAATCTTTTAACATACCCCAACAACCTACTTAAAAATAATAATTGTGCCTTAACATTCATTTTAGAATGCAGGTTCTCAGTATAATATATACTTTGTGGACTAGTTTTCCCAAACTATTTTATTCCTCAGTTGCTCTACCCAAGAGAGAAGACAAGTTTTCCTGGGAAAATTACCTTCATTTGCTTCAGTATTATCTCATAAGTTAGACATTTGGAGGAAGAAATTCTTTCTGTTAACCTTGCTCGTGGTTGTTGTTGTTGAGTTATTTTTTCAGGCATACCTGACTCTTTGTGACCCTGTTCAGGGGTTTTTCTTTGCAGAGATTTCCTTCTCCAGTTCATTTTACAGATGATGAAACTGAGGCAAATAGGGTTAAATAACTTGCCCAGTGTCACTCAGCTAGTAATTGTTTGGGGCTGGATTTGAATTCAGGTTTTCTTGCTTCCAAGCCAGGTTCTCTGTCCACTGTGCCATCTCCCTGCCCTTCTCCCTCATGCTACTCATCAGTAAATGCCCTTCCAAGATAAACTAATTTTTTTCATTGTTTAATCCTAAGGGTTTGTGTGTGTGTGTGTGTGTGTGTGTGTGTATGTGTGTATGTGTGTGTGTATGTGTATAGTAGAAGGTTGAATGTTAATTTTTTATTCTGATCTATTTTGTAGTTTAATTCTTATAACACCAAAAGCCAATTCCCCCAATTGAACACTGTCCTGTCTTGGCACAGACAACATGATCACATATATTTCTTCCTACTTTCAGGCACAATCAGCCACATTTTCTCTTTGGTTAATTTTTTCATTTTAATTTTTTTCTATTTACCTACATTTATTTTTTCTACCTTTTACCCATCTTCAATTTAAAGGAAAAGCAATGGCCTTGTAACAAATATGCATAATCAAGTAAAAAAAAATTACCATGTTGTCCATGTAATGTGTCTACCCCAATACTTACTTATGAATCTTGTCACTAGTTACAAGATCCACCTTATTTTTTGAGCCATGTTCCAAGTGTTCATGTTTCTTTCTAGAAAGTTGTCTGATGACAATTGAGGGCACCTAATTGTGTTCCTATGACCGTAATCTGATGCTAGGAAACAATATCAAAATTAGAAATTTATACTATTTATTCTTTTAAGAAACATGTCAGTCAGTAAACATTTATTAATTGCCTACTCTGCACCAGGCAGCAGTGCCAAGTGCTAGGGATACAAAGAAGGACAAAAAGACAGTCATTGTTCTATAAGAGCTCCCAGTCTAATGGGGGAGACAATATACAAACAATTATGTACAAACAAATTATATGAAAAATAAATTGGCTATAAGAAATGATAGGCAGGATGATTTCAGAAAAACCTGGAAAGACTTACATGAACTGGTGCATAGTGAAGTGAACAGAACCAGGAGAATATTGTACACAGTAACAGCAATATTGATTGATGAAGAACTGTGAACGACTTAGCTATTTTCAACAATACAATGATCCAAGACAATCCCAAAAGACTAATGATTAAGCATAGTATCCACCTCCAGAGAAAGAACCAATATTCATTGAACACAGAGTGAAGCATGCTATTTTTCAGTTTCTTTCATTTTTTAAATTTGAGTCACCTTGTACAAAATGACTAATATGGAAATGTTTTATATAACTGTACATGTATAACCTATATCTGCTTATCATCTCAGGGAGGGGAAGGGATAGAATCTAGAACTTAAAATTTTAAATAAAAATGTTTTTAAAAAATTTAAAAAACCTTACTGGTACGGGCTAAGAAACAGGTAGATCAGTGGAAAAGAATAGACATATAATAGACACTAGCAAATGATTATTTAAAAAAAGAATAAATTGGAAATAATTTTTAAAAGGAAGGCACTAGAATTACGGAGATTAGGAAAAGTATCCTGTAGAAGGTGGGGTTTTAGCTGGGACTCGAAGGAAGCCAGGAGAGAGAACATTCTAGTCATGGGAGACAGACAGTGGAAATGCCCCAAAGTAGGAAATAAGACCTTCTTGTTCAAAGAATAAGGAGGCTAGTGTGACCAGGTTGTAGGGTACCTGGAGGGGCGTAAGATAGAAGCAGACTGGAAAGGTAATGCCAAATTCTAGGTTTTGAATGACAGGGGATTTTATATTTGATCCTGGAGGTGGTAGGAAACCACTGGAGTTTATTACATTGGGGGTCAGAGCAGAGAGGGTAATGTGGTCACACCTGCACTTTAGGAAGATCACTTGGATAACTGAGTTGGGGATGAAATGGCGTAGGGAGGGACTTGTAGCAAGGAAACTAAATAGCAAGCTATTGTAATAGTTCAGATGGTGAGGACTGCACCAGAATGGTAGCAGTGTCAAAGGAGAGAAGGGCAGATACATGAGAGATGTTGCAAAGTTGAGGTTGGAAGATCTTGGCAACAGATTGGATATGGAGGCCAAGAGAATGTGGGGAGTTGAGAATGACATGAGTTATGAGCTTGGGTGATTAGGAGGATGGTGGTACCATCAACAGAAAAGGGGAAATTGGGAAAGATAAAAAGTATGAGAAGTTAGGAAGAGGAAAGGATTTTGAAGGAAAGATAACAGGTTAAATTTTAGACACGTTTAATTTAACTTGTCTATAGGACGGACATCCAGTTTGAGGTGTCCAGTAGGTAATTGTCGGTGCAAGATCAAAGACCAACAAAGATACTAAGGCTGGATAACTAAATTTGAGAATCATCAGCGTAGAGATGATAATTGAATCCATGGGGGCTGATGAGATCACCAAGTGAAATTAGCAGAGAAAAGAAGAGGACTCAGAACAGAGAGAGCCCCATGAAAACATGCAGAGTAAATGGGCATGAACTATATCAAAATTCAGCAAAGGAGACTGAGAAGGAGCAGTCAGATGTATTAGAGGAGAGATAACCAAAAGAAAGTAGTGTCATGAAAACCTAAAGAGAAGAGAGGATCAAGAAGCAGGTGGTGAATGACGTTTTTGAAGACTACAGAGAGGGCAGGAAAGATAAGGATTGAGAAAAGGCCGTTAAATCTGGCAGTTAAAAGATATTAACTTTGGAGGTAGCAGTTTTCAGTTGAATGATGAGGTCTGAAGCCAGATATCTAATAAATTTGATGACGTATTTAAAAGAAATATGGACTCTTGGATTGTGAAGAGACTTTAAAGATTAGTTAGTCCAAACTTGTATCCATTGTGTGAATCCCCATTATAACATATACCGCCCCCCCATAGTAGTCCTTTATTTGAATACTTCTAGTGAATAGAACCTATCTGTAGAGGCAGCCGTATTCCATTTTCACATTATTTTAATGGTTATAAAGTTCCTCCTCTTACATGGAACATGTTGCCTTATAACTGTTAGCCATTTGGTCCTAATTCTGCCTTTTTAAACTGCATACAATACATTTAATCTTATCCATATTAGCTCATCAAATGAGAACTTCCTCATAACAGTTTTAAATATATTTAAAAGTAGTTTTTTGTCAGATCCTTCCGAGCTTTTTTACAGATCGAATAGACTGTTTTTCCTTCTCCTGTTCTTCCTTGCAGGATATGGTTTCTGGCCTCCTAATCATCCTAGCCACCCTTATGAATGTACTTTTGTTTGTTCTTATCTTTCCTAATTACCACATGAGCTTTGAAGTCTTACCTTACAGCGGCAAGGTGTTTGGGGAGACTTTGGGTTCTCAGATATGTGCTAGCCTTGCAAAAGATCCGACAGTGCCTGTTAAGTCAGAAGACTGCAAACTGTTGTCCAAAGTCCAGCCTAACAATATGACAGGAACTTCCTATTGATTTTTTACTTGACAAATGAAGAAAAGTATATTGAGAAGGAAAAGACCAATAAAGGAATGAAGAGCATTCATTAATCAGTACTGTGCGCAAAGCACTATGCTGAGAGCTGGGATACATATAAAAATGTCAGACAGACCCTGCTCTCAAGGACTAATGGGCAAGATAACACATGCAAGATGGAAAGGTCCAGTGATCTTTGAGGTGCGGGGGCAAAGCAGGTGGTTACCCACCATCTCTAATGGCATTTCTGCTGATAAAATCCTATCCGTTTCTGACGTTACATCATTTGACAGAGCCAAGACTTTGGTGTCTAGAGCTTTCTTTTCCAGGGTTTCGGTGGCTGTGACTGCTGAGGAAGCAGGGCCGCAACCCCTGTAAAAGCACTAGCCAGGGCCCCTCTCCACAAGAATTACTTCTGAGAATGTTGACTTGGGGAGGGGGGGGAGACAGGATGGTTGTGTCACCGCTCCTGAGGCTCTTGGGTCTCTAGCGGTTCATGGTCAGCAGTGACGAGAAATGTAAAGGTTCTTCTGTCCTTGATCCTGGGCTGGAAACAGGGCCAGTAGTCTGGGGCCCATTTCAATGACAACGGCCTTTGGGTTTGGGTGATTAAACTCTTATTTGGCATGTCTTCTCCATCAAGATGCTACTGTATTAGATTTGATAAAATGTAGTTTATAGGGAATTCTGAAGCTCAAGAGAAAAGAGACTATTGTCTCTCTTTTATTATTATAAAAGAATCAACCTATCTGTTTGAATGAGTTGTCTCTAGTTCTAAATGAACTGCATAAACAGGGTATTGAAATAACTTACAGATGTGACAATAAAACCTTAATTCACAGTCTTCAAGAAATTGGAGACTGAGAGAAGTGCCAAAAGACTAAAATCAGGCAAATGTCCTGATCTTCAAAACCAAGTACTTTCCCTAGAAAAAGTCTGTAAAGAATTGTTAAAACAGGTGGGTTATGAGCACTTAAAAGAGAAAGTACTGGTTCCTTGGAGGCAGGATGGGTTCAGTAAGAACATATCAAACCATACTTAACTTCCTTTCCTTTTGGGGATAGAGTTATACGGAATGTTTTTTGTTTCCAGAATGCTCTCCTCACAATAATGCTATGATGTCACTAGTACAAATATCACCAGCATTTTGCAGTCATGAGTTGGATGGATGGATGAATGAATGAAAAAGTATCAGAAGTGTGCAAATGAGCTTTTCTAAGTGCTAGAAATACAAAGAGATAAAAAGTAAGAAAAAAAATGATACAGAAGACACTCCTTGATTTCAAGGAACTCCCAGTTTATTAAGGAGAAACAACACGTATGTTGTAGGGAGATTTCAGCTATAGTGCCCAGTAGTTCTCAGGCTACAGCAGCTGATAATACATCTTTATTACAGTTTTCATTGACAAGAAACATCTCCTTGTCTGGTGTTGAACTAGTGTGAGGACTTTGGTGTTGAGAACTTAATTTGGGGGTCTTTGGTACCTATAATTAACAAAGAGGCATGGACTGGTGAATCTTCAGAGGCAATATCAGGTTGAATCTCAGCAACGGTTAGAGGGAAAGGAAAATGAGGGAATGGGTATTTAGATAGCATCTACTCCATGCCAGGCACTATGCTAAGCAGTTTACAAATATTGTCTGATTAGATCCTCATAATAAACCTTGGAGGAAGGAGCTGTTATACCCATTTTATAGTTGAGGAAACTGAGGCAGACAGAGGTTAAGTAACTTGTCCAGGATCACACAGCTAGTAGGTATATGAGGCTAGATATGAACTCAAGCCTTCTTGACTCCAGGCCCAGCACTCTATCCACTGCACTGCCTCACTGCCCTGAATGGACATTGTTTTCCTGCATGTTGGCTATGGGGGCCAGACTGGAAGCAGAACCTGTGGTCTAGGCACACATCTGTTCTCAGGGCTCTAGTGCTTACTTGCCTGTCTGGCAGTTGGTCAACCATTGTTATTGGTGGTGGCAGAGAAGACGGACACCTTCTTTGTTATAATAGTCCCTCTCTGATATTTACAGGGGCTGGACTAGTGGTTGGGACTATACTGCTGTTCCCAGCTCTCCTTGGTTCAGAGTCTTGGCTATCTCCAGTAGGGTCTGAGGGGATATAGTGGTTGGGGTATTAACATTGGTTGAGGGACAGCTAGGTGGCACAGATGTCTGGAGGACCTGAGTTCAAAACTGGCCTCAGACACTTACTAGTTACGTAACCCTGGACTTGTCACTTAACCCAGATTGCCTCCAAAAACCCAAAACAAAACAAAAAAATTGTTTGACTTGCCTGGCACATGTTGCCTCCTGTCTCGAGGTTCTTTGTTGCTTTATCTAGGCTTCCTGTCCCTTTGACCTAGAGAGCTTAAGAGATTTGTTTAAGTTTATATGGCCAGTGAGTGGCAGAGCCAAACTTGAGTGCAGGTTTTTTGATGAAAAATCCAGGGCATTTCCCACTGTTCTGTGCCATCTGTCTAGAATGAGGCAACATAGCTTCATTTCAGCAAGGAATTTATGGATAGTCTTATGGACAAGATGGAAAAATGATTGATAGCAACACAATTAGATTTGTGGTTTATGGAACTAAACAGTATTAATTAATGATTGAAATTCAAAATATAATGGTTCGTCAGATTGGCTGTGTGGCTTCCTCCCCACCAACCCTGGTATTTATTTTGTGTATTATGTATAGTGATCAAGCAGGCTGTACTGTTCTGGACTTCTCCATCATTCCACAGGAAGATCACCCTGGGAATTCATACCTGGAAAGGACCCTCTCTCTGATTGGATGGCTTTTCCCAGAACCTTCATTTAAGGAGGATACCCAAGACAGTCATCTCCTCATTTCCCTCAAGCTGTGTTCCTTCTTACATATATCTTTCTCCCCTCTTACTGGTTCAATAAGGAAGAAATAAGAGATTGTAAGAAGTGGTAATGAGGAGAGCATACGTTTGTGGTATATGAGACAGGCAGTGCAAGGACAGAGATAGGAGATAAAGGGAACTGGATATTTATGCTTGAGAAGAGAAGATCTGAAGGACATTATAGCTGTCTCCAAGTATGTGAAGTGTTCTCCTCTGGAAGAGAGAGTAGAAGAGAAATTAGACCTCAATATTTCTCTAGAATCCCAAACCTGGATCAGTGGGTAAAAGTTACAGGGAGATAGATTTCAGCTCAATACAGTAGGAAAGCAGCTAATACTTAGAGCGGCTTATAAATGGAATGATGTACTCAGAAAGTAGTGAGCTCTCCATTCCTGGAAGTGTGCAAACAGGCTACCTGACCAGTCATGTTTTAGAAAGGATACAAATAAATTGTGTTAGATGATATCTAAGTTTCCTTCTCATTCTTAAAATGTTATGATTTTGCTCTCTTCAGACAAATTTAAAGCAAGACTAGTAATTTTAATATAAATAGGAGCTGGCTTCAGGAATTATTTATTTGATATCTCTCCTTTCCTTTACCAGGTTATAATAGGGGAGAGACATATGAAATGAGAATGAAGAAAAGGAACAAAGAGAGTTAGATTAAGGCTACCCAATACATTACTGTAATTTGAAACTAACTTTTTTTACTTTTTAAAAAATAAGTTTTATTGATTTTTTCTTGTCTCTTACATCACCATAGGATGCCATGTAATTCCTTCCTGTCCCCTTCCAGAGAGCTATCCTGTATGACAAATAATTTTTTTAGGAGGAAAATAAAAGCCAATGCAACTGATTGACAATGAAAAGTATGAAAACACAACAATGTATAACACTTGTGGCCCTTCCCGAAGTGGTAGGTTGGAGGTTGTCTTCTCATCTGTCTTCATTTGAGTCTCACTTGATCTTTTTAATTTTGTTACATTAACCTTTTTTTTTTTTTTTTTTTTTTTGGTGAGGCAGTTGGGGTTAAGTGACTTGCCCAGGGTCACACAGCTAGTAAGTGTTAAGTGTCAGAGGCCGGATTTGAACTCAGGTCCTCCTGAATCCAGGGCCGGTGCTTTATCCACTGCACCATCTAGCTGCCCCTACATTAACTTTTGAATTTTGGGGTGTCATTCTTTCCATTTACATTGTAGTTACTGTGTATATTGTTTTCTTGCTTCTGCTTAATTTTCTCTTCATTGGTTCACATATAGATCTTTCCATGATTCTGTTCTCATCATATGCATCATTTCTTATATAGCACAATATTCCATTACATTCATGTGCCAGTTTGTTTAGCCATTCCCCCCAGTTGATGGGCATATACTTTGTTTCCAGTTTTTAGCTATCACAAAAGGTTCGGCTATAAATATTTTGGAGTATATAAGGAGTTTATTCTTTTTGATGACTTCCTTGGAGTTCAAGCCCAGTAATGGAGTCTCTAGTTCAAAGGGTATGGACATTTTAGTCACTTTATTTGCATAACTCCTAATTGCTTTTCAAAACAGTTGTACCATTTCATACTTCCACCAATAATGTATTAGGGTGCCTATCTTTCTAACACCAACTTTTTTGGTCATTTTTGTTGATTTACAGGGTGTGAAGTAAAACAAGTATTTCATCTAATTGTAAATACTTTGCTGTTCTTTTGAGAACTGTTGGCTCATATCCATTGAACATTTTATCTATTAGGAAATGGCTATTAGTCATATATTTATTAACTGTTTATATATATATATATATCTTTGATCCCAAGCCATTATGAGAGACATTTGATAAAGACTTTTCCCCCCTTCAACCACTTTACTTCTCTTCTTAGCCTAGGTATATTAATGTCGTCTGTGTGGAAACTTTTAAGTTTCAGGTAATCAAAGTTATTCATTTTGTAATTGCCTCTATGTCTTGTTTGGTTAAGAATACATCTTGTATCCATAGCTATGTATGTGAACTATTTTTCTTCTCATTTTTTAAATAGTATGATCTTTAAAATTAAGGTCACATCTATTTCAAATGTATTTTGGAGTGTGGTGTAAACTGTTGGTCTAAGCCTAATTTAAGTCAGACTGCTTTCCGGTTTTATCAAATAGAGAGTTTTTCCCTAGGTAATTTATGTTTCTACTGTATCAACTACTGGGGATAGTGAGTTCTGTTGTTTCCAGATTTCCTTTGTCTAATCTATTCCATCGAAAGTGTAAATTAATTTTGGTATTATTGTCATTTTATTTATATTGGCATGGCCTAACTGTGAACACTGAGTACTTTGTAATTAAATCTGAGTTTTGGGGTTTTTTTGCGAGGCAGTGAGGGTTAAGTGACTTGCCCAGGGTCACATAGCTAGTAAGTGTTAAGTGTCTGAGGCTGGATTTGGACTCAGGTCCTCCTGAATCCAAGGCCAGTGCTTTATCCACTGCACCACCTAGCTGCCCCTGAATTAAGTTTTTTTGTGCTTTGTGAGGTTGATTCCCAGATATTTTATTGAAATGGGATTTCTCTTTTTATTATTGCTTCTTGTGTTTTGTTATTGTTATGTAGACATGTCTTTGGGTCTGTATCTTTTATTTGTGGTCCCTGAACTAATTTCTGATCTTATTACATTATGTTCTGTAAATGCTTATTGACTATTTCTGATGTTTTACATTTGTTTGCAGTATCTCTGTGCCCTAGTACATAGTGTTTGTAAGAGTTCCATATGGTACAGAGAAATATATATATTCTTTTGCTGTTCCATGTAGCAGATGCCATATAAGTCTTTTAAGTCTAGTTTCTCCAGAAATTTGTTCACTTCCATATTTTCCCTTTTTGTTTATCTTTCTGTTACACTTATCTAAAACTGATAGATATTGAAATCTCCTGTATTGTGTTATTGTCTATCTTCTTGAAGCTCAAATAATGTTTCTTTTGTGATTTGTTTATTCACCAATTGTTCTATCCATAAGGAGTGTGATAGCTAATATGCTCTATGTTCTAATTTTCTTGTAATATCTCCCTTTATATCTAGGTCATGTATCCATTTTGACCTTATCTTGGTAAATGGTGTAATATTATTGGTTCATGTCCAATTTCTCCCAGACTACTTTTCAGCTTTATGAACTTTTTTTGTTTTTTGGTGAGGCAGTTGGGGTTAAGCGACTTGCCTAGGGTCACACAGCTAGTAAGTGTTAAGTGTCGGAGGCCGGATTTGAACTCAGGTCCTCCTGACTCGGGGGTCGGTGCTCTATCCACTGTGCCACCTAGCTGCCCTCCCCACCCCGAGCAATTTTTTAAACTAAATAATGAATTCTTATCCCCAAAGCTTAAATCTTTACATTTGTCAAACACAAGGTTGCTATAACCATTTCCTGCTGTATATCCTGTTTACTCTGTTCCACTTTCTATTTCTTAGACAGTAACAGACAGTTTTGATAACTACTGCCTTATAGTTTAAAACCTGGTACTGACTGATAAACGTCCTTCTTTTACTTTTTTTAAAATTAATTTCTTGGATATTCTTGACTTTTTGTTCTTCCAGATTAATTTCGTTATTATTTTTACTAGATCAGTAAAAAAATTTTTTTGTAATTTAATTGGGATGGTATTGAATAAATGCATTAGTTTGGTGGAGTTCTGCACAGCCATTAAAATGTTAGAATATTTTGTTAACTAGGGCTAATTTTGGGGGGCTAAACTATGGATGACTAATCTTTCTGAGTGGAGGACTAATCTGGGGACTTTTGACTATTTGGCTATCTGACTTCGTTAGTTTAATGTGGGCCGTTTATAAAGTTGCACCACACTGCTCCACTCCCAAATTGATAAGCAAAATATTAAGAAGCCTCTTAACTAAATAATCAAAGCAGAGTTTATTTATGAGATACTATTTAAAATTAAGAATACAGGGAAATAAAATGTACAACCTGACTGCTTTCCTGCGGTCTCTTTCCCACCTGCTGAGTTTAGAACTTCTTGAATACAATAAGGGCCTTAGCCGCCTCCGGCCTCAGGGCACATTACACTTTCCCTGGTTTGTATTAAGGCCTGTAACCTTCTGTCTGTCTGCTCTGTCAGTTTGCCCTTGGGCCTCTCTTTTGCCTGCTCCTAGTCCTTCTCATCTTCTCCTGCGTCCTTATAGCCCCTTCTCTAGTCTCCAATCTTTGCCGTCTCCTCAGCCGCCTCTTGACCTCTTCTTGTCTGTCTGAACCCCTGAGTCTTGTCTATCTAGTCCGTCCCCCTCGCTCCTGTCTCGCTCCCAGGTCTATATATACCTTTTCTTCTCTCCACTCAAATCTCGGGGCTTCCTTCGCCCCCACAGACCAAGCTAATCCGCCAGCCAGAGCTGCAGCTGGTGGGGGGGGGGGCGGTGCTCTCGAGCCTCATGCCTCAGCATAGGCCATCCGGGATCCTTCAGATAGCTCCGCTCAGGTCGGAGGGAGCTGGGGGCTTTTTTTCCCCCCAGCTGTCTGACCTGGCATCTTGTCTAGCCCACGGGGCTTTTTCACTCAGCTGAAGCTGAGGAGGAGGGGGAGAGACCCTGAGGGCCTAAGGCTTTCTAATCTCAGCCTAAAGGTAGGGTCCCCAAATCAAAATAAATTTCCACAGGTGTGTGTGTATTTATTTGTAATATCCACAGTTAGGCATTATGATAATAATGATAATAGCTAACATTTATATAGTGCTCATTATTTGATCCTCACAACAACCCCTGCAAGGTAAGTCCTCTTATTATCCTCATTTTACAAATGAGGAAACTGAGTCAAACAGGTTAAATGACTTGCCCAGGGTCACACAGCTAATAAGTGTCTAAATCTGCATTTGAACACATGTCTTCCTGACTCCAGTCGAAGCCCTCTGTGTACTTCACCACCTAGCTGATATAGATAATGATGTAGTAAAGAAAATGGAGAAGTGGTCAAACAGGTGGGAGGAAAACCCGTTTCCACCACTTAACTACTTGTATGACCTTGGACAAGCAATTTACCTATTTGGGGTTTTTGTTTTCTCTGATTTGTAAAATGGAAGGGTTGGATTGGGTAATTTCTGAGATTTTCTTCCAGTGCTAAATTTGTGGTCCTTTGACATTATGAATTGTTTCTTCAGTTTAGAAAAGCTCTAGGTTTAAAATGTTAACCATTGTTGGTGTTGATGTATTTATAAGTTTAAGTGAGGCTTAAAATTAAGTTGTATTTAACGGAATATGAAGTTAAGCTTTGTTGGTACACGTTTAAAACATGTAAAAAACTAGTTTATCAGTAGTTTCCAAGCGCGAGGACTACAGTGGTTGTTATAGCTATGTTTTTGGTGACATAATAAACTGAGCATCATGCTGTGCCTGTTGATTGATTGAAAATAATCATATTGTGTTAAAGGGAACAACATTCCATAGAGGCCTGCTGGAGTCTCTTTCATCTTACACAAAGCTAGCTTCTTGCAGAGGCAAATTATGCAAATCAGTGCTCAGTGTTTCATAATCAATTAGTTCTTTGTTGCAAGTGCAGTGTGTTCTAGGAGAACAAAAATCCTATAATTTGGTGTTTTTTAGTAAGTCAAGCAACTGCTGTGATAAGAAAAGTATACTTGTCAACTGCTTTAAACTCTTTATATACTTAAAGCAGTGGTTGTCTGGAGAAAGGTACTCCTAGCTTGATAGCAAGGGTTTTGTTAGACAATGTATGGTGAGGGGAGGGCAGGCCCAACTCTACCGTAGTCATCCTGTGTAAACAAAGCTGTGCAAGCTGCCTGTGATAACAGATGGTGGCCAGGCACAACCATCCCTGAGCACTCCAGTTTAAAATCTGCTCGCACCCCGCTAGAAGACATTCTCTAAGAGGAAGAACCCACTTGATTAAAATACCATCGCTAGGAAGCGAACCTTAGGTGTTTGGCCAAAAGAGAAAGGCGAGAGGGATTTTTAAAGCCTTTGAAAGACAAAGTATAAATACCGTTGAGTAGAAAGTTAATTCTGCAACTGTGAAACTTGTGCTGCCATCTGGTGGATCATGCCTTGTACCGACCGGCGTGTTTTCATTTTGACTTTGCTGCACATCACTCATTCATTAAAGAAGCCGAACTTCCTGGGGATAATTCTAGCTTAGGGATTTAGGAAGCTATGGCTCCATTCTTCAGAGATCCATGGGTTGTTGGTTTTTAACGTGAATATTTCACAGCTTCCACTGTATGAATTGTTACACCTCCAAGTCTTTACTAAAATCCTTTTCTGATGCCCTTAGAGCTAACCCTGGTTCGCAAAGGTTAGTCCACAAAGCTCTGTCAGTTGTTTCTACCAACTCGGAAAAGATTCTTGTGAAAATTGGGTAACTGTTGGAGAGGCAGCTTCAAAAGTACTACTATTAATTCAGGCTCATTGTTGGAATGAAATAAGGCACTCGTAAGTCACTGGACCATGTTGTCTATTCTTGCTGTGTTGGGCCAAATGTTTGCTAAACGTTCCGGAGGTAAGGAGGGAATGTATAGTAGGAGAAGGGGACACATACCATACATAGAGCAAGGAAGCAGGTACATCCTGAGGAGAAAAAGCCAAATGAATAAAAAAAAATATACAAATATTCTAATTCCTCTTTACTCACACAGCTTCTACCTTAATTCTGACCCTCATCACCTGTCTCCTAGATTATTGTAGCAGCTTCCTATTGATTTCCCTGCTTCAATTCTCTCCTGATGCCAGTCTATTCTCCACAATACTGCCAAAATGATTTTCCTTCATTGAAGATCTGACCCATGTCACTGTCCTACTCAATAAACTTGAGTGGCTGTATCTTGCCTCTAGGATAAAACATAAATTTCTCTGTGTGACTTTTTTTTGTGTGTGTGTGAGGCAATTGGGGTTAAGTGACTTTTCCAGAGTCACACAGCTAGTAAGTGTCAAGTATCTGAGGTCAGATTTGAACTCAGGTCCTCCTGAATCCAGGGCTGGTGCTTTATCTACTGCGCCACCTAGCTACCCATCTGTTCAACTTTTAAAGCCTTTAACAGTCTTACCCTAAGTCATCTTTCCAGCTTCACTATACGTAACCCCACCTAGCACACTCTTTGATTTAGCCAAACTGGCTTTCTCTTCATTCTTCACACCCGACACTCTGTGTCCTGGCCTCATGCCTTGCTTGCATCGGCAGTCTACCACGTGTGGAATGTATTCCCTCCTTACCTCCTTCTCAAGGGAATCCTTCTTTTCACAGTATACCTCAAGGACCATCTGCTACTGGACACCTTTCTTGATCATGTCAATGCCGATGCTGATGCCGATGCCGCCTGCCCTTCCTTTCAAAGTACCTAATATTTAACTACTCTGGTTATTTGTATTTATTCTCTTTCTATTTATTCTTGACGGTACTTTTATTTCCTCATTGTCTCTTCAGAGGAATCTTAGCTCCTTGTGAATAGGAATTGTTTCATTCACTTTCTTTGTGTCCTGGCACCTAGAACTATGCCCAGAACATAGTAGACACCTGATAAATACAAATTGATTGATTGAGCAATGGTGATAGTCAGTGCTTATTGGTATTCCACACTGAACTCAATTCTACCTTTACCTTTTATTTCTTTTGGTCTATTTAAGTCTTCTGAGTGCTTTAGCGGAGAAGCACCTAGTCTTTTCCAATACTTTAGTATCTATAAGCTTCTTGGTTTGAATTTTACTAATTTTTTTCATAATTTAATCTATAATTTATATGCTAATTTATATTTAATAATATTAAATAGCATCAATACAACAGTTAATTGTTATATTAATTGTAGCAATACTAAATATATTGATATAATTAATATAACAATATAATATTTAATACTATATTTTTCATGGTTTAATTTATAATTCATAATACTAATTTACTTCTTAGTTTTTTGATGCCACTAATGTTCTCACTTTTCTCATGAGTTTCTAATTATAGCACTTGAAAAGGTTAGTGCCTATTAAAATGCAAAAATATCAGTGGCAAATTCCTAAATTGCTTGCCATAATTATGGGTTCTGCAACTAATTTTTGCATTAGGACCTTGGGCAAGTCACTTAACTTACTGATCTTATCCACAAAAATATATCTATTTTAAAACTAGACCTGTAGTCAGGAGAGAACTGGGGCCAATTCCTTACCCTGGCATTTAATAACTTTTTTTTTTTTTTTTTTTGCAGGGCAATGGGGGTTAAGTGACTTGCCCAGGGTCACACAGCTAGTAAGTGTCAAGTGTCTGAGGCCGGATTTGAACTCAGGTACTCCTGACTCCAGGGACGGTGCTTTATCCACTGTGCTATCTAGCCGCCCCATTTAATAACTTTGTGACCATGGGCAAGTCATTTAACCTCTCTGAGTCTTGATTTACCCATTGTTAAGGTAAGAATAATTCCCTTATTACCTTTATCAAAAGGCTATTGTAGGAAAAAATAAAATAGCTTATACATAAAAAAAGGCTATTGTAAGGATCAAATTTAAAAAAAATGTGTGTGTATACACACACTCACATACATAGAGACATAGTATTTTGCAAACCTTAAAAGTAGATATAAATGTCAGTTGTTGCTGTCATTTCTTAGGATTCTTCCAACTCTGAAGTTTTGTCATTCTTTCTATGTGAGTATATTCAAGGAGCTTCTTACATACTTATTTCAAAATGGGCATGGGTTTGGAATTACAAAGGCAAATAAGTTTTATATTTTTTGCTTTAGTGTTCTTTTAAATTAAGATCTAAATGTTATCTGTGAGCTGTTCCCTCCAGCCTGCTACCTCAGTTTTTTGGGGGCTTGGGGGTGGGGGCGGGGCAAGGAAGGTTACGTGACTTGCCCAGGGTCACACAGCTAGTAAATATCAAGTGTTTGAGGCTGGATTTGAACTCAGGTCCTCCTGAATCCAGGGCCAGTACTTTATCCACTGTGCCATTTAGCTGCCCCCTTTGGCTTAGTTTTTTACTCATTACCCTGTCTAGCTTTCCACAGCTGATTACTTAGAGTCACTATTTCTGCCTAAAACCTTGTTCTTCCAGGGCAAACCTGTAAAAGTGGCAAGGGGGTTTACCTCTGCTGAGATTGATGTAAACCACTTATCAAGTGCAGTTGATGAAGAATTAGAAGACTGGGTACTCTCAGTGCTGTACCCTGGAGCAAGACACTCAATCTGGCCGAGTTCCACTTTCCTCATGTGTGAATTGTGTATGTTTGGAAGGGTGGGAGAGGAGGTAGATTATATAATGCCTGAGCTCCCTTCTAAATTTAAATCTCATGAGCCAATTTTTTTTTTAACTGATAGAGAAAAATGTACCTTTTTAGACCCTAAGGATAACACAATGTGATTTTTCACTGCTAAATGCTTTCTTTAAGATTTCATCCCCATGTTGAGTGAGATGAGCAGAACCAGGAGAACATTGTACACAGTATCAACAACATTGTGTGTTGATCAACTATGATAGACTTGACTCTTCTCATCAATACAATGGTCCAAAATAGTTCCAAAGGACTCATGATAGAAAATGCTCTCCAAATGCAGAAAAAAAGAACTATGGAATCTAGATGCAGATTGAACCTTACTATTTCTTTTTGTTTTTCTTTTTTGAGGTTTTTCCTTTTTGCTATGATTCTTCTTTCACAGCATGACTAATGCAGAAATAGGTTTAATGTGATTGTACATATGTAACCTATATCAGATTGCTTGCTGTCTTGGGGGGGGGAGGAGAAAAATTTGAAACTAGAAATCTTATAAAAACAAATGTTGAAAACTATCTCTACATGTAGCTGGAAAATAATAAAATACTTTTATGAAAAAAAAGATTGCATCCCCAAATAAGTTTATAAATGAACACTTCATATTAATGAGGAACCAAATGTGACTACTCATCTGACAATATGAAAGCATTTTTCTGAATATGATGTACATCTATTTAAAATTAGGTTTTAATCCATAAATAAAGGAATCTCTAATGCTTTTCTCTATTTTACACTCACCCTTCCCTGAGACAACCAATCTTCTCAAAACCCTATATTTTCATAGCAACAATGAAGTAGCAAAATGCTTCTCTGAACAACTAGGATAGTGATTTTACTGGTAAAAAAGCAATCACTCAGGTTATAAGAACAGGTTTCTCTTTAATGAAGTATGACAGTGCTCAGGGTCTTGATAGATTTCACATAAAGAACGTGTCATTAGACTTCATTTTCTACAGCCTCGTGATCACTAGAATTTGTTTTGTTTTATTTTGTTAGTGAGGCAATTGGGGTTAAGTGACTTGCCCAGGGTCACACAGCTAGTAAGTGTTAAGTGTCTGAGGCCGGATTTGAACTCAGGTCCTCCTGACTCCAGGGCTGGTGCTCTATCCACTGTGCCACCTAGCTGCCCCTAGAATTTGTTTTGTATTCTTGGTCTCTGATACCATCCTAAGGAATGGTTTCCAATCAATAGACAGGATCCTGTGCCTTCTGGGAGAAATTTTGAAACTTTACATGGTAGGGATCTCTCTAAGTTACCTTGACCCCTTTCCATTGAGATTCCCATCATGGAGATTAACAACATTGGTAGCATTACTTCCTTCCTAGTCTTTGTTGGGGCTTTTACTGTCATTTGTCAACTCCTGCCTTCCCCATCTATTCTTCATCTCCTATGAAATCATTGAGGGCAGTTTGAGTAATCTTTTTTTTTAAATCATAAAAGTGTTGTTTTCCAGTTATATGTAAAGATAGTTTTTAACATTTGTTTTCATAAGATTTTTAGTTCCAAATTTTTCTCCCACCAATCCTTTCCTCCACTCTCCCCAAGACAGAAAGCAATCTGATATAGGTTATATATGTATGATCACATTAAGCGTATTTCTGCATTAGTCATGTTGTGAAAGAAGAATCAGAACAAAAGGGAAGAACCTCAAAAAAGAAAAAAACATAAAAGTAGAAACAGTATGGTCCATCTACATTCAGAATCCACAGTTTTTTATGGATGTGAAGAACATTTTCCATCATGAGTTCTTTGGAATTGTTTTGGATCATTGTATTGATGAGAAGAGCTAAGTTGATCATCAGACAATGTTGCTTTTATTATGTACAATATTCTCCTGGTTCTGCTCATCTCACTCAGCATTAGTACACTTAAGTCTTTCCAGGTTTTTCTGAAATCTGCCTGCTCATTATTTCTTACAGCACAATAGTATTCCATTACATTCATATACCACAACTTGTTCAGCCATTCCCCAATTGATGGGCAACCCTCAATTTCCCATTCTCTGCGACCACAGAGAGAGCTGCTATGAATATTTTTATACATGTGGGTCCTTTTCTCTTTTTTATGATCTCTTTGGGATACAGACACAGTAGTGGTATTTCTGGGTCAAAGGGTATGCATAGTTTTATAGCCCTTTGGTCATAGTTCCAAATTGCTCTCCATAATGGTTGGATCAGTTTACAACTCCACCAACAATGCATTAGTGTTCCACAGTTTGAGTAATCTTAAGGCTTTAGTGACTTGAAAAGTAGTTCTTTTTCACAGAGTTTGGGAACTTCTAAATTTTGTTTCTTAAATTTACTTATCAGTTGTCAAACTTTTATTCTATAATGAACTTGAGTTGTATGTTTGTCATACAACTCCTTATGGACCTTCGTATCATTATTATCTTATCCATGACTGTTGATTAATCATAAAGAAGTATTATCTATCATATGATAAACCTAAGAAGATAGCAACTACAGCCATCATAGGACTTAACATTTTAATTTAATTTAATCACATAAAATATCACACCATTGAAAAATGAGCAGTTTGCTTTATTCTTCAAGTTAGAACTAAGTACAGTTTGTTAAGAAATTAAAATTATAGCTAATTTAGTAAGATTTTATTTGACCAAATTCCCAAATTAGAATAAAATTTCGATGGATTTATGTGATTATCAGTGTGGGTACTCTCTCCAGTGTTACAGGCTGCAGCCCATCAAAGCCTTCTCATCTTGTACGACTCTTTTTTTTTTTTAAGTGAGGCATTTGGGGTTAAGTGACTTGCCCAGGGTCACACAGCTAGTAAGTGTTAAGTGTCTGAGGCCGGATTTGAACTCAGGTACTCCTGACTCCAGGGGTCACACAGCTAGTAAGTGTTAAGTGTCTGAGGCCGGATTTGAACTCAGGTACTCCTGACTCCAGGGCCGGTGCTCTATCCACTGCGCCATCTAGCTGCCCCTAAAACATTTTCTTTTTTTTCTTTCTTTCTTTCTTTTTTTTTTTTTTTGCAGGGCAATGAGGGTTAAGTGACTTATCCAGGGTCACACAGCTAGTAAGTGTTAAGTGTCTAAGGCTAGATTTGAACTCAGATCCTCCTGAATCCAGGGCTGGTGCTTTACCCACTGTACCACCTAGCTGCCCCATCTTGTACGACTCATCCATATCCTCTTGTGCATTTTTTGTATGGATAACCTCAAAATATGATTATTCTTTTCCTTTGTACAGACTTGTGAACTCTAGTGTAAATTAACCTAATAGGAAACCCAAAGATGTCAAGTGCTCAAGAGAAATGTCAGAGTTCTTTATTTTCTTTTTCTTATTGTATTTTTTATATTATGCTAAATGTTATATGTAGAGAAAAATGAATAGTGGAGATAATATTAAATCAGTAGCCGAGTTATTATCATCATTTAACCTAGATGGAATTCAATGAACTCCTGAACAAGTTTCACTCATTTCTAACAAACTCATTTTATAAAAATGTGCTATTTTCCAAAATATGAAATATGAGTCATAGTAGTTGGACTTTATTTGAAACTTTACAAGGTGCAATTTTTCAGATGAACAAAGAGAGACTCCAGAAGTTAACTTCACTTGCTTACTAGACTTTTAAGTCAAAAGCATGTTTGTGAAATATTATTATAGTTTTTAGTGAACTATAGGGCCAGAGCAGTTGTTTCTACATCTTATGTATATTATTATAGTATATTTACATCTCTCTAGTACTGCAAATTTTACAGAGTTCTTTCCTTATATCAGCTCTGTGAGGTAAGAAGTAGAAATATTATCCCTTGAAACAATAACAGGAAAAGGATAAGTGACTTGCTGAAAGTCAAACAACTCTGTTTTGGAGGTGTGACTTAAAGCCACATTTCCTAAACAAAGTCCAGCTCTTTCTACTATATTGTGCTACCTCTGACTGAGCTGGGGTGAGAATCTTCTTCTGAAACCATTACCCATCCCTGTATCTCGCTATTCTTTCCAAGCATTTGAGGACTAAATGACTGTGCTTTAAGCACAGACCCTGGGGGATGCATTCTATAGGAGTCAAACCTGGGCATGGAAGTGACATGGGGGGAAAAGTGTGAGTTTTGAAGAGCAATAGTCAGGTTATATACTCACAGGATGAAATTTGAAGGCTATGTTGTCAAATATAGAGCCAGGGAAAGATCAGAGGCAGAGAGGCTTTTATAGAACTTGAGGAAGGTGTAGAGAAGGGGGACTGACTACTAAAATACAAAGAACCAAGAGACTTGCAGGCTTAGAGCCTAGAATGAATGATAGAAGAAGTGCAAAGAAAAATGCACTTCTAATTAGAATGAGATGATAATGCTGCTGTTGCTGCTAGCTAATATTTATATAGTGCTTACTATGTGCCAGTCACTGTGCTAAGCACTTAATAAACTTTAGCTCATTTAATCCTCACAACAGCCTCGAGAGGAAACTGCTGTTATTATGCCTGTTTTACATATGAGGAAGCTAAGACAAATAGAGGTTAAGTGAGTTGCCCAGGGTCACACAGCTAGTAAATATCTAAGTGTCCAAGACTAGATTTGAACTCAGAAATTGCTGACTCCAGACGCAGTGCTCTATGCATTGTGGTGCCCCCAGCTACCAGTGGATGAGAGGAGTAGTAAGGTCTGTGAGATCAGATGAAGCAAAAGGAACTTCCTGCTGGAAGGGTTAGGGCTTGATGAAAGGCATCATTTCAATGTTGCCTTGCAGAAGAGAAGCTTAACTAGGCCATTTCTAAGACTCCTTCTAGTTGTTAAATCTATGCTCCTAGAGCATGTAATGGGCATCAAGGGAGGATGTTTTAAACAGGAAACTGGTAAATTATATGAGTACCTGTGCAAAGTAATGCATGTGTGAAGCCATTTTGTGGTTTCTGGAATTGAGAGTATATTTATTTCCTTCCTTAAAAACTACTGAAAGCAGCAAATGATTTCTTCCTGTTAGATGTCTCAGACCTGTCCTATAACCTTTTCCCATCCTGTTATGGTTATTTGGGGACATCTCACTCATCTCTTAGAAGGCAGGGACTTTGACTTTTTTTTTTTTTTACTTTCATGTCTTTCAATTCACCAAACATGTACTTAGTGCTTACTCTCTACACAGACCAATATGCAAGGCAATAAGGAAGATAAAAACGTTTAGGTGAGATTACAGTCCCTGCATTCATATAACCATGGTAATACCAGACAAATACAATTTAGAAACAAAGTGCAACATGAGCTCATTCCTGACTAAGGGGATTCCAGGTTCTATTTGAATTGGGCTTTCAAGGATTGTTGGTAGAAATGTGAACATTCCAGGTATTTGGAACAGCATTAGCAAGGAACATTGGTAGAAAAGGATAGTGTGTTTGGGAGATAGAGGGTAGTCCAGTTTGGCCTGAATGTAGAATATGTAGCAACAAGGAATAAGCTGATAAAGGTTAAGTGGCACCAGCTTTTAGAAGCCCCTGAATGTCAGGCTAAAGAATTTGAACTTTACCTGTTATTCAGTAAAGAGCTACCAAAGATTTTTGAGCAGAGCAATAACTTAACCAGATCTCTAGACTGCATAAAACGTACTACTGTGAAGACAGTGAATCAAAGATCTTTCGAAGAAGGAGAAACTATAGGCTGAGAAATGGGCTATGATGCTATTATCTATAAGCAGGTAGTAATGAGGTACCAGGATGAATGTGAAATGTAATGAGAAAGTAGAGTCCACAGGACAGTATGCAGTATGAATTATACAATGGACTATATAATATAATATGTGATACACTGTATTAAATATACAGTAATATGAGTGTAATCAACTCAATGTAGTGACTTTTCCAGAATTTGAGTTGAATTGAATCATATGATAATGTAGTGGGGAGTTATGAGTTGGTAAGATCTGAGGAAACGAGCTGAGGCAACAGTCCAAGACCAAAGCCCAAGGCTAGCAAAGTTGGATACCAAGGGGGTACAAGGAAGGGTGTTGCTTGCCTCAAGCAATGAACTGAACTACCTGATACTTTAACTTGGCACATAACTCTATAGTCCTATTGTCTGAAAGGTGGATAGAAGTGACTCTGTGTATTTTGAAGAGAATGACAGATAAATTAATTCAAAATTTACTTTAAGTAAGCATAGTATGTCTTTTTTTTCTTTTAGATTTCCCATATTGGGAAGTTGAGAGACTTTCTTCTGGAACACAGGAAAGATTACATTAATGCTTATAGGTAAGTGAATAGCATTCCTCATTGTAAGTCCTTTGTCTTATTGTATTGCTGAGAATAGTTAAGTCATTCACAGTTGATCATAATATAATATTGCTGTTACTGTGTACATTGATCTCCTGGCACTGCTCACTTTACTTTGTATCAGTTCATATAGGTCCTCCAGGGTTTTTCTGAAATCATCCTGCTTGTCATTTCTTTTAGCACAATAGTATTCCAACATCTTCATATACCACAACTTGTTTAGCTATTTCCCAACTGATGGGCATGCTTTCAATTTCCAATTTTTTGCCACTACAAAAAGAGCTTGCATTTATAAATATTTTTGTACATATAAGATCTTTTCCTTTTTCTTTGATCTCTTTGAGATACAGATCTAGTAGTGGTATTACTGGGTCAGAGGGTATGCATGGTTTTATCGCTCTCTAATTGCTCTCTAAAATGGTTGGATCAGTTCACAATTCCACCAGCAGTAAATTAGTGTCCCAATTTTTCCACGTCCCCTCCAACATGTGTTGTTTTCCTTTTCTGTCATATTAATCAATCTGGTAGGTGTGAGGTAGTATCTCAGAGTTGTTTTAATTTCCATTTCTCTGATCAGTAGTGATTGAGAACATTTTTCCACATGACTATAGATAGCCTTGTTTTCTTCTTCTGACAGCTTCCATAAGTTCTTAATAAGGGGGCAGTGGATAAAGCACCAGCCCTGGATTCAGGAGTACCTGAGTTCAAATCTGGTCTCAGATACTTTACACTTACTAGCTGTGTGACCTTGGGCAAGTCACTTAAATCCCATGGCTCCGAAAAAAAAAAAATGCTTGTTGACTCAGTGTCATCAATGAAAGCAATATAGCTTTCTTTGTATAGTGTTTAAGATTTGCAAAACCCTCTTCCCACAATAGCCCTGTGAAGTGGGCAGTTTTTAAATTAGTATACTTATATTACAGATAGTTCAGCCAAGGCTCAGAGGTCTGGTGAAGAAACTTGCATTGAGACCTCCCAGCTCATACATTTGGACCCTTGAGTTTGAGCCCCACATCTCTTCAAATAACAGGTTCTTTTGCTCTTTCCCTTGCTCCACCACCTCATGTCTCCTATGGATCCTTTTGTTTAGGTGGCTCATTAAGATTTACAAAGTGCCTCTCTTATAGCCACCTCATTGGGCAAGTAATCATTTTTAAATGTGAGGAAACTGGAAGTCACATACTCAGAGTTGTACTGTTAGTAATGATCAGAGGTGAGAAATGAACCTAAGTTCAGTGTTCTTTTCACTCTACTACCTGCTAAAATAGGTTTTGATTTATTAAAAAAAAATACATCTCACATGTAGCCTCTTTATAAAGGAAAAGAGGCTTATATTCTAAATGTTGTAAGTTCCTTCAGTGTTCAAAAGTAGTAGAGGGCTTTAGCACCTAAGCAAGAATATGAACATTTCATTTGTCAAGGAACAGGAATGCAGTGCCTTTGACAAATTATGACATAACCTGCAGTTTTGTCTGTTGGAACTTAATAATAAATCATTGAATTTGTATACCGTTATTTATCCAGTTATCTAACTATAAAATAAATATTGTTGTTCATCATTTATTCGTTCCACAAAACCAGAAAATAAGTATTTTAAAGAAGCTAAAATAGGTAATTGATTGACTCTAGGTGGCGGTGTTTGGGGGGGGGTGTGGGGGGGTAGGGTTAAAATGTGTTTGGGTTTTTTTTATTGTTGGCGACAACAGTAATTCTCTTAGCCCAAAAATGGAAACTAGAAATTGTGTAAAAATATTTTTTGAAATGATAATCAGTGGGTATTTATTTTCTTACTTCACACAGTTTATGTGAAATATCAGGTTTTAAACTTACTTTGTGCAAAACTGCATGTTTATAATGAATCAACATTTTAAAGATTTAGTTTAGTTATTTTCAAATTGTAACTATCTCCTAGGACAGCTACAGGGAGGGTCATGGACTCTATCTGACATATTTTAACTTAGTGGTACAATGCATGGTCTTGAACTTAGTCAGGAAGACTTGAATTCAAATTTCAGCCTCAAATATTTGTTGACTGTGTCATGGCCTTAGGCCAGGGGTATACTGGAGCCAGCTTGAATCAATTGCCAAGAGCCAACCATTTTCACTGTGAATATTTACTCTTTGGAAATCTGCCAATGCTAAAAATCATGGCTTCATTTATCTATCTATCTATCTATCTATCTATCTATCTATCTATCTATCTATCTATCTATCTTTTTTATGTATAAGGTATTTTATTTTTTCCGTTACATGTAAAGATAGTTCTCAACTTTTGTTTATACAAGCTTTACAATTTCAGATTTTTCTCCCCTCCCTCCCCCCTCCCCTAGACAGCAGGTAATCTGATGTAGGTTATATCTATATATCTCTATACATATACATATACATATATATATATATGCACACACACATATATATATATATACACATAATAACACTAATCCTATTTCTGCATTAATCCTGTTACAAGAGAAAAAATCAGAGCAGTGATGCAAAACCTCAAAATAGAAAAAAAAACAGCACCCAAAACAAAAGAAATAATATGGTTCAATCAGCATCTATACTCCACAGTTATTTCTTTTTTTTTTTTCTTGGATTTGGAGATCCTCTTCTATCATGAGTTCCCTGGAACTCTTCTGTACCATTGCATTGGTGAGAAGAATATAGTCCATCACAGTAGGTCAACACTCAATGTTGATGATACTGTGTACAATGTTCTTCTGGTTCTGCTCATCTCACTCATCATCAGCTCACGTAAGACCCTCCAGGTTTCTCTGAACTCTTCCTGCTCATCATTTCTTACAGCACAATAGTATTCCATTGTATTCATATACCACAACTTGTCCAGCCATTCCCCAATTGATGGGCACCCCCTCAACTTCCAATTCCTTGCTACCACGTAAAGAGCAGCTATAAATATTTTTGTACATGTGGGTCCCTTTCCCCCTTCCATGATTTCTTTGGGCAAAAGACCTAAAAGTGGAATTGCTGGGTCAAAGGGTATGCACAGCTTTATCGCCCTTTGGGCATAATTCCAAATTGCTCTCCAGAATGGTTGGATCAGCTCACAGCTCCACCAACAATGCATTAGTATTCCAATTTTCCCACAGCCTCTCCAACATTTATTATCTTCCTTTTTTGTCATTTTAGCCAATCTATCTATCTATTTTGATTGTCTAGACTTAATAGAGGAATGAAGAAAATGGTAAAGCAGACTAAACATACAAGTGTTTCATGGATACACTTTTTTTTTTTCATCTAAGAGAGCCAGTTCAACATTTATCAGCATACTTCTACTTAACTCTCTTCTTCCTTATCTATACAATGAGAGTAAGTCCAGCATCTATCTCACAGGGTTATTGTGAGGATCCGATGAAATAAGATGCACCAAACTTTATAAAACCTTCAAGCATTATATAAAAGCCAGTGATCGTTGTTACTGTTATTCTTTCATGGGCAAATTTAAGCCCTTTTTTCTGGCCCTAATTCCTACTTCATACCATCCTAGCCAGTCTTAAGGCCTTCCCATTTTTTGGTGGGATGAATAGGGCTATCTCAAGACAACCTAATAAACATTTAAGTGTCCATTATGTGCCAGGGATTGTGAATTTAAAGATGACAAATGACACAGCTCCTGCCCTTAAGGAACTTGAAGTCTAAAAAATAAAAGAACTAGTAGTGAGGAGAGTGTTTCGCAAACTTTAAAAGGCTATCTAAGTAAGTTATTGCTTGTATGATCATACTTGGCAGAACAGGATAGGGGAAAGGAAAGATCCAGATAAAATGCTCAAGGACAATTGAATTCCCTTCTCTTTGCAAAGTGCCCCCCCCCCCTTTTGCAGAGCAATGGGGCTTAAGTGACTTGCCCAGGGTCACACAGCTAGTAAGTGTCAAGTGTCTGAGGCCGGATTTGAACTTCGGGTCCTCCTGAATCCAGGGCTGGTGCTCTATCCACTGCACCACCTAGCTGCCCCAAGTGCAATCTTTCTTAAGGATTCATTCCAGCCTTCCTGTCTCTTTGAAGCCAGCTCCCCACAGTATCTTTTGAGGGGTATCATTAAACAAACAAACTTTAGAGACCCTCTTCCTGCCCATAGTAAAGTATGCAGACTCCTGAGCCTCCTAACATGGTTTCCAGTATATGCTTTTCCTGCTTCACTTTACATTCTTTTGCATATTTTACATTCCAGTCAAACTCAACTACTAGATACATCTCAGTCTTAGCCAGGACTCTTCACTATTCTTTTTACCCTGCAAGAATTTGGGGCTTGTAGATTTTACACTTCACTTGATCCTTTTCTTTTTTGTCTGTTAGAAGATTTTACTAGAGCAGAATAGTATGCAATATACATGACCTAACCTGATCTCAGAATTGTTTCAATTTAAAATAATTTCTCCAACATTAATAAACATACCTCTTCCTTATCTTACCCTAGAAATAAACAGTCAACTTCATAAAAATTAACTGTTACGTTAGTATTTTTGTTAATAATAGGATACACACAGTGTATTATTTTCAGTTAAAGAGGGCATATATTGTTACATCTGAAATGGGAACCTAGCAGTTGAGTCTGTGAAATTAACACTCAGACCTTTAATGTCAATTAATTCAAAATATACAGAATAATGAAATGTTCTGTGCAGGTAAAGTCAATTGTAATGTTTTTGTGATTAGTACTTTATAGGCCTCCTGTTAAAGGGGTACATGTCATATTGGAAATAGGCATCTTTTCCATTTGACTTCTCTTACTGCTTTCCCTACTCAGAGAATAATAAGCATAACAATTTTCATTTCTATAATACTTTTTACAACCCTTCAGGTAGTTAGGACAAGTATCAGTCTAATGTTGCAGATGAGCAAACCAGGGCTCAGAGAGGTTGTGACTTGCCTTTGATTATAGAGTTAGTGAGTGGAAAAGCCAGAGCTCACAATCAGATTTCCTGACACAAAGTTCAGTCTTCTTTATAATACACCTAACTACTCCTCAGCAGATTGTTGTTTCCATCATTCCATCTCCAATTTCCGTAGAGTTCTTAGCCCAGAACTTTTCTTCCAGCCCTAATTGCTACTGCTGCAAATGATTACAGAAAGAATCAGTAAAATGCAATCCAAATAGCAGATTTTTAAAAAAATATCTACAGCATGCAAGAGTGTCTATGTGAGGTACTTTGAAAATTATAGTTCGTAATTTTTTCTACTTTACTCGTTTCAGTGCTTTGATAAACATTTAATTTCAAAAACCTATTTTCAACTTCATTATCCTCCAGGTAATGAGATTATATGACTATGCTTTTGTGAGCAAAGAACCTTACTTTGTGTATTTTGGGGGTAAGAGTATATACTCTTTTTAAAACAGTGGAAACTCCTATCTTTACATGTTTTATATCTCTTTGTTTTTCCATTGGTTTTGAGAAAGGAAAGGTAGTCAGGGATTAGTTTAAATATTTGGGCAAAAAAACCATAGACTAATTAGGAATTTCCTGTTTGGTAAGAATGAACTTGGGTTTGTGTAATGATTAAATGGATTTGATTTAGAGCACCCAGATAAACTTAAATTGTTGAGCAGTTTTCTTGGGGCACTTCATACTGTGTTCTCTTCTGGGACCCACAGGTATCAAAACCGTATGGCTTTTAGCAAGGATTAAAGTGGGTCTGGGGAATTTTTGTTTTGTTTTGTTTTGTTTTATGGGGCAATGAGGGTTAAGTGACTTGCCCAGGGTCACACAGCTAGTAAGTGTCAAGTGTCTAAGGCCGGATTTGAACTCAGGTCTTCCTGAATCCAGGGCCAGTGCTTTATCCACTGCGCCACCTAGCTGCCTCCCCCCTCCCCCCCCCCCCCCCCGCCCGGGAATTTTAATAAACATAAAGTAGAGAGCTTAGGTAACATCCAATGGGGAAGTGAATGGTTTCCTTTTCTAGTCACTTCTAGTTGTTTTATTCTTATTTAGAATGTAATGATTGGAATGATGCCACCTGCTGGAGACTTACTGTAGAAGAGTTCTGCCCATGAAGCGAAGGTCTTTGAGGGCAAGACCAGGAGTCTTTTCTTTGGAAAAGGAAGTGACGCGGGCTAGTGGGAGGAGGAAGGAAGAGACTGAGGCTCCTTTCCTGAGGATGCTGGTGGAGAGGGGAGCTAGAAATGTGCTCTCCCTTTAATAGATAGGAATCTAGGCCTTTTCTTCTCTCTTTACCAAACTCTTATTCTCCTTAATAAATGCTTAAAAGTCTAACTCTTGCTAAAGCTTATAATTTATTGGCGACCACTCATTAGATATTTTAGACAGTTTAGCCAGAATTTTAGCCCTTAACAAGAAATACTAAAATTGTATTTCTTTGTTAATGTAAATAAACCTGGAAAAAACATTCTTCAGATGCATAGGAAGACAGAGGAAAGAGAAGAGAGAATGCCAGGCTAGGGTACCTAGTTATGGTAACAAGAGGAGGATGAAAAGGTAGGTGGGAACCAGTGTGACTGATCTCTGCACTCAGGGACCAAGCAGGTGTAGGTACCAAAGAAATTCTAAACTCTCTTGGACGTTCACTACCTTGAATTGGAGGTTTAGTGAACACAAAAGATTTAGAATGTACTGAAATTAAAAGTTACAGGTCCTTTAGATCAGAAATTAAGAACTAGGTGAAATGTCCAGAAACTCACATAGGTCATTAAAGCCCTAAGATCAGTGTTAGTTCTTTCTCATTGCCAATGGCTTTTTTTTTCCCTTTCCTGTTGGCATAGTAAAATGTGCCTCTCACTAGGCATTTTAGAAAGTTATAATAGCCTTTATATTTCTACTATTACATCTGACATTATATATATTTTTTATGGTCAGAGGAACATTTGAGCTGGTTTCCTGTAATTCATAAGAATGATCAAATATAGGACCACTGGGTCTCTCGAACTCTTGAAGTTCTCATTACCTGTTGGTTCTTTTAATGCTTTGTTTATTCCATTTTTGTTCTGAAGATCTTGGCTTTTAAGAAAAGTGGTTCGGAAATAAGGCTTATTTGTTATGGTTATAAGAGCATACTGCAAAAAAAATTTTAAATCTTATTGTCATTCACTATTTCCCCCTTTTTTTTAGCCACATTATGTCTGACTATATGAGAATGACTGATACAGAACGGGATCAGATTGATCAAGATGCCCAAATATTTATGAGGACGTGTTCAGAAGCAATTCAGCAACTAAGATCAGAAGGTAAAATATTCTAAAAACTACGCCTCTTTAACAACTAAAAGAAACATCCATGTTTATATACCAAGTGGCCAAAGAGTAATTGTGTGATCAAAGCAGTTAAAAAATCTGGTTAAATTTTATTATTTTGGGTTATCTAAGTTTTCTCTTCAGTGTTGTAATACAAGCTGTTAGAGTAGTAGTTTGGTTACTTTTTTTGGTGGGGCAATGAGGGTTAAGTGACTTGCCCAGGGTCACACAGCTAGTATCAAGTGTCTGAGGTCAGATTTGGACTCAGGTCCTCCTGAATCCAGGGCCAGTGCTTTATCCCCTGGGCCACCTAGCTGCCCCCTTGGTTACTTTTTTTTTTTTTTTAGTGAGGCAATTGGGGTTAAGTGACTTGCCCAGGGTCACACAGCTAGTAAGTGTCAAGTGTCTGAGGCCGGATTTGAACTCAGGTCCTCCTGACTCCAGGGCCGGTGCTCTATCCACTGCGCCACCTAGCTGCCCCCCTTGGTTACTTTTTTATCCTTAAAAAAATGTATATAGGAGTAATAAGGTATAAAAGTACATTGAACTTTTCAAAATGTGCTAAACATCTATGCTGTTTTGGACTTGGAAACAAAGATAAAGTAAAACATAGTCCTTGTCCTCCAGCACCTTCTAATCAGTTTGGGGGGGGCGGAGGGGGAGGTTAGACATAATCACACATAACTGGAATTCATATTTGAATTACAAATTACCTTACAAAGGTAAGGTTCCGAGCGCTATGATAATAAGTATTGACAGTTGAAAGTGATTTCCCAAGTCACCTAAGCTAACCCAAACTTGCCAGGAATCTTTCTTTGTTTTGTTTTGTTTTTGTTTTTTTAGAATGAGGGAGAATAGTTCCTTGCTTAGTGGGGGTGGCAGATTCAGTCCAGAAAGAAGGGAAAGAATTGGAGAAGTAGGAATTTCAAAGGTAGTCCATTCTAGACAAAGTCATAGAGGTGGGTAAAAAGAGGAGGAAATGAGGAGTGACTTCGTTTCTCTGAAATTATCAGAATGTTTGAAGGGGAATAGTGTGAGACAAGACTGAAAAGGTATGTTTGAGCCAAATTCTAGAAGTTCTTGACTTAATCTGTAATTCTGAATACGGGTAGGGAGGGAGCTGAATGAATGAGTCACATTCAGTCTTTTAAAATTTGCTCAGATGAAATTCCACCTTCTATAAAAACTCTTTCCCCAGACCCCTCACTGCTAATCTTCTCTTTGTCGATTATCTCTAATGGGCTCCTGGAGAGCAAGGACTATCTTTTGGCTTTCTCTGTATCTCCAGTACCCAGTACCTGGCACGTGATGTTGTTGTTCTTGTTGAGTCATTCAGTCATGCCCAACTCTTTGTGATCCTGTGGACCATACTGTCTGTGGGGTTTCTTGGCAACGATATTAGAGTAGTTTGCCATTTCCTTCTGCAGTGCATTAAGGCAAAGAGAAATTAAATGACTAGCCCGGGGTCACACAGCTGGTAGGTGACTGAGGCCAGATTTGAACTATGCGCCAGTGTGGGCACATTGTAGATGCTTAAAAAGAGTATCACTCTTCAAGAATTTGGGCTTAGAAGAAAGGTATTAGAAGGGGAAATCAGTCACAAGCATTTATTAAGCACTTATGGGAAGGGCGTTGTAGTAGTCACTGGGGATACATATACAAAAAATTAAATGGTCTGCTTTAAAGAAAGTAAATTTTGTAGGGGAAGGAGGAAGGGGGGGTGGGGCGGGAGAGAGAGAGAGAAAGCATGCAAGGCCAGGGGCAAGACCTGACCTGTGATTTCACTGTTATCAGCAACTCCCAGGTGAGGAAACTCCTTTTGCAAATATAAGTTGGTCATTTCCCTGCAGTTTTTTTGTTTGTTGTGGGGCAATGAGGGTTAAGTGACTTGTCCAGGGTCACATAGCTAGTAAGCATCAAGTGTCTGAGGCCAGATTTGAACTCAGGTCCTCCTGAATCCAGGGCTGGTGCTTTATCCACTGTGCCATCCAGCTGCCCCCTTCCCTGCAGTTTTTAGTTTTTGTTTCTTAGAGCTGAGGTGTCAGACACTTTGCTGAATTCAAAATTTATTGTGGCCAAACCAGATTAAAACATAATTGGGAAATTTTAAACAAAATAAATAAAAACACAATAGAACATAGTTGTTAGCTCTTGGTTTCCTAAGTCAGTCTATATAAGCAGCACCAGAGAAGAAGAGAACACAGAGCCCTGGAGAAGCGTCCCCCGTGTGTAGCCCTGGTCATGGCCTTGTTGATGGAGACAAGGGACACGAGGGTTTTCCTTTCTTCGGATATTTAGCTGTGAAAGGAAGGAGAAACAGGGTGATAACAAAGTCAAAAAGAGACCTTTTGGCACAGAGGAGTATTGGAAAAGAGAGATCTGCCTTTGTAAATGGTAAGGAGAGTGCCAGGGGCAGCTAGGTGGTGCAGTGGACAGAGCACCGGCCCTGGAATCAGGAGGACCTGAGTTCAGATCCGGCCTCATACACTTAACACTTACTAGCTGTATGACCCTGGGCAAGTCACTTAACCCCAATTGCCTCAGTTTAAAAAAAAAAAAAAAAGGAGAGTGCCAGTAGAGAGGAAGAGATCAAAGCATTCCGTGGAGCAGGGTTCTGGAGTATCTGAGGAGGGGGAGATTAGTGGGCAGGGCACCGGAAGGTGAGCCAGGAAGACTCGCATTGGAATCCCACCCAAAACATGTGCTAGTTGTGTGACCCTGGACATGGCCATCTCTCTGGGCCTTTGTTTCCTTATCTCTAAAATGAGTGCTACTCAGTGGCCTACAAGGGCCCTTACAGTTTTCAGTCTGTGGTCCTAGAACTTTTATTCAGGGCACATTCTTTGTTACATATGCATATGTAAGACAGTTTAAAAAAAAAATCATCCTATCCCTGAGGAATGTCATCTTACGGAATATTCTCTGCAGTATATAATTATTTACCAGAAGATCATATAGCCAGTGTTACAATAAAGAGTTTAGAGAGAATAAGACTGGGAGGTATTGAGTATGGATTCAGAGAACATCCAGTGCTAAAGAGTGGCAAAGGGAAGGGAAGAGTAAAAGAACCGAGCTCACCTTTCCCCCAAACCCAGTCTTCTTCCAAACGTCCTTATTACTGTCCAGGACACCAGCATCCTCCCAGTCACCCAGATCCTCAGTCTATCTCAAGTCTTAGTTAAAATCCTATTTTCTACAAGGAGCCTTTCCCATCCCCCCTTAATGCTACTGCCTTCCTTCAATTGATTATCTCTACTTTATCCCGTCTGTAGCTTGTTTGTGTGTAATTGTTTGCATGTTGTCTCCCCTCTTAGACTATGAGCAGCATGAGCACAGGGACTGTCCTTTGCCTTTGTCCTTTGTATCTCCAATGCTTGGTACAGTGCCTCAGTGCTTTCTGACTAACTGAATAGTGGTATAAACAGCATAATTTTAGTCCACTGAAGTCCTACTTCTATTCTTCATTCTGCTATAACTTTGAGCCGAAGCTCTTGAAAACTGTGTTTGCACATCTTGAGTTCTGGTATGCCCTACAAAGCTAGAAAGCGTATGTCTACAGATCTGTCCATGTCTTTCAGCCAAGAACTAGCCTAGCCAAATTTGGAAAGACTCATCACCAGATTTTCTACAAGTAATAATTTTCCCCAGACATAGCAACCAACGAAGGTCCTCTATTAAGGTTTTACATGAGACATAATCTTCAGGGATTGGGAGAGAATCCACAGCACTGTAATCAGAGATTCCCAAAGATTCACATATTTATCATCCAGCTTGATAGATTGATGATATTCATACAAGTGCAGTGAGGATATATTAGCAGACTTCTGCAGAATATTATGTGAAAATGATGATAAAATTATTTGACCATAATTTCTGTTCTATTTTAATCCTCAGCTATTATGAGGCCCAATAAATCTTATACTTATGAAAATGTAATATGTCACTTTACACAAGCTTCCTTCTTGATTGTAAATTTTAAATGCTTTATTCAAATAAGCCGCTCTAGAAGAAGCTAAATAATGTTTGCTTTCATATAATTAAGCACAAAATAATAAAGTATTGTCCTTTTTCATTTCAGCACACAAGGAGGTGCATTCCCAGCAAGTAAAGGAACACAGAAGTGCAGTCTTGGATTTCATTGAAGATTATTTAAAAAGTATTTAATTTAGTTTCTCATAAAAATAAAATTTACCAGTTACTTGAAAAAATATAAGTTTTATTTAAAGTATTTTATGACTAATTTGATAATTTTGACCAGGAAGCATAATTTTAAAATTGAACCTGTTTGAACTTTTGTTAACAGGAGTATGTAAAATTTATTCTGAGCAGAGAGCTATCCGAGTTAAGCGTGTGGTGGATAAAAAAAGATTGTAAGTATTCTCTCTATAAGAAATGGGTGTTTCTTTATAATTATGACTGTAATTTCTTAACTGCAAAAAAATAAAGACAATATGTAAATTTAAAAAAAATCAGTCAGGTATATATCATTCTTGTCACTAAAAACACATGGTCTGTCTACACTGATTCTCTCTTAACTTCCAGTAGACAAAGTTTAAGACTTAATATAACCTTTTGAGTTATATTTCCAGAAAACATGTAACTGAATTATTGTTTTAAGATAAATTTTCTTTATTGTGATATTTTCCTAAAATGATTATTAGATAAAATTAGATAAAGCATTTATTAAGTACTTACTGTGTCAGGCACTGTGCTTAGGGCTGGGAATACAAATATAATAAAGGGGAAAAAAATAGTCCTTGCCCTCAAACTGTCTTACAGTCCAATGAAAAGAGTCAGCACATAAAAAGGAACAGGGGAGGTAAAAAAGTAGTCTGGAGAATTGGAGACTGAGTTGAGTTAGAAATTGAATGGAATTGGCATGGGTTTATCCTCAAATGCAGGTTCTTCCAAGGAACTCACCAGAGGAGGGGACAAAGGAAGGGAGGTGTCGGTATGAGTGGGCTGCTGGGGTAGAGGTAGGAAAGTAGTCTGAGCCCTTTTAATAAGCTTGGTTGTACTTGGTCGTTTGTATGTTGTCTCTTCCCCGTTAGATTGGGAGCTCCTTGAGGGCAGAGAATGTCTTTGTATCCCTAGTGTTTATCATAGGGCCTAGCACATAATCAGTCCTAAATAAATGTGTATTGACTAAATGACTTGAGGCAGGTTAGAAGGGGTGATAATAATTGTAGTTTCTGTTTTGCAAAGTGCTTTTTCCACAAGAACCCAATGAGATAGTGTGAGGATGGTAAATCCTGTTTTAAAAATGAGGAATTTAAGGCTCAGAGATGAAGTGACCTGCTCATGCTTATTTAAGCAGTAAGTGTCAAGACTTGGAAAAACAAAGTAACCTTGGTGTGAGTTATCAGTAAGAGGCACTGTGGTATTATGGGAAAATTGGTCAGTTAAACATTTATGAAGGGCCCAGCACTCTACAGGATAATGAGGATGCAAATACAAACAGTGAAACACTCCCTACTCTTAATGAGTGAGAAGTACATATATAAAGATATATGGAGTTAATATAAAAAAATAAATACAACGTAGTGTGGAGGGAGGGCCATGAGCAGTTGGGTTCTGGGGAAGCTTCATACAGAAGATAATGTTTGAGTTGTGTACTGGAGGAGGGATATTTGAGATAGAGCAAAGGAGGGAGTGTGTTCTAGGTATTCAGCCTGGCCAGTGCAAAGTAACAGAGATGCCAGATGGAGAGTTACTTGTGAGGAGCAGAAAGAAGTCCAGTTTGGCTGTATGGCAGAGTGCAGGAAGGGAAGTAATGTAGAATGAGGTTGGAAAGATTGGTTGTGCTTACTAGCTGTGTGACCCTGGGCAAGTCACTTAACCCTCATTGCCCCCCCCCCCAAAATGGTTATGGCCAGGATGTGAATACCTTCTAATTAGAGAAGTTTATGTTTTATCCTAGAATCAGTAGGGGGTCCCTGGAATTTATTGAATAAAGGAGTAACATGATCATAGCAGCACTTCTGGAAAATTGCTTTGTCAGCTGTGTGAACAGTGAATTGCAGTGGGGAGAGACAAGACAGGGAGATGAATTGGGAGAACCTTTTGGGATGTGGAAATTTATTTTGATTTGGGTACCCTGCCTTTGGGCTGAGATTAAAAAGCCTTAGGCCCTCAGGGGTTTTTTTCTGTGTAAGAGGGGATGGTGCCCCTCCCCCTCCACTTCAGCTGAGCCAAAAAAAGCCCCATGGGCTTTACTGGATGCCAGGTCAGACAGCTGGGGGGAAAAAGCCCCAGCTCCCTACGCCCTGAGGGGAGCTGCCCCTGAGATCCCAGACTTGTCCTGCCAGGCCTTAGCATAGCCTTTGCGGAGGTCCCAAGCAAGAAGCAGGGGGCACGGGCCCCTCGAGCCCCGCTGGGCACAGCCCTAGTGTGGCCAGTGGATTAGCTTGGCGTGTGCGGGAGTGCGGGGAGCCTGAGGTTTGAGGGGAGAGAAGGAACATATACAGGGGAGAAGACAGTGAAGGGGGAGGCCGGAAGATTAAGAAGACAGTAAGGGAGGAAGGGACAGACATGGGGGCTGCTACAAGGACGCTAAGGAGACTGAGGCTATGTAAAGAGAGGGGCTGACAGAGACGGAGAAAAAGCTAAGAGCAAGGAGGCTAGAGGACTCTGGAGCACTAGGAGAATGGAAGGAGAGGTTGGTGAGAGAGAAACACGGGTTCATGGAGGCAGTACAAAGAGGAAAGTTAGATGGTAAGGGGGGTCGACAAAGTGAAAGGGGCTTGGAGTTAGAAGAAAGGAGCTGAGAAGTGAAAGTGAAGCAGGGAAGCTAGAGTGAAGGAGAAAAAAGAGTGAAAGTTGGAGCAAGCTGGAGCATACCCTAAGGCAAGAGGAGGCAAAGGCCCTTATTAAAAGCACAGGTAGTATAATTTGCATTTCTTAACCCTTATAGGTTACATTGATTTTTATAAATAAATTCTGCTTTGGTTATTTAATTAAGAGGCTTCTTAATCTTTTGCTTGTCAATTTGGGAGTGGAGCAGTGTGGAGAAATTTTTAAAAGGCCCTAACAGATTGGCTTAGGAAATTAATAGCAGTCAGATAGCCAGTCAGTCAAAAATCCCCAGATTAGTCCTCCAGTAAGATTAAGTCCCCAGATAGATTAGTCCCCACATATCAGTTAAAATATTTTCACAGGGACTTGAGGGCCTGCCTAAGCTTCTAGCTTTGTGAGAGAAGAGGAGGGGCCAAATTTGAGACAAGTTGTAGAAGCACAAACATCCAGGTTTGGCAACTGATTGGGAATGTGCAGGGAGGGAGAGTGAAGGATCACAGGTAATGCCCAGGTGAGGAATCTGGGAGACTGGAAGATTGCTCTTGCTTTCGATAGAAATACATATTTACATGGGTGTCTAAGTAAACACATACATGTGCAGACGTGTACACACGTACAGAAAAAAAACACAAATTGTGGGGGTGGGGTGGCACTTTTCTCAAGGAATTGTCATCAATTTAAAAGCTCTTATTGTGCAGAATGAAAGAAAGAAAGTTCTATCATTCACCTGTTGGAGGTTTACTTGTGTGAATGATGCAAGAATTTAAAATAATCAGGTTGCCTCCTCAACTAAAAACAATGCCTTTTCTGCCCAGTAGAAGAACAATACTAAGAGCAGTGCCTTAAGACAGTAACTAAAATATTTAACAGTCTACAATGATATGGTAACAACAATTGGTGACCTTAATATAATTGTTTACGGTTCACTAAACAGCACTTTTGGTTGAGATAGTGGAGTGAAGGCTGTTTGTTTCCTACACTATACTCCAGAAGAGATCAAAGAAAAGTACCTCAACAGCTGCCCTGACAACTGTTGTAGAGTTCAGTGCTCTGGACTAAGAGGATACAAATGACCATGAGATCCATTAGCATGTAGTGTCCATACAGCAAACATCAGAAAAGAGGACCTCAGACAGCAAATCAGGATATTGTGTAGAAAGTGTAAGTACATGTATTTAGCTGAACAGTGAGGCTCAGAGTATATGGTCTTGGATCAGTGCAATATTTCAGACCCTCATACTTAAGCTGGGGCAGCTACATGGTGCAGTGGATAGAGCACTGGGCCTGGAGTCCGCCTCAGATACTTACTAAAGGAAATGGCCAACCACTATGGTATCTTTGCCAAGAAAACCTCCAAAAGGAGTCATGAAGAGTCAGACATGACTGAAATCAACTGAATAACAGAACAACACAAATATTTAAGCTGCTATTTAACTTGAAGCAAATGGAAATTGCTTTCAGATGTTCCCATGAGTATATTTTCAACCAGCTTTGGGAACATTTATCTCCCCTAAAATAAAGTGGTTTTCCTTCATAGGAACTAGTAGAGATCCAGTAGAAAGAATGATGGGTTTGGCGCCAGAGTGCCTGGATTCACAGCCTGCTTTTGCCACTTATTTACCATATGTTGATCTTGAGAAAGTCACTTACTCTCTCTTGGCTTTAGTCTCCCTGTTTATAAACAGGACTAGAGGACCTCTAAGGTCCCTTCAGCTCTAAATAAATCATTCTATTATCTGACCATTTAAGCTCAGGAGCAGGATGGAAAGACTAAACAATTTCCTATCACTGAAATTAGATTTCAGGGTGGCTTCATTATTTTGATTGAATCAAATTTCTAAATCCACATTTATCTAGGGGGAAAAATCATTCTATAGCTAATTTTAAATAAGTTTGGGTTACTCTCCAGCTTCTATTGGTGTAAATCACCAAGAGTTAACTGTATTTTATATTTCCTTAAAAAATAGATTTCTGTAACATTACCTGCCCAACTCATTTGCTTAACACTTAATATTTGCAACCTTATTGTTATTTGCAGTTTATGTATGTGTCCTCTCTAACTGGATAGTTAAGTCCTCTGATATGTAGGGATTGTCTATGATATCTCCATACCTGTATCTCCTAGTAGGTGTTGAAAAAATGTTTGTTGGCAAAAATGGATGAACATGATTTTATCAAGGCAGTATGAATTAAGCAACATGAATTATTTGGGTTTTTTTGTTTGTTTTGTTTCAGTTTCCCAAGTTTTATTGCAATACTGTGGGTTATCACAGGGAGAGAACCAGAATAGTGGAAAGGTGTCTCTCTAATAGTGAAAGAAAAGACAGTTATATTTATAGTATGGATAAATTGATTATCAGCCTCATTATAATAATCTCCACCTTGGGGAGGTACAGGGGAGGGCCCATCCTAATTTGGAGTTCCTGGGGTCCTAAGCCAACCCCTGAGGCGGGGACCTTTTTCAGTGGACTGTGTTTTGGGGGTTTACATGTCATAAGGTGAATCTGGGGACAAATTTGGCCTTTTCACACATGTCTCTTTCTGATTCCCATGGCTAGTTTCAAAACACCGTCGTTTTTCATTTATTTCTAGTCTAAGTTTCTATAGCCTGTCATTTCCTTTATTATAGTTTCAGGTCTTCATGGCCTCTTTCCCTCTGTTCCGTTATGGGCACTGGTTTCTGCTCCCAAAGGGAGCTGATAGCTGAATTAGAGCTTGGATCTTAGGTTTTTCTCAACCCCTTTTTGCCTCCTACATCATTGCCCTCTTTTCACATACCCCGGAAAAAAGGATGACTATCATTTCTTCTGTATCTACTTCCTGCTGAGTGGGGGCGAAGTAGGGGCCCACAGGGGGTTTATGAATTGAGGGAGATCTAGGAGCCAGAGTTCCAAATGCAAGAACCACAACACAAAATACAAATGATTTACAAACAGACCAAGGGGCAACAGGGACCCTAATACAGAATAAATCTGAGTACCATGAAAAACTGGATGAAGCAAACAGTTGTGCACAGTTTCAGCCATCCAGGTAATCTCTGCATGACAGCTCAACCTTCAGGAGGTGTTCTGAACCATATAGACTCTGCCTCAGTCCAGGACCACATTTGCCAGAGGGTTTGAACCCTCTTCCAATACTTGTAACCCTGAATAGCTGTGTCTTTGGCCACCCCCTTCTGGCATCCAAGACTCACGGCTATGCTCTAACCGGTAGATTACATCAGGTTTGGAAACTGTAAGTCCCAGGCACACCAGGTTCATGTAGTTCTCCAGCATCACCTCCCGGTACAGCTCCTTCTGAGGAGGAGCCAGCTGTCCCCACTCCTCCCAGAAGTCCACAGCCACATCCTTAAACGTCACTGATTCCTGATGGGCCTGGGCTGTCAGGCAGATGGGGGCCATTCCCTTTCCATTGAATTACCTTCTCTTGGGGGAAAACTCCATTATCAGGAAGCAGAGCTGGGCTCCGGAAGCAGGGACGTGGAGATGCGGGTCCCGGACCCCAGCGTTGGAGGAAACAGAGGACGGAGCAGAGCCTGGGTGGCTGCAAGCGCCAGAAAAAGGGAGGGGGAATGAGAGAACTGTTGAAGGGCCTTCTCCAGCACTCCAGGGCTTGCCCACCGTGTATAGTACCAATACCAAGCTGGGAATGACACCTTTGGACCCAACATGAATTATTTGTTACTCAGATGTAGCTATGCTCAAAGTATTCTTCCATCCAAATTTTACTTTTAAAATTGATACATCCCCATTATGTGTACTAAACCTAAAGCAATGCTCACTTCAATTAAAATAGGAGACTTATACTTGAATCTTGAATTTGTTTCAAACCTGAAAAGCCTTTTTTGAAATTGCGTGTTTTTCTTTCCCTACTTCTTATCCTGATCAATTTTCCTTTTCCTGCCTCCTTACCCTTCTTTTTAATAAAAATTTAAAATGGAAGCCCAAATGTGGGAAATAGTATGCAGATGTGGGCCAGGTGGAGAATCTTTTGATTGCATCTGTGATAGACTCTGTCTTTAGTTAAATCAGTTAAAATAAATGAGGGGGCATAAACTGATCTTTCTGATGACTTTTTAAAATTACTTTAAAAAAAGACCTTCAACTAGTTGATTTGTAATTTCCCCAAGGATTTCAATAGACTCTTTATGTGATAATTAGAATCTGTTTTTATCACTTAGACAAAGTAGAGTGCTTTTTAAAAAGTCTGCATTGCAGGCTTTTTATGCATTTAAAATTGAAATCTGGTGCATTAGCATACTCTGGGAGCAAAAGATTACAAACAATAAAAGATACATTTATTTAAAAGTCAATTAATCTTACAGTGTATTTTTACTGAATTTTAGTAGGCAATAAGTACGTGTTTTTTCAACACATCTATTAATATTTTAGCGATATTTAGCTAATCTTATTTTAGAATTTTCATATGCATCAAATGAAAATTTAATGTAATGTTTATATATACTTTCTTTTGTACATTTGGAAATTTATATCTAGTGTTTGCCATTTTATAGTTTTACCAATTCTCATGATAAAACTTACCTGTCTAATAAAGTTGTACCATTAAAATTTAACTTCTACAAATTTTGTATACCCATGGTGCTTTTGTGACAGGATCATAGTGGTTTTGATGAGAGGGGAGGACTTTTGTTTTTCAGCAATCCTTGTTGAAAATTCCATACCTTAATTTCCTCTTAACCCTAGCAACTGAAGGAGGGGGAGGGAGGAGTAATGTCAGTATACTACAAGATAAGAGCCATGCATGCTGAAAAATGGCTGCCTTGACCAAAAAAGCACTAACACTCACAAGCAGAATACTTGGATCTCAGACACAGAATTTCTTAAGGCATAGAGCTTGAAGTAACTACTGTGCCTACATCCATCCAGCTGTGAGAAAAAAACATTGATTACATATGTGGTTTCTAAAATAAACGTGCTCTTCTGTTCCTTTAGGTTCTAGAAAAAAAGTGCAGGCAAAACTATGGGTAGGATTGACTCTAATGAGGTGGCAGCTGTCACTAGTAGAAGGAAGTCCCACATGAATGCTTGATGCCTATGGTAATAGAACAGTAATTCTAAAAAAGGTCAAGTTATATCTACTTTTATGGTTAAGATGGGATCATTCTTATTGGTATTTAATCTAATTCTCTCTTGCTTTAAAGGAAGTCCAGTCATATAAATAAAAACATTAACTATGTTATTCTGTATTTATAGATCCAGGCTGGAACCAGACCAGAATAGTAAATCTACAGAATCTTCTTCATCTGAGAAAGTCTCACAGAATTCTTCAGAAGAATTTGAAGAAAAATCTACCCCTGAAGAAAATCGAGGTATTACTCTTAAAGAAACCGAAGTATCTTGATAATTTTTCAGTCCTCAAGCTAAGAGAAGACATCACGGTGTAGTGTGGCCTTGTGTTGGAATCCTTGTTTTGCTGCTTACTAGCTATATGATCTTGAGATTACTTTCCCTTCACTGGACCTCCGTTTTCTTAACTAGAAAATGAGAGGGTCAGACTATGTGATATCTGAAGGAAGAGCACTTGGAAGTGGGAAAACTGAGTTCTGGGCCTTATTAGTATGCCTCTTAACTTGCACTGTGATTTGTGGCGAATCTCCTAGTCTCTTCAGAAGGGGGGCAATAATAGTCAATTCGCTTTGCCTCACAAAATTTTTTTGATTAAAAACTGTAAAGCACTATCGTACAAATGTAAGATCAGGGTATTATTTATCATCATTATACAAATGTATGGAACAAAGGAATAAGGAACTTTATTAATGAATTCATAAATCCTTATTCATAATTACAGGGCCTGGTTCTTTCTAAGATATGATCAAATAATTCCTATATCTGGACATAGACTGCAGAAACTGTTAGGCCAAAAGAGAAAAAAAGGATCTGGTGTAGTTGTATGTATCAAGGAGAAATAGAGAGATGGTATGGCTCAGACTCAAGAAAACTATAAAGTTACCAGCCCTAGATTCAGGAGGACCTGAGTTCAAATCTGGCCTCAGACTCTTGACACTTACTAGCTGTGTGACCCTGGGCAAGTCACTTAACCCTCATTGCCCCACAAAAAAAAAAATCCTAAAACCAAAAAAAACAAAACAAAACCAGAAACAGAAAACTGTAAAGTGAAGCTATATGTCTTAAGTCTTGTCAATGTTGTGACCAATGGACCAACTGATTCTTTTTGTCCCTCAATTCCTCCCCTCCCCAACCCCCAGTCCACTCCAACTGGGCACTGCATTGTGACAGTGTTTGCAGCTTTCACAGATGATTTCTGGATTTAAGTTTGCATTAGATCTCATTCGCACCATTTACTAACCAACAGAAACAAATGGAACTGAATTAAAACTGTATATGTATATGATACATAGCTGCTTTCTGTCATCAGGCATATTTTACTCTGTGGGTATTTTGCATCATAACATAATTTAATGTTTATTTTGCATGAATTATAAAATAATAGAATATTATAGAAGAGGCCTTGGAGATCCCTTAATTTGCAGATGGGTAAAATTTGTTTTATTGCTTTTTGGTCTTGAAAAGGGGTGCAAGTAGAGCAATGGTTTTCAGGTTTGTTCAGTCCAAAGGTCACTTCTTTTGCTGGGTGGATGGTGGGAAGGGAGTCTCCTCTGATTTAATGTGTGTTGCTTTTGATGAGACAACATTCATGTGTCTACATATATATGTATTATCTGTAATACACATAATAGAAATATGTCTGCACACATGCACACATTATGTGTGCATGTGTGTATGTATATAATATATGTGGGGGTAGACAAACATGCCAACAACTTTCTTAATTAATTTTATGGTTTATTGACATTTATTATTACCTGAACTTGGAAGTTTGGGTACTGTCTCACCAGTTGGTAGCCTTATACTAACATTTAATACATACACTTAGGCCATTTGGGAAGTTATTCCCTTTGTTGCCCAGGATAACTAGATAATAATTGCAAAAATTAAAATACATAAAAGATCTTTTTAAAATTAATTCAAATTTTATTCATGTATTTTTTCAATTTCTGTGTGGTTTTATAAGCACATTGCCAAAATATTATTAGTCAGTAACTCATGTTGGTTTTAGAAGTATTAATACCTGTTTGAAAACAAATTCACTGACTTTAGGAACATTCTCTTCTTCTGATACATAAAATGCACTCTTAAGACTATTACCAAAAAAACTAACCCGATATTGAAATTGTTTTTAGAAGAATTTAAATTTAAATGAAAATGTTTTTCAACTTTCTTGAACTCCTATTTATTCTCTCATTTTAAAGTTGTAAACCCGTTCCTCAGGTGGTGAAAGATAAGTGGCCAGAATTAAGGAAGACCATTCCTTAAATTTCTTATATTTCTTCTCCAAGAAGTGGTCTCTGGTGCTTTGTAATAATACTTGTTCTACCTAAACTAGGGTTGTGAGAAAAATGCTTTGTAAAGTTTAAAATGCCATAATATGAGTTGTTTATGCGTTTATACTATCCCTTTGAGAGCTAGCAGGTGTTAATGTCTTGTGAATAAAATATATACAGAATAATATCTTGCCCAAAACCAGATAGTGACATAATTCAGATTCAGAAATTGGACTTCTAAATCTTGTGGCTTGGGAGCTGAATTCCATTGGTCATTTGAAGTGTTTTTGAGATTGCATCTCCCTTGTTCTCTCTCTTGCCACCACATCATCTGCTGCCTATTCTCATGCCTGCTCACTGTCTCTTGGCCTTCCACTTCTTTGTGTCCCAGCTGCTTGTTGTTCATGTGTGCTACATAGTACACAGTAAACTTTTATTTGGTTGCCTAGACTCTCCAAAGATGATAAAAGTGAATCCTTAGTCATGAAGAAAAGGAAAGATGCCTTTCTTCTAAAAATTGTGTATATCGAGAAACAAAATTATGTTGGCACATAATTTTTCCTTGTGGCATTATTAACAATTTCAAAAATAAATGTAATCTTTGGTTTTTATTAATGTTTCAGACATTCAGGTGGCATCTTTTTATTTATTAGAAAGAAAAAGATCCTCAATTATTTGACAGGACTAGCTTTAAAGATACATATTATTGGGGGCAGCTAGGTGGCACAGTGGATAAAGCACTGGCCCTGGATTCAGGAGGACCTGAGTTCAAACTTGGCCTTAGACACGTGACACTTACTAGCTGTGTGACCCTGGGCTAATCACTTAATCCTCATTGCCCCAACCAAAAAAAAAAGAAAAGAGAGAGAGAGAGAGAGAGAAAGCAGTAAAAAAAAAAAAAAGAGAGAGCCATAAGATACATATTATTAAAACCTTTAGGTCTGGCTTAGTTACCAGCCATACTTGTTACTTTATTTTGAAGTACCTTATATGTTTAAATTAGCTTTATGATATTAGCAGCCAAAGAGAAACATTTTATATATTTTCATTCCAAGGGCAAGAAACATTCCAACTTTCTCCTTTGTTCCCTTTCTTGCTGATTCAAAAAACCAGCTCTAGTGTCAACTCTAAAGAAAGCTTCCCAATTGGAGGAAAGTGTCATAGTGACAGGTAGTACAAGAAAACAAGGGGAAGCCACTCTGGGAGGATGATCAAGTTTCTTATCTGGTACTCAGCTCGTTCTGGGTGCCTGAACCTTCTAATGAGCTCAGTGCTACTTATTGCCAACTGAGGCAGTGCCCAAAAGTAATTGGTTCCAATGGGATAGGAAGGAAATGAAAACAGCATTTGCTCCTGCATGTATGTTAGTGTGGTTGTGAATTTAAACTTAGTTTGTCTGAAATTATAAATTATACACTTTTCTGGCTTCCCTAAAAATGTTCTTATTTGAGGATTTTCAATTCAAGGGAGGTTAAAAAGCATGCTTTAAAAATAGCTTGGCTTAACTGTACATTTCAAAAGTTGTTATTTTGCCAGTTTTCTGATCTATCCAATAATCACGTTTAAAATTAGCTACTGGCTGCATTGAAGAAATATTTATCATCATTTATCCTTGCTAAAAATCACAGTAAGAAAATTCTGCTGGGATTGTAGTTGCTATTAATCATATCAGTATGCACATTCTGTTTTTGGGGGGGGGGGCAGTGGGGATTAAGTGACTTGCCCAGGGTCACACAGCTAGTAAATGTCAAGTGTCTGAGGGCGGATTTGAACTCAGGTACTCCTGAATCCAGGGCCGGTGCTCAATCCACTGCGCCACCTAGCTGCCCCCAGTATGCACATTCTGACTTTGACTTTGGTAGTATGATATTAACATTGACTTGTATTTGACCAGAGTTTTGTTGCCTCTCAGTGTTGATTTCTTTTCATATTATCATAGTCATTGTTTATATCCCCATGGCGCTATTAAAATAACAGTCCAATATTAAAAAAATAAAGATATTGGGGGGCAGCTAGGTGGCACAATGGATAGAGCACCGGCCCTGGATTCAGGAAGACCTGAGTTCAAATCCGGCCTTAGACACTTGACACTTAACTAGCTGTATGACCCTGGGCAAGTCACTTAACCCTCATTGCCTGACCCCCCCAAAATTAAAAAGGTATTGTTTGGTGTGGCTGGGAAACAAGCTTACCCCCAGTGTCTCTTCCCATCTCCTTAATAAATTATCCCAATTTTTAAGAGCTTAAGTCTATGACTCAGATGATTCTGACTGAAATTTGAATTTACTTTCCGTTTTCAGGGAGTTAAAGAAAAACTTATCAGCTTTTTTTCCTTTTTTTCTATTAATTCACATACAATTGAACAGTAATTCATGTATGAACCTTCTCTTTAGGTTCATTATTTAAATACTTACAGTTATATTAATAACCCTTTGATTTAAAATTACATAGTATATTATAGTTTTCCCAGTGCTTTCAAATACCAGGATAGGCATGGTTATCTGAGATTTATAGATAAGCAAACCAACCTTCAGAGAGGTTATATAACTTAGCCAAAGATACATGCAGAGCTGGTACTAGACTTAGAGCTTCTTGTTCCCAGTTTCATGCTTCTTCTACTACAGCACAGTGGTTATCCTCAAGTTCCTAATTTCATTCTTCTTTGTTGTTTCCCACTAGAACTACCTAATATTTCTACTTCTCATTCTCCATGGTCAGTCTTTTCATTTCATCAATATTTATAAAGATAAGTTTAATCATCTCTTTAGACATCGTAATTTACTTTGTTTTCCTCTCTATCATTCCTACCATAGTCTAGAGTCTTGTCTTTTTTTTTTTAATGGAGCTCTAGCGTTTGAAATTTCTCATTAAAAAGAAAGACAAACCTAGACAGAATAATTCTTAGTTTATGGAGTTTTTTCCTATCTGCCATATACCTCAATGGAGCTGTGATCTCATCACTGGGGATACTTGGAGAGGCAGCATGGTTTAGTAGAAGAAGTCCTGAATTTGGACATGGGTTTGATTCCTCCCTCTAATGCCTGTTAACTGTGTGACCCTGGGTAAGGCATTTGATCTCTTTTTACCTCAATATCCTTATCTGCAAGATGGGAATAATACTATGTGTAGTACTTCCCCCCAGACTTGTTTTTGTTTTGTTTTTTTAATTGAGGCAATTGGGGTTAAGTGACTTGCCCAGGGTCACACAGCTAGTAAGTGTTAAGTGTCTGAGGCCGGATCTGAACTCAGGTCCTCCTGACTCCAGGGCCGGTGCTCTGTCCACTACGCCACCTAGCTGCCCCCAAACTTGTTATGAGTATTGAATAAGATGATGTTTGTAAGGCATTTTAAGCCTTAAAGCATGATATGAATGTGACCTTTCATTGTCATCATTATCATCTGTCTTTTACCTTTTTAGCTATAAAGATTGTAATTCAACCGTGGCTTCCCATCCTATGTAATTCATATCTTTGGCCTTCAACATATACTTCATAAAGGATATAGAGCCAGTGTGCTGTTGGTCTTGCTTTAGATTCTGTAATATTTGGATACCCCTGAATACTAGTATCATAGTAACATTCAAGCTACCCATCTGCTACCCCTAATTCCTTTTATCTGATCAACTTGTATCTTTTCCAGTTGGACATGTCCTTGATGCTGGTTTTTTCAGTCTACTTTTCATGCAAATAATCTTTGTACTATTCCTGACTTAGACTACCCACTCATTTCTCCATCATATTCCATGATTCACAGCAATATAGCATTGCCATAATATTTATAAATATGTTTTAGAAAGATGAACTTTGCTATCAGAGAGGAGCATAGTATCCTTGAGAGCACAATCCATTATCCAAAATCCAATATAGCCATCTCTTTTCCCCTTGTTTCATTCTGGGCCTAGTTTACTATCCATCTGTAGTACCTAACCAAGATACATGCATTGGTAGTTGAGCTCCATGAACTGCCTTTCCAAATAAATGCATTCTTCATTCATTTGGTTCTTTGTGTTGAATGTCCTTCATTACAATCATAAAAAAAAACCACCTCTTTATTGTCTAGATGTGTTCTTGCTTTATGCCTCATAAAAATAGGGGAGAAAACCAAAACAAAAATAAGGGAGGAAATCTTACCTTGAACCCATGGCTTTTAATAAGACAAAACCAAATGTATTAACAAACAAAGAAAATTGTTTTCTGTTTTCCTTTCAGGACCTACCTGACATTCCTCTACCTTTATGCCTCATTCGATATTTATATATATATAGTTCATTGAACAAGTTTAGGCCCAAATGTAGTGGTTTCTCTATCACTGATGATAAATATAAATGTCATATACAAGTTTAGTTCACAGACTGCTTTCATTCTCCATCTTTTTATAGTTTACCTGCCAGTTTTGTCTTTGAGTACTTTTAGGATATTGTGATTCATTGACTTCCTGCCAAGTTTTTGGTAGTTTTATTTTTATTTTTGCTTTTCATGGTTGTATGAAGCCATATTGTCCTTAGTCTTCTTTCAAGATACTCGGTAATATTTTACAAATGAGTTTCTAAGTTATTGTTGCCTTTGCCATGTCTTTCCACTTAGGAGGGTCAGTTGTTTATTGGCTAAGGTGGGGAGGGTCTTGGACGGTTTTGTTCTCCTTTTTGTACTAATTGCTTTAAATCAATTCAATTTTTGTCAGAAATGTTGATTAATAAAGATCAATATCTGCTTTTCCATTGTCATTTTTTGCATCAAAGGCTATTTTGAATGGGTAAATTTGAAGTCATCGTAATCATTTGCAGTTTCTTCTCATTATTACCCTTTCTTCTAATTTGATATTGATTTTTGAACTTAGTTCTAATGAATCTGTCAGTAAACATTTATTAGGGCACTTAAGTGGTGCAGTGGATAGAGTGCCAGGCCTGGAGTCAGGAAGACTCATCTTTGTGAATTCAAATCCGGCCTCAGACACTAACTGGATGACTCCAGGCAAGTCACTTAATCCTGTTTGCCTCAGTTTCCTTATCTATAAAATGAGCTGGAGAAGGAAATGGCAAACCATTCCAGTATGTTTGCCATGTTTGCCAAGAAAACCCCAAATAGGGTCACAAAGAGTCAGACATAACTGAAAAATTACTGAACAAGAACATAAGAATTTAAGTGCCTAATATATGCCTAATTAAGTGCTTAAAATATGCCTACTTAAGTGCTTAGACACTGCTAAGCCTGTGGATTTAAAAAAAAAAAAAGGCAAAATACAATTCCTCCTCTTAAGGAGCAACATAAAATTAAAATTGTGTTTTCTAAAATTATTGCAACTACTATATAAACAAGCTTTATGCAGAATGATTTAGAAATAGTCAACAGAGGGAAGGCACTAGAATCGAGGGATTATGAAAGACTTCCTTACCAGGTGAGAGTTTAGCTAGTACTTGAAGGAAGCTAGGGATGCAAAGAGGCTTCTTGAGGAAGGACAAGGAGAGCATTCCAGACATGAGAGACAGCCAGAGGAAATGTCTGGAATGGGGAGATGGAGCATCTTGTTCAAGAAGCACAAAGAGGCTCCTGTTACTGGGTGTAAGAAGATTAGCAAGGTCAGCAGAACTAGGTTATGAATGGCATTGAATGCTGAAGAATTTCCATCTGATCCTGGAGATGTAATAGGGAGCTCCTAGAGTTTACTGAAGGTGAGGTTGGGGGACTGGGAGATGGGAGAGGCGACACAGACCGGGGCATCTTCAACTTCTTCCACTCAAGACCCCTTTTCACCCAAGAAATGTTTATGTGTCCCCAGGTATATGGGTATCTAAAATAGGTACATAACCTTTTACTGTTGCCAACTTTTGTTGACCCCCCCCCCCCATATTCAGTTACTTGATCCCACATGGGGTCACAAACCACAGTTTAAGTAGCTTTGACATAGACTAGATACAGACTGCTAATTCAGGTTATTACTCCCACATCAGTAACCAGTATCCTGTCTGTAAGGAAGGAGAAAATGGCAAATAGTGTTTACAAAGCCAGAAGTGGAATGTTAATGAGTAGAGAATGTTCAACAATATTAAAAGCTGCAGAGAGGATTTGGTATGTGACAACTGAGACAAGACTATCAGACTTAGCAATTAAGAGATCAGTGATGACTTTGGAGAAAACAGTTTTGGTTGAATTATTGGGTTGCAAGTCCAATTTTAAGGGGTTGAGAAGTGAATGGGAGTGGGGGGAATGAAGAAAAGAATCCAGTAAATGTAGATGCTTCTTTCTGGGGAGTTTAACAGTGTAAAGAAGAAAATGATAACTTTAAGGAATGACAAGACCAAGTAGACTTTTTTTTTTTTTTAGTGAGACAATTGGGGGTTAAGTGACTTGCCCAGGGTCACACAGCTAGTAAGTGTTAAGTGTCTGAGGCCAGATTTGAACTCAGGTACTCCTGACTCCAGGTCTGGTGCTCTATCCACTGCACCATCTAGCTGTCCCCCCCAAGTAGACTTTTTTAAAGGCTAGAATAGAATGGAGGATGTAGGTACTCAGTGATTGGGGGGACACACGGGGACAGAGAGATAGAAGATGAGGAAGGGGATAATTCATGGGGCAAGCTGCTATAGGAAATTGAGGCAATGGGATTAGGAGTGCAGATAGAGGTGTGCCTTGTCTAAGTGAAGGGCCCCCTCCCCCTCAGAGACCAATTAAATGAGGTGAAGATCAGTGAAGAGGTAGAGAGATTTTGAGGAATAGGGAAGTAAGGAATAGAGAGCTTATGGCAGATGATTTATTTTAAAATTTCAATCCAACATAATGCTCCCCAACAAGCATCCAAACAAATTCTCCTAGAAGTGTATTCTCCTAATAACCAACTCATTGTTAACAGAAGGGAAAAGAAGAAAATCCCTTAACTTGGATGGTATTTGTTCTATTTAACTGGACCTTTGCTGCCTTTCAACATTCACTCCCTTTGTATTGTTCTAAACATCTCATATATTTTTATTTTGGCACAACTTTTTTTCACTGTCATTTTATATACATCTTCCCGTGTTTCTCTGAATTCTTCATTTACCATTCCTTACAGTGCAGTCATATTCTTTTTCATTCATACACTGTAGTTTACTCAGCTGTTTCCCATTGCTTGGACATACATGTATTTTGTTTCCAGCTTTTGTTATTACAAATAATGCTTCTCTGACTGTTTGGGGGGCATGAATCCTTTCTTGTTGTCAGGAGCCTCCGTACAGCATATTTCCAGTGGTGGCATCTCTGAATTAAAGAATATGAACAGTTTGGTGACTTTTCTTGAATAATTCTAGGGCAGCTGAAGGAATTGATGGCTATCCTATCAGTTAATTAGTAGGCCTCACTTTGTAAGAAAGTTTTATTGATTATTCTTTACATTAGTCATTTCCCTGTATACCCTGCCCTCAGCTAACCCTTTTGTAACAAAGAAAAAGAGTTAAGCCACTATGTCCGACGGCATATACATCATTCTTTTCTCATAGCCCTTCATCTCTGCCAAAAGGAGGAAATTGTGCTTCATCACTTGCTCTCTGTTACCAGGTTTGGTAATAGCAACTAATCTAGGTTCAGTTTCCTTTTAGTGTTATTTTTCTTTTACAATGATTTGTGGATTGGTCTCCTGGTTCTGTTGTGTTTTCTTTGCATGTTTATATAAAAGAATATGGATAAGGACTAGACTTATGACTTCCCTGGTATAAGGGAACTCCTGGAAAAGAAAACTAGCTACCAATTCAAGTAAGCACCTTTTTTTTATAACTCTTTAGTGTTACAGGATTGCTTTGAGTACTTGGAATTTAAGTGATTTACCCAGAATAACACAGCTAGTATGTGTCAGAGGCATGACTCAAACCCAGGTCTTATTAGCCCTGAGGGCAGCTTTATGTCCATTATACCAAGCTTTCTCATAGTTCATACAAGTCTTCCCTTGTTTCTCTGACTTCTTATATTTGTCCTTATAGAATGATACTCAATTATGTTCATAATATCACAATTTGTTCAGGCATTCCCCAGTTTATCGGCCCTTACTTTGTTGCTACTGCTTCCAGTCGTGTTCAGCAGCTTGGGAAAAGGAAGAAAGAAGATGGATAGTAGAATAATCCAAAATTAAGATTAGTGTAATGTGCTTGAGTTCTAGTGGGTGGGGGGTGGGAATGGAGGAGGAAGAGAAGTTGGAACACAAATTTTTTTAAAATTGATGTTAAAATTTGTTTTTGCATATATTTTGGAGAATAAAATTCTATTCAATAAAAAAAATTTAAAAAGATTAGTGTAATGTGAATGACAGTAGGTCAAGAGGGCAAGGTAGTCAAATATAATTGAGTGAGTCAAGAGTGAAGAGAGGAACTTGAGGACAGAACAAGGGTGGTAGACTGGAGAGAAATGGAGAGACAGGGAGTCACCATGATGATGGGTAAGTTTAAGTGGTAGTAAGGCTAAGGCAAAGATAGAAGGACAGGAAATTATCAGAGAGGAGTATTTCAGAATTCAGAATTGTGATGCTGGCACTCAGGAGTAGTGGTATCTACGGGCATCCCTGTAGATTGTTTGGGTAGAGGATAATTATGTAGTTGTGAGTTGAGAAAGTTGATGAACTGGGAGACTATGGGGTATGACAGGACATCAAAAGTTCCTAATTTTGGTTGTGGTTGAGTTAGAAAGGAAAATAGAATGAAAGTTACTGAACTGTCTGAAAAAAGCAGAATGAATGACCTGGATGAATCACAGCAACAAAGATCTGAATGATAGATGACAGATGGCAAGAACCACAGACAGGAGATGCTGTGGAATAATGGTCTGGAAGTGTCAGTGGCAAAGAGTGTGCCAGCACCTCTTATTCCTGTGTATCCAGGAGGTGAGAGAAGGAGCAGCTTATAGACACAACTTCAGAGGTGTAGTATCTTCTGGAGAGAGTGAGGTTTTCATGGGCATAAGATAGAAAGAATGTGAAGGGGGAGGAATGAAGGGGCTTTGGCTAATAATAATGAAGGAGTTCCAGAGGGCTCCGTGGAGTTGAAGAGCAGAGAATGAAAGGGACTGGAGTGTGGTAGGATTGAGGTGGATAGAGTACAATGAGACGTATTTCCTAGACACGCAGGAAGGAGGTTTTTACACCAAGAGATGACCCCTGATCTACCAGTAGCATTTATTCTTTACACTATTTTAGATACTTCACTCTTTTCTCCATGATATATTCTTTTTATCCAAGAGGAACTTTCCAAGATGCAGTATGGGGTCAGAAGCTTCATTATAGGAGGAAGATTGAGGGTTCAAGGAACAATTTCCTTACCTTTGTGTCTTATTAGAGCACTCTCTCCCTATCCTCCAGGAAAGGAGGTTGGAGCACTTTAATTCCTTGGCCCTCTTGGATAGAACAGGTAGGGTAAAGGGCTTGCCAAAGGTCACATAGCTAATAATTGGCAGGATTGTGATTTCCCCATTATGTTTGAAGCACCGTGGGCCTCCAGAAAGCTATCTTTGTTTTGAGGTAGAGTGTAGATCAGAATCCATCCAAACCATATCCCATGAGCCTCTACTAATATTTTTACATTTACAAGTTAATCAGTATCAGGACACACTTAGTTCAAAACAATTGCATCTAATACAATTCTGTAGTAACAAATATAACATCAGAACATTCTCACCTTTTTTCATGAACACAGCCTCAGTTGATTTTTTTATGCCCACACGCACAACTTTACATAGGACATTACAGGGATAGGGAATACACACAATGTGAACTTAGGTGATCAGTACACTGGTGTAAAGAGATACACATTCAGGGAGTATTTATAACTAGGGCATACACATAGAGGAGGAGCAAGACATGCAAGACCTCCCCAATAGATTCATTATCCCATTCATTCATCACAGCAGCTATACCACATATTTTCTCAAATCTTCTATGACCCTCTGCTCTCTCAGCTGAGAACCTTGCCTCATACTTCATCCATTTACTAAAAGCTCCTTTTTCTCCCCTGCTGCTCATCTCATGTCTCTCAAACATCTTCCCCTACTATCTCCTTGGTGCCTCTTTTCTTTGCTGAGACAAACCTTCCTCTCTCCTCTAGCAGATTGCCCCAACTAATTCTAACACACTCTCTCTCTCTCTCTCTCTCTCTCTCTCTCTCTCTCTCTCTCTCTCTCTCTCTCTCTCTCCCTCTCTCTCTCCCTCTCTCCCCCCTCCCTCCTTCCCCTAACCACATTTTCTCTCCCTCCCCACCTTCCTCCTACCCCTGCCTCTTCCCTTCAACTATGACACTTCATCTTAGTCCTCTGTGCCTTTCACTGGCTTTTTCCATGCCTGGAATTCTCTTCCTTCCCATCTCTGCCTACTGATTTTCTTCAATATTCCATTCATATTTTACCTTCTTTAGGGAGCCTTTCCCAATTCCTCCTCTACTACTAGTCCTTTCCTTCTATTTTTGCTGTATATAACTGGTGTGCACAGTTTTTCACATGTTGTCTCAGTTAGAATGTGAGCTCCTTGAGAATGGGGACATTTTCCTCAATTTCTTTGTATCTCTGTGTAAGCACTTAGTAAATGCTTGTTGACTTACTAAGTGACTTATTTATGGTCCCACAAATAATATGTGTCAGGTGATATTTGAACTAGTCTTCCTGATTCTGAAACTCACTTTAATCACATTCTATTTTTCTTGATCTTTTTTTTTTTTGATGCAATAGTATGCAATTAAATTTTTTTAGTCATTTCTTAGTTGTTGGACCTAAGCAATGGATCTGGAAAAACAAACTCCCAAAAGGCCCCTTTTTCTTTTAAATTGGGGAGGGAAGGCCAAAATGAATTGTAGAACTGACCGTTAAAAACATACAGTAAATATATTTAGACACTTAATATATTTAATTTAAATAATCCCTAGGAAAGATTTTTTTTATACAGTCCCTTTGGTCAACTTTTAAAAAATCCTTTTTTCTCTAAGACTGATTTTATACATTTAAAAAATGTTTAGTACAAAGAAATTATGTAAGAATCATTTTGTGCATATTGTATATCTGATAGTCTTCATAATAAATTAAAAAATAATCTGTAAGGTTAAATGAATTCCTATATTTTATACACTCAAAATTAATTAACCTGCTTTCCTGCTAAGTTCTTTTTTCTTTCTACCAGTATTAAATGTTCTGGGCCAATCTTTATGTATTTTCTTTGTAGATAAGAATGTGAAAGAAGCTCAGCCTAATTTTGGACTGTGGGGAGAAGGCAAAGGTGAAGATGAGTTGTCACCAGAAGAAATACAAGTGGTAATTTTATTCTATATTTTGTCTTTTTGTTTTGTTTTGTTTTTGTTTGTTTTTTTTGTTTTTTTTTTTAGTGAGGCAATTGGGGTTAAATGACTTGCCCAGGGTCACACAGCTAGTAAGTGTTAAGTGTCTGAGGCCGGACTTGAACTCAGGTCCTCCTGACTCCAGGACTGGTGCTCTATACACTGTGCCACCTAGCTACCCCTTTGTCATTTATTTTTAACAAATATATATATATATATATTTGTGTGTGTGTGAGGCAATTGGGGTTAAGTGACTTGCCCAGGGTCACACAGCTAGTAAGTGTCAAGTGTCTGAGGCCGGACTTGAACTCAGGTCCTCCTGACTCCAGGGCTGGTGCTCTTATCCACTGTGCCACCTAGCTGCCCCTATTTTAACAAATATTAAGAAGAGAATATAGTATTAAGAAAAACTTCTTAAACATGATTTTCTTTATCTGTTGAGTAGATGAATAATAATTGTTTTAGATAAGTTTCTTTTTTTTAATGCATCTGAGGCATTATTATGGCATGACCCTAGGCTCTTGAAGGCTATACCAGTGTAACACTAGCCCTGGCAAGTCCTGTCAGGCCAGAAAGGCTTTGGACTTCAGGCCTGATGAATAATCCTGTGTGTGTTACTCAGAGATCAGCATGATTAATTGTGAAGAAGCTGATCACTAAAGATTTATTCACTGGGTGATGAATTTTGTGACAGAAGGCATCATGTAGCCATGTGATTGGCATTGATAGTGGGAGAACCATACCAATAAAATCAAAGATCTTTTGAAGTATGGTAGTATAATTAAAATGGTACCCCCTCTAGGATCATTACACTAATAATAGATGACTTCTGGGGCAGCTAGGTGGCGCAGTAGATAGAGCACCAGCCCTGAATTCAGGAGGACCTGAGTTCAAATCCAGCCTCAGACACTTTACACTTACTAGCTGTGTGACCCTGAGCAAGTCACTTAACCCCGATTGCCTCACAAAAAAAAAAAAAAGAAAAAAAAATAATAGATGACTTCTTACCTGTGAAGTATTCCTCCAGAATAAATGGTTCTTTTGGAATTGCTGCTGTTACTTTCTTGTTGTTGTTGGGGTTTTTTGGGTTTTTTTGGTTCTTTGTGGGGCAGTGGGGGTTAAGTCACTTGCCCAGGGTCACACAGCTAGTAAGTGTCAAGTGTCTGAGGCTGGATTTGAACTCAGGTACTCCTGAATCCAGGGCTGGTGCTTTTTCCACTGCACCACCTAGCTGCCCCTGCTGTTACTTTTTAATTGACCAAATTGTTTCATAGTTTGATAATATGAAAAAAGAATAAGTAATATTTGGACAATTAAAAACAAACCCACATATATTTATTTAAGGTGAATTTTAAATTCTTTTATTTCCATTCTCTGATTATTAATCAAGTTCATATTTTCTGGCCAGCTTTTGCAGAACAGAAACCAATAGCATTGGTGAGAGCCTAGTTTTAGGTATCATGTTGGCTGTTTTTTAAATCATGTGTCTTTTACTTCCTCATTCTTACACTGACATGGGGTGGGGGAATCTATAATTAATCTAAATATAATTAGGAACAAATATTTACTAGACAAAAAATTGTCACTTGAATTAATGTCCTAAGACTTACCAAGCACTAAAGATACAGAGGCAAACATGACACAGCCCCTTCCCTAAAAGAGTTTACAGTCCAGCAAGGGGAGAACACATGTACATATGCAGAGTTAGATATAAAATAATTGGGGAAGAAGGCAGTAGCCACTGTCTTCATACTTGAGCTGAGCTTTGAAGAAAGCAAATGTTTGTTAGAAGTCTCAGTGAGGAGAAATGTATCCCAAGTATTGGGTAAAGGCATGGAGCAGGGGGATATGGGGTACCATGTGTGAGGAATAGTAAGCAGGAACATTTGGCTAGCCCATGGAATTTGAGGAAGGAAAAGAAAAGAATGGCAAAGTTAAGAGCTTAGGGAAAAGAAGGATTTCTTGTTGGTGCCCTATATAGAAGCACAAAAGTTCAGCAGAGGGGTGGACTTTGCAGGAGAGAGAGGAAGAAGATAATGAGTTCTCTTTTGGATGTACTGAGGTGGAGATGTCTGTGGGACATTGAGTTTGAAATCTTCAGTCAGCAGTTTATGATGTGAAAGGGCCTAGGACAAAGTCTTCAACTATTCCCCAAATTAATGTGTATTGACATGGATGAAAAATGGTCTGTCTTCTCAGTGAAGTATGAGGCAAGGTCCTTAAGTGACAGGGTCGGAGGAGGGAGTTGTTGTTGTTGTTGTTGTTGTTGTTGTTGTGTTTATCCAGGAATCACCTGTGTTCTTGCCATATGCATGGGTTACCCCTTATTAAAGGAGAACTTTTAAGACTGAGTATAGTACCGTGATTATTATAATTTTTTTTTTTGCAATCATTTTGTAAACCTTTAAGTAAGTTGGGGGGGAGGAGGCAAGAGAAGGGAAACCTACTTGTTTACTCCTCATTTTTATCATGGATATCTTCAATGTGTGCACGGGCCCATTTTCATAAAAAGTTCATTGAGATAAAAAAGTTGTCACAGAGCTTGATAGTAATTTATTTGGGTTGCCAGCTAACGTGGTAACATGAAAGGTCCTAGCAGAACTCACCTTCCCCAGAATAAATTTAATAGGGCACCAGATGAGATGACTATACAAGAAGACATCCAGAAGTCTGTGCCCAGGGGCAGCTAAGTGGTGCAGTGGATAAAGCACCAGCCTTGGATTCAGAAGGACCTGAGTTCAAATCTGGCTTCAGACACTTGACACTTACTAGATGTGTGACCCTGGGCAAGTTACTTAATCGTCATTGCCCCACTAAACAAACAAAGAGAAGTCTGTGGGCCCTCGGAGCAGGAATATTTCAGGAGAATTGCAGGGGAAAAGGATTGGGGCGTGGGGGTGCGTCTGATTTGTTAAATGGAGAGTGAAGCCCCGGGGCAGCTAGGTGGCGCAGTGGATAGAGCACCGGCCCTGGATTCAGGCGTACCTGAGTTCAAATCCGGCCTCAGACACTTAACACTTACTAGCTGTGTGACCCTGAGCAAGTCACTTAACCCCAATTGCCTCACTTAAAAAAAAATTAAAAATTAAAAAAAATTAAATGGAGAGTGAAGCCCCAACCCATCAGCTGCAGTAGCATTTGGGTCCATATGAGGCTTGAAAGCACTGTACTGTTGGAACTACAGCAGGAGGCAAAGCCAGTTATTGTTGAGTGACTGCCTGAGAGGAAAGATGGCATAGCACCTAGAAAGTTCTGGGAAGCCTTCCAGGAGGCCTTAGACTAGCACAATCTCCCACATCCATTCAAGGCCAGAGAGGTCAGCACCTGTATTAGGCAACCATGAGATAAGCCAGAAACCAGGGAATGCAGCAGGAGGTGGGGCCTGGTTCCAGTCATTATATCCAGGACAATAGAGCAGTTCCAGTGACATCCAGACTGGCAGGAATTGTGAGAGCCTAATACCTGGTTCTACTAAATCTTAAGCCAGAAACTGAGTCTAGACATGTGATTAAGCAGAAAATTGAATACAGTAAGGTTGAAGTCCAAGAAGTAACCTAGAAGAGGGTAACTCCATAGTCAGTATAAATAGAACCTCAAGAAAATGAAAGAATTGTTTGGCTCCTAGGACTTCAAGAGTGGAAAGGAGAGAGAGAGAGAGAGCGCGCATTTATTAAGTGCTTACTATGTGTCAGGATCATGTGGTGGTCATACAAATAAAATGCAAGTAAAACAATCCCTACCTTCAAAGAGCTTACATGCTAAAGGGGGAAGACAGCACATAAAGTGGTACTGGAAGCCATGGTGGGGAGGGAAAGTACCCACATGAGGGCATGGGGAAGTGACTGCAACAGGTCATATAGAGTACTAGATCCCAACAAGATATGGCAAAATGCTCACCTGTTAGAGCTGTGGGAGCCAGGAGTTCCATGTTTCTCAATGAAAGAAAATGAAGCAAGTAATAAATGAAATTAGAGTTCTTGAAGAAAACATTGGAAGCAGAATAGTTTGGAATAGAAGACAGAAAACTTTAATGAAAAAATAGAGCAGATGGTCCAAACATAACTCGATAGTTCAATCTGACAACAAATATTAGAATAAAATTAAAATCTGAAAGGTTTGAAGAACATAGATCTACCATCAAAAACAACTGACCTGAAAATTAAATTGAAGAGCGATAGTTTTAGAGTCACTGGACTCACTGAAAACTATGACCAGATTTTTAAAAATGGATACCATAATTCAAGAAATAATAAAAGGAAGCTGTTTAGATCAGTTAGAAGCAGAGGCAAAGTGAAAATAAGAAGAATCCACCAGTCTTCCAATAGAAACACCAAATTGAAAACACACAGGAACTTCATGGCCAAAATTTAGAGCTTTCAGTTCTAAGAAAAAATACTGCAAGCAGTCACAAGGAGTTCAAGTAACAAGGAATCAGTCAGGATCACTCAAGACTATGCCACAGCCACTTTGAAGAAGAGGACATTCTGGAATATAATATTCTCCAAAAGGTGAAAGAAAAATATTTAAAATCAGTAATTTATCCTAACTCGGATTATAATTCTACAGGAGGAAATGAACATTTGTTCAAATAGAGAACATTCAAATATTCCTAATGAAAATACCAGAGATTTGTATAATCTTTGAAATGCAGAGAAGAAAAACCTAGGAAGCTAAATTCATTTGAAGAAATGGAAGGAGCTAATGATGACAAGAAGTTTATATTCTAATAATGAGAGGAGACAAGAATCTCATTGTCTTTGAGCATCATTTAGGAAGTCAAGAAAATAAATATGCACAGCCCGGGGTATGGTTCTGTTCTACTTTGTTTTTAATAGAGGAAATAAAAGAGAGAGGGAAGTGAATATACCAGGAAATTGATGAGGTGTTTGGGAGATGAAGTTACTATCTCTCATAATTGGGATATGACAGAACATTCTAAGACAGAGGAGGTGAAAGTGGATCTCATGAACTCTTCACTCTTATCTGAACTATACAAAGGAAAGGTGAACACACAGAGAGAATTTGATAGAGAAATATATTCGGTTCAACAGGAAAGCAATTAGGGATAAGCAGAGGGGTGTTTAAGAAGAAGGATCGAGTTGGGGATGAAGTAGTCATAAAACAAACTTAAGCATTAGAGAGCAAATTATAAAGGGGGGTTATTTTTAATAGATTCTTGTTTAAATTACAAATGTTTTAAAAGATTATTCTGCTCTCCCTATGTCTCTCCACATGAGCAAATTAAAAAACAAAAATCTGTCCTTCAACATGCAGCCACATAGTATAGCATATATAATGAGAAGTCCTCATTTGCAGTCTTCATTTGACTAGAATACTAACTGTGGGAAGGAGGAGTGTGTTGAATATGGTTGGAAGGCTAGAGATTAGGTGTGACTATAAAAGAACAAAGTTGATTTTCATAGGCGGCTAATGATCTGACTTTGCCAGTGGAGAGAAGAAAGTCATGGTATTTATCTGGTTTACCTGATTACCAGATTACCTGTTAACTTGTCATGTTTTGGCTAGAATCATACTGTTCTTTCTAATCCTAAATAGAGTCCAGGGAAAACCATTCTGATTTCAGAAACTAGCAGACCTTGTTTAGCCCTCTAGAAATGTTTTGTTTTTTTTTTTTAATATTCTGGAGCACACAAGTGGAATCAATCAACCAACCATTATTTCTTAAGTGCTTTTTATGAGCCGCTAACTCTGCTAAGTGTTGGGGATAAAACAAACACACACCTAGCCCTTGTCCTCAAGGTGCTTCCATTCTGCCAGGGGAGAGGCATGGACAAGGTACACACAGAAAAGGTAGAAAGTCACCTTAGAGGACAAGGCTCTAGCAGCTGGGAGACCATAAAGTACTTCCTACAGGACGCACTGTGCTGAGAGTTGGGGGTAAAGAGACAGAGCCTCCCAGACATAGATGACAGCCAGGAGAAAGTTAGGGAAGCAGGAGATGGAGCACGTTGTGTGAGAATCAGGAAAGAGGTCAGCGTGGCTGCACCAGAAGCGAGTGGAGGAAGACTGGAAGGAGAAGGAGGGGCCAGGTTGTGAAGATCTTTCAGTGCCAAAAAGAGTTTGTGTTTGATGCTAATGGTCAAAGGCGTTCCTGGAGTTTATTGAATAATGGGGTGACATGGTCAGACCTGTGCTTTTGGAAAATTACTTGGGGAGCTGTTTGGTCAGACATAGCAATCGATGCTGGTTCTTTGAGAGGTAGCGTTGACAATATCAGTATAGTATATCCAGCATGATATTTTGACTAAATGCATGAGAAGCTTTTTTTTTAAACAATATTATATGTGTGTACATCAGTGGTATTTAATTTGTTTACAGTATCTTGAGTTTAAAAAAACCAAACACATCCTTTGAATCAACTGGAAGCAATGTGGTGATATTCTAATTCAGTTCAGTTCAACAAATTATATGTCAGGACCAATGCTACACCCCAGGGGATTATAAAGATAGATAAGCCAGTCTCTGTCTTCAAGGAGTTTATAAACCTAATTAGGAGTGGAAACTATGCAGAAGTCACTACAAAGCAGCATGTGATAAGCACAAAAGATAGAGCTACTTTTGTACTATGAACAAAAGGAAAAAATCATCTCCAAGCTAGAGGATCAGAGAAGACTTCATAGAGAACGTGGCAGATGTGTCAGATCTTCTTTAGGTGGTGATGGCGGAGGGCTTAGTATGAGAAAGGGGGGGAAGGTCGGGGGAAGATAATTGAATAAAGCCTAGAAACATGATGGTTTGGTTCTAGTAATGTTAGTTAATTTGATGTGGTAGCTTCAACTTCTCTGCCCTCCAAGTGATTATTTGAAAACAGCAGGACTTTTTTATTCTTTTATTGATTTACTGAAAATAAGTTGGCTTTAAGGCAAAAATGTTCATGACTTTTATGACAGGCTATTTAATGTTCCTTTAACTTCTTTCTTAATTAGGAATACTAGCTAAGTACCATATCTTAGAGTCTGGCTAACCAAAACTTGATTTAAAAAACTCAACCCTGGAAATGAAAACTAAGAAATATTGTGTAAGCTGCACTATTGGTTTTAAATTGGAATGTGTTGCAGCAAATTGTGCCTATAATTCACAATCAGTGTTTCCAGATTCTTCCTTGGGGTAATATAATGAATTAAGCCCTACAACAGCAATTTAATTCATTATGTCACCCATAGGAGGGATCATTACATAGTCCAAAATGGTTGCAGGCTATTGTGTGATTTGCACAGTAAATTTTAGCTTATTACCCATAGGATAGGTATATTAATGCTCTAGAGTTAGCATAAGCATATGTCTTGTGGTCAGATTGAGTGGAACAAAATTGTTTTCTGATGTTATTAGTAGTGAAAATGTCTGATTTTCCTAAACTTCATTTTATTGTCTTGAGTGAAACCACATCTATTCATTGATAGATTAGAACAATAAAAAAGCACAAGTGTTATTTTTATTCATTAAATTCAGGATAAACAGTATATAGTATGTCATCTTGTTCCTTCTTTTCTGTATTCTCAACTTTTATTCCATTGAATGTTTTCTCATAACCTATTATCTTGCAACCTAGAGAATTCCTCATTTTAAATAGCGGATATTAAGCAACAGGAGCTGTTTGGCTGAGGTGGGAGGGAGTCCTCCAGCTTAAGACTCATTCCAAAGATGGGGGGAGGTTTTTTCCCATTTAATTGGAAAATGTTTTCCTTAATAATATATTCTCAGAGTAAGTTTTTAGACTTTAAATTAAACTATGAGCCTTTAAATATATTAATAGTATGTCTTCCCTTCAATATTGGATATTCATGAAAATATATAGCTTAATGCTAAATGAAGAGATCCTCATGTCAGAGCACATCAACCAGCATTGTTTTGTGACAATATCATTAATATAATCTAACCAAACTTATTGCATTGTCATTTGGTCAGTTTCACATTTAGAACTTTGTGCTTACAGTTAACTGCCCCTGTAATATCATTTTACCTAAACGTCATTTGACCTACCATTGTTCCTTCTTGGAAGAAATGAAGGATATTAGGTGAGACATTCTTCTAGTTCCAGGATCATTGATAAAGCAGAATACCAAAACTGCCCTAAGGAGACCTAAAGACAGGAATTCTGCATCCCATCCCCCCCCCCCCCCCCGAAAAAAGACTGTAAAATGAAGAGGTTGGCCTAGATGGCTCCTGATGTCCCTCCTAGCTCTGATGCATGCTTCTGTAACAAGTGAGGGTAAACCCTTAGGCAGCATGACCAAGCTTTGAGATGGCTTGGAAAGACACTGGTCAAAAGCAGACCAGTTTGTCAGTAGTGAGCATAAAAAAGTTAAGAGCTCTGTACAGTCACACACCCTGTAGCCTGTAACCTCAGCCAGCCAGCAGATACCTAGCCCAAGTTAGATTGGGTATGTGCATTCATCTTGTAACCACTCTTGTTAAGTAGGAGTGCTGTTATTCATTAGCTCCCTGGGGGGGGGGGGGAGTCTATCAGATTAGATTACAGTTTTGGAGATGAATGAGTCGGTGTAGTGACCGCTGTTTGAAAAGTGGCAATCAAGGTATTCAGGGGGCCACTTTAATAATTCCCCATACTGACTAATTGTTGCCAGCAGCCATTTGGTTATTGAAACCAGCCAAATTAAAGTAACACTCATTCTTATTTATAGAGTGTTCTACAGTTTACAAAGTACTTTCCTTGCCACAACACTAAGAGAGCTACATGGTCCAAGTATATTAAATTCATTTGACCAATGAAGAAACTAGACTCAGTAAAATCAAGGGACTTGCTCATGAACACAGAGCTATATGAATGTGGAGAGAGGGAATAGAATGGAGAGGAAGACCAGAGGTCAAGTCCTACATTATTTGAGAAAGGGGGGAGTCGCCTTCTCTCCCTCCACCCCACATCACTAGCTCCTTCCTTCTGAGATTACTTTCCACTTGCATTGTATCTTGTACGTGTCTCTCATTTAACATGTGAATTCCTTCAAGACAAAGACTATGTTTTTGATTTTCATGTATTCCTAGCCCTTAGCACAGTGCCTAGTACATAGCAAGCACTTAAGTGGTGACTGACTGACTTGGAGACTGCCAAGAAATATAGTTATATGGAGTGAATCTCACAGGAAGAGAAATTGGTGAATTGTGGTAGCAGTGATGGTCTATAGTAGCAAGGAACCACCTCCCCCCCACTATCTTCTCCTCCTCCTTCTGTCCAGTGTGTCGGGGGGCACGAGGAAAAGAGCGCCAGGTCACTGAGAAGGGTGGTCCAGGCTTCCATGATTGCCAAAAGATGAAAAAAATGTGAGGCAAAGTGGTGTGAGATGAAGGGGATTTTGTTAACAGCAGACTGGGGCACAGGGGGTTGGAAGGCAGCGGGTATGAGCCTCACAGTCATAGGACTGAGGTGGAGTGTGATGCCAGTCATAATAGTAGCAACTGATATTTCTATGAGATTTACAGAGTACTCACAACAACTCAGTGAAGTCAGCACTAGAGGTAGTAATCTTACTTTACTATGAGGGACTCATACTATGAGGACTCCACCAATTTAAGTGATTTGTCCATGCTTTCACTCCCACATATGTACTGCTGAAGCTAGTTGAAGAAAATCACAAGATTTGGACTGACTGGATCTACTACAGATTTATGTTACATGACTTCAGCTGGGCCTTTACTGCTGCAAAGCAGTCCTTCTGCACTTCCCTAGTCAACTCACTATTTCCCTCACCAGCGGAGCTCGTCTAAATTGTTTCATCCTTCTTCAAACCTTCTATGGCTCTTTCCCTTCTCTCTGTCAGTGGAAACCCTTAAAAGATATATCAAGACCTCACTCTTCTCCCTTTCTCCTTATCTTACATCACCTAGATGCCTTCTGTATCTCTTCCTTTGCCTCTGCCTCACAGTCCCTTTCTCCTTGCCAAAGAAAACCTCTCTACATGCACAGATGATCCTTCTGTCTTCTCCAGTAGATCATCCCCATTGTCATCCCTACTATCTCACTTTTCTTCAATTTCTCTCTGCTTCCTTGCTGTCTACAAACATGCCTCTGTCCCCCTCATCCTCAAAAACCCCACACTCAGTCTCTCTCCCCACTAGGTATTGTCCTAAATCTCTCCTTTTTGTGGCTCAACTCTTTGAGAAGACTATCTACAATATGTGTCTCCTCTTCCTTTCCTTTCACTCTCTTTAACTTTCTACAGTCTGGTTTCTGACTTCATTCGATACAAATTGCCCTCTCCAGTTACTAACAGTCTCTTAATTGCCAAATCTAATAGCCTTTTCTCAATTTTCCTCTCTGACTCCTCTACATCCTTTGTCACTGTTGATCATCTTCTTCTTGATACTTTCTTCTCCTTGGGGTTTCGTGACATTAGTCTCCCTAGGTTCTCCTATGTAACCACTCCTCAGTCTCCATATTGCTGGATCTTCATTTAGATCATGCCCATGACCTAGGTCATGATTTTGAGTGTCCCTCAGGGACCTCCTGGGCCTTCTTTTTTTCTCCCTCTTATACTTTTACTTGGTGATATCATCAGCTCCCATGGATTCAATGATCATCTCTGAAAATGATTCTCTATGATAATGAAATCTACTAATCCAGCCTCTCTTCTGATCTCCAGTCTTGCATCTCCAACTGCCTGTTAGACTTCTCAGACCATGTGTCCCATAGACATCTTAAACTCAGTACGTCCAAAACTGAACTCATTATCTTTTCCCCAAGCCCTTCCTTTTTCCTAACTTCCCTGTTATTCTCGAGGGTACCACCCACCTTCCCAGTTAGCTAGCCTCACAACCTAGGTAGCATCCTTGACTTCTCACCCCTTCCTCACATCCAATTCGTTGCCAAGGCCTGTGGATTTTACTTTGATAACATTTTTTTTTAATATGCCCTCTCTTCTCACATTGATATTACCCTGGTGCAGGCCCTCATCTCCTCATGCCTGGACTATCACAACAGCCTGCTGGTTAGTCTCCCTGTCTGCAGACCCTCCTCACTTCAGTCTACACACACACACACACACACACACACACACACACACACACACACACACACACACACACACGCGCCACTTCCAGTATTAACTTTACAATTTTCTGCTTGACAATAAAACCCCTTCCTAACCATTCCCTGCATCTACCTCTCTAGTCTTCTTACATCTTACACCCCCCATGGATGCTATGATCCAGCTTCATTGACTTCCTGGCCATTCCTTGAACAAGACATTCCATTTCCTGACCGAGCATTTTCTCTGACTGTCCTCCATGCGGGCAATGCTCTCCCTTATCTTTGCTTCCTGGATTCTGTAACGATTGGAATGATGCCACCTGCTGGAGAGCTACTGTAGGAAAGCTCCACCATAAGGAGAAGGCGTCTGAGGGCAAGCCATGCAGCTTTTCTTTGGCGTCAGGAAGTGATGTTTGCTTGTGGGAGGAAGGAGGGACAAGGCTGGCTCTTTCGCTCTCTTTCGCCAGGACTCTCATGGAGAGTGGAGCAGAACTGTAGCTCCCCGAGATAGATAGCTGAATCTAGGCCTCTTTTTCTCCCTCTTCACCAAATTCTTATTCTCCTTAATAAATGCTTAAAAGTCTAAACTCTTGCTAAAGCTTACAATTCATTGGCGACCACTCATTAGATATTTTAGACAGATGAGCTAGAATTTTAGCGCCTTATAATTCCCCACCTTTCATAAAGTCCCAGCTAAAACACAATCTTGTACAGAAAGTCTCTCCCAGTCACCCTTAATTCTAGTGCTTTCTCTCCTTAAATTATTTCCGTTTTATGCTTTATATGAGTTCTGCATAGTCATTTGCATGTTCCCTCATTAGCTGTGATCTCCTTGAGAGCAGGGCCTGCTTTTTGCCTTTCTTTGTATACCCAGCTCTTAGCAAAATACCTGGCACCTAGGCGCTTAATAAACAGTTATTACTTATTGTCTTTCACAAAATGCAGGAGGAGTTAAGTGGTATTTTATATGCTAAAGAAATTTAAGTTATTAATTTCATGCCAAAATCATTCCTTCCATATAACTTTCTTATTAGGTGGTTATTCTAGGTCACATGTGTCAAACATGTAGCCCATAATTTTGTGACTCACAACACTCCCAAGTGCCTGATCCAGATTAAAATGTAATTGGGAAATATTTAACAAAATAAATAAAAATGCAATAGAACATAATTAATATGATTTTTTTCTAAGTCAATATGCAGCCTAAAGGGATTCTTATGTATGGTTTAGTGACCCCCATTTTTATTTGAGTTTCACACCATTGTTCCAGATGATCTCTAAAGACTTCACCAGTTTTTTTATGTATAGGTCTTACTGCTAACGTAAGAGTCCTATGCTTATCTACCTCAAAGATTATAAGGTCCTTGAAGTCAAGAACTATGTATAATCCTTCATTGTATTTTACCCACTGGAGCCTAACTTAGTACTTTTCATGTAGTGGATTCTCAATAAATATTTTTAAATGATTTAGTGAGTAATGGATTAAAATAATTTCAGTATTATGTTTGAACAGAACAAATACATTTTCATTCATTCAACATGTTAAGTCTGTATGTTGGAATATATTATAAAGTGCTAAGTTAAAAACTGTAAAAAGTGAGTTTTTAAATCTTACCTTTAAACTGAGAAAAGCATCCTCCTTTTTGAGGGAGCACATTAAAGCAAATAGTCCCCTCCAAGCTTTATGAAGGGGATGGTAACCCATAATATTCCATTTCACTGAGGGCAGAAATAGAAGAAATGTGCTTAACTTGGAACCACAAATGTAAGCTATGAGACAGTACTTAGAGTAGAAAAAGCGTTGGATTTGGCAGTTGGAAGCCTGGGTTGTATAATCTCGCCTTCTACCATACGTTACTCTATGTGACATTGGGCAAATCACATAACCCCTCTCTCTCTCAGTTTATAAACTGATGTTGGTAATACCTGCCCTTCCTACCTGATGAAATTATTGAGGATCAAAAGAAAGAATGGATATGAAAATAGTAAATAAAAGCATAAAGCAATGGAAACAAAAAGTAGCCTTGGTACTTATATTTCCAGTGCCTGGCAAATAATAGGGACTTAGTAAATGCTTGTTGATTGATTTGAAGGAAAGGCAGAAACTGTGAAAATACTGGGATAGGTTATGGGAGAGAACTCTGGATCTTTTCACTGATTTGGGAAACTTATGTTAATTTCCTTTGATTTCTAAGAGGACCAGTGACATCACAAGTGATGTCTTGACTTGCACATGAATTGGATTTGTGAGGCAAAGCTGTACAAAGTCTTCAGCCTCACTCTTTCTTCCTGAGTCATTGAAGTCCACTGGCAAGACAAAAGTCAGGACCACTGACTTTGATTTCTGATCAAGCTCTAAGTATTCCACAGTGCCTACTTCTGCTACCTTCATGATCATTGGAGCAAACTGTTCTCATCTTCCCATTCTGCCAGAGAAAGTCTTCACATGTTTGGGGTAGACATCCCCCTAACTCAACAGGTTTGAGGCATGTTGGTTACCCCCAACCTGGTTTAGCCTGTTTGCCAAGATGGTTTACCTCGGGTGTGGCCATTCTCAGAGCCTCTTTCACCTGGGGGACTTATAGTCAACAGTGGAACTTACAGTCCCGGAAGGAGATGACACCTGCACTAATATAGTAGCTGTAACAGAGAATACATGAATATTGCTAAGGACTTGCGATTTCATCATAGTAGGGAACCCTCTACCATAGCAGATTGAAAAATCTGTCTGTAAGTTAAAAGATAGATCCTAGGGAGTTGCCTGAAGCAAACAGGTTTAGTAGTTTGTTCCTGGTCCTGTTGCTAGTGTCAGAGTCAAGATTTGAACCCATTTCTTCCTTATTCCAAGCCCAGTAATCTCATATCCCACTCCATGCTGCCTTAGTTCAGATAAAGGAATCCGATAGGTATAACACAAAATGCTGTGTGACATCTAAGAGGGAAGTTCATCAGTGACCATGAGTGTCAGGGAAGACATCATGGAGGGAGGAACATTTGAGTGGGGCTTCGTTTTAACTGAAGAGGGAAAAGGAGGTCATTGGGGAGGAGGGGTTGTCCTCTTTTTTTAATGAAACTGAAAAACCTTCTAAACTTATACTGATACTTTTCAAGCTGTTGAGTATCCATCAGGTACATCATTCCTTCTCCAAATGTGAAAAGGACTACTGAAATGCTGATCCCATTTTTCAGTGTGTGTGCAACATTATCCTCTTGCTTCATCTGTACTTAAGTAGCAATCACTATGATGCAATCCATACAGTGTGTTCTTTTCCTTTCCAGTTTGAACAAGAAAATCAGAGACTTGTTGGTGAAATGAACAGCTTATTTGATGAAGTGAGGTATGTTTCTCATTTGTTAATGACAACTTACATATTTTTCAAAAGTATACTTTGAACTTTTCTTAGCAAGTTTAGCATGTATATTCATTGTGAGACTTTTATGGGAAAATGTACATAATATAATAGAGAGCAAGGAATTTAATAGGCCAGGATTTGGACCTTCCAAGTAGCCAGCGTGTTGTGAGCATTTAAAAGCAGAATGCCAATAGAGTATTTAAGAAATTGTTATTATTGTCAACAACAGCAGTAATGATGATGGTGTGATATTGACTCTGCTTCATTTTGGCATGAAGATCCTACCAAGCTAATATGGCTTTGAGTACAGGTCCAGTGATAGACTGACTCTATGTCTTTCACCCAAGGACCAATCTGCTGGAATACAAGAAGGATCATGATCAGAAGGTTGATTACCATGTGATAACTACATTTTCCCCCAGGCTTTGGCAACTTGTGCAGACAAGAAGTAGATTCTTCCCCAGACGAGAGAAAATACTGACAAAACCACAGATCCTTCAAATAATAAATATGGAGTCTAGGGAACCTTTTTCATTGTGTGGTTGGAAATAACCCTGCCACAACTCTTTAAGTGTCAATCAAATATCTGGAAGGTAAAATTTGTGTATTTTGCAAAACATATGTAATATAAAAGTTTGTATATATCCCCTTATAATTTTAAGAATCTTTTAAGAATTGTAGATATCAGTTGACAAACATAGTTCACTATCGGGCCCATATTCAAAGTCCTTCTAACAAATTTTGGAATTCTGTAGCTAGAATTTAAATATATATTCTTCAGTTAATTCATAGATGATCATTCAGTGGAAAGAATATTTGCATATTCCATCTCCTTTTTTGATAAATGCCAGTTTAATCATTGGATGAGCATAGATTGCCACAGGAAAAACTAGATAAAGAGTAAAAAAGAATGAAAATTAAAGGCATATTTAAAACTAATCTTCCTTGTCATTCTATCCATTTAGTTAACTATTTGGGGTTTCTCCAACCTGACTCCACTATCACATTGGAAAGACTTTTTCCTTGAGTGCCACTAAAAATCCATAATTTCTGGCAAAGTTATCACATTTAGTCCTACTGTGAGGTTTGAACTCTGAAATTTTGTCTTTCTTGATATATGAATCAAGTTGTAGTTGACATAAAATGTATTAAATCCTTTTTTTTTTTTATGAAGGCAAATTGAGGGAAAAGTGGTTGAAATTTCCAGACTTCAAGAGATATTCACAGAAAAGGTTTTACAACAGGTAAAGATGTCCTTGTGAAAAGCTTGATTGTACTTATGATGAATGATGTAACATACTTCTTAGTCACATTTTTCTGATATTGCCTGATAACTGTTATGCCTTCTATAACATTCTAAACAATGTTCCCTTATAGTCTCATTACTACGTTATAATTAGTCCATTATAGGCAGACCCTTCCATAAAGGTATGAAACCCTTCTGTAATGTCCTCTGTGTAATCACTCAAGGTACAAATTAGATAGTTGGTCATGAGCCAAATGAGGGGTTGAACCCCAGCAACTTTAGCTCCATTGATTGGAAGTTTGCTTACTGTCCTTATGTTCAACAGTATTCTCAAGGGACAAACATTTCCGTCCTCACCTAACATTGTGTTTTGGCAGAACAGATTATGTGGGAATAAGCCTGTAGTATTAATTAGTAAAGCACATGGAAGGTAAACTAAATGTAATTCTCCTGGAGGAGCATGTGATTAAAATAAGAAAATTAGGGCAGCTAGGTGGCACAGTGGATAAACACCTGCCCTGGATTCAGGAGGATATGAGTTCAAATCCAGCCTCAGGCATTTGACATTTGCTAGCTATGTGACCCTGGGCAAGTCACTTAACCCCCATTGCCCCGGAAAAAAAAAAAAAGATAATTAACAAAATAAAAATGAATCTAGAAACCCCAGGGCAAAGTATGGGAGTTTGGCAGAACCTGAATTAATAAGTCTGGCTCCCCCCTAGAACTATGTAGTGCTTAGTCATGCAAAGGGTGTAGATAAGAAATGTCATTGTTTTCTCTGACAATGGTTTATATTTTATGTTGCTCACAATATCGCTGAAATCTTGGGATTGCCTAAAAAAAGACAATTGATAAATATTTTGTTTTGTTTAGAAAATCTTACATGATAAATCTGTCATGGGCCTCTTAATTTTCACAAACTAATGATGCTGAAGAACAAAATATCTCTTCTCTTAGTTGTTAGGGTAGGCAACTTTGACCTAAGAAATTTTAACCAAAAAATTTACTTTACATAAACCACATGGCAACAGTAAACCAGTTCTTAAATTTCATTCATTAAATCCAGTAACAAATGGGGTTTTCAACTTCACCAAACATTATGTTTAATAATGCTTTAAAGTATTATCCACTCATATGTATCAGGTTAATATCAGAAAATTAATAGTGACTGCCCTTGTGTAGAATATACAGTTGTAGATCATTAGCCCAGATTTGTGGTGCAGTCAGAAATTAACGTTTTTATTATGGGAAAACAGATCTGTTACATGTCTACAGTGTAAAAAATGTGTAGGATCACTTTGTTAGGACAGCTAATAAATACTCCAGGTACTGGGTACTGATATAGGTATATGTCTTTCCAACTGGTACCTCTCCTGTATAATCATTGCTGCTATTAACTTATACATTATAAAAGTGTACCCAGTTTAGGTTGAAATACAGAGAAGGCATGCAGCACTAACTGATTAAAGGTCTTAAGCAGTGAAAAATCTTAATTACAGAGTATTTCTTCAGGTACTTTTTGTAACCCCAGGTGTTAAATGAACAGTTAAAGTTAACACATGGATTCACTGTATGAGAATTGTGATGTCAGAGCATTCAGAAGTTTGTTCAACTTTGTAGGCTAAAAATTGCTTCCAAAATATTTGCTTAGCCAGTCTTTTTTTTTTTTCCCCATAGCTAATGTACAAGTAGTTGCAACCATATTCCTCTCTAAATTGTCACAACTTCTTAATTAAGGAAATAATCATTTTGCCATGTATGAATTTTGGTCTGACATTTTCCTCACACCAGACAATTATATTCTTCTGAAGTTCATTCTCATTGGGAGAGTCTGTTCATAGTAGTTGTCAGTTGTATGTTCATTTTCTTCAGCCTCTTCTCTTAAAATTTTCTTACATTGCCTGTCTTGGTGATCCCTCTAAATTTGGGGAGGTTTTTCTTTTTATAAAATATTTAGCATAGTGTTCTGGGCACAGTGAATACCTCTTACGTGTTTACAGAATTACACTGAATTGAAATTGATCACTGTAGGGGCAGCTAGGTGGCGCAGTGGATAAAGCACAGGCCCTGGATTCAGGAGGACCTGAGTTCGAATATGGCCTCAGACACTTGACACTTACAAGTTTGCCCCACAAAAAAAATAAAAAATTTAAAAAAAAAAAAAAAAAAGAAATTGATCACTGTATATAGAATTTCTATATCCTGCCTTTGTTTCTGAGACTCATAGCAAATGTCTGCCCAGTTTATCTATATGGCGAGAATATTAATATTGATTGATCTCACAGGAATGTTAAACTTCTAGTAACTAATTAGTTTTTGCTTTAAGGTTCTCTAAAGAACCATAATTAGAAGGTAAAAGCAATAACAAGTATTGATGTTGTTCTTAAGAATGTGTAATACATTCTTTGTAATTATACAGCTAAATATTTGTACTCACTCAAACTGAATGTTTGCGGTATCACATAATCTCAGAGTTGGAATGGACCTCAAATGAGAGAATGTACGTAAACTGCTATTTTTGGTACAAGTATTGAAGGAAGAGGGATACACAGACAGACATCCATTTATAAGAAATACATTTAACTGTGTTGGAGAGGAGAGAACCTGTTAGCCAAAAATCTTATTGTGCAGTTAGGAGATTGACATCCAATATATCACCTTTTTTGTTTATTTTCTCAAGTGTGTGAATGATGAATGCCTTTTTAAAAATTCTTTGAAGACATCTTGCATTCTATTTTTGGATTTGGGTTTTTAGCCATTGCATGTTTGTAATGTAGAGACCGGTATAGAATAATGGATTTATATTTTTTCCAAAATCCACATATATGTTTTTGGGTTAAAAATGCATTTATCTTAACATTTTTCTCTAATAGGAAACTGAGATTGACAACATTCACCAGCTAGTTGTGGGTGCAACAGAGAATATCAAGGAAGGTAATGAAGACATAAGGGAGGTAGGTAAACACTCTAAAGAACTGTGTGGATAATTTTCCTGATTTCTAGTTCTGGATAGGTCTATGTGCCAGCTCCCAATGGTGTCCTCATTGCTCACCGGTCCTTTCTAGGAAAAGAATAGAGGCAGCCTAGATAATAATTATTCATCCTAATACCAGGTATTGGTACTGAGAATTAAGTTGTGGTATGTAAATTGATGGACCTTGTTCATATCCAGATCTGTTTTCCACTTGCTGTATGCTGGATTCTGGGAATATCTCTAAATAACAAGAAACTTAGAAAAAAAATAGTCTTGTGAGGGGCTACACTAACCTGGTACCATAGCCCAACTATGGTCTATTATTGGAAATATCGAGCTCCTCAGTTAAGTCACATTTGATTGCCTTATAAGATCAGTATTCTGGTTTTCTGAGGGTATTTCTATTTACTTCTAGCTAATTGCCAAATATTTGCTACTCTGAATGTTACTTTTATCACAATTTATTTTTGTTTTCCAATACAAGTATTCATGAATTTTAAATCAACATGGGCATCCGTGGGCATCTGCTGAACGGCTGCAGAAGTTTTGTAATAAGACTTCTCAAAGTTGATTGTTAGCACGAGTGGTTTTTTGTTGTTGTTGTTGAGTGGTTTGTTTCCTAGGATATTGTACTTTAAATCAATATGTCTTGATTCACCTACACATGTATCTTGTCTTTATGTGGTAATTCATTTACTACTTAAAGGAAACGTATCAAACTGCATGTCATTGTTAGCATGGTAATGGGAGAACATTTGAGATTCCCAGGCAGCGGTCAGAAGCAAGTGGAGAGCATTGGATTTGGTGTCAGAAGATCTGGGTTTAAATCCCACGCTGCTTCTTTTGACCTGTGACTCTGGTTAAGTGACTTCATCTCCTTTAGCCCTGGTCTCTTTGATTGCAAAATGAGGGCATTGCACTAGAGGATCTCTAAGGATTACTTTCTGTTCTAGATTCTATATCATGTCCATGGAGAACAGAAATACTAATCGTATAATTCAGAGTTTGAAAACAAAATTGGACTTAACACATGCAGCGTGACCTAATGAAAAGCCTGGGCTAATGATAGACCCTAATGAGAGCCCTGGACTATAAGCAATAAATGGATTTCTGCGGTAACTCAAAAGCATTGTGGTGCCTAATAAAGTCATGCTTCCCAGGATCATGGAGTTTTAGAATGAGTAGGGACTTTAGAGATCACATACAGATAAGTAAATAGGATGTATTTGTGCTTTTTAAAAATTTAAGTTTGAGAAAGTGATTGAAAATTTTTTTTTTCAGGCAATCAAAAACAATGCAGGATTCCGTGTCTGGATTCTTTTCTTCCTTGTGATGTGTTCATTCTCCTTGCTTTTCCTGGACTGGTATGATAGCTAGCTGTGGTTGGGGTTTTTTCTGGTGTCTTCTTCTTTCTGCAGGCCTTGGTACCTTGCTCATCTGAACATGAAATCACAGAACACTTTGCTTTCAACAAAGCAGAATGTACTGTATGGTGTTTTATGCAACTGTCGCACAGTTGTGACTCAAGGATTTTTCAGTAAAGTCACTTATGGATGTTGTGTATGTACACACTCTCAAAGGGAATCCTCAAATTATTTCAGTATATTTAGTAGATAAAATGAATTCTTGCACTTAGAAGGTTTTAGTTTAGCAATAAAAAGTTAAATGAACTGTTGACTGAAACCATTTTAAAAGCATAAAACTACTCTCAGTAGCAGAGAAATTCAACTTCCTATCAAAGTGAGTGATGTTGTGAAGAGTACTTGTGATGTACAGAGAATGCTCAGACATTAATTTGAGGGAGGCAGCACGCAGAGAGACTGCCTGATTTCCCATCTGGTGAGACCTCAGGGAAAACATTTATGTTATCTCCCTACAAAATGATTATTTCTGTTCCTTTTTCTGCTACTTCTCATCGTACTGAAATGATTCTTTTCATACACAAAGACTGATTGTATTTGTAGGAAAAAAATGATAGTCTACTTGTTAATCTTATGAATTTGTTTAACATGATTTAACTTAAAATCTACAATAAGTGTGAAAATTAAGACTTCTAGATCATTCAGAGTACACATCATGTCATGACAAGGTACTGAAATGTTGCAGTGGAACCAAAGATCAACTAGGTAGAAGCCAAACTTATCAAGTATTTATTTCTAGGATAGAATCAAGTCATAAACTCATAAACAAGAACCAGTAGCCTAAAGTCGGTGCTGTTTTTTGACTGCCTCCTGAATGGAAATATCCCACTGTATGCTTTTATAACAGGGCTGGCAGTTAGTTCACATTAGGCTCAGTCTCTATTGCGTTCAGAGGAGTTCTTTGTACAGAGAAGGAGATCTACATTGGAAGTCCTGGGCCTACTTTTGTCCCTCAGCAGCTGGCTGCCTAGAGAGTAGAAATTTGAAAGATTAGTTATTGATTGAAAGACATCTGTGAACCAACTCTGTTGTAGGCCACCCCACAACGAGAAGCTTTGCCCTATCAACATCTTAACGTCCTCTTTGTAAATGTATTGATGTGATTCATTCTGCCATAATATTTGAAAAATGCATGTGGTCTCTTGAAACAGATATTAGACAGCCAGTGATATCCTTATTGTATTTTATTTACACAGAGTGAAAATGTCAAAAGTTACATGCGAATGAATTTACATTCAATAAAGTATATTGTCTACTAGAAAATACAAACATGGTTTGTTTTAATCATGTGTTTACATGGATTTGAGTTCTTTTTGATGCAGGAAAAGTTTTGGCACATAATTTATTGCTTTCTATGCATTCCACACAGCTTAGTGACTTTTACACTCGTCTTTCACAGAGTTTTTTACAGTACATAACTGTTCAATAAACACTCATTGTATGTTTGGTACTTAAAACCATGGAATTAAGAAAGCATGGTCCTTGGTTAGAAACATTCTTAATAATAAAATATATTTGTCTTAGAGAAAAATTAAGGAACCTAGGGCAGGATTGACCATGCTCACCATGTTTGTTTGACTATAAATCTGGAAGAATAACCTACTACTGTTTGCTGTTTATTTCTGTTATCTACTGAAAAACAATGAAACTTTTGACATGTCCACTAGAGACAGCACATTCAAAATAACATGGAGGAAAAAAATTGTGAATATCTTTTTATATTTAATTGTTTTACACACTTATTTTGTCTAACTGGCAATTTTGTAAACATATATTTGATGTTCAGAATAAAATTGAAATATGATTTCCTTATACAGATTGTGAAATGAAATTTCCTAATTGAACCTGCAGGTACGACACTAGTCTCCATGTTCTCAGTAACCTGTGCCTTATATCTTGGGGGTTATCATACCTGGTCTCTCAGTTTTTGAAATTCAGAAAGCTTAGATTAAAACAGCCACCACATTTTTATCTCCCTCCCCAACCCTCTCCCAACCCCTGTAGTGTTTCCTAATTAACTTGCAAACAGTAAGATCAGTGCAGACCCATTTCTGATGGGATATAAAAATGAACGAGTGCGAATGAAGACTTCTTTTCCTATCAGATAAATTACAGAGTGGACTATCTACAAAAAAAAGGGGTGGGGGTTTCCTCACTGTCCAGGAGGGCTACCCCCAGGCGGCTACTTCTAAACAGAACATCCTTCACCTCCCAAATGCATTTACACTCATCCAAGTACACTCATAATGAAATGTATTCATGCTTTTTACTAGCAATCACATGTGGGTTTCAGTTCACCTCTTTGCTAAGGTGCCAAAACCACCAAGGAAATGCAGTGATGTTCTGTTGATAGTGGTAAGAAAACCTCAATGAACATGCCTTGTTGCAAAGAACCTCCTCATCACTTACAATCAGTAGCCAGGGAGGAAATTTGATAAATGCCACCTGATGAGTTTCTTCCCCCTTAGGTCTCTAAATCAGGCATTACTACTGGATAACCTGGGTGTCAGCATTGCTATCATTGAATCTGAGCTGGAAAGACTTTTTAAGCACAGCTCACTCTGAGCTAAACGAGAGATCACTCTAGTTATGGCTGTGGTGTTCAGTTTGCAAAACAGCAAGGTGATTAAAACTATAGGTATCATTCAGACAAGTAAAATGCATGATTTATCTGAAGTCTCAAACCCTGGAAAATCCAGTGTACATTGTTTTTCTAACAACATCCAATCAATCCCAGGCCTGATCTGGGTCAGCTAACTGAAGATTTCTTAATGGGGGGAATGGCATCAGAGCTCTTTAAGCAATGCTGATATGCACTTGGTTGTATGCCCATGAATGTTCTGCAGCAAGTTTTATTTGCAAAGCAGTATCAGCAAACAGAAGCAGTTGCACCATAAATGAGTAACCTCTAAATTATCCATAATTATATTTGATGAAATGTTCCTTAAAGTCCCTTTGTTACCTTCAAATGACATATTGTAAATAATGGGCCTATGCCACTAAGCTGATTTCTCTGCAGCTTCCGTCTCCTGTTCTGACAGTTTCTCCTCTGACAGCACTGACATCCATGGAGATACTGAGCGAGTGATGCTTTGCTTGGCCAAGTTGTAGTGGTTTATGACTGTGTAAAATTTCCCCCGGGCATTGGAGTCTTGTTCCGAGTAGTAGTTCTCTAATCCTGCCGGAATGCATTGATTGTTCTGAAAGAAAAACAAATGATTTAAATGCAACTTTTATCTCAAAATAGACTTGTTGCTGAACTTCCATCACAATCTCTCGTACCTGTGCTCTCCTTTGTCTTCCAATGGCCATCAGCCTAGCAGAGTATCATTTCAATCTCCTGAACTAAGACCTAACCAGCGCCTCCTACCTCTCCCTTTTCCAGTCTCTCCTTCATACACTACCATATTAATCTTGTACACAGATCTGAACATATCACTCCTTAAACAACAAGCCCACCTCCTTAATAGCTTCTCTCTATTGCCTAAAGAATAAAATCCAAACTCCGCCTTAAGAAAGCCCGCTACAGTATGTTACCACCCTGTTTTTCTTGTCATGTCTCTTACTAATGCATGTCTTACATTTTCCCACAAGCCTCTAATGCCTGTAATGCCCTCCTTCCCTTTCTTTTGAAATTATTTTTATTCACTAAAATTGAAATGCCCCCTTTCCAAGAAGCAGCTGGTAATACAATGGATAAAGTGTCAGGCCTGAAGTCCGGTTCAAATCAGCGTCAAACAACTTATTAGCTGTGTGACCCTTCCCCTCCCTCTATCAAGTCACTTAATCTCAGTATTTCTCAGTTTCCCCAGCTGTAAAATGGGGGGAAGATAAAATTGCACCTACCTCCCATGGTTGTTGCAAGGATCAATTTATCAGAGTTCCAAGTGCTTAATAAATACTTGTTTCCCTCCTCTTTCTTCAGACTTTACATTAGCACTTCCTTCTTGCTAAATTATATTACTTCTTTGTATACATGTTTTGCATCTCTAAAAATTATCAGTGCCATTAAAACAGAGACTGTATTGCATTTCTCTTTGTATCTCCCTGAACATAGTAGATTTTAAAATGCTGAATTGAATTTGTGGAAAGTTGATATTAGTAATACACTTCACTGCCACTAGGTGGCATGGTGGATAGGGCACTAGGCTTGGAGTCAGGAAGACTCATCTTCCTGAGTTCAAATATGGCTTCAGACACTTACTAGCTATGTGACCCTGGACAAGTCACTTAACCCTGTTTGCCTCAGTTTCCTCCTCTGTAAAACAAGCTAGAGAAGGATATGGCAAACCGTTCCAGTATCTCTGCCAAGAAAATTCCAAATGGGGTCACAGAAAGTCAGACGTGAGTGAAAAATGATTGAACAATTACATTAATAGCACTTTCTTAATAGAACAAAGCACTGCTTTGCCATATGGGCAGTTCCCAGACAGGGTTAACTGCAGACTAACCAGAAAACCGTTGTAGGTTCAAGCTGTTGAAAAATAGTGGGCCAGCAGAAAAGAACCAGTGGACTTGGAGTCAGAAGTCTTTGTTTGGTTCAGATCAGCTCTTTTCCTTACTACTTGTATGATCTTGGGGAAGTGACCCAGCCTTGAGTTGGATCTATTAACAGAATGATACCAAAGTCCCCTCCAGCACCAAAATCCTATGCAATAAATTAGTGATAAATTAAACTAATAAAATTTTCTTAGCAAAATAGACAGCTCAACCTGAGGAAATACAAACCATAATTTCGTCTTTTTTTTTTTAAACAGTCCATTATCTGCAAGGGCCTCAGGATCAATAATAATTATAGCGTACTGTACATGTAGGAGATGGGAACAAACAAATACTGATTCTAGAACATGCCCAGGAAACTGCATTTTGTTTTGTTTGGGGTCCGACTTTCTGTGACCTCATTTGGGGTTTACTCAGCCAAGGTACTGGAGTGTTTGCCATTTCCTCCAGTTCATTTTACGGCTGAGGAAACCAAGGCAGACAGGGTTAAGTGACTTACCAGGGTCATGCAGCTCATAAGTGTCTGGAGGCTAGGTTGGAACTCAAGAAGATGAGTCTTCCTGATTCCCAGCCCAGTGCTCTATTCACTGTGCCTGCCACCTAGCTAGATTTTGTTACTAGATCATTATTGGAGTCTATGTTTTTCTTTTATAATTTATTATTATTTATCTCTTTTTCTTCAAAGCTGTGTATAGATTTAGTGAACACTCTGGTGGGCTTCTGGTCCTTGAGCTTTCACCATCAGTTCTTGCCCCATACCCTATTTCTATAGATGAAAGATGACCTACGTTATTTGATCCTTGTTTAACACTTTCTTCATGATGAGGCAAAACTTGACATACCACTAGTAAGGCAATTAGCTGTCATCTGCAGCAGAAATCCCAAAAAAATGTTCCCCAAAATTGGGCATTGGCCAACTAGTCAACAACAGATAGCACATTGATTTTGGCCTAGGGCTGACTTCATTTGCCAAATGAGATCATATTTGTAAACGACTTAGCACAGGGTCTACGTGCATATTCACTCCCTCCACCCCTTCCCTGGGAAAGAAGGGAAAAGAGGCTGGATTTGCAATTAGGAGACCTGGGGTTCAAATCCCAGCACTTAGCTATGCTAACTGTATCCTTGGAAGAGCCAAGACTCAGATTCCCCATAACATCTGCACTGTCTACCTCAAAGAATTAAAATCGTAAACCACAGAAATATGAGCACCTACTGTTATAATAATATGGTAGTATGAAAACTGAGAGATCATTAAGTACCCACAACAAAGGGTGTTAACCAACTGGCTGAGATTATAGATAAAGTCAGGGTAGTTGCCCTGATGTTGAATTTCCCTTCTAGTCAAGTGGTGTGGAATAAGACATGAACACAGCTAGCTATAAAATGTTACATGAAAAATGCATTAAGGAGCTATGAAATGTTATCCATCAACCAGCAGATCAAGAAAGGCTTACTAGAGGGAGGGCCATTGGAGTTTTAAATGAACCCATAACATGCCCATTAGGTGATTGTGTGAGCTCCAGACAGAAAGGTAGTAAGTAGTAATGCCAGGTTGTGGAGGGCTTTCAGCACTGGTTCAAGCAAGGAACCACTGAACTTTGTGAGCAGAGGAAAAAAAATGTATCAAGCGCCTACTATGTGCCAGGCACTTTGCTAAAGGCTGACGCCCTGCCCCCAAGGAGCTTGCAACCTACTGGGCAGGGGAGACAACACGCAAGGGGAAGGGAGGCTTGCATGGAGGAGAGGCAACACGACCAGACTTTTTTCCTAAGAAAGATTATTTGAGAAGTGACAGGAAAGACATGTTTGAGGAGTCATTCCTTCCTTACAGCCATCAAACACGTCCAAGACTCCCCCAGCAGAAAAAGTCCTTTCTTTAGACTGCACCATCCCCTCAGGCTGTTGTCCAAGAGCTTGCCTCCTCCGGAGTGGTTTCCTCTTGCTATTTTAGACCCCACCGTTCTCCCACTCCCCCAGGTTTGAAGCCTTGGAATCATCCCTAGCTCTTACATTCCACACACGTCTAATAAGTGGGAGGCCACTGCATGAAGTTTGGGGGGGGCGGGGGTACACATACAAAAATCGACGTCCTCTCCCCGCTCCCTCTGCCAACCAATCAGCTGACAAGCAAGGCCTGTGGAGACTCCCTGTCTTCACTTTAGGCCCCTATCACCTCAAGACAACATTTGCAACAGCTTTCTGATTGGTCTTATTCCAGCCTTCCCTTCTCCAATTCCTCCTCCACAATGACCAAAGTCATCTTTATAAAGCACAGGTCTGACCACACTACTCCCTTGACAAGCTGCTACAGTTTTTCTGTGCTTGGCATTTCAAGCCCTTCCTTCAAAATCTGGCTCCAGCTGACCTTTCCAGATGCATTTCCCACCATTCCCCTTTACATGCTCTTTTTTTTTTTAATTATTTTTTATTTTTTTGGTGAGGCAATTGGGGTTAAGTGACTTGCCTAGGGTCACGCAGCTACTAAGTGTTAAGTGTCTGAGGCAGGATTTGAACTCAGGTCCTCCTGACTCCAGGGCTGGTGCTTTATCCACTGCCCCACCTAGCTGCCCCTTTACATGCTCTTATGTCCCAATCAAACCGGCCTGCTTGCTGTTCCCTGAACCCAGGAATCCATTTCCTCTTTCCATGTCCTCTCCCTCACTGATCCCCATAACTGAAATGCCTTTGATCCTCACCTCTTAGAATCATGAACTTTCCTTAAGGTGCAGCTGGGGGCTCCAGGAAGCCCTTTCTGATCTCCCTACTTCATAGCATCACAGACAGAGCTGAAAGAAACCTGATTAGGCCATCCTAATTAGTACAGACCCTTCATTTTGAAGATGAGGAACTGGAGGCCTGAATAGGTTAAATGACGTGCCCAGAATCACACAGCTAGGAAGTGTCTCCAAATGATTGGAGCCTAGGAAGTCCGGGACTCTTATCACTGTGCCATCTTGCCTCTCCAAATTTCCCAGGACTTCGGCAGAAATAATTTACAAGTGGAATTTATAAGATCATAAATTCAGAGCTGGAAGGGATATTAGAGACCATCTTTCAGTCCAACCTCCATTTTACAGATGAATAAACTGAGGTCCTGAGAAGTGCAGACACTTGCCCAAGGTTACTCCAGGCAGAATTTGAACACAGATCCTCTGGCCCTAAAGCCAGCAATCTTTCCACTATATCAAGCTGCTTCTGAAGGTGGTAGGACTCTCTTCCTCCCCACCTTCTCTAATTGTAAATAAATACAGTGATTTTGCATTTACTTCCCACTCCCAATTAAATTTATTTTTTTAATTAAAAAAATTTTTTTTGGTGGGGCAGTGAGGGTTAAGTGACTTGCCCAGGGTCACACAGCTAGTAAGTGTCAAGTGTCTGAGGCCGGATTTGAACTCAGGTCCTCCTGATTCCAGGGCTGGTGCTTTATCCACTGCGCCACCTAGTTGCCCCAGTTTTTTTTTTAATCTTTTTTTGATCTTCATACCCCAGAAGCCACAGTGCCTTGCTTGCCCTTCATAAATACATGTTGAATCTAAATGAATTAAGTGAGGGCAAGAATAGACAAAAAGGCTGAAGCAAGGAAAGCTGGGGATTGAGAAGATCATGGAATGAGTGACAGGATCGCAGATTTAGAGGTGGAAGAAAGCCCAGAGGTCATGTAGGTCAACCTCATTTGGAGATGAGGAAATTCAGACTGGTTAAGGTTAAGTGACTTGCTCAAGGTGAAAAGTCAAACTGGATTAGAACGGTAGCCCTCAACAACATCTCATATTAGAACGTAATCATTTATAAAGAACTCTACATAGATTATTTCATTTGATTTTCATAATACCACCAGACTCAGTTTGTTCTTGCCACACAGAATTGGGCTTCCAAATGCCTGGGAGCACGCCACATCTTTGTCCTATCATCATTCACACCTTGCCAACCCCTGGACCCTGGACCACTCCCATTATCTGTCTTCCTTGTTCCTACTTATATACTACTGAATGGAGCCAGAAATCACAAAAACATTCTGACTAGGTCCACTACAAATTTGTTATCCTAATCTCAACTGGGTCTTCATTGCAACAAAATTATCTTTCTACTCCCTAAGTGATTACCCCACTGACCAGAATACCTGTTCCAAACCTCATCTCCTCAAGACTCTCACAGCACCCCTTTCCCTAACCCTCTCAGAATCAGCATGGTATAGTAGATAGACCACTAGTTTTGGGAGTAGGGAAGACTTGGATTCCATAGGGATAAATGTAAAGTCTTACCCTCGGTACAAAGAATAAGCACCACAAGTACCAGGTAGGGGAACTATGATTAGAACAACACGGTGGTTTGGGGGAGTCTTAGTGGACCACAAGTTCAGTGTGAGTCACTTTGATGTGCCCAGCCTCCCACTGTACTCTGCACTCTTCAGACCTCATCTGGGACCCTGCATTCAGTTTGGGGCACCAGAGTTTAAGATGGTCATCGGTGAGGTGAAGGATATCCCTAGGAGGGCATCTGGGATATTAAGGAGCCTAAAGCCCATGCCATCTGAAGAGTGGTCAAAGAATCTGGGCATGTTTAGCCTGGACTCAGTAGCCACAGGATGTCTGTGTTCAACTATCTAAAAGGCTGTCCTATAGTGGAGGGACCAGACATGTTCCTTTGGAACCGAAGGCAAAACCAGGAAAAACAAGTGAAAGGTGCAAAGCTGCTCATTTAGGCTTGGTGTCAGGAAATAGTTGCTACCACTTAGAGCTGTCCAAAAGTAGAAGGGGCAGCCTTGAGAGGAGGGGTCTTCAAGTAGAGCCTAGACAATTATTTGCACTTACAGAATGGTAGGGAATCCTTCTGGGCACGAGTTAGACCAGATGGCCACTGAGATCTCTTCCAACTCTCAAATGATGTGACTACACTTCTCAGAAAGGACCTCAGAACCCATGCTGCGCTTTTGCTGCCAAAGGCATTTGTTGATGGGAAGACAACCATGTCTTAAAATTTTTTTGCATCCTCTATGCCCCAGCATACTGAAATACTCAATAAAGCTTTTCTGACTAAACAGTTATCCCAAGAATGCCTACAGCTCTAGCCATCTGTCCCTCTTCTGTGCCATACATTTTCAGTTCGAAAAAAATCCGAAGACCTAGTTTTCTTACCTAGCTCATATTTCAGGTTTTCCTCTTAAAATATATTTATAACTCATTTATAACTCAGCTCAAGAACATATGAAAGAAATTTGTGTGAAAGCTCCTTTGATTTGTGCATACACACTACACTGAAAAAAGACGGGCATTATTAACCTGCACGTAATCTCCCCTAATAGTGATCATGGCTGGCCGTTGAGATCTAATGCCTTTCTAATTTACAGTTAGATTTGGGTTTAAGTCTCTTCTCTGTCATTTATTAACCATGTGACCTTGGCCAAATAATTGGAGTTAGGAAGACTTGGGTTCTCATCCTACTTCTAATACTTAATGAACAAGTAAACTCCCACTCTGAGTCTCAGCTTCTTCATCTATAAATTAGAGATTGTGCTGATCAGGGTTATCATGAGGTTCAAATGAGATAATGTATGTAAATCACTTTGCTAACTTTAGAGTGCCACATAAATGTCAGTTAGTTAGTTATTATTAAACTTCTCCTAGCCTTTGTTTTTCATCTGTAAAAAGGGAATATTTCACCTCTCTATCTCAAAGGCTGTTACAAGGATCAAGTGAAATAATGGACATGAAAATATTTTGAGAATCATAAAAGACTATACAAATTTATGATATCCTTATTTCACAATTGTTACAAAATTGTAAGCTCTTTAAAGACAAGGATTTGTTTCATAGTTGTGTCCCTAGCACTGCACATAATAGGCACCTGATAAATTTTTGTTCAATTAAATTAGAACTGTATATTATCCTTAGAATACTGGGTACAGAGTCTTAGAGCTAAAAGAAACTTGAGAAAACTGGGTTCAAACCCCACCTCTAATACTTATTACACACATGATCCCACTCAAATCACTTCCTCTCTTTGGGCCTCTATTTCTTTGTTTGTAAATGAGAAAGTTGGACCAGATTTTCTCCAAGGCCCCTTCCTGTTCCTAAAATCCTACGCTCTTCTCCAACCCCTTCATTTGCTAGATAAGGAATATAAGGCCTAGAGGGGAGTTATTTAGCCAAGGTCCCAGTGGCAAAGATGGAATTAGAATTTGAGGTCTTCTGTATCTTAGTCTAATGCACATTTCTATATTTCAAACAAGTACTGAATCTAAATGATTTATTTCAATTAGCCCCAACATTCAATTTACATGCTCTTTCAACCATGGTTTGAGAATTTATCTAACAAACATTCATTAACGGCTATTTGTGCTAAGCTCTAGTGATAGCAAAACAAAAATAAACAGCCCCTGCCTTCAAAGAGCTTGTATTCCAGATTTTGACATTAGTGTAGTCTGAATGTATCAAAGTAACAAGGGATTCCCCAAAACACAAATAAGAAAAGGAGAAGAGCTTATTGGTATGGGCTCATCCCCCAAATGGGGAACAATCCCCACAATCGTATCTCTTCTTCAAAAGGAAAAATACATATGCTTAAATTGAAAAACAATACTGATCATTGGCTGAACTTGGGTTTTATACAGAACAGATTTGGAGAAGAGAGCCTATATGGACCAACATGATAATGACTCCCCTGTGCCTCATGGGCGACACACTGCTTTACCTTAAAAACAAATCCTTCCGGACAAGTATGATCATACTTGTAAACCTTGTAGACCACCAGAAAAACAACACAGGTCAGGAATGCCAAGGCAAACAGGACCAGAACTGTCACCTGCAAAGAGAAACAAGATGATGAGAAGAGGACATTTGTTATTTGGGCTTATGCATTTCCTGCTTGACTCTCACTAATGTCAAGAGCTGCAATAAGGCATCCTAGGATCTCGTCACAGAGTTGTAAAGTACCTCAACTGGAATTTCCTCCTCAAAATCGCTGTTGAGCGTTCTTCCAGTCTGCCTGACGGCTTCTATCATCTGGCAAGCAGCATGAGAGAGTAGACAGGCAGATCATTTTGGTAGAAGTTAGGAGCCTTCATTTATTATGTGACCTTGGGCAGGCTTCAACCTCTGAGACTCATTTCCCCTATCTATAGAATTTGGATAATACTTGTTCTACCTGTCCTACATGGCTTTTGAATGCTGAATGAAATAAGGGATGGGAAAACTCTCTACATTCTAAAGCAGAATACAATTTAAGTGATTATTGTGACTGGTAATAATAACTCACATTTGTAGAGTATTTTGAGGTTTATAAAGCTCTTTTCTCACCGTGGCTCAGAAAGGACACTGTGGCTTAAAGCAGAATTTAGGCAGGCTGTCTAGCTTAAAACTTTGAGCAACTCAAACAATAGCCAAGAATCCAACCCAAAGACATATAACAATTCAACTACAGCAACTATGAAAACCATGAAAAGTTTAAAGAAAGATGCTGAATGAATAGGTGTGCATCTATATCTTGTTTTACCTTTTTTTCATTTTTTTATGTGTATGTGCATCTATATCTTAAAAGACTCCCTCTGAAGTCTCATTGTAACATGGAGGTGGCCCCACATCCTTGAAAGCTGTGCAAATTAAGTCTAAGTATTGATTGGCAGGGCCTTCCAAGTTGAAAAGGCTTTGCATAGGGGCAGCTAGGTGACATAGTGGATAAAGCACCGGTCCTGGATTCAGGAGGACCTGAGTTCAAATCTGACCTCAGACACTTGACACTTACTAGCTATGTGAACCTGGGCAAGTCACTTCATTGCCCTGTAAAAAAAACAAAAAAGAAAGAAAGAAAAGGCTTTGCATATAAGCCTGGTGAAAAACTGTCTGTCATCCAAGAACAAGTCTAACTATGATGGCAGAGGCTCATCACCCAAGGATTGGACACAAGGTAATGAATTTTGTTGATTACAGCAACTCATGAATCCTACTAAGGGGTTGAAATTGGTGCCTAAACTGATTATATAACAGATGTTTTGAAGTATTCCTTAACACAGGTTTTCAGAGAGTCATGAACCTTAAATATAATGTAGCCTATTTCCCATATTAATGTTACATACTCAGTATAGGTACCCCAAATCCAAGGATGGGAAGGAATATGCTCAATGGTTTCAGAGTAGCAAAGCTAGGATCAAAATTCAGCGCACCTGACGCCCAGTTCAGAGCTCATTCTTCCAAACCCTGCTGCCTCTTAGATAATATATTACCTTAAAAAGGCCATCTTAGTCACCCCTTTCTCTCAAAATGTCTCAAGGAACTTAATCATATAATTAGAATCCAATTTTTCCTCCCCCTCCATCCCTGCAGCATAAGCATCATCCCCAGGTGCAATTAATCAAGTGGTCAGCAGGGGGCGATGTCACTGGCCCCAGAAATTCAACAGACAGCTGCCCAAAACATTTGCCACAGAAACATGAAATCTGGGATTAAAAATCAGGCTAGGGGCAGCTAGGTGGCACAGGAGATAGAGCACCGGCCCTGGATTCAGGAGGACCTGAGTTCAAATCCGGAATCAAACACTTAACACTTACTAGCTGTGTGACCCTGGGCAAGTCACTTAACCCCAACTGCCTCACCCAAAAAAAAAAAAAAATCAGGCTAGAGGGGCAGCTAGGTGGCACAGTGGATAAAGCACCGGCCTGGATTCAGAAGGACCTGAGTTCAGATCCAGCCTCAGACACTTGACACTTACCTAGCTGTGTGACCTTGGGCAAGTCACTTAACCTCAAATGCCTCACCAAAAAAAAAAAAAAAAACCAAACCAAACAAACAAGATCAGGCTAGAACACCAAAGGTAACACCAGTGGTCTTCTCAAATGTGCCAGATGTTTTCCTTCTTTGTGCCTTGAGCATCAAATGAGATAAGGGAGTAAGTCATGTTAGAAAAAGCACTGAACCAAGGAAACCTAAAACCCAAATTCAATCGGGCATGTAGGTGGTGCAGTGGATAAAGTGTTGAGCCTAAAGTCAAGAGGACCTGAGTTCAAATCTGACCTCAGACACTTACTAGCTTTGTGACTCTGGGCAAGTCACTTAACCCTGTTTGTCTCAGTTTCCTCATCTGTAAAGTGTGAATAACAATATCACCTACCTCTCAAGGTTGTTATGAGGACAAAATATTGGTAAAGTGTTTATCACAGTGCCTGGAACATAGTAGGTTCTATATAAATGTTAGCTGCTGTTATTCATTAGGGATGGCTTTGCTGCTTAATAGGCAAATCACTTTGTCTTTCATGGCCTCTGTTTCCTTCTCTGTCAAATCAAGGAGACTGGACTAGAAAGGATGTAAGTCTCTTCCATGTCTAGTAATCAGATTCCAGCCATATACAATTTTTTAGATGCCTGAACAGGCCCGACTCTGCTGTCTTGGAGTGCCCTAACTTTTAGAATCACCAGTACTTGACACAATTATTTAATTATTTATCCTGTCTGGAAACAGTATTAAGTCACATTGACTTAGGAAATCTATCCGAGAAAATAAATCATTAACCGCTGGTAGAAGACAAAGGACTCTGTTCCCTGAGGACAGAAGAATATACAGAAACAGGAAGAGGAGCTCAGGAAAAGGGAAGGCTTATTTATAGGGAAGGTTATGCAGAGCTGGACGTCAGACTCTACCAAAGAGAAGCTAAGTGGAGATGGAGCCATCGTCCTCATGTGTTTGCAGTGGCAGATCGTTGGCCTTGGCTACAAAATGGATCAGCTCCTAAAGGCCATATTTGGCCCTTCAATAATTGCGGCTCTAACTGTAAGGGGCACGGTCCCTTTGGTCTCTGAACACTTTTAAAATATGTCCTTTCCCATTGCCCAGTGATTTTTCCAAATGCCAATCATGAAACTTTAGAATTGGAACTTACCTTGAAAGTAGTTATTCCAACCTCCCACTCAGTGCCAATCTTCTCTACTTGTTCTTCCTCACATACAACACCCCACCTCCCATCTCCTTGTCTAAATGAGGTAATATTTGTAAAGAGCTTAACAAAGTGTCTGGCACATAGTAGGTGCTTAATAAGTCAGTCCTTCCTTCTTTCCTTCCTTCCCTCCCTCTTTCTTCCTTCTTTCCTTCCTTCCTTGCTTCCCTCCCTCCTTCCTTCCTTCCCTCCCTCCCTTCCTTCCCAAATGGGGTCACAGAGAGTCAGGCATGACTTAACAGCAACAACAAAAACTTGGCATAGGGCACTCTAGACACATAGTAGGCTTCATTTAGGAGCTACTAAACACACCCATATGGAATCTGAGACAACTTATTTTCATGGAAAGAGCACTTCTTATCACAAGACCTGGAATCTGCCACTATGTCACGTGACCTTCAGCAGCTCACTACACCAGGCCTCAGTTTCCTTACTTGTAGAATGAGGATATTTGGCCTACGTGACCTCCCAGGCCCCTTTGGCATCACTAGTAGATATTCTATAAATCTGACCACTGGAATTGTTCGTGCACAGAATTACAAACTCACCTTTTGAGATTTATAGGATTTGCTCAGGGCATTACAAAGACATTTTTGAGCAGTATCCTATCTCCCAGGACAAGTTTGGCTCAAACTGTAACACAGCTGATCAAGTGCAGCTTGTCCTTATTGGGGCTCTCCTTCCCTCTTCATTTCTTTGGCCCTCACAGAAGCCTAAGGCCCCATCAGCCAGGACTTCCTGCTGGTGCACCAATCACTCATCATTTCTAACAGGAGCATTGTCATTGTCTGCTTGGTCTTTTTACATAAAGCTTCAGCCTGTCTCAGTGGTTTGTTTATTTGTCTTTAATAATATGGTTGGTTTAAGCCACCTTCCTGTGCTTATCATCACCTAAAGGTACAATATTTTCATTTTCAAAAGCCTCTACTGAGTGCTTATTTTCCGACCTAGAAACAAATCGTTGAGTGCCAACTCTGCATGCTTAATAGAAGTCAGGGCTATTTGGAAATGGAACGGCCCGGGCCGCTAAGCTCCCTGGGTCACTGCAGTTATTCTAGCAGAGGCTAGATGTCGGGATTGGGTTAGAGAAGAGATTCATGCCTCAGGTAGGGAGTTGGACCACAGGAATTCTGGTTGGGAGAACTCAGAGAATCTATGATTCGGCTGAGAGAGAAGGCATTAGGCCAGGTAGTGAGGCGAGATCAAGGAGAAGCACACACATCCTATCTAAGGGACACCAAGAAGATGGGGGCTGGGGTGGGGGTGAATGAGATCATGATTTGTGGGTAGGCCAGGCTTAAGGTAGGAGAGAAAAGGCCACAGGAGGGTAGTTGCAGTGGACATAGAAAGGAGGAGAGGGAGAGAGCAGGCATTTCAAAGGGAAAATGGATGGGACTTGTAAAGACCACTTGGATTCATAGTCCCAGAATCTGCTCCCTATTTCTTGTGTAACCAAGGGCTAGTCCCTTCACTTCTCAGTTTCCTCATTTGTGAAATGAGAGGCTGAACTACATTATCTTTAAGGTCTGTTCTGGCTCTAAATCCCATGATTCTTGCTGACTGATTGACTGGATATGAAGAATAGGAGTGGGCGTAGGAGGAACACCAAAGATGGCTATAAACATAGTATTAGGGGCAGCTAGGTGTCACAATGGGTAGAGCACCAGCCCTGGAGTCAGGAGGACCTGAGTTCAAACCTGGCCTCAGACACTTGACACTTACTAGTTGTGTGACCCTGGGCAAGTCACTTAACCCCAATTGCCTCACAAAACAAAAAACAAAAAAACATATAGTTTCAGGTATCAGAATGAGACTCGGCTTGAATTTAGGAGAAAGGTCAAAACTAAAGGATAATGACACAGATGCTTGAGGTTGTAATGTCTGTAGAACAGCGAGAGACCCTCAGCATGAGTTGGAATATGGAAGACAGTGGCCTCTCATGCTTCCACTGGCCAATCGCTTGGAGCCAGGACAGATACAGAAACAAAGGAAAGACATGATTTCTGTAGCTATGTATGAAAGCTCCCACTCCCCACCTCCACCTTCCAGACACAATCCAGAAATAGTCAGTCTGGGAGCAAAGGAAAGGGAAAAGGAAATTACCCCTGAATGATACAGCCTGAGAATCCCCAGCAGGAAGGATCCAAGAGGCTACTGGTGAGGCTCAGTGCTACTAAGGAAAGAGAAAGGATGAGATTGAAGGGCTCTGAGATCCTAGTCAGTCACACTTCCTCATCTTACAGAGAAGCAAAGGCCCAGAGGGAGGAAAGGACTCACCCAAGGTCACACAGCTAGTACAGAGTAGAAAGTACAAGTGTTTTGCAAAAGGCCAAAACATGGTTCCCACCCTCAAGGACCTCCATTCTAATATGCATGGAGGAGTTCCACCTGGATTCAAATATATGGTTCTGCCATTTTGAACAAAAGGACGCCATCTAAATGGAACAACCCCACATCATTTTTCACCCAAGGAAACTGAGACCCAGAGAGAAGTGACTTATCCAAAATCACACACAGCCTTGGGAGTAAACAAACCAGGACCCGAGCCTACATCTGATGCTGGTTCTTTGTTCAAGTCACTCGCCTTCTTTCAACCGGAGTTTCTTCATCTATCAAATGGGGACAATGAGATTTGTACTATCCTCCCATACAGGTGCCGTGGATAAGAAATGATTGAGATCCTGAAATCTCTTGGAAGACTTTTTATATTTTGAAGTACCATCTACTGTGTGTAGTAGGAATTAACGTTTGCTTGATGAAAACTGCAGGGCACTGGATATTATAAAGTTAAAGGAGATGAAGAGGTAGGAAAAGGCGTATCTTGGTGGATTGTGGGAGAACCTGAAGGTTAGTATAAGGATGTGATGATCATGTAGTCAAGCAGCCAGGTACGTCCCACTGGGTGTGTGCCACCTCAACCTCTCTTAATTGTAGGGCCCTCCCTCTCTCATTTCCTCTTGATCCTGAACAGAACCTGTTTATATATATATATTAGTTTGCTTGTTTTCTCCCCTGTTCAATGGCAAGCTCGTTGAGGGCAGGGACTGTTTTTGCCTCTTTTTGTATCCCCAGCACTTAGCATAGTTTCTGACACACTTAATAAATGTTTACTGACCAACTGAACATTCTGCTTCAGCTAAGCATTCTATTTGTGTTGCTGCTGCATAGAATAGTTAGCACTTCTAGTTTATAACTTTCTCTACAGTGAGCCTTCAGAGTGGGCTGTGTGCCAGACCAGTGCTTTCCATCTTGACAGGACTCCCATGTTCCCTTCACTTACTCAACAAGCATATATTAAGTGCCTACTGTATTTGGTACACTGTGTGAATCATGGTTCGGGAGGTGGGAGGACACCAAGATGAATATAACATCATCCCTGTCTTCAAGGCATCAACGCTCTGATGTTATACATTTGTAACCATAATACAAATTAAAATATAGTAAATGCATAAGAGCATGTATTGCTATGAAATAACTTATTACAGCCAAATAAACATTTGAGCTGGTCCTTGAGAGAAGTCCAGCAGGTAAAAATAGGGGGCAGCATTCTAGGCAATGCATCCCAGACCCTGGGAGTAGTGTGCACAAAGGCACAAGAAAGCAGAGATGCTATCCCCCATCCCACTGTGGATAGGGGAGGCTGGAGTCCAATTTCATTAGAATATAGCAAGGAGGGGGGCAGCTAGGTGGCACCGTGGATAAAGCACTGGCCTTGAATTCAGGAGGACCCGAGTTCAAATCTGACACCAGATACTTGACACTTACCAGCTGTGTGACCTTGGGCAAGTCGCTTAACCCTCATTGCTCCACAAAAAAAAAAAAAAGAATATAGCAAGGAGGACTTAGGGGAAAATAGCTGAAATAGTCCTTATTCAACTTAAGAGTGCCTAGGAGCAATGGGGTTACCAAGAGTTTAGGACAAAATCCAGAGGCTGACAAGGGAGGAAGCAAGCATTTATTAAACACGTAATGTGAACCTGGTGTTGTACGAAGTGCTTTACAAATCTTATCTCTTTACAACAACACTATCATGTAGGTGTTATTATTATCCTGATTTTTATAGTTGAGGAAACTGAGGCAGAGAGGTAAAGTGACTCACCCAGTGTCACACAGCTAGTAAGTGTCTGAGGATAGATTTGAAATCAGGTCATCCATCAGCCAGTAAACACAGAGCTGCTGTTATGTTACACCACTGTAGGTTCTAAACTGAACAAAAGTTGAAATTCATTTGTGAGAAAAGTCCCTCTTGGACCCTCAGGCTTCTCAAGTAAAACTGGCCCTGTATGAGAAGGGAAGCATCCTATCAGAGCCTTTTTTATTGTTCTTCCCACAATCGCCAGAGACATTTAAGCAACTGCTTCTGACTTTATAGTGCATGGCTTGTACCATCTGGTCTGAGCTTCAAGCTCCTGCTCCTTCAGACATACACTGATGTCAAAGATAAAGACTTGTAAACCATGCTGCTTTTGTAAGTAATCACTTTGTTTCCAACAAGGCATTTCCTTCTACGCTGAAGCATATTACTAGGGATGACTGGCATGAGAAAAGTGGTCTGAAAGACAATTGCTAAGGACGTATATGTGACCAGAAAAACAGGAGGGGGGGCCGGTCATGTATCAAGCATGGCATACGGGATGGACAGCCAGCCTCTGGCCCTAGAGACCAAGGAATAGTCAAAGGAACAGATGGGTAAAGTCTCTGTGGAAGATTCCTACAAAGATAAGGACAAGAATCATGGGGGAAGCAGTGGAGGAAATGCATCAATGGAATCACAGATCCAGACAAGTGTTTCCTCCAGAAGTCAATGACTTTTCATTCTGTTGAATTCCGGGAGAAAATGTCTTTTTCCCTCAAGAGTTTGCTACATATTCCAAATTAATATGACACCAAAAATTTTGCAGAGTTCTCCGGGCTTAGCTTTTGCTGTCTTCATGTTCCAACGTCATCCCAGAATATGAGAGAATGCTAATGTTTACACAAAATGGAAAGAGTCCCCGGTAATTTCCTAACTAAAATACTCTAGAGGCTCACTCACTATAACACCATCCTCAGGTTCCATGTCGTCAGGCAGCCGAAGGTCTTTTGGGTACCTCAGTAACTATGTTCCCTTGGGGGAGGGAGGACTAAGAAGACGCACTGTGTAGCCCTGGGCAATTTGCCTCTCTGGTTCTAAGCTCCCTCATTTAGAAAATGAAAGGGGGGGCAGCTAGGTGGCGCAGTGAATAAAGCATCGGCCTTGGATTCAGGAGTACCTGAGTTCAAATCCAGCCTCAGACACTTGACACTTACTAGCTGTGTGACCCTGGGCAAGTCACTTAACCCCCATTGCCCCGCAAAAAAAAAAAAATGAAAGGGGGCAGCTAGATGGCACTGTGTAGCCCTGGGCAATTTGCCTCTCTGGTTCTAAGCTCCCTCATTTAGAAAATGAAAGGGGGCAGCTAGATGGCACATGGATAAAGCACCGGCCTTGCATTTAGGAGGACCTGAGTTCAAATCCTACCTCAGCCACTTGACACGTACTAGCTGTGTGACCCTGGGCAAGTCACTTAATATCCTCATTGCCCTGCCAAAAAAAAAGAAAAAGAAAAAGGAAAGAAAGAAAGAGAGGGAGGGAGGGAAGAAAATGAAAGGACCAGACGAGCAATCAGATGAATGTAGTGTGTTGTTCTCTTAGCTAAAATAAAGGAAAGAGTCTGCACCTCTCCAATGACCAAATGATTGAATACTAGGAACAAGAATCCCTATCTTGGGAGGCCAATAAACCTCAGACCAAGAATATTCTTGCTCTTCCTCTTCTCCTTTCTCCACTGCTGTCCCCACCCCACCCCCACTCCCACTCCCCAAAAAAACCCACCACTTTAACTCAATCTACCCTTATTTGGAAGCCATGCCCCCGTCCTCATTGCTCCTACCATACATACTTCCCTCTTCCCTCTATCCTATCCTATCCTTTATCTACAACATGCTGTTCCAACTTTCAAAGATGATAATCAGATAATCTTATAAATCATGGCACTAAAGTACTAATGGGAGGAAACTATAGCAACAACTCAGGGCCCCCCTTCCATTTCCTGCAGTAGGTCAGGTCTTATGCATTTTAACAAGGACCTTCTAGTGACAAATGATTATTGTTTTGTTTCCCCAGTCTGTTATATTAAATTAGAATGATTTAGAATAAAATTTTAAAGGAACAAACTTTTACCAATGGAGTTAGCATAAGATTTCTCTAGAATCGATTGAAATATGTAGGTGAATTCCATGAACACCCTACTCCAGTGCCTCCTGGTAGCATAAGAGTGGCCATGGGTTCTTGAAGACCAAGTGGATGGAGCTCAAGCTTTCTATGTCCTAGAACTAGAAAAGCTACCAGTGTGGGCCTGTTGTTGAAGAACCAGTCTAGTTCAGTGCAGAGAGGTTCAGCCCCAAAAGCCAGCCTTCCAGTGATGTTTTTGACAACAGCAATTCATCAAGACCATCTCCTAAGGTATGAAGGGATTTTGGTTATCAACAAAGGAAATACCCATTCCCCTAATGTTGCTGTTGTTCAGTTGCTTCAGTCATATCCAACTATCCAGGACCCTTGGCAAATATATTGGAGTCGTTTGTCATTTCCTTCTCCAGCTCATTCTAGAGATAAGGAAACTGAGGCAAACAGGATCAAGTGAGTGATTTGCCCAGGTTCAGATAACTAGTAAGTGTCTGAAGCTAGATTAAGTCTTCCTGAGTCCAGGCCTGGCACTCTATCCACTGAATCACGTAGCTGCCTCTATAATGCAATACAGTACATGGACATGTATATATACACATACACATACATATACACGAACATACAGGACACAGACAGAGTGTCCCAAAATAGATAATATTAATTTGTAGTTTTCTAAGTCAACATGAAGCTGTAGGAATCCCTCTCCATTTGAATTAGACCAGCCCTAAGCTACCTTGGGTAGAGGCTGATAATGTTTGCAAAGCGCTCAGCACAGTGCCTGACACTTCCCTCCCAGGGTCTTTGCCTAGCACATACTAAAATGTTATACTAATGTTAGCAGCTGTAGGCAATACAGCCGTCATTATCCCAGAGCTAGATTTGGACCTAGAAAAGACCTGGGAGGTCACCTGGGTCCCTCATTTTACATATGGTGAAACTGGGTCCCAAAGAGGCCAAGGCCGACAACTCCTAAATTGGAGCATCTCTCATCATTAGCAGTGGTACTATCATGCCCCTTTAAGCAGGGGGGGTACAATTAGAACAGAGGAAAAAGTGGTGAAGAAAAAGGAGGCCAAAGGGAAGATTTGTCGTTCCCTTTTTTCTTCTTCTTCTTTAATTGTCCAGAACCCTGTTTCCTAATCACTGGGAGAACTTTCCTGCACTTCGTTGTCACCTTTTCACCATGCCTGCCGACACAAGGCTGTGTAGAAGGCTACACATGCCGTGCATGCTGAATGCTGCTGACTGAACAGAGTTATCCAAGAACCAGATCTTCTGTCCAACATTTGGAAATAATGCACGTCGTGTTTGCTGCTTCTGAGACCTGCACCAAAAAGACCTGGCTCTGGAGGAAGGGTTTGGTTCAAACCTAGCCTTCTGTCTGTGTGACCTGGAGCAGGTGATTCTCTCTCTCCAGGCCTCAGTTTCCTCATTTCTCAAATGGAAGAGTCAAACGAGGAGCAGCAGTTCTCAAAGTGTGGCCTGGGGACCCACCAGTAGGGATCATTAGGGAATTTATGAAGTCAAAACCATTTTCAAAAATAATACAAAAATATCTTAAATGCTAATGTGGTAAATATCATAGAGATGACCCACACAAACAAAAGCTTAGGGGGTGGGGTTCACTAGCCAGTGTTCAGGGTATAAAGGGTTCCTAAAACAAAAAAGTTTGACAGTTCTTGGATTAGAAGATCTCTGAGATCTCTCCAGGTCTAAAATCTGTGGTTCTGCTTTTGGTAAAACAAAGCTGAGGCAAGTACATCCACTAGAGGGGCAGTGAGCTCAGGGAAAATCCTATTACCCTGTCATCCCCACCTACTATTCTGCATACAAATTCACGGCATTTCTAGAGGAAAGGATCTTAATGAACATCTATTCTCATTTCCCCCATTTTACAGATAAAGAAACTGATTCCCCAGGGAGATAAAATGACTTGCCCAAGGTCACCTAGTAAGTTAATGAGGAACCCAGGATTTGAACTCTGGCATCCTGAGGCCATCTTAAGAAACTAGTCCTCATTGGAAATTGATGGGTTACCCATCAATTGGGGAATGGCTAAACAAGTTGTGGTATATGAATGTAATGGAATACTATTGTGCTGTAAGAAACGATGAGCAGGCGGATTTCAGAGAAACCTCAAGGACTTGCATGAACTGATGCTGAGTGAGAGGAGCAGAACCAGGAGAACATTGTACACAGTATCAACAACATTGTGTGCTGATCAACTGTGATGGACTTGATTCTTCTCAGCAATACAATGGTCCAAGACAGTTCCAAAGGACTCATGATGGAAAATGCTCTCCAAATCCAGAAGAAAAAAAAAAGAACCGTGGAATCTGGATGCAGATTGAACCATACTATTTCTATTGTTTTTGTTGTTTTTCTTTTTTGAGTTTTTTCGTTTTTGCTCGATTCTTCTTTCACAGCATGACTAATGCAGAAATTGGTTTATTGTGATTGTAATATATAACCTATATCAGGTTGCTTGCTGGGGGGCGGGGAATGGGAGAAAAATTTGAAACTAGAAATCTTATGAAAACAAATGTTGAAAACTCTCTCTACATGTAAGTGGGAAATAATAAAAGACTACTTCTATGGAAAAAAAAGAACACTTGTCTCTCTGCTACACCCAAATTGCCTTCTATATTACACGGCAGATATTGATGGGTATAATGGAGCTTAGTGTTTGGTATAGAATTACTGCTAATAAGAATGTGAGGATTTAGGACTTCATTACCATCTAAAGGAACAGTTGGTATTCTTTATCCAGGTGGAATCAACAAAAGTCAATGGTGACCTTGCAAAAGGCACAATGAAAAAGGATACATGAAAGGCTCTTTCTCCCTCTCTTTCTTCCTTTTTCCGTGTCTTTCCTTTGCCTCTTTCCTCCCTCCTTTCTTTTCTTCCCCCTTCTTTCTTTTTTCCTTCCTCCATTTCTTGTTCTCCCTCCCTTTATTTCTTCTTCCCATCCTTAGTTCCTTTCCATCCTTATTTCCTTTCTTCCTTTCTCCTTTCCTTTCTTTGTTTCTTCTCTCTCTTCCTCCTTCCTTTCTTCTTTTCCTCCTTCCCACCTTCCTTTCTTTTTTCCTCCTTCCTTCCCTTTTTCCTTCCCTTTTCCTTCCCTTTTTCCTTCCATCCTTCTCTTTTTCCTTCCCACCTTCCTTCTCTTTTCCTTCCTTCCTTCCTTCCCTCCTTCCCTTTTTCCTTCCATCCTTCTCTTTTTCCTTCCCACCTTCCTTCTCTTTTCCTTCCCTTTTTCCTTCCTTCCTTCCTTCCCTTTTTCCTTCCTTCCTTCCCTCCTTCCTTCCCTCATTCCCTCCCTCCTTCCCAGTTTAAATAGTGCCTTTCTTACAACAACCCAGCTATGTAGCTAGTGCAGGTATTACCATCCTCATTTCACAGATAAGAAAATAGAGAGGCAGTGATTTGCCCAAGGTCACATAGTTCATACATAAGTTCAGGGAATTAAAGCCAGGTTTTCTGATTTAAAGTCCACTCTTCTCCCCACAATGCTCCTCTGCATTCCTGCTAAGTAACCCAATAAAGCATGTTTTGGGGAAAGGGGTCTGCAGTCATCAAACATTATGAAATCTTAAATATTTTAGATAACCATCCCCACAGCTGTGCCCAAAAGGCAGCTCACTCAGGTTCACTCACTGAGTCTGTTAACAGCTTCCCCTCTGCAGTGAGAATTGGAATACTGTCGATCTGCTGCTGTATGGGGACTTTAGGGCTGTGTTCTGTACAACGCTTAACACAGTTGATGGAACACAAAATGAGTTACATGGCAAATGAACGCTGAAGGTTATTCAGGGATATCCAAATGTATACAAGACTTGAAGCACTACTGCATTAAGTCTTCTTAACTGTTAAATGCCAAAGAAATGGTATCATCATCTATAAATATTTAACAAACGACTCTTGAAATGCCCAAGGGAATTATTACCAGCAAGTGGGGAAGGGGAGAAGAGGCGAGCACACATATATTCAAGGTCACTAAGACTCCAAAAGATATAAACCCACCACAAAATCATTTCTGACAGAAGTCAAATTGACATATTCACTGAAGCATCCACGGCCATGAGTCAAGTAAATGTCATTTTGTCCCTCTAAACATTTCCAGGCTCTCACACTGAACTTCAAAACAAAAAGTCAGAGGACTAGTTTGGGAAACTTGTCATGCACACAAGCCAGTGTTGCTCAAGTCAGAGTACCACCAGGTAAACACATACATCTTAAAATTATGCCAAATATTTAACTTCCCGGTAGGGAGGGTTACTTGGGTTTTCAGAGGTAATGGTAGCCCAGGAGCACAGTGGCTAGCCAATAGAAAAGACCCTGAAGAAAACCTCAGACAGCTATCCCTTTGCATCTGCATATTTATAAGTTACCATCAATAATTCAAGATATGAATGGGGTATCTTGAAGCATCCCTATAAATGCCCTCTCTTGTTGGATCACTATCAATTTTCTTAACAGTTCTGGTGATTTGAAAAAGATCTCTGTGTTTGTTTTTTTAATATAACATTCCTTCAAATTAATTAAACTACCATTTCTCTAATTGGCATTAAGTCCTCGATGTAAAGGCCACCACCACACTGTGTGACGCATCCTGCAATTCCCCCAAGACAAAAATCTTACAAAACCCTTTCTCTGATGCAGGAGTTACTTAGCAACACAACCTAGCAACCTGGTAGGCAGGGATTAATCCCAGAGTGATAATCATAAAGTAATATCCAAAAGCTGGTTTTTTAAAGGTGTGCCAGCCAAGGATATAGAAAAATGATGTGCCCTCAGGGGCAGTTTTCTAAGTGCTATGCTGTATAATCAGAAATGGCTACCCAAGCCGGAGAGGATTCCTTTATTTGTTGTTCAGGATGACCCAACATTAAGACTATACTTCTTGTATTCAAACACCAGAGGAAAAAAGTAACAAGAAAATCACTATTTGTGCCACATGTACCCGCATCAGGAGTTTTCAGTCTTGTTCCCCAAATCAACAAATAATTGATTAATAGCAAAAAAAGTGACCATATGTACATCAAGAGAAACCATAGCATGGTTTCATGGAGATAGCACAAGCCTGGGAGTTAGGCAACTTGGTTACCACTGAAAGCAATTTCACCTCAGTTTCCTCATCTGTAAAATGAAATTATTTCTAAGGGCTGTTCCAGCTCTGAAATTCTGCAATATCCTTGATTTCTGTCCTTGAGTTATATTTACACAAACTTCTTATTCGTTTTCTGACTTCAGGGCAAACCATGTCTCTAAACCAACTGCAATGTCACAGAGCTGCTAAAATAAATTAATAGGTCTCCTCGTTATTTCCATGGATTCAGATCTACTTTAATACTTCAGAATAGCACTGATTTAATCTGTAGAGGAAGGGGGGAGGGATGTCTTTGGCTACCAACACTGAGCCTAGCCCCTCCACACCTTAGTTCTCCCATTTTCATAAGTAGCTATGACCAAAAAAAAAAAAAAATCAACTGGTAGAGAGACTACTGGTAATAGGGACAAGCTCCTCTCAATTTAGCTAAGCTGGTCTGCAGAAGACAAACCCTCTATCTCTCAATGGGCCCATCTCCCAAGCCTTCGTAACCTGATTGAACCTGGCAGGGGCTTGTGTTCTGTTGGCATAGCCTATAAGAGCTTCAAGGTCACCTTCCTACTTCCATGAGGCATTGGGCATTGGAGACCAACTGGAGTGGAGGACATTCCTATATATCCTGTGCCAAACTATGGCTCCCAAAAGCATAACGGCTCCATCTAGTAAAAACCTTATTTAAAAAGAGTCTAAATGTCTCTCGGTTCTCTTCTTCCCCGGCCCCCCATCATTATGAGAAGGAAGGTTTCCTATATTTATAAATGTTTCCAAGTCAAATTAATCCAGAGTCCCTTCAAGGTGTCACACTAAAGTACCAGAGTCGAAGCCTCAAAGCAGTCAGGAAGGGAGATCAGTGTCTGGAGACCTGGGCTCTCCTCCCAGCCTTGTCACTACATGGCTCTGTGACTTTAGGTAAGTCACTTAGTCACAAGTCACAAGCCTTGGCCTCATCTGTTAAATGAACAGATTCAATGAGATGATCTCTAAAATCCTTTCAGGTCCTAATTTTCCACGACAATGATTGTTCCCTGAAGTCTTACCGGGCCTCTCCAACCTCAGACATTCCTCTCAGCCTCAATTTAAACAGCCACATAAGTCTAGTTAAGTCTAGAAAGGCACAGTCCAGGCAGCCAAAAGCAAGATCCTTTCTGTGTCATGGAATCTTTGGGTGTGCTCTTTCTCCCACTGGCCTGACAGCAACTGCCCTAATAAAAGTCATTGGGCTGCCCAACCCAATTAGGCCAACAGCTTAACTTGTTTCAGTAACCTCTTTTAGATATGCCAGGTATTTCATCTTATAAGGCAAAAGCCCTATACTTGTATCCCATTTACTAGCTGCATGATCTGGGACCCAGGAATATTATTGCTTATGCCATTTTCCAAGAATGTTTATTAGGATCCAATAAGATAACACATGGAAAGCCCACTTTATAAACACAGAATACTGTACAGCTATAAATGCAGGACACTCGACAAATACATGTAGATCAATGACCTGTTGGACTTTGGAAGGCAGAGAAGGTAGCAAACATGAAATCAGATTGGGGAAAGAAAGGACAAATGGGCTATGTGGGCCTCACTTTTTAATCACTCTTTTACAAGTCCCCACAAACAACATTGTCTGAAAAGACAAATCATTAGGGGTGAGAAGACAGAGAAGAAAGCTCAGTCTCTGTGGTCCACTCTTGCCATCGGCTCTCAGCCAGCAGAACCTAAGAGCCATCAGTAGTGACCTCCCCATCACTTCAGGCCACAACAGTCTCCTCTCCCCTGCCCCCAAGTCTGATGGAGGTGGTGACTCCTCTCCATCCTCTGCTAGCCTGACCAAATCTTCTGTTTAATTTTATGTACCACACACAAACCTCTTTTTCACACACTTGTCATGTAATGTTAGACATTATAGCTATCTGTATTGGTGTCTTCTCTCCCTACTAATCTACATATTCCTTGAGGGAACAGACCTTTTACTTTCCCTGGTGCCTAGAACAGTGCTCTGCCTACGTTTAATCCATTTTTCTTATAATTCCTTTGAATAAAAACAACACTAAAATGTAAACAACCAGAAACAAAATACTCCTGCAAACACCAACAGAAATATTGGTGGACTGCAAAGGTCTGTATGTAGCTTCTGGCTTCCATTAGATTCCCTGAGCTATATAACTATTTGGGCCTTTACACAGCTTCTTTCTTGTTAGAAAAGCAAACCATTACAAACCCAAGGAAAAAATGAAGTTATGACTGAGAAACAGAACAAAGCCTTTGCCCAATGAGGTATATTCCAAATTACTTCTGTTTTCCTACTCAGGCATTTGATTTCCATTTTCCCTGTTACTCATGATTTACAAGGAAAAATGGACTTCTCAATTTCAAGGTACTGACCAATTAACTCAATCAATGTTGCTGCTTGAGGCCCTCAATTCCTTTCCTGAAATTAACTCCAATTTTGTTTTAATCCCATTTTCTGCATGGGAAGATACCACCATGACTCATTAATTAATACATTATTGAAATGTCCTTCATCTCCCTCTGTGCCTATCCAACTACCATCTACTCTAAAATGAGCTTTCTCTCCTCTAAATTCTTATACAACTTATCTGGACAATTCCTCTGTCAAGGAGCTGCAACAGCACCATCAGATACCTTTTCTAGGGCTGCTGTGAAATGATGTCTAAATTTTTTTTTTATTATGATCCCATACATCATCCATTGGATGCCTATATGACCAGACAAAGAAGGTGGGCTAGTCCATGCATCGATATTTTCATGTCTCCTCAACTAGACTGTAAACCCTAGAGGGCAAGGAATGGATGTGATTCTTCTTTGTATTTTCTCCAGCACCTACAACAGTGCCTTTCCCAAAGTAGATGCTCAGTAAATCATTGTGGACTCGATCAGACCATTGACACCTACCTTAAATCGCTCCGAAACGCCTTCTGTGATGCTGATTGTGAATTCAGCTATTTTGGGAGTAACGGAATTTCCCTTTCTTGCGATCAGGCTCATACTCTGTTTTAGTTTTGAACCACCACCTTATCAAAAAAAGATAAGAGACAAGCAAGATGTTAATAGGACAAAAAAAATAGATGGATAGGTATGAGGACTCTGATACCCATGTTCATCATTTTAACTATGAAATGAGGTGTTCAGAATTTAACTTTCTTTAGAGAATTGAGAGAATAAGAATGCCAACATCCTCTGTGGACAAATGCCTTATTTTTCTTAACTGTGAAAAGTGAAGAAATAGCGCGCGCTCGCTCTCTCTCTCTCTCTCTCTCTCTCTCTCTCTCAGGCTAATCTGTTATCAAGTGGAATTGGCACAACAGATAGAGCAATGGACCTGGAGTCAGGAAGACAAGTTCAAATCTGTCCTCAGACACTAACCGTTCAAGTCATTGAACACTCTCTCTATCTCAGTTTCTTCATCTACAAAATGGGTATGATAATAGCACCTACCTCCCAGGGTTGTTCTGAGGATCAAATGAGATAATATTTGTAAAGTGCTATATAAATGCTAGCGATTATTAAATCCCAGGTACTTAGATTCATAGACTTTTAGATCTGGGAGAAACCTTAAAAATCATCTACTCTCTCCACCCTCCCACCACCCTTGTTTGGGTTATGCATGTAACACATGAGAAACTGAGGCGCCAGAGGTGGTGAGTGACCAAGGTCACATAGCTAGTCAATGGCAAAGTCAGAGTTAGAAAGCCCAACCCACTGACCTTCCCCAGAAATCCTACTGACTGAACTAATACTGTGAAAATAAAATTACATTTTAAACACGACTATCATTGTTTTCCCCCACAGCATCTTAAATTCTGGTGCCGGAGAGCTGCAGCAGTGCTGACCCGGTGTATTCTATCTAGCTTTTCCTACAAAGTTCTGTCTGCATTAAAAAAGAGAGAGAGAGTCATTTGAGTATATAGTCAATTACCCTTGAACTAATGAGACTTTCTGAGCAAACCACAAGGGCTCGCAAGAATTAGCAAAGCCACAATATGTCTATCTATAACTCACACCAAGGGACTGCCCTCCCCTCCTTCTTTCCCATCCACTACTATAAACATTCCCTTTAACTCTAGCATTCCTCATTCAGCAGAGGCTCCAGGTGATGGAAGCATGCTATTCCTAAAGAAGACAACAGGACAGTCCAAGGACAAGGAGTGGAGTCTCTTGGCGAGAGCATCCCTAGGGTACCAAAAAATCAGGTGATCCTCCAGGGCTTTGCCCTTTACCAGTACACTCTGCCATTCCCACCCCCATCAGGTGACTCAAGGAGCTAGGTCTAAAAAAAAGCAGAGAAGGAAGGAAAATGAGAAAGCTCCTAGCTGACAATGGAAAAAAAAAATTCAAAAGCTTGAGGCTCCAATACACACAATTAGCCCATAAACCCTCTCCCAGTTCCAAGGCCAATCTATTAGGACACCCAGCTCTCACCTCCTAATCATTGAGCACTCTCCTTCCTATGACTTCTTTTTCCTTGTATACATTTTCCCTGTATGTTCATGTTAAACCTGACCCCTCCTGGATGAAAATACTTAGGCCCCAAAATCCTCAAGGACTGCCCAAGGTCCCCAGGCCACCTGCAGAGAATACCCAGTCTCTTAGGTGTCTCCATGGTACCCCAATGTCAACAGTCTTAACAGTAGAAAAGGCTGCACTGCCTGAGGCCAGGAAAAAGGTAATTATTGCTTCTAGGCAAAGCAGCAGTGGAAATGAAAAGGAAGAAGCAGATGGAGGAGACACCCTAGGGAAACAATGAGGACATTTGGCCACCAACTGAACTGGGGAGAGGATGAAAGAGAGGGGAAATGGAAGCTGGCCCCAGCAGGAGCTGGGGCAGGAGGCAGAGGAGGGTGCAGCAGAAATGATAAGCATCACTTCCTGGGAATCCCAATGCTTTTCCTGTTAGTACAACCAAATCTGGTTCTAAATAGCTTTGGGGTTGAAATAAATCAACAAGACTGAAACCTAGAGATATTTAAAGGAGAAAAGTCTTTGGAGAGGTTCATCTGGCTCAGCCCCAAATGAGGAAGATGCTGAGACAAATCGACCTGCCTCAGGTTGGATTGTCCCTCCTTTGGCTCTGAGCATCACAGCTGAGAAATGAAGAGGAATTAAGGTGATCTCAGTTCAGCCCCATAGGCAAGGGAACTGCTCATTGTTTAAGTCTGGGCACCTGGTGACCAGATGGCAGGCACCTGAGCACTGGAGAAGAGAACAGCTGATCCGAATAAAGGCTCTGCTCTTCTCTGAAAAACCTAAGAAAGTTCCAGAGAGGTCCTCTAGGCTGCAAACGCAGCCTAGTTTGGCAATCAGAAGTCTTGGGTTCAAATCCTACCCCTGACACTTACAACCTGTGTGACCTTGGGCAAGCTACCTAACCTCTCCAAGCCTCAGTTTCCTCATCTGTAAAATTCAGGGGTTGGACTCTAAATTCCCTTCAATCAAAGTCGGTGATCCTTTGATCATAAGTCTTTACAGGGCATGTGTTCTATCTGAGATACCAGCTATCTTAGATAGAACATGTCAAAGAAATCATTGTGAAAAATACTTGATTATTGCTTACACAGTCAACAACTCATCTTTATTTTCAATGTGATTTGACACACATTAGTTAGTAAGCCCCTACTATGGGCAAGTCCCTGTGGAGGGCACTAAGCATATAAAAATGGATGCACACAGCTCTTGCTCTCAGAGAGATACATAGTGCTGACTCCAGTTTGAATCCTGACTCTACCATTTACTGCCTATGCAATGTAAGGGAAAATTCCTTAATGTCTCTGCACTTCCGTTTCCTCATCTCTAAAGCTTAAGAGTTGAACTAGATCATTTAAGCCGCATAAAAAAAATCTGGGGGCAGCTAGGTGGCGCAGTGGAATAGAGCACCAGCCCTGGAGTCGGGAGGGACCTGAGTTCAAATCCGGTCTCAGACACTTAAACACTTACTAGCTGTGTGACCCTGGGCAAGTCACTTAACCCCCATTGCCTCACTTAAAAAAAAAATCTGTGATGCTCTAATCTTATAGTCTAACAAAGGTGTGTGGGTGTAGGGGTGGCAGGGTATGGGAAGAGGTGAGGGGGAGAACACATACACCAGAAGTATCAAACATGAAGCCCAATGGGCTCTGAGGCCTCTCCCCACTCCTGGGTACAATCTGGACCAGATTAAAATGTAATTGGGAAATATTTAACAAAAGAAATAAAGGCACAAACATAATTAATGTCAAAACAGGTTTTTCTAAGTCAATATGCCCCCAGAGGGATCCTTATTCATTGGCCCCATTTTCTATTTGAATTTGACACCACTGATATATACAACTACGCAAGGAAAGGGAGTTAAGAACAGCAGAGAGGACAGAGCAAAGGACTGTGGGAAATTTGAAGAGGTAGTTGAATATCCCAACTGCTGACAGTTTTCTCCCAAAGGGATTCAAAAACACTGAAGGGTCAGTCTTGGGAAGGAAAATATCATAGCTCTTCTAGGGTTCATCAGTTTTAAGAAGGAGCATGATGTTTTCTCAGGATAAGCACAGTATTACTATTACAGATGGAATGTAATCTGTCTCCAAACCGAAAAGAATCCACACATACTTCTCTTGCCCGACACATCCCTCTCATTAAAATACATGACTGATGGGGTAAATTCCTGAACCAGACAATATAAGAGAGTGCAGAGATCTCTGGCCTCAGGGAAAAGAGCCTGCATCCCAATCTAGGGCTTCCCCACCTATATTAGCTATTTGGGGTACACTATGTCCATCTCTTAGGGACTCTTCATCAGTTTCTTATTCAGTAAATGAGGGGAATTGGACAGATGACCTTTAAGAATCTTTTCAATCCCCAAATTCTTTTTTCCAATGTGACCTCCTGGGGGTTGGGAACTCACAGAATTTCTGAACAGGAAAAGGCCTCAGAGGTCCTAGAAACCTGGAAAATGAGTATAATAAATCCCCTGCCTACCACAAAGGTCTATTGTGACCAAGGCTCCATGTAAAACTGTAAACTGTTACATAAAAATGGGATGCAGTCATCCCTTGCATAACACGACCCAAACCAATGTCATTTCACGAGAGCATCATTAATACATGACAGGACATCCCCTTCCTGATGTCAGTAATTGGCTCCATGAAAGCCCAATGTTAGGTGCAGCAGCAGGACGAACCCTTCTAAAGGAACAATATTCTAAATGGACGTGGAATAACAAGAAGGCAGGGTTCAAGATCTGGGCATGCATGAGGTTTGTTTAATGTGCATTAATGACTTTTTTTGGGAAGGGACTTAGGTTGGGGTACTACCCCCTACTGAATTAAAACCCAATGTCACATCTGAAGACCCTGCTGCATTAGCATTGCGTGGGATAGTCACCTGAGTCACAAACCACAGTATAAGAACCACTATTTGGGGAAGCTTCTCCTGTAACACCTCTTCATCCCATTTCAGGTTTTCTTCAAGACAATTCTCCAGGTTAGGGGCTATATTCCCGTATTTTTATTATTATTCATTCTACACTCTAAGTTCCACAAGGCCAGGGGCTTTTTCCTTTCTTTTCACAGTGTACAAATCCAACAGCTCCCTGCTTAGCACCTGAATTGGCTGAACTGGCTGGGTCTTTGTTGCGTATCAGGGGTAAAAACACAATAATGACAGCTCACATTTATATGGTGCTTTAAGATTTGCAAAGCATTTTGAATAAATTATCTCACTGAGTCTCAGAGAGCTTAAATGCTTTCCTACTAATAAGCATCTGATGCAAGACTGGAAGCCAGATCTTTTGGGCTCCAAGATCAGGGCTTTAATCTGTCACTTTTATCTCCAATTATATTGTGAGCTCCCCCCAGCAGACTGCAAACTCCTTGAAAGCTGGGACTGGGTTTTTGTTTTTGTTTTGTTTGGGGTTTTTTGCATTTCTTTACATTCCCAGCTCTTAGTGTAGTGCCTGGCACATAGTAGGTGCTTAATGAATGCTTGCTGACTGACTCACGCCTTAGCACAATGCCTCTCCTTTTAAAAGGACTTTGGGAAAAATTAGAAGGCATTTATGCAAAGATATACTATTATTGTCAGAGAAAATTGTTTAAAATCATCTAGGTAGTTCAAACAAAGAAATAAGCTAAGAATAAAAGCTTCTAATTTTGTTCTAAATTATCTACAACGGAGGGGGTATTTGCATGTCCTTGGTGCAGTCTTTCATCCCATATAAAAACCAGAATCAATGTAAGAACAATAAGAATCCACTGAGTATAACTAGGTCCCTTGACCCTGGGCCCTGCACCAGCAGAGCTGAGTCTTACTCTCATCAGTTGTAAAATGGGGGATTCAGTTCAATTCAATTCCAACAAGTATTTATGAAACCTTTACTGTGCACTAGGCAATTGCGCCAGATGCTGAGAATACACATATAAAAACAGTTCCTGCCCTCAAGAAGCTTACACTCTACTGGGGGTGAAAAACATGCATGCAGAGAAGTGAATACAAAAATATGTAGCGTCAATAAAAAAATTCTTTGGAAGGGAGGCTCAGAGAAGGTCTCATTTAAAGAGCACTTGAACCGAACCTTAAATGGAACTAGCAACTCCACTAAGAGGAGATGAAAGAAATTAGATCCTTCCAATCCTTTGATTCAGAAAGTCACATACGGAAAAGAGCACTTGTGACCAGGTTGACTGGAACAGAGATTGTATGGGGAAGAGTGCTGGGAAATCAGTCTGAAAAGTCAAGTCAAAGCATCAAAGGCCTTAAATACCAAAAATGGGAGAATTTAGGTTATCCTAGTGACCATAGGGAGCCCCGAAGCTTCTTGAAGAGGGGAACAATGTGGTCCAACGCTTTAGGAAGATTGTTTTGGCAGGTGCTGAGAGGACAGCTTGGGAGAGGGGAGAGCCACCAATGGGGGGGGCACTACAACGATTGTCCTGGTGATGTGAGGAGAGAAAAAGCAATGGATGTGGAAGACACTGAAAATAAAACAGTCCAGTCGTGGTTGTTGTTGTTTGTCCTTCACAACTAATTGGATACTGTATGGGGAGGGGTGTGGAGAGAGGGAGGTTAAGAACTGGAATGATGGGAAAGACGGTGGTGCCCTAGAAAGGAATAGGAAATTAGGGAGGAGGGTGGCTTCAGGGGAGGGGAAGAAAGATAAAATGTTGGGTTTTGGATGGTACTGACTTGGGTATCCAGGTACAACTCATGGGATCATAGGTTAAGATCTGGAAGAGACCTTAGCAAGGAATCACTTGACAGGTTGTGGGTAGGAAGGACTTCTGATAGCCAGAGAGATTAAGGGATTTACCCAAGGTCAGGAAAGGTGATAAATAGCAGAGTCAGATTTAAAATCCAAGTCCCCCATTCAAAACCCGGCACTCTCTCCTCTCCAGTCCCACTGCCTCCACCTCTAGTAGGCAGCTGGTATTGAATGAAGGCTTATCTTGAAAAAGATGAGAGCTCAATAAATACTACCCTGCCCATCATACCTCAGAAGGTTACAAAGAAAATCACTTTCTGAAGGATAAAGTGCTATATAAATGTGAGCTCTTTGTGTCCTTATTCTAAGAATAAGCATCTCGGGGACCCTCGAGACCTTGCCATAGTCTGAACCATAACACAAAAGGGAGCTCTCCAATATAATCCAGGGATGGGGACCTAGTTTAAGGGTCAGACTGAATTTCTTTTGACCATTACTCTGACTTCACAGTTAAAAAACTATAAAATTTCCTTTCTGGAAAGAGTTAACATTTCTGCAGCATCTTACTGTGGGAAAGGCAGTACAAGAATCATTATTCCCCCGCTTACCAGTGAAGAAACTCAAGTTCATATGTAACTTGCTCCTGGTGACATATCTAATAAGTGTGGGTTGTGGGAGTCTAATCTAAGCCCTACTGTCTATTAGCACATTATATTGTATTACCAATTATAGCCCCTCTGTCTCCCTGTAGCCGGGTAAGGTTTACAGAATAAAAGGTAGACATAATTACTTTGTGAGGTAGCTATAATGTCCTGAATTTTTACATCCTAAAAATTAACTGAATAATTGTTACAGTATTAAGGAAAGAGGGTGTGGCAAGAAAGCAGAGAATTCAGCCTCTTTGGAACCGTTTACAATGATGGGGTTCCTATTCGCTTCACTTGGATTGCCTTCTGAACAGGAAAGAGTTTCTATTTCTACCAGGGCTGTGGGGCTGGTTTTCCTGTTTTCCCCCCAGCCACAGCTCATTCTTTTGTTACAGGTTTGTGCCTGGGCTTTGGGTGTGGTGAGTCTGGGGAGGGGGTGCATTGGAGAATCTAAACGTACCTTATCTGGAGGAGGGAACTGCAGCTGATTGACATCCAAGGGTGTCATCAGGGGGGATGGTGTCGAAGCCATCCTCCAACAGCGGCTGTTTTGTGCCTTTCTCAGCGAAATTATTCCCCAGTTTCACCATCCTTCTGAGAGAAAGGCAGTACCTGCAAACCAAAGGGGACAGCGCACGTCACTGCAAACCCGGGCCAGGCACCGCACTCCACAGAAAGACTCCCAGGTTTTTGGTAGCACTGATAACAAAAGACGTGACCTACTGATCCCATATGCCCTAAAAAGTCTGCTCTGGCACCCGGGCAGCTTCTCTGGAAGCCAGGCCACAAGGCTGCCCTGCCAAACCCCACGGACGTGGCTGTAACCACCCTGGCAGAATGCTGAGCTAAAGGTGGGGTTGAGGGAGACTAGGGCAAGAAATTGTCATTGTTGGGTGGCTAAGGTGAGGGTCGGGGAGGGAGTGGGGACGTTTGCCCCCATTTGCCTTCACCTTACACAAGGGTGAGGTCGGGTCTCGTCTCTGCGTCCCGTTCCACGAAGCCCAGGAAAGGTTGGGGAGCTGTGTTTTGCTCCAAAACCCCCTCTCCATTTCTCCTCTCCAAATGCTCTCTGGCCCATTCTTCTTTCTAGATCTGTCCCATTCAGTCTCCCAGTCTCTCCTCCCTCTCCACGCACCCACCCTTAGAAGTCTGATCTCTGCAGTAGTCAACCCTCTCGTACTGACGTTGTTAGGGGTCCAGGGCGCATAGAAAAGCTTCAGCGTCCCGTCCTTTCCAGAACCCCCATCCCCGCTGCGCCCCAAACTACTGCCTAGGAAAGGACCCCCCACCCTTTGTGAACCCCTCTCAACCTCAACCCCACCCTGTCACCCCGCCCTGTCCTCTCCTTCCCAAGGAAAGCCCTAAAAGTGCCCTCAGTGTTGGAGGGGGGTAGGATTTGAACTTACCCCCCAAGGATCTAGCGTGGCTTCTCCAAGCTTTTGCCTCCAAGCTCACACAGGCGCAGCAATGGCGGAGGAGGAGCTGGCCGCTGAACTTGGGGAGGGCTGGAGGATACGGCTGGAGCAGATTCCTTTTGTTGGCGTTTTTGTCTCCGTTTCCCTTCCCGTTCTAAGGGCTGATTCAGTGTGAGTGTGTATAAGGATATGTCAGCGTCGAGAGCAGCAGTAGCAGCAGCAGCACCGCTACTCCGCCTTGACGCAGCCTCAGTCCTTAGGGCGCAGAGCCGGAGGAGGCAGGAGGAGCGAGAGCAGCACAAAGGAGACCCGGGCGGGGAGGGTGTGGAGTGGGGAGGGGGGAGGGGGGAGCTGCGGGGAAGGGGAGGGGGGTCGGCGCAGCCGGCTCTGCCCCCTTTCTGCTACTGGTGCAGCCAAGGAAGCTAGCGCTCCCCCGGGACTTAGCGCCTCAGTGCCCGCAGTGGTACGCGGGGGCCACGAGAGGCCTGGGGTGGGGGGAGACGGGCAGATGGGAGGAGGCGAGTGGCGGGGGTGGGAAGTAAAAAGGTGGGGGTGGGGGGGGGGTTGCTCCTGCGCTCAGCCAGCCTGGCGCCCAGCGCTTCTAGGCAGCGCTGCGCTAACACTCAGCCATGGAAGAAAGGAGTCTGCGTTGGCAAGGACGCGCCCTGCACCCAGTCGTCGCTTATGTGGCTGAGGTTATGCGGGCGCTTTGGAAAGAAAAGGGGCGCGCAGGAGGCTTGAATCAAGTAGGCTGAAAGAGGACTCAGTCGAGCCATGGCACGGTCTAGCTGTTACCCCATCATCACCCGCCCCTCCCAGGCTCCTTTGCCCAACGCCAGGGAGACTAGGGCAGGCGCTATAGCGGGCTTCAGAGCGCAGGGGAGTTGCAAACCCCCAAACCTGCACGGGCTGCAGAGCATGCCCAGTTGCACAGAGCAACCGACTTCCGAGACTTCGAAAGGGCCAAAGCACCCTGTTCGTTAGAGGCAGTGATTCTATACCAGTGCAAGGAACAAATGAGGGGTGAGCTGATGGGGCTGGGGGTGAAGAATAAAGAAAAAGTCGCCAGCTCCTACCCTACCTATGTCTTTCCACCCCGCTCCCCAAGCCTGAGTTTTCTTGAGCTTGTAAACCAGCTAAACCCTCGCCGTATTTGCAAATATGCGAACTGTCCAGCATAAGACGTAGATGGGACAATATACGCCTGTCTCTGGTTAGGTCCACGCATCCAGAAGTGAAGCGAAGCCTGTGCGACTTAACACCGCGAGCTGGGCCATGCCACCTCTACTCTCCACATCCCGCACGCGAAGCCCGTTCCCCTTTCCAAAAATAACTCGCACTCACCCTTCAAAACCCGTAGAAATAATTTCTAACGCTTTCTCGACATCGGATTAGAGCTGGAAGGGATTTTAGAGATCGTCTATCCCCCCTCCCCCCCCCCCCTTATATTACTGATGAAGAAAGGAGGCAGGCCCAGAGGGGTGAAGTGAGCTGTCTACGCAGAGCTAGTAATTGAATGCAGACACTGTTGGTCTAAACCCACTTGTCTTTCCTTCCCTACCTCACTCTGTAAAGCAGATCGGTCCTATATAATGAGAAGTATACCGAGTACACCGTTGAGAAACATGAATTCCAATCCCAACAGCATACTTGCTCCACGTGTGACCATAATAAAATTAGCTTGCATTTATATAGCTAAGCTTTATTCACGTTATCTTCACGACGACCTTGTGAGATAGGTGCTATTATTATTCCCGTTTTACAAATAAAGAAACTGAGGCTGAGAGGGGTTAAATGACTTGCCCCAGGTCACACAGCTAGTTGAGGGTCTGAGGTAAAATTTGAACTCAGGGCCTCCTGACTTCGGTCTGGAGCTATCCACTGTACCAACTCACTGCCTCACTTAACTTCTATCAACATCATCTGGAATTGAGGACAGCAACCCCTCTGCTCTCTGAGGGCTGTAGTTATAAGGAAAGCTTGAAACAAATTGGGAAAGGGTTGTAGATAGTTAGTGATTGTTACATATTGTTCTGGAAAATTTAGGCTCTCAGGTGCTGATTATTTGGGCAAAAGCAGATTTGGAATAGGAAGGGCCTGAGTTACCCAGATGTGCAAACTTGCTCTGCCCTGCTTACCTTTTTGTCTTCAGCAGCACCTGGCCTCATGCCCTGGGCATATAGGCTCTTAATAACTCTTTGTTGAATCAAGGAATGAATTATTATGACCCTCACTTATCCCAGTCATCGTGCTTTAAGTTTATCATGAACTCAGTAGGAGTTCAGTAAATATTTGCTAATTTGGTTTGTGCAGACTGCTTGGTTCCAGGGCTCCCTGGTCCTTTCAAAGTAAGGACTGCTTGAGTTAAAAAGAATCTAGACCACAGTCCCCCAAATTCTCCCCATCCTTTGAAAAGTCCTTTTCAGCAGCACCCCCCAACCCCCTCCTCCCTCCCCTATCCTCCTGCCTAGCCCATGATCCTTTTTAGTTTAAGTCCTGGGAGCAGGCAGCTGCTTTTCCTTGTTTGAATAATACATAAAGTGTCATAACTGGAGGAAATCTCAGAGATGATTCCATCTAAGACCCTCATTTCTCCAGATGAAGTAACTGAGACCCAAAGAGGTGTTCACCCAGCTAGTTAGTGGTTGATTCAGGGCTTAAAAAGGCATCTGACTGGGGCAGCTAGGTGGCACAGTGGATAAAGCACCGGCCCTGGATTCAGGAGTTCTTGAGTTCAAATCTGGCCTCAGACACTTGACACTTACTAGCTGTGTGACCCTGGGCAAGTCACTTAGCCCCCATTGCCCCGCAAAAAAATAAATAAATAAAAACGAAAGCTTTAAAAAAAAGGCATCTGACTCCTTTCCTAGTATTCTTTTCACTAACCACAATCTCAGGCTGGAAGGGATTTAGAGAGCTACAACAACAACAACAACACAACCCACAAATGGTTATTCTGCCCTTACTTTGTTTGGAGCACTGTGCTTAGGCCTGGGGGAGATACAAAATTTAGATGGGACACAATCCCTGTCCCCATGAACCTTCCAAGCTAGTAGGGATTTAAAAAAACAAAATCAGATAACTATAATACTCTTTTTGAGGGGCAAGAAGAGGTGGTGAGCTAGCATCAAATTCTTTTGTGCAGAGAATTCCTGGTATGGAATCTCCCTCCACCAATGCAAATCAGAAACTTGTTGGTTTATATCTTGTCTGTATGTAATTGCTTGCATATTGTTTCCCCCATTAAGCTGAGTTCATTGAAAACAAGGATTGTCGTTGGCCTTTCTTTGTATCTCTAGGGCCTAGTACAGTTCCTGGTACACAGAAAGTGCTTAATAAATGCTAGTTGACTGAGTAACTGATTAGAGAATTGCCCCAGGGGCATTGCAAAAAGTCGGGAGACAGACACTACGGAACAGCAGCAATCATCACCACAATGTTTAGAAGTTCAATGACTTGTCTAGACTCACAGTCAGTAGAGATCAGAAGCAAGATTTCAACCCAGGTCTTCCTGACTCCAAGGGTGGCCCTTGATTCACTATGGATCTCCCATTGTCTCCATAATACACAATTTGTTGTTGTTCTGTCGTTTTTCAGACTCTTCATGACCCCACATGGGAAACTCCCAGTGAGCAGTGTCCTCTCCTAGTACAGATGGGCGTGGGATCTGATTTAGAAGTGGCCTGGGACACTGGGAAGTTAAATAAAGTGCTCAGGGTCACAACAGGCAGTGAGTATGTGTCAGGGGCAGGAATTAACTTTGATAACCCAAGTTGAAGACCAGAAAGGAATTGATAATTGGTTCTGGAGGTGACAGGGAGTCACTGGAGTTCATTGGCTGGGGTAAAGGGGTGTCATAGTCAGATCTGTACTTTGGGAAGATCATTTTTGACAGCTGAGGAGAAGATGGCCTTAGAGAGGGGAGAGGCTGGAGGCAGGGAGGCTGATCGCTGGTTATTGCAGTAGTCTAGGCATGAGGCATGAGGGCCTGCACCAGGGTGGTGGCATGTATTACACCTGGTGTCTCATGTAAAACTAGCTATACACTTTAATACCTTAGAACTGTACTGAGACCTTTAGGACGCCATATATAATTGTAAGCTATTACCATGGACTGTTAGGCTGGAAAGGACATTTAGAAAAAAATCTAGTTTGTTTCTTGTTTTGTAGATGAGGAAACCCTACTTGGGGTTTTCTTGGCAGAGATGTTGGAGTGGTTTTGCCATTTCCTTCTCCAGCTCATTTTACAGATGAGGAAACTGAAGCAAACAGGGTTAAGTGACTTGCCCAGGGTCATACAGCTAGTAAGTTTCTGAGGTCAGACTTGAACTTAGGTCTTCCTGACACCAGGCCTGGTGCTCTATCCACTGCAGCACCTCAAAGTCCTTGTTCTCCTCACACGTTCTACTTCCTTCAACCAATTCTTGTATAATTTCATTTCCATTCTTTGCCAACCTGGTCATCCTCATTGCTAGATATACTCCAACCTGTCCTCAAACCTAAAATGTGTTACCCACTTCATATATGATCTGAGGCTAATGCTTCTGTCAGTCAGGACTGTTGGGGAATACTTGACCTGAAGGTTTTGTGATTTCTTCAGCATGGGGAAATGTTATGTCACTCTATCAAAGAACAAATATAACTTTTTTGGCTGTAAGGTCACAACATTGACTCAGGTTTGCCTTGTGGTTCCCTTAAAACACACATACACACAGACTTTCCCCCATGACCAAGATCTCCAGCCCTACCTGTACTTCTACTTTTGATTTTTTGTACCTAAATATAAATCTTCATGTTAAATTTTATCTTATTAAATTCTATCCATCTACACTGTCAGGATTCCTTGGGAACCCACTCCTGTTTTCCAATGTATTTGCTTTGTTGATTTGTACAAATTGGATACGAATGCTATCTCCTTCCATTCAAGTTCCCAGTCCCTCTTCCTTTCCCAGAACAGGGACCTGTGGAACATTAATGTTTGAGAAATAAGGATAAATAAAACATTTACACCTGTCTTTCCCACTTCTCTGGAAACCTCAGGTGCTCTGAAAGGATTCCCTGCCTGTCTACTAGCAGAATTTTGCCCCTTTTCAGGGTGATAAAGCCCCAGTCAACAAACCATTGGATTCAGGATAATAAAGGGCAGTAGTCTCATTAAGAAGGGGTTTGGTGTGGAGATGCCATAAGATGTTAGTTTTCTTCTTGTTTGCTCTTATTTGGCTCCATAATTAAGGAGACTAGGGGAGGGGGGAAGACAGGCAGACAAGGGGGGAGAGAGAGCTAGAGTGAGTGAGTGAGTGAGAAAGAGAGAGAGAGAGAGAGAGAGAGAGAGAGAAACACATTTATTAAGTACTTACTATAATAGGGATGCAAATAAAAACATGCTAAACAGTCCCTGTCTTCAAAGAACTTACATTCTGAAGGGAGGATTCAGCACATATGGGGGAAGTTGGACAATACATATAGGAGGAAGTTTACACACTTGGTGTCATGCCCGGAGATGTCTGAGAAGAGCTGAAGAAGCCTAAACCCAGCATAGACTATCCAAGCTCAAGGTAATTCAAGAGATTGGTCAAACGTTCTAGTGAGTTGAGAGTGTAAGGGAAAGCCTGAGTAGAGAAGGAATGGTTGGAAATTTCTGGGAAGGAGAAGTAGGAGTAGGAAACAAGAAACTGCAACAGTCAAAACAGCATTCATTCAACAAGCTTTCATTTATAGGATCATATAATTTAAGGCTGTATAGAAACTTAGATATATTCTTATCCAGCCCTCTCATTTTATAGATAAGAAAACCAAGACTTAGAGGGAAAAGTTCTCATCTAAGATTACACATGGAGTGTGTGTACACCAGGAATCGTCTTGGGTTCTCTTTGTCATGCACTGAAATCTTTGTTTTGGCATTGATGATGTCTTCCTAGACAAAGTGGATCGTCTTCCTTAACCACTCATGAATGAGTCCTTTGATGTTACTTCTAAGTCATCACTTTGTAAAGGTGGAAACATGCTCATTAATATCCCATTTGATAAAGGCTGGTTGATTATGGCTTAGCCATACATGGGAGCCATCCCCCTTGGATCTGACTTTTAAAAGGGAGACCACATTAGTCAAAGAATCTAGTACAAACAGAGACACGTACAAGAGTAAAGCTGCTCTCAAGGAGTTGGACATGGTTCCCTGCAGGTCAAGCCCACACATCTGTGAGGCTTCTTCTAGGACCTATATGATCCTAGGAAAAAAAGAGTACCACACGATTCCAGGAACATCACTGGCTGGGGTTGTGGCTGGAAGGAGTGGTGAGTGGAGAAGGTCTCCTAGGACATGATGATAAGAATGGTAGAAATGGGAGCAGGCAGTGGTGGAATAGCAATGATAAAAAGCACTGGAAATTCCTGTATAAGCAGAGGAGTCTTGGTATGAAGCCTCCCGTGAATAGTATAAAATGTTCAGGTCTAAAAGGGCAGAGATTGACTTTCTAGTCATTCCCAGTTCTTTCTCCTAGTGGAAAGACTTTAACCATAAAATGGTGCCAAGGTCCTTGGGGGAAGTGGGTGATCACCTGAGGGTGAGTTGCTTGACTCTCAAGACTAACCCCAAATGTTTCTCCCTTTCTGGGGGGCATCACTGAAAGATTTGGGGCAGTTAGATAGTGCAGTAGATAGAGTGCCAGACCTAAAGACTCATTTTCCTGAGTTCATATCTGGGCCCAGACACTAACTAGCTCTGTGACCCTGGGCAAGTTACTTAACCTTATTTGCCTTGGTTTCCTCATATGTAAAAATAAGCTACACAAGGAAATGGCAAACCACTCCAGTATCTTTGCCAAGAAAACCCCAAATGCGGTCACAAAGAATCAGACATGACTGAAACAACTCAACAACAGAAACATTGAGAGATTAGTGAATTCCCAGTGCACCCCCTTTTGTTGGGTGTCCTCTACCATAAGGCAGTGATATGGGTTTGGAAAATCACATAGATCCCTAGGAAGGATGGAGGTTTACCAGAGAGGAAGAGAGAATTATCCTTATTGTTTATAATGCTGGCATGAGTCCTTTCTGTTTTGCTTAACTCTTCAAGTTATCAGAGTAATAAAATAAGAATATGCATAGATGGAAGGAACAAAGAATATTTCTGTAATTCAGGAAGATTGCACTTGAAATACTACAATGAAATTGTCAGACAACATGGGGATCTGCCACTTGGGATTTGTAGAGGTTGGCTTCAGGGCTTTAGAAAAAGAGATAAATGGGATAATTTGCTAATGGAAAACATACCTGAAACTGGTGTGGCCACTGGGGCTTTCTCAACGTGGGTGGAGGGGGCCTGCACTCTCTCCCTAGTGGGCTGCACTTCCTCCCTACTATAGCAAAGAAGCAACCCTAACAAGGAGCCTCTGCTTTCCACCCAGATCCTTGTCTCTTACCTAGGTTCTCTTACCAAGTGTAGGTTCATTTGACCATATCTTGATTCTTCCAAAGGCCCATTTCCCTGCTTCCCAACCCAGGGAAGTGTGGTATAGATAGATCATGTGTGTACTGGGTGGGGTTGTTGGGTTCCCTTTCTCCCGGAACAATCGAATCTGTGTTTGAACTGCCTTCTAGGCCAGTAAAACTACCAGGATCCCTCCTGCATGCATTGGCATGCCCCAGTGGCACCCACCGCCTTGACCTGTCTGCCTCCTCTGCCACAGAACCCCCTCACGTATCCTCTTCACCACAATGCTCCACCACTCCCCCTCAGCAACGCAGGTTAAATAATTTCTAGTTACAAGCTCCACTTGATCTAGGATATAACTCCTACAACAGGTGAGAGTTGCAAGGAAGAACATTGTGGCTTCAAAGAAAAGAGACATTTCCTAACCACTGGAGCCATCCCAGAGTGGAATGTGCTGCTCCTGAAAGTAGTAGCCTCCTCCTCTTCACTGGAGATGTTTGCCCAGAGATGCTCTGAAGTGGATTCTGGGTCAGCCGAAATGTGGGCTAGGTGGCTTCTGGTGACCTCTCGAGCTCTAACATTTTAAGATTCTATTTCCCCAGGGTGCTGTATCTATCAGGTGGCAGAACTACTTTGCATTGCTAACTACTTGCTGAATTGAGTCCCTTGTGCTTTTTCAAAAGCAGTGTGTAGAGCATGGGGATGGGATGAGGCTAGGGTGGGGATAGGAAATAGAAGATGGGAGAATTTCTGCACACATGTGACTCCTGACACCAACTCTAGACCCACCTGACCATCCTGCATCGGGAGCTACCTCCAAGACTGAGCGCAAACAAGATATCTTGTGTTAGAGTGGACTGAAATGAGTCAGGCAAAACTCGTGGTTGATTTTCTAGTCTGGGTCAGCCTTCAAGTGGAAAAAGGCCATATTAATAATTTTCCAGGTAGCTAGGTGGCACAGTGGATAGAGTGATGGACTTGAAGTCAGGAAGACTTATCTCACTGAGTTCAAATCTGGCTTCAGATACTTATTAGCTGTGTGACCCTGGGCAAGTCACTTCACCCTACTTGCTTCAGTTTCCTCATCTGTAAAATGAGCTGGAGAAGGAAATGGCAAACCAGCATCTTTGCTGAGAAAAACTCAAATGGGATTATGAAGAGTTGGATACAACTGAAATAACTCAACAACAACAAACAGAAATCATTTTCTAATTTGTTACAGCAATTATAACAAAGTCACAGAATAGGATGGATTCCAAAGTGTGAGAAAAGCCCTTAAGTAACCTTATGCAGGTTATCAATAATCATCGACCCTTAGAGATGGAAAGGACCTTGGGACAGAAAACAAAAAGTCCTCTCACATACCTCTACAGTCACCCCCATTATACAACTCAAGTGAGTTCAGATGATTTGCTCAAGATGACACAGCTATTAAATGGCAGTGCTGGGACTAGAACTCAGGACTTCTAACCCCCCTGCCAGTGTTTTTTCATTGTATTATCCTGCATCTAAAAAGAGGAGATAGATAAAATAACTTCATTGCACTTTTCCTTGACCTTTCTCATAAACACTTGAATATTGCCTTTAGTCAGCTAAGTGTTTCTAGCAGGTTTCTAGCTCAAGCAATACCTTGTGTTAAATTATTTAACCAATAAATGATCAGAAAAGAACTTTGCCAAAATAAAGGACCACAGTCATGCCAAGGAACAATAACAATAATACCCATCCATGTTACACTTGGATTAATTACTGAATTAGGAAACACAAATGGATGTCTACCATTCATTCTTAGGTTTATGAAGCCTGGGTCCCAGAGAGAGTGTCACAAATTCCCACAATACCCCTGAGTGCACGGGGGATGACACTGTAGGGAACAGACCTGCATTGCAGATAAATGAGCCAGATGACCTAATGGGTCTTTTCCATCTGTAATTTCTCTGATTTTGCATTTTGGATCTCTGAGTTAGCTGAAGCATGTGTAAAATTAGCGTAGAGGCATGCGGCTCCCCATTGTCTATGCCTGCCAGAAGGCTCTCCTGTGCCCTATTTATTTTAGGTATGACATGGATTTTATAATAATAATTCATAATCTCATCTGCAATGCAGTAAAGCCTCATTTATCGAGCAGCATGGGGGAACGAACTGTTCCCAACAAGCGAATTTTCTTGATAACTGAAGCTAATGTCTTTAAGTACCAAATGTTTTAAAAATTTTAGCGGAAATCTTTGTAAAAATTGAATGTGCACTTTCCTGCCTTCTTAAACAGAGTAGACTGAACACAACATATATACTGTTATTGAAGCTACAGGGTCATCATTATGAACACAAATGATTATGTCATATGGCAATTGAGGTGTTAGACAGTATGCTTTGCAGCCCAGAGACCCCAATCTGATGTGCTTTTAAATACTTTTGTCTGCTTCTTACAGGGTTTTTTTTTGCCTAATTTTTTGGTATCAATCTGTCAGATGTCACCTTTTGCTGACTGTCAGCCTATCATCACCCTTTTCTAATTGGTTTCTTCCAATCTGCTTTGGTCTAAGAAATCAATATGGCAGGTAACAAACAGGTGATTCAAACCATTTCAATTCCAAGTGCATACCACATGCAGGCCATGTAGAACTACAAAATGTAGGTAGCACTTGGAAGGCTGTCTGGTGTAATAGAAAGAACACGTGCTCTAGAATGAGAAGACCTGGGTTTGAATTATGCCTCGTGATGCTCACTGCCTCCAGGAACATGCCTGCTTGGTACAAAATGAGTCACTTAACTTCACTGGCCCTTACTCTGCTCATCTGCAAAATGAAGAGGTTGGACTACATGATTCCCAAGGTCCCTTTCAAGATCTATGATCTTATGATATAACTTTTATTGTTATGATGTTTAGAATCTAATGGGGGAAGAGAGCAGATATGATACATACATGGTAACCAACACAAATTAATACATCAGGCTGGCTGGTTCAAAGTAAACCAGCTTCTCCATCTCCTACAGAAAATGACTAATAAAATAAGATTTTTTAAAAGAGTAGACGAAATATAGGGCAAAGACAGAGGAAAAAATCTCTGGCTTTAGAAGATAAGTTTGAGGAATCTAGTATAGGATGGAGCCTAGAATATAGATCAAGGGATAAAGACTGGAGGATATTTTTTTTTTTTACTATTATCCGGATCTAAGTGATTCCACAGCTATAGTGCTAGGTTTGAAGTCATGAAGACCTGACTACAAGTCCTATCTTAGACATTATATTAGCTGTGTGACTCTGGGTAAGTCTTTCTTACCCTCAGTCTTCCCATTTACAAAATGGGAATAATAATTGTACTTACCTTCCAGGGTTGCTGTGATGATCAGATGAAATAATATAAGTGAAGTGTTTTATGAACTATAAAGTTCCATATAAATGTTAACTATTAGTAAGCAAATTTTTTGTGGGACAATGGGGGTTAAGTGACTTGCCTGGGGTCACAGCTAGTAAGTGTCACATGTCTGAGGCAGGATTTGAACTCAGGTCCTCCTGAATCCAGGGCCGATGCTCTATCCACTGCTCCGCCTAGCTGCCCCTAGTAAGCAAATCTTTTTATCCTGACTTACAGATATGTTTCTTAAAGCCCCAAGCAATGAGCTTCTGATAGGAAATAAAAATATTTTTCCAATAAAATGTATGTGAACTTGGAGCCTGAGCCAATGTACCCGGATGGGCTCTTTTCTTCTTCTCTCTTTGCCTCATGTGGAAGGAAAGGAGATTTATAAATGATACAGCTAATTGTGTTTTTCTACAAGATTAATTTTATTGTCACATTATCTACTGCTTCAGGATCCATTCAAGGATGGATTATCACATCGCTCTCATCTCTTGAGTGATCATTAATTATCAGGTCACCTTTTAGCCAGAAGCACCTGAGGCTCAGGACACTAGACAGACTCTTACCGTGTCAGACCTTAGAGATCATCTAGACCAACCCCCTTCATTTTAGAGATGAGGAAACTAAGGCCCAGAACAGTGAAGGAATTTACTTGGAATCATGTGACAGGTCTCTTGGCTCTTTATCCAGTTTTCTCTTTACTACATTACTGTAGAGTACATAATTCTTCAACATTTACTCTTTCCCAGCCAAAGCATACTGTTTTTTATTTTCTAAATTTATTTTAAAATTTAAAATAATTTTATTGATGACTTTTGTTTTTATATCACAGTCCTTTCTGGATATTAATCCTCTCTCTCATCACCCACTCAATTCTTTCTTATAATAAGGAAAAACAATTAAGGAAAACAAACTGACATCGATGATGGCCAAGAGTGCATACACTATGGCACACCAGTAATTCCCCACCTTTCTCTCAAAAGGTCGGGGCAGCTTGTTGGGGCAATGGATAGAGTGTCAGGCCTGGGGTCAGGAAGACTCATTTTCCCAAGTTCACATCTGACCTCAGACACTTACTAGCTGTGTGACCCTGAGAAAATCACTTAATCCTCTTTGCCTCAGTTTCCTCATTTGTAAAATGAACTGGAGAAGGAAATGGCAAACCACTCCATTATCTTTGCCAAGACAACTCCAAATGGGGTCACAAAGAGTCAGACATGACTGAACAACAACTCCCCAAAAGAAGGAGGTGCTTCTGCATTTATTCTCTGGGTGGGGAGCTATTGATTTTATCTTATATTTTAAAGTAAGTTTTATCAAGACTTTATGTTTTTTGCAGAACATTCATTTCTGAATATTCTCCCTTGATGCAGCAAGCCTTTCCTAGTAATAAAAATATAAAACAACAAAAAAAGCAAAAATAGTCCAGCAAAACCAATCAAAAGCACAGACCGCATCTGACAGTGTATGTACCATTGGACACTCATAGTCCCCTAATTTTCCAACAAATCAGAGAGATGTCTTTTCTCATCTCTTTTTCAGGACCAAGTCTGGTTATTGTAATTACAGTGTGCGTTTTCATTTTTCTTCCCATTTATACTCTTGGAAGCATTGCATATATTGTTCTCTTGGTTTTTCTTATTTCACTCTTCATCAGTTCATATGCCACCCCATATTTCTCTGAATTCCTTGTATTTGTTGTTTCTAATAGTCTAATAATATCCCATTATAGTAATGTACCAAAATTTGTTGATCCACTTTTCAGTGATGGGAACCCCTTTTGTTTTGCATTCTTTGTTGCCTTAAAAAGCGTTGTTATGGGGGCAGCTAGGTGGCGCAATGGATAGAGCACTGGCCCTGGATTCAGGAGGACCTGAGTTCAAATCTGACCTCAGATACTTGGCACTTACTAGCTGTGTGACCCTGGGCAAGTCACTTAACCCCAATTGCCTCATCAAAAAAAAAAAAAAAAGAAAAGAAAAGATTATTGCTAAAAAAAAGTGTTGTTATGAATACTTCAATATAAGTAGGACCTCTTTGTATATCACCTTTTTTTATATGCCTAGCAGTGAGATCTCTGAGTCAAAGGGTATAGACAAGTAGTTGCTATTTTTTGCCTGATTTCATTTTTTTCTCCTAAATTATTGGACAATTCACAACTCCATCAATAATTTACCAGCATACAGATCATCCTGCTATCACTCTAACATTGACTGTTTCCACCTTTTATCATTTTTGTAAGTTTGTTTTATAAGTAGTAGTCCCTCGAATTTAATTTAAAAGTTTGTGCTTTCTCTTTCAAATACACCTTTTATTCTAGAAAGTCACTTCTCTCAAAAAGCTTACATTCTAACAAGAGAGACAACATGCAAAATATGTGTATGTATATATATACATATATATTGTATGTGTATGTAGATATGTGTGTATATATGCACATGGGTGGTGCTGTAGATAGAGCACTGGACTTGTAGTCAGGAAGACTCATCTTCATTAGTTCAAATCCACTCTCAGCCTTACCAGATCTGTGGCCCTGGGCAAGTCACTTAACCCTGTTTGCCTCAGTTTCCTCATCTGTAAAATGAGGTGGAGAAGGAAACGGCAAACCACTTCAGTATCTTTGTCAAGAAAACCCCAAATGGGGTCATGAAGAGTCAGACATGACTGAAATGACCCACCAACAATTATGTATGTATATATGTACGTATAAATACAAAATATATGTATATACAAAAGACATATGAGGCCGATACAGGGCAAAGTATGCTCCTAGGATGGAAACCCAGAAATAGCTAAGGAGAGCAGAAAAGACCAAGTATAAAAGATGGTGCTGAACTTGGTCTTGAGGAACACCAACGAGAAACTTTGTACTAGCCAACCCTAGTGCAAATGCTTAGCACACAGAAGGCTCCAAATAACTGTTGAATTTAATTGTCACCAAATTGCATTTTTTCATTAAAGGTGACTTAGTAACAGATGAAAAATGTTCATTTCATAGACTCCTAGCATTAAAGAGGATCCTGAAGATCATATAGCTCAGTTGCCTCCCCCAAAACGAAATCTTTTTATAATGTCTTCCACAAATTATCTTCCCAATTTTGACTCAAAGGATGCATAAGTCACTACTTACCCAGGCAGGCAATTACATTTTCAAACACCTTTGATGGTTAGAATGTTCTTCCTTCTATTTAGAGAAAAAAAATGCTTCATTTCTCCAAGGTCTAAAAGATAAATCAAGCTGAAAACATTCCAACAATATTAATTTAATATATTTGCATTGATTGATCCTTCATATTTGTTTATTAATCTACTTTCCAAAACTGATTCCTTTTTGGCTGATAAATGATTGGGCTATGTTTGGAGTCTTAGATGCAATCATGGAATGAGAGACAGATACCATCGTGATGAGTGTGTTGTAGCTGGGTATAATTTTCGTTTTACAGATATTAAGTGGCCATATTCAGTTGTCATCGGCAGGCAGCTGAAGGCTGTGGGATGGGGAGGCTTGGAAAGACTTATGAGGCTTGAGTGCTTCCCAGTGTTCCACCATCCATCACTACTGATAGCTTCATTGAATTCTTCCAAGTCCATGAAGTGATAAGTTAGACAATTTCTGAGAACTGAATTTCTGAGAACTGAGAGTAGTGTCATTTGGATATGACTATTATTTCTCCTACAGAAATGGAAATTGGGCTTTGAGAGTTGATAATTTAGAAAGAAATACTGTTAGATTGTTTCTGTTCCACACCCCCCCCCCAATTGGGAAAAGAGCAGATTTACACAATTAACAGGGATCTTGCCCAGAGCTGAGATGAGGCATTTTTTTTCACCCTGGGCAAGGGCTAAAATTTGCATCCTCCTCCTCAAACCCTATGTTGAATAACTCTACACTGGAGACATTCATTCACTCATTCACTCATTCACTCATTCATTCATTCATTCATTCATACATACATACATAAATTCATTCATTCATTAATTCATACATACATACATTCATTCATTCATTCATACATTCATTCATTCATTCATACATTCATTCACTCATTCATTCGTTCATTCACTCATTCATTCATTCATTCACTCACTCACTCATTCACTCATTCATTCATTCATTCACTCACTCATTCATTCACTCACTCATACATTCATTCATTCATTCACTCATTCATTCATTCATACATTCATTCACTCATGCATTCATTCATTCATACATTCATTCACTCACTCATTCATTCATTCACTCATTCATTCATTCACTCATTCATTCATTCACTCACTCATTCACTCATTCATTCATTCATTCATTCATTCATTCATTCAAGACTTATTAAGCACCTAAGTTGTATAGAGAGCATTCTGCAAATAATTGAGGAAAAGTAGTCCAAATGAGACAGGGTCCCTTCAGTGAGGAAACCTTTAATCTAGTGGCAAAATGTAACATACACATCAACACACACACACATGGCATGATGCGGTAGAAAGAGCACTTACAAAGTCAGAAGATCTGGATTCAAATCTCACCTGGGCCACTTACTGTTCATGTGACATAGACATGTCACTTAACCTAACTAGGTTTCAGTTTCCTCATCTGTAAAATGGGAGGGTTAGATTCAATGACCTTTAAGGTCCTCACACATGTGACTTGACTCCCTAAAATAAATCTCTCAGGGCAGCTAGGTGGCGTAGTGGATAAAGCACCAGCCCTGGAGTCAGGAGGACCTGAGTTCAAATCTGGCCTCACACACTTAGTAGCTGTGTGTACCTGGGCAAGTCACCCTGTTTACCTCGGATCCTCATCTGCAAAATGAGTTGTAGAAGGAAATGGCAAACCACTTCAGTATCTCTACCAAGAAAACCCCAAACAGGGTCACGAAGAATTGGATATGAGTGAAAAAATGACTGAACAACCACACAGTGGAGGATTGTGGTGGGTGGTAGGTAGTAGGTGGTAAGTAGTGGATAGTAGTGATGGTGGTGGTGGCAGCAGCAACAATAGCAATAGTAGTAAGTGATGGTAGTAGCAGTAGCAAAGCCAAGGCCATAGGCATAGCCCAGGTGTATGTTGGTCATGAATCAGTTTTCACTATTGTGGTGTCTTTGCAGGAAATTCCAATGAGACAAGGAATTGACACCTTATCAAGGAACTTTAAAGAGAATTTCACACCTAGTTGTCACCAGTCACACTTATTAAGTGCCTACTACTGTCAGGTCTACTGTATTAAGTTCTAGGGATACAAAGAAGAAAAAGAAAGATAGTCTTTGCCCTCAAGGAACTTACAGTCTAATGGGAGAAGATGACATACAAAAGGAATTGGGAAAGGGGAAGGGGTGCCAGAGGGTACCTGGCGTGGGGGTAGCAGCTGCCTGAAAATGAAGAATTTAGTTGGAAAGTTTTGAGTCCTCTTTGAAGGAAGGCTTTGGGAGGAGATTATTGCTCTATCAGGGCAGCTATGTGGTACAATAGATAGAGTGCCAGGCCTGGAGTCACAAAAACTTAAGTTCAAAGCCAGCCTCAGACACGTGCTAGCTATGTGACCCTGAGTAAGTCACTTAACCCTGTTTGCCTCAGTTTCCTCATTTGTAAAATGGGCTGGAGAAGGACATGCCAAACCATTCCATTATTTTTGCCAAGGAAAAACCCCAAATGGGGTCACGAAGAGTCAGACACGACTGAAAAATGACTGAATTGTATTACTCTAATCCTCCAGGCCTCCAATCAGAGGTGAAAGGTAACTCAGGCAGTTGAGTTGAGTATCAAAGCTATGTCAATCTGCACAGTGATGAGATTTCAGGTAATTTCCTTATCCTGAGCCACTGTCAGAAAATGGAGAGATAAAGATGAGGCGTCATCAACCCAGAACAAACAGGGACAATTTTCTTATCAAAGTGGGGCAATGAATACCCAGGACAATGACTGGACACACGCACACACGTAGGCAGATATATACACATGATAAATGAGGTATGTATATGTGTAAATAGATTCTAGAATCATGGATTTGGAGAAGGAAAGGATCAGAGAGAGGTGAATCAAGACAAGACAACTGAGGGTCAGAGAGGTCGAATGACTTTTTCAAAATCATGCCACAGTAAATTACAATGTCAACATTTGAACCCAAGTCCTCTGATTCCCAACCCAGGGCTTTCTACTCCACCACAAGCATTTCATGCTTTAACAATGGCTGAGTATGCTGTATCAAGTGCCCCCAAAGAATCCTGGCAAGTGGAGGCAGAGCTTAAGAGATGAAGCCACCTTCTGCCAGTCCCTTCTCCAATCCACCAACTTATTTAATAAATGGAGGGTCTTGGTCTTGGGCCTGGTTCTGTTGTACCAGCGCTGAGAGAGTGGGCCCACACGCTGCTTTCTGAGTGGAAGGGGCAGCAGCTGCTTCCTCTCTGCCTCACGGGGATGCTGTGTGGGTAGGCAGCACCTTCAAATGACTAAATCGATCTGAATCTTGGGAATAAAGACACTGTTAATTCAAAGAACTGTCAGAACTAACTTAAGGAATTTAGAGATAGAATCTAAGGAGAGCCAGGACAAAAAAATAACAAAAGGCTTGGGAAAAAAACACCTTGAAAGAAATCTAAGCCATTTAGCTTAAAGAGGAGACATCTGCAGGGTGACTTAATAACTGTCTTGAAGCATTTGAAGATTTATTCTTTGAAGGATGGCAAATGCTCTTTTATATCTTCACTGAGGCCAAGGAGAAGTTGGCATCAAGTGAAGCAGGAGGACTGGAATTTTAAAAAGAGAGAGAGGCAAAATGTTGAGATGGAGATGACATTGGACCAGGACCCGGAAGACCTAGGACATAGTGTATTATATCAGTTGTTATTTGTATGATCCTTAAACTCTCTGTACCTCAGGCTTCTTAAGCGTATAATGGGAGCCATAAGTACTTGTCTCACTCACTTTACAAAGTCAGTGTGAGGAAAGTATTTGAACATGTTAATTAATGGTCTAAACAACTATGAGCTATTGTGATGTTCTAAAACCCTTTGTGGTTCTAAAAGTCTATAATTTTATGTGGAATAAGTCTGTATAAGTGAGCCTAAGCCATGTTGTAGTTCAGTAGTATATATAGAAGTACAGGACAGTTAGGTGGTTCAGTGGATAAAGTGCTGGGCCTGGACTCAGGAAGACTCATCTTTCCAAGTTCAAATCCAGCCTCAGACATTTAGCTGTGTCACCCTGGGCAAGTCACTTAACCCTGTTTGCCTCAGTTTCCTCATCTGTAAAATGAGATGGAGAAGGAAACAGCAAACCATTCCATTGTCTCTGCCCCAAAAAAAACCCCAAATGGGATCATGAAGAGTCAAATGTGAAACAAGAACAAAGTAGAAAATGAGGCTGGAATTTGAGTCAAGAGACCTGGGTTCAGATCTTACCTCTGATCCTTTTGATATGGCAACTCATACAACCTATAAAACTGGGTGATAAAAATAACTGTTATGTTTACTACACAAGGTTCTTGTAAAGCTCAGATGAGATGTGTAGGCAAAGCACTTTTCAAATGTTAAATGCGATTTAAATTTCATCTATTATTATTGGTGGGAGTCAGCTGGGACCCTTGTAGAACCTCTATTCTATGGAGGTTGTTGTTGCCGCTGATGTTTGTCCTTCTTTTTTTTTTTTTTTTTTGGTTTTTGGTTTTGGTTTTGTTGTTTTTGGTTTTTGTTTTTTTTGGGAGGCAATGGGGGTTAAGTGACTTGCCCAGGATCACACAGCTAGTAAGTGTCAAGTGTCTGAGGCCGGATTTGAACTCAGGTCCTCCTGAATCCAGGGCCGGTGCTTCATCCACTGTGCCACCTGTCCTTCCCCCTGTCCTTCTTTCTTAAAGAGGACCATGACATTGGGAGGTGATATCATGACTTGCACTGATTTGGATTTAAACGAAGGAAGACTGTGTACCAACCTCACTCTCTCCTCCAGAGCCATCTGGGTCCAGTGGACAGATATAGATCAGGATGATTAGAGATGGCCCTGGGATGTTTGAGGCAATCAGATTTAAGTGACTTAGCCAGGGTCACACAGCTAGTAAATTTCAAGTGTCCGAGGTCGGATTTGAACTCAGGTCCTCCTGACTCCCAGGCCAGTGCTCTATCCACAGCACCACTAGCTGCCTAGCTGACACAGGATGAATCCTCCATGTGAATGAGATGAGTGAGTTATGACCCTTTCTGAATGCAGGTCAATAAACAGACGCTCAAGGCCCTTAGAACTGCCCTAAGATCCCACCATCTTGTTCATTTCAACATGGGAAGTCCTGGAAAATGGAAAGACAAAGGAGGTAAATGGAATTTACCCTTTTCTTTATGACTCTAGCTAGGAAGTCTTCCTCCAGCACTCTTGACATGAGCCAGAAGGAAATTCAATTTATGGGAATGCGCTAGATGTATGTAAATCTAATTATCAGGTTCACTGGGAGTAAGCTGACTAATCTTTTTACTTCAGTGTTTTTTGTTGTCCTCCCTTCCTAAAACATGAAAAAGAAGAGGAAGTAGCAGCTCTCACTTCTACAGGTGCAAAGCATTTTCCTTTCAATGTGAAGCAGGTTGGTTAGACGGTTCGGATCGTTAGGAAGTACACACTTGCTTCTTTCTCCTAAAAGAAGGGTGAGCAGAGGGGGAACTGGCATGTTAATTTTACATTCTAGTCAATTGAGATTTTACTTTGATGGGAGCATTTATATATGCGTATGAATGCCTATGTGTGTACAAATGAGGGAGGGAGAGAAAAAGAGAGAGACTGAGGAGGAAAGGAAGAATCACAGCATAAACAAAGCTTTTATTAAGGGCTTGCTGTGCTCGGCAACAAAGAGAAAAGGAAGACAGTCCCAGTTCCCCAAGAGCTCCCGTTCTAACAGGAGAGACAACACACTTGGAAAGTTTCAGTTTCAAGTCAAATGGAAAGGTCCAATGGTCCTAAGGATGTAGCAGCAAATGAGGTAATAACTCTTCTTTAATGTCGTTTCTACTGGGAAAAATCAGATCTGTTTTTAATGTTGAGCAATTTAACATTAGGCCAGAAGCATTGCTATTCTGGACTCTTAATTCAGGGCCTTCACCATCAGAGTCTGAGGGGAGAGTCCTGTCAAGGTGGACATAGTGGTGGTTTGACCTGCGGGCCTCCTGTCCCTCCCTCGAGGTGCCTTACCGATTCAGCTAGGCTGGCTCACCTTCTTTGTACTTGGCAGTTGGTTGGCTACTGGTGAGGATGGCTGGGTCCTTCTCCATTGGCCTTACCTCCTCAGATGATATCTGTGAGGGTAGGACTGAAAGGGTGAGAGAGAAAACAAACATGGAGAAGGGCAAAAAGAGAGAGATGGGGAAAGAGAGGAAGGTTTTTTTTTTAAAAAGAGATTTGTGGGGCAGCTAGGTGGCACAGTGGATAGAGCACTGGCCCTGGAGTCAGGAGTACCTGAGTTCAAATCCGGCCTCAGACACTTAACACTTACTAGCTGTGTGACCCTGGGCAAGTCACTTAACCCCAATTGCCTCATTAAAAAAAATAATAAAAAATAAATTAAAAAAGAGATTTGTACTTTATTTGCTTTTATTTCCTACTGGGATACAATATAAAAGACTATATTTTTATTTAATTTGTAAATATACCCAGTAACTAACTATAGATGATCTAGTCCTAGGACAGCCTCATTGTGTGCCAAGAGTGTGACACAGTAGCCAAAAAATGCTAATGCAATCTTAAGGTCCATTGGGGCAGCTAGGATAAAGTGGTACAGTGGATAAAGTGCCAAGCCTAGAGTCAGGAAGACCTGAGTTTAAATCCAGCCTCAGACACTTACTAGCTGTGTGACCCTGGGCAAGTCACATAACCCAGTTTTCCTCAGTTTCCTCATCTGTAAAATGAGCTGGAGAAGTAAATGGCAAAACACTCCAGTATCTCTGCCAAGAAAACCACCAAATAGGGTCACAAAGAATCAGACATGACTGAAACAGCTAAATAAGTTCCATTAAATAACACGGTAATACATAAGGTGATGATCTCATTGTATTGTGCTCTGGTCAGATCATGTGTGTATTATCATGTCTGGTTCTGGGCATCATATTTTAGATGCCCAGAAGTAAACTTCAGCATGTCCAGGTGACCAAGATGGTGAGGGGAAATAGAGATTATACCATAAAAAACATCAGTGCAAAGAACTATAAATGTTCAGCCTGGAGAAAAGATGATACAGAGGAAATAGAACAGGCACCTTCACATATTTGGAGGAAGAAGGGCACAATTTTTTCCACTTGACCTTAAAGGACAGAGCTCAGAACAATGGGTGGGGGTGGCCAGAAGGTAGGTTTCTGTGCCACATAAAGGACAAACCCCAAAGTGACTTGTCTGCTTTAGTGGGTGGTGAGTTCCTCACCCTCGGGATGACCAATCATCATGGATATTCTATGGACTTGACTAATATGAGAGAGACACACACAGAGGCAGAACAAGACAGAGAAAGAGATAGAGGCAGAGAAACAGAGACAGAGTGATAGTGAGAGATATGGAGAGACAGAGAGATGAAAACAGAGTACCAGAGACAGTCCCTTCCAACTAGGAGAACTGCAATTCTAGGAGGTATCAGAGTGTTAAACGTCCTCACTAGCCATGCCATCCATGTTGTCAGTTTCTTCATTTCAAAAAGAATCACGGTGCACATACATGTGACTGAGAGAGCTTGGCTGTTGCCTTACACTTTTCCCTTCCTATGCCAAGGGCACTAAAAACCACAGTTTTGATTATCAACAGACTGTCCGGAGATCTAAATGCAAGAGCCTCGTCCAACGACCAGTGGGTCTATAAATATCTTCCTGGAAGAGCTGAAGTACTTCAATCTTGACATTCTTGTTATAAATCAAACCAGAGGAAAGAAGGACATTGTGGCTGAATGAAAGGATGGTCCACAGGTGCTCTTCAGAGAAGCAAAGAAATGAGCTGACAAAGTGAGTTTTATCAGCAGTTTCCTAAGGCAGCAGCCCTCATCCTAACACAGATGATGATACTTGGTGATTTCAATGCAAAGATGAGAGAAGGTGAGGGCAGGGAAATATGGTTCAGAAGAAAGAAAGGAGAGACTCCAAAGACCTATAGATTGTTTGGAAGTCTCAGGGCTCTGTAGCATGACCACTTTATTAAAAAAAGGCAATTGGTAAGGGTGAGCATCAAATGACATTGCGAAGGATGGAACTGACTACATTTTTTTTTTAAGTGAGGCAATTGGGGTTAAATGACTTGCCCAGGGTCACACAGCTAGTAAGTGTTAAGTGTCTGAGGCTAGATTTGAACTCAGGTACTCCTGACTCCAGGGCCGGTGCTTTATCCACTGTGCCACCTAGCTGCCCCGAACTGACTACATTTTTTTTTTAATGTATGAGGTATTTTATTTTTTCCGTTACATGTAAAGATAGTTCTCAACTTTTGTTTATACATGCTTTACAATTTCAGATTTTTCTCCCTCCCTCCCCTCCCTCCCCCCTCCCCTAGACAGCAGGTAATATGATATAGGTTATATCTATATATCTCTATACATATAGATATAGATATATAGATATATATACACACACACATATATATATATACACATAATAACATTAATCCTATTTCTGCATTAATCCTGTTACAAGAGAAAGAATCAGAGCAGTGATGCAAAACCTCAAAATAGAAAAAAAAAACAACAGCACCCAAAACAAAAGAAATAATATGGTTCAATCAGCATCTATATTCCACAGTTCTTTCTTTCTTTTTTTTTCTTGGATTTGGAGATCCTCTTCCATCATGAGTTCCCTGGCACTCTTCTGTACCATTGCATTGGTGAGAAGAATATAGTCCATCACAGTAGGTCAACACTCAATGTTGATGATACTGTGTACAATGTTCTTCTGGTTCTGCTCATCTCACTCATCATCAGCTCACGTAAGACCCTCCAGGTTTCTCTGAACTCTTCCTGCTCATCATTTCTTACAGCACAATAGTATTCCATTGTATTCATATACCACAACTTGTCCAGCCATTCCCCAATTGATGGGCACCCCCTCAACTTCCAATTCCTTGCTACCACATAAAGAGCAGCTATAAATATTTTTGTACATGTGGGTCCCTTTCCCCCTTCCATGATTTCTTTGGGCAAAAGACCTAAAAGTGGGATTGCTGGGTCAAAGGGGAACTGACTACATTTTAACAGGAAAAGACATTATGGACATGGGAGCTCAATGAAAGTTGACACTTTGAAAAGAATAGAAAAGAAAAAAGAAAGAAAGAAAGAAAGAAAGAAAGGAAAAACAAAAGATGGTGACTCACCTGAGTACTGGCATCGCAGATCTATCTTCTTATTCCTGAAATGTCTTCTCTCCCTCTTTCTCCCTGTTGATAACTTTTGTTATTGTTCTGTCATTTTTCAGTCATGTCCTACTCTTCATGATCCCATTTAGGGTTTTCTTGGCAGAGATACTGGAGTGGTTTGTCATTTACTTCTCTGGCTCTTTTACAAATGAGGAAACTGAGGCAAATAGAATTAAGTGACTTGCCCTGGGTCACATAGTAAGTGTCTGAGGCTGGATTTGAACTCAGGAAGACGAGTCTTCCTGACTCCAGGCCTGGTACTCTATCCACTGGACTAGTGCCTATCAATAACCTACCTATTCCTTAAAACCCAATTTAAGTAACTGCTAGATTTATATCCCAAAAAAATCAAGAGTAAAAGACCTATTTGTACAAAAATATTTATAGCAGCTCTTTCTGTAGTGGCTAAGAATTGGAAATCAAAGGAGTGCCCATCAATTGGGGAATGGCTAAACAAGCTGTGGTATATGATGGGGATGGAATATTATTGTGCTATAAGAAATGACAAGCAGGATGATTTCAGAAAGGCCTGGAAAGACATATATGAACTGATGTATAGTAAAGTGAGCAGAACCAGGAGAACATGGTATACAGAGACAGTAATATTGTTCAATGAAGAACTGTGAATGACTTAACTATTCTCAGAAATACAATGTTCCAAGATAATCCCAAAGGACTACTGATAAAGCATACTATCCACCTCCAAAGAAAAAACTGATATTGATTGAACACAGACTGAACCATGCTATTTTTCATTTTCTTTCATTTTTTTCTTTTATTCAAGTTTCCTTATGACAAATTACTAATATGGCAATGTTTTACATAATTGCACATATATAACCTATATCTCATTGTTTACTGCCTGAGGGAGGGAGGGAAGAAGGGATAAAATTTGGAACTCAAAACTTTAAATAAAGGAGTATTTACTATTAAAAAGGAGTATTTACTATGAAAACCCCAATTTAAATATTTGTAAAGGCCTTAGGACAATGACTGGCACATAGTAGGCGCTATATAAATGGTAGCTGTTTTTATTTCCTACATGAAGCCTTTCTTGATAGCCCTTATTGTTTACAATTTTATCCTTCTTTAATACACCTATAAAAAATATATTATATGCCCTTCTCAGAATATGAGATACATGGGCGCAGGGGTCATGTTTTATCTTAACTTGTATTTCCTTCATTGTACTGGATTCACAATTAATGCTTAATGTTTGTTGAATGAATAAATAACTATGTTACAGGATATACTTTGGACAACCTAATACTGACCATGTGATTTCTTTGCTGGGAATTTCTGACCCCATTGATTGGAATAGCTCTTTTGTCTGGAGTTATTCCAGTGGATTACATCTGTGTAGCTGAAACAAATTCTTAAGTCCCTGGTGTCATACTCTGTCAAATTATCAGCTGATGCTTCTAAATAGCAATTAGGAACAGCCCCAAGGCAGAATGATACTGTGACTCACCTCTCCATCAAAACCTCAGGCCAAAAAAAAGCGGGGGGGGGGGTGATAAACAGTCCAGATGGCATAAAAACACAACCTATTAGGTTCAGCTGCCAGGGAGTCCTACCATTTAATTTACACAAACTCAATGACGTATTCACATATTCACAAATGACATGTTCACAAAGAATCCATGTTCAGACACTACACTCAGAAATCTCTCCATATAGACAGATGACTCTCTCATTTCAATGGAACTGAAGAAGTATTAGATATTGTCTCTGCCTTCAGGAAACCTATAGATATTTTTTTCAGACTGGGTCTCCCTATCTTGCCCAGGCTAGATATTCACAGGTGTTATTCATTGGTCCATTCCCACTGCAGACTGGCATGGGAACTTTGACCCTCCTTAGGCAAGCTAGTGCCCCTTTCAACTCTTAGATGCCAACAGCAGCAGTGAATCAATGAGGTAGAAATCAGCCTTTTTGAGGTGGATTGGAGCAGTAGTAAGGCTCTTCCAGGAGCTAAAATGGAACCAGGAGAGGTAATGCCACCATGATATGGTCCTATGAACATGAGTTACTGGGGCATGTTCCTTATTCTTTCAGCATGGCAGTTTATGGGGTTAGGGGCAGAGAATGATTCTATTTGATTTCCCTATGCTATTTATTTTTCCTTTCTGTCCTAATTAAAAGAGTTGCTATTTGACATATGCTTCCTGCCTGGATGGGGGCTTGCCCAGTATTTATATAACTATGATTGCCCAATACACCTCCAACTGTACCTGGGGTAATAAAGGTTCCAGAGTCATGGTTATTATACTGAGAATCTATCTGGAAAAATGAGACTGGCACACAGAGAAGAAGAAAACTTCCAAAAGCTATACATGATTAAGTCCTAAATTGTGCCGAGTGCTGTAGAGGGTTAGAGGAGATGGATGTTAATGAGAGTTTGAATGGTCAAGGAAGGCTTTCTGGAGATAGGGAATTTGACTTCAGTCTTGAAAGATGTGGAAGGATGGGAATGATAGATGGAGTCAAGATGAGGCTACAAGAGATGAGGTCTAAGGGTCCTTCTAGCTCTGACTTTCTGTGATCCTAAGAATTCTTCCATCCAGGACTGACATTTGCACAAAGGGCATGGTAATTACTTGAGGATATCCAGTTAGTCAGTCAATCAACAAGCATTATTAAGTACCTACTATGTGTCAGGCACTATGCTAAATGCTGGGCATGCAAAGACAGTGAAAAATCATTGTTCCTGCCATCAAAAAGTTCACATTCTGAGCCCAGGTCAGAACAGCCCCTTATTTCTCACTCAGCTGCCCCCTTCCTTTGGGATTTCTCTGATTTTTCCACCATGCTCCCACCCCACAGCACATAGTTGCCTTTTGTGCATTGTCTACCCCCTCCTCCATTTAGATTGTAAGCTCCTTGAGGAGAGGGACTGGCCTTCCTTCCTTCTTTCCTTCCTTCCTGCCTGCCTTCCTGCGTCCCTACCTCCTTTCTTCCTTCCTTTCTTCCTCCCTCCCTCCCTCCCTTCCTTCCTTTCTTCCTTCTTTTCATTTTTGAATACCCAGCACTTAGCAGTGCTTAGCACATACTAGACACTTAATAAATGTTTCTTTCTTGACATTCTAATGAGGGAGATGACATATAAACACTAAGCTGGGGGTAGAATGGGAAGGCAGAAATAGCTTGCTGTAATTAGGACTTGAGTTGAGATTTTAAGGAAAGCAAGGAAATTAAGACAGTGGAGATGAGGAGGGAGAACTCTCCAGGCATGGATGGTGGCTAGTGCTGTTCTGGGGGAAATAAAGTTAAGAAGATGCTCCCCTTACCAGCCCCTGTAAAACTCTACATCATTCAATGCACAATGCCTAGAATTCCACCATTAAAAAGATTCATTCTTTCATTTTCCATGTCGTCCTCTTGGGGAATCCTATTATACAATGTCCACTTTTTACTAGGTTCCCTCTTCACCTACCCCTCTGTTAATCCCTTAAATCACCAACACTTTTTTGAATTGATAGCTCTTCTTTCTGAGGGGAGAAGCCTAACTTAGCATGGGACCACAGGGTCTCTAAAAGCTAAGTGGCAGAAAATGTTAATATGGGTAATGGGAGGGGTTGTTAAAGCCCAAAGTGTCCCAACTAAAGAATCTTACCTTAGGGTCGACTTTCACTCAGCTAATAATCCTATAATAAAGTTCTCATATTATCTTCAGGATCAATGGTGTCAAACTCAGAAATAGGACTACTAAACCATACCTAATGATCTCTGGTGGCCACTTACTGACTTAGAAAACCACATGTTGACATTATCTATGTTTTATTGTATTTTTACCTATTTTAAAAAATATTTCCCAATTATATTTTAACCTAGTTTGGACCACAATTGGGAGTGTTGTGGGCCATGTGTGACCTGTTGTGTGTTTGATACCTCTGCTTTGGACCAACACATTTAGATGAGGAGCAGACTATTTTTCAAGTTCAATTCTATTTAGTATTTATTAAGTGCTTATTCCTATCTATAAGGAACTGGGAAGAAGTATAAAGATAGCAATGGTAGCAAGAACTGACATCTATATAGCATTCTATAAAGTTTATAAAGTGCTTGACATTTATTTTGTATGATCCTTACATGAGATGCCACAGACAAAGATTTCTTACCTGGTGCTCTTGTATATAGTTGGTGCTTAATAAATGTTTGTTGAATCTAACTGAATAGTGGCCAACCTCCTGTTTTCAAGCTGCTTCCATACTTAGCTAGGCTGGTTCTGGTACTGCAGACCCAGGCTTTCTAGAGAACAGAAGTTGGACTTTCAGTTCACTCCACTCGGCATCTGCTGTTCTGTTTGGCTTCAATTCCATGGAACAAAATGCCCTGAGCCAGATGCCCTCTGGTGTCTCAATTACCCACCTTTCCTGCCTCCCCCACAATTACATTGTCAGTTCCTTGAAGGCAAGGATTCTTTTTTATTAATTGTATCCCTAGCACTTAGCACAATGCCTGTCACATAGGAGATGCTTCATAAATTGCGTTGGATCAGATTGGACCATACGAAAACCTTACCAGCCTGGTAAGACCTGCCCAAGCTTAAGTGTTGTTGGCATAGCACTGGAGAGTTCAGAGCTACCCCTACCTTCTGGCTTTCTTGGCTTCTTCCTTCAAGACTTACCTCAGATCCTACCTTCTGCCTTTTCTGATTTCCCACCACTGCCTCCCGATCAGAAAATTCCCCTTTAAGACTGTCATCCATTAAATCAAAAGGGTGCCCATCAATTGGGGGAATGGCTAAACGAGTTGTGGCATATGATTGTAAGGGAATGCTATTGTGCTGTAAGAAATGATAAGCAGGATGATTTCAGAAAAACCTGGAAAGACTTACATTAACTGATGAATAGTGAAGTGAACAGAACCAGGAGAGCATTGTACACAATAATAACAATATTGTTTGATGAAAAACTGATACTTAGCTATTCAATGATCCAAGACAATCCTAAAGGACTAATGATGAAACATACCACCTCCAGAGAAAGAAGTGATATTATTTAAATACAGACTGAAGCTTGCTATTTTTCACTTTTATTCAAGTCTTCTTGTACAAAATGACTAATATGGAAAGGTTTTATATGATTGCAAATGTATAACCTATCGATATTGTTTACCATCTCAGGGAAGGGGTAAGGCAGGGAAAGGAAAAAGGAAGGGATAGAATTTGGAACTCAAAACTTTTTTAAAATGTTAAAATTTTGTTTTAACATGTAATTGAAAGAAAAAATTAAAATATATATTTTAAAAATAAGATTGCCATCCATTTACTCTGTATTTACCTTGTAGGTACCTGGTTACCTGAATGTTGTTTCTCCCATTAGAATCACACTGCCTGAGGGGAAGAACTATTTCTGCCTTTCCGTGTATCTCCAATGCATAATAAGCACATAATAAATACATGTTGATTGACTGACTGATAGCCACAACAGTAAGCTAATAAAACTATTGAAACTCAATGATTATCTCAAGCACTATAGATAACTTGGCATTATTTTCCTCATTTTTCGGAAGAGGAACAAGACTCAGAAAGGAAATATCTTCCATAAGGTCACAGAGTAAGCCAGTGGTAAAGTGGGGGCTTGAAAATGGAGCTGGGGGTGGGGGGCAGCTAGGTGGTACAGTGGATAAAGCACCAACCCTGGATTCAGGAGGAACTGAATTCAAATCTGGCCTAAGACACTTGACACTTACTTCCTGTGTGAGCCTGGGCAAGTCACTTCATTGCCCTGTAAAAAAAACAAAACAAAACAAAACAAACAAACCAAAGAAAATGGAGCTGGGGACTTGAAGATGGATATCCAGACCCCAAATACAGTGAATGGTCTTCTTATACCCTATGGTGTTGACTCTTAGGGCCAGTCCTTGCCCTCAAGCATATCTGATTCCAGGGATGGCATTTTCCTGAACTAAAATTGCAGATCATAAAATACATATTTTTTTAAATTGTGTTAATGAATTAGGTCTGAGATGACCTTTCTTCATACACATGGGTAGGGGATGCAATTCTTCATATGCTGAATGATGGTAGTATTGGAAACTCGTTATGCAGGAAAGAGGAAGGTCCTTTTTCTGGGTATCATCTTTGAAAAGCCCCATTAAATAGATGAACTGTAGCATTATGATAAAGAATGAATAGTAAGTGTAATAATTCCCAAAGCAGCAAGGAAGGAGATCTTTAAAATAATTCATTTGGGAGGTTTGGGAATTTGAGACACTAACCAGCCAACAAAAAGTGAGCTCTCTGAGATTGGACCCAAGAAATTGTTTTTCATGAGACACCCATGTCAGCAGCATGAAGATGCTTAACAACTAAAGAGATGCTTATTGCTCGTAAAATATCATTTCGCCCATGGCAAACTGTGAGTTCAGGCTTTGTTTTCTGGAATGGAATCAGTATTGGTTAATTAAAAGGTAGGAAGCATAAGGAACAACAGCATGGCAACCCGGGGCAGGGGTGGGGGTGGGGTAGTGGGGGAGGTTATTGGGGGGGGGGGGAGGCGGCGGGGCAGGGCGGGGATAAATGCTGTACCAGAGGGCTCCAGGTCTGTTGTCAAAGCTACCAAATGAGCCCACGGAATTTGGACAAGACGCTTCCCTTCTCTAGGAAGCCATTTCTTCATTTGCATAACGAAAGCGGTAGATTAGAGATGCTGATGTCTAAAGAGAGAGAAGTGCGGTGACTAGACTGCAGGATTTAGAATCAGGAAGACCTGAGTTCAAATGTTGCCTCAGCTGCTTATTAGCTGTGTGACTCTTGGCAAGTCACATGACCTTTTCTAGACTCTGTTTCCTTACCTGTAAAATGGGGGTAATAATAGTACCTACCTTGCAGCGTTATTGTGAGGATCAAATGAGAGATATACAAAGTGCCTTTCAAACCTTCCAGCTCATTATACATGCTAGCAATTATCATCATCACCATTAAAGTTACATTCAACTCTGACAATCTGCGATATTTTGAAATGTTAATCCATAAGCATAAAGCCAAATTTGGTAGGAATTCCAAAAACCTTCCCTGCAGAGTAAATTGGACAGTATCTGATTTGTTGCCTCCAGGAAGCCTTCCCTGACTAACCCTACCTTTCTTGGTTTACCTCTTTATATTGTGTGCCCTCAATAGTTGTGTATATGCTTTAATAGTATACTACATATTTTTATATTTATATCATATGTAATGTATTATATATTCAATCGTATATAATATAGGATTAGGTTATAAACCTTTATAGGATACTATATACATTTATATTGTATACCATCATGCATCATGTGTGTTATTATGTATCATATATTATACAGCATATGATATACTATTCTATTATATGCTATTTTATAGGATACTATATACTTTCCTATTCTATATTATCATGCATTATAAATTCTATAGAATATATTATTGTGTATTGTATAACACAATATATTATACATGAATTATTTATTATGTGCTATTTTATCATATGTAATATGCTCTATTTCTAGATACTTGCTTATATTGACTTCTTTTTTTTTTTTAAGTGAGGCAATTGGGGTTAAGTGACTTGCCCAAGGTCACACAGCTAGTAAGTGTTAAGTGTCTGAGGCTGGATTTGAACTCAGGTACTCCTGACTCCAGGGCCAGTCAGTGCTCTATCCACTGTGCCACCTAGCTGCCCCTTATATTGACTTCTAATAATCACTCTGTTGTTACATGTAGATAAAAGCACAGAACTTTGCCAATGGGGTGCAATGATGGCTAGACTGCTGGATGTGGAGTTAGGAAGACCTGGATCCCTCGTTGGCCTCCCACACTTACTCACTGCCTGTGTGACTACACCCAAGTCACAACTTCTTTGAGCTCCAATCTTCTCAACTTGGCTCTGAGACTTTACTCTGTGTGTGACCTTGGGTTACTTTAATCTCTCTGAGACTCGGTTTCCCCAACTGAGAAATGAGGGAATTAGAAGCCCTACTCTTTGAAGTCCTTTAAATCCCACATTGAATGAATGAATTACTTTGTCGGGTTATAGAATGTTAGTGTACTATACAATTTTTTCTGGTTCTGCCCTGAGGCAAAGACCCCTGCAACTGGGGAATGGATGAAGGAGTGGGGAAGGGACAGATGAGAAAAAGGCCTTTTATTAATTACCTACCATGTGCCAGGTACTGTGCTAAGTGCTTTACAAATATTATCTCATTTGATCCTCACAACAATCCTGTAGGTAAGCTCCATTATGATCCTCATTTACAGAAGGGGAAACTGAGGTAGACAGAGGTTAAGTGACTTGCTCAGGGTCACACAGCTTGTAAGCATTTGAAATTAGATTTGAAATCAGGTCTTTCTGACTCTAGGCCCATTGCTTTGTCTATTCACTGTGCCTAACCCACTCCAGCTTTTATGTCTCCATATTTTAGCATGAAGTTGGAGGTAGGGTGAGTTGGGGTGGGGAGAAGGGTATGGCTGGAATTCTTGCTAAGAGAGATACCCAAAATGTGTAAAATCCAGAGGACAGTGGCTAGAAATATGGGGTTCCAAATTTTGGGGCCAGAAATTAGGTTGTGAGCTCCTTTAGGGCAGAGACTGTCTTTTGCCTCTTTTTGTATCCCCAGAGCTTACTTGCCTAGTACATGGTAGACACTTAATAAATGTGTATTGATTGATTGAAATGGAATCAATCAACAAGCATTAAGAGCCTCCTATATGCCAAGTATTCTGCTAGGCTGGGATTACAAACACAGTCAGTCAGTCAGTCAGTCAACAGGCTACTTCAGAGCCTGGGGCTTCTGCACCTAGGACTCTGATCATCTGCAACCTTCTCAGAACATCCATCCACCATGCTGGCCTCTTCCCATCAGTGAGTTCCTCGAGGTGTTTCATTCTGGGGAGAGGCAAAGTCAACCTTCATTCCCCTCTTGGTTCTGATTTTGATTTTCTGGGTTTCCTCACCATGCCCCCCTGCAGGTATCCTCTCCTCAACCCTTTATAGATCCCTTAGTGTGCTGTCTTCCCCACATTAGAGTGTATGCTCCCTGAGGGCAAGGGTTATCTTTCTTTTTTCTTGTATTTCTATCTCCAGCATTAAGCACAGTAGTAGCTGGAAAACAGTAAAAGCTTACTAGATGCTTGTTGTCTTGCTTTTCCTTCTAAGCTGCTCTTTGGGGGTGCAAGGATGTTTTTGTACATGGCTGACAGCTCTGGTGTTTCTCTCTTCCTTTACCCAGCATTTCGATATCCTGGTGTTGGTTTTCTTCCACCCGATTTACATATATGCCCCAACCTCATCATCAGCATAACTGCAGAAAGTTATCCGAGGCAAGGCTAAGGAAAACACTTGCATGTGAAAATAGGTAGGCCTTCTAGGCACAATTCAACCACCAGTAAGACCCTTCCCAAGTGAGAACTGTTGGCACTCTTTAGGTTACCTCTGCTGGTCTTGGACACCATGTTTTCTATGAGTTATTGTGAAGGGTCAGTCATCTAAATTCAAATAGCATAGTTTTAAGAATAATTTTGAGCTGAAGGACTTTCTGCTTGCTGTTAGGTGACCGTGAAGATAATCAAACTGCAATTCTGAGGCAATCATACTTGATTTCCTTTCTTGATTTGCCATCGCTATGACTCAGAGAAACCCAGAGTAGCTGGAAGTCATATTTTTAATCCTGCCCTGTCCAATGTGGCCGAAAATCTAATGCCCTCAATTTCTCTTGGAAATATTTTTCGCTTTGAATCATCCATCACATCGTGCATCCCCGCTGGGTGTTTCAATTATTCATGACTGCAATATTTGTTGTGGAGCTCGCAGTAGCTGGTTTCCATTTGCGGACTGAGCTTTCCCACATGACTAGAGTCAAAACGCTAATTTTATGGTTTAAGGCCTCTTTATTATCTGTTTAAGCAATAATACCATGGGAGACAGCAGAGATGTAAAGGATGCATCTTCACTCTAAATATTAGAATTTCTTCTGTGAAAAGATCTTGGAATCACTGTGTCAGCTTATATAAAGAAGACAGACTGTCGTCATGGGGGGAGGCTGATGGACGAAAGAACTATTTCATAGTACTTACTGTATAAAGTATCTTTCTGTTATAAGACCTAGAATGTGGAAATCCACACTCTAGGAAGGGGGTGAAGGTATCTGGGGATGAATCCATCCCCTAAGCATGGAAAGCCAGCAGATACGAAATCCAGAAAAAACATCCATTGTTTATTAGTGCCAAGGTATGTCGGCAACCTCAGCTCTGCCAATGTATTGTGAGATGGAAAATCCAGCAAACAGCAACTTGGTAGGAAGGGTCTAACATTCTATCACCTTGGGGCTGTTCTAGCACAAGTATTGGACCTTCTAAAGTCGCTTCTGTGTTCAGTATTCTAAGATCCCTTCCAGCATCAATATTAAAGTCCATCAGTCAATCAATAAGCATTTTACAAGTGCCTACTATGTATTAGGCCTGAGGTTCCATAGACCCTGATCTCAAAGACCTTACATTCTATGAGGAAGATAAATATATATGGAAATGTTTCTAATAGTTATTATATATTTACTAGCATATACTTTAAAAGTATTATACATATATTATATCGTATATATAAGTATATTATAGTATGTATGTGTATATGTATATGTATATGTAGGTATAGGCATGGGCATATGTGTGTGTGTGTGTGTGTGTATATATATATATATATATATATATATATATATAGTAGCTAGGTAGCACAGTGGATAGAGCAGCTCTGGACCAGGAACCAGAAAGTATCTTCTTGAGTTAAAATTCAGCCTGATGCACTTACTACCTATGTGACCCTAGGTAAGTCATTTAACCCTATTTGCCTCAGTTTCCTCATCTGTAAAATGAATTGGAGAAGGAAATGGCAAACTACTGCAGTATCTCTGACAGGAAAACTCCAAATGGGCTCACAAATGGGGTCACAAAGAGTTGAACAGAACAAAAAAAACTGAACAATAACAACAGAATTTATATTTAAATATATCACATATAATTATTATTTTAAATATACTAATATATATTTGTGTGATATAAATATATTGAATATAAATTAAATTTATAATATATATTAAATAGGCACAAGGACAGTTTTGGGGGGAGAAAGGCACTAGTAGCTAGGCAAATCATGAAAGACCTCATGTCACTCAAATTGAGTGGAAGTGGGGAAGGAGTGCATTCAAACCCAAGGGACTCCACTTGGTTTTGATTCCACAGAACATCATTCTCCCAGGCTGGGTGCCTTCCCTGCTCCCTCCCACTCCCCCTTTACATCTTCCTTTTGTATCTTTTCTTATTAGATTGTAAGCTCCAAGAGGGCTGAGACTGTCTTTTTTTTTTTTTTAACTTAGTGGTCTCCCCAGTGGTTAGCACAGTGCACATAGTAGATGCTTACCAAATGTTTATTGATTTGAATTGTATTTGGGGAGTGGGGATAGCTGATATAAGGGCACAGAGATAGGAAATGGAGTGGTGTGCAGGAGGAACAATGAGAAGCTGAGTTAGATTGGATTGTCAAAGTGAGAAGGGAAGGTAAGTTAGGACCAATTTGTAAAGAGCTTTGAATGCCAAGCAGGTGTTTACATTTGATCCTGAGGCAATAGGGAGCTACTGGAGTTTAATGGATTGGGGGAGTGCATGGTCACATCTCTGCTTTTGAAAAATTACTTTGTTAATGTGGAAGATGGTTATCTATATTCTCTGCTTGCAGACCTCCAAGGAGGGGGTCCCCATCACCTCTCAAGTTGAGCCATTCTGATTTTAGATGACTTGACTTATTCGGTTTTCCTGACATTTTAGACTAAAGTTGTCTCTTTGCACCTTGTCCCCACTTTTCCTGGTTCTACCCCATATAGTCAAAGAGAACAAGGATCATCCCATCTCCCTGGGACACTTAAGACAGCTATTATGAGTCTCTCCCTGATTCCCTTCCCTGCTTCTTTTCTCTAGGCCAACCACACCCAATTCCTTCCACCAATTCTCATATATCATGGACTCAAGGCCCTTCCCCATCTGGTTTCTTTCAACTGGACACTCTCTAGCTCATCATTATCCCTTTTAATTTGTGGTGCCTAGAACTGAACATAGCTCTCCCAAGTACAGCAGGGCCATCACCTCCTATTCCTTGATGAAGCCCAAGTTCACATCCAGTGCTCAATCTGGTGCCTGGAACATAGTAAGTACTTAATGAGTGATAGTAGCTTTGGGGGCTCATAGCACACTCCTCACTCATTGAGTTTCCAGCAATAAAGCCCAGAACTTTTTCAGAGCAGCCTCAGGGCATCTATGCTTCCATCATCTTGTACTTGTGAATTGGGAAGACTTGAGTTCAAATGGGACCCCAGACACTTACTAGCCATGTGACCCTGGGCAAGTCACTTAACCCCAATTGCCTTAAAATATCCGGGGCCAACTCCAGTGGTCCTGATGTATATCTTACCTCTGGACCCAGTGGCTTTGGGGGAGAGAGTGAGGTTGGTGACCTTGCACAGACTTCCCTCATTTGAATCCAATTCAGTGCAAGTCATGACATCACTTCTTCAAGAAAGGACAAACAACACTGACAACTTGTGAATTTATTATTTTTTTCTTTTTTTTAGTGAGGCAAAGACACCACTTCAGCCCCCTGGGACTTAATTTTCTTTCAGGGACAAATTGAATAATTTGCATCATTTACAAAAAGAGGAGGTTGGACTGGAGGGTTTCTGAGGTCCCTCCTAGCTCTCAAACAAGGACCCAATGACCTCTAACCCTGTTATTCTAAATTCTGAGAACACACTCCACTACTCATTATTCAAGATTATACTGCCACCTGGTGGTGACCAAAATCAACCTTCACAAGAAGCCTTTCAGTATTTGTCAATTCAGCCCAAAGGACAACTACGCTAGAAAGGGCTTTAGAAGTCAGATCTAAATGGCCACCTGGTGTAACACCCCCATTTTACAGATGAGAAACTGAACTAACCTCCCCAAAAGGCACACAGCCAGCACATAACAGAGCCAAGTTTCAAACCCAGAAACTTTACCTTCAGATCCCCCAATGCACCACTAGATTTTATAAAACCTTCAAGTTGAAAAGTCTGTAAGCCCATAAAAAATGAGTCAATTGTATGAATATTTCTTCCATTAAACTGTAGAATGTGAATTCCTTACAGCCCAAAGTGTTTCATAATAAACATTTATTAAATGCCTACTAAGTGCAAGGCACTGTAATAAGCGTTGGAGATAAAAAGAGGCAAATATCCATAGTCCAGGGCCTGGCCAATGTAGGCATTGTATAAATAATAAATAACCTTCTATTTAGTGCTTGTGATCCCTGTTCTCATGGGACTTAGTCTAAAGGGAGACCATACAACACACAAATAAAGATAAACTATTATGTTTCAGGTGTTTGAAACTGGGATCCAGAGGGACCTTGAGGGCTTTCACAAAGGAAATTAAGTCACTGAGACTTTAGGATCCCTACTGCATGAGCCCCACCTCAAGGAGCAGGGATGAAGCCGATTAAGTCAGAAGAAGAGGTGAGATTGTGGGGTAGGGGTGAGTGGGGGTAGGTATGTGAGTGAAACTCAGTCCTTCCCCTTTGGCATGAGATGCTGTTGACTGTCCTATGTTGTTAGAAGCAGGGAACAGGTGAAGAGCTTCTAGGCACCTGGTACTTACTACTGACGTGACCAATAAAGAGTGTGCCCCGGGGCAGCTAGGTGGCGCAGTGGATAAAACACTGGCCCTGGATTCAGGAGTACCTGAGTTCAAATCCAGCCTCAGACACTTGACACTAGCTGTGTGACCCTGAGCAAGTCACTTAACCCCCATTGCCCCGCAAAAAAAAAAAGAGTGTGCCCCAATTGTTGAATTTTCTATTGTGAGCATTTATACCTCAGAAATAGGCAAAAGGATCAGCTTATTGTTTTCTTGATTGTCTAGACTTAAGAAAATGATGGAGACCAGAGGCAGCTAGGTGACGCAGTAGACAAAGCACCGGCCCTGGATTCAGGAGGACCTGAGTTCAAATCTGAACTGACACTTGACACTTACTAGCTGTGACTCTGGGCAAGTCATTTAACCCTCATTGACCATTAACACCTCCCCCCCCCCCCCCCGCCAAATAAGAAAATATTAATAATGAACAGTAAATTTTAAAATGTGTTCTGTAACATTTTTTCCCTGAGGAGCTGGTTGTTAAATATTTACCATCATACCCTTACCACCAAAACACTTCTGTAGCAGCCCTGATCTAGGAGCCATGAAGGAAGGAGTGAGACAGCTCCTTTAGAACAGAGGTTCTTAATCTGGCATGCATGGACTTATTTAAAAAAATATTTTGATAAATGCTTTTCAGTAGAATTGATTTCCTTTCTAATACTGTGTATTTTATTTTATACATTTGAATACGTGATTCTGAGAAGAGGCCCATAGGCTTCACCAAAAGGATTAAAAACAAGAGCCCTGCTTGAGAGCATCAGTGTTCAGGCAGAGGCCCTGGGCTACAGAAGAGACCAGGGCATCATGGGAGGGTCTTAGACTATGGAGTAGAGACTGGGACTGAATAAAGGCTGGGACTGAGCAAAACTGTACTTGTAGCTGCCATGAAACCCTAACAACCAATGGGATTGGTTTGGGGGAACAATCTCAACTCCTTTGCCCCTCTGGGTTTTTTGTTTTTGTTTTTTGCTGAGCTAAGCAAGCAATCTCATTCTTTCATCTTTCCCAGGTGCAGGTGAAAGTAGGGTAAGGGGGAGGAGCAGGTAATTATTGGGTGATGTGATCCAGGAGAGGGGAATGCATGACAGTTTCTTTGAAAGTTCACTTCATATACATGTGCATGTGTGCAGTGTTTATCCAGGTAGTAACCAATTGATGAATTGCTCTATTTTTTACCCATTCTGCAGATCTCACCTCCCTTCTCTCTATGCAACCAAAAAAAATATTGTATTGTTCTTTTTCTCTTTCTATTGGTTGTAATAGAAATGAATGTTGCATTTTACTGAAAGCTTTTTCTGCATCTAACACAATGACTGATGTTTGGTGTTTCATAAATGCTCTTTTGATTGTAATCATGTGGCTTTTATTGCTTTCTTATTGATATGTTCTAGTATATTTATAGTTTTCTTCATGTAAAACTATCTCCACATCCCTGGTATAAATGTTGCCTGAACAGAGTGGATAGGGTTTTTTTTAAAAATTTACTACTATATATTTGCTAATATTTTATTGAATATATTTGCACCAATGTTCATTGGAGATATTGGTCTGTATTTCTCTTTCTCTGATGACCCCAGTGATTATCATTTTTATTAAATTGAAATCAGTGCAGGATGTTTCCAAAGTTTGCCCTAAGACATCTGCCCAATGACATTTGGGTTATCTGATTCTCTGATTCTCCTACAGGACTAAGCAAGGCATTTATTGAAGGCTGTGATCTTAGTGCAAATTATTTCATAATAATTACTCTCCCCAATTAGGTATCAGATTCATACTTTTTTTTAATAGGAAGAATTTTGTGGGATGTCTTCTACTATTTTCCCAATAATTTGTGCAATATTGGAATTAATTTTTCATTGAATGTTTCATGGAATTAATTTATAAAACCAAAGAAAGAGTTTACTGCATTGGGTTTTAATAATTGACTGAAAAGCCAATTGACTGAATCTTAGAAATGAGGTCTCTTGACAAAGAGTGGGAGATTTCCCATTTGTTGGGAATGGAGACTCTGGAACTATATAGATTGTCCTATTTTTTTAATACTTGAAAATGGTATTCCTTTCCATACTGACCATTGCAAAATCCAGGCGCCATTAAGGCAGGTAGAATGAAGCATTGGGAAGGTTACAGGTTGTTTACAGGTTGAGTGCCTTCTGGTAGTCAGAGGGGATACTGCAGCCTTTGGGGAGATTTTTCACTTGGCTTTAGGCTTGAGTGTAGCACCACCTGCTGGACAAAGTGTATGTAACATTCCTTTTCATGTTGGTTTCCCCGCCTGCTAAATTGACACTTCCTGTGTCCCCTGGACACCCACTAAATGCATACCCAGCTTGCGCTACTATCACAAGTATATTAGATTTCCATCCCCAGGGTGAAAAACAGAAGGCCCGGGAGGAAAGGTCATTACCAGCTGGGCAGATCATAGAAGACTTCATGGATAAGATGGCATCTGAGTTGGGGAAGTAGAGGAGAGGGAGGAAATGGGGATGGAAGTGGGAGATCAGAAGCTGTGTTTGGGGCACGGTCCTGTCTGACTTGGAGTACTGAGTCAGTGAAGAGGGGTAAAAGAGCAGGAAGGCTACGATACCGACTCTAAAACTAGGGATCTTATTTCTGTACTGTGCTATCTCTCTGGTCCTCAGTTTCCTCATCTGTAAAATGAAGCTGTTGTTCTACAATCTTTATAATTACTTCCAGCCCAAACATACCAAGGAAAGCCAGCAAAGTTGACAGATAAGGGGCAATTGGCGGGGTGGGCCCCAAAGCAGTGTCTTGGAAGTCAAGGGAAAACAAAGGATTGAGAGTGGATGCTTGGCAGTGGCAAAATCTGCTAAGATGCAGAATTAATTGCCAACAGAACACCATTGGGTCTTGTGATTGAGAAATCCATGGTACAGTTGGAAAGAGTAGTGAGACAGATCCTAAAGGGTTGAGGATTGCTTGGCGAGTCATTCTATGGAGAATATGCTCTTCTCTGATTCTCCTACAGGACTAAGCAAGGCATTTATTTATTTATTTATTTATTTTTTGCGGGGCAATGGGGATTAAGTGACTTGCCCAGGGTCACACAGCTAGTAAGTGTCAAGTGTCTGAGGCTGGATTTGAACTCAGGTACTCCTGAATCCAGGGCCAGTGCTTTATCCACTGTGCCACCTAGCTGCCCCAGCAAGGCATTTATTGAAGGCTGGGATCTTAGTGCAAAATCTTTTGACTTGTTCCTGTGCCTGATCCCATAAAATAGGGGGTTGGAAGAAATGATTACTACAGTTTCTTCCATCCTCTGAATCTGTCAACCTAATACTTTGGGTTTTTACTACTGCCCTGTGACCTTGGCCTAATGACTTGCTGCAGCATCATCTAATTACCTGGTTCCTGATGCTTTGTCCTTGTTCTTTTGGGGTCTACGGGACCCTGGCGAGTGGCTTTGGGGCCCTTCTCCTAGGCTCCTGGCTAGGGCTATGAGACATTATCAAAGGTATGTTCATGCAGTCTTGGCACTCAGCAGTGAAAGGGCTTATTACATTCTTGGTAGATCTGAGGATTTTGACAGCCTTCATGGATATCTTCTAACGTGGTCATTCCGGAAACCAATAAAAGGTAACCCCAACTGCTGAGCCCTGGGAGGAAATTCATTTTTGTTTCCCATTTAACCAAAATAATTTACATTCCCGATCTTTTGTTAGCGATGTCTCTTTCAAACAGCTTGGCTAGTCATGAATCACTCCCATCATCTTGAGCTTATTTTTAACATTTCTGAATATGCCCTAAAAGCAAATGCTGTTAAGTGAGCCATCTATACTATTTTTGCACATAGACAAGCAATGAAAATAAATTCACAGGAGAAAATTAAAATCAGTTTTGAAAAGTAGATCTGCTGGTAGTCTTTAAATGCCAAGCTTTTCCCCTCCTTAAACAGGAATACCTGGAGCATAGTTCCTATTCTCTGGATTCTCAAAAGGCATGTTGTTGTTGGGGTTTTTTGTTTTTAAAGTATAATGGAAGGCACAGCTAGGTGGTGCAGTGGATAAAGCATCAGCCATGGATTCAGCAGGACCTGAGTTTAAATCCGACCTCAGGCACTTGACACTTACTAGCTGTGTGACCCTGGGCAAGTCACTTAACCCTCATTGCCTAGCCCCCCCCCCCCCAAAAAAAAAAAGTATAATGGAAAGAGCACTGGATTCAGAGGTCAGGAGCCTCGGGTTCAGACTTCAACAGGCTGTGTGGTCACACACAAGTCTGTTAAATTTTGTTTGATCTGCAAAATGGGGACCATATGATTTAATTCATAGTGCTGGCTTGTTAAGAGGATTAAATAAGAAACTATACAAACTAATTAATTACAAATCATAGGGTTGGTTTAAGAGGATTAAATGAAAAAATATATTAATATACACAGATCAGAAAGAACTATATAAATGCCACTATTAATATGGAATAGCTCTAGTAGAGAATCCCATTGAATTGCTAAGCTCTGAAAATACCATTTACTTCTTCTAGGGGAACAACTATTCAAATTGTGAGTTTACTATTGGAGCGGTCATTCTGGTAATGCTTGGACTGAACACCTTGCCAGGAGACAGATCACTAACAATGTAGGGAATGGTATTTCCTCCTAGGTAAGGAAGACTCAGCAATTATAGGAATAAAATATATATATTTTTAAATGTTAACAGGGGCGGGGGGGGGGGGCACAGCTAGGTGGTGCAGTAAAGTGCTGGCCCTGGAGTCAGGAGGACCTGAGTTCAAATCCGGCCTTAGACACTTGACATTTACTAGCTGTGTGACTCTGGGCAAGTCACTTAACCCCCATTGCCCTGCAAAAAAACAAACAAAAAAAGTCAACGGACTTCAGGTTACAAATCCCTGAACTGAACTAAATAACCTTCATGAACCAATCTCTATCTCCAGAACGGTCACTTTGCCTTAGGATTTTTCTCCATGTCTCTTGTTATTTTTGGATTTCTTTTCTCCATGCCTCCCATTTATTTCCTCTCAATCTGTCTGCTACATCTGATATGTCAAAACATGAGGTCCTGGTCATATGTGGCCCCATTATCACTCTTGAGTGCAGCCTGAATCAGATTAAAATGTAATTGGGAGGGGCAGCTAGGTGGCACAGTGGATAAAGCACCAGCCCTGGATTCAGGAGGACCTGAGTTCCAGTCTGGCCTCAGACACTTAACACTTACTAGCTGTGTGACCCTGGGCAAGTCACTTGACCCCAATTGCCCTGCAAAAAAAAAAAAAAGAAAAAGAAAAAAAAATGTAATTGGGAAATTTTTAACAAAATAAAAATACAAAAAATACAGATAACATTGCATTTTAAAAACTAAGTCAACATGTGGCCCACAGCAATCCTTATGTATGGTTCAGTGGGCCCTATTTCTGTTTGAGCTATTTGAGTTTGACACCACTGGTCTATACCACTGTCCAAGCAATCTTCCCAAAACATCACTATGGTAAAGCCAATGCTGCTCTACTCAAAATTTTGCAGGTGCTCCCCAATGCCAATGAGTTAAAGTGGAAAGGCCTAATTTGTGACATTAAAAAGTTTCTAAAAGCCGGCTCTAATCTTTCCCTGTCTTTACTTCTATCTTTCTCCAATCTTTACCTGTCTGGCCTTATCTTTTACTACTCCCCTTCATGCATTTTACATTCTGGGCCAACTGAGCCAGTCTTTGCTTCTTGTTCTTATTCTGCCACACCATCTCTCTGTGCTCACGCCATCCTTCACACCCAAAATGGACTTTCCTCTCCCCACGTACTCGAATTGTGCAAGCCCCTCTCTTTAAGACCCAGTTCAATGTAACGGAAAAAATAAAATACCTCATACGTTAAAAAAAAAAAAAAAGACCCAGTTCAGATCCCACACCTCCCCTGACTCACAAAAGGTGAAAATGCTCTTTTCTCAAATTTTTTATGCCCCTTTGCCTAGACTTCTCCTGGCATTTATCTCATTCGTCCTTTTTCCAGTTATGTCCAGTATATGTCCTGACCCCAACCCCATTAGGCTATAAAATTCTTGGAAACAAGACCTCTGCTTTATCTGTCAGAGCATACAAACACCTAGCAGTGACTTCCAGACATAGTAAGCACTTAATATTTGTTGAACTGAACACACTCGTGCGCATGCGTGTGTGCGCGCGCGCGCACACACACGCACACACTAGTATATTATACCACATAGAAAGGTAGTTTCCATTTATTAAATTAACTTACAGTATGAGTTACATATACAAATAAAATTTTTGTGCAAAATATTTACGCTTTAAAAATATATATGTATGTATATAAAAATGCTGAAAATGCAAATCTTATTTTTAAAAAAAATGTAAAAATAAAGTTTTGGATACACAATTTTTACCCCAACTAGGAAAAAAAACGCACAGTAGTTGTTATCAAGTGTGTAGTAACATATTACCTAAATGTTTTCAATATCATGTAAACCAATAGTGTATAAACCCTCTGGCTTTTCTGACTCATAATATTATCTGTCAACATGGGTAGTGAAAAGAAAACTTGATCTGTCATCAGGTGAATTGGGTTGAGAACCTAGGCTCCCTGTGGACCTGGGCAAGTCACTGTCCCCTCTCTGACCTTCAGCTTCCTTCCCTCTGTAAAATGAAAGGGCTGGCTAAGAAGGCCATTTTTGCTCTGCCTCTGAGATCCTGGACATGTCATTTCTTTGGGGTGGAAGGGAAGGAGGAGGTGGGAAGGACCATCTCAGTTGTCTTATTTATAAACTGGAGCAGAGGACTTCAAAGGCCGCATTCAAATATTACAGTCTGTGACTGTGATTTGTGCTTTGCCCTAATGATGAGTCAAGGCTGACGTTATAACCTGCCTTCTCTCTAACCCCAAGGGTAGGGAACTGGCCATTTCCTCTTACAGTGGTTAGAATGAGTCTAGCAAAGTGAAAAGTGGTTCAGAAATCCAGTTGTGATCCCAGTCCGCCCAGTTCCAAGTTGGATGAGAATTACTAATATGGGATGTTACTGATCTAACTCATTTTCATTTTGTAGAGTCTTCATTGCTAAACCCCAAAGAGTCATACTGGAAAAAAAAGGTCCTTCGGAGCTCCTGTAAGCAGCAGACGATGACCGGTTGCTCAGTGTATCATTACAAGGATTGTCGAGGGCTGCCATAGACGAGCGAATCATGGACATGCTATCAGGCTGCAGGGGCTCTTCTGCAGCAGATGCAACTACCTCTGGGTAAGCATATGACTGATGAGGTGTTTGCTGCATCTGAGGTTTGGGGAGTTTAGCAGCATCTAGAGTCAATTTCTCTCGGTCTGTAACTTCATTTTGTGGAATCATGGATCTTAACTTGCAGTAGGAACCTGACGAACTGCTATCAAATTCCACTGAAGAATTCCCCATTGGACGAACAGGGAGCTTCACAGATCCTGGCAACAAAGCAACTGACATATCTTGGGAAAAGGAGTCTGAGCTCTGAGATTTTTCAAGATCAGATGTTTCGTTGGCTTGCGCGAACTCATCATGTGCTGCTGGACTCTCAGCGCTGGCCTTACAGTGCATTTTTTTGTGTCGACGTAGCACAGCAGAGCGAGAGAAGCATTTGCTACAAATTTCACATGTATATGGCTTTTCTCCAGTATGAGTTCGGACATGCCTTCGTAGGTCACCTGATTCCCCAAAGCATTTCCCTAAAATTAGGACAAAAAGAAATAAAGAAAAATGTTTTGTTCCTTTTTTTTTTTAAAGAAAAAGTGATCATTGGATAGATTTAGCTTTTTAAAAACATTTAATTTCCCAATCTCATATTTATATATAGTTTATAAAACACTTCCTCATCTCAAAAACCTTGTGAATACAAGGAGTGTTCTCCCCCTTTTTTGGGGTTGGGGGCAGGGCAATGAGGGTTAAGTGACTTGCCCAGTGTCACACAGCTAGTAAGTGTGTCAAGTGTCTGAGGCCAGATTTAAACTTAGGTCCTCCTGAATCCAGAGCCAGTGCTCTATTCACTGTGCTACCTAGCTGCCCTGAGCGTTCTCCCTTTTTACAGATGAACACACTATGGCATAAGCTAGCCTGAACCTCCAAGTCTGTTGCTCTTTTCACTCTACCATACCACATCTTAGGAGTCCTATCAGAGCACATGAAGAAACAAATACAACACTCTAGAGTAAATGTCTTATTAGTTTAAGAGGGAAAAAACCTCTCCCTTTTTACCAGTTGGTGTGACATTATCATTCACAGGCTCCTCTAACCTTGAGCCTTAGTGGATTTCTGGTCATTCATGTGTAGCAAGCAGTTTGGAATAATGGTCTCTAGACCACATACCTCCACTACATATGAAATCTCACTCTGGGGGTTGCACTGATAGGCCATCAAGTCCAGGGGGCTGCCCTAGTATAGAGTCACGTTATGAACAACCTGGAGCATTATGGGAAACAGTCTCCTTGAGCCAGTCCTCCCTGTCTGCATTTTCTTCCTTTCAAATCTATCCTCCACACTAATGCCAGATTACCTAACTTAAATAGGTTATGTTACTGCTATGAACAACAATAATAGTTAGCATTTATATAGTGCTTTAAGGTTTTGCAAAGTACTTTACAAATACAATCCTCACAAACACCTAGGAGGTGGGTGCTATCATAATCCCTATTTTATAGATGAGAAAACTGAGGCAAACAGAGGTTAACAGTGACTTGCCCAGGGTCACACAGACAGAACAAAAGTCTTCAGTGATCCCTATTTCCTTCCTGTGCTACTTTTTTTTTTGTTTTTTTGCAGGGCAATAAGGGTTAAGTGACTTGCCTAGGATCACACAGCTAGTAAGTGTCAAGTGTCTGAAGCCAGATTCGAACTCAGGTCCTCCTGAATCCAGGGCTGGTGCTTTATCCACTGCATCATCTAGCTGCCCCTGATCCCTATTTCCTTATTGAATAAACTTCAGATTGTGGATGAAGCCCCCCCCCCCCCCCAATTAGGCCCTATGGTAACTTCCCAGTCACATCTCATGCTATTATCTTCTAGACTATACTACACTCCAACCAAACTGGACTGCTGTCTCCAAACACTCCTCATTCTTTTCCAGATGAAGAAAAAGTAAAGGAAAGTGACTTGCCCAAGGTCAAACAGCAAATCAGTGGCAGGGTTGACATGAGAAGTCAGGATGTCTTGTGGTAAAAAGTTCTTTCCACTGCATAGCACAGCCTTTAGTATGTCTAATATGTATACATAAAACCTCTTTTATTTTGAGGTTGCTTATTAGTCAATCTCAATTATCCAAAACAATCAAGAAAATAAAATATGTTAAAAAAAAAAAAGAAAAAGAAAGCTCTTCTGATGTGCTAAAACAGATGTCACAAAACTTATGTTCTAAAACTTGTGAATTTTACTCATTCAGTACATATTTAGTCTTATTTTAGGCAAGCTTGGATCCCTAACTTCTCAGCCCATATATGATTAGAAATGGCAATTCAGAAAGAGGTAGGGTGATATTACTAGAGACAGGCACACTGACAGACGGAAGAAGTGGCAATAAAACTACAAACCCCCCGGAGCCAAGTGATCTGCAGCCATTCACTCTGGTGACGGTTAGCCTGGCACACCTTAATAACTTTTATAAAACCAAAACAGTTCATGAAGCTCTTTGGCCATCAAGGAAAGGCTGCGTTTTGTTTTGTATCTTCTGCCTGAGAGGCAGGTGTGTTTTTAGTGGCAGGAAGACCAGCCTCTGGTCAGGAAGAGCTGGGTTCATGTCCCAACTGACATACACCGCTTGTGTAACCCTGGATAAGTCACTTCATTTCCCATGCCCTAGACAGCTCTCAAAGGCTCTAAGTAAACAGGAGCTGAAGACCCGCATAAGAGGGACTTTCTACATAAGGAGTGATGAACACTGAATGAAACCAATGCTTTGGCTCCCCACTCCAAATCCTCTGCTTAACGAAGTTGGAAAGAATCTATTATATTTTAGGAAAAAATTTCAAATAAAATAGCTAAAATAACCAAGGTTTTGGCATTGACTAGGGTTATGTTTCAGTTGGCTGGAAAATATGAGAAAGTTCCTTTCTAGAAGGTATCAGATGAATCACTGTATAAGCAATATGAAGAAAAAAAATGTAATCAGTGAAGATTCTGAGAGCTCTACAGAGGTAGTGGGGGAGCTCAAAAGACATATTCTCTCAGAAGCCATTATTGAGAGGCTTATTTATAGCCTTGTACTTGATGCTCCGAGAGATAAGAGTGGGAAAGAATAAAATGGAATTGAGATTATTTATTAGAAAAAAGGCAACTAGACTCTTCAGGATAACAGCTGTCCTTGGAGGTTTCTTGGCAGATAATGGAGTTGTTTCTCCAGTGGATCCTTTTGTCAGGCAATCAGAGGTTAAGTGACCTGCCCAGGGTCACACAGCTAGGAAGTCTCTGAGGTTGGATTTGAATTCAGGTCTTCCTATCTCCAGGCCCAGCCCTCTATCCACTGATCTACCAGCTGCTTCCAAAACCAGGAGATTACAGGACTGGTAAAAATAAAATATTAAGTTAATTTATACACTGGAAGCTAATATTCTATTATGAAATTGCTAAATAAATTAGAATAGCTTCAGCTTAGTTACTTTCGTATAGTAACATCTAGCATTTGTAGAGAGTTCTCACATATATGAACTCATTTAATCCTCACAACAGTCCAAACAAAGTACTGGAAAAGAGGCAGTTTTTATTCTAATTTTCTAGATGAAGAACTGAGAAGTGAGAAGTCAAGTGACTTGACCAGAATCACAAAGTTAGTTAGTGTCAGGATTGAGAAAAAAATACAAAGCTTCTGATTCCTAGTCCCAGGGTTCATTTTACTAAACCACAATGTCGACTAAGCCTTAGAGAAAAGAATGCATATATATGATGCCTGATAAAAGCTGTAGTACTTACCACATGCAGAACAGCTGTATGGTCGCTCACCAGTGTGCCTAATTCTGTGCTTTACCAATTTGCGTTGCATGTTAAAAGATTTCCCACATTCATCACAGGTAAAGACTTTATCAGCAGTGTGAGTCTTTTTGTGCTCCTTTAAATTGCTAAAGTTACTAAACCCTAAAAAAGAATTCAATAGCAATGAGCTCAAGATGAACCCTTTGCATGTTAATCAGAAATGTCTAAGAGAGAATAGTGAAAATTCTGGTACTACCTCGACCACAGATGTCACACAAATGTGGTTTTTCTCCCGAGTGAATAATAATGTGACGTTGGACATCACCAGAGGCTGCAAATCTGTAATGGAATATGAAAATTCAATTAAGGATGTTTTAATATTTCTATGAATCTTCCTAAGTGCATGTCACTGAGGGAGGGGATGTACTGAATTCTTAATCAGAGTTTGATCAAGAGTATGTAGCCCATCTTTATCTAAAGTACCTATTCTAAAATTGGCTTTTAAAAAGAAATTGGGACTTAGTAGGCATTAAAAAAAGAATTGTTTGATAAATCTTTTTCCTTTTTTTTTTGTAATAAACATTTTTATTTATAGTTTTGGGTTCCAATTTTTATCCTTCTTTCCCCTCTTCTCCCCTCCTCCCCCTGCCCCTCCCTGAGGTGGCAAATCATCAGATATGGATTATACATATATGATTATGTAAAACATTACCATATTTGTTATTTTGTACAAGAAAAATTGATTAAAAGAAAAAAAATGAAAGAAAGTGAAAAATAGCATGCTTCAGTCTATTCCATCAATAGCAGTTCTTTCTTTGGAGGTTAATAGTATGCTTCATCAATAGTCCTTTGGGATTGTCTTGGATCATTGTATTGTTGAGAACAGTCAAGTCACTCACATTTCTTCATTAAACAATACTGCTGTCTCTGTGAACAATGTTCTCTTGGTCCTGCTCACTTCACTATACATCATTTCATACTGATAAATCTTTCTTACCCTGTTTTATGGACTACAGAACAAAATATTCTGTTGATTATCATTAGGCCAGTGGTTTTATTCTTAATAACTATTATCATAAATAATAATATTGATTAAACAAATTAAATATTTTTCAAAAGAACATCAAGAATTTTGTAGGTTAAAATGCAATGTTAATTAAGATATTCAGAAATAAATAGAACAGAGATCATCTAAAGTAAATAAAAGCAGATACTGCCAGGAATCTGAGATGTGAGACAATGTGTACAGAAGAGGAAAGGGTAAAGGAATGAGTTCTAGACTGAGCTCTGAGAAATCTTTTTTATCTAATGTTTAAGATATAGAACCAGATGCTATAATATTTATCATTTTATAGACTGCTTTTCCTAACAGAAAAGTTAAAATTAAAATAAAAAAAAAAACAGAATAAAAAACTTCACTGGGCAAAAGTCACTTTCCTTCTTTGGGACTTATTTCCTAATCTTCAAAATGAGCCATTTGGGGGGCAGCTAGATGGCACAGTGGATAAAGCCCTGGATTCAGGAGGACCTGAGTTCAAATCCAGCCTCAGACCCTTGGCACTTACTAGCTGTGTGACCCTGGGCAAGTCACTTAACCCTCATTGCCCTGCCAAAAAATAAAAATAAAAAAATGAGCCATTTGGATTAGATATCACAGCTCTACCATCCTATGATTCTATGAATAAGTTATTACAATTGGGTACTGAATTTGGTTCCAGGTTTTGGAGGAGCGAAGACAAAAAATGAAATTTGTTAGGATAGACACCTTTTGGTTTTTTAGTAAGAGAATATATACAAATTTAATTAAATGCAAGAGCTGCCTAGAGCACTGCGAGATGAAGTGTCAGGGCCAGGTCACAAACCCAGCATGTGTTAAAGCTGGACTTGAACCCAGGTTTTCTTGGCTTTACTGCCAGCTCTATCCACTATGACCCACTGCCTCTTATTACCTGGAATACTACACCTATAAAGCTCCACAAAAGAAACAAATACATTATTCAAAAGGCTGAATCTTACATCAACCCTCTATAAAGGAAAATCACATGTTTAACACTGTTCCTATGGACCTTATCCCTCCCTACTAACATTTTTTCATCTAACACCATGTTTTAAGGGAACCAAGTAAGGATATTAACTGGAATAAACTCATATGCTGGTTTTCAAGGGAAAACAACCCCTGCTTAAAGGATATATTTTTCTGTGCATAGGAATAAATTCAGTACTAACCTTTTCCCACAGATTTCACAGATGTAGGGTTTTTCACCAGAATGCCGACGTAAATGAGTCTGTAGATTACCTGCCTGCAAAGAAAATAATGCAAGGATTTTAGGAAGACTCCATGAATTCAGAAGGATACTTACAATCGATGATATTAAAAAAAAAATGCTAACTTCCAGTTTCTAGCCTAAATTCCAGCCTAAAACAAAGACTGAGAAAGGCCTTTTGCTGCTACAACCAAAGAGTAGCGTAAATTCTAGTTCTATGGAGTAGCAGTAACTCATTGACTTGCTAAACAAGTGGTATAAGGTAGACTCTTGATACTTGGTCAAACTTTTGAAAGTGACTCCTTGTCAGTCCCCACTTACTTAAATACTGTGTAAGGCACTGTATGTATGAGGTGCTGGGGATCTACAGATACAAAAACCCTGCTGTCAAAGGGCTTACAATCTAATGTAAGCAAAACCCCCCCATAAATAAATATGAAGAAGCAGTGAGAAGGTCAAGGGAGTGGCTTCAAATCTGAGAGAGGAAAGGAAACCTATCAAAGAGGTGGAAGCTAGCTTGGGCCCTGAAAGGAGGGAGGCACTTCAATAGATGCAGTCTTTTGTTTGCTTGTTTGTTTGAATGGGAAGGAAGGAGTCCATTCCAGGAGAGGTGATGGTATGGATGAAGGATCACAGATGGGGAAAGAGAGGACCAGAAAAGAGAATAGGATCCAGTTTGGCAGGAGCCCTGAGTACATGTAAGGATGAGATTAGGAGGAAAAGGTACAGAAAAGCCCTATCGTGGGTCCCTCTGAATACCAGGACTAGTTCATACATTAAACACACAGCAAGGAACCACAGAACAATTCTGAGTAGTAACAACCGTTACTGACACGTTCTGTGAGCATAACTGTAAAGGATAGACAGAGTAGAAACAGGAAGACCAGTGAGAGTTGCAAGGAGGGGACAAATCTAATAAATAGTATGGAGTAAGGATATTAACAACACTTGACTATTAATTGAATATATGCTCTGAGAGAGACAGAGGAGTCAAAAGATAAATGAGATAATAAGCTTGGAAGGATAGTGGTGACATTAAAAAAATAGAGAAGGGAGATTGGCTGGGGGTGGGGAGAAGAGTTTGATTTTGGATATGTGCAGTATGAAGCATAAGGTAAAAATCTATTTCCACTCTGGGTAAAAGAAACAAAGAAATCTCTATTTCCCTGTGGCACAAGCACAGGGAAGGGGAAATAAAGAGAGGAGAGATGGAATACTTTCATCAGACCACAATGGAGGATATACTGTGCTTGGTTTGAAGAACAGATTTTAAAGGGGCATAACCAGGATGGGAAAGGTGATGATGTCATATAATCTCTGGGGAAAGGAATTGGACACGTTTAGTCTGAAAGGGAGAGCTTGGGAGGGAGCTGTGATTACTAACTTTATGGAAGGCAGATTAAACATGTTCTGCTTGACTCCAGATGAAAGAATTAGGACTAAGAGGTAGAAGATTTAGGGAGGCAAATTTTAAGCCAATGCTACAAAGTAGCTAATGATGAAAGCAAGCCCCAAATGGAAGGTGATCCCTTGGGGGGAAGTGGAAGTGTTTGAGCAAAGGCTGGATAAGCAATTGTCAGGTATGCTGTAAAGAGTGAGTAGAGGTTCAATAAGATGATTCTTGGATCTCTTCCATCTGAGACCACACAGTTCAAGATTCCTAAGTGGTGATTTTGATTTTTTTCTATAATAGGATATTTTTATAAAAGAAGCTTATTGAATTTTGACATAATACAGTTAGTTCCATTAGATGGGTTTATCATTTTAACTTTTCTATTAATCTACAAATTAGAAATTTTTCAAAGTATAATTCAAGTTAGTGGAGATAATAACGTCCATGTAAAAAATCAATATTAAACTGTAAAAAATACAGTAAAAATAATACAATGGGGGGCAGCTAGGTGGCGCAGTGGATAGAGAACTGGCCCTGGAGTCAGGAGTACCTGAGTTCAAATTCGGCCTCAGACACTTAACACTTACTAGCTGTGTGACCCTGGGCAAGTCAAAGTCACTTAACCCCGATTGCCTCACTTAAAAAAAAAAATACAATGGTTTCAGAGTAAAAGCACAAAACCAAAAAAGAAATCTACACCTCTTTTTTTGCCTCTAAACACCATTTAAATGACTTTTTGAGCTCTAATGTTTGTTAAAGATACATATACAATTCATGGTTATATGTAAGTAAAAAGGGCTAAATTTAACCGGTGAATGGACATAATCACATTTTCAAAAAATGCTTAAATGTTATATTTACTTATATAAAACTCCATAAAATACTGTGGGAATCTTTTTTTTGTTTGTTTTTGAGAGGCAAGGAGGGTCTGGACCCCTGATTGTGTTAGTATGGGAAGCTCCTAATGTAGAAACTTCCTCTATCAGTATACACGGAAAAGCTATCAGCAGCTTTATAGTTAAAGGGTTGCCTGGAAGTAAGAACTGAAAGGTCAAGTTGGTGGCCCATTGTTACAAAGAGAAAGTAGATAATTTTTATAAATGCCAGGGAATTAGTGTTTTGTGAAAGAATACAGATGGCCTGCAAAGAAGGAACAGTATTACAAGGAATCTTTATAAAAATATGCCAATTTGTCTGGAAACAGAACACTTAATGAATTTCTGTTACTAAGAGGATGCTACATTCTATTACATTCTAAAAATCAATCTCTTTTGTATTAAGTTCAAGAAAAATTATGCAATTACAATAATCTATAAAACACCATCTGGTCAACAATTATTTTATATTACCCTGTATTTTGAAAGCCAAAAATTATCATACAAAATTGTGAAATTCACCATGGCTTTATTGAATCTTTGGATTTATTTTTAACTATCTTATTCTTTTAAATAAATTATATGACAATTGTTTTTAAAAAGCCATCCTTCCATTTAAAATTGCAACACGGTAACATCAAAAAGGCTTGATTTTTCTTAGCTATTTAATACTGGAAATGTATGAAGAATTTTGCTTAATTTTTTGGGTTTTGTTTTTTTTGTGGGTGAGGCAATTGGGGTTAAGTGACTTGCCCAGGGTCACAAACACAGTGTCAAGTGTCTGAGGTCAGATTTGAACTCAGGTCCTCCTGACTCCAGGGCCAGTGCTCTACCCACTGCGCCACCTAGCTGCCCCATTTTGCTTAATTTTTAACAATTGTCCCTAAAAATACATCATGTGCTCATTATATTACTATATTATTTCCTTAGTGCACAGACTTTATACTTGAATACTCCCAGATTCTGAAATTGCATTATTGTGGATACTCTCTCCACTGATGCTGATCACAAGACTCCACTGTGGCTAAAAATATCACAAACCTGTGGCCAACTTGGTGAACATCTTTAAATGTACCTGGGCAACGGTGACAGAACATCACTGGACCTTTCATGGAAACATTTCTACCTTGGGAGCATCGTTCAGGGTTTATGTTTTGTCTTTACAATTTTTGAGAAACTAGTCACCTCCATGCCACATTGAGGTATGAGGATACAACTTTAAGTTACTTGCCCCTGCTCCCTGACAAAGATCTGTCATTAGGCCCAGGTATTATAAGCTCTAGGAGAAGTTCAATTCTATTCAATAAACTATAGTAGATGCCTTTACTATGTGTAGAGCACTAATGAAGGAATTGCCAGCAAACATCAATTTTAACAAGTATTTAAACTGAGTACATTTTGTCCTGTAAAATTTTGTTATACTTCATTGTTGCATGAAAGGAATAACATTTAAGTAACTTAGATATGTATAAAATAAACTGTTGGACATACAAAAGGTCCAGGTCCTGGGCATTCTCTTAATAGCTACTAAATTAATGAGTTTAATCAAAATAAAAATCATATCATCATAAGAGCTGGAAGGGACCTTAGAGGTGAACATTTAGCCAATGCAAGAATCATTTCTATAAATTCCTGACAGGTAATCATCCAGCCTCCTCCAGAAGTGTAGTGATGGGGCTTAACATAACAACGCACCTCACTCAACTGTGGGGCAGCTCTAAGCATGAGAAAATTTCCCAGTACCGAGCCAAAAGAAAACCTGCCTTGCTACAGTTTCTACCCAATGGTGCTCGTTGTGTCCTCTAATGACACACAACTCCATTTTAAAGATGGCAGCTCTGTAAAGACTAAAAGGAAGCTCTCGTGCCTTTCTTGTCCAGGTTAAATATAAGCAATTACTCTTTATGTGCTATTATGCTCAGTATCCCTTATTACTCTGGTAAACTCCCATTTGCCAATGTCCCTCTTAAAATACGGTTTGCTGCTATTTCGTCATTTAGTTGTGTCCGACTCTTTGCGATCCCAGGTGGGGTTTTCTTGGTAAAGACAGTGGAGGAGTTTGACATTTCCTTCTCCAGCTCATTTTACAGGGGAGGAAAGTAAAGCAAACAGGGGCAAATGACTTGTCCAGGGTCACACAACTATTACGTGTGAGGCCGAGAAGGAACTTTCGAAGATGAATCTTCCTGACTCCAAGCCTGGCATTCTATCCATTGTGCCATATAGCTGCCCATAAAATATGGTACCCGTAACTAAAGACGCAGACATGATCTGGCCAGAATGAAATGGAATTATTACTAGCTCCTGTCATATGGACATTAAATGTCATCTAATGAGGGTTTAAATTTACTCTGTTTTAGCCACAGAGAGTAGAAAAGAAACAATGAGTTGAAGTTACAATGAGTGAGGGGCATATTTTTCTCTATGTAGGGGAAAATGTTCTAATAATAGGCACTACCCCAAAATAAAATGGACTACCCCAATGACTACTTATTATGGATGTTATAGTAGCAATTCATGTTTCAAATATGGGCTGTACTAGATAACCTCTGTGGTCCCTTCTAATTCCATAATCCTATGATGCCAAAGATTGTGCCAGCTGCATCATATAATCAGTCTGTAGTTAACTAAAAACAACCAAATTTTAAGTAAAACAAAATTAGAATTTTAAAATAACTTCTGAAAAAACAATTTGGTTCTTACCAATAAAGCCATTTTTCTACCTTTAAATCTTCCAATGCTGCCAAAATACATTCTAAGTCACTTCCATGAAAGCAAGTATCCATGCTAATCACAAGGGAGTCTTTAACTCCATTATGTTTATACAGGTTTACTTTAAACCATAAAAGACTATTCTGGTTGTGGTTTTGAGAAATTGACTATTAGATGACTATATTTATTAAATATCCATTACACACATAGTACTTTATGAGAAAATTAACAATCCCACTTCTAAGGACTGTATAATTTAACTGTAATTTAATTGTATAATTTAAACAAAATGGATATATAGATAATAAATGTAACTAAAAAAAGTGGTCTTCAGAAATACATAGGTATCCCTACAAAGAAAAGAAAGGGCAGGTAGATTAGCATCATACCTGATGTTTTCAGGTATTAAGACCAGCAAAGTGATGCTGAGAGGGCTTCACAGAGTTGAACATGAACAGGATCTGAAGGAATGGGAGGGGATGGCTTGGAAGAGAAGTGCTGAAAGTACATTTCATGAAAACAATGTCTTGAGACATGTCTCTGGGTACTGTGGAGATGTTCAGTAGGTTTATGCACCTGAACTGGCACTTCACAATTCTATAGCCAGTTACCCTGCATAGTGGGTTTCCTCACAATGGCCCTCTATGGTTAGATAGTACAGGTGTTTTTATGCTCATTGTATAGATGAGGAAAGAGAAATCTACAGAAACTTATTCAATGTCACAGCTACTGACAGAGGCAAGAATTAAACTCAGATCTTCTGACTCCAAGTCCCAGTGTTCTTTTCAGTATCCTATGCTGCCTGCTGTCCGAGAAACAGAATTTTGATGGGAAGAACCATGAGGATGCCTGCATTTCAGGCAGAGGGAAATGGTGTGATCAGGAGGCAGGGGTGTTAGGTCAAGAGAAGTTGCCTGATGTGCTGGAGGAAGTAAATGGCCTGGCCTGACCTGGTTAGAGCACTGGCTTTCTGTAGGCAAGGTGGGGAAGATGGCTCAGTTGGTTGAATCATTCCTTCACCCATCCATATAACACACATTGTGGTAGGTGCTATGGGGAATACAAAACCCAAATTAACTATGATATCAACAGATGACACTAGAGAGATTGGCACTGAAAGCACAGGGAATGGTATCAGCATGAACAAAATGGCCAAACTGAATCCCAGCAGACACAGGGATTCTATCTGCTAAGTAAAGAGCACTCACTAAAGGGTTTTGGGTTTTTTTGAGGAAATAACTTGATCATTACACTTTAGGGAGACTGTCCCCATACCTGGAATGTGTTTCCTACTTAATTGTGCCTCTTAGAACCTTTACTTTCCTTAAAGATTCCTCTCAGTGGTCATTTCCTCTATGAAGCCTTTCCTGATTCTCCTGGCTGTTAGTGGCCTTTCCTTCATCAAACTGCATTTGTTTATCTGTATACATGCTTTATCTCCCCTAGTAGAATATATTTATATGTCTCTTTTCCTCAGCACCTACCAGAGAGGCACTAAACAACTTTACCCACAGCAGGCACTAAAAAAAAGTTTTTCCGTTGAATTTAACTGAAGAGAGAGAGGAGGGAAGGTGGCCAGTGAGTAGGCTATTGTGGTAATAACACGGACCTAAACTTGCATCACTAGGTCAAGGATCTGTGATTTGGTCCTTCCACTAGGACATACTGCACCCTTCCTCTAACTTAGCAGGCATCTTAGAGCGTTGTCTGAGGTTCAGAGAAAATCCATGCCTTGCTCATGGTCACACAGCTAGAGTTGGACTGTCCTCTAACCCCTGGGGCATTTCCTCCACTCCACCACACTGACAAACTGTAAAAGGCACTACATTTCTCTGCATACATTTTTCTTCCTCTAATAGTTTTTTTGAGGAAAAGGAGTGTATCTTATTTATCTTTGTAATTTCCTCTAGTGCCTAATGCAATTTACCACACCAAGAAGGTACTTAATTCAACAAGACTTAGGATCACAAATTTAGAGCTGGAAGGGAACAGAGGAACAAATGAGATAAATGAGGCCCAGGGAAGTTAAGCGACTCACCCAGGGTCACACAGGTAGTTAAGGATGTGAACCCAGGCTTCTGATTGTAAATCCAGGGCTCTTCTGACTAAACCTCAGTGCCTCTCTATCAAGTATTAAGTGTGAAAAAAATAAAAGATTACTGAGGTTTTGAGTTTCAATACTGAGAGAAAGAGAAGAGGAAAGTCAGGAAAAAGATGAATGGCAGAAGGTTCTTGGAGAGGGAAACATGACAAGGGTGATCTTGCTGGGTAGTAATATTAAGACAATCAGATGAAAACGTCCAGCAGAGAGATGAAAATGAGGGATGAGAACTAGGGAAAGCTATCAGGGTTTTATCTATAACATCTCAGGCATTGGCTCCTTTTCCGTTCCCACCATCCCCATGGAGTATAGGCCTGTTATTTCATGCTGACATCATTTCAGTGGCAAGGTCTTCCCTCTCTTCACACCATCAGGCACATCAGTCATCAAACTTATCTTCCCAAAGTTCTGCTTTGGTCACATCAACCTAATGCTCAGAAAAGAGTCTTCACTGCCCAGTTCAAATGTCTATGGCACCAACCCACCTTTCCAGTTTTATACCTGCACTACTCTCCTACATTCTAACTAAACCAACATAGTCACTGTTCTCCAAACTGGCCTTGTACTTTCTTGCCTCTCCACCTTTGCTCAAGCCATTTAAGCCACCCAGAATATTTACTTTTATACCATCTCCTCATTCTCCATCCTTCAGAAATCCCCTTCAGGGCCCAGTTCAAATCCTTCTCTGATTACCTTCACTGAAAGCAATATTATATACCATTTGTATGACACTTATCACACAACTTTGTATTCGGGATCTGCATACTGTTATCTCTAAACAGATCATAAGCTTGAGGGCAAGAACCATGTGGTCACCACTGAAAGAACCACAACTCCTAACAGAGTCCCTTGTACATGCCAGGGGTTCAATAAGTATTTCTTGAATGAAGGCAAGATTTGAAAATGCCAGTTGAAATTATAAGGATAGACTAGGTTTCTGAGGAAATCAGAGCAGATGAGAAATGAACAAAGGACAGAAACTTGATAAATGCCTTGGAGGCAGAAACAGAAACCCAGCTGGATTTAAGTCAGAGGACCCAGGTGAAAATCTTGGCTCTGTCACTTCCTATATTTGTAATCTAGGCAAGTAATCTATCTGGGTCTTGGTTTCTTTATATGTAGAAGAGTTTAGATTCAAACTCCAATGTTCCTTCAAGGTCTTAATTTGTGATTATACAATCCATGTTTATAAGACAGAAGGAAGAAGAACTGATAAAGGAGCCACAAAAAGAGAAGCCAGGATAGTGGAGTGTTAAGAAATCTGAGAAGAAAGGAGGTGATTAAACTGTCAAATGTCAGGGAGATGTCAAGGTGCTTCTATCTTATTTCTTCAATGATACTCTAAGATCCTTTAGGGCCAGGACCAGACAATCTTATGGATTCCCCCACAAGCATACAAAAGAGCTTAGTGCATAGTTGGTGTTTAATAAATATTTGTTAATTTATTCTTAAAAAAAAAAAGAAGGTTGCTGGCTAGAAATCAACTGAAGTCAGGAGAAGCTATAATTTGAGGTAAGAGACGATCACAGTTGGCAATCTTTCAAGGGAGTTGATATTAATGAAATGACATTGGAAATGAATGATTCTGGCTCTCAGAGTCGTAGGAGAGAATACTGTTGCCATAATGGCTGCCTAAGGTGATTAGGCCATGAATAAGTTCTGCAGCTTTGAAATGAAATCCAAAGGGAGGAGAGGGAAGATCCTAAGTAATGTTATACAGAAAAAAAAGTACTTTGGTAGTGACCTAGATGTGAGAGATAAAAGAAATTAAGGGCTAAGAAAGGAAGTTATAAGACTAGAGGCCAAGAAAGATATAGGAATTGAGGTGGTAATAGAAAAATAGAGCAGGGAATTTGGAGTCTTAATGACATATATGCACACACTCCCCACATGTTCCACCAGCAATTTTTAATCATCTCCCTAATTCACCAGACCTTGCTACAAATAGCTTGTGGGTATTTAAAAAAAAAAACACTCAAAGGGCAAATATATGCCACTAAATATTCTGAAAAGAACATGCTTTAGGAGTCATAAGCAATACCCAAAGAGAAGTTTCCAAAATGTTTTGAGCAGTGACATGAACACTGATGACATAAGTATATGTATGTTCCAGGGCAGCTAGGTGGCACAGTGGATAAAGCACCAGCCCTGGATTCAGGAGTACCTGAGTTCAAATCCGGTCTCAGACACTTGACATTTACTTACTAGCTGTGTGACCCTGGGCAAGTCACTTAACCCCCATTGCCCCGCAAAAAAACAAAACAAAACAAAAAAACACCCAAACATAAGTATGTTCTGCTGCAAGAAGGTGACTTCGGCAGGGACAACACCCATTTGTCTACTGAAGCACAGATATGTTTAATACAAATAATTCTATTACCTAAAAGTCACAGCTCACAAGAATAATGTGGATTCACCAATTATGTAATAATTTAATTAGCCACATCTGGGATGTGTCAACAATGCAAAAATCTATATTAGGTACTATGCTGATGAGAGGTTACAGTGAAACCTCAGACTCAATCCTTTAGCCACAAAAAGAGGAATAAAAATAATTAACAATAGCTCCCATTTATACAGTATTTTAAGGTCGCCATAGTGCTTTCCACATATGATTTCATTTGATGCTCAATGATCTTGTCAACGAGATGCTCAATAAAGCTAAATATATCTCTATCCTCCTCAAAAATGCCTTGGATCCCTCTGTGTAGTAGAGGGGATATTCTGGTGTTGGAAGTCTGCACCATCAGGGCACAAACTCTAGCAGGTTCTACTAAGCTGAAAAGGTGTTCAAGCACAGGACTAGCAATGGCTTACATGCCTATTTTTCAAAGACAATCCTAAATTTCTGTTGGGTATGTACACTACTGGTTTTCCTGGGAACTCTGCAAAGGGGAGGGGGGAACTGAGACGGATTATCCCATCTTAGTATTATAAAAGTTCATTCACTTGAGGGAAAAAAAAATCTCTCTTATCCCTTATAAGGGAAATGGAAATTTTTCCTTTATAATTATTTTTATCCTGGTTTAACTAGAAATCCTTTAAGCATGATTATACAAGAAAAATGTAAAGCCTCATCTCATAAATCCAACAAAGATAACTGTGTTACTTGTACTAAAAATAAACAATTCACTCAGGTTTCCAGTAATTAGCTGTAAATAAAATTTTTCCCACCTGGGAGAAGTGTTTCCCACAAATGTTACATTCAAAAGGTTTCTCACCTAAAACAAAAACAGAACATGTAAAACTGTTAGTAGTGATGATGTAATTAGTGACATCTTTGAAGAAATAGCTCTTGTACTATTATTAACAAGGGCCTTAACACAAAAGTAACACTATGTTCTTGGATCATTTACACATATTCTTAATACCTATCTCTGATGGGAATAAAATAATAAAAAATTTTATAAGTGGTTGTTTCCCTCTAAAATAAATATATCTAGTTCAAAATATGTCTAATTATTGTAGCCAAACAACTCATGCATTCAAATGAAAACCCCATCCACAAAAGGCACAAAAAGCTGTTCTGCACTCCCATTCTCGGCCCAAAAGCCAAGGCGTTCCTACCACCAGGCTCTATCACCAGCCTCTTCATGCATGAGGACTTCTACTCTTCTTGCATTAGAACTTCCACTTCTACCATGTGTTTCTTATGAAACAAATGACACTTCTCTGGGGCTTGAAGGCTCACCAGGTGCTTTAGATAGAGATCTAAAGATCTGCAAATACAGTTTGGACTTTGCCACAACCTGGAGGATCCCACAAATATTCTCCTTATTTCACAGATAAGGAAGCAAGCTCAGATTAGTACTTTGCCTGTGGGACCCTACTGAACAAAGGAGGAATTGCACCCCAAATCCACTGCTGTTGAACCTCTGCCATCTTCCATGCACATGGATGGGAGAGTGCAGGGAGAATGGACCCATTAGTAAGGGTAAGGGGGGAAAAAAATGGTTTTCCTTGGCCTCAGTCTAAGTTTGCATTATTAGCTGTGGTCTCTTGCTGGAGCAAAGTACTAACTTTAGCAGTCTAGATAGGTGTGGAAAAAAACAGATGGGGGAAAAAACATCCAATTTCTCCCATTCTCCTCCTATTAAGTTCTAGCTTATTAAAAAATATTGCTAGAGAAGAGATGGTACATTTCCTACAATGTGCCCTCATCTTCGGAATTAATATTTTTTGCTCTCTACTCTGGCAAAATTACAGTTTATTGGTGTAGTAAAACTAGAGTTTATTGACCTAGGTTTATGACAGAATAATATGTTTTTATTTGTAGCACTTCCTGAAAATATGGGTTGGCTTTGTGGATGATAGAAAATCCTTGGCTATTTTCTATTCATTTTCATTATAAATTTAATTCTACAGACATGCGTGGGATAATGTGACAATAGGTTCAAGGATAAATTAAAATTCTATTACCAGAAATACAGTAAGAAAATTGAGGTCACATGTGGCCCAGGCTCCCAAATGATTGAGGTCAATGACCATTCTTAACAGAGTGCCACATATTTCAAGAGATTTATTTCTTTTTTGACAAGACTCTTTGCATTAATTTTGATTACACTGTTATTGTCATTCAAGAGATGTGCCTTCAAAGAACAAAATATTTTTTTTCTGCCTCTGAAACTATACAGATAAGATTCTCAATGTCAAATGCATGTGTGTAAGCTGATGTAAGAGAGACAGACAATTAGGCTTCTGAAACACTGTTTATAATTTAGAGGTACAAAAGTAAAAGTTTTTAGGACAGAACCCAAGGTCAAAGACAACTTTCCTTTTCTTTATCTTTAGGATAAAATAATTTCAACCTAGCAAACAAGAGCTAAATCAAGACCTGAGAATTCTAGAGATAAGAGAAAGAAATATCATATCAAGTGATATTTCTTGTATCGACCATAATCATATAATTTCCTTAATCATCATCATGAAAACATCCTAAAACACGTAACACCTCAGGAGCCCATAATATGACTGCCATATCTTTGTGAAATGTTTGTTCTAAAGTAATCAACTTTAGTTATAGGAAGTCAAGGTACAATTTATACAACTATTCCATAATAATTTATTTTTTAAAAGATCAGACCATCATGAAAAATAGAAAAGGGAAATGTCAGTTGGTCAGTTTCAATCTGTGTATATTAGTTTATAATAATTCTCATTTTAAAATTAAAATTTTAAAATGGGCAGATATATCAAATGATTTAATCAGATTTGTTCATGAAGAAAAAGATCTTACTTTTTTCATGAATTAATTTTACATTATACAATTAAAAAACTAGTGCAAGCTATAGCTGATAAATATTCTACTAAATAGTATCTAGTCTATCAGAATATATAAACACTTAATGACATAAAAATAAATGTTATATTTTCTTTCTAAAACTCAAAGGTTTAAACATTAATATGGAACAGAAATCAAATAAGATAAAAAGATGCCATCTTTTCTGTTCTGGGTACAGAAAACCATTTGTAGAATTCTAAGATTTAGGAAGTGCACCTGTAAGCTAAAAGTCAAAAACGGAAAAGAGAACAAGCTAAAATGCTTCCCTGAAAGATGTAAATTATCTTTTGCAACCATCAGCCTCATCAACAAACAACAGAAAAGCCTCTTACAAAAATGTGAGCATACAACATTATCTAAAAAAGCATTGACCATTTTGCACTAAAGGCACTGTACCTGTATGAGACCGTTTGTGAAGCTCCAAAGTGCTTGGATGTTTGAAAGGCTTTCCACATAGTTCACAAGTGTATTGTCTTTGCAACTGAAGAGTTTGTGGTTGGTCTTTCAGGATGACGGTGCCCTCAGTCCTTTCAACATCAGCAGCAAAATCAAAATTCTCTGAACTAATGATTTCTTCACTTTCTTTTTCTTCAGTTCCCTGACTACGGGTTTTCTCTACAGTATTTTCACTAACTAAGGGTGACTCTGCTAGTCCTTTTGGTAGACTATGATCTGTTTTAGCTTCAGATGAGTCTTCTGCAGACTTCTGTGATTTTAAAAAGCTCAGTTTCTTGAGGTGGACAGCTTTCTTCAGTCTCCTCTGTTCGGCAGGCTGCAATGATGTGCTGTCAAACTCTGGATCTGGGGCAGCTTCATTCAAAGGCTGGGCAAGGAAGTTAGAAGGGAGTTGTTCAGAAGACTCCAAGATACACTCAGAGGGACTGACAGCACAGTCAGGGTTTTCTACCGAGTTAAAATCTGTAGATGCATTGAAAGTCAAGGGCTGTTCAATTACTCGTTCGTGACTGGAACAAGAAGTTTGTTTATAGAACTGTTTACTGTAAAAGTTTCTAAGTTTGTAATAGTAATTTGATTGTTTAAATGGAAGTTCTGTACAGTTGCCATCTATAGTATCAGATGTTGCTTGTTTTTGTCCTTCACCTGAAGAATTAGGAAGATGAATTGGTTGGTGTCCATGGGAAGGCTGGCCATCCAAAACCTTTTGAGTCTGTGTACCTGTTGAACACTCTTGCAGCAGGTGAGGAGGGTAGTTTTCACTCATAACACCATTAGCATCAGTAGCAAGAGCACTGTGTAGGGAGAATGTACTATTACAAGGCAAGCTGGGCAACTGCTCTATGGCAGTAGATTTTAAAAATGTGTGACACAGGTTCAGTACGTTCTGTATTTGTAAACACTGTGCTATGTCCAACATAGTTTGTATATTATCTTGGTTAAGATCCAGGCGAGAAGTGTACATGAAGTCCAATATCTGCCCTATGCCTCCTACATTTTTTATATCCAAATGAAAAACATCATTCTTCTGGCCTGAAGAATTCTGAAATAAAGTCCTGATGAAAGAAAGTATATCTGTTTACAGTGTCAAAGAACACATCTACACTAACAATCTTTGCTTACAAATAATATCCAAATAAACCCATGTTAATAATTATCATTCCACAATTATCAGGATTAAAAACTTGTTTGAGTTTTTTAAAATCCCATCTTTCTAACAATTTGGGCAAATTAACACAATCATCAAAAAGGATGGAAAAGATATCACTATGAAGTCCACACTTTAAATTGGCAACGTGTTTTAAAATTCAAACTACAATGTGAATCACTGACAAAAAGCATGGAATAATGGTTAAAGCCAGTCTTGGAGTCAGGAAAACTTGGCTTTGAGTCATGCCCCTGCACATCCAGGCTAGGTGACTTTAATCACTTAACCTCTTAGTGCCCCAGTCATTTCTGTAAACTACGGTTTACAGAAAAGTTGCTAATCTTCACTGCTAGAAGAAATTTGCCTCATTAGGGGAGCTCCCTAGGCAGATGATAACATAGTTTTGGACAAAAAAATATATAGATGACATCTCAATAAATACAGAAAGGTTCGAAGATAATTTCTAAGGAAAACAAAATCTGCCTAGTATCCTATCATCTATCTGTCTCATATAGTATAAATTTCAATGACAGTACACATCAAAAATTATATACCATTTTTCATATTTAGTTATCATATAGACTTTCAAATTATCATCAATTATTTCACATATATACTTATATTTCTATTTAGAACATCCTACTGGAATGCCTTAAAAAGTATGCTTTCTTTAGCATATGTGAGAAATAAATGAAAATGTTTTAATTATGTTTTTAAAGGACATCAACGAAATTTCCCTGATCTCTTATGAAAGTGATATTTTATCACAAAAGCACCCATGACCAGTGTTCAATTCCTTAATCTTTTCATTTCCAAAGAGTATGAATTGCTTCTAGATCAGTGGAATTATTCATTAGAATATAAAAATTTATAAAGTATTCTACAATAATTTTTATTAATAACTGAATACTACTTTTATTATATCATCTAACTTGTTGAAAAACCTTTTAGGTAGGAAGCTCACAACATTGTTTCATAGACAAGATTTGTATAGTTTAAAAAGAACAAGCTTAAATGGAATTTACGTAGATAAAAAGATGAAAAAAAGATAAAAGATAAAAAGTGAAAACTTAGACCTAAGTGAAAGTATTTTGGTTTTAAAATTGGTTCTTGTATATGATTGTGCATGAATCAAGCCCAAAACACATACCTAAAATACTGACTGAAAGAAGCCAAAACATTTTTATGTGCCTTAAAGCAGACTCCTTTAACCACCAGCATACAGTCACAGAGAAGGCCTTGAATACGCTGCTCATGGAGCTGCTGAAGGAGGTGGCAGCTATGACTAGCAACAGGGTCCATGCTAAATCATTCAAGACACCTAAAATAAAAATTAGAGTAAGAATATGATTAATTTACAGAATTAATAAAAATTCACTTAAACGCTCAAAGAAACTCTTGAAAGGAATTTAAATTGATGTTTGTTTTATTAGAATAAGCTCTCTTCATAGGGGGCGGCTAGGTGGCACAGTGGATAAAGCACCGGCCCTGGATTCAGGAGTACCTGAGTTTAAATCCGGCCTCAGACACTTGACACTTACTAGCTGTGTGACCCTGGGCAAGTCACTTAACCCCCACTGCCCTGCCAAAAAACAAAAACAAAAACTGAGTACCCATGTATCAATCATTGTCCCTACTCACAAGGGATTTATAATCTCATTAGGAAGACAAGATATTGAGTTAAATAGCAAGTGAACATTTAAACACTAATAAGAACAACAGAAACATATCACACAAAGCAGTATGTCACCATCAAGTGAGCTGAAGAGACAATAGTTACTTTAAGAGTTCAGAGGTGAGAGAGCATTTTAGGTTGGTATACTCAAATAAAAAAAATTACAGTATTGCACTGAATTGGGTTTTTCTCACATATTTATTCTTTATTATAGGGATGGCTTTAGGAGGTGGCGGAAAGCTATGATGAAAAATTAAGGGGATGCAGAAACAAAAGATATCAGCAGAAAGGCAGAATTAGAAAGAGTAACTCCCTCTGAATGACTTCCCAGAAGTTCCATGACTAGTATGTATTAAATTTAAGACTCAGACTCAGTCTTCTGACTCAAATCTGATGTTCTTTCTACTCCACTGCCACTTTTGAGAGTTAACCCAGTTTGGCTGGAATGGAGGATCTATATAGTGAAATAAGAGACAGAGCAAACATAGGATGGGATCAACCTGTAGAGCCTGAAATTACCCATTATCCACAAATCCAGATCGCCCTAGATATAACCAACCGGTCACTAAGCCCTGTTGATGTCTCAGAAATGCCCATGACATCTGCTCTCTCTTTTCCACTCCTACTGCCTCTACCCAAGTTAGTTTAAGTTCTCATCACTTCATGCTGTGATTACTAGAATAACCATCTAACTGGTCTTCATCTCTGCAGTAGTTCTCTTGATTCCTTTCTAACTGTACACATTGCCATATATTTCCTGAAGCACAGCTCAGAGGTCTCTGAATAGCTCAGAATGACTTACCTGATTACATCCAAGCCACCACCCTACTTCAAGCCCTTCTAACCTTTCATCTGTATTACTGGCAATAACTTTCTAAGTGGTATCCCTGCTTCTGGTGTCTCTCTTCTTCAACCTGTCCTCCAGTTACCAAAATAAACTTCTAAAGGCACAAGTCTGACCATGTTGTAACTCTGTTCAAAAAAATTTAGTTGTTCTTCGGTGCCTATAAAATAAAATGAAAATCCTTTATATAGCATACCTTAAATGTAAAGTCTTCCACAATACTCTCCTGCCTACTTTCAGGTTATTTTAGGCTATTTAATCTTCTTCATGAACGCTGCATTCCAGTCCAAACTGTATTAATAGCTATTACTTAGTTCTTCTACTCTTACAAGCTGTTTCTGATGCCTGAAATGCACTCCTCCTTTACCTCAGCCTCTCAGAATCCTTGTCTTCCTTCAAGGCTTAACTGTGGGTTTCTCTACATTGTCTTCCCATTCCCCTAGTTGTTAATGCTTTCTCCCTCCTCAATTTTCCTTGGAATAGACTTATTTGTATGTTTACTGTTCCCCTCCTCAGTACTGGGGGTTGCTTTGCATTTATCTTTGTTTTATCCAGAACCTAACACAGCATCTTGAATACAACAATCTAAATATCTATGGGGGGGGGGGCGCGACAATGAGTTAAGTGACTTGTCCAAGGTCACACAGCTAAACTTAAATATCTGTAAAATATTTACAAGTAAGTTGTATTGTTATCCAAGTGGAAATGTCCTAAAGTTGACTGGATCTTACGTGAGACAGCACAAGAGATACAGATTTGGGAAGCGGGATAAAGTGTCTGTTTTAAGTTAAAAAACAGAATAGAAATTTCCATGGGAGTAAATGGAAGATGTAAAGAGCATCTCTACTGGCTTCTTGCCATCTATTTCCAAAATATGCTGTTCTCCCCAATTCCAAAAATGCTTCTTTTGATCCTTTCATCATTCAACTATCATCCCAGCTTCCCTTCACTACTAAACTTCTGAAAAGTTTTCCACCTCTAATGGCTCCATTTCCACTCACTCGTATCTTAAACCCTTGTAATCTGGATTCTAATCTCAGCACTCTAACTTTCAAAGGTCACCAATGACTTTAGGTCAAATCTGGTAGCTCGTTTTCATCCTTTTTCTCTCAGAAGCATGTGGCATTATTGATCACTTCTTACAGGATAGTCTTTCCTCCCAAGCTTCAGATTCTCCTCTTCACTAATCCTTTTTCCATCTCCCCTAAGATAAGTGTTTCCCAAGGGTCTGATCTTGGCATTCCTTTCTCAACAATTTCATTCGCTCTCACTAGCTTTTTGTTTTGTTTTTTTTTTTTTTTTGGAGTAGGGCAATGAGGGTTAAGTGATTTGCCCAGGGTCACATAGCTAGTGTCAGGTGTCTGAGGCTAGATTTGAACTCAGGTCCTCCTGAATCCAGGGCCGGTGCTTTATCCACTGCTCCACCTAGCTGCCCCTTAATTTCATTCACTCTCAAGGATTCAACTACCACCTCCATATACATCTTTAACCCTGACTTTCTCCTGAGCTCAGATATGTATTTTGAACTGCCTAGAGAACATTTCTACCTGGATGTTTCATTTTTTGCACCAAAATAAAGATGTCCAAACTCAAGTTTATTTTGATCCACCCTCTAATCCTCCTCCTGACTGGTATTTTTGTCAGTAGAACCACTAACCAGGAGAAAGGGGAATAAGCATTTATATAGTGCCTACTATGAGGTAGGTGCTATTATTATCTCCATTTTACAGTTGAGGAAACTGAGGTAAACAGAGGTTAACAGTGACTTGCCCGGGGACACACAGCTAGAAAATGGCTGAGACTGGGTTTAAACTCAGTTCTTCCTGACTCCAGGCCCAGTGTTCTATCCACTGTTCCACCAAGTTCATCTTCCCCTCAAACTTCATCCTCAAGTGCTTGGTATTTCTAGCAGTAGCACTACCATTAACCTAGTCTCCCATTTTTAAAATGCTGGTGTTCTTTTTATAGAATTCTTTCTTTTCCAGGACCTCTCATATCCAAGTACCAAGGCTAATCAATTTCACCTTCCTAACATGCTCCACAAATGTGCTTTCCCTTTACTTTCCCCACTGCTACTAATACAGGCCTTCATTTTTGTTGCTCAGTCATTTGGGGGTTTTCTTGGTAGATATACTGGAGGTGCTTGCCATTTCCTCCTCCAGGTCATTTTACAGATAAGGAAACTAAGGCAAATAGGGTTAAGTGATTTGCTCAGGGTCACACAGCTAGTTAAGTGTCTGAGGCCAGAAAGTAATCCATATAGGAGAGAACCTGTAGATTCCCTACTTCTGAAAAGGAATGGGGGGAGGTATCTTCTTTGAGGCTGTTTGTTCTTGGCAATTTTGCAACATTCATTTTCAATTCTATTGTGGGGATTATTATTTCAATTTATATTGTTGTAGCTATTGTATGTATTTGTTTCGTTGGCTCTGTTTACTCTGCATCAGTTCATGTAAGTCTTTCCCTATTTCTCTATTTGTTATATTCATAGATTCTTATAGTACAAGAATACTTCATTATGTTCATGTATCATGATTTGCTCAGGGATCCCCCAGCTGATGTGTATTTACTTTGTTTCCAGTTCTTGACTACGATAAAAAGTGCTGCTATTAATATTTTGGTCTGTACAGGGTTGTTCTTCCAGTTATTCTTCAATGCCACCCTAGGGGTATATGCCTAGCAACAAAATCTCGGGGTCAAAAGGTGACATCATTTTACCCACTTTAGTTGTATAATTTCAAACTGTTGTTCAAAATGGTTACACTCATTCACAGCTCCACCAACAATGCATTAACGTACCTATATTGATAACTTTGTTGCATACTAATATCACCTGATTTTTAAATATTCTTTTAAAAAGTATTTTCTCCTCTCTGGAATATTTTATAAAATGATTCAGTTCAATTCAGCACTTATTAAGTACTTACTACCTTCCAGATACTATACTAGACCTGTTAACAAAATGAAAAAAAAGTTCCTGCTCTCAAGTTTACCTTCCACCAGGAGTGGCAGTTTACTTAACCAAATAAGTAAATACAATGTATATGTATATCTATATATTTACATAGATCTCTCTCTCCCTCCATATTTACTTATTTATGAATGAATGCAAACCAAACTGGAAGCATTAACAATTGGAAGAAGGGTCTGGGAAAGGAATCCTTTTGGAGGTAGCACTGCTTTCAAAACTGGTCTGGTCATTTCTGACATTCTTAAGAGGCTTTTCTACTTCTCATTCACACCAATTAGATTGTGTAAATAATTGCATCCTCAAGGTAGAATGCAATCTCCCATGAGGACAGAAATCGTTTCATTTTTGTCTTTGTATACCTAGCATCTAGTAGACCTTTGCTCACAGTAAGGTGGATAAACATCTGTTGAACTAAAGTAACAACTAATGAGAATGATGTATTAAATGGAGAAAATACAGGGCTTCCTTGTCTAGCATATCAGAAACTGAGTTATCTAAATGTGGTGATTTCACTACTATTTATGATGAAAGAAAGTCATTATAAAAACTTTGAAAATCTGTTCTATTTTACTTGTCCTCTTGCCAGCCTCATTTACATACCTTCTGGGGATGATGTGGCTTAGCTGGATCTCACACCAAACTTTAAAATAGTTTTTGAATGAATGAATGAATGAATAATGAAGCTTACTATGTGCCAAGCACCAGTGCTAAGCATCACGGATACAAATACAAGGAAGCAAGTCAGTACCTGAATTTAAATGCTCATTTTCTAATGGGGAAAGACAAGTTATAAAGGGAAGTCCAATTTAAGTTTTCCATGTAAAGCAGAATAGAGCTCAAACTGGCTTATAAGTACTATTAATTTTTTGCTATCCTCCTCTGTAGTGTTTTAAAAGAGTTTGTAAAGTTGTATTGTTCTTTGCTGCAATGTCTCTTTAAGAAGAAGATGAATTGCAGGCTAAGATAATTTCTGAGGTTCTTTTGACTCTGTGGCCACAGCTTTCAATTAGCTAAGCTTTTATAGGAAATCATGATAATAAAGGTCAGTATCTTTGCATCTCCCCCGCACCAGTTCCCACTTTTTAGCACCAAAAGCTCAATTGCATCAGTTAGATGAAAACTATTTTAATTTTTATAGCATTTCCAGTTTTATGTTGATTTTAACCTTTATTCTAACCTATCTGACAACATACAGGAAGCTGATTCTGAAATTATTCCATCAGGAACTAAAAATTTCCTAAGATATAGTAAATTTCCACCTTTTGGTAGTGATGTTTATTTTCAACCTATCCAGTACCTTCTGACTCTTCGGTATTCATGATATGGAGGCATACAGTTTCTGACTACTTGACAAGCCTTGTAGTTGCTAGTGAAAATGCTTTTACAAATATGAAAGAGATTCATGTTGCCTCAATGAATTTCAATAGGGCTGAATGCTATTCAAAGTAAGCACACAAATGCTTATTGGCTAAATCATGCCTTCATTCAGCAGTTATATGTACAGTTCATACCTTATAGTAAGTATTATCTTTCAGTTACTCATATGCTGCTTTGTAATTACTTTCCCCATGTTTTATGTTATGTATATGATTCTTTCCATTGTGAATTACTAGAACATCTTTTGTATTTGTATGTTACTAGCAGTGATATAGCACACAGGCCACAGAGACCTATGGGACTTGCTTTTAAATAGCCTTTTTTTTTTTTGGACACAGTACTGTTGCATCTTGTTGCCAGGAGCAGAACAGAGGTCTGTACACAATATTTGTAGACCTGACCAAGGCCTTTGATACTGTCACTGGTGAGGGTTTATGGAAAATTATGTCAAAATTTGGTTGCCTGGAGAAGTTCATCAGTATTGTATGTCGATTTCATGACAGCATGCTTGCCTTGGGTTCTGGATGATGGACAAAGCTCTCACACTTTCCCAGTCACCAATGGAGAGAAACCAAGGCTATCTGCTTGCTCCCATGCTTCTTCAGCCAGGTTGTCCAACACCTTCAACAAGGACAAACACGTCATCAAGGTCTACCACTGCACTTATGGTAAATTCTTCAACTTGAAAAGGAGGGAGTTTTTGGGCATGATTTTTTGTTTGTAGATGACTGTGCACTGCATGCAGCCTCTGAAGCTGAGAGGCAACAAAGTAGGGACCAATTCCCTGTTGCTTATGATCATTTGGCCCAACAATCAACACCAAGAAAACATAGGTGCTCCATCAGCACACCATCCATATGTGGAACCATCAGTTACAGCAAATGGAAAAGTTTTGAATACTGTAGATAAATTTATTTACCTTGGCAGTATACTTCCCAGGGATGTACACATTGATAATGAGGTTCATGCGTGCATTGCCAGAGCTAGCTCCATGTCTGGGAGGCTCCAAAGGAAAGTGTGGGAGAGAAGTATTAGACTGACTACCAAACTGAAGGTCTACAGAGCTGTTGTGATGACCTCATTGTTGTATGCCTGTGAAACCTGGACTGTATACCACTGCCATGCCAGGAAACAAAATCACTTCCATCTGAATTGTTTTAGGAAGATTCTGAAGATCACCTAAGTATAAGATACCAGACCCTGAGCTCCTCTCTCTTGAGCTAAACTGCCAAGCATTCAAACTCTACTGCAGAGGGCCAACTCTGATGGGCTGGCCACGTTGTTCAAATGCCAAATGTGCAAGACTATTTCATAGAGAACTCCAAAGGCAAGCGCCCACATGGTGGTCAGAAAAACCGATATAAGGACATTCTCAAAGTCTCTCTTAAGAATTCTGGAACTGATGCATGACATGGGAGACACTGGCACAGGACCAACCAGCATGACGTGCCCTCATCAGAGAAGGTGCTATGCTTTATGAGCAAAGCAGAATTGAAGTAGCTCAAGAGAAACATGAGATGTATAAATTTAGAGAATCCAACCAAATGTTCATGTGGACTATCTGTGGTAGAGCATTCCAAGTTTGTATTGGTTTGATCAGCCATAGTTGAACACACTGCAACTTGACTCTAACAAAGTGATGTCATTTTGGTCCTCTTTGAGAACATCTCATCCTGAGAATCCTGGGAACTGGGATTAATAGTATAGCTGATAATGTACTTGTCACAACATCATCCCCTTTGTCTATCAAACAACTTGATTTGCCCTCTTAGTAGTGAGCATAAGATAGATGTATCTTCCTTTACACAACTCCAAAATCTGAGGAGCATCATCAGTCAGTCTATAATATACTACCAAAGAATTATGTATATGGTAGGCATTAATGATTGTCTAATAATGGAGCCAATCTGCAAAATATTCAAAATTCCTGCTACTAGTGTAATTCACAACTGAAGACAATTACTTGCATAATACTTTTCTCCTAGGCAGTGCTTGACACAGAGTCTGGACTATCTGAGTTTAAATCCAGCCTAAGCTACTTACTAGCTGTGTGACCCTGAGCTTATCAAAACACTTACCCTGTTTGCCTTAGTTTTCTCAATTGCAAAATGAGAATAACAGCACCTACCTCCCAGGATTGTTGTGAGGATCAAATGAGATAATATTTGCAAAGAGTGTTTAGTATAATGCCTGCCACGTAGTAGGCACTATAGAAATGCTTATTCCCTTCTCCTTCCTTACCTAAATTGCAAAATGAATATAAACTACCTTTATGCTTATTGTAAGCACATTCTACTACTTGCTGCTGCTTTTACTATTCCATCTCAGTAAATTGTCAATGTGTTATCCTACCTAATCGTTTCTATAGTCATTATAATTTTTTAGATGAAAAGTCTAAGTGGAAAACAAGGTATCATCACAGTTTATATCTATTTAAAATACTAACATTATTTGAACATTTTGATCTTCATAACCTGGAGAAACTAGCATTGATAACAACTACTTGATTTGGATTGTTTGTTTACTTCAGTTTATTTCCTTGAAATTTGAACTCTTCCTCCCCCAAACATAGGAATTCTAAGTCACTACAAAATACAAGGAAAACAAATCCTCTCTGGAGCAAAAAATGTCGCCTACTTTTGGCAAATATTATAACATTTCTCTTTTCAAAGAGGAGAAAGAAACAAATTTTTATTCTGCACTTATTATGTGTTCAAGGCTTTTATCCTCACAACAAACATGAAAGTTAGTTGCTATTATTATCCTCATTTTACAGTTCAGGAAACTGAGGTAAACAGGTTAAATGATTTGCCCAGGGTCACACTGCTAGTAACTAGATGAGGTCTTCCTGAATTCTGGCTCAACACTCTATCTCTGGTTCCACCTATCTGCCTCTATGAAGAAAATGTAATCATGTTATCCTTTCTCAAACATGAACTTGGTAATGCAGGATTTACTATTATTGATATTCTCTTGTATATTCAAAAAGAAAAACCTTTTTTGTCTCTGATCCTGAAAAATCATCCATTAACTCTCAATCTGGAAAAAAGAACCTTTAAGGGAAAAAAAAATCACCTGTGTATAGAAACTACCAATTTATAATAAATCAAACACTTCTCACTGCACAAACTCAGTTACCAGATAGAGTAAAAACAAAAGAAATTCTTTTGATTGGCCCCTGATGCCATCATTATACAAAATTACAAAGCATTTCATATATATATTTTTTTTACTTCTATAGACTTTATTTATAACGAAAAACTTAGTGGCAGAGGAATCAAGAATTCATGCTCTTCCATCCACTAGCTAAGTGACTGTCATAGAACGTTGGAACAAGAAGAGCTATCTTAAAGATAATCTAGACCAACTCCCTCAAGAGGAATCTGAAGAGCAAAGAAATCAAGTGAGACATATCTAAAGTCACACAGTTAGTGACACAGCAGGGACAAGACCTCTGTTTCCAGACTTCTAGTCAGTCAAGTGTTCTTTCGTCTACCCCAGTATTTCAAATTCCTTTGGCTCCCAGTTGTGGCCAGGATGGGACTATCTAACTCCTTTGGCATTTAAAAGCTGTAACCAACTAGTCCTGGCCTATCTTCTCAGTCTTACTTCCCCTTCCGAAGATATTGTGGTCCAGCCAAAATGAATTTCTTCTTGTTCCTGAGACTGGGTATATTCCAGTCATCTATCTTGGAGCTTTTTTGTACATTTCCATGTCTGGAAGGTCCCCCACCCCAGTCTCTCTGCGTCCCTAGTTTCTGCATATTTGTTACAAAAGTTTTTCTTTTTTCCCTCAATGGGAAGTCGATAGTGAGAAATAAAATACTTTTATTAATAGAAAAAAATCCTTATTTAAAAGGCAAGCATGCCGGAATCTTTAGTTTCTTTCTGTGCTCAGACCAAGGGCCACCTTCTACGTGAAGCTTTTCCCCCAAATCACCTCTTGTCTGTATCATATATTCCTACATATGTGCATTGTTGTCCCCTCTCCCTAGTCCCTTAAAGTCTTTGAAGACAGGACCATTTCCCACTTTTTTGTCTTTGAATCCCTAGCGCCTAGCAGTGCCTGGCATTATGGAAGAAACTTAACAAATGCTTGTTTACTGATTGACAGTTAAGTGCAGCACCTCGTAAAGCTTGTTCCCTAATTTTACACACGTGGAGTAGCCACGAAAGAGGCCCCCAAAGTTCACGTGGTACCCAGGATTCAGAACTCAGCATTTCCTTGCTTCCATTAAGGCTTTTTGCATTGAGCTAATTTGAAAGAACTGGGTTCAAATCTGTGACCTTGGTCAAGTCACCTAATCTCTCTGAAACCTGGTTTCCTTATCTGTAAAACTTAGAAGGTGGCCTAGGTCAACCCCTCCATTCCGGTGCTCTATCTGTCCGCCTCCCATCCGACTCCAGTTCCCGTTTCCTCCCTTCTCCCTTCAGGCATGGGGAGCACGGCAGTCCGGCTGGTCCGGGGGCGACACCAACCGCGAGCTCCTACGGTGGCCGTGAAGGACCCTTCCCGAACCGCAGCGGCAGCGGCGGTCCGGCCTCCCCCAAGCTCTGGGCGAGCTTTGAGGACCCTGGCGAGGGTGCAGGGGTCAAGAAAGGCGGTGAGCGAGGCCTCGTCTTTCCCGGTCCCTTCAGCTAGCGCCCGAGGGCCTTCCTTACCCGTCCGAGCGGGCGCGTGCCCTACTCCGCCTTCTCCTCCTCCTCGGGCTCCTTCCGCTCCCGCCGCTCAGCGGAGCACTCAGGGCTCCGCCGGCGGCCGCTCGGCCCCGCGGTTTGACAGCACCTTGTCACAGCACTTCCGGTAACGTCACTTCCGCGTGAAGATGTTGGGGGGGGGCCGGAGGCGGGGCCGAGAAAAAAGGGAAAAGCAAAGGTTGCGGCGTACGCATGCGCGTGTCCTCCGATGCGCGGTCCCCGCCGCCTTCTTCAAGTTGCGGACTCTCAGACAGTCGGCGTGGACTGTAGGCGGGAGGCGGACTCGCGGGACGCGCCGCCCCGGGGGAGCCCACGTGCCGGGCGCGGGCGGTTGAAACGGTTCTCCGGCGCGGGGCTGGGGTGAGTGATGGTCCGGTGGGGCGGGCTGAGGCTGCAGAGGACGGGCCGCCACCGGGGGAAGGGGCTGGCTGGCGGCGGCCGTCCCGGCGGGGTCGGAGCCCCAGCGTGGACCGCGGCGATCCCGTGCGGCCTGCGCCCGGGCTGCCGAGGGGCGGCTGAGCCGACCGCCGCCCTCGTGGTGCAGCTGGGGCCGGGCGGGGCCGGTGCCCGGGAAGTCCCTGTGGGGTGCGTGGCCAAAGCGAGGGACCGGCAGTCCGAGGACCTGGGTTCGAGTCCCTGGCCGCCGGTCCCTATTTGGTCATCTTTAACTGAGGACCGGCCGGACCTCCGGAGGCTCTTCCTGCATGTGGCCCGAGCCTCTGGGATCTCCGGTTAAGAGGCTAGTCCGGGTGGGCGAGGGAGGTGACACAGGTAGCAAAGCGGAGCGAGTTACGGGCAGCCCCGGCGCCCGACCGAACCACTGCACCGCCGCCCGGTCTGTGCGATGACTCCGGGCTTAGAGCCTCACAAGTCATTCCCTCACTTCCTCCTCACAGCCGTCCTGCGATGCTATTATCCCCATTACAGGGGAGGAAACTGAGGCAAATGGGCCAGCTGACTTGCCCAGGGCCGCACAGTTGGGACGCGTTTGAGGCCCAGGCCAGGTGCTTTATGCACTGACACCCAGCCGTCCTTGCAAGGCGCCCCTGTTCCTTTTGGGGAGACCTTGTTATCCACAGCTCTAGTCAGCAGATCGTTAAGTTTTTGAGATTGGGGTGTGGAGTCGAAGAGGACCTAAAGAGGAGAAATGATTTCTGGGAACAGGATCGATACACAAACATGATGTAAGCTAGAATGGGATAAGAGCAAAGGAGAAATGCTAAGCAGCCTGGAAAAAAATGAATTGGCTTTTGGAGGATAAAAATGACTGTAAAAAGAGTGTTGGACTTGCTTGGGACCCTTTCAGTTCTGTTACGATGAATGTGTAAATTCATTTAATCCCTGAATGTTTTGATAGGGAGAAAGGAAAAGAAAGAGAATTAGAGCAGTAGTCAGCTAAAAGATGAGTGATGAGCAATTGCTGCCAAGAAAGAAGGACTTTGAGAGTTTTCTGAGACACTAAGAGGCTTCTTCTAAATTACAGAACTATTGTGTATCTGTGGCAGGACTTAAAACCCACATTTCCTGAATACCAAACTGGACATTACATTACAGCTGCCTCTCCTACTTTATCTGTGTGCCTTTCATATAATAGGCACTTAATAAATGTTGAATTAGGCTGAATTTTGAGACCTTAGGACTGTCTCTGTGACAAGATGAGACATCACCACAGGACTTTAGGGGAAGAGGGGGAGAAAGTGGCTTCCTTTAGGTCACACAGCTTGCTAGGGGCAGAATTATCAACCTGTGATTTTCCCACTGGGTCTCACTAGTCTGTGGGATAAGTCTTTGCTTCACTTCCTAAGTATATTATTGAGTAGTCAAGAGGCAGTGTGATACAGTAAGAGGGCCATCTTGAAACCAACGTCCTGTCTCTGACCCTGCTCCCTTAATAAAGCTTCGAAGTGCTTACCTGCATTGGCAAAGGGAGTTTTCACACCCAGGACTTCCACAAATCCAGTCCCTGTGCTACTACTATGAAGTCATGGCTTAAAATGGGAAGGGAATGTTTCACATAAAGTGTGTCCCACTTAACAAGGGTTCACGCCATCAACTTTGCCTTGCGTAGGGTCTGGAAAATAGTAGATGCTTAATCAGAACTTGTTGATTTGTACCACTGAGTAGGTTCAAGCAGGATTTCTTTAGAGTTAATACTTGGTTTGCCCAGTCATAAAGTGAAAGAATAGGGTGTGTTTTCTTTCCTGTAGGCTTACAGTTTTACAGTGTGAAAGATAATCAAGGTTATTTTTATGGCTCATACTAATATGTGCACTGGGACTTCTAAAGGAGAACTAAGCTGATTACAAGCATTATCCTATTAATCCATATGAATAACAAGCTGGTGGTAGAAATTGTTATCTCCACTAAATGTAAAGTACCAAAAAAGAGCAGAAAGAGATCCTGTAATTTACCCAAAGCTCCAGAACATGACTGAAATTGTTTTCTAAAACAGCAACCCCTAATTTAGGAATGGATCATTGTGCAAAAAACCTCAGACAGTTTTTTTTTTTTTATAAAAAGGATGTCACACATGGTGTTGAGGTTCCCAGAGCACTGCACTGAAACCTATATAATTCATAATAGAACTGAAGTATAGTATTGTTGAGCCCAAACCTCAAATATAACAGTGATTCTATAGAAAAATAATTCAGGTTCTAACTTGGGATATCAGGAATGCCTTTCCTTTGAAGACTTCAACTCTAGTTGCGGAATTGGAGAGTCACTCTCCCCTTGCCTTCCATCCGGTTGTTTAGAAGAGAGCACTCTCCCAGCTCTGAAATCATTTGCATGAGCTGGGGCTGATGTTCTACTGGAGGAAAGTATGTAAACAACTAGGGCGGCTGGGGCAGCTACATGGTGCAGTGGTAAAGCACCGGCCCTGGATTCAGGAGGACCTGAGTTCAAATCCGACCTCAGATACTTGACACTTACTAGCTGTGTGACCCTGGGCAAATCACTTAACCCTCATTGTCCTGCAAAAAAAGAAAGAAAGAAAAACAACTAGGGAGGGAATTCTGGAGTGAGGAGCAGAAACGGAGGTAGTGACTGGAGGATGTATTGAGGGCCAGAGTGGGGTAGATGTGGTGGATCCATTTTCCTTCCTTTCCCGTCAGTGGTGCTGAAAACCTTGGGTTGGAAGGTTGGCAGGAGGACAGGGTCTAGGAGACTGCCGTGTCTGCTTCTAATCCTCTTTTCTAGTTCTCCCTTTCTCTTTCCTGTTACTTCCCACTGCCACATGAGTGGTAGGGTCAGGGGAAGGAGGGAGGCAGGGCGGAGATTGCTTCTCTCTCTCTCAGCCCCTCAGTCATCCTGAGTTTGGTGAGTAGCTTAGTTCAGTAGTGTTGGACTAGGTCATTACCAGGATAAAACTTTATTTTGTGTTCCTGAACTCTATTTTATGTTTCTGAGTCACTCGTTTGTCTTCTTTAGTAGAGGTCCCTGGCCAGTTGATTGTGGACAGCATCACTTTGCCCTCCTGTCCGCTGGTAGGACCTTCCTCTCCAGCAGCCCCTCCCCCACAGGATCACAAGGCCTCAGGTAAGAATCAGTCATTCCTCACCACAAAAGCATTGGAAACTCCTTTACTTATTTATGTTCCTGGCATTCTTTTTAATTGTAGAATAGAAATTTTAATCATTATTGGAATATTAAATAAATGATCAGCAAGCAGACTACTGTACCTAATGTGTTCATTATTTCTATAACTTTTGGCCATAGATTATGACATCTTTCTGGGTTCTGTGGGGACCGATTTTTAATTGGGGAGTGTTAACTAAGTGGCTCGCTGCAATATTGGGGCAAGGAAGGAGACCGGCAGCCTCCCTCAAAACAGAACAGGATTTATTTTAACAAGAACGAACTTAAAAAAAAAAAAAAAACAGGATCAGTAGGATCAAGGGAAAGGAAATAAAATGGGGAAAGGGAAATTATACAACCTCAAAAGATACCACCACCCAGGAATCAGCTGAGAATATACAGCAGACCTCCTGTTGTTCCAGCGTCCAGCTAGAATGCCCAGTTCTCCTCCCCCAATCCCAGAAAAACCCCACACAGCCCCAGCCAATGGGATGGCTGCTCTGACAGTCACATGACTGCCCTCACTAGGCTTCTAGTCATTCTAATTTTGCCAGGCCCACGTAGGCATCGGAGAGTGGTGATGACATGAGTGCCAGCGCCGTGGCAACGGCTACAACCATTGGGTGGAGCCCCAGGCCAGTGCTCACCAAGGCATAAAATCCTCAAATAACAATTAATTCTTTACAGTTCATACTCATATGAACTTAATCCTTTTATTGGGAGTTGACTTTTTGTTATACTTAGCATTATGTTTGTCATCATTTGAAATTAGATCTAAAATAGACCTATTAAAACAGATCAAGAATCTGATGTGGCACCTTCAGTTACTGCTTTCAATTAATAGGTGTCTCTCCTGTTAAAGTAAAATTACTGCTTTGTCATCACTAAGTAACATTTAGGAAGTACCTACAGAGGTATATAGTGGTGATAGGAAGAACCTTCCTGTAATTGCAGATTCGGAGGTGTTCTCTCCCCTCCTCCAAACTTTTTATTAGGCTCCCACCACAGAGCAGGTTTATGTTCTTAGCAGCTTACCTTAACAGTGAGACTGTGGCCCAGCCCTGTATTTTATGTAATATGCCATCAAGCACTATAGACAGAACATTCTCTTCATGAGAAATGTCCATCTCTAGGTGTGCCCTCTTAATCTTAGGGCCAGGCATTACTTATCACTTAGAGACCTGGAAGAAATACCTGCAAGTAGAAGAGGTATATTGATTATATTATATCTACGAAGATAGAGTGACGGCCAAATTTTGGCTCACTTCCAGGGACCTTCGAGGAAGTGATTGATTGAAGACGGTCTCACCAGATTAGTTGTTTATTCCTCTGGTTTTCAGTATGGGTTGCTGGTCTTAAGGATTATTTTTCTGTGATCTTTTCTGGCTCACTTGGAATTCAAGGACAGAAACATTAAAAGGTTCCTGGGTTATTTGCTGTTAAAAGAGGCCAAGTAAGCAAGTTGCAGTATTGAAGCAGAATGCTGTAATAAATGGCCTATTTTGACAAACAGCTGTCATCACCAATACATTTATATTATTTTCCTTGTGATTTTGGGGGGGGAGAAGTAGTTCTCTTTTATACCAGCAATACTCAGCCTTCTGCATGCTGTGCACCTACAAATCTATAGATACCTTATTATTTGCATTATCATTTCACTTGGTGAGCTATAATCATTTGCAATTCAAATTTAGAATTATTTTTCTATGAATTTCATATACATAAATACCATTCAGCTAGGTATGAATGATGCATGGTAGGTGGTGTAAATTGTTACCTTGTTATTTTTGCTTACGGTTTAGCCATTTTAGGGGGTAAAAGCTTATCAAAAAAAGAGGCCAGGCTTGACTGGGCTCCATAGTAATTTTATTTAGGTTGCTTTAGTTTTTGTTTGTATTGTATAATTTGTCTCTGTAAAATGTGTTTAGAAAGTTAGCCATATGACTAATTTAATTATGAATAAACTATTAAATTTATAGTTACTGCTTCTTAATATGTATCTTTCTTGATATATTTTAAATATATATGTATATATGTGTGTATTCTGTAAATTCTTGAGGCATCTAAAATTAATCTCATGTTTTCTTTTAGGTCAAGAATTTTCATCTGTTTTGGGTAGAGCAAAAAACATTTACTAAAATGGTATTTTTTACATGCAATGCATGTGGTGAATCAGTGAAGAAAGGGCAAGTGGAAAAACATGTGAACATTTGCAAAAACTGTCAGTGCCTTTCTTGCATTGACTGTGGCAAAGACTTCTGGTAAGCTTTTTACTGTAGCTAATTTCAAAGCTGTTCTAAATGACCTTGCTGTTGTATCGATTCTCCCATTGAGCCTGAAAATTAGGCTTGCTGTTGTAGTCAGGATTTGGGAGAGTCCTAATAGGAAAGGCCCAGAGACAGTGAGGACATCGAGGCAGTAACTTAGTCGGAGGAGCCTATGTGTACTTCCCAAGAAACTGTCTTGGTGGTCTTCCTGTGTGTACACATCCACACTGAAGCTGCTGCTGTCACTTTGCACTGATTTTGTGCTTTGCATCTGTATTGTCAAAGGCATATTGGAAAGGGGGCTAGAGTCAGGAACACCTGCCTCTGACAGGTACTTTGTGACCACCGGCACCCTGGGCCACCATTTAAGATTGAGCTACTGCTCTGCATCAGTGGAAGAAATTAACAGGATATCTGTCAGCAAAGACATTACAGGTCCAGAAAAGGCCAAAACAAACCTTAAACATCTAGTACATTAGTGCTTAGAGTGCTTTTACATACTAGCTCATCTGTATATGGCTATCCAGTATACCCATAAGGCATTCTGCTGTCATAGTGTAGGCTTGGTCATAAAAATTCAAGGAATAGGCAGAGTTGGGTAACTTCATTTTATATTTTGGACCTTGGAGGAGAGAAAATGATGAAGTTCATGCTGTTGGACAGCAACATCAAGGGAGCATCACATGGTTATAGCCCTTGACCTGCTAGCCTTAGGTGGCACTGAATTCGGTTTTCGTCTCGGATACTAGCAGAATCACCCTGGCCAAGTCACTTAACCCTGTTTGCTTCAACTTCCTTATCTGTAAAATGGAGATAATAATAGCACTACCTTCTAGGGTTGTTTTGAGGATCAAATGAGAGAATAATTGTAAAGCTCTTAGCACAGTGCCTGGCACATAGTAAGTGCTGTATCAATGCTAGTCTCTTATTATTACTGGGAAGTGTAATGTTGGAATTTTGGAATTAATGATTGATATGATAGGGAGTATTTTGTGTATTTAATGTATTAGGATAAGAATTAACATTTTCAATTCAAATATGTTGAAATGTGTTACTTTTTATATTTAAGGGGTGATGAATACAAAAAACATGTGAAGTGTATCAGCGAAGATCAGAAATATGGTGGCAAAGGTTATGAAGCCAAAACCAACAAAGGAGATGTTAAACAGCAAGAATGGATTCAGGTAAAATACATCCCATTTGTATTGTATAATTTTCTTCAAAAAGGTCCTGTGTACATTGGGTACATAGTATACACTGAGATTAGCTTTTTTGTTATTGTCATTGTTGTTTTGCTAGGACTACAAATGTATCTGATTTTAAAGCAAAGAATACTTCTTGACAGGGATAGGTTTTGATGAGAGGGAAAGAGTAAGGAGGGATAGAATTAGTAATCACATCATACTTTGCTTACTCAATAGCTTATTGCTCCAAACAGTTTTTCCTTAAAGATGATCAGTACTGTAATAGGTAATAGAATTGGATACTCTGGACACCGTTCCTGGGAATAACTAACTATTGGCTCTTTTGAAAGAGATGTTATGTTGGGGGCAGCTAGGTGGTTGCAGTAGATAAAGCACTGGCCCTGGATTCAGGAAGGCCTGAGTTCAAATCTGGCCTCAGACACTTGACACTTAACTAGCTGTGTGACTCAGGGCAAGTCACTTAACCCTCATTGCCCTGTGCAAAAAAGCCAAAAAAAAAGAGAGAGAGAGAGATGTATATTGACAGATTTTTATCACCTGACAGATTTCCTAAAATGTTTGTGCAGGAAATGCCAGTTATTCATGGGATATGTTCTAAAAGTTTATTTGTAAGTCATCTATTTGAAACATACTTTCTCCATAGAAACAATATTATTGATTATTAGATTTGCAGGATAGCCCCAAAAAATCTACTTCAGAAAATTTGATAGACACTAGAGATCATCTAATGTAGTTGGGTGGAAACCAATTTTGATCCATTATGTAACTCAATTTTAAAATTAATTGTGTTATTCTTTCATAAGGCATCCATTGAGTATATGCTATGGCCAAAGTACCTTTCCTTCCAGTGGTGGGGACTATAAAAAAATGGGATACCATTAGTACCCTTATAGAACTTCATAGCTTAGTAGGGGGAGAAGGTAAACTCCAATACATGTGATACAAAGTGTGATTCTTCGATTCACCATAAACTTCATAAAACAGCTATATAGTAACTAGTAGATCACCTAGGAGAGGGTAAAATGGACACATAAAATAAGAGATAGAAAGTGAAAATGAGAGTGCAGAAGGATTGATTTTAAACACTTTAATAACATTCCCCCAAAGTGAAACCAGCCCTGGAGATGGAATCAGCAGGACCTGGGTTCAAATTCTGGGAGAGTTAACACCAATTTCCTGAAGTGAGAAATGAAAAGAGTTGGACCAAATGGCTTCTGAGGGCCTTTCCAACTCTATAAATATGACCATGATCCCTATGAACTAATAAATAAAAATACCGTCCTTTTATCTTCCATAGCAATAGGTCTTACTGATTATGACCTCAATGAAGCCAATTTTGAGTTCGAATCTAGTTCATTGAGATTCTACTTGAGGTTGTCTCTTACCACTTAAAGCAAAGGTTTCTAACATTTTTGTACGCTTTGGACCCTTTTGGCAGTCCAGTGAAGCCTATGGATCCCTTCTCAGAATAGTGTTTTTAAATGAATATGCTAAAATACCTAAGATAATAAAGGAAACCAATTATATTGAAATAAAGTTATAAAAAACTTTTTAAAAAAGTTTATGAACTCCAAGTCAAGAAAGGATGCTATGTGGTCGTACTCTTTGTCCAGGTATTTTATTTTTTCATGAGAGGGAAGTGACAGGTTCATAGATAGACCTTTCTGATCTTGATAAAGTTGTAGGTGAGTAGTATCAATTTGGTTGTTGAACTGTTGTGTCATAATGAATTTTTGGTTGGGTTTATGTTTGGATTCACTGATTTTATACCACTATTCATCCTTAATGGCTATCTGTCATTTCTCCTTTTGCAGAAGATTCATGAAGTAATGAAGAAACCCAGTATTAGCCCCAAATTGCGGGAGATTTTAGAAAAAGTTAGTGGTTTTGACAATATTCCAAGAAAAAAGGCCAAGTTTCAGGTAAGTAGTTGAAGTCACTTCCTTACAAAAAGAGGTTTGAAAAGATCATCCTGTTGTCTCTGAAAGTTCATGGGCATATTGTTTGGTTTTTTGTTTAAGTTTGAAAGCATACTTGTTGAAACAATGTTGTGTGTCTTGGTTAGGTTCCCAGGCTAGCCTATAAAAACTTATTTAAACCACAATGTTAGACATGGAATTTGTTCCATAATACAATGTTTCTGTGGAGAAAATATATTCAGAATTTTAACTCGAGAAGGTAAAGGGAGCCCCTGAAGTTGTTCTGTAAAAAAAGAGGTGTGGGAATAGAGGCATTTCCATTGATTAAAAACTCAGAAGGGAATCTTCTCTGGCACAGCTTTGCGAGACTTGCCTTTTCCCTTCTTAGGAGAGGCTGCTCTTTCTCCTAAGTCATCCTCCCTTTGCCTTGCCACCTGCCTTACTTAGCTTGTTTTCAAATAGGTATTGATGGGGACTTTAAATGCCAGCAAAGGCTAAGTAAAATTCATCTGAATTGAGAGTTATGAAATCATCACAGTAGGCCAGGTTCTGGGGTGAAGAGCAGGAACCCAGCAGAAAGGACAGGAGGAGAAGTGGCACAGGGACTCTCTTCAGCTCTTCCATTGCTGCCACCATCCACCCCTGCCCTGGTCATTAGGGGTCGAGGACAGGAATTTCACAGCCATCAGCAGTCTGGGATAGGAAGACCAAAAAACTGTAAGCAGCAACAGGGAAAGAACAGGAGTGGCTCTGACCACTGGACTTGCCTTTCAAGGACAGAGAATAAATTAGGAATGGCCTGTTGTTATTTTGAATCAAGAGATGGTCACGCATACAACTTTGAACTTCTTTTCTTGACAGAACTGGATGAAGAACAGTTTAAGAATTTATAACGACTCTCTTCAGGAACAGGTGTGGGATATCTTTTCTGAAGCGACCAGAAATGTAAGTCATAGCTGAACGTAGGCTAAAGTTAAGATGAGTAGTGGTTAGAAAATGATAGTTTCAGGGGCAGCTAGATGGCGCAGTGGATAAAGCACAGGCCCTGAATTCAGGAGTACCTGAGTTCAAATCTGGTCTCAGACACTTAAACACTTACTAGCTGTGTGACCCTGGGCCAGTCACCTAACCCCAATTGCCTCACCAAAAAAAAAAGAAAGAAAGAAAGAAAATGATAGTTTCTGCTTGGAGTGTGACATTTTTCCATAGAGATTCTTTGTGCCTTATAATTTGTGGATAAAACCAAAACCTGACTGCTATAGAGAGTATTTTCCTGTTGGCTTGGGCAAGAGTTTGTAATATCATCCATGTTGTACATGGTGTTGCTTCAGTGGGACAACCCACAAACGGGAAATTTAAGATAATTAAATTTGTGTGCTTAAATACACTGAACTCTCTGAGAGGCTACTAATAGGTCTTGATGATACCCAATATTTTATTTAGTATTGTTTGGTTTACTTTCCTCACACCTACCTTCTGATACAGAAAATGCAGATCTTATCAGCTCCATTTTGCAAATATGATGTACCCTTACATTAATTGACTTATCGTTTGAATCAAGGTGTTTATTTGTTTGTTTATTTTTTCAAATTATTTGCTACAATATTAGTGGAAATACCACTCTTATAATTTATTTGTTAACTTCTTCTCAGTAAATACCCATGTTATTGATAATCTATATGTTTTTATTTCCTTGGTCAAAATGGTATTGAGTACCCTCCTTATTATATGCTGTTTGAGACAAACTTATATGTATTGATGCATGTATACTTCCCAAACAAAATACATTTTTTTTTTTTGGCAAGGCAGTGAGGGTTAAGTGACTTGCCCAGGGTCACACAGCTAGTAAGTGTCAAGTGTCTGAGGCCAGATTTGAACTCAGGTCCTCCTGAATTCAGGACCGGTACTTTATCCACTGTGCTGTCTAGCTGCGCCCAAAACACATTTTTCATTTGACATTTACAAGTCATTTTGCTTATGGTAGAGTCTTCAGAACTACCAAAAAAAAAAAATTGATTCAGGAAAAAATTAATTTGGGAAGCTTGGAATATATGTCTTACTTGACATTGTTTTCTGGCTTAATTCCTAGAGTGAGTCACTGCATATCTAGTTTTCAGTCTTACTGATTTTTCTTGGTTTTGGTGGCCTTAAAGGGGTAGTTGAGGAAGAAAGATTCATTAGGCTCTTTAGCAGGTGTCAAGGGGAAGCATTTAGGCTAAAGTAAAAGAATAGGAGAGATATGAAAGGAGTGGCCTGGTTTAGGTGGCAAGAAATTCACTCTTTCAGTGGAGAAGTGATGTCTGCTGCATTATCTGGAGATTGTGTGATTGATAGTCACTGCCTCTTGTTTTTGTATTCATTGCTGCTTTGTTGTGCTTTCTATCATAGTAACAGCTTACTTATAAGTAACGTGCTTATGGTAATATGTAATCACATTTGATTCTTGCTAGGGCTTTGTGAGGTAGGTATTTCTGGGATTATCCTCATTTTTTAGGTAGGGAAGCAGATTTAGAGAAGTAAAGTGACTTACCCAAGATCATAAAATTAGTGAGTAATAGAACCAGGTCCAGGTCTTTCAACTATATATATATATATAGGCTACCACTTCACCAGAATAGTATATAAATGTAAACTCTCTTCCCTTAAATTATTAACTCATCACATGTTGGTGATAATGTGGAAAGATATCTTAAATTAATATACACATGGGGGAAGAAAATGACTGAATTTTGTGTTTTCCCCCAATAACAAGGGACCAAATATAAATGAACAAGAGAAACAGCCCCTCAACCAAGTGGAAAATCAACATTCGGAAAACAAAGTTAAGACACCCCCCACTGAAGTCAGTGAGAAAACAGTCGGACAACCAGAGGTGAAGAAGAACAAAAGAGAACGCAAGGAAGAGCGACAGAAGAACAGGAAAAAAGAAAAGAAAGAGCTGAAGTTGGAAAACCATCAAGAAAATTCAAGTGATCAGAAATCCAAAAAGCGCAAGAGGGACCAGGAAGAAGAACTTGATACCCAAAAGGAAGAAAATCCAGAGATTAGCAACACAGAAAAAAAGAAAAATAAGAAGAAAAAAAACAAGAAGGAATGTGCAACAGAATCAGAAGTGAATGGAAATGGGAATCACGTTGAAATGACGGCAGAGGAAGAGACGAAAGTACCTGCAGAAAAAAGGAAACGTAAACATTCAGAAGGTAGGTGGATCATTTGTGTACCTTGTTTTCTAATGATGAAAAAAACAGTCTGCTCTTTCTTTTCTTGACACAAGTATTTTGAAGTCTAAGTACAAAACTCCAACAGGGGTATTTTCCCTTCCAAATTATGGACAGTGGTAGTAATGGTGTTGTACTTTAATTTTCTAAATGCCTAGAAGCAGCTGATTCTAAGAAGAAAAAAATAAAACACACAGAAGACACTAATGTGGAGACTGAAGAGTGTGAAACACCTATAAAAGGTATGTTTCAACCAATTTTATTTAAATTTTCCTTAGTACTTTCATTTTCAGAGTAATGTGCTATTGTATGAAATCTAACAAGGGTAAACTGAGACAGTTCTTTGCACAAGATAACGTTTATTAGCAGAGGTATGCTGCCTGTCAGTAAAGGGGTGAGTGACTTGCTTCCACCTATGCCAAAGACCCTGAGCAAAAGAACCATTCCCCTTTTATAGGTTTTGGGAAGTACAGAGCAAGGTTGGTGACATCATGAGACTGGGGACAACATGATTGGTTGGGAGATTGGTAATGGGGGTTAATTAACTAAGAGTCTTCCCAGCCCCAGCCCCTTTTCTCTTATGAAACTAAGAAGTGCTTATTATTTGAGTGCAGCTGCAAGGTTTAGAGATAACAGACAGACCTTTTGGGACAGCAAACCAGACATCCTTGAAGGATAGTTTGGTGGTGTAAAGATACTAGACCTGATTATCTGGTGTTCACACGTGTTCCCCAAGGTTAGCTAAATTCCTTAGGCAAGAATAGATCTGTGATTAGCAGGAGAGTTAGAGTTCTTTTTTTGTTTGTTTTGGTTTTAGTTTTTTGTTTGTTGTTTTTTTTTTTAATTTTTTTTGAGAGTTAGAGTTCTAAACGTAACCCATTAATAGCCAAGTGAATTCTGAACAAAGTTCAGAGATAAATAACCATGACTTAAGCAATTACAGGACAAAATCAATTCCTTATAAGTAGCATCAATAAGAAAATGATAACAGACTTGATATTGATCTTTTCAATACTCAGCACTGGTGAAAATCTGGGGAAAAGAAAATAGATTCTTCACATTCATGTGGTTAAAAATGTATTGAGGGGGGGTACCCAAATACCAATTAGCCATGTACTCATATAAATAAAAGACAAATCAGAATAGAAAGGCCTAAAAAGAAGTACAAGGTGATCTGAGATTAAATGAGGGAAAACTCCCATCCAGCTCAGGAGAGCTCAGGGAAGGATTTATGAAGGAATTGAAGTACATTATGTGATTTCTTCTGATCCAGAGCCTGTGCACGTAGGCAAATATAAATATTCCATTTGTTTATTGTGAGGATTGTATGAATTTGTAAGCCAAAACATTTGTACAGTGTGTGTCCATAAAGTAGGGAAACTGGCATTTGGGCCTATAGTTCTAATAATGTTATCTGGATATTGCCTGGATTGCTTTATAATTTTTTTACCTGATACCACAATATAATTTATCTTATGGAATTAATATAATGATAAATATATAAACATGCAAAACTTAGCAGTAATGGTAATATGGTTATTTAATCTATCAAACCCAATTAGGTTTTGGGGCAAATGTTTTCGATACCTTGTTGTTCAGTAGTTTCAGTTATGTGTGGCTCTCCATGTCCCCATTTTGAGGTTTTCTTGGCAAAGGTACTAGAGTGGTTTGCCATTTCCTTCTACAATTCATTTTACAGATGAAGAAACTAAGTCAAACTGGGTAAAGTGACTTGCCCAGGGTCTCACAGCTAGTAAGTGTCTGACACCAGGTCTGCACCCATAAAGATGAGTCTTCTGATTCCACGCCTGGTGCTCCATCTACTGCACCACCTAGTTGCCCTGTTTTCAATACTGTACTCCTTAGGAATAAATTGGACAGTTTCTATCTGTTTTATTGCTCCTCAATTGGGATTTTCATCCTTTAACTATAGATGTTTCCAAAGTTCTGCCCTCAGTCCTTTTCTTTTTTCTCTCTATGCTATTTCTGTTCACTCCTGTGGGTTCAGTTATCTCTAACTTGTAGATTTATCTATCTAGCCTTAGCCTCTCTTCTGAGTTCCAATCCCACATCTCCAACTGCCTTTTGGACCTTTTAAACTGGATTTCCTGTAGATAGGCATCTCAAACTCAACATGTCTAAAAGGGAACTCATTCTCTTTCCTTCAAAACTCTTCCCCTTTCCCAAACTTCCCTGTTATTTTTGTTTGGGGTCACCAGTCTTTCAGGTTCACACCCTCAGTGTCATCATCTATTCATCAGTCTCACCTCACATATTCAGTTGACCTGGTTGTACCATCCCAGCATTCCTCATAATTCCTTTTCCTTTATTCACATAGCTCGGATCATGGTTCAAGCTCTCATCACCATTGCTGCAATAGTCTTCAGGTTGCTTTGTCTGCCTGAAATCACTCCTTCCATTCCATCCTTTACCTGGATGTCAAAGGGGGTCTAAAGGAGGGGTCTATGCCATCCCCAGGCTCAGTAAACTCCACTGGCTCCCTGTTATCTCCTGAATCAAGTGTAACGTTTTGGCATTGAAGGATCTTTATGGTTGGGCCCCTTCCTGTCAGCTACAGCAGCCTACTTGACGTTCCACACACGTGATACTCTCTCTCTTATCTCATGCCTTTGCCCCTTATTTCCCTGTGCCCTGGATGTTTTCCTCCCTCCCCCTTTTACCTTGGGATGTAATTGGTTTCTTCTAAGGCTCAGCACAAAAACCACTTTATCTGGGAAACCTTCCCCAGTACTCATGTCTATATCTTTCCTCTCATATTAAGATGTAAGCTTCTTGAAGTCACAAACAGCTGTTGTGTTTTTGAAGGTAGAGATGACATTTTCAGAAGGTGGAGAGGTAGAGGGAGTATGTGCCAGGCATTGGGAGAGAGACCTGCATGAACGCACTGAATTGCACTGAGCAGAGTGAATGAAGTACAAGACTGGGGAGCAGTTCTTAGTTCCACTTAGCTGGAATGTAATATGGTACGAGTGAGCACATTCAGTGGAAAGATTTCATCCATTTCCAAAAGTAGTTACCTTGTGCTAACCCTCTTATTCACTCAGTTGGTGGTGTTTCTATGTTTATTACAAAAAAAAAACCAAACTTGTAACAAATATTTATTATATTTATATGTATACATACATGTATGCACATGTATAATATACTCTGTATAATTCATCACATTTTAGGGAAATTCAACTGGAAAGGAACTATCAAAGCTGTTCTGAAACAAGCCCCCGACAATGAAATAGCAATTAAAAAGTTAAGGAAAAAGGTATGGAATGTTAAATTACTCTATTTGGCGAGATTGTTTCCTTCTTTTAAAATATTCAGGCATTTTATTATAGCACTTTATATTTGTATAATGTTCAAAGCACTTATAACAACCCAGTGATGTAGGGGAGAAGAAAGAAAGAAGCATTTATTAAGCACCTACTATGTGCCAGGCACTGTGTTTGATTTCACAATAACCCTGTGAGGTAGGTGCTATTAGTATAGCCTCATTTTACAGTTGAGGAAAGTGAGGCAAAAAGAGGTGAAGTGACTTGCCCAGTGTCACTCTGCTAGAAAGGGTCTGAGGGCAGATTTGAACCACCTCTAAGCCCAGTGCTCTATCCCCTGCTCCACCAAGATTATCTTCCCCTCAGACCTGTTCTTCCTGGCAGTGCTATTTAACAAGTTTCCCATGTTGGAAACTTCCAGTATTGTCTTTATAGGACTCAAGCCACAAGGCCACATCTAGCCATCAAGGCCAGTCCATTCCACCTTCATAACATGCTTCACAATTAGTATCTCCATTTTACAGTCGAGGAAAATGAATTTTAAAATAAGTACATAATTTGCCTAGAACTTAAGCCCAGGCCTTCTGACTCCAGGCCCTGGTGGCACAGTGGAGATAGTGCTGGGCCTGGAGTCAGCAAAACCTGAGTTCAGATCTGACCTTTGTGACCCTGGGCAAGTCACTTCATTTGCTTCAATTTTCTCATCTGTAAAATGGGTATAATAATTACGCCTGCCTCCCAGGGTTCTTGTGGGGGATCAAAATGCTGAGCGCAGGGCCTGGCATGTGGTAAACACTATGTGATGAGCATCATCATCATCATCATATTCTGCCTCCCATGTTTGTCCTACCATGGAGAGTTCATTTCTTTTAGTATTTTACTGTTATTTTGTCATCCTTGGTCCCTAGTCAAAATACATCTTTTTATCACTGAAGATCAACCTTTCAATACAGTTAAGTCCATTTGACATTTGTTTTCTTTACATGGAGGTTTTAGCACAGTACTATGCAGTGACGAATGAACACCACAAATCTGAAGAGGAGCTGCTAGTCACCTTTAACAAGAAGATCAGCAAGAACCCCACCTTTAAGATCTTAAAGGAAAAAGTAAAACTTTTGAAATGAACATTTTCCTATTCCTGACTTCTGCTTGCTGCCACCATCCATCACTATTTGTAAAACAGAGAATTCGACAGCCACTTGGATTTTGTAGTGGTGTTTTTTAAACGTTAAGGAAAATGTTTATTTTTGGTAGAGCTTTTAACTGAAAATAAAGGTAATTGCCTACT